>NC_133422.1:49505000-50755000 GCF_049350105.2 Macaca mulatta | reverse complement strand
CTGAGAACAGATATTTCGGATCCCTTTGAAGACTATAGGGCCAAAGGAAATATCCTCCGATAACAAAGAGTAAGAAGCTTTCTGAGAAACTTCCTTGTTCTGTGAAATCGTCTCACAGAGTTACAGCTTTCCCCTCAAGAAGCCTATCGCTAAGACAGTTCTTGTGGAATTGGCAAAGTGATATTTGGAAGCCCATAGAAGGCTATGGTGAAAAAGGAAATATCGTCAGATGAAATCAGGAAAGAAACTTTCTGAGAAACTACTTAGTGTTCTGTTAATTCATCTCACAGAGTTACATCTGTATTTCGTAGATCTCTTTGCTAGCCTTATTTCTGTGGAATCTGAGAACAGATATTTCGGATCCCTTTGAAGACTATAGGGCCAAGGAAATATCCTCCGATAACAAAGAGAAAGAAGCTTTCTGAGAAACTTCTTTGGGTTCTGTGAAATCATCTCACAGAGTTACAGCTTTCCCCTCAAAAAGCCTTTCGCTAAGACAGTTCTTGTGGAATTGGCAAAGTGATATTTCGAAGCCCATAGAGGGCTATGTTGAAAAAGGAAATATCCTCAGATGAAATCTGAAAAGAAGCTTTCTGAGAAACTGCTTTGTGTTCTGTTAATTCATCTCACAGAGTTACATCGGTACTTCTTGGATCTCTTTGCTAGCGTTATTTCTGTGGAATCTGAGAACAGATATTTCGGATCCCTTTGAAGACTATAGGGCCAAAGGAAATATCCTCCGATAACAAAGAGAAAGAAGCTTTCTGAGAAACTTCTTGGTGTTCTGTGAAATCATCTCACAGAGTTACAGCTTTCCCCTCAAGAAGCCTTTCGCTAAGACAGTTCTTGTGGAATTGTCAAAGTGATATTTGGAAGCCCATAGGGGGCTATGGTGAAAAAGGAAATACCCTCAGATGAAATCTGGAAAGAAGCTTTCTGAGAAACTGCTCTATGATGTGTGACTTCCACTCACATAGTTACATCTGTATTTCGTGGATCTTTTTGCTAGCCTTATTTCTGTGGAATCTGAGAACAGATATTTCGGATCCCTTTGAAGACTATAGGGCCAAAGGAAATATCGTCTGATAACAAAGAGAAAGAAGCTTTCTGAGAAACTTCTTTGTGTTCTGTGAAATCATCTCACAGAGTTACAGCTTTCCCCTCAAGAAGCCTTTCTCTAAGACAGTTCTTGTGGAAATGGCAAAGTGATATTTGGAAGCCCATAGAGGACTATGGTGAAAAAGGAAATATCCTCAGATGAAATCTGGAAAGAAGCTTTCTGAGAAACTGCTTAGTGTTCTGTTAATTCATCTCACAGAGTTACATCTGTATTTCGTGGATCTCTTTGCTAGCCTTATTTCTGTGGAATCTGAGAACAGATATTTCGGATCCCTTTGAAGACTGTAGCGCCAAAGGAAATATCCTCCGATAACAAAGAGAAAGAAGCTTTCTGAGAAACTTCTTTGTGTTCTGTGAAATCATCTCACAGAGTTACAGCTTTCCCCTCAAGAAGCCTTTCGCTAAGACAGTTCTTGTGGAATTGGCAAAGTGATATTTGGAAGCCCATAGAGGGCTATGGTGAAAAAGGAAATACCATCAGAAGAAATCTGGAAAGAAGCTTTCTGAGAAACTGCTTAGTGTTCTGTTAATTCATCTCACAGAGTTACATCGGTATTTCTTGGATCTCTTTGCTAGCCTTATTTCTGTGGAATCTGAGAACAGATATTTCGGATCCCTTTGAAGACTATAGGGCCAAGGAAATATCCTCCGATAACAAAGAGAAAGAAGCTTTCTGAGAAACTTCTTTGTGTTCTGTGAAATCATCTCACAGAGTTACAGCTTTCCCCTCAAGAAGCCTTTCGCTAAGACAGTTCTTGTGGAATTGGCAAAGTGATATTTGGAAGCCCATAGAGGGCTATGGTCAAAAAGGAAATATCCTCAGATGAAATCTGGAAAGAAGCTTTCTGAGAAACTGCTCTATGATGTGTGACTTCCACTCACATAGTTACATCTGTATTTCGTGGATCTCCTTGCTAGCCTTATTTCTGTGGAATGTGAGAACAGATATTTCGGATCCCTTTGAAGACTATAGGGCCAAAGGAAACATCGTCTGATAACAAAGAGAAAGAAGCTTTCTGAGAAACTTCTTTGTGTTCTGTGAAATCATCTCACAGAGTTACAGCTTTCCCCTCAAGAAGCCTTTCGCTAAGACAGTTCTTGTGGAATTGGCAAAGTGATATTTGGAAGCCCATAGAGGGCTGAGGTGAAAAAGGAAATATCCTCAGATGAAATCTGGAAAGAAGCTTTCTGAGAAACTGCTTAGTGTTCTGTTAATTCATCTCACAGAGTTACATCTGTATTTCGTGGATCTCTTTGCTAGCCTTATTTCTGTGGAATCTGAGAACTGATATTTCGGATCCCTTTGAAGACTATAGGGCCAAAAGAAATATCCTCCGATAACAAAGAGAAAGAAGCGTTCTGAGAAACTTCTTTGTGTTCTGTGAAATCATCTCACAGAGTTACAGCTTTCCCCTCAAGAAGCCATTCGCTAAGACAGTTCTTGTGGAATTGGCGAAGTGATATTTGGAAGCCCATAGAGGGCTATGGTGAAAAAGAAAATATCCTCAGATGAAATCTGGACAGAAGCTTTCTGAGAAACTGCTTAGTGTTCTGTTAATTCATCTCACAGAGTTACATCTGTATTTCGTGGATCTCTTTGCTAGCCTTATTTCTGTGGAATCTGAGAACTGATATTTCGGATCCCTTTGAAGAATATAGGGCCAAAGGAAATATCCTCCGATAACAAAGAGAAAGAAGCTTTCTGAGAAACTTCTTTGTGTTCTGTGAAATCATCTCACAGAGTTACAGCTTTCCCCTCAAGAAGCCTTTCGCTAAGACAGTTCTTGTGGAATTGGCATAGTGATATTTGAAGCCCATAGAGGGCTGAGGTGAAAAAGGAAATATCCTCAGATGAAATCTGGAAAGAAGCTTTCTGAGAAACTGCTTACTTTTCTGTTAATTCATCTCACAGAGTTACATCTGTATTTCATGGATCCCTTTGCTAGCCTTATTTCTGTGGAATCTGAGAACAGATATTTCGGATCCCTATGAAGACTATAGGGCCAAAGGAAATATCCTAAGATAACAAAGAGAAAGAAGATTTCTGAGAAACTTCCTTGTTCTGTGAAATCGTCTCACAGAGTTACAGCTTTCCCCTCAAGAAGCCTATCGCTAAGACAGTTCTTGTGGAATTGGCAAAGTGATATTTGGAAACCCATAGAAGGCTATGGTGAAAAAGGAAATATCGTCAGATGAAATCAGGAAAGAAACTTTCTGAGAAACTACTTAGTGTTATGTTAATTCATCTCACATAGTTACATTTGTATTTCGTGGATCTCTTTGCTAGCCTTATTTCTGTGGAATCTGAGAACAGATATTTCGGATCCCTTTGAAGACTACAGGGCCAAGGAAATATCCTCCGTTAACAAAGAGAAAGAAGCTTTCTGAGAAACTTCTTTGGGTTCTGTGAAATCATCTCACAGAGTTACAGCTTTCCCCTCAAAAAGCCTTTCGCTAAGACAGTTCTTGTGGAATTGGCAAAGTGATATTTGGAAGCCCATAGAGGGCTATGGTGAAAAAGGAAATATCCTCAGATGAAATCTGGAAAGAAGCTTTCTGAGAAACTGCTTTGTGTTCTGTTAATTCATCTCACAGAGTTACATCGGTATTTCTTGGATCTCTTTGCTAGCCTTATTTCTGTGGAATCTGAGAACAGATATTTCGGATCCCTTTGAAGACTATAGGGCCAAAGTAAATATCCTCCGATAACAAAGTGAAAGAAGCTTTCTGAGAAACTTCTTTGTGTTCTGTGAAATCATCTCACAGAGTTATAGCTTTCCCCTCAAGAAGCCTTTCGCTAAGACAGTTCTTGTGGAATTGTCAAAGTGATATTTGGAAGCCCATAGAGGGCTATGGTGAAAAAGGAAATATCCTCAGATGAAATCTGGAAAGAAGCTTTCTGAGAAACTGCTCTATGATGTGTGACTTCCACTCACATATTTACATCTGTATTTCGTGGATCTCTTTGCTAGCCTTATTTCTGTGGAATCTGAGAACAGATATTTCGGATCCCTTTGAAGACTATAGGGCCAAAGGAAATATCGTCTGATAACAAAGAGAAAGAAGCTTTCTGAGAAACTTCTTTGTGTTCTGTGAAATCATCTCACAGAGTTACAGCTTTCCCCTCAAGAAGCCTTTCGCTAAGACAGTTCTTGTAGAAATGGCAAAGTGATATTTGGAAGCCCATAGAGGGCTATGGTGAAAAAGGAAATATCCTCAGATGAAATCTGGAAAGAAGCTTTCTGAAAACTGCTTAGTGTTCTGTTAATTCATGTCACAGAGTTACATCTGTATTTCGTGGATCTCTTTGCTAGCCTTATTTCTGTGGAATCTGAGAACAGATATTTCGGATCCCTTTGAAGACTGTAGGGCCAAAGGAAATATCCTCCGATAACAAAGAGAAAGAAGCTTTCTGAGAAACTTCTTTGTGTTCTGTGAAATCATCTCACAGAGTTACAGCTCTCCCCTCAAGAAGCCTATCGCTAAGACAGTTCTTGTGGAATTGGCAAAGTGATATTTGGAAGCCCATAGAGGGCTATGGTGAAAAAGGAAATATCCTCAGATGAAATCTGGAAAGAAGCTTTCTGAGAAACTGCTCTTTGATGTGTGACTTCCACTCACATATTTACATCTGTATTTCGTGGATCTCTTTGCTAGCCTTATTTCTGTGGAATCTGAGAACAGATATTTCGGATCCCTTTGAAGACTATAGGGCCAAAGGAAATATCGTCTGATAACAAAGAGAAAGAAGCTTTCTGAGAAACTTCTTTGTGTTCTGTGAAATCATCTCACAGAGTTACAGCTTTCCCGTCAAGAAGCCTTTCGCTAAGACAGTTCTTGTGGAAATGGCAAAGTGATATTTGGAAGCCCATAGAGGGCTATGGTGAAAAAGGAAATATCCTCAGATGAAATCTGGAAAGAAGCTTTCTGAGAAAATGCTTAGTGTTCTGTTAATTCATCTCACAGAGTTACATCTGTGTTTCTTGGATCTCTTTGCTAGCCTTATTTCTGTGGAATCTGAGAACAGATATTTTGGATCCCTTTGAAGACTGTAGGGCCAAAGGAAATATCCTCCGATAACAAAGAGAAAGAAGCTTTCTGAGAAACTTCTTTGTGTTCTGTGGAATCATCTCACAGAGATACAGCTCTCCCCTCAAGAAGACTTTCGCTAAGACAGTTCTTGTGGAATTGGCAAAGAGATATTTGGAAGCCCATAGAGGGCTATGGTGAAAAAGGAAATATACTCAGATGAAATCTGGAAAGAAGCTTTCTGAGAAACTGCTCTGTGATGTGTGACTTCTGCTCACAGAGTTATATCTGTATTTCGTGGATCTCTTTCCTAGCCTTATTTCTGTGGAATCTGAGAACAGATATTTCGGATCCCTTTGAAGACTGTAGGGCCAAAGGAAATATCCTCCGATAACAAAGAGAAAGAAGCTTTCTGAGAAACTTCTTTGTGTTCTGTGAAATCATCTCACGGAGTTACAGCTTTCCCCTCAGGAAGCCTTTCGCTAAGACAGTTCTTCTGGAATTGGCAAAGTGATATTTGGAAGCCCATATAGGGCTATGGTGAAAAAGGTAATATCCTCAGATGCAATCTGGAAAGAAGCTTTCTGAGTAACTGCTCTGTGATGTTTAACTTCCACTCACAGAGTTACATCTGTATTTCTTGCATGTCTTTGCTAGCCTTATTTCTGTGGAATCTGAGAACAGATATTTCGGATCCTTTTAAAGACTATAGGGCCAAAGGAAATATCGTCTGATAACAAAGAGAAAGAAGCTTTCTGAGAAACTTCTTTGTGTTCTGTGAAATCATCTCACAGAGTTACAGCTTTCCCCTCAAGAAGCCTTTCGCTCAGACAGTTCTTGTGGAAATGGCAAAGTGATATTTGGAAGCCCATAGAGGACTATGGTGTAAAAGGAAATATCCTCAGATGAAATCTGGAAGGAAGCTTTCTGAGAAACTGCTTAGTGTTCTGTTAATTCATCTCACCGAGTTACATCTGTATTTCGTGGATCTCTTTGCTAGCCTTATTTCTGTGGAATCTGAGAACAGATATTTCGGATCCCTTTGAAGACTGTAGCGCCAAAGGAAATATCCTCCGATAACAAAGAGAAAGAAGCTTTCTGAGAAACTTCTTTGTGTTCTGTGAAATCATCTCACAGAGTTACAGCTTTCCCCTCAAGAAGCCTTTCGCTAAGACAGTTCTTCTGGAATTGGCAAAGTGATATTTGGAAGCCCATTGAGTGCTACGGTGAAAAAGTTATCATCCTCAGATGAAATCTGGAAAGAAGCTTACTGAGAACCTGCTTAGTGTTCTGTTAATTAATCTCACAGCGTTACATCTGTATTTGGTGGATCTCTTTGCTAGCTTTATTTCTGTGGAATCTGAGAACAGATATTTCGGATCCCTTTGAAGACTATAGGGCCAAAGGAAATATCCTCCGATAACAAAGAGAAAGAAGCTTTCTGAGAAACTTCTTTGGGTTCTGTGAAATCATCTCACAGAGTTACAGCTTTCCCCTCAAAAAGCCTTTCGCTAAGACAGTTCTTGTGGAATTGGCATAGTGATATTTGAAGCCCATAGAGGGCTGAGGTGAAAAAGGAAATATCCTCAGATGAAATCTGGAAAGAAGCTTTCTGAGAAACTGCTTACTTTTCTGTTAATTCATCTCACAGAGTTACATCTGTATTTCGTGGATCTCTTTGCTAGCCGTATTTCTGTGGAATCTGAGAACTGATATTTCGAATCCCTTTGAAGACTATAGGGCCAAAGGAAACATCCTCCGATAACAAAGAGAAAGAAGCTTTCTGAGAAACTTCCTTCTTCTGTGAAATCGTCTCACAGAGTTACAGATTTCCCCTCAAGAAGCCTATCGCTAAGACAGTTCTTGTGGAATTGGCAAAGTGACATTTGGAAACCCATAGAAGGCTATGGTGAAAAAGGAAATATCGTCAGATGAAATCAGGAAAGAAACATTCTGAGAAACTACTTAGTGTTCTGTTAATTCATCTCACAGAGTTACATCTGTATTTCGTGGATCTCTTTGATAGCCTTATTTCTGTGGAATCTGAGAACAGATATTTCGGATCCTTTTGAAGACTATAGGGCCAAGGAAATATCCTCCGATAACAGAGAGAAAGAAGCTTTCTGAGAAACTTCTTTGGGTTCTGTGAAATCATCTCACAGAGTTACAGCTTTCCCCTCAAAAAGCCTTTCGCTAAGACAGTTCTTGTGGAATTGGCAAAGTGATATTTGGAAGCCCATAGAGGGCTATGGTGAAAAACGAAATATCCTCAGATGAAATCTGGAAAGAAGCTTTTTGAGAAACTGCTTTGTGTTCTCTTAATTCATCTCACAGAGTTACATCGGTATTTCTTGGATCTCTTTGCTAGCGTTATTTCTGTGGAATCTGAGAACAGATATTTCGGATCCCTTTGAAGACTATAGGGCCAAAGAAAATATCCTCCGATAACAAAGAGAAAGAAGCTTTCTGAGAAACTTCTTTGTGTTCTGTGAAATCATCTCAAAGAGATACAGCTTTCCCCTCAAGAAGCCTTTCGCTAAGACAGTTCTTGTGGAATTGGCAAAGTGATATTTGGAAGCCCATAGGGGGCTATGGTGAAAAACGAAATATCCTACGATGAAATCTGGAAAGAAGCTTTCTGAGAAACTGCTCTATTTGTGTGACTTCCACTCACATAGTTACATCTGTATTTCGTGGATCTTTTTGCTAGCCTTATTTCTGTGGAATCTGAGAACAGATATTTCGGATCCCTTTGAAGGCTATAGGGCCAAAGGAAATATCGTCTGATAACAAAGAGAAAGAAGCTTTCTGAGAAACTTCTTTGTGTTCTGTGAAATCATCTCACAGAGTTACAGCTTTCCCCTCAAGAAGCCTTTCACTAAGACAGTTCTTGTGGAAATGGCAAAGTGATATTTGGAAGCCCATAGAGGGCTATGGTGAAAAAGGAAATATCCTCAGATGAAATCTGGAAAGAAGCTTTCTGAGAAACTGCTTAGTGTTCTGTTAATTCATCTCACAGAGTTACATCTGTATTTCGTGGATCTCTTTGCTAGCCGTATTTCTGTGGAATCTGAGAACAGATATTTCGGATCCCTTTGAAGACTATAGGGCCAAAGGTAATATCCTCCGATAACAAAGAGAAAGAAGCTTTCTGAGAAACTTCTTTGTGTTCTGTGAAATCATCTCACAGAGTTACAGCTCTCCCCTCAAGAAGCCTTTCGCTAAGACAGTTCTTGTGGAATTGCAAAGTGATATTTGGAAGCCCATAGAGGGCTATGGTGAAAAAGGAAATATCCTCAGATGAAATCTGGAAAGAAGCTTTCTGAGAAACTGCTCTATGATGTGTGACTTCCACTCACATATTTACATCTGTATTTCATGGATCTCTTTGCTAGCCTTATTTCTGTGGAATCTGAGAACAGATATTTCGGATCCCTTTGAAGACTATAGGGCCAAAGGAAATATCGTCTGATAACAAAGAGAAAGAAGCGTTCTGAGAAACTTCTTTGTGTTCTGTGAAATCATCTCACAGAGTTACAGCTTTCCCCTCAAGAAGCCTTTCGCTAAGACAGTTCTTGTGGAATTGGCATAGTGATATTTGAAGCCCATAGAGGGCTGAGGTGAAAAAGGAAATATCCTCAGATGAAATCTGGAAAGAAGCTTTCTTAGAAACTGCTTACTTTTCTGTTAATTCATCTCACAGAGTTACATCTGTATTTCGTGGATCCCTTTGCTAGCCTTATTTCTGTGGAATCTGAGAACAGATATTTCGGATCCCTTTGAAGACTATAGGGCCAAAGGAAATATCCTCCGATAACAAAGAGTAAGAAGCTTTCTGGGAAACTTCCTTGTTCCGTGAAATCGTCTCACAGAGTTACAGCTTTCCCCTCAAGAAGCCTATCGCTAAGACAGTTCTTGTGGAATTGGCAAAGAGATATTTGGAAGCCCATAGAAGGCTATGGTGAAAAAGGAAATATCGTCAGATGAAATCAGGAAAGAAACTTTCTGAGAAACTACTTAGTGTACTGTTAATTCATCATACAGAGTTACATCTGTATTTCGTGGATCTCTTTGCTAGCCTTATTTCTGTGGAATCTGAGAACAGATATTTCGGATCCCTTTGAAGACTATAGGGCCAAGGAAATATCCTCCGATAACAAAGATAAAGAAGCTTTCTAAGAAACTTCTTTGGGTTCTGTGAAATCATCTCACAGAGTTACAGCTTTCCCCTCAAAAAGCCTTTCGCTAAGACCGTTCTTGTGGAATTGGCAAAGTGATATTTGGAAGCCCATAGAGGGCTATGGTGAAAAAGGAAATATCCTCAGATGAAATCTGGAAAGAAGCTTTCTGAGAAACTGCTTAGTGTTCTGTTAATTCATCTCACGGAGTTACATCTGTATTTCGTGGATCTCTTTGCTAGCTTTATTTCTGTGGAATCTGTGAACTGATATTTCGGAACCCTTTGACGACAATAGGGCCAAGGGAAATATCCTCCGATAACAATGAGAAAGAAGCTTTCTGAGAAACTTCTTTGTGTTCTGTGAAATCATCTCACAGAGTTACAGCTCTCCCCTCAAGAAGCCTTTCGCTAAGACAGTTCTTGTGGAATTGGCATAGTGATATTTGAAGCCCATAGAGGGCGGAGGTGAAAAAGGAAATATCCTCAGATGAAATCTGGAAAGAAGCTTTCTAAGAAATTGCTTACTTTTCTGTTAATTCATCTCACAGAGTTACATCTGTATTTCATGGATCCCTTTGCTAGCCTTATTTCTGTGGAATCTGAGAACAGATATTTCGGATCCCTATGAAGACTATAGGGACAAAGGAAATATCCTCCGATAACAAAGAGAAAGAAGCTTTCTGAGAAACTTCCTTGTTCTGTGAAATCGTCTCACAGAGTTACAGCTTTCCCCTCAAGAAGCCTATCGCTAAGACAGTTCTTGTGGAATTGGCAAAGTGACATTTGGAAGCCCATAGAAGGCTATGGTGAAAAAGGAAATATCGTCAGGTGAAATTAGGAAAGAAACTTTCTGAGAAACTACTTAGTGTTCTGTTAATTCATCTCACATAGTTACATCTGTATTTCGTGGATCTCTTTGCTAGCCTTATTTCTGTGGAATCTGAGAACAGATATTTCGGATCGCTTTGAAGACTATAGGGCCAAGGAAATATCCTCCGATAACAAAGAGAAAGAAGCTTTCTGAGAAACTTCTTTGGGTTCTGTGAAATCATCTCACAGTGTTACAGCTTTCCCTCAAAAAGCCTTTCGCTAAGACAGTTCTTGTGGAATTGGCAAAGTGATATTTGGAAGCCCATAGAGGGCTATGGTGAAAAAGGAAATATCCTCAGATGAAATCTGGAAAGAAGCTTTCTGAGAAACTGCTCTATGATGTGTGACTTCCACTCACATAGTTACATCTGTATTTCGTGGATCTTTTTGCTAGCCTTATTTCTGTGGAATCTGAGAACAGATATTTCGGATCCCTTTGAAGACTATAGGGCCAAAGGAAATATCGTCTGATAACAAAGAGAAAGAAGCTTTCTGAGAAACTTCTTTGTGTTCTGTGAAATCATCTCACAGAGTTACAGCTTTCCCCTCAAGAAGCCTTTCGCTAAGACAGTTCTTGTGGAAATGGCAAAGTGATATTTGGAAGCCCATAGAGGGCTATGGTGAAAAAGGAAATATCCTCAGATGAAATCTGGAAAGAAGCTTTCTGAGAAACTGCTTAGTGTTCTGTTAATTCATCTCACAGAGTTACATCTGTATTTCGTGGATCTCTTTGCTAGCCGTATTTCTGTGGAATCTGAGAACAGATATTTCGGATCCCTTTGAAGACTATAGGGCCAAAGGAAATATCCTCCGATAACAAAGAGAAAGAAGCTTTCTGAGAAACTTCTTTGTGTTCTGTGAAATCATCTCACAGAGTTACAGCTCTCCCCTCAAGAAGCCTTTCGCTAAGACAGTTCTTTTGGAATTGCCAAAGTGATATTTGGAAGCCCATAGAGGGCTATGGTGAAAAAGGATATATCCTCTGATGAAATCTGGAAAGAAGCTTTCTGAGAAACTGCTTAGTGTTCTGTTAATTCATCTCACAGAGTTACATCTGTATTTCGTGGATATCTTTGCTCGCCTTATTTCTGTGGAATCTGAGAACAGATATTTCGAATCCCTTTGAAGACTATAGGGCCAAAGGAAATATCCTCTGATAACAAAGAGGAAGAAGCTTTCTGAGAAACTCCTTTGCGTTCTGTGAAATCATCTCACAGAGTTACAGCTTTCCCCTCAAGAAGCCTTTCGCTAAGACAGTTCTTGTGGAATTTGCATAGTGATATTTGAAGCCCATAGAGGGCTGAGGTGAAAAAGGAAATATCCTCAGATGAAATCTGGAAAGAAGCTTTCTGAGAAACTGCTTACTTTTCTGTTAATTCATCTCACAGAGTTACATCTGTATTTCGTGGATCCCTTTGCTAGCCTTATTTCTGTGGAATCTTAGAACAGATATTTCGGATCCCTTTGAAGACTATAGGGCCAAAGGAAATATCCTCCGAAAACAAAGAGAAAGAAGCTTTCTGAGAAACTTCCTTGTTCTGTGAAATCGTCTCACAGAGTTACAGCTTTCCCCTCAAGAAGCCTATCGCTAAGACAGTTCTTGTGGAATTGGCAAAGTGATATTTGGAAGCCCATAGAAGGCTATGGTGAAAAAGGAAATATCGTCAAATGAAATGAGGAACGAAACTTTCTGAGAAACTACTTAGTGTTCTGTTAATTCTTCTCACAGAGTTACATCTGTATTTCTTGGATCTCTTTGCTAGCCTTATTTCTGTGGAATCTGAGAACAGATATTTCGGATCCCTTTGAAGACTATAGGGCCAAAGTAAATATCCTCCGATAACAAAGAGAAAGAAGCTTTCTGAGAAACTTCTTTGTGTTCTGTGAAATCATCTCACAGAGTTACAGCTTTCCCCTCAAGAAGCCTTTCGCTAAGACAGTTCTTGTGGAATTGTCAAAGTGAAATTTGGAAGCCCATAGAGGGCTATGGTGAAAAAGGAAATATCCTCAGATGAAATCTGGAAAGAAGCTTTTTGAGAAACTGCTCTGTGATGTGTGACTTCCACTCACATAGTTACATCTGTATTTCGTGGATCTTTTTGCTAGCCTTATTTCTGTGGAATCTGAGAACAGATATTTCGGATCCCTTTGAAGACTATAGGGCCAAAGGAAATATTGTCTGATAACAAAGAGAAAGAAGCTTTCTGAGAAACTTCTTTGTTTTCTGTGAAATCATCTCACAGAGTTACAGCTTTCCCCTCAAGAAGCCTTTCGCTAAGACAGTTCTTGTAGAAATGGCAAAGTGATATTTGGAAGCCCATAGAGGGCTATGGTGAAAAAGGAAATATCCTCAGATGAAATCTGGAAAGAAGCTTTCTGAGAAACTGCTTAGTGTTCTGTTAATTCATTTCACAGAGTTACATCTGTATTTCGTGGATCTCTTTGCTAGCCTTATTTCTGTGGAATCTGAGAACAGATATTTCGGATCCCTTTGAAGACTGTAGGGCCAAAGGAAATATCCTCCGATAACAAAGAGAAAGAAGCTTTCTGAGAAACTTCTTTGTGTTCTGTGAAATCATCTCACAGAGTTACAGCTCTCCCCTCAAGCAGCCTATCGCTAAGACAGTTCTTGTGGAATTGGCAAAGTGATATTTGGAAGCCCATAGAGGGCTATGGTGTAAAAGGAAATATCCTCAGATGAAATCTGGAAAGAAGCTTTCTGAGAAACTGCTGTATGATGTGTGACTTCCACTCACATATTTACATCTGTATTTCGTGGATCTCTTTGCTAGCCTTATTTCTGTGGAATCTGAGAACAGATATTTCGGATCCCTTTGAAGACTATAGGGCCAAAGGAAATATCGTCTGATAACAAAGAGAAAGAAGCTTTCTGAGAAACTTCTTTGTGTTCTGTGAAATCATCTCACAGAGTTACAGCTTTCCCCTCAAGAAGCCTTTCGCTAAGACAGTTCTTGTGGAAAAGGCAAAGTGATATTTGGAAGCCCATACAGGGCTATGGTGAAAAAGGAAATATCCTCAGATGAAATCTGGAAAGAAGCTTTCTGAGAAACTGCTTAGTGTTCTGTCAATTCATCTCACAGAGTTACATCTGTATTTCCTGGATCTCTTTGCTAGCCTTATTTCTGTGGAATCTGAGAACAGATATTTCGGATCCCTTTGAAGACTGTAGGGCCAAAGGAAATATCCTCCGATAACAAAGAGAAAGAAGCTTTCTGAGAAACTTCTTTGTGTTCTGTGAAATCATCTCACAGAGATACAGCTCTCCCCTCAAGAAGACTTTCGCTAAGACAGTTCTTGTGGAATTGGCAAAGAGATATTTGGAAGCCCATAGAGGGCTATGGTGAAAAAGGAAATATACTCAGATGAAATCTGGAAAGAAGCTTTCTGAGAAACTGCTCTGTGATGTGTGACTACTGCTCACAGAGTTATATCTGTATTTCGTGGATCTCTTTCCTAGCCTTATTTCTGTGGAATCTGAGAACAGATATTTCGGATCCCTTTGAAGACTGTAGGGCCAAAGGAAATATCCTCCGATAACAAAGAGAAAGAAGCTTTCTGAGAAACTTCTTTGTGTTCTGTGAAATCATCTCACAGAGTTACAGCTTTCCCCTCAAGAAGCCTTTCGCTAAGACAGTTCTTGTGGAAATGGCAAAGTGATATTTGGAAGCCCATAGAGGACTGTGGTGAAAAAGGAAATATCCTCAGATGAAATCTGGAAAGAAGCTTTCTGAGAAACTGCTTAGTGTTCTGTTAATTCATCTCACAGAGTTACATCTGTATTTCGTGGATCTCTTTGCTAGCCTTATTTCTGTGGAATCTGAGAACAGATATTTCGGATCCCTTTGAAGACTGTAGCGCCAAAGGAAATATCCTCCGATAACAAAGAGAAAGAAGCTTTCTGAGAAACTTCTTTGTGTTCTGTGAAATCATCTCACAGAGTTACAGCTTTCCCCTCAGAAGCCTTTCGCTAAGACAGTTCTTGTGGAATTGGCAAAGTGATATTTGGAAGCCCATTGAGGGCTACGGTGAAAAAGGTATCATCCTCAGATGAAATCTGGAAAGAAGCTTTCTGAGAACCTGCTTAGTGTTCTGTTAATTAATCTCACAGCGTTACATCTGTATTTGGTGGATCTCTTTCCTAGCTTTATTTCTGTGGAATCTGAGAACAGATATTTCGGATCCCTTTGAAGACTATAGGGCCAAAGGAAATATCCTCCGATAACAAAGAGAAAGAAGCTTTCTGAGAAACTTCTTTGGATTCTGTGAAATCATCTCACAGAGTTACAGCTTTCCCCTCAAAAAGCCTTTCGCTAAGACAGTTCTTGTGGAATTGGCATAGTGATATTTGAAGCCCATAGAGGGCTGAGGTGAAAAAGGAAATATCCTCAGATGAAATCTGGAAAGAAGCTTTCTGAGAAACTGCTTACTTTTCTGTTAATTCATCTCACAGAGTTACATCTGTATTTCGTGGATCTCTTTGCTAGCCGTATTTCTGTGGAATCTGAGAACTGATATTTCGAATCCCTTTGAAGACTATAGGGCCAAAGGAAACATCCTCCGATAACAAAGAGAAAGAAGCTTTCTGAGAAACTTCCTTCTTCTGTGAAATCGTCTCACAGAGTTACAGCTTTCCCCTCAAGAAGCCTATCGCTAAGACAGTTCTTGTGGAATTGGCAAAGTGACATTTGGAAGCCCATAGAAGGCTATGGTGAAAAAGGAAATATCGTCAGATGAAAGCAGGAAAGAAACTTTCTGAGAAACTACTTAGTGTTCTGTTAATTCATCTCACAGAGTTACATCTGTATTTCGTGGATCTCTTTGCTAGCCTTATTTCTGTGGAATCTGAGAACAGATATTTCGGATCCTTTTGAAGACTATAGGGCCAAGGAAATATCCTCCGATAACAGAGAGAAAGAAGCTTTCTGAGAAACTTCTTTGGGTTCTGTGAAATCATCTCACAGAGTTACAGCTTTTCCCTCAAAAAGCCTTTCGCTAAGACAGTTCTTGTGGAATTGGCAAAGTGATATTTGGAAGCCCATAGAGGGCTATGGTGAAAAACGAAATATCCTCAGATGAAATCTGGAAAGAAGCTTTTTGAGAAACTGCTTTGTGTTCTCTTAATTCATCTCACAGAGTTACATCGGTATTTCTTGGATCTCTTTGCTAGCGTTATTTCTGTGGAATCTGAGAACAGATATTTCGGATCCCTTTGAAGACTATAGGGCCAAAGAAAATATCCTCCGATAACAAAGAGAAAGAAGCTTTCTGAGAAACTTCTTTGTGTTCTGTGAAATCATCTCAAAGAGATACAGCTTTCCCCTCAAGAAGCCTTTCGCTAAGACAGTTCTTGTGGAATTGGCAAAGTGATATTTGGAATCCCATAGGGGGCTATGGTGAAAAAGGAAATATCCTACGATGAAATCTGGAAAGAAGCTTTCTGAGAAACTGCTCTATGATGTGTGACTTCCACTCACATAGTTACATCTGTATTTCGTGGATCTTTTTGCTAGCCTTATTTCTGTGGAATCTGAGAACAGATATTTCGGATCCCTTTGAAGACTATAGGGCCAAAGGAAATATCGTCTGATAAAAAAGAGAAAGAAGCTTTCTGAGAAACTTCTTTGTGTTCTGTGAAATCATCTCACAAAGTTACATCTTTCCCCTCAAGAAGCCTTTCGCTAAGACAGTTCTTGTGGAAATGGCAAAGTGATATTTGGAAGCCCATAGAGGGCTATGGTGAAAAAGGAAATATCCTCAGATGAAATCTGGAAAGAAGCTTTCTGAGAAACTGCTTAGTGTTCTGTTAATTCATCTCACAGAGTTACATCGGTATTTCGTGGATCTCTTTGCTAGCCGTATTTCTGTGGAATCTGAGAACAGATATTTCGGATCCCTTTGAAGACTATAGGGCCAAAGGAAATATCCTCCGATAACAAAGAGAAAGAAGCTTTCTGAGAAACTTCTTTGTGTTCTGTGAAATCATCTCACAGAGTTACAGCTCTCCCCTCAAGAAGCCTTTCGCTAAGACAGTTCTTGTGGAATTGCAAAGTGATATTTGGAAGCCCATAGAGGGCTATGGTGAAAAAGGAAATATCCTCAGATGAAATCTGGAAAGAAGCTTTCTGAGAAACTGCTCTGTGATGTGTGACTTCTGCTAGCAGAGTTATATCTGTATTTCGTGGATCTCTTTCCTAGCCTTATTTCTGTGGAATCTGAGAACAGATATTTCGGATCCCTTTGAAGACTGTAGGGCCAAAGGAAATATCCTCCGATAACAAAGAGAAAGAAGCTTTCTGAGAAACTTCTTTGTGTTCTGTGAAATCATCTCACGGACTTACAGCTTTCCCCTCAGGAAGCCTTTCGCTAAGACAGTTCTTGTGGAATTGGCAAAGTGATATTTGGAAGCCCATATAGGGCTATGGTGAAAAAGGTAATATCCTCAGATGCAATCTGGAAAGAAGCTTTCTGAGGAAGTGCTATGTGATGTGTAACTTCCACTCACAGAGTTACATCTGTATTTCTTGGATGTCTTTGCTAGCCTTATTTCTGTGGAATCTGAGAACTGATATTTCGGATCCCTTTGAAGACTATAGGGCCAAAGGAAATATCCTCCGATAACAAAGAGAAAGAAGCGTTCTGAGAAACTTCTTTGTGTTCTGTGAAATCATCTCACAGAGTTACAGCTTTCCCCTCAAGAAGCCTTTCGCTAAGACAGTTCTTGTGGAATTGGCATAGTGATATTTGAAGCCCATAGAGGGCTGAGGTGAAAAAGGAAATATCCTCAGATGAAATCTGGAAAGAAGCTTTCTGAGAAACTGCTTACTTTTCTGTTAATTCATCTCACAGAGTTACATCTGTATTTCGTGGATCCCTTTGCTAGCCTTATTTCTGTGGAATCTGAGAACAGATATTTCGGATCCCTTTGAAGACTATAGGGCCAAAGGAAATATCCTCCGATAACAAAGAGTAAGAAGCTTTCTGGGAAACTTCCTTGTTCCGTGAAATCGTCTCACAGAGTTACAGCTTTCCCCTCAAGAAGCCTATCGCTAAGACAGTTCTTGTGGAATTGGCAAAGAGATATTTGGAAGCCCATAGAAGGCTATGGTGAAAAAGGAAATATCGTCTGATGAAATCAGGAAAGAAACTTTCTGAGAAACTACTTAGTGTTCTGTTAATTCATCTTACAGAGTTACATCTGTATTTCGTGGATCTCTTTGCTAGCCTTATTTCTGTGGAATCTGAGAACAGATATTTCGGATCCCTTTGAAGACTATAGGGCCAAAGGAAATATCCTCCGATAACAAAGAGAAAGAAGCTTTCTGAGAAACTTCGTTGTTCTGTGAAATCGTCTCACAGAGTTACAGCTTTCCCCTCAAGAAGCCTATCGCTAAGACAGTTCTTGTGGAATTGGCAAAGTGATATTTGGAAGCCCATAGAAGGCTATGGTGAAAAAGGAAATATCGTCAGGTGAAATTAGGAAAGAAACTTTCTGAGAAACTACTTAGTGTTCTGTTAATTCATCTCACATAGTTACATCTGTATTTCTTGGATCTCTTTGCTAGCCTTATTTCTGTGGAATCTGAGAACAGATATTTCGGATCCCTTTGAAGACTATAGGGCCAAGGAAATATCCTCCGATAACAAAGAGAAAGAAGCTTTCTGAGAAACTTCTTTGGGTTCTGTGAAATCATCTCACAGTGTTACAGCTTTCCCCTCAAAAAGCCTTTCGCTAAGACAGTTCTTGTGGAATTGGCAAAGTGATATTTGAAAGCCCATACAGGGCTATGGTGAAAAAGGAAATATCCTCAGATGAAATCTGGAAAGAAGCTTTCTGAGAAACTGCTTTGTGTTCTGTTAATTCATCTCACAGAGTTACATCGGTATTTCTTGGATCTCTTTGCTAGCCTTATTTCTGTGGAATCTGAGAACAGATATTTCGGATCCCTTTGAAGACTATAGGGCCAAAGTAAATATCCTCCGATAACAAAGAGAAAGAAGCTTTCTGAGAAACTTCTTTGTGTTCTGTGAAATCATCTCACAGAGTTACAGCTTTCCCCTCAAGAAGCCTTTCGCTAAGACAGTTCTTGTGGAATTGTCAAAGTGAAATTTGGAAGCCCATAGAGGGCTATGGTGAAAAAGGAAATATCCTCAGATGAAATCTGGAAAGAAGCTTTCTGAGAAACTGCTCTATGATGTGTGACTTCCACTCACATAGTTACATCTGTATTTCGTGGATATTTTTGCTAGCCTTATTTCTGTGGAATCTGAGAACAGATATTTCGGATCCCTTTGAAGACTATAGGGCCAAAGGAAATATCGTCTGATAACAAAGAGAAAGAAGCTTTCTGAGAAACTTCTTTGTGTTCTGTGAAATCATCTCACAGAGTTACAGCTTTCCCCTCAAGAAGCCTTTCGCTAAGACAGTTCTTGTGGAAATGGCAAAGTGATATTTGGAATCCCATAGAGGGCTATGGTGAAAAAGGAAATATCCTCAGATGAAAACTGGAAAGAAGCTTTCTGAGAAACTGCTTAGTGTTCTGTTAATTCATCTCACAGTGTTACATCTGTATTTCGTGGATCTCTTTGCTAGCCGTATTTCTGTGGAATCTGAGAACAGATATTTCGGATCCCTTTGAAGACTATAGGGCCAAAGGAAATATCCTCCGATAACAAAGAGAAAGAAGCTTTCTGAGAAACTTCTTTGTGTTCTGTGAAATCATCTCACAGAGTTACAGCTCTCCCCTCAAGAAGCCTTTCGCTAAGACAGTTCTTGTGGAATTGCCAAAGTGATATTTGGAAGCCCATAGAGGGCTATGGTGAAAAAGGATATATCCTCTGATGAAATCTGGAAAGAAGCTTTCTGAGAAACTGCTTAGTGTTCTGTTAATTCATCTCACAGAGTTACATCTGTATTTCGTGGATATCTTTGCTCGCCTTATTTCTGTGGAATCTGAGAACAGATATTTCGAATCCCTTTGAAGACTATAGGGCCAAAGGAAATATCCTCTGATAACAAAGAGGAAGAAGCTTTCTGAGAAACGCCTTTGCGTTCTGTGAAATCATCTCACAGAGTTACAGCTTTCCCCTCAAGAAGCCTTTCGCTAAGACAGTTCTTGTGGAATTGGCAAAGTGATATTTGGAAGCCCATAGAGGGCTACGGCGAAAAAGGAAATATCCTCAGATGAAATCTGGACAGAAGCTTTCTGAGAAACTGCTTAGTGTTCTGTTAATTCATCTCACAGAGTTACATCTGTATTTCGTGGATCTCTTTGCTAGCCTTATTTCTGTGGAATCTGAGAACTGATATTTCGAATCCCTTTGAAGACTATAGGGCCAAAGGAAATATCCTCCGATAACAAAGAGAAAGAAGCTTTCTGAGAAACTTCTTTGTGTTCTGTGAAATCATCTCACAGAGTTACAGCTTTCCCCTCAAGAAGCCTTTCGCTAAGACAGTTCTTGTGGAATTTGCATAGTGATATTTGAAGCCCATAGAGGGCTGAGATGAAAAAGGAAATATCCTCAGATGAAATCTGGAAAGAAGCTTTCTGGGAAACTGCTTACTTTTCTGTTAATTCATCTCACAGAGTTACATCTGTATTTCGTGGATCCCTTTGCTAGCCTTATTTCTGTGGAATCTGAGAACAGATATTTCGGATCCCTTTGAAGACTATAGGGCCAAAGGAAATATCCTCCGATAACAAAGAGAAAGAAGCTTTCTGAGAAAATTCCTTGTTCTGTGAAATCGTCTCACAGAGTTACAGCTTTCCCCTCAAGAAGCCTATCGCTAAGACAGTTCTTGTGGAATTGGCAAAGTGATATTTGGAAGCCCATAGAAGGCTATGGTGAAAAAGGAAATATCGTCAAATGAAATGAGGAACGAAACTTTCTGAGAAACTACTTAGTGTTCTGTTAATTCTTCTCACAGAGTTACATCTGTATTTCTTGGATCTCTTTGCTAGCCTTATTTCTGTGGAATCTGAGAACAGATATTTCGGATCCCTTTGAAGACTATAGGGCCAAAGTAAATATCCTCCGATAACAAAGAGAAAGAAGCTTTCTGAGAAACTTCTTTGTGTTCTGTGAAATCATCTCACAGAGTTACAGCTTTCCCCTCAAGAAGCCTTTCGCTAAGACAGTTCTTGTGGAATTGTCAAAGTGAAATTTGGAAGCCCATAGAGGGCTATGGTGAAAAAGGAAATATCCTCAGATGAAATCTGGAAAGAAGCTTTCTGAGAAACTGCTCTATGATGTGTGACTTCCACTCACATAGTTACATCTGTATTTCGTGGATCTTTTTGCTAGCCTTATTTCTGTGGAATCTGAGAACAGATATTTCGGATCCCTTTGAAGACTATAGGGCCAAAGGAAATATCGTCTGATAACAAAGAGAAAGAAGCTTTCTGAGAAACTTCTTTGTGTTCTGTGAAATCATCTCACAGAGTTACAGCTTTCCCCTCAAGAAGCCTTTCGCTAAGACAGTTCTTGTGGAAATGGCAAAGTGATATTTGGAAGCCCATAGAGGGCTATGGTGAAAAAGGAAATATCCTGAGATGAAATCTGGAAAGAAGCTTTCTGAGAAACTGCTTAGTGTTCTGTTAATTCATCTCACGGAGTTACATCTGTATTTCGTGGATCTCTTTGCTAGCCGTATTTCTGTGGAATCTGAGAACAGATATTTCGGATCCCTTTGAAGACTATAGGGCCAAAGGAAATATCCTCCGATAACAAAGAGAAAGAAGCTTTCTGAGAAACTTCTTTGTGTTCTGTGAAATCATCTCACAGAGTTACAGCTCTCCCCTCAAGAAGCCTTTCGCTAAGACAGTTCTTGTGGAATTGGCAAAGTGATATTTGGAAGCCCATAGAGGGCTATGGTGAAAAAGGAAATATAGTCAGATGAAATCTGGAAAGAAGCTTTCTGAGAAACTGCTCTGTGATGTGTGACTTCTGCTCACAGAGTTATATCTGTATTTCGTGGATCTCTTTCCTAGCCTTATTTCTGTGGAATCTGAGAACAGATATTTAGGATCCCTTTGAAGACTGTAGGGCCAAAGGAAATATCCTCCGATAACAAAGAGAAAGAAGCTTTCTGAGAAACTTCTTTGTGTTCTGTGAAATCATCTCACGGAGTTACAGCTTTCCCCTCAGGAAGCCTTTCGCTAAGACAGTTCTTGTGGAATTGGCAAAGTGATATTTGGAAGCACATATAGGGCTATGGTGAAAAAGGTTATATCCTCAGATGCAATCTGGAAAGAAGCTTTCTGAGGAACTGCTCTTTGATGTGTAACTTCCACTCATAGAGTTACATCTGTGTTTCTTGGATGTCTTTGCTAGCCTTATTTCTGTGGAATCTGAGAAGAGATATTTCGGATTCCTTTGAAGACTGTAGGGCCAAAGGAAATATCCTCCGATAACAAAGAGAAAGAAGCTTTCTGAGAAACTTCTTAGTGTTCTGTGAAATCATCTCACAGCGTTACAGCTTTCCTCTCAAGAAGCCTTTCACTAAGACAGTTCTTGTGGAATTGGCAAAGTGATATTTGGAAGCCCTTAGAAGGCTATGGTGAAAAAGCATATATCCTCAGATGAAATCTGGAAAGAAGCTTTCTGAGAAACTGCTTAGTGTTCTGTTAATTCATCTCACAGTGTTACATCTGTATTTCATGGATCTCTTTGCTAGCGTTATTTCTGTGGGATCTGAGAACAGATATTTCGGATCCCTTTGAAGACTATAGGGCCAAAGGAAATATCCTCCGATAACAAAGAGAAAGAAGCTTTCTGAGAAACTTCTTTGTGTTCTGTGAAATCATCTCACACAGTTACAGCTCTCCCCTCAAGAAGCCTTTGGCTAAGACAGTTCTTGTGGAATTGGCAAAGTGATATTTGGAAGCCCATAGAGGGCTATGGTGAAAAAGGAAATATCCTCAGATGAAATCTGGACAGAAGCTTTCTGAGAAACTGCTTAGTGTTCTGTTAATTCATCTCACAGAGTTACATCTGTATTTCGTGGATCTCTTTGCTAGACTTATTTCTGTGGAATCTGAGAACTGATATTTCGAATCCCTTTGAAGACTATAGGGCCAAAGGAAATATCCTCCGATAACAAAGGGAAAGAAGCTTTCTGAGAAACTGCTTAGTGTTCTCTTAATTCATCTCACAGAGTTACATCTGTATTTCGTGGATATCTTTGCTCGCCTTATTTCTGTGGAATCTGAGAACACATATTTCGGATCCCTTTGAAGACTATAGGGCCATAGGAAATATCCTCCGACAACAAAGAGGAAGAAGCTTTCTGAGAAACTCCTTTGCGTTCTGTGAAATCATCTCACAGAGTTACAGCTTTCCCCTCAAGAAGCCTTTCGGTAAGACAGTTCTTGTGGAATTGGCAAGTGATATTTGGAAGCCCATAGAGGGCTATGGTGAAAAAGGAAATATCCTCAGATGAAATCTGGACAGAAGCTTTCTGAGAAACTGCTTAGTGTTCTGTTAATTCATCTCACAGAGTTATATCTGCATTTCGTGTATCTCTTTGCTAGCCTTATTTCTGTGGAATCTGAGAACTGATATTTCGAATCCCTTTGAAGACTATAGGGCCAAAGGAAATATCCTCCGATAACAAAGAGAAAGAAGCTTTCTGAGAAACTTCTTTGTGTTCTGTGAAATCATCTCACAGAGTTACAGCTTTCCCCTCAAGAAGCCTTTCGCTAAGACAGTTCTTGTGGAATTGGCATAGTGATATTTGAAGCCCATAGAGGGCTGAGGTGAAAAAGGAAATATCCTCAGATGAAATCTGGAAAGAAGCTTTCTGAGAAACTGCTTACTTTTCTGATAATTCATCTCACAGAGTTACATCTGTATTTCGTGGATCCCTTTGCTAGCCTTATTTCTGTGGAATCTGAGAACAGATATTTCGGATACCTTTGAAGACTATAGGGCCAAAGGAAATATCCTCCGACAACAAAGAGGAAGAAGCTTTCTGAGAAACTCCTTTGCGTTCTGTGAAATCATCTCACAGAGTTACATCTGTATTTCGTGGATCCCTTTGCTAGCCTTATTTCTGTGGAGTCTGAGAACAGATATTTCGGATCCCTTTGAAGACTATAGGGCCAAAGGAAATATCCTCCGATAACAAAGAGAAAGAAGCTTTCTGAGAAACTTCCTTGTTCTGTGAAATCGTCTCACAGAGTTACAGCTTTCCCGTCAAGAAGCCTATCGCTAAGACAGTTCTTGTGGAATTGGCAAAGTGATATTTGGAAGCCCTTAGAAGGCTATGGTGAAAAAGGAAATATCGTCAAATGAAATCAGGATAGAAACTTTCTGAGAAACTGCTTGTGTTCTGTTAATTCATCTCACAGAGTTACATCTGTATTTCGTGGATCTCTTTGCTAGCCTTATTTCTGTGGAATCTGAGAACAGATATTTCGGATCCCTTTGAAGACTATAGGGCCAAGGAAATATCCTCCGAGAACAAAGAGAAAGAAGCTTTCTGAGAAACTTCTTTGTGTTCTGTGAAATCATCTCACAGAGTTACAGCTTTCCCCTCAAGAAGCCTTTCGCTAAGAAAGTTCTTGTGGAATTGGCATAGTGATATTTGGAAGCCAATAGAGGGCTATAGTGTAAAAGGAAATATCCTCAGATGAAATCTGGAAAGAAGCTTTCTGAGAAACTGCGCTGTGATGTGTGACTTCCCCTCACAGAGATACATCTGTATTTCGTGGATCTCTTTGCTAGCCTTATTTCTGTGAAATCTGAGAACAGATATTTCGGATTCCTTTGAAGACGATAGGGCCAAAGGAAATATCCTCCGATAACAAAGAGAAAGAAGCTTTGTGAGAAACTTCTTTGAGTTCTGTGAAATCATCTCACAGAGTTACAGCTTTCCCCTCAAGAAGCCTTTCGCTAAGACAGTTCTTGTGGAATTGGAATAGTGATATTTGGAAGCCCATAGAGGGCTATTTTGAAAAAGGTAATATCCTCAGATGAAATCTGGAAAGAAGCTTTCTGAGAAACTGCTTAGTGTTCTGTTATTTCATCTCAAAGAGATACATCTATATTTCGTGGATCTCTTTGCTAGCCTTATTTCTGTGGAATCTGAGAACAGATATTTCGGATCACTTTGAAGACTATAGGGCCAAAGGAAATATCCTCCGATAACAAAGAGAAAGAAGCTTTCTGAGAAACTACTTTGTGTTCTGTGGAATCATCTCACAGAGTTACAGCTTTCCCCACAAGAAGCCTTTCGCTAAGACAGTTCTTGTGGAATTCGCAAAGTGATATTTGGAAGCCCATAGAAGGCTATGGTGAAAAAGGAAATATCCTCAGATGAAATCTGGAAAGAAGCTTTCTGAGAAACTGCTCTGTGATGTGTGACTTCCACTCACATAGTTACATCTGTATTTCGTGGATCTCTTTGCTAGCCTTATTTCTGTGGAATCTGAGAACAGATATATCGGATCCCTTTGAAGACTATAGGACCAAAGGAAATATCCTCCGATAATAAAGAGAAACAAGCTTTCTGTGAAACTTCTTTGTGTTCTCTGAAAGCATCTCACAGAGTTACAGCTTTCCCCTCAAGAAGCCTTTCGCTAAGACAGTTCTTGTGGAATTGGCAAAGTGATATTTGGAAGCCCATAGAGGGCTATGGTGAAAAAGGAAATATTCTCAGATGAAATCTGGAAAGAAGCTTTCTGAGAAACTGCACTGTGATGTGTGACTTCGACTCACAGAGTTACATCTGTATTTCGTGGATCCCCTTGCTAGCCTTATTTTTGTGGAATCTGAGAACAGATATTTCGGATCCCTTTGAAGACTATTGCCAAAGGAAATATCCTCCGATAACAAAGAGAAAGAAGCTTTCTGAGAAACTTCTTTGTGTTCTGTGAGATCATCTCACAGAGTTACAGCTTCCACCTAAAGAAGACTTTCGCTAAGACCGTTCTTGTGGAATTGGCAAAGTGATATTTGGAAGCCCATAGAGAGATATGGTGAAAAAGTAAATATCCTCAGATGAAATCTGGAAAGAAGCTGTCTGAGAAACTGTTCTGAGATGTGTGACTTCCACTCACAGAGTTACATCTGTATTTCGTGGATCTCTTTGCTAGCCTTATTTCTGCGGAATCTTAGAACAGATATTTCAGAGGCCTTTGAAGCCTATAGGGCCAAAGGAAATATCCTCCAATAACAAAGAGAAAGAAGCTTTCTGAGAAACTTCTTTTTGTTCTGTGAAATCATCTCACAGAGTTACAGCTTTCCCCTCAAGAAGCCTTTCTCTAAGACAGTTCTTGTGGAATAGTCATAGTGATATTTGGAAACCCATAGAGCGCTAAGGTGAAAAAGGAAATATACTCATATGAAATCTGGAAAGAAACTTTCTGAGAAACTGCTTAGTTTTCTGTTAATTCATCTCACAGAGTTACATCTGTATTTCGTGGATCTCTTTGCTAGCCTTATTTCTGTGGAATCTGAGAAGAGAAATTTCGGATCCCGTTGAGACTATATTGCCAAAGGAAATATCCTCCGATAACAAAGAGAAAGAAGCTTTCTGAGAAACTTCCTTGTGTTCTGCGAAATCGTCTCACAGAGTTACAGCTTTCCCCTCAAGAAGCCTTTCGCTAAGACAGTTCTGTTGAATTGGCATAGTGATATTTGGAAACCCATAGAGGCCTAAGGTGAAAAAGGAAATATCCTCCGATGAAATCTGGAAAGAAGCTTTCTAAGAAACTGCTTAGTGTTCTGTAAATTCATCTCACAGAGTTACATCTGTATTTCGTGGATCTCTTTGCTAGCCTTATTTCTGCGGAACCTGAGAACAGATATTTCTGATCCCTTTGAAGACTATAGCGCCAAAGGAAATATCCTCCGATAACAAAGAGAAAGAAGATTTCTGAGAAACTTCTATGTGTTCTGTGAAATCATCTCACGGAGTTACAGCTTTCCCCTCAAGATGCCTTTCGCTAAGACAGTTCTTGTGGAAATGGCAAAGTGATATTTGGAAGCCCATAGAGGGCTATGGTGAAAAAGGAAATATCATCAGATGAAATCTGGAAAGAAGCTTTCTGAGAAACTGCTCTGTGATGTGTGATGTCCGCTCACAGAGTTACATCTCTATTTCGTGGATGTCTTTGCTAGCCTTATTTCTGTGTAATCTGAGAAGAGATATTTCGGATTCGTTTGAAGTCTATAGGGCCAATGGAAATATACTCCGATAACAAAGAGAAAGAAGCTTTCTGAGAAACTTCTTAGTGTTCTGTGAAATTATCTCACAGAGTTAGAGCTTTCCCCTCAAGAAGCCTTTCGCTAAAACAGTTCTTGTGGAATTGGCAAAGTGATATTTGGAAGCCCATAGAGGGCTATGGTGAAAAAGGATATATCCTCAGATGAAATCTGGAAAGAAGATTTCTGAGAAACTGCTCTGTGATGTGTGACTTCCACTCACAGAGTTACATCTGTATTTCGTGGATCTCTTTACTAGCCTTATTTCTGTGGAATCTGAGAACGGATATTTCGGATCCCTATGACGACTATAGTTCCAAAGGAAATATCCTCAGATAACAAAGAGAAAGAAGCTTTCTGAGAAACTTCTTTGTGTTCTGTGAAATCATTTCACAGAGTTACAGCTTTCCCCTCAAGAAGCCTTTCGCTAAGACAGTTCTTGTGGAATTGGCAATGTGATATTTGGAAGCCCATAGGGGGCTGTGGTGAAAGAGGACATATCCTCAGATGAAATCTGGAAAGAAGCTTTCTGAGAAACTGCTTACTTTTCTGTTAATTCATCTCACAGAGTTACATCTGTATTTAGTGGATCTCTTTGCCACCGTTATTTCTGGGGAATCTGAGAACAGATATTTCGGATCCCTTTGAAGACTATAGAGCCAAAGAAAATATCCTCCGATAACAAAGACAAAGAAGGTTTCTGAGAAACTTCTTTGTGTTCTGTCAAATCATCTCACAGAGTTACAGCTCTCCCCTCAAGAAGCCTTTCGCTAAGACAGTTCTTGTGGAATTGGCAAAGTGATATTTGGAAGCCCATAGAGGTCTATGGTGAAAAAGGAATTATCCTCCGATGAAATCTGGAAAGAAGCTTTCTGAGAAACTGCTCTGTGATGTGTGACTTCCACTCACAGAGTTACATCTGTATTTCGTGTATCTCTTTGCTAGCCTTATTACTGTGGAATCTGAGAACAAATATTTCGAATCCCTTTGAAGACTATAGGGCCAAAGGAAATATCCTCCGATAACAAAGAGCAAGAAGCTTTCTGAGAAACTTCTTTCTGTTCCGTGAATCATCTCACAGAGTTACAGCTTTCCCCTCAAGAAGCCTTTCGCTAAGACAGTTCTGTGGAATTGGCATAGTGATATTTGGAAGCCCATAGAAGCCTAAGGTGAAAAAGGAAATATCCTCAGATGAAATCTGGAAAGAAGCTTTCTGAGAAACTGCTTAGTGTTCTGTAAATTCATCTCAGAGAGTTACATCTGCATTTCTTGGATCTCTTTGCTAGCCTTATTTCTGTGGAATCTGAGAACAGTTATTTTGGATCCCTTTGAAGACTTTAGGTCCAAAGGAAATATCCTCCCATAACAAAGAGAAAGAAGCTTTCTGAGAAACTTCTTTGTGTTCTGTGAAATTATCTCACAGAGTTACAGCTTTCCCCTCAAGAAGCCTTTCGCTAAGACAGTTCTTGTGGAATTGGCAAAGTGATATTTGGAAGCCCATAGAGAGCTATGGTGACAAAGGAAATATCCTCAGATGAAATCTGGAAAGAAGCTTTCTGAGAAACTGCTTAGTGTTCTGTTAATTCATCTCACAGAGTTACATCTGTATCTCGTGGATCTCTTTGCTAACCTTATTTCTGTGGAATCTGAGAACAGATATTTCTGATCCCTTTGAAGACTATTGGGTCAAAGGAAATATCCTCCGATAACAAAGAGAGAGAAGCTTTCTGAGAAACTTCTATGTGTTCTGTGAAATCATCTCACGGAGTTACAGCTTTCCCCTCAAGAAGCCTTTCGCTAAGACAGTTCTTGTGGAATTGGCAAAGTGATATTTGGAAACCCATAGAGGGCTATGGTGAAAAAGGAAATATCATCAGATGCAATCTGGAAAGAAGCTTTCTGAGAAACTGCTCTGTGATGTGTGACGTCCGCTCACAGAGTTACATCTCTATTTCGTGGATGTCTTTGCTAGCCTTATTTCTGTGGAATCTGAGAACAGATATTTCGGATCCCTTTGAAGACTATAGGGTCAAAGGAAATATCCTCCGATAACAAAGATAAAGAAGCTTTCTGAGAAACTTCTTTGTGTTCTGTGAAATCATCTCACAGAGTAACAGCTTTCCCCTCAAGAAGCCTTTCGCTAAGACAGTTCTTGTGAAATTGGCATAGTGATGTTAGGAAGCCCATAGAGGGCTATGGTGAAAAAGGAAATATCCTCAGATGAAATCTGGAAAGAAGCTTTCTGAGAAACTGCTCTATGGTGTGTGACTTCCACTCACAGAGTTGCATCTGTATTTCGTGGATCTCTTTGCTAGCCTTATTTCTGTGGAATCTGAGAACAGATATTTCGGAACCCTTTGAAGACTATAGGGCCAAAGGAAATATCCTCCGATAACAAAGAGAAAGAAGCTTTCTGAGAAACTTCTTTGTGTTCTGTGAAATTATCTCACAGAGTTACAGCTTTCCCATCAAGAAGCCTTTCGCTAAGACAGTTCTTGTGGAATTGGCAAAGTGATATTTGGAAGCCCATAGAGGGCTATGGTGACAAAGGAAATATCCTCAGATGAAATCTGGAAAGAAGCTTTCTGAGAAACTGCTTAGTGTTCTGTTAATTCATCTCACAGAGTTACATCTGTATGTCGTGGATCTCTTTGCTAACCTTATTTCTGTGGAATCTGAGAACAGATATTTCTGATCCCTTTGAAGACTATTGGGTCAAAGGAAATATCCTCCGATAACAAAGAGAGAGAAGCTTTCTGAGAAACTTCTATGTGTTCTGTGAAATCATCTCACGGAGTTACAGCTTTCCCCTCAAGAAGCCTTTCGCTAAGACAGTTCTTGTGGAAATGGCAAAGTGATATTTGGAAACCCATAGAGGGCTATGGTGAAAAAGGAAATATCATCAGATGAAATCTGGAAAGAAGCTTTCTGAGAAACTGCTCTGTGATGTGTGACGTCTGCTCACAGAGTTACATCTCTATTTCGTGGATGTCTTTGCTAGCCTTATTTCTGTGGAATCTGAGAACAGATATTTCGGATCCCTTTGAAGACTATAGGGCCAAAGGAAATATCCTCCGATAACAAAGAGAAAGAAGCTTTCTGAGAAACTTCTTTGTGTTCTGTGAAATCATCTCACAGTGTTACAGCTTTCCCCTCAAGAAGCCTTTGGCTAAGACAGTTCTTGTGGAATTGGCAAAGTGATGTTAGGAAGCCCATAGAGGGCTATGGTAAAAAAGGAAATATCCTCAGATGAAATCTGGAAAGAAGATTTCTGAGAAACTGCTTAGTGTTCTGTTATTTCATCTCACAGATTTACATCTGTATATCGTGGATCTCTGTGCTAGCCTTATTTCTGTGGAATCTGAGAACAGATATTTCGGATCCCTTTGAAGACTATAGGGCCAAAGGAAATATCCTCCGATAACAAAGAGAAAGAAGCTTTGTGAGAAACTTCTTTGTGTTCTGTGAAATCATCTCACAGTGTTACAGCTTTCCCTTCAAGAAGCCTTTCGCTAAGACAGTTCTTGTGGAATTGGCAAAGTGATATTTGGAAGCCCATAGAGGGCTATGGTGAAAAAGGAAATATCCTCAGATGAAATCTGGAAAGAAGCTTTCTGAGAAACTGCTTAGTGTTCTGTTATTTCCTCTCAAAGAGTTACATCTGTATTTCGTGGATCTCTTTGCTAGCCTTATTTCTGTGGAATCTGAGAACAGATATTTCGGATCCCTTTGAAGACTATAGGGCCAAAGGAAATATCCTCCGATAACAAAGAGAAAGAATCTTTCTGAGAAACTTCTTTGTGTTCTGTGAAATCATCTCACAGAGTTACAGCTTTCCCCTCAAGAAGCCTTTCGCTAAGACAGTTCTTGTGGAATTGGCAAAGTGATATTTGGAAGCCCATAGAAGGCTATGGTGAAAATGGAAATATCCTCAGATGAAATCTGGAAAGAAGCTTTCTGAGAAACTTCTCTGTGATGCGAGACGTCCGCTCACAGAGTTACATCTGTATTTCGTGGATGTCTTTGCTAGCCTTATTTCTGTGTAATCTGAGAAGAGATATTTCGGATTCCTTTGAAGACTATAGGGCCAAAGGAAATATCCTCCGATAACAAAGAGAAAGAAGCTTTCTGAGAAACTTCTTAGTGTTCTGTGAAATCATCTCACAGAGTTACAGCTTTCCCCTCAAGAAGCCTTTCGCTAAGACAGTTCTTGTGGAATTGGCAAAGTGATGTTAGGAAGCCCATAGAGGACTATGGTGAAAAAGGAAATATCCTCAGATGAAATCTGGAAAGAAGCTTTCTGAGAAACTGCTCTATGGTGTGTGACTTCCACTCACAGAGTTACATCTGTATTTCGTGGATCTCTTTGCTAGCCTTATTTCTGTGGAATCTGAGAACAGATATTTCGGATCCCTTTGAAGACTATAGGGCCAAAGGAAATATCCTCCGATATCAAAGAGAAAGAAGCTTTCTGAGAAACTTCTTTGTGTTCTGTGAAATCACCTCACAGAGTTACAGCTTTCCCCTCAAGAAGCCTTTCCCTAAGACACTTCTTGTGCAATTGGCATAGTGATATTTGGAAGCCCTTAGAGGGCTATGGTGAAAAAGGAAATATCCTGAGATGAAATCTGGAAAGAAGCTTTCTGAGTAACTGCTTAGTGTTTTGTTATTTCATCTCACAGATTTACATCTGTATTTCGTGGATCTATTTGCTAGCCTTATTTCTGTGGAATCTGAGAACAGATATTTCGGATCCCTTTGAAGACTATAGGGCCAAAGGAAATATCCTCCGATAACAAAGAGAAAGAAGCTTTCTGAGAAACTTCTTTGTGTTCTGTGAAATCATCTCACAGAGTTACAGGTTTCCCCTCAAGAAGCCTTTCGCTAAGACAGTTCTTGTGGAATTGGCAAAGTGATGTTAGGAAGCCCATAGAGGGCTATGGTGAAAAAGGAAATATAATCAGATGAAATCTGGAAAGAAGCTTTCTGAGAAACTGCTTAGTGTTCTGTAAACTCATCTCAGAGAGTTACATCTGCATTTCGTGGATCTCTTTGCTAGCCTTATTTCTGTGGAATCTGAGAACAGATATTTTGGATCCCTTTGAAGACTACAGGGCCAAAGGAAATATCCTCCGATAACAAAGAGAAAGAAGCTTTCTGAGAAACTTCTTTGTGTTCTGTGAAATCATCTCACAGAGTTACAGCTTTCCCCTCAAGAAGCCTTTCGCTAAGACAGTTCTTGTGGAATTCGCAAAGTGATATTTGGAAGCCCATAGAAGGCTATGGTGAAAATGGAAATATCCTCAGATGAAATCTGGAAAGAAGCTTTCTGAGAAACTTCTCTGTGATGCGAGACGTCCGCTCACAGAGTTACATCTGTATTTCGTGGATGTCTTTGCTAGCCTTATTTCTGTGAAATCTGAGAAGAGATATTTCGGATTCCTTTGAAGACTATAGGGCCGAAGGAAATATCCTCGGATAACAAAGAGAAAGAAGCTTTCTGAGAAACTTCTTAGTGTTCTGTGAAATCATCTCACAGCGTTACAGCTTTCCCCTCAAGAAGCCTTTCGCTAAGACAGTTTTTTTTGGAATTGGCAAAGTGATATTTGGAAGCCCATAGAGGGCTATGGTGAAAAAGGAAATATCCTCAGATGAAATCTGGAAAGAAGCTTTCTGAGAAACTGCTTAGTGTTCTGTTATTTCATCTCACAGATTTACATCTGTATTTCATGGATCTCTGTGCTAGCCTTATTTCTGTGGAATCTGAGAACAGATATTTCGGATCCCTTTGAAGACTATAGGGCCAAAGGAAATATCCTCCGATAACAAAGAGAAAGAAGCTTTATGAGAAACTTCTTTGTGTTCTGTGAAATCATCTCACAGAGTTACAGCTTTCCCCTCAAGAAGCCTTTCCCTAAGACAGTTCTTGTGGAATTGGCATAGTGATATTTGGAAGCCCTTAGAGGGCTATGGTGAAAAAGGAAATATCCTCAGATGAAATCTGGAAAGAAGCTTTCTGAGTAACTGCTTAGTATTCTGTTATTTCATCTCACAGATTTACATCTGTATTTCGTGGATCTCTGTGCTAGCCTTATTTCTGTGGAATCTGAGAACAGATATTTCGGATCCCTTTGAAGACTATAGGGCCAAAGGAAATATCCTCCGATAACAAAGAGAAAGAAGCTTTCTGAGAAACTTCTTTGTGTTCTGTGAAATCATCTCACAGAGTTATAGCTTTCCCCTCAAGCAGCCTTTCACTAAGACAGTTCTTGTGGAATTGGCAAAGTGATATTTGGAAGCCCATAGAGGGCTATTGTGAAAAAGGATATATCCTCAGATGAAATCTGGAAAGAAGCGTTCTGAGAAACTGCTTAGTGTTCTGTTAATTCATCTCACAGAGTTACATCTGCATTTCGTGGATCTCTTTGCTAGCCTTATTTCTGTGGAATCTGAGAACAGATATTTCGGATCCCTTTGAAGACTATAGGGCCAAAGGAAATATCCTCCGATAACAAAGAGAAAGAAGCTTTCTGAGAAGCTTCTTTGTGTTCTGTGAAATCATCTCACAGAGTTACAGCTTTCCCCTCAAGAAGCCTTTCGCTAAGACAGTTCTTGTGGAATTGGCAAAGTGATGTTAGGAAGCCCATAGAGGGCTATGTTGAAAAAGGAAATATCCTCAGATCAAATCTGGAAAGAAGCTTTCTGAGAAACTGCTCTATGGTGTGTGACTTCCACTCACAGAGTTACATCTGTATTTCGTGGATCTCTTTGCTAGCCTTATTTCTGTGGAATCTGAGAACAGATATTTTGGATCCCTTTGAAGTCTATAGGGCCAAAGGAAATATCCTCCGATAACAAAGAGAAAAAAGCTTTCTGAGAAACTTCTTTGTGTTCTGTGAAATCATCTCACAGAGTTACAGCTTTCCCCTCAAGAAGCCTTTCGCTTAGACAGTTCTTGTGGAATGGCATAGTGATATTTGGAAGCCCATAGAGGGCTATGGTGAAAAAGGAAATATCCTCAGATGAAATCTGGAAAGAAGCTTTCTGAGAAACTGCTTAGTGTTCTGTAAACTCATCTCAGAGAGTTACATCTGCATTTCGTGGATCTCTTTGCTAGCCTTATTTCTGTGGAATCTGAGACCAGATATTTTGGATCCCTTTGAAGAGTATAGGGCCAAAGGAAATATCCTCCGATAACAAAGAGAAAGAAGCTTTGTGAGAAACTTCTTTGTGTTCTGTGAAATCATCTCACAGTGTTACAGCTTTCCCCTCAAGAAGTCTTTCGCTAAGACACTTCTTGTGGAATTGACAAAGTGATATTTGGAAGCCCATAGAGGGCTATGGTGAAAAAGGAAATATCCTCAGATGAAATCTGGAAAGAAGCTTTCTGAGAAACTGCTTAGTGTTCTGTTAATTCATCTCAAAGAGTTACATCTGTATTTCGTGGATCTCTTTGCTAGCCTTATTTCTGTGGTATCTGAGAACAGATATTTCGGATCCCTTTGAAGACTATAGGGCCAAAGGAAATATCCTCCGATAACAAAGAGAAAGAAGCTTTCTGAGAAACTTCTTTGTGTTCTGTGAAATCATCTCACAGAGTTATAGCTTTCCCCTCAAGCAGCTTTTCACTAAGACAGTTCTTGTGGAATTGGCAAAGTGATGTTAGGAAGCCCATACAGGGCTATGGTGAAAAAGGAAATATCCTCAGATGAAATCTGGAAAGAAGCTTTCTGAGAAACTGCTCTATGGTGTGTGACTTCCACTCACAGAGTTACATCTGTATTTCGTGGATCTCTTTGCTAGCCTTATTTCTGTGGAATCTGAGAACAGATATTTTGGATCCCTTTGAAGACTATGGGGCCAAAGGAAATATCCTCCGATAACAAAGAGAAAAAAGCTTTCTGAGAAACTTCTTTGTGTTCTGTGAAATCATCTCACAGAGTTACAGCTTTCCCCTCAAGAAGCCTTTCGCTTAGACAGTTCTTGTGGAATGGCATAGTGATATTTGGAAGCCCAAAGAGGGCTATGGTGAAAAAGGAAATATCCTCAGATGAAATCTGGAAAGAAGCTTTCTGAGAAACTGCTCGGTGTTCTGTAAACTCATCTCAGAGAGTTACATCTGCATTTCGTGGATCTCTTTGCTAGCCTTATTTCTGTGGAATCTGAGAACAGATATTTTGGATCCCTTTGAAGACTATAGGGCCAAAGGAAATGTCCTCCGATAACAAAGAGAAAGAAGCTTTGTGAGAAACTTCTTTGTGTTCTGTGAAATCATCTCACAGTGTTACAGCTTTCCCTTCAAGAAGCCTTTCGCTAAGACAGTTCTTGTGGAATTGGCAAAGTGATATTAGGAAGCCCATAGAGGGCTATGGTGAAAAAGGAACTATCCTCAGATGAAATCTGGAAAGAAGCTTTCTGAGAAACTGCTTAGTGTTCTGTTATTTCATCTCACAGATTTACATCTGTATTTCGTGGATCTCTGTGCTAGCCTTATTTCTGTGGAATCTGAGAACAGATATTTCGGATCCCTTTGAAGACTATAGGGCCAAAGGAAATATCCTCCGATAACAAAGTAAAGAAGCTTTCTGAGAAACTTCTTTGTTTTCTGTGAAATCATCTCACAGAGTTACAGCTTTCCCCTCAAGAAGCCTTTCGCTAAGACAGTTCTTGTGGAATTGGCAAAGTGATGTTAGGAAGCCCATAGAGGGCTATGGTGAAAAAGGAAATATCCTCAGATGAAATCTGGAAAGAAGCTTTCTGAGAAACTGCTCTATGGTGTGTGACTTCCACTCACAGAGTTACATCTGTATATCGTGGATCTCTTTGCTAGCCTTATTTCTGTGGAATCTGAGAACAGATATTGCGGATCCCTTTGAAGATTATAGGGCCAAAGGAAATATCCTCCGATAACAAACAGAGAGAGAAGCTTTCTGAGAAACTTCTTTGTGTTCTGTGAAATCATCTCACAGAGTTACAGCTTTCCCCTCAAGAAGCCTTTCCCTAAGACAGTTCTTGTGGAATTGGCATAGTGATATTTGGAAGCCCTTAGAGGGCTATGGTGAAAAAGGAAATATCCTCAGATGAAATCTGGAAAGAAGCTTTCTGAGTAACTGCTTAGTGTTCTGTTATTTCATCTCACATATTTACCTCTGTATTTCGTGAATCTCTTTGCTAGCCTTATTTCTGTGGAATCTGAGAACAGATATTTCCGATCCCTTTGAAGACTATAGGGCCAAAGGAAATATCCTCCGATAAAAAAGAGAAAGAAGCTTTCTGAGAAAATTCTTTGTGTTCTGTGAATTCATCTCACAGAGTTATAGCTTTCCCCTCAAGAAGCCTTTCACTAAGACAGTTCTTGTGGAATTGGCAAAGTGATATTTGGAAGCCCATAGAGGGCTATTGTGAAAAAGGATATATCCTCAGATGAAATCTGGAAAGAAGCGTTCTGAGAAACTGCTTAGTGTTCTGTTAATTCATCTCACAGAGTTACATCTGTATTTCGTGGATCTCTTTGCTAGCCTTATTTCTGTGGAATCTGAGAACAGATATTTCGGATCCCTTTGAAGACTATAGGGCCAAAGGAAATATCCTCCGATAACAAAGAGAAAGAAGCTTTCTGAGAAACTTCTTTGTGTTCTGTGAAATCATCTCACAGAGTTACAGCTTTCCCCTCAAGAAGCCTTTCACTAAGACAGTTCCTGTGGAATTGGCAAAGTGATGTTAGGAAGCCCATAGAGGGCTATGGTGAAAAAGGAAATATCCTCAGATGAAATCTGGAAAGAAGGTTTCTGAGAAACTGCTTAGTGTTCTGTAAACTCATCTCAGAGAGTTACATCTGCATTTCGTGGATCTCTTTGCTAGCCTTATTTCTGTGGAATCTGAGAACAGATATTTTGGATCCCTTTGAAGACTATAGGGCCAAAGGAAATATCCTCCGATAACAAAGAGAAAGAAGCTTTCTGAGAAACTTCTTTGTGTTCTGTGAAATCATCTCACAGTGTTACAGCTTTCCCCTCAAGAAGCCTTTCGCTAAGACAGTACTTGTGTAATTGGTAAAGTGATATTTGGAAGCCCATAGAGGGCTATGGTGAAAAAGGAAATATCCTCAGATGGAATCTGGAAAGAAGCTTTCTGAGAAACTGCTTAGTGTTCTGTTAATTAATCTCAAAGAGTTACATCTGTATTTCGTGGATCTCTTTGCTAGCCTTATTTCTGTGGAATCTGAGAACAGATATTTCGGATCCCTTTGAAGACTATTGGGCCAAAGGAAATATCCTCCGATAACAAAGAGAAAGAAGCTTTCTGAGAAACTTCTTTGTGTTCTGTGAAATCATCTCACAGAGTTACAGCTTTCCCCTCAAGAAGCCTTTCGCTAAGACAGTTCTTGTGGAATTGGCAAAGTGATATTTGGAAGCCCATAGAAGGCTATGGTGAAAATGGAAATATCCTCAGATGAAATCTGGAAAGAAGCTTTCTGAGAAACTTCTCTGTGATGCGAGACGTCCGCGCACAGAGTTACATCTGTATTTCTTGGATGTTTTTGCTAGCCTTATTTCTGTGTAATCTGAGAAGAGATATTTCGGATTCCTTTGAAGACTATAGGGACAAAGGAAATATCCTCCGATAACAAAGAGAAAGAAGCTTTCTGAGAAACTTCTTTGTGTTCTGTGAAATCATCTCACAGAGTTACAGCTTTCCCCTCAAGAAGCCTTTCCCTAAGACACTTCTTGTGGAATTGGCATAGTGATATTTGGAAGCCCTTAGAGGGCTATGGTGAAAAAGGAAATATCCTCAGATGAAATCTGGAAAGAAGCTTTCTGAGTAACTGCTTAGTGTTCTGTTATTTCATCTCACAGATTTACATCTGTATTTCGTGGATCTCTTTGCTAGCCTTATTTCTGTGGAATCTGAGAACAGATATTTCGGATCCATTTGAAGACTATAGGGCCAAAGGAAATATCCTCCGATAACAAAGAGAAAGAAGCTTTCTGAGAAACTTCTTTGTCTTCTGTGAAATCATCTCACAGAGTTATAGCTTTCCCCTCAAGAAGCCTTTCACTAAGACAGTTCTTGTGGAATTGGCAAAGTGATATTTGGAAGTCCATAGAGGGCTATGGTGAAAAAGGATATATCCTCAGATGAAATCTGGAAAGAAGCTTTCTGAGAAACTGCTTAGTGTTCTGTTAATTCATCTCACAGAGTTACATCTGTATTTCGTGGATTTCTTTGCTAGCCTTATTTCTGTGGAATCTGAGAACAGATATTTCGGATCCCTTTGAAGACTATAGGGCCAAAGGAAATATCCTCCGATAACAAATAGAAAGAAGCTTTCTGAGAAACTTCTTTGTGTTCTGTGAAATCATCTCACAGAGTTACAGCTTTCCCCTCAAGAAGCCTTTCGCTAAGACAGTTCTTGTGGAATTGGCATAGTGATATTTGGAAGCCCTTAGAGGGCTATGGTGAAAAAGGAAATATCCTCAGATGAAATCTGGAAAGAAGCTTTCTGAGTAACTGCTTAGTGTTCTGTTATTTCATCTCACAGATTTACATCTGTATTTCGTGGATCTCTGTGCTAGCCTTATTTCTGTGGAATCTGAGAACAGATATTTCGGATCCCTTTGAAGACTATAGGGCCAAAGGAAATATCCTCCGATAAAAAAGAGAAAGAAGATTTCTGAGAAACTTCTTTGTGTTCTGTGAAATCATCTCACAGAGTTATAGCTTTCCCCTCAAGAAGCCTTTCACTACGACAGTTCCTGTGGAATTGGCAAAGTGATATTTGGAAGCCCATAGAGGGCTATGGTGAAAAAGGATATATCCTCAGATGAAATCTGGAAAGAAGCTTTCTGAGAAACTGCTTAGTGTTCTGTTAATTCATCTCACAGAGTTACATCTGTATTTCGTGGATCTCTTTGCTAGCCTTATTTCTGTGGAATCTGAGAACAGATATTTCGGATCCCTTTGAAGACTATAGGGCCAAAGGAAATATCCTCCGATAACAAAGAGAAAGAAGCTTTGTGAGAAACTTCTTTGTGTTCTGTGAAATCATCTCACAGAGTTACAGCTTTCCCCTCAAGAAGCCTTTCGCTAAGACAGTTCTTGTGGAATTGGCAAAGTGATATTTGGAAGCCCAGAGAGGGCTATGGTGAAAAAGGTAATATCCTCAGATGCAATCTGGAAAGAAGCTTTCTGAGGAACTGCTCTGCGATGTGCGACTTCCACTCACAGAGTTACATCTGTATTTCGTGGATCTCTTTGCTAGCCTTATTTCTGTGGAATCTGAGAACAGATATTTCGGATCCCTTTGAAGACTATAGGGCCAAAGGAAATATCCTCCGATAACAAAGAGAAAGAAGCTTTCTGAGAAACTTCTTTGTGTTCTGTGAAATCATCACACAGAGTTACAGCTTTCCTCTCAAGAAGCCTTTCGCTAAGACAGTTCTTGTGGAATTGGCAAAGTGATATTTGGAAGCTCAAAGAGGGCTATGGTGAAAAAGGATATATCCTCAGATGAAATCTGGAAAGAAACTTTCTGAGTAACTGCTTAGTGTTCTGTAAATTCATCTCAGAGAGTTACATCTGCATTTCGTGGATCTCTTTGCTAGCCTTATTTCTGTCGAATCTGAGAACAGATATTTCGGATCCCTTTGAAGACTATAGGGCCAAAGGAAATATCCTCCGATAACAAAGAGAAAGAAGCTTTGGGAGAAACTTCTTTGTGTTCTGTGAAATCATCTCACAGAGTTACAGCTTTTCCCTCAAGAAGCCTTTCGCTAAGACAGTTCTTGTGGAATTGGCAAAGTGATATTTGGAAGTCCATAGAGGGCTATGGTGAAAAAGGAAATATCCTCAGATGAAATCTGGAAAGAAGCTTTCTGAGAAACTGTATAGTGTTCTGTTAATTAATCTCAAAGAGTTACATCTGTATTTCGTGGATCTCTTTGCTAGCCTTATTTCTCTGGAATCTAAGAACAGATATTTCGGATCCCTTTGAAGACTATAGGGCCTAAGGAAATATCCTCCCATAACAAAGAGAAAGAAGCTTTCTGAGAAACTTCTTTGTGTTCTGTGAAATCATCTCACAGAGTTACAGCTTTCCCCTCAAGAAGCCTTTCGCTAAGACAGTTCTTGTGAAATTGGCAAAGTGATATTTGGAAGCCCATAGAAGGCTATGGTGAAAAAGGAAATATACTCAGATGAAATCTGGAAAGAAGCTTTCTGAGAAACTTCTCTGTGATGCGAGACGTCCGCTCACAGAGTTACATCTGTATTTCGTGGATGTCTTTGCTAGCCTTATTTCTGTGTAATCAGAGAAGAGATATTTCGGATTCCTTTGAAGACTACAGGGCCAAAGGAAATATCCTCCGATAACAAAGAGAAAGAAGCTTTTTGAGAAACTTCTTAGTGTTCTGTGAAATCATCTCACAGCGTTACAGCTTTCCCCTCAAGAAGCCTTTCGCTAAGACAGTTTTTTTGGAATTGGCAAAGTGAAATTTGGAAGCCCACAGAGGGCTATGGTGAAAAAGGAATTATCCTCAGATGAAATCTGGAAAGAAGCTTTCTGAGAAACTGCTTAGTGTTCTGTTAATTCATCTCACAGAGTTACATCTGTATTTCGTGGATCTCTTTGCTAGCCTTACTTCTGTGGAATCTGAGAACAGATATTTCGGATCCCTTTGAAGACTATAGTGCCAAAGGAAATATCCTCCGATAACAAAGAGAAAGAAGCTTTCTGAGAAACTTCTTTGTGTTCTGTGAAATCATCTCACTGAGTTACAGCTTTCCCCTCAAGAAGCCTTTCGCTAAGACAGTTCTTGTGGAATTGGCATAGTGATATTTGGAAGCCCTTAGAGGGCTATGGTGAAAAAGGAAATATCCTCAGATGAAATCTGGAAAGAAGCTTTCTGAGTAACTGCTTAGTGTTCTGTTATTTCATCTCACAGATTTACATCTGTATTTCGTGGATCTCTGTGCTAGCCTTATTTCTGTGGAATCTGAGAACAGATATTTCGGATCCCTTTGAAGACTATAGGGCCAAAGGAAATATCCTCCGATAAAAAAGAGAAAGAAGCTTTCTGAGAAACTTCTTTGTGTTCTGTGAAATCATCTCACAGAGTTATAGCTTTCCCCTCAAGAAGCCTTTCACTACGACAGTTCTTGTGGAATTGGCAAAGTGATATTTGGAAGCCCATAGAGGGCTATGGTGAAAAAGGATATATCCTCAGATGAAATCTGGAAAGAAGCTTTCTGAGAAACTGCTTAGTGTTCTGTTAATTCATCTCACAGAGTTACATCTGTATTTCGTGGATCTCTTTGCTAGCCTTATTTCTGTGGAATCTGAGAACAGATATTTCGGATCCCTTTGAAGACTATAGGGCCAAAGGAAATATCCTCCGATAACAAAGAGAAAGAAGCTTTCTGAGAAACTTCTTTGTGTTCTGTGAAATCATCTCACAGAGTTACAGCTTTCCCCTCAAGAAGCCTTTCGCTAAGACAGTTCTTGTGGAATTGGCAAAGTGATATTTGGAAGCCCAAAGAGGGCTATGGTGAAAAAGGAAATATCCTCAGATGAAATCTGGAAAGAAGCTTTCTGAGAAACTGCTTAGTGTTCTGTTAATTCATCTCACAGAGTTACATCTGTATTTCGTGGATCTCTTTGCTAGCCTTATTTCTGTGGAATCTGAGAACAGATATTTCGGATCCCTTTGAAGACTATAGGGCCAAAGGAAATATCCTCCGATAACAAAGAGAAAGAAGCTTTCTGAGAAACTTCTTTGTGTTCTGTGAAATCATCTCACAGAGTTACAGCTTTCCCCTCAAGAAGCCTTTCGCTAAGACAGTTCTTGTGGAATTGGCAAAGTGATGTTTGGAAGCCCACAGAGGGCTATGGTGAAAAAGGAAATATCCTCAGATGAAATCTGGAAAGAAGCTTTCTGAGAAACTGCTCTATGGTGTGTGACTTCCACTCACAGAGTTACATCTGTATTTCGTGGATCTCTTTGCTTGCCTTATTTCTCTGGAATCTAAGAACAGATATTTCGGTCCCTTTGACGACTATAGGGCCAAAGGGAATATCCTCCAATAACAAAGAGAAAGAAGCTTTCTGAGAAACTTCTTTGTGTTCTGTGAAATCATCACACAGAGTTACAGCTTTCCTCTCAAGAAGCCTTTCGCTAAGACAGTTCTTGTGGAATTGGCAAAGTGATATTTGGAAGCTCAAAGAGGGCTATGGTGAAAAAGGATATATCCTCAGATGAAATCTGGAAAGAAACTTTCTGAGAAACTGCTTAGTGTTCTGTAAATTCATCTCAGAGAGTTACATCTGCATTTCGTGGATCTCTTTGCTAGCCTTATTTCTGTCGAATCTGAGAACAGATATTTCGGATCCCTTTGAAGACTATAGGGCCAAAGGAAATATCCTCCGATAACAAAGAGAAAGAAGCTTTGGGAGAAACTTCTTTGTGTTCTGTGAAATCATCTCACAGAGTTACAGCTTTTCCCTCAAGAAGCCTTTCGCTAAGACAGTTCTTGTGGAATTGGCAAAGTGATATTTGGAAGCCCATAGACGGCTATGGTGAAAAAGGAAATATCCTCAGATGAAATCTGTAAAGAAGCTTTTTGAGAAACTGCTTAGTGTTCTGTTAATTCATCTCACAGAGTTACATCTGTATTTCGTGGATCTCTTTGCTAGCCTTATTTCTGTGGAATCTGAGAACAGATATTTCGGATCCCTTTGAAGACTATAGGGCCAAAGGAAATATCCTCCGATAACAAAGAGAAAAAAGCTTTCTGAGAAACTTCTTTGTGTTCTGTGAAATCATCTCACAGAGTTACAGCTTTCCCCTCAAGAAGCCTTTCGCTTAGACAGTTCTTGTGGAATGGCCTAGTGATATTTGGAAGCCCATAGAGGGCTATGGTGAAAAAGGAAATATCCTCAGATGAAATCTGGAAAGAAACTTTCTGAGAAACTGCTTAGTGTTCTGTAAATTCATCTCAGAGAGTTACATCTGCATTTCGTGGATCTCTTTGCTAGCCTTATTTCTGTGGAATCTGAGAACAGATATTTCGGATCCCTTTGAAGACTGTAGGGCCAAAGGAAATATCCTCCGATAACAAAGAGAAAGAAGCTTTCGGAGAAACTTCTTTGTGTTCTGTGAAATCATCTCACAGAGTTACAGCTTTCCCCTCAAGAAGCCTTTCGCTAAGACAGTTCTTGTGGAATTGGCAAAGTGATATTTGGAAGCCCATAGAGGGCTACGTTGAAAAAGGTAATATCCTCAGATGCAATCTGGAAAGAAGATTTCTGAGGAACTGCTCTGTGATGTGTGACTTCCACTCACAGAGTTACATCTGTATTTCGTGGATCTCTTTGCTAGCCTTATTTCTGTGGAATCTGAGAACAGATATTTCGGATCCCTTTGAAGACTGTAGCGCCAAAGGAAATATCCTCCGATAACAAAGAGAAAGAAGCTTTCTGAGAAACTTCTTTGTGTTCTGTGAAATCATCTCACAGAGTTACCGCGTTCCTCTCAAGAAGCCTTTCACTAAGACAGTTCTTGTGGAATTGGCAAAGTGATATTTGGCAGCCCATAGAGGGCTATGTTGAAAAAGGATATATCCTTAGATGAAATCTGGAAAGAAGATTTCTGAGAAACTGCTTAGTGTTCTGTTAATTCATCTCACAGAGTTACATCTGTATTTCGTGGATCTCTTTGCTAGCCTTATTTCTGTGGAATCTGAGAACAGATATTTCGGATCCCTTTGAAGACTATAGGGCCAAAGGAAATATCCTCCGATAACAAAGAGAAAGAAGCTTTCTGAGAAACTTCTTTGTGTTCTGTGAAATCATCTCACAGAGTTACAGCTTTCCCCTCAAGAAGCCTTTCGCTAAGACAGTTCTTGTGGAATTGGCAAAGTGATATTTGGAAGCCCTTAGAGGGCTATTGTGAAAAAGGAAATATCCTCAGATGAAATCTGGAAAGAAGCTTTCTGAGAAAGTGCTCTGTGGTGTGTGACTTCCACTCACAGTGTTACATCTGTATTTCTTGGATCTCTTTGCTAGCCTTATTTCTGGGTAATCTGAGAACAGATATTTCGGATCCCTTTGAAGATTATAGGGCCAAAGGAAATATCCTCCGATAACAAAGAGAACGAAGCTTTCTGAGAAACTTCTTTGTGTTCTGTGAAATCATCTCACGGAGTTACAACTTTTCCCTCAAGAAGCCTTTGGCTAAGATAGTTCGTGTGGAATTGGCAATGTGATATTTCGAAGCCCATAGAGGGCTATGGTGAAAAAGGAAATATCCTCAGATGAATTCTGCGAAGAAGCTTTCTGAGAAACTGCTCTGTGATGTGTGACTTCCACTCACAGAGTTACATCTGTATTTCGTGGATCTCTTTGCTAGCCTTATTTCTGTGAAATCTGAGAACAGATATTTCGGATCCCTTTGAAGACTATAGGGCCAAAGGAAATATTATCCGATAACAAAGAGAAAGAAGCTTTCTGAGAAACTTCTTTGTGTTCTGTGAAATCATCTCACAGAGTTACAGCTTTCCCCTGCAGAAGACTTTCGCTAAGACAGTTCTTGTGGAATTGGCAAAGTGATATTTTGAAGCCCATAAGGGGCTATGGAGAAAAAGGAAATATCCTCAGATGAAATCTGGAAAGAAGCTTTCTGAGAAACTGCTTAGTGTTCTGTTAATTAATCTCAGAGAGTTACATCTGTATTTCGTGGATCTCTTTGCAAGCCTTATTTCTGTGGAATCTGAGAACAGATATTTTGGATCCATTTGAAGACTATAGGGCCAAAGGAAATATCCTCCGATAACAAAGAGAAAGAAGATTTGTGAGAAACTTCTTTGTGTTCTGTGACAACATCTCACAGAGTTACAGCTTTCCCCTCAAGAAGCCTTTCGCTAAGACAGTTCTTGTGGAATTGGCAAAGTGATATTTGGAAGACCACAGAGAGCTATGGTGAAAAAGAAATATCCTCAGATGAAATCTGGAAAGAAGCTTTCTGAGAAACTTCTCTGTGATGTGTGACTTCCACTCACAGAGTTATATCTGTATTTCGTGGATCTCTTTGCTAGCCTTATTTCTGTGGAATCTGAGAACAGATATTTCGGATCCCTTTGAAGACTATAGGGCCAAAGAAATATCCTCCGATAACAAAGAGAAAGAAGCTTTCTGAGAAACTTCTTTGTCTTCCGTGAAATCATCTCACAGAGTTACAGCTTTCCCCTCAAGAAGCCTTTCGCTAAGACAGTTCTTGTGGAATTGGCAAAGTGATATTTGGAAGCCCATAGAGGGCTACGTTGAAAAAGGTAATATCCTCAGATGCAATCTGGAAAGAAGCTTTCTGAGAAACTGCTCTGTGATGTGTGACTTCCACTCACAGAGTTACATCTGTATTTCGTGGATCTCTTTGCTAGCCTTATTTCTGTGGAATCTGAGAACAGATATTTCGGATCCCTTTGAAGACTATAGGGCCAAAGGAAATATCCTCCGATAACAAAGAGAAAGAAGCTCTCTGAGAAACTTCCTTGTGTTCTGTGAAATCATCTCACAGAGTTACAGCTTTCCCCTAAAGAAGCCTTTCACTAAGACAGTTCTTGTGGAATTGGCAAAGTGATATTTGGAAGCCCATAGAGGGCTATGGTGAAAAAGGAAATATCCTCAGATGAAACCTGCAAAGAAGCTTTCTGAGAAACTGCTCTGTGATGTGTGACTTCCACTCACAGAGTTACATCTGTGAAATAACCTCCGATAACAAAGAGAAAGAAGCTTTCTGAGAAACTTCCTAGTGTTCTGTGAAATCATCTCACAGAGTTATAGCTTTCCCCTCAAGAAGCCTTTCGCTAAGACAGTTTTTGTGGAATTGGCAAAATGATATTTGGAAGCCCATAGAGGGCTATGGTGAAAAAGGAAATATCCTCTGATGAAATCGGGAAAGAAGCTTTCTGAGAAACGGCTTAGTGTTCTGTTATTTCATCTCACAGAGTTACATCTGTATTTCGTGGATCTCTTTGATAGCCTTCTTTCTGCGGAATCTGAGAACAGATATTTCGGATCCCTTTGAAGACTATAGGGCCAAAGGAAATATCCTCCGATAACAAAGAGAAAGAAGCTTTCTGAGAATCTTCTTAGTGTTCTGTGAAATCATCTCAGAGAGTTACAGCTTTCCCCTCAAGAAGCCTTTCGCTAAGACAGTTCTTGTGGAATTGGTAAAGTGATATTTAGAAGCCCTTAGAGGGCTATGGTGAAAAAGGATATATCCTCAGATGAAATCTGGAAAGAAGCATTCTGAGAAACTGCTTAATGTCCTGTTAATTCATCTCACAGAGTTACATCTGTATTTCGTGGATCTCTTTGCTAGCCTTATTTCGCTGGAATCTGAGAACAGATATTTCGGATCCCTTTGAACACTATAGGGCCAAAGGAAATATCCTCCGATAACAAAGAGAAAGAAGCTTTCTGAGAAACTTCTTTGTGTTCTGTGAAATCATCTCATAGAGTTACAGCTTTCCCCTCAAGAAGCCTTTCACTAAGACAATTCTTGGGGAATTGGCAAAGTGATATTTGGAAGCCCATAGAGGGCTATGGTGAAAAAGGATATATCCTCAGATGACATCTGGAAAGAAGCTTTCTGAGAAACTGCTTAGTGTTCTGATAATTCACCTCACAGAGTTACATTTGTATTTCGTGGATCTCTTTGCTAGCCTTATTTCTGTGGATTCTGAGAACAGATATTTCGGATCCCTTTGAAGACTTTAGGGCCAAAGGAAATATCCTCCGATAACAAAGACAAAGAAGCTTTCTGAGAAACTTCTTTGTGTTCTGTGAAATCATCTCACAGAGTTACAGCTTTCTCCTCAAGAAGCTTTTCGCTAAGACAGTTCTTGTGGAATTGGCAAAGTGATATTTGGAAGCCCATAGAGGCTATGGTGAAAAAGGTCATATCCTCAAATGCAATCTGGAAAGAAGCTTTCTGAGGAACTGCTCTGTGATGTGTGACTTCCACTCACAGAGTTACATCTGTATTTCGTGGATCTCTTTGCTAGCCTTATTTCTGTGGAATCTCAGAACAGATATTTTGGATCCATTTGAAGACTATAGGGCCAAAGGAAATATCCTCCGATAACAAAGAGAAAGAAGATTTGTGAGAAACTTCTTTGTGTTCTGTGACAACATCTCACAGAGTTACAGCTTTCCCCTCAAGAAGCCTTTCGCTAAGACAGTTCTTGTGGAATTGGCAAAGTGATATTTGGAAGACCACAGAGAGCTATGGTGAAAAAGAAATATCCTCAGATGAAATCTGGAAAGAAGCTTTCTGAGAAACTTCTCTGTGATGTGTGACTTCCACTCACAGAGTTATATCTGTATTTCGTGGATCTCTTTGCTAGCCTTATTTCTGTGGAATCTGAGAACAGATATTTCGGATCCCTTTGAAGACTATAGGGCCAAAGAAATATCCTCCGATAACAAAGAGAAAGAAGCTTTCTGAGAAACTTCTTTGTCTTCCGTGAAATCATCTCACAGAGTTACAGCTTTCCCCTCAAGAAGCCTTTCGCTAAGACAGTTCTTGTGGAATTGGCAAAGTGATATTTGGAAGCCCATAGAGGGCTACGTTGAAAAAGGTAATATCCTCAGATGCAATCTGGAAAGAAGCTTTCTGAGAAACTGCTCTGTGATGTGTGACTTCCACTCACAGAGTTACATCTGTATTTCGTGGATCTCTTTGCTAGCCTTATTTCTGTGGAATCTGAGAACAGATATTTCGGATCCCTTTGAAGACTATAGGGCCAAAGGAAATATCCTCCGATAACAAAGAGAAAGAAGCTCTCTGAGAAACTTCCTTGTGTTCTGTGAAATCATCTCACAGAGTTACAGCTTTCCCCTAAAGAAGCCTTTCACTAAGACAGTTCTTGTGGAATTGGCAAAGTGATATTTGGAAGCCCATAGAGGGCTATGGTGAAAAAGGAAATATCCTCAGATGAAACCTGCAAAGAAGCTTTCTGAGAAACTGCTCTGTGATGTGTGACTTCCACTCACAGAGTTACATCTGTGAAATAACCTCCGATAACAAAGAGAAAGAAGCTTTCTGAGAAACTTCCTAGTGTTCTGTGAAATCATCTCACAGAGTTATAGCTTTCCCCTCAAGAAGCCTTTCGCTAAGACAGTTTTTGTGGAATTGGCAAAATGATATTTGGAAGCCCATAGAGGGCTATGGTGAAAAAGGAAATATCCTCTGATGAAATCGGGAAAGAAGCTTTCTGAGAAACGGCTTAGTGTTCTGTTATTTCATCTCACAGAGTTACATCTGTATTTCGTGGATCTCTTTGATAGCCTTCTTTCTGCGGAATCTGAGAACAGATATTTCGGATCCCTTTGAAGACTATAGGGCCAAAGGAAATATCCTCCGATAACAAAGAGAAAGAAGCTTTCTGAGAATCTTCTTAGTGTTCTGTGAAATCATCTCAGAGAGTTACAGCTTTCCCCTCAAGAAGCCTTTCGCTAAGACAGTTCTTGTGGAATTGGTAAAGTGATATTTAGAAGCCCTTAGAGGGCTATGGTGAAAAAGGATATATCCTCAGATGAAATCTGGAAAGAAGCATTCTGAGAAACTGCTTAATGTCCTGTTAATTCATCTCACAGAGTTACATCTGTATTTCGTGGATCTCTTTGCTAGCCTTATTTCGCTGGAATCTGAGAACAGATATTTCGGATCCCTTTGAACAATATAGGGCCAAAGGAAATATCCTCCGATAACAAAGAGAAAGAAGCTTTCTGAGAAACTTCTTTGTGTTCTGTGAAATCATCTCATAGAGTTACAGCTTTCCCCTCAAGAAGCCTTTCACTAAGACAATTCTTGGGGAATTGGCAAAGTGATATTTGGAAGCCCATAGAGGGCTATGGTGAAAAAGGATATATCCTCAGATGACATCTGGAAAGAAGCTTTCTGAGAAACTGCTTAGTGTTCTGATAATTCACCTCACAGAGTTACATTTGTATTTCGTGGATCTCTTTGCTAGCCTTATTTCTGTGGATTCTGAGAACAGATATTTCGGATCCCTTTGAAGACTTTAGGGCCAAAGGAAATATCCTCCGATAACAAAGACAAAGAAGCTTTCTGAGAAACTTCTTTGTGTTCTGTGAAATCATCTCACAGAGTTACAGCTTTCTCCTCAAGAAGCCTTTCGCTAAGACAGTTCTTGTGGAATTGGCAAAGTGATATTTGGAAGCCCATAGAGGCTATGGTGAAAAAGGTCATATCCTCAAATGCAATCTGGAAAGAAGCTTTCTGAGGAACTGCTCTGTGATGTGTGACTTCCACTCACAGAGTTACATCTGTATTTCGTGGATCTCTTTGCTAGCCTTATTTCTGTGGAATCTCAGAACAGATATTTCGGATGTCTTTGAAGACTATAGGGCCAAAGGAATTATCCTCCGATAACAAAGAGAAAGAAGCTTTCTGAGAAACTTCTTTGTGTTCTGTGAAATCATCTCACAGAGTTACAGCTTTCCCCTCAAGAAGCCTTTCGCTAAGACAGTTCTTGTGGAATTGGCAAAGTGATATTTGGAAGCCCATAGAGGGCTATGGTGAAAAAGGAAATGTCCGTTGATGAAATCTGGAAAGAAGGTTTCTGAGAAACTGCTCTGTGATGTGTGACGTCCACTCACAGAGTTACATCGGTATTTCATGGATCTCTTTGCTAGCCTTATGTCTGTGGAATCTGAGAAGAGATACTTCCGATTCCTTTGAAGAGTATAGAGCCAAAGGAAATATCCTCCGATAAAAAAGAGAAAGAAGCTTTCTGAGAAACTTCTTTGTGTTCTGTGAAATCATCTTACAGAGTTACAGCTTTCCCCTCAAGAAGCCTTTCGCTAAGACATTTCTTGTGGAATTGAAAAAGTGATATTTGGAAGCCCATAGAGGGCTATGGTGAAAAAGGAAATATCCTCAGATGAAATCTTGAAACAAGCTTTCTGAGGAACTGCTCTGTGATGTGTGACTTCCACTCACAGAGTTACATCTGTATTTCGTGGATCTCTTTGCTAGCCTTATTTCTGTGGAATCTCAGAACAGATATTTCGGATCCCTTTGAAGACTATAGGGCCAAAGGAAATATCCTCCGATAACAAAGAGAAAGAAGCTTTCTGAGAAACTTCTTTGTGTTCTGTGAAATCATCTCACAGAGTTACAGCTTTCCCCTCAAGAAGCCTTTCGCTAAGACAGTTCTTGTGGAATTGGCAAAGTGATATTTGGAAGCCCATAGAGGGCTATGGTGAAAAAGGAAATATCCGCAGATAAAATCTGGAAAGAAGCTTTCTGTGAAACTGCTCTGTGATGTGTGACGTCCACTCACAGAGTTTCATCGGTATTTCATGGATCTCTTTGCTAGCCTTATGTCTGTGGAATGAGAAGAGATACTTCCGATTCCTTTGAAGAGTATAGAGCCAAAGGAAATATCCTCCGATAACAAAGAGAAAGAAGCTTTCTGAGAAACTTCTTTGTGTTCTGTGAAATCATCTCACAGAGTTACAGCTTTCCCCTCAAGAATCCTTTCGCTAAGACAGTTCTTGTGGAATTGGCAAAGTGATATTTGGAAGCCCATAGAGGGCTATGGTGAAAAAGGAAATATCCTCCGATGAAATCTGCAAAGAAGCTTTCTGAGAAACTGCTCTGTGGTGTGTGACTTCCACTCACAGAGTTACATCTGTGAAATAACCTCCGATAACAAAGAGAAAGAAGCTTTCTGAGAAACTTCCTAGTGTTCTGTGAAATCATCTCACAGAGTTATAGCTTTCCCCTCAAGAAGCCTTTCGCTAAGACAGTTTTTGTGGAATTGGCAAAATGATATTTGGAAGCCCATAGAGGGCTATGGTGAAAAAGGAAATATCCTCGGATGAAATCGGGAAAGAAGCTTTCTGAGAAACTGCTTAGTGTTCTCTTATTTCATCTCCCAGAGTTACATCTGTATTTCCTGGATCTCTTTGCTAGCCTTATTTCTGCGGAATCTGAGAACAGATATTTCGGATCCCTTTGAAGACTATAGGGCCAAAGGAAATATCCTCCGATAACAAAGAGAAAGAAGCTTTCTGAGAAACTTCTTAGTGTTCTGTGAAATCATCTCAGTGAGTTACAGCTTTCCCCTCAAGAAGCCTTTCGCTAAGACAGTTCTTGTGGAATTGGTAAAGTGATATTTAGAAGCCCTTAGAGGGCTATGGTGAAAAAGGATATATCCTCAGATGAAATCTGGCAAGAAGCATTCTGAGAAACTGCTTAGTGTTCTGTTAATTCATCTCACAGAGTTACATCTGTATTTCGTGGATCTCTTTGCTAGCCTTATTTCGCTGGAATCTGAGAACAGATATTTCGGATCCCTTTGAAGACTATAGGGCCAAAGGAAATATCCTCCGATAACAAAGAGAAAAAAGCTTTCTGAGAAACTTCTTTGTGTTCTGTGAAATCATCTCACAGAGTTACAGCTTTCCCCTCAAGAAGCCTTTCGCTTAGACAGTTCTTGTGGAATAGCCTAGTGATATTTGGAAGCCCATAGAGGGCTATGGTGAAAAAGGAAATATCCTCAGATGAAATCTGGAAAGAAACTTTCTGAGAAACTGCTTAGTGTTCTGTAAATTCATCTCAGAGAGTTACATCTGCATTTCGTGGATCTCTTTGCTAGCCTTATTTCTGTGGAATCTGAGAACAGATATTTCGGATCCCTTTGAAGACTATAGGGCCAAAGGAAATATCCTCCGATAACAAAGGAAAGAAGCTTTCTGAGAAACTTCTTTGTGTTCTGTGAAATCATCTCACAGAGTTACAGCTTTCCCCTCAAGAAGCCTTTCGCTAAGACAGTTCTTGTGGAATTGGCAAAGTGATATTTGGAAGCCCATAGAGGGCTATGATGAAAAAGGTAATATCCTCAGATGCAATCTGGAAAGAAGCTTTCTGAGAAACTGCTCTGTGATGTGTGACTTTTGCTCACAGAGTTACATCTGTATTTCGTGGATCTCTCTACTAGCCTTATTTCTGTGGAATCTGAGAACAGATATTTCGGATCCCTTTGAAGACTGTAGGGCCAAACGAAATATCCTCCGATAACAAAGAGAAAGAAGCTTTCGGAGAAACTTCTTTGTGTTCTGTGAAATCATCTCACAGAGTTACAGCTTTCCCCTCAAGAAGCCTTTCGCTAAGACAGTTCTTGTGGAATTGGCAAAGTGATATTTGGAAGCCCATAGAGGGCTACGTTGAAAAAGGTAATATCCTCAGATGCAATCTGGAAAGAAGATTTCTGAGGAACTGCTCTGTGATGTGTGACTTCCACTCACAGAGTTACATCTGTATTTCGTGGATCTCTTTGCTAGCCTTATTTCTGTGGAATCTGAGAACAGATATTTCGGATCCCTTTGAAGACTGTAGGGCCAAAGCAAATATCCTCCGATAACAAAGAGAAAGAAGCTTTCTGAGAAACTTCTTTGTGTTCTGTGAAATCATCTCACAGAGTTACCGCGTTCCTCTGAAGAAGCCTTTCACTAAGACAGTTCTTGTGGAATTGGCAAAGTGATATTTGGCAGCCCATAGAGGGCTATGTTGAAAAAGGATATATCCTTAGATGAAATCTGGAAAGAAGATTTCTGAGAAACTGCTTAGTGTTCTGTTAATTCATCTCACAGAGTTACATCTGTATTTCGTGGATCTCTTTGCTAGCCTTATTTCTGTGGAATCTGAGAACAGATATTTCGGATCCCTTTGAAGACTATAGGGCCAAAGGAAATATCCTCCGATAACAAAGAGAAAGAAGCTTTCTGAGAAACTTCTTAGTGTTCTGTGAAATCATCTCAGTGAGTTACAGCTTTCCCCTCAAGAAGCCTTTCGCTAAGACAGTTCTTGTGGAATTGGTAAAGTGATATTTAGAAGCCCTTAGAGGGCTATGGTGAAAAAGGATATATCCTCAGATGAAATCTGGCAAGAAGCATTCTGAGAAACTGCTTAGTGTTCTGTTAATTCATCTCACAGAGTTACATCTGTATTTCGTGGATCTCTTTGCTAGCCTTATTTCGCTGGAATCTGAGAACAGATATTTCGGATCCCTTTGAAGACTATAGGGCCAAAGGAAATATCCTCCGATAACAAAGAGAAAAAAGCTTTCTGAGAAACTTCTTTGTGTTCTGTGAAATCATCTCACAGAGTTACAGCTTTCCCCTCAAGAAGCCTTTCGCTTAGACAGTTCTTGTGGAATAGCCTAGTGATATTTGGAAGCCCATAGAGGGCTATGGTGAAAAAGGAAATATCCTCAGATGAAATCTGGAAAGAAACTTTCTGAGAAACTGCTTAGTGTTCTGTAAATTCATCTCAGAGAGTTACATCTGCATTTCGTGGATCTCTTTGCTAGCCTTATTTCTGTGGAATCTGAGAACAGATATTTCGGATCCCTTTGAAGACTATAGGGCCAAAGGAAATATCCTCCGATAACAAAGGAAAGAAGCTTTCTGAGAAACTTCTTTGTGTTCTGTGAAATCATCTCACAGAGTTACAGCTTTCCCCTCAAGAAGCCTTTCGCTAAGACAGTTCTTGTGGAATTGGCAAAGTGATATTTGGAAGCCCATAGAGGGCTATGATGAAAAAGGTAATATCCTCAGATGCAATCTGGAAAGAAGCTTTCTGAGAAACTGCTCTGTGATGTGTGACTTTTGCTCACAGAGTTACATCTGTATTTCGTGGATCTCTCTACTAGCCTTATTTCTGTGGAATCTGAGAACAGATATTTCGGATCCCTTTGAAGACTGTAGGGCCAAACGAAATATCCTCCGATAACAAAGAGAAAGAAGCTTTCGGAGAAACTTCTTTGTGTTCTGTGAAATCATCTCACAGAGTTACAGCTTTCCCCTCAAGAAGCCTTTCGCTAAGACAGTTCTTGTGGAATTGGCAAAGTGATATTTGGAAGCCCATAGAGGGCTACGTTGAAAAAGGTAATATCCTCAGATGCAATCTGGAAAGAAGATTTCTGAGGAACTGCTCTGTGATGTGTGACTTCCACTCACAGAGTTACATCTGTATTTCGTGGATCTCTTTGCTAGCCTTATTTCTGTGGAATCTGAGAACAGATATTTCGGATCCCTTTGAAGACTGTAGGGCCAAAGCAAATATCCTCCGATAACAAAGAGAAAGAAGCTTTCTGAGAAACTTCTTTGTGTTCTGTGAAATCATCTCACAGAGTTACCGCGTTCCTCTGAAGAAGCCTTTCACTAAGACAGTTCTTGTGGAATTGGCAAAGTGATATTTGGCAGCCCATAGAGGGCTATGTTGAAAAAGGATATATCCTTAGATGAAATCTGGAAAGAAGATTTCTGAGAAACTGCTTAGTGTTCTGTTAATTCATCTCACAGAGTTACATCTGTATTTCGTGGATCTCTTTGCTAGCCTTATTTCTGTGGAATCTGAGAACAGATATTTCGGATCCCTTTGAAGACTATAGGGCCAAAGGAAATATCCTCCGATAACAAAGAGAAAGAAGCTTTCTGAGAAACTTCTTTGTGTTCTGTGAAATCATCTCACAGAGTTACAGCTTTCCCCTCAAGAAGCCTTTCGCTAAGACAGTTCTTGTGGAATTGGCAAAGTGATATTTGGAAGCCCTTAGAGGGCTATTGTGAAAAAGGAAATATCCTCAGATGAAATCTGGAAAGAAGCTTTCTGAGAAAGTGCTCTGTGGTGTGTGACTTCCACTCACAGTGTTACATCTGTATTTCTTGGATCTCTTTGCTAGCCTTATTTCTGGGTAATCTGAGAACAGATATTTCGGATCCCTTTGAAGATTATAGGGCCAAAGGAAATATCCTCCGATAACAAAGAGAACGAAGCTTTCTGAGAAACTTCTTTGTGGTCTGTGAAATCATCTCACAGAGTTACAACTTTTCCCTCAAGAAGCCTTTGGCTAAGACAGTTCGTGTGGAATTGGCAATGTGATATTTGGAAGCCCATAGAGGGCTATGGTGAAAAAGGAAATATCCTCAGATGAATTCTGCAAAGAAGCTTTCTGAGAAACTGCTCTGTGGTGTGTTACTTCCACTCACAGAGTTACATCTGTGAAATAACCTCCGATAACAAAGAGAAAGAAGCTTTCTGAGAAACTTCCTAGTGTTCTGTGAAATCATCTCACAGAGTTATAGCTTTCCCCTCAAGAAGCCTTTCGCTAAGACAGTTTTTGTGGAATTGGCAAAATGATATTTGGAAGCCCATAGAGGGCTATGGTGAAAAAGGAAATATCCTCAGATGAAATCGGGAAAGAAGCTTTCTGAGAAACTGCTTAGTGTTCTCTTATTTCATCTCCCAGAGTTACATCTGTATTTCCTGGATCTCTTTGCTAGCCTTATTTCTGCGGAATCTGAGAACAGATATTTCGGATCCCTTTGAAGACTATAGGGCCAAAGGAAATATCCTCCTATAACAAAGAGAAAGAAGCTTTCTGAGAAACTTCTTAGTGTTCTGTGAAATCACCTCAGTGAGTTACAGCTTTCCCCTCAAGAAGCCTTTCGCTAAGACAGTTCTTGTGGAATTGGTAAAGTGATATTTAGAAGCCCTTAGAGGGCTATGGTGAAAAAGGATATATCCTCAGATGAAATCTGGCAAGAAGCATTCTGAGAAACTGCTTAGTGTTCTGTTAATTCATCTCACAGAGTTACATCTGTATTTCGTGGATCTCTTTGCTAGCCTTATTTCGCTGGAATCTGAGAACAGATATTTCGGATCCCTTTGAACACTATAGGGCCAAAGGAAATATCCTCCGATAACAAAGAGAAAGAAGCTTTCTGAAAAACTTCTTTGTGTTCTGTGAAATCATCTCACAGAGTTACAGCTTTCCCCTCAAGAAGCCTTTCGCTAAGACAGTTCTTGTGGAATTGGCAAAGTGATATTTGGAAGCCCATAGAGGGCTATGGTGAAAAAGGAAATATCCTCCGACGAAATCTGCAAAGAAGCTTTCTGAGAAACTGCTCTGTGATGTGTGACTTCCACTCACAGAGTTACATCTGTGAAATAACCTCCGATAACAAGAGAAAGAAGCTATCTGAGAAACTTCCTAGTGTTCTGTGAAATCATCTCACAGAGTTATAGCTTTCCCCTCAAGAAGCCTTTCGCTAAGACAGTTTTTGTGGAATTGGCAAAATGATATTTGGAAGCCCATAGAGGGCTATGGTGAAAAAGGAAATATCCTCAGATGAAATCGGGAAAGAAGCTTTCTGAGAAACTGCTTAGTGTTCTGTTATTTCATCTCCCAGAGTTACATCTGTATTTCGTGGATCTCTTTGCTAGCCTTATTTCTGCGGAATCTGAGAACAGATATTTCGGATCCCTTTGAAGACTATAGGGCCAAAGGAAATATCCTCCGATAACAAAGAGAAAGAAGCTTTCTGAGAAACTTCTTAGTGTTCTGTGAAATCATCTCAGAGAGTTACAGCTTTCCCCTCAAGAAGCCTTTCGCTAAGACAGTTCTTTTGGAATTGGTAAGGTGATATTTAGAAGCCCTTAGAGGGCTATGGTGAAAAGGGATATATCCTCAGATGAAATCTGGAAAGAAGCATTCTGAGAAACTGCTTAGTATTCTGTTAATTCATCTCACAAAGTTACATCTGTATTTCGTGGATCTCTTTGCTAGCCTTATTTCGCTGGAATCTGAGAACAGATATTTCGGATCCCTTTGAACACTATAGGGCCAAAGGAAATATCCTCTGATAACAAAGAGAAAGAAGCTTTCTGAGAAACTTCTTTGTGTTCTGTGAAATCATCTCACAGAGTTACAGCTTTCCCCTCAAGAAGCCTTTCGCTAAGACAGTTCTTGTGGAATTGGCAAAGTGATATTTGGAAGCCCATAGACGGCTATGGTGAAAAAGGAAATATCCTCAGATGAAATCTGGAAAGAAGCTTTTTGAGAAACTGTTTAGTGTTCTGTTAATTCATCTCACAGAGTTACATCTGTATTTCGTGGATCTCTTTGCTAGCCTTATTTCTGTGGAATCTGAGAACAGATATTTCGGATCCCTTTGAAGACTACAGGGCCAAAGGAAATATCCTCCGATAACAAAGAGAAAGAAGCTTTCTGAGAAAATTCTTTGTGTTCTGTGAAATCATCTCACAGAGTTACAGCTTTCCCCTCAAGAAGCCTTTCACTAAGACAGTTCTTGTGGAATTGGCAAAGTGATATTTGGAAGCCATTAGAGGGCTATGGTGAAAAAGGATATATCCTCAGATGAAATCTGGAAAGAAGCTTTCTGAGAAACTGCTTAGTGTTCTGTTAATTCAACTCACAGAGTTACATTTATATTTCGTGGATCTCTTTGCTAGCCTTATTTCTGTGGATTCTGAGAACAGATATTTCGGATCCCTTTGAAGACTTTAGGGCCAAAGGAAATATCCTCCGATAACAAAGACAAAGAAGCTTTCTGAGAAACTTCTTTGTGTTCTGGGAAATCATCTCAGAGAGTTACAGCTTTCCCCTCAAGAAGACGTTCGCTAAGACAGTTCTTGTGGAATTGGCAAAGTGATATTTGGAAGCCCATAGAGGGCTATGGTGAAAAAGGAAATATCCTCAGATGAAATCTGGAAAGAATCTTTCTGAGAAACTTCTCTGTGATGTGTGACTTCTGCTCACAGAGTTACATCTGTATTTCGTGGATCTCTTTGCTAGCCTTATTTCTGTGGAATCTGAGAACAGATATTTCGGATCCCCTTGAAGACTGTAGGGCCAAAGGAAATATCCTCCGATAACAAAGAGAAAGAAGCTTTCTGAGAAACTTCTTTGTGTTCTGTGAAATCATCTCACAGAGTTATAGCTTTCCCCTCAAGAAGCCTTTCGCTAAGACAGTTTTTGTGGAATTGGCAAAATGATATTTGGAAGCCCATAGAGGGCTATGGTGAAAAAGGAAATATCCTCAGATGTAATCGGGAAAGAAGCTTTCTGAGAAACTGCTTAGTGTTCTGTTATTTCATCTCACAGAGTTACATCTGTGTTTCGTGGATCTCTTTGCTAGCCTTATTTCTGCGGAATCTGAGAACAGATATTTCGGATCCCTTTGAAGACTATAGGGCCAAAGGAAATATCCTCCGATAACAAAGAGAAAGAAGCTTTCTGAGAAACTTCTTAGTGTTCTGAGAAATCATCTCAGAGAGTTACAGCTTTCCCCTGAAGAAGCCTTTCGCTAAGACAGTTCTTGTGGAATTGGCAAAGTGATATTTGGAAGCCCATAGACGGCTATGGTGAAAAAGGAAATATCCTCAGATGAAATCTGTAAAGAAGCTTTTTGAGAAACTGCTTAGTGTTCTGTTAATTCATCTCACAGAGTTACATCTGTATTTCGTGGATCTCTTTGCTAGCCTTATTTCTGTGGAATCTGAGAACAGATATTTCGGATCCCTTTGGAGACTACAGGGCCAAAGGAAATATCCTCCGATAACAAAGAGAAAGAAGCTTTCTGAGAAAATTCTTTGTGTTCTGTGAAATCATCTCACAGAGTTACAGCTTTCCCCTCAAGAAGCCTTTCACTAAGACAGTTCTTGTGGAATTGGCAAAGTGATATTTGGAAGCCCATAGAGGGCTATGGTGAAAAAGGATATATCCTCAGATGAAATCTGGAAAGAAGCTTTCTGAGAAACTGCTTAGTGTTCTGTTAATTCACCTCACAGAGTTACATTTGTATTTCGTGGATCTCTTTGCTAGCCTTATTTCTGTGGATTCTGAGAACAGATATTTCGGATCCCTTTGAAGACATTAGGGCCAAAGGAAATATCCTCCGATAACAAAGACAAAGAAGCTTTCTGAGAAACTTCTTTGTGTTCTGTGAAATCATCTCACAGAGTTACAGCTTTCCCCTCAAGAAGACGTTCGCTAAGACAGTTCTTGTGGAATTGGCAAAGTGATATTTGGAAGCCCATAGAGGGCTATGGTGAAAAAGGAAATATCCTCAGATGAAATCTGGAAAGAATCTTTCTGAGAAACTTCTCTGTGATGTGTGACTTCTGCTCACAGAGTTACATCTGTATTTCGTGGATCTCTTTGCTAGCCTTATTTCTGTGGAACCTGAGAACAGATATTTCGGATCCCCTTGAAGACTGTAGGGCCAAAGGAAATATCCTCCGATAACAAAGAGAAAGAAGCTTTCTGAGAAACTTCTTTGTGTTCTGTGAAATCATCTCACAGAGTTATAGCTTTCCCCTCAAGAAGCCTTTCGCTAAGACAGTTTTTGTGGAATTGGCAAAATGATATTTGGAAGCCCATAGAGGGCTATGGTGAAAAAGGAAATATCCTCAGATGAAATCTGGAAAGAAGCTTTCTGAGAAACTGCTTAGTGTTCTGTTATTTCATCTCACAGAGTTACATCTGTGTTTCGTGGATCTCTTTGCTAGCCTTATTTCTGCGGAATCTGAGAACAGATATTTCGGATCCCTTTGAAGACTATAGGGCCAAAGGAAATATCCTCCGATAACAAAGAGAAAGAAGCTTTCTGAGAAACTTCTTAGTGTTCTGAGAAATCATCTCAGAGAGTTACAGCTTTCCCCTCAAGAAGCCTTTCGCTAAGACAGTTCTTGTGGAATTGGCAAAGTGATATTTGGAAGCCCATAGACGGCTATGGTGAAAAAGGAAATATCCTCAGATGAAATCTGTAAAGAAGCTTTTTGAGAAACTGCTTAGTGTTCTGTTAATTCATCTCACAGAGTTACATCTGTATTTCGTGGATCTCTTTGCTAGCCTTATTTCTGTGGAATCTGAGAACAGATATTTCGGATCCCTTTGAAGACTACAGGGTCAAGGGAAATATCCTCCGATAACAAAGAGAAAGAAGCTTTCTGAGAAAATTCTTTGTGTTCTGTGAAATCATCTCACAGAGTTACAGCTTTCCCCTGAAGAAGCCTTTCACTAAGACAGTTCTTGTGGAATTGGCAAAGTGATATTTGGAAGCCCATAGAGGGCTATGGTGAAAAAGGATATATCCTCAGATGAAATCTGGAAAGAAGCTTTCTGAGAAACTGCTTAGTGTTCTGTTAATTCACCTCACAGAGTTACATTTGTATTTCGTGGATCTCTTTGCTGGCCTTATTTCTGTGGATTCTGAGAACAGATATTTCAGATCCCTTTGAAGACATTAGGGCCAAAGGAAATATCCTCCGATAACAAAGACAAAGAAGCTTTCTGAGAAACTTCTTTGTTTTCTGTGAAATCATCTCACAGAGTTACAGCTTTCCCCTCAAGAAGACGTTCGCTAAGACAGTTCTTGTGGAATTGGCAAAGTGATATTTGGAAGCCCATAGAGGGCTATGGTGAAAAAGGAAATATCCTCAGATGAAATCTGGAAAGAATCTTTCTGAGAAACTTCTCTGTGATGTGTGACTTCTGCTCACAGAGTTACATCTGTATTTCGTGGATCTCTTTGCTAGCCTTATTTCTGTGGAATCTGAGAACAGATATTTCGGATCCCCTTGAAGACTGTAGGGCCAAAGGAAATATCCTCCGATAACAAAGAGAAAGAAGCTTTCTGAGAAACTTCTTTGTGTTCTGTGAAATCATCTCACAGAGTTACAGCTTTCTCCTCAAGAAGCCTTTCGCTAAGACAGTTCTTGTGGAATTGGCAAAGTGATATTTGGAAGCCCATAGAGGGCTATGGTGAAAAAGGTCATATCCTCAAATGCAATCTGGAAAGAAGCTTTCTGAGGAACTGCTCTGTGATGTGTGACTTCCACTCACAGAGTTACATCTGTATTTCGTGGATCTCTTTGCTAGCCTTATTTCTGTGGAATCTCAGAACAGATATTTCGGATCCCTTTGAAGACTATAGGGCCAATGGAATTATCCTCCGATAACAAAGAGAAAGAAGCTTTCTGAGAAACTTCTTTGTGTTCTGTGAAATCATCTCACAGGGTTACAGCTTTCCCCTCAAAAAGCCTTTCGGTAAGACAGTTCTTGTGGAATTGGCAAAGTGATATTTGGAAGCCATAGAGGGCTACGGTGAAAAAGGTAATATCCTCAGATGCAATCTGGAAAGAAGCTTTCTGAGAAACTGCTCTGTGATGTGTGACTTCCACTCACAGAGTTACATCTGTATTTCGTGGATCTCTTTGCTAGCCTTATTTCTGTGGAATCTGAGAACAGATATTTCGGATCCCTTTGAAGACTATAGGGCCAAAGGAAATATCCTCCGACAACAAAGAGAAAGAAGCTTTCTGAGAAACTTCTTTGTGTTCTGTGAAATCATCTCACAGAGTTACAGCTTTCGACTCAAGAAGCCTTTCACTAAGACAGTTCTTGTGGAATTGGCAAAGTGATATTTGGAAGCCCATAGAGGGCTATGGTGAAAAAGGAAATATCCTCAGATGAAATCTGGAAAGAAGCTTTCTGAGAAACTGCTTAGTGTTCTGTAAAATCATCTCAGAGAGTTACATCTGCATTTCGTGGATCTCTTTGCTAGCCTTATTTCTGTGGAATCTGAGAACAGATATTTCGGATCCCTTTGAAGGCTATAGGGCCAAAGGAAATATCCTCCGATAACAAAGAGAAAGAAGCTTTCTGAGAAACTTCTTTGTGTTCTGTGAAATCCTCTCACAGAGTTACAGCTTTCCCCTCAAGAAGCCTTTCGCTAAGACAGTTCTTGTGGAAATGGCAAAGTGATATTTGGAAGCCCATAGAGGGCATTGGTGAAAAAGGAAATATCCTCAGAGGAAATCTGGAAAGAAGCTTTCTGAGAAACTGCTCTGTGATGTGTGACTTCCACTCACAGAGTTACATCTGTATTTCGTGGATCTCTTTGCTAGCCTTATTTCTGTGGAATCTGAAAACAGATATTTCGGATCCCTTTGAAGACTATAGGGCCAAAGGAAATATCCTCCGATAACAAAGAGAAACAAGCTTTCTGAGAAACTTCTTTGTGTTCTGTGAAATCATCTTACAGAGTTACAGCTTTCCCCTCAAGAAGCCTTTCGCTAAGACAGTTCTTGTGGAATAGCAAATTGATATTTGGAAGCCCATTGAGGGCTATGGTGAAGAAGGAAATATCCTCAGATGAAATCTGGAAAGAAGCTTTCTGAGAAACTGCTTAGTGTTCTGTTAATTCACCTCACAAAGTTACATTTGTATTTCATGGATCTCTTTGCTAGCCTTATTTCTGTGGAATCTGAGAACAGATATTTCGGATCTCTTTGAAGACTTTAGGGCCAAAGTAAATATCCTCCGATAACAAAGACAAAGAAGCTTTCTGAGAAACTTCTTTGTGTTCTGTGAAATCATCTCACAGAGTTAAAGCTTTCCCCTCAAGAAGACGTTCGCTAAGACAGTTCTTGTGGAATTGGCAAAGTGATATTTGGAAGCCCATAGAGGGCTATGGTGAAAAAGGAAATATCCTCAGATGAAATCTGGAAAGAAGCTTTCTGAGAAACTTCTCTGTGATGTGTGACTTCTCCTCACAGAGTTACATCTGTATTTCGTGGATCTCTTTGCTAGCCTTATTTCTGTGGAATCTGAGAACAGATATTTCGGATCCCCTTGAAGACTGTAGGGCCAAAGGAAATATCCTCCGATAACAAAGAGAAAGAAGCTTTCTGAGAAACTTCTTTGTGTTCTGTGAAATCATCTCACAGAGTTATAGCTTTCCCCTCAAGAAGCCTTTCGCTAAGACAGTTTTTGTGGAATTGGCAAAATGATATTTGGAAGCCCATAGAGGGCTATGGTGAAAAAGGAAATATCCTCAGATGAAATCGGGAAAGAAGCTTTCTGAGAAACTGCTTAGTGTTCTCTTATTTCATCTCCCAGAGTTACATCTGTATTTCCTGGATCTCTTTGCTAGCCTTATTTCTGCGGAATCTGAGAACAGATATTTCGGATCCCTTTGAAGACTATAGGGCCAAAGGAAATATCCTCCGATAACAAAGAGAAAGAAGCTTTCTGAGAAACTTCTTAGTGTTCTGTGAAATCATCTCAGTGAGTTACAGCTTTCCCCTCAAGAAGCCTTTCGCTAAGACAGTTCTTGTGGAATTGGTAAAGTGATATTTAGAAGCCCTTAGAGGGCTATGGTGAAAAAGGATATATCCTCAGATGAAATCTGGCAAGAAGCATTCTGAGAAACTGCTTAGTGTTCTGTTAATTCATCTCACAGAGTTACATCTGTATTTCGTGGATCTCTTTGCTAGCCTTATTTCGCTGGAATCTGAGAACAGATATTTCGGATCCCTTTGAACACTATAGGGCCAAAGGAAATATCCTCCGATAACAAAGAGAAAGAAGCTTTCTGAGAAACTTCTTTGTGTTCTGTGAAATCATCTCACAGAGTTACAGCTTTCCCCTCAAGAAGCCTTTCGCTAAGACAGTTCTTGTGGAATTGGCAAAGTGATATTTGGAAGCCCATAGAGGGCTATGGTGAAAAAGGAAATATCCTCCGATGAAATCTGCAAAGAAGCTTTCTGAGAAACTGCTCTGTGATGTGTGACTTCCACTCACAGAGTTACATCTGTGAAATAACCTCCGATAACAAGAGAAAGAAGCTATCTGAGAAACTTCCTAGTGTTCTGTGAAATCATCTCACAGAGTTATAGCTTTCCCCTCAAGAAGCCTTTCGCTAAGACAGTTTTTGTGGAATTGGCAAAATGATATTTGGAAGCCCATAGAGGGCTATGGTGAAAAAGGAAATATCCTCAGATGAAATCGGGAAAGAAGCTTTCTGACAAACTGCTTAGTGTTCTGTTATTTCATCTCCCAGAGTTACATCTGTATTTCGTGGATCTCTTTGCTAGCCTTATTTCTGCGGAATCTGAGAACAGATATTTCGGATCCCTTTGAAGACTATAGGGCCAAAGGAAATATCCTCCGATAACAAAGAGAAAGAAGCTTTCTGAGAAACTTCTTAGTGTTCTGTGAAATCATCTCAGAGAGTTACAGCTTTCCCCTCAAGAAGCCTTTCGCTAAGACAGTTCTTTTGGAATTGGTAAGGTGATATTTAGAAGCCCTTAGAGGGCTATGGTGAAAAGGGATATATCCTCAGATGAAATCTGGAAAGAAGCATTCTGAGAAACTGCTTAGTATTCTGTTAATTCATCTCACAAAGTTACATCTGTATTTCGTGGATCTCTTTGCTAGCCTTATTTCGCTGGAATCTGACAACAGATATTTCGGATCCCTTTGAACACTATAGGGCCAAAGGAAATATCCTCTGATAACAAAGAGAAAGAAGCTTTCTGAGAAACTTCTTTGTGTTCTGTGAAATCATCTCACAGAGTTACAGCTTTCCCCTCAAGAAGCCTTTCGCTAAGACAGTTCTTGTGGAATTGGCAAAGTGATATTTGGAAGCCCATAGACGGCTATGGTGAAAAAGGAAATATCCTCAGATGAAATCTGTAAAGAAGCTTTTTGAGAAACTGTTTAGTGTTCTGTTAATTCATCTCACAGAGTTACATCTGTATTTCGTGGATCTCTTTGCTAGCCTTATTTCTGTGGAATCTGAGAACAGATATTTCGGATCCCTTTGAAGACTACAGGGCCAAAGGAAATATCCTCCGATAACAAAGAGAAAGAAGCTTTCTGAGAAAATTCTTTGTGTTCTGTGAAATCATCTCACAGAGTTACAGCTTTCCCCTCAAGAAGCCTTTCACTAAGACAGTTCTTGTGGAATTGGCAAAGTGATATTTGGAAGCCATTAGAGGGCTATGGTGAAAAAGGATATATCCTCAGATGAAATCTGGAAAGAAGCTTTCTGAGAAACTGCTTAGTGTTCTGTTAATTCAACTCACAGAGTTACATTTATATTTCGTGGATCTCTTTGCTAGCCTTATTTCTGTGGATTCTGAGAACAGATATTTCGGATCCCTTTGAAGACTTCAGGGCCAAAGGAAATATCCTCCGATAACAAAGACAAAGAAGCTTTCTGAGAAACTTCTTTGTGTTCTGGGAAATCATCTCAGAGAGTTACAGCTTTCCCCTCAAGAAGACGTTCGCTAAGACAGTTCTTGTGGAATTGGCAAAGTGATATTTGGAAGCCCATAGAGGGCTATGGTGAAAAAGGAAATATCCTCAGATGAAATCTGGAAAGAATCTTTCTGAGAAACTTCTCTGTGATGTGTGACTTCTGCTCACAGAGTTACATCTGTATTTCGTGGATCTCTTTGCTAGCCTTATTTCTGTGGAATCTGAGAACAGATATTTCGGATCCCCTTGAAGACTGTAGGGCCAAAGGAAATATCCTCCGATAACAAAGAGAAAGAAGCTTTCTGAGAAACTTCTTTGTGTTCTGTGAAATCATCTCACAGAGTTATAGCTTTCCCCTCAAGAAGCCTTTCGCTAAGACAGTTTTTGTGGAATTGGCAAAATGATATTTGGAAGCCCATAGAGGGCTATGGTGAAAAAGGAAATATCCTCAGATGTAATCGGGAAAGAAGCTTTCTGAGAAACTGCTTAGTGTTCTGTTATTTCATCTCACAGAGTTACATCTGTGTTTCGTGGATCTCTTTGCTAGCCTTATTTCTGCGGAATCTGAGAACAGATATTTCGGATCCCTTTGAAGACTATAGGGCCAAAGGAAATATCCTCCGATAACAAAGAGAAAGAAGCTTTCTGAGAAACTTCTTAGTGTTCTGAGAAATCATCTCAGAGAGTTACAGCTTTCCCCTCAAGAAGCCTTTCGCTAAGACAGTTCTTGTGGAATTGGCAAAGTGATATTTGGAAGCCCATAGACGGCTATGGTGAAAAAGGAAATATCCTCAGATGAAATCTGTAAAGAAGCTTTTTGAGAAACTGCTTAGTGTTCTGTTAATTCATCTCACAGAGTTACATCTGTATTTCGTGGATCTCTTTGCTAGCCTTATTTCTGTGGAATCTGAGAACAGATATTTCGGATCCCTTTGAAGACTACAGGGCCAAGGGAAATATCCTCCGATAACAAAGAGAAAGAAGCTTTCTGAGAAAATTCTTTGTGTTCTGTGAAATCATCTCACAGAGTTACAGCTTTCCCCTGAAGAAGCCTTTCACTAAGACAGTTCTTGTGGAATTGGCAAAGTGATATTTGGAAGCCCATAGAGGGCTATGGTGAAAAAGGATATATCCTCAGATGAAATCTGGAAAGAATCTTTCTGAGAAACTTCTCTGTGATGTGTGACTTCTGCTCACAGAGTTACATCTGTATTTCGTGGATCTCTTTGCTAGCCTTATTTCTGTGGAATCTGAGAACAGATATTTCGGATCCCCTTGAAGACTGTAGGGCCAAAGGAAATATCCTCCGATAACAAAGAGAAAGAAGCTTTCTGAGAAACTTCTTTGTGTTCTGTGAAATCATCTCACAGAGTTACAGCTTTCTCCTCAAGAAGCCTTTCGCTAAGACAGTTCTTGTGGAATTGGCAAAGTGATATTTGGAAGCCCATAGAGGGCTATGGTGAAAAAGGTCATATCCTCAAATGCAATCTGGAAAGAAGCTTTCTGAGGAACTGCTCTGTGATGTGTGACTTCCACTCACAGAGTTACATCTGTATTTCGTGGATCTCTTTGCTAGCCTTATTTCTGTGGAATCTCAGAACAGATATTTCGGATCCCTTTGAAGACTATAGGGCCAATGGAATTATCCTCCGATAACAAAGAGAAAGAAGCTTTCTGAGAAACTTCTTTGTGTTCTGTGAAATCATCTCACAGAGTTACAGCTTTCCCCTCAAGAAGCCTTTCGCTAAGACAGTTCTTGTGGAATTGGCAAAGTGATATTTTGAAGCCCATAGAGGGCTACGGTGAAAAAGGAAATATCCTCAGATGAAATCTGGAAAGAAGGTTTCTGAGAAACTGCTCTGTGATGTGTGACGTCCACTCACAGAGTTTCATCGGTATTTCATGGATCTCTTTGCTAGCCTTATGTCTGTGGAATCTGAGAAGAGATACTTCCGATTCCTTTGAAGAGTATAGAGCCAAAGGAAATATCCTCCGATAACAAAGAGAAAGAAGCTTTCTGAGAAACTTCTTTGTGTTCTGTGAAATCATCTCACAGGGTTACAGCTTTCCCCTCAAAAAGCCTTTCGGTAAGACAGTTCTTGTGGAATTGGCAAAGTGATATTTGGAAGCCATAGAGGGCTACGGTGAAAAAGGTAATATCCTCAGATGCAATCTGGAAAGAAGCTTTCTGAGAAACTGCTCTGTGATGTGTGACTTCCACTCACAGAGTTACATCTGTATTTCGTGGATCTCTTTGCTAGCCTTATTTCTGTGGAATCTGAGAACAGATATTTCGGATCCCTTTGAAGACTATAGGGCCAAAGGAAATATCCTCCGACAACAAAGAGAAAGAAGCTTTCTGAGAAACTTCTTTGTGTTCTGTGAAATCATCTCACAGAGTTACAGCTTTCGACTCAAGAAGCCTTTCACTAAGACAGTTCTTGTGGAATTGGCAAAGTGATATTTGGAAGCCCATAGAGGGCTATGGTGAAAAAGGAAATATCCTCAGATGAAATCTGGAAAGAAGCTTTCTGAGAAACTGCTTAGTGTTCTGTAAAATCATCTCAGAGAGTTACATCTGCATTTCGTGGATCTCTTTGCTAGCCTCATTTCTGTGGAATCTGAGAACAGATATTTCGGATCCCTTTGAAGGCTATAGGGCCAAAGGAAATATCCTCCGATAACAAAGAGAAAGAAGCTTTCTGAGAAACTTCTTTGTGTTCTGTGAAATCCTCTCACAGAGTTACAGCTTTCCCCTCAAGAAGCCTTTCGCTAAGACAGTTCTTGTGGAAATGGCAAAGTGATATTTGGAAGCCCATAGAGGGCATTGGTGAAAAAGGAAATATCCTCAGAGGAAATCTGGAAAGAAGCTTTCTGAGAAACTGCTCTGTGATGTGTGACTTCCACTCACAGAGTTACATCTGTATTTCGTGGATCTCTTTGCTAGCCTTATTTCTGTGGAATCTGAAAACAGATATTTCGGATCCCTTTGAAGACTATAGGGCCAAAGGAAATATCCTCCGATAACAAAGAGAAACAAGCTTTCTGAGAAACTTCTTTGTGTTCTGTGAAATCATCTTACAGAGTTACAGCTTTCCCCTCAAGAAGCCTTTCGCTAAGACAGTTCTTGTGGAATAGCAAATTGATATTTGGAAGCCCATTGAGGGCTATGGTGAAGAAGGAAATATCCTCAGATGAAATCTGGAAAGAAGCTTTCTGAGAAACTGCTTAGTGTTCTGTTAATTCACCTCACAGAGTTACATTTGTATTTCATGGATCTCTTTGCTAGCCTTATTTCTGTGGAATCTGAGAACAGATATTTCGGATCTCTTTGAAGACTTTAGGGCCAAAGTAAATATCCTCCGATAACAAAGACAAAGAAGCTTTCTGAGAAACTTCTTTGTGTTCTGTGAAATCATCTCACAGAGTTACAGCTTTCCCCTCAAGAAGACGTTCGCTAAGACAGTTCTTGTGGAATTGGCAAAGTGATATTTGGAAGCCCATAGAGGGCTATGGTGAAAAAGGAAATATCCTCAGATGAAATCTGGAAAGAATCTTTCTGAGAAACTTCTCTGTGATGTGTGACTTCTCCTCACAGAGTTACATCTGTATTTCGTGGATCTCTTTGCTAGCCTTATTTCTGTGGAATCTGAGAACAGATATTTCGGATCCCCTTGAAGACTGTAGGGCCAAAGGAAATATCCTCCGATAACAAAGAGAAAGAAGCTTTCTGAGAAACTTCTTTGTGTTCTGTGAAATCATCTCACAGAGTTACAGCTTTCTACTCAAGAAGCCTTTCGCTAAGACAGTTCTTGTGGAATTGGCAAAGTGATATTTGGAAGCCCATAGAGGGCTATGGTGAAAAAGGTCATATCCTCAAATGCAATCTGGAAAGAAGCTTTCTGAGGAACTGCTCTGTGATGTGTGACTTCCACTCACAGAGTTACATCTGTATTTCGTGGATCTCTTTGCTAGCCTTATTTCTGTGGAATCTCAGAACAGATATTTCGGATCCCTTTGAAGATTATAGGGCCAAAGGAAATAGCCTCCGATAACAAAGAGAAAGAAGCTTTCTGAGAAACTTCTTTGTGTTCTGTGAAATAATCTCACAGAGTTACAGCTTTCCCCTCAAGAAGCCTTTCGCTAAGACAGTTCTTGTGGCATTGGCAAAGTGATATTTGGAAGCCCATAGAGGGCTATGGTGAAAAAGGAAATATCCGCGGATGAAATCTGGAAAGAAGCTTTCTGAGAAACTGCTCTGTGATGTGTGACGTCCACTCACAGAGTTACATCGGTATTTCATGGATCTCTTTGCTAGCCTTATGTCTGTGGAATCTGAGAAGAGATACTTCCGATTCCTTTGAAGAGTATAGAGCCAAAGGAAATATCCTCCGATAACAAAGAGAAAGAAGCTTTCTGAGAAACTTCTTTGTGTTCTGTGAAATCATCTCACAGAGTTACAGCTTTCCCCTCAAAAAGCCTTTCACTAAGACAGTTCTTGTGGAATTGGCAAAGTGATATTTGGAAGCCCATAGAGGGCTACGGTGAAAAAGGTAATATCCTCAGATGCAATTTGGAAAGAAGCTTTCTGAGAAACTGCTCTGTGATGTGTGACTTCCACTCACAGAGTTACACCTGAATTTCGTGGATCTCTTTGCTAGCCTTATTTCTGTGGAATCTGAGAACAGATATTTCGGATCCCTTTGAAGACTATAGGGCCAAAGGAAATATCCTCCGACAACAAAGAGAAAGAAGCTTTCTGAGAAACTTCTTTGTGTTCTGTGAAATCATCTCACAGAGTTACAGCTTTCCCCTCAAGAAGCCATTCACTAAGACAGTTCTTGTGAAATTGGCAAAGTGATATTTGGAAGCCCATAGAGGGATATGGTGAAAAAGGAAATATCCTCTGATGAAATCTGGAAAGAAGCTTTCTGAGAAACTGCTTAGTGTTCTGTAAAATCATCTCAGAGAGTTACATCTGCATTTCGTGGATTTCTTTACTAGCCTTATTTCTGTGGAATCTGAGAACAGATATTTCGGATCCCTTTGAAGGCTATAGGGCCAAAGGAAATATCCTCCGATAACAAAGAGAAAGAAGCTTTCTGAGAAACTTCTTTGTGTTCTGTGAAATCCTCTCACAGAGTTACAGCTTTCCCCTCAAGAAGCCTTTCGCTAAGACAGTTCTTGTGGAAATGGCAAAGTGATATTTGGAAGCCCATAGAGGGCATTGGTGAAAAAGGAAATATCCTCAGAGGAAATCTGGAAAGAAGCTTTCTGAGAAACTGCTCTGTGATGTGTGACTTCCACTCACAGAGTTACATCTGTATTTCGTGGATCTCTTTGCTAGCCTTATTTCTGTGGAATCTGAAAACAGATATTTCGGATACCTTTGAAGACTATAGGGCCAAAGGAAATATCCTCCGATAACAAAGAGAAAGAAGCTTTCTGAGAAACTTCTTTGTGTTCTGTGAAATCATCTTACAGAGTTACAACTTTCCCCTCAAGAAGCCTTTCGCTAAGACAGTTCTTGTGGAATAGCAAAGTGATATTTGGAAGCCCATTGAGGGCTATGGTGAAAAAGGAAATATCCTCAGATGAAATCTGGAAAGAAGCTTTCTGAGAAACTGCTCTGTGATGTGTGACTTCCACTCACAGAGTTACATCTGTATTTCGTGGATCTCTTTGCTAGCCTTATTTCTGTGGAATCTGAGAACAGATATTTCGGATTCCTTTGACGACTATAGGGCCAAAGGAAATATCCTCCGATAACAAAGAGAAAGAAGCTTTCTGAGAAACTTCTTTGTGTTCTGTGAAATCCTCTCACAGAGTTACAGCTTTCCCCTCAAAAAGCCTTTCGCTAAGACAGTTCTTGTGGAATAGCAAAGTGATATTTGGAAGCCCAAAGAGGGCTATGGTGAAAAAGGATATATCCTCAGATGAAATCTGGAAAGAACCTTTCTGAGAAACTGCTTAGTGTTCGATTAATTCATCTCACAGGGTTACATCTGTATTTCGTGGATCTCTTTGCTAGCCTTATTTCTGTGGAATCTGAGAAAAGATATTTCGGATCCCATTGAAGACTATAGGGCCAAAGGAAATATCCTCCGATAACAAAGAGAAAGAAGCTTTGGGAGAAACTTCTTTGAGTTCTGTGAAATCATCTCACAGAGTTACAGCTTTCCCCTCAAGAAGCCTTTCGCTAAGACAGTTCTTGTGGAATTGGAAAGTGATATTTGGGAGCCCATAGAGGGCTATGATGAAAAAGGAAATATCCTCAGATGAAATCTGGAAAGAAGCTTTCTGAGAAACTGCTCTGTGATGTGTGACTTCCACTCACAGAGTTACATCTGTATTTCGTGGATCTCTTTGCTAGCCTTATTTCTGTGGAATCTGTGAAGAGATATTTCGGATCCCTTTGAAGACTATAGGGCCAAAGGAAATATCCTCCGATAACAAAGAGAAAGAAACTTTCTGAGAAACGTCTTTGTGTTCTGTGAAATCCTCTCACAGAGTTACAGCTTTCCCCTCAAGAAGCCTTTCGCTAAGACAGTTCTTGTGGAATTGAAAAAGTGATATTTGGAAGCCCATAGAGGGCTATGGTGAAAAAGGAAATATCCTCAGATGAAATCTGGAGAGAAGGTTTCTGAGAAACTGCTCTGTGATGTGTGACGTCCGCTCACAGAGTTACATCTGTATTTCGTGGATGTCTTTACTAGCCTTATTTCTGTGTAATCTGAGAAGAGATATTTTGGATTCCTTTGAAGACTATAGGGCCAAATGAAATAACTTCCGATAACAAAGAGAAAGAAGCTTTCTGAGAAACTTCCAGGTTTTCTGTGAAATCATCTCACAGAGTTACAGCTTTCCCCTCAAGAAGCCTTTCGCGAAGACAGTTTTTGTGGAATTGGCAAAAAGATATTTGGAAGCCCATAGAGGGCTATGGTGAAAAAGGAAATATCCTCAGATGAAATCGGGAAAGAAGCTTTCTGAGAAACTGCTTAGTGTTCTGTTATTTAATCTCACAGAGTTACATCTATATTTCGTGGATCTCTTTGCTAGCCTTATCTGCGGAATCTCAGAACAGATATTTCGGATCCCTTTGAAGACTATAGGGCCAAAGGAAATATCCTCCGATAACAAAGAGAAAGAAGCTTTCTGAGAAACTTCTTAGTGTTCTGTGAAATCATCTCTCAGAGTTACAGCTTTCCCCTAAAGAAGCCTTTTGCTAAGACAGTTTTTGTGGAATTGGCAAAATGATATATGGAAGCCCTTAGAGGGCTATGGTGAAAAAGGAAATATCCTCAGATGAAATCGGGAAAGAAGCTTTCTGAGATACTGCTTAGTGTTCTGTTATTTCATCTCACAGAGTTACATCTGTATTTCCTGGATCTCTTTTCTAGCCTTATTTCTGTGAAATCTGAGAACAGATATTTCGGATCCCTTTGAAGACTATTGGGCCAAAGGAAATATCCTCCGATAACAAAGAGAAAGAAGCTTTCTGAGAAACTTCTTTGTGTTCTGTGAAATCATCTCACAGAGTTACAGCTTTCCCCTCAAGAAGTCTTTCGTTAAGACAGTTCTTGTGGAATTGGCAAAGTGATATTTGGAAGCCCTTAGAGGGCTATGGTGAAAAAGGAAATATCCTCAGATGAAATCTGGAAAGAAGCTTTCTGAGAAACTGCTCTGTGATGTGTGACTTCCACTCACAGTGTTACATCTGTATTTCGTGGATCCATTTGCTAGCCTTATTTCTGTGGAATTTGAGAACAGATATTTCGGATCCCTTTGAAGACTATAGGGCCAAAGGAAATATCCTCCGATAACAAAGAGAAAGAAGCTTTCTGAGAAACTTCTTTCTGTTCTGTGAAATCATCTCACAGAGTTACAGCTTTCTCCTCAAGAAGCCTTTGGCTAAGACAGTTCTTGTGGAATTGGCAAAGGGATATTTGGAAGCCCATAGAGGGCTATGGTGAAAAAGGAAATATCCTCAGATGAAATCTGGAAAGAAGCTTTCTGAGAAACTGCTCTGTGATGTGTGACTTCCACTCACAGAGTTACATCTGTATTTCTTGGATCTCTTTGCTAGCCTTATTTCTGTGGAATCTGAGAACAGATATTTCGGATCCCTTTGAAGACTACAGGGCCAAAGGAAATATCCTCCGATAACAAAGAGAAAAAAGCTTTCTACGAAACTTCTTTGTGTTCTGTGAAATCATCTCACAGAGTTACAGCTTTCCCCTCAAGAAGCCTTTCGCTAAGACAGTTCTTGTGGAATTGTCAAAGTGATATTTGGAAGCACTTAGAGGGCTATGGTGAAAAAGGAAATATCCTCAGATGAAATCTGGAAAGAAGCTTTCTGAGAAACTGCTCTGTGATGTATGACTTACACTCACAGAGTTACATCTGTATTTCGTGGATCCATTTGCTAGCCTTATTTCTGTGGAATTTGAGAACAGATATTTTGGATCCCTTTGAAGACTATAGGGCCAAAAGAAATATCCTCCGATAACAAAGAGAAAGAAGCTTTCTGAGAAACTTCTTTGTGTTCTGTGAAATCATCTCACAGAGTTACAGCGTTCCCCGTAAGAAGCCTTTCGTTAAGACAGTTCTTGTGGAATTGGCAAAGTGATATTTGGAAGCCCATAGAAGGCTATGGAGAAAAAGGAAATATCCTCAGATGAAATCTGGAAAGAAGCTTTCTGAGGAAACTGCTCTGTGATGTGTGACGTCCACTCACAGAGTTACATTTGTATTTCATGGATCTCTTTGCTAGCCTTATTTCTGTGGAATCTGAGAAGAGATATTTCCGATTCCTTAGAAGACTACAGGGCCAAAGGAAATATCCTCCGATAACAAAGAGAAAGACGATTTCTGAGAAACTGCTTAGTGTTCTGTGAAATCATCTCACAGAGTTACACCTTTCCCCTCAAGAAGCCTTTCGCTAAGACAGTTTTTGTGGATTCTGCAAAGTGATATTTGGAAGCCCATAGAGGGCTATGGTGAAAAAGGAAATATCCTCAGATGAAATCTGGAAAGAAGCTTTCTGAGAAACTGCTTAGTGTTCTGTTAATTCGTCTCACAGTGTTACATCTGTATTTCGTGGATCTCTTTGCTAGCCTTATTTCTGTGAAATCTGAGAACAGATATTTCGGATCCCTTTGAAGACTGTAGGGCCAAAGGAAATATCCTCCGATAACAAAGGGAAAGAAGCTTTCTGAGAAACTTCTTTGTGTTCTGTGAAATCATCTCACAGAGTTACAGCTTTCCCCTCAAGAAGCCTTTCGCTAAGACAGTTCTTGTGGAATTGGCAAAGTGATATTTTGGGAGCCCATAGATGGCTATGGTGAAAAAGGATATATCCTCAGATGAAATATGGAAAGAAGCTTTCTGAGAAACTGCTTAGTGTTCTGGTAATTCATCTCACAGAGTTACATCTGTATTTCGTAGATCTCTTTTTTAGCCTTATTTCTGTGGAATCTGAGAACAGATATTTCGGATCCCTTTGAAGGATATAGGGCCAAAGGAAATATCCTCCGATAACAAAGAGAAAGAAGCTTTCTGAGAAACTTCTTTGTGTCCTGTGAAATCATCTCACAGAGTTACAGCTTTCCCCTCAAGAAGCCTTTCGTTAAGACAGTTCTTGTGGAATTGGCAAAGTGATATTTGGAAGCCCTTAGAGGGCTATGGTGAAAAAGGAAATATCCTCAGATGAAATCTGGAAAGAAGCTTTCTGAGAAACTGCTCTGTGATGTGTGACTTCCTCTCACAGAGTTACATCTGTATTTCGTGGATCTCTTTGCTAGCCTTATTTCTGTGGAATTTGAGAACAGATATTTCGGATCCCTTTGAAGACTATAGGGCCAAAGGAAATATCCTCCGATAACAAAGAGAAAGAAGCTTACTGAGAAACTTCGTTCTGTTCTGTGAAATCATCTCACAGAGTTATAACTTTTCCCTCTAGAAGCCTTTCGCTAAGACAGTTCTTGTGGAATTGGCAATGTGATATTTGGAAGCCCATAGAGGGCTGTGGTGAAAAAGGAAATATCCTCAGATGAAATCTGGAAAGAAGCTTTCTGAGAAACTGCTTAGTGTTCTGTTAATTCATCTCAGAGAGTTCCCTCTGTATTTCGTGGATCTCTTTGCTAGCCTTATTTCTGTGGAATCTGAGAACCGATATTTTGGATCCCTTTGAAGATTATAGGGCCAAACGAAATATCCTCAGATAGCAAAGAGAAAGAAGCTTTCTGAGAAACTTCTCTGTGTTCTGTGAAATCATCTCACAGGGTTACAGCTTTCCCCTAAAGAAGCCTTTCGCTAAGACAGTTCTTGTGGAATTGGCAAAGTGATATTCGGAACCCCTAGAGGGCTAAGGTGAAAAAGAAAATATCCACAGATGAACTCTGGAAAGAAGCTTTCTGAAAAACTGCTTAGTGTTCTGTTAATTCATCTCACAGTGTTATATCTGTATTTCGTGGATCTCTTTGCTAGCATTATTTCTGTGGAATCTGAGAACAGATTTTTCGGATCCCTTTGAAGACTATAGGGCCAAAGGAAATATCCTCCGATAACAAAGAGAAAGAAGCTTTCTGAGAAACTTCTTTGTGTTCTGTGAAAACATCTCACAGAGTTACAGCTTTCCTCTCAAGAAGCCTTTCGCTAAGACAGTTCTTGTGGAATTGGCAAAGTGATATTTGGAAGCCCTTAGAGGGCTATGGTGAAAAAGGAAATATCCTCAGATGAAATCTGGAAAGAAGCTTTCTGAGAAACTGCTCTGTGTTGTGTGACTTCCACTCACAGAGTTACATCTCTATTTCGTGGATCTCTTTGCTAGCCTTATTTCTGAGGAATCTGAGAAGAGATATTTCGGATCCCTTTGAAGACTATAGGGCCAAAGGAAATATCCTCCGATAACAAAGAGAAAGGAGCTTTGTTAGAAACTTCTTTGTTGTCTGTGAAATCATCTCACACAGTTACAGCTTTCCCCTCAAGAAGCCTTTCGCTAAGACAGTTCTTGTGGAATTGGCAAAGTGATATTTGGAAGCCCATAGAGGGCTATGGTGAAAAAGGAAATATCCTCAGATGAAATCTGTAAAGAAGCTTTCTGAGAAACTGCTTAGTGTTCTGTTAATTCATCTCACAGAGTTACATGTGTATTTCGTGGATCTCTTTGCTAGCCTTATTCCGCTGGAATCTGAGAACAGATATTTCGGATCCCTTTGAAGACTACAGGGCCAAAGGAAATATCCTCCGATAACAAAGAGAAAGAAGCTTTCTGAGAAACTTCTTTGTGTTCTGTGAAATCATCTCACAGTGTTACAGCTTTCCCCTCAAGAAGCCTTTCACTAAGACAGTTCTTGTGGAATTGGCAAAGGGATATTTGGAAGCCCATAGAGGGCTATGGTGAAAAAGGATATATCCTCAGACGAAATCTGGAAAGAAGCTTTCTGAGAAACTGCTTAGTGTTCTGTTAATTCACCTCACAGAGTTACATTTCTGTTTCGTGGATTTCTTTGCTAGCCTTATTTCTGTGGAATCTCAGAACAGATATTTCGGATCCCTTTGAAGACTATAGGGCCAAAGGAAATATCCTCCGATAACAAAGAGAAAGAAGCTTTCTGAGAAACTTCTTTGTGTTCTGTGAAATCATCTCACAGAGTTACAGCTTTCCCCTCAAGAAGCCTTTCGCTAAGACAGTTCTTGTGGAATTGGCAAAGTGATATTTGGAAGCCCCTAGAGGGCTATGGTGAAAAACGAAATATCCGCAGATGAAATCTGGAAAGAATCTTTCTGAGAAACTTCTCTGTAATGTGTGACTTCTGCTCACATAGTTACATCTGTTTTTCGTGGATCTCTTTGCTCGCCTTATTTCTGTGGAATCTGAGAACAGATATTTCGGATCCCATTGAATGCTATAGGGCCAAAGGAAATATCCTCCGACAATAAAGAGAAAGAAGCTTTCTGAGATACTTCTTTGTGTTCTGTGAAATCATCTCACAGAGTTACAGCTTTCCCCTCAAGAAGCCTTTCACTAAGACAGTTCTTGTGGAATTGGCAAAGGGATATTTGGAAGCCCATAGAGGGCTATGGTGAAAAAGGAAATATCCTCAGATGAAATCTGGAAAGAAGCTTTCTGAGAAACTGCTTAGTGTTCTGTAAAATCATCTCAGAGAGTTACATCTGCATTTCGTGGATCTCTTTGCTAGCCTTATTTCTGTGGAATCTGAGAACAGATATTTCGGATCCCTTTGAAGGCTATAGGGCCAAAGGAAATATCCTCCGATAACAAAGAGAAAGAAGCTTTCTGAGAAACTTCTTTGTGTTCTGTGAAAACATCTCACAGAGTTACAGCTTTTCCCTCAAGAAGCCTTTCGCTAAGACAGTTCTTGTGGAATTGGCAAAGTGATATTTGGAAGCCCATAGATGGCTATGGTGAAAAAGGAAATATCCTCAGATGAAATATGGAAAGAAGCTTTCTGAGAAACTGCTTAGTGTTCTGGTAATTCATCTCACAGAGTTACATCTGTATTTCGTGGATTTCTTTTCTAGCCTTATGTCTGTGGAATCTGAGAACAGATATTTCGGATCCCTTTGAAGGCTATAGGGCCAAAGGAAATATCCTCCGATAACAAAGAGAAAGAAGCTTTCTGAGAAACTTCTTTGTGTCCTGTGAAATCATCTCACAGAGTTACAGCTTTCCCCTCAAGAAGCCTTTCGTTAAGACAGTTCTTGTGGAATTGGCAAAGTGATATTTGGAAGCCCTTAGAGGGCTATGGTGAAAAAGGAAATATCCTCAGATGAAATCTGGAAAGAAGCTTTCTGAGAAACTGCTTAGTGTTCTGTTAATTCTCCTCACAGAGTTACATTTGTATTTCGTGGATTTCTTTGCTAGCCTTATTTCTGTGGAATCTCAGAACAGATATTTCGGATCCCTTTGAAGACTATAGGGCCAAAGGAAATATCCTCCGATAACAAAGAGAAAGAAGCTTTCTGAGAAACTTCTTTGTGTTCTGTGAAATCATCTCACAGAGTTACAGCTTTCCCCTCAAGAAGCCTTTCGCTAAGACAGTTCTTGTGGAAATGGCAAAGTGATATTTGGAAGCCCATAGAGGGCTATGGTGAAAAAGGAAATAGCCTCAGATGAAATCTGGAAAGAATCTTTCTGAGAAACTTCTCTGTGATGTGTGACTTCTGCTCACAGAGTTACATCTGTATTTCGTGGATCTCTTTGCTCGCCTTATTTCTGTGGAATCTGAGAACAGATATTTCGGATCCCTTTGAAGACTGTAGGGCCAAAGGAAATATCCTCCGATAACAAAGAGAAAGAAGCTTTCTGAGAAACTTCTTTGTGTTCTGTGAAATCATCTCACAGAGTTACAGCTTTCTCCTCAAGAAGCCTTTCGCTGAGACAGTTCTTGTGGAATTGGCAAAGTGATATTTGGAAGCCCATAGAGGGCTATGGTGAAAAAGGTCATATCCTCAAATGCAATCTGGAAAGAAGCTTTCTGAGGAACTGCTCTGTGATGTGTGACTTCCACTCACAGAGTTACATCTGTATTTCGTGGATCTCTTTGCTAGCCTTATTTCTGTGGAATCTCAGAACAGATATTTCGGATCCCTTTGAAGACTATAGGGCCAAAGGAAATATCCTCCGATAACAAAGAGAAAGAAGCTTTCTGAGAAACTTCTTTGTGTTCTGTGAAATCATCTCTCAGAGTTACAACTTTCCCCTCAAGAAGCCTTTCGCTAAGACGGTTCTTGTGGAATTGGCAAAGTGATATTTGGAAGCCCATAGAGGGCTATGGAGAAAAAGGAAATATCCGCAGATGAAATCTGGAAAGAAGCTTTCTGAGAAACTGCTCTGCGATGTGTGACGTGCACTCACAGAGTTACATCGGTATTTAATGGATCTCTTTGCTAGCCTTATGTCTGTGGAATCTGAGAAGAGATACTTCCGATTCCTTTGAAGAGTATAGAGCCAAAGGAAATATCCTCCGATAACAAAGAGAAAGAAGCTTTCTGAGAAACTTCTTTGTGTTCTGTGAAATCATCTCACAGAGTTACAGCTTTCCCCTCAAAAAGCCTTCCGCTAAGACAGTTCTTGTGGAATTGGCAAAGTGATATTTGGAAGCCCAGAGAGGGCTACGGTGAAAAAGGTAATATCCTCAGATGCAATCTGGAAAGAAGCTTTCTGAGAAACTGCTCTGTGATGTGTGACTTCCACTCACAGAGTTACATCTGTATTTCGTGGATCTCTTTGCTAGCCTTATTTCTGTGGAATCTGAGAACAGATATTTCGGATACCTTTGAATGCTATAGGGCCAAAGGAAATATCCTCCGACAACAAAGAGAAAGATGCTTTCTGAGAAACTTCTTTGTGTTCTGTGAAATCATCTCACAGAGATACAGCTTTCCCCTCAAGAAGCCTTTCACTAAGACAGTTCTTGTGGAATTGGCAAAGTGATATTTGGAAGCCCATAGAGGGCTATGGTGAAAAAGGAAATATCCTCAGATGAAATCTGGAAAGAAGCTTTTTGAGAAACTGCTTAGTGTTCTGTAAAATCATCTCAGAGAGTTACATCTCTATTTCGTGGATCTCTTTGCTAGCCTTATTTCTGTGGAATCTGAGAACAGATATTTCGCATCCCTTTGAAGGCTATAGGGCCAAAGGAAATATCCTCCGATAACAAAGAGAAAGAAGCTTTCTGAGCAACTTCTTTGTGTTCTGTGAAAACATCTCACAGAGTTACAGCTTTCCCCTCAAGAAGCCTTTCACTAAGACAGTTCTTGTGGAATTGGCAAAGTGATATTTGGAAGCCCATAGAGGGCTATGGTGAAAAAGGAAATATCCTCAGATGAAATCTGGAAAGAAGCTTTCTGAGAAACTGCTCTGTGTTGTGTGACTTCCACTCACAGAGTTACATCTGTATTTCGTGGATCTCTTTGCTAGCCTTAGTTCTGTGGAATCTGAGAAGAGATATTTTGGAATCCTTTGAAGACTATAGGGCCAAATGAAATAACCTCCGATAACAAAGAGAAAGAAGCTTTCTGAGAAACTTCCTAGTGTTCTGTGAAATCATCTCACAGAGTTACAGCTTTCCCCTCAAGAAGCCTTTCGCGAAGACAGTTTTTGTGGAATTGGCAAAATGATATTTGGAAGCCCTTAGAGGGCTATGGTGAAAAAGGAAATATCCTCAGATGAAATCGGGAAAGAAGCTTTCTGAGAAACTGCTTAGTGTTCTGTTATTTCATCTCACGGAGTTACATCTGTATTTCGTGGATCCATTTGCTAGCCTTATTTCTGTGGAATTTGAGAACAGATATTTCGGATCCCTTTGAAGTCTATAGGGCCAAAGGAAATATCCTCCGATAACAAAGAGAAAGAATCTTTCTGAGAAACTTCTTTGTGATCTGTGAAATCATCTCACAGAGTTACAGCTTTCCCCTCAAGAAGCCTTTCGCTAAGAGAGTTCTTTTTGAATTTGCAAAGTGATATTTGGAAGCCCATAGAGGTCTATGATGAAAAAGGAAATATCCTCAGATGAAATTTGGAAAGAAGCTTTCTGAGAAACTACTCTGTGATGTGTGACTTCCACTCACAGTGTTACATCTGTATTTCTTGGATCTCTTTGCTAGCCTTATTTCTGGGGAATCTGAGAACAGATATTTCAGATCCCTTTGAAGACTATAGGGCCAAAGGAAATATCCTCCGATAACAAAGAGAAAGAAGCTTTCTGAGAAACTTCTTTCTGTTCTGTGAAATCATCTCACAGAGTTACAGCTTTCTCCTCAAGAAGCCTTTGGCTAAGACAGTTCTTGTGGAATTGGCAAAGGGATATTTGGAAGCCCATAGAGGGCTATGGTGAAAAAGGAAATATCCTCAGATGAAATCTGGAAAGAAGCTTTCTGAGAAACTGCTCTGTGATGTGTGACTTCCACTCACAGAGTTACATCTGTATTTCTTGGATCTCTTTGCTAGCCTTATTTCTGTGGAATCTGAGAACAGATATTTCGGATCCCTTTGAAGACTACAGGGCCAAAGGAAATATCCTCCGATAACAAAGAGAAAAAAGCTTTCTGTGAAACTTCTTTGTGTTCTGTGAAATCATCTCACAGAGTTACAGCTTTCCCCTCAAGAAGCCTTTCGCTAAGACAGTTCTTGTGGAATTGGCAAAGTGATATTTGGAAGCCCATAGAGGGCTATGGTGAAAAAGGATATATCCTCAGATGAAATTTGGAAAGAAGCTTTCTGAGAAACTGCTTAGTGTTCTGTTAATTCATCTCACAGAATTACATCTGTATTTCGTGGAACTCTTTGCTAGCCTTATTTCTGTGGAATCTGAGAACAGATATTTCGGATCCCTTTGAAGACTATAGGGCCAAAGGAAATATCCTCCGATAACAAAGAGAAAGAAGCTTTCTGAGAAACTTCTTTGTGTCCTGTGAAATCATCTCACAGAGTTACAGCCTTCCCCTCAAGAAGCCTTTCGTTAAGACAGTTCTTGTGGAATTGGCAAAGTGATATTTGGAAGCACTTAGAGGGCTATGGTGAAAAAGGAAATATCCTCAGATGAAATCTGGAAAGAAGCTTTCTGAGAAACTGCTCTGTGATGTATGACTTACACTCACAGAGTTACATCTGTATTTCGTGGATCCATTTGCTAGCCTTATTTCTGTGGAATTTGAGAACAGATATTTCGGATCCCTTTGAAGACTGTAGGGCCAAAGGAAATATCCTCCGATAACAAAGAGAAAGAAGCTTTCTGAGAAACTTCTTTGGGTTCTGTGAAATCATCTCACAGAGTTACAGCTTTCCCCTCAAGAAGCCTTTCGCTAAGACAGTTCTTGTGGAATTGGCAAAGTGATATTTTGGGAGCCCATAGAGGGCTATGGTGAAAAAGGATATATCCTCAGATGAAATATGGAAAGAATCTTTCTGAGAAACTGCTTAGTGTTCTGGTAATTCATCTCACAGAATTACATCTGTATTTCGTAGATCTCTTTTTTAGCCTTATTTCTGTGGAATCTGAGAACAGATATTTCGGATCCCTTTGAAGGATATTGGGCCAAAGGAAATATCCTCCGATAACAAAGAGAAAGAAGGTTTCTGAGAAACTTCTTTGTGTCCTGTGAAATCATCTCACAGAGTTACAGCTTTCCCCTCAAGAAGCCTTTCGTTAAAACAGTTCTTGTGGAATTGGCAAAATGATATTTGGAAGCCCTTAGAGGGCTATGGTGAAAAAGGAAATATCCTCAGATGAAATCTGGAAAGAAGCTTTCTGAGAAACTGCTCTGTGATGTGTGACTTCCTCTCACAGAGTTACATCTGTATTTCGTGGATCTCTTGGCTAGCCTTATTTCTGTGGAATTTGAGAACAGATATTTCGGATCCCTTTGAAGACTATAGGGCCAAAGGAAATATCCTCCGATAACAAAGAGAAAGAAGCTTTCTGAGAAACTTCATTCTGTTCTGTGAAATCATCTCACAGAGTTATAACTTTTCCCTCTAGAAGCCTTTCGCTAAGACAGTTCTTGTGGAATTGGCAATGTGATATTTGGAAGCCCTTAGAGGGCTATGGTGAAAAAGGAAATATCCTCAGATGAAATCTGGAAAGAAGCTTTCTGAGAAACTGCTTAGTGTTCTGTTAATTCATCTCAGAGAGTTCCCTCTGTATTTCGTGGATCTCTTTGCTAGCATTATTTCTGTGGAATCTGAGAACCGATATTTTGGATCCCTTTGAAGATTATAGGGCCAAACGAAATATCCTCAGATAGCAAAGAGAAAGAAGCTTTCTGAGAAACTTCTCTGTGTTCTGTGAAATCATCTCACAGGGTTACAGCTTTCCCCTAAAGAAGCCTTTCGCTAAGACAGTTTTTGTGGAATTTGCAAAGTGATATTTGGAAGCCCATAGAGGTCTATGGTGAAAAAGGAAATATCCTCAGATGAAATCTAGAAAGAAGCTTTCTGAGAAACTGCTCTGTGATTTGTGACTTCTTCTCACAGAGTTTCATCTGTATTTCGTGGATCTCTTTGCTAGCCTTATATCTGTGGAATCTGAGAACAGGTATTATGGATCCCTTTGAAGACTGTAAGGGCTAAAGGAAATATCCTCCGATAACAAAGAGAAAGAAGCTTACTGAGAAACTTCTTTGTGTTCTGTGAAATCATCTCAGAGATTTACAGCATTCCCCTCAAGAAGCCTTTCGCTAAGACAATTCTTGTGGAATTGGCGAAGTGATATTTGGAAGCCCATAGAGGGCTATGATGAAAAAGGAAATATCCTCAGATGATATCTGGAAAGAAACTTTCCGATAAATTTCTCTGTGGTGTCTGACTTCCACTCACTGAGTTACATCTGTATTTCGTGGATGTCTTTGCTAGCCTTATTTCTGTGGAATCTGAGAACAGATATTTCGGATCCCTTAGAAGACTATAGGGCCAAAGGAAATATCGTCCTATAACATAAAGAAAGAAGCTTTCTGAGAAACTTCTTTGTGTTCTGTGAAATCATCTCACAGAGTTACAACTTTTCATTCAAGAAGCCTTTGGCTAAGACAGTTCGTGTGGAATTGGCAAAGTGATATTTGGAAGCCCATAGAGGGCTATGGTGAAAAAGAAAATATCCTCAGATGAAATCAGAAAGAAGCTTTCTGAGAAACTGCTCTCTGATGTGTGACTTCCACTCACAGTGTTACATCTGTATTTATTGGATCTCTTTGCTAGCCTTATTTCTGGACAATCTGAGAATAGATATTTCGGATCCCTTTGAAGACTATAGGGCCTAAGGAAATATCCTCCGATAACAAAGAGAAAGAAGCTTTCTGAGAAACTTCTTTGTGTTCTGTGAAATCATCTCACAGAGTTACAACTTTTCGCTCAAGAAGCCTTTGGCTAACAGTGTTCTTGTGGAATTGGCAATGTGATATTTGGAAGCCCATAGAGGGATATGGTGAAAAAGGAAATATCCTCAGATGAAATCTGGAAAGAACCTTTCTGAGAAACTGCTCTGTGTTGTGTGACTTCCACTCACAGAGTTACATCTGTATTTCGTGGATCTCTTTGCTAGCCTTATTTCTGTGGAATCTGAGAACAGATATTTCGGATACCTTTGAAGACTATAGGGCCAAAGGAAATAGCCTCCGGTAACAAAGAGAAAGAAGCTTTCTGAGAAACTTCTTAGTGTTCTGTGAAATCATCTCACAGAGTTACAGCTTTCACCTTAAGAAGCCTTTCGCTAAGACAGTTCTTGTGGAATTGGCAAAGTGATATTTGGAAGCCCATAAGGGGCTATGGGGAAAAAGGAAATATCCTCAGATGAAATCTGGAAAGAAGCTTTCTGAGAAACTGCTCTGTGATTTGTGACTTCTTCTCACAGAGTTACATCTGTATTTCGTGGATCTCTTTGCTAGCCTTATATCTGTGGAATCTGAGAACAGGTATTATGGATCCCTTTGAAGACTGTAAGGGCTAAAGGAAATATCCTCCGATAACAAAGAGAAAGAAGCTTACTGAGAAACTTCTTTGTGTTCTGTGAAATCATCTCAGAGATTTACAGCATTCCCCTCAAGAAGCCTTTCGCTAAGACAATTCTTGTGGAATTGGCGAAGTGATATTTGGAAGCCCATAGAGGGCTATGATGAAAAAGGAAATATCCTCAGATGATATCTGGAAAGAAACTTTCCGATAAATTTCTCTGTGGTGTCTGACTTCCACTCACTGAGTTACATCTGTATTTCGTGGATGTCTTTGCTAGCCTTATTTCTGTGGAATCTGAGAACAGATATTTCGGATCCCTTAGAAGACTATAGGGCCAAAGGAAATATCGTCCTATAACATAAAGAAAGAAGCTTTCTGAGAAACTTCTTTGTGTTCTGTGAAATCATCTCACAGAGTTACAACTTTTCATTCAAGAAGCCTTTGGCTAAGACAGTTCGTGTGGAATTGGCAAAGTGATATTTGGAAGGATATAGAGGGCTATGGTGAAAAAGGAAATATCCTCACATGAAATCTGCAAAGAAGGTTTCTGAGAAACTGCTCTTGATGTGTGACTTCCACTCACAGAGTTACATCTTTATTTCGTGGATCTCTTTGCTAGCCGTATTTCTGTGGACTCTAAGAACAGATAATTCGGATCCCTTTGAAGACTATAGGGCCAAAGGAAATATCCTCCGATAACAAAGAGAAAGAAGCTTTCTGAGAAACTTCTTAGTGTTCTGTGAAATCATCTCACAGAGTTACAGCTTTCCCCTCAAGAAGCCTTTCGCTAAGACAGTTCTTGTGGAATGGCAAAGTGATATTTGGAAGCCCATAGAGGTCTATGGTGAAAAAGGAAATATCCTCTGATGAAATCTGGAAAGAAGCTTTCTGAGAAACTGCTCTGTGATTTGTGACTTCTGCTCACAGAGTTACATCTGTATTTCGTGGATCTCTTTGCTAGCCTTATTTCTTTGGAATCTGAGAACAGGTATTACGGATCCCTTTGAAGACTGTTAGGGCCAAAGGAAATATCCTCCGATAACAAAGAGAAAGAAGCTTTCTGAGAAACTTCTTTGTGTTCTGTGAAATCATTTCACAGATTTACAGCATTCCCCTCAAGACGCCTTTCGCTAAGACAGTTCTTGTGGAATTGGCAAAGTGATATTTGGAAGCCCATACAGGGCTATGGTGAAAAATGAAATATCCTCAGATGAAATCTGGAAGGAAGCTTTCTGAGAAACTGCTTAGTGTTCTGTAAAATCATCTTAGAGAGTTACATCTGCATTTCGTGGATCTCTTTGCTAGCCTTATTTCTGTGGAATCTGAGAACAGATATTTCGGATCCCTTTGAAGGCTATAGCGCCAAAGGAAATATCCTCCGATAACAAAGAGAAAGAAGCTTTCTGAGAAACTTCTTTGTGTTCTGTGAAATCATCTCACAGAGTTACAGCTTTCCCCTCAAGAAGCCTTTCGCTAAGACAGTTCTTGTGGAAATGGCAAAGTGATATTTGGAAGCTCATAGAGGGCTATGGTGAAAAAGGAAATATCCTCAGAGGAAATATGGAAAGAAGCTTTCTGAGAAACTGCTCTGTGATGTGTGACTTCCACTAACAGAGTTACATCTGTATTTCATGGATCTCTTTGCTAGCCGTATTTCTGTGGAATCTGAGAAGAGATAATTCGGATCCCTTTGAAGACTATAGGGCCAAAGGAAATATCCTCCTATAACAAAGAGAAAGAAGCTTTCTGAGAAACTTCTTTGTGTTCTGTGAAATCATCTGACAGAGTTACAGCTTTCCCCTCAAGAAGCCTTTCGCTAAGACAGTTCTTGTGGAATTGGCAAAGTGATATTTGGAAGCCCATAGAGGGCTATGGTGAAAAAGGAAATATCCTCAGATGAAATCAGAAAGAAGCTTTCTGAGAAACTGCTCTCTGATGTGTGACTTCCACTCACAGTGTTACATCTGTATTTATTGGATCTCTTTACTAGCCTTATTTCTGGGGAATCTGAGAATAGATATTTCGGATCCCTTTGAAGACTACAGGGCCTAAGGAAATATCCTCCGATAACAAAGAGAAAGAAGCTTTCTGAGAAACTTCTTTGTGTTCTGTGAAATCATCTCACAGAGTTACAACTTTTCGCTCAAGAAGCCTTTGGCTAACACAGTTCTTGTGGAATTGGCAATGTGATATTTGGAAGCCCATAGAGGGCTATGGTGAAAAAGGAAATATCCTCAGATGAAATCTGGAAAGAACCTTTCTGAGAAACTGCTCTGTGTTGTGTGACTTCCACTCACAGAGTTACATCTGTATTTCGTGGATCTCTTTGCTAGCCTTATTTCTGTGGAATCTGAGAACAGATATTTCGGATACCTTTGAAGACTATAGGGCCAAAGGAAATAGCCTCCGGTAACAAAGAGAAAGAAGCTTTCTGAGAAACTTCTTTGTGTTCTGTGAAATCATCTCACAGAGTTACAGCTTTCACCTTAAGAAGCCTTTCGCTAAGACAGTTCTTGTTGAATTGGCAAAGTCATATTTGGAAGCCCATAAGGGGCTATGTGGAAAAAGGAAATATCCTCAGATGAAATCTGGAAAGAAGCTTTCTGAGAAACTGCTTAGTGTTCTGTTAATTAATCTCAGAGAGTTACATCTGTATTTCGTAGATCTCTTTGCTAGCCTTATTTCTGTGGAATCTGAGAGCAGATATTTTGGATCCCTTTGAAGACTACAGGGCCAAAGGAAATATCCTCCGATAACAAAGAGAAAAAAGCTTTCTGAGAAACTTCTTTGTGTTCTGTGAAATCATCTCACAGAGTTACAGCTTTCCCCTCAAGAAGCCTTTCCCTAAGACAGTTCTTGTGGAATTGGCAAAGTGATATTTGGAAGCCCATAGAGGGCTATGGTGAAAAAGGATATATCCTCAGATGAAATTTGGAAAGAAGCTTTCTGAGAAACTGCTTAGTGTTCTGTTAATTCATCTCACAGAGTTACATCTGTATTTCGTGGATCTCTTTGCTAGCCTTATTTCTGTGGAATCTGAGAACAGATATTTCGGATCCCGTTGAAGACTATAGGGCCAAAGGAAATATCCTCCGATAACAAAGAGAAAGAAGCTTTCTGAGAAACTTCTTTGTGTCCTGTGAAATCATCTCACAGAGTTACAGCCTTCCCCTCAAGAAGCCTTTCGTTAACACAGTTCTTGTGGAATTGGCAAAGTGATATTTGGAAGCCCTTAGAGGGCTGTGGTGAAAAAGGAAATATCCTCAGATGAAATCTGGAAAGAAGCTTTCTGAGAAACTGCTCTGTGATGTATGACTTTCACTCACAGAGTTACATCTGTATTTCGTGGATCCATTTGCTAGCCTTATTTCTGTGGAATTTGAGAACAGATATTTCGGATCCCTTTGAAGACTATAGGGCCAAAGGAAATATCCTCCGATAACAAAGAGAAAGAAGCTTTCTGAGAAACTTCTTTGTGTTCTGTGAAATCATCTCACAGAGTTACAGCGTTCCCCGTAAGAAGCCTTTCGTTAAGACAGTTCTTGTGGAATTGGCAAAGTGATATTTGGAAGCCCATAGAGGGCTATGGTGAAAACGGAAATATCCTCAGATGAAATCTGGAAAGAAGCTTTCTGAGGAAACTGCTCTGTGATGTGTGACTTCCACTCACAGAGTTACATTTGTATTTCATGGATCTCTTTGCTAGCCTTATTTCTGTGGAATCTGAGAAGAGATATTTCGGATCCCTTTGAAGACTATAGGGCCAAAGGAAATATCCTCCGATAACAAAGAGAAAGAAGCTTTGTGAGAAACTTCTTTGTGTTCTGTGAAATCATCTCACAGAGTTACAGCTTTCCCCTCAAGAAGCCTTTCGCTAAGACAGCTCTTGTGGAATTGGCAAAGTGATATTTGGAAGCCCACAGAGGGCTATGGTGAAAAAGGATATATCCTCAGATGAAATATGGAAAGAAGCTTTCTGAGAAACTGCTTAGTGTTCTCGTAATTCATCTCACAGAGTTACATCTGTATTTCGTGGATCTCTTTTCTAGCCTTATTTCTGTGGAATCTGAGAACAGATATTTCGGATCCCTTTGAAGGCTATAGGGCCAAAGGAAATATCCTCCGATAACAAAGAGAAAGAAGCTTTCTGAGAAACTTCTTTGTGTCCTGTGAAATCATCTCACAGAGTTACAGCTTTCCCCTCAAGAAGCCTTTCGCTAAGACAGTTCTTGTGGAATTGGCAAAGTGATATTTGGAAGCCCTTAGAGGGCTATGGTGAAAAAGGAAATATCCTCAGATGAAATCTGGAAAGAAGCTTTCTGAGAAACTGCTCTGTGATGTGTGACTTCCACTCATAGAGTTACATCTGTATTTCGTGGATCTCTTTGCTAGCCTTATTTCTGTGGAATTTGAGAACAGATATTTCGGATCCCTTTGAAGACTAGAGGGCCAAAGGAAATATCCTCCGATAACAAAGAGAAAGAAGCTTTCTGAGAAACTTCGTTCTGTTCTGTGAAATCATCTCACAGAGTTATAACTTTTCCCCCTAGAAGCATTTCGCTAAGACAGTTCTTGTGGAATAGGCAATGTGATATTTGGAAGCCCATAGAGGGCTATGGTGAAAAAGGAAATATCCTCAGATGAAATCTGGAAAGAAGCTTTCTGAGAAACTGCTTAGTGTTCTGTTAATTCATCTCAGAGAGTTCCCTCTGTATTTCGTGGATCTCTTTGCTAGCCTTATTTCTGTGGAATCTGAGAACCGATATTTTGGATCCCTTTGAAGACTATAGGGCCAAAGGAAATATCCTCCGATAGCAAAAGAGAAAGAAGCTTTCTGAGAAACTTCTCTGTGTTCGGTGAAATCATCTCACAGGGTTACACCTTTCCCCTGAAGAAGCCTTTCGCTAAGACCGTTCTTGTGGAATTGGCAAAGTGATATTTGGAACCCCTAGAGGGCTAAGGTGAAAAAGAAAATATCACAGATGTAATCTGGAAAGAAGCTTTCTGAAAAACTGCTTAGTGTTCTGTTAATTCATCTCACAGACTTACATCGGTATTTCGTGGATCTCTTTGCTGGCCTTATTTCTGTGGAATCTGAGTACAGATATTTCGGATCCCTTTGAAGACTATAGGGCCAAAGGAAATATCCTCCGATAACAAAGAGAAAGAAGCTTTCTGAGAAACTTCTTTGTGTTCTGTGAAATCATCGGACAGAGTTACAGCTTTCCCCTCAAGAAGCCTTTCGCTAAGACAGTTCTTGTGGAATTGGCAAAGTGATATTTGGAAGCCCATAGAGGGCTAGGGTGAAAAAGGAAATATCCTCAGATGAAATCTGGAAAGAAGCTTTCTGAGAAACTGTTCTGTGATGTGTGACTTCCACTCACAGAGTTACATCTATATTTCGTAGATCTCTTTGCTAGCCTTATTTCTGTGGAATCTGAGAAGAGATATTTCGGATCCCTTTGAAGACTATAGGTCCAAAGGAAATATCCTCCGATAACAAAGAGAAAGAAGATTTCTGAGAAACTTCTTTGTGTTCTGTGAAATCATCTCACAGAGTTACAGCTTTCCCTCAAAAAGCCTTTCGCTAAGCCAGTTCTTGTGTAATTGGCATAGTGATATTTGGAAGCCCATGGAGGGCTATGGTGAAAATGGAAATATACTCAGATAAAATCTGGAAAGAAGTTTTCTGAGAAACTGCTCTGTGATGTGTGACTTCCACTCACATAGTTACATCTCTATTTTGTGGATCTCTTTGCTAGCCTTATTTCTGTGGAATCTGAGAACAGATATTTCGGATCCCTTTGAAGACTATAGGGCCAAAAGAAATATCCTCCGATAACAAAGAGAAAGAAGCTTTCTGAGAAACTTCTTTGTGTTCTGTGAAATCATCTCACAGAGTTACAGCTTTCCCCTCAAGAAGCCTTTCGCTAAGACAGTTCTTGTGGAATTGGCAAAGTTATATTTGGAAGCCCATAGAAGGCTACGGTGAAAAAGGAAATATCCTCAGATGAAATCTGGAAAGAAGGTTTGTGAGAAACTGCTCAGTGTTCTGTTAATTCATCTCACAGAGTTACATCTGTATTTCGTGGATCTCTTTGCTAGCCTTATTTCTGAGGAATCTGAGAATAGATATTTCAGATTCCTTTGAAGACTATAGGGCCAAAGGAAATATCCTCCGATAACAAAGAGAAAGAAGCTTTCTGAGAAACTTCTTTGTGTTGTGTGAAATCATGTGACAGAATTACAGCTTTCCCCTCAAGAAGCCTTTCGCTAAGACAGTTCTTGGGGAATTGGCAAAGTGATATTTGGAAGCCCATAGAGGGCTATGGTGAAAAAGGAAATATCCTCAGATGAAATCTGGAAAGAAGCTTTCTGAGAAACTGCTTAGTGTTCCGCAAATTCATCTCAGAGAGTTACATCTGTATTTCGTGGATCTCTTTGCTAGCCTTATTTCTGTGGAATCTGATAAGAGATATTTCGGTCCGTTTGAAGACTATAGGGCCAAAGGAAATATCCTCCGATAACAAAGAGAAAGAAGCTCTCTGAGAAACTTCTTTGTGTTCTGTGAAATCATCTCACAGAGTGACAGCTTTCCCCTCAAGAAGCCTTTCGCTAAGACAGTTCTTGTGGAATTGGCAAAGTGATATTTGGAAGCCCGAAAGGGGCTATGGTGAAAAAGGAAATATCCTCAGATGAAATCTGGAAAGTAGCTTTCTGAGAAACTGCTCTGTGCTGTGTGACTTCCACTGACCGAATTACATCTGTATTTCGTGGATCTCTTTGCTAGCCTTATTTCTGTGGAATCTAGGAGCAGATATTTCGGATCCCTTTGAAGACTATAGGGCCAAAGGAAATATCCTACGATAACAAAGAGAAAGAAGCTTTCAGAGAAACTTCTTTGTGTTCTGTGAAATCATCTCACAGAGTTACAACTTTCCCCTCAAGAAGCATTTCGCTAAGACAGTTCTTGTGGAATTGGCAAAGTGATATTTGGAAGCCCGAAAGGGGCTATGGTGAAAAAAGAAATATCCTCAGATGAAATCTGGAAAGTAGCTTTCTGAGAAACTGCTCTGTGCTGTGTGACTTCCACTGACCGAATTACATCTGTATTTCGTGGATCTCTTTACTAGCCTTATTTCTGTGGAATCTGAGAACAGATATTTCGGATCCCATTGAAAACTATATGGCCAAAGGAAATATCCTCCGATAACAAATAGAAAGAAGCTTTCTGAGAAACTTCTTTGTGTTCTGTGAAATCATCTCACAGAGTTACAGGTTTCCCCTCAAGAAGCCTTTGGCTAAGACAGTTCTTGTGGAATTGGCAAAGTGATATTTGGAAGCCCATAGAGGGCTATGGTGAAAAAGGAAATATCCTCAGATGAAATCTGGAAAGAAGCTTTCTGAGAAACTGCTTAGTGTTCTGTTAATTCAGCTCACAGAGTTACATCTGTATTTCGTGGATCTCTTTGCTAGCCTTATTTCTGTGGAATCTGAGAAGAGATATTTCGGATCCCTTTGAAGACTATAGTGCCAAAGGAAATATCCTCCAATAACACAGAGAAAGAAGCTTTCTGAGAAACTTCTTTGTGTTCTGTGAAATCATCTCACAGAGTTACAGCTTTCCTCTCAAGAAGTCTTTCGCTGAAACAGTTCTTGTGGAATTGGCAAAGTGATATTTGGAAGCCCACAGAGGGCTATGGTGAAAAAGGAAATATCCTCAGATGAAATCTGGAAAGAAGCTTTCTGAGAAACTGCTCTGTGATGTGTGACTTCCACTCACAGAGTTACATCTGTATTTCGTGGATCTCTTTGCTAGCTTTATTTCTGTGAAATCTGAGAAGAGATATTTCGTTTCCCTTTGAAGACTATAGGGCCAAAGGAAATATGCTCCGATAAGAAAGAGAAAGAAGCTTCCTGAGAAACTTCTTTGTGTTCTGTGAAATCATCTCACAGAGTTACAGCTTTCCCTCAAGAAGCCTTTCGCTAACACAGTTCTTGTGGAATTGGCAAAGTGATATTTGGAAACCCATAGAGGGCTATGGTGAAAAAGGAAGTATCCTCAGATGAAATCTGGAAAGAACCTTTCTGAGAAACCACTTAGTGTTCTGTTAATTCATCTCACAGAGTTACATCTGCGTTTCGTGGATCTCTTTGCTAGCCTTATTTCTGTGGAATCTGAGAACAGATATTTCGGATCCCTTTGATGACTATAGGGCCAAAGGAAATATCCTCCGATTACAAAGAGAAAGAAACTTTCTGAGAAACTTCTTTGTGTTCTGTGAAATCAACTCACAGAGTTACAGCTTTACCTTCAAGAAGCCTTTCGCTAAGACAGTTCTTGTGGAATTGGCAAAGTGATATTTGGAAGCCCATAGAGGGCTATGGTGAAAAAGGAAATATCCTCAGATGAAATCTGGAAAGAAGCTTTGTGAGAAACTGCTTAGTGTTCTGTTAATTCATCTCACAGAGTTACATCTGTATTTTGTGGATCTCTTTGCTAGCCTTATTTCTGTGGAATCTGACAACAGATATTTTTGATCCCTTTGAAGACTATAGGGCCAAAGGAAATATCCTCCGATAACAAAGAGAAAGAAGCTTTCTGAGAAACTTCTTTGTGTTCTGTGAAATCATCTCACAGAGTTACATCTTTCCCCTCAAGAAGCCTTTCGCTAAGACAGTTCTTGTGAAATTGGCAAAGTGATATTTGGAAGCCCCTGGAGGGCTACGGTGGAAAAGGAAATATCCTCAGATGAAATCTGGAAAGAAGCTTTTTGAGAAACTGCTTAGTGTCCCTTTAATTAATCTCACAGAGTTAAATCTGTATTTCGTGGATCTCTTTGCTAGCCTTATTTCTGTGGAATCTCAGAATAGATATTTCGGATCCCTTTGAAGACTATAGGGCCAAAGAAAATATCCTCCGATAACAAAGAGAAAGAAGCTTTCGACAAACTTCTTTGTGTTCCGTGAAATCATCTCACAGAGTTACAGCTTTCCCCTAAAGAAGCCTTTCGCTAAGACAGTTCTTGTGGAATTGGCAAAGTGATATTTGGAAGCCCATAGAGGGCTATGGTGAAAAAGGAAATATCCTGAGATGAAATCTGGAAAGAAGCTTTCTGAGAAACTGCTCTGTGCTTTGTGACTTCCACAGACAGAGTTACATCTGTATTTCGTGGATCTCTTTGCTAGCCTTATTTCTGTGGAATCTGACAACAGATATTTCGGATCCCTTTGAAGACTATAGGGCCAAAGGAAATATCCTCCGATAACAAAGAGAAAGAAGCTTTCTGAGAAACTTCTTTGTGTTCTGTGAAATCATCTTACAGAGTTACAGCTTTCCCCTCAAAAAGCCTTTCGCTAAGACAGTTCTTGTGGAATTGGCAAAGTGATATTTGGAAGCCCTTAGAGGACTATGGTGAAAAAGGAAATATCCTCAGATGAAATATGGACAGAAGCTTTCTGAGAAACTGCTCTGTGATGTGTGACTTCCACTCACAGAGTTACATCTGTATTTCGTGGATCCCTTTGCTAGCCTTATTTCTGTGGAATCTGAGAACAGATATTTCGGATCCCTTTGAAGACTATAGGGCCAAAGAAAATATCCTCCGATAACAAAGAGTAAGAAGCTTTCTGAGAAACTTCTTTGTGTTCTGTGAAATCATCTCACAGAGTTACAGCTTTCCCCTCAAGAAGCCTTTCGCTAAGACAGTTCTTGTGGAATTGGCAAAGTGATATTTGGAAGCCCTTAGAGGGCTATGGTGAAAAAGGAAATATCCTCAGATGAAATCTGGAAAGAAGCTTTCTGAGAAACTGCTCTGTGATGTGTGACTTCCATTCACAAAGATACATCTGTATTTCTTGGATCTCTTTGCTAGTCTTTTTTCTGTGGAATCTGAGAACAGATATTGCGGATCCCGTTGAAGAATATAGGGCCAAAGGAAATATCCTCTGATATCAAAGAGAAAGAAGCTTCCTGAGAAACTTCTTTGTGTTCTGTGAAATCATCTCACAGAGTTACAACTTTCGCCTCAAGAAGTCTTTCGCTAAGACAGTTCTTGTGGAATTGGCAAAGTGATATTTGGAAGCCCATAGAGGGCTACGGTGAAAAAGGAAATATCCTCAGATGAAATCTGGAAAAAGCTTTTTGAGAAACTGCTTAGTGTTCTGTTAATTCAACTCACAGAGTTTCATCTGTATTTCGTGGATTTCTTTGCTAGCCTTATTTCTGTGGAATCTGAGAACAGATATTTCGGATCCCTTTGAAGACTATAGGGTGAAAGGAAATATCCTCCGATAACAAAGAGAAAGAAGCTTTCTGAGAAACTTCTTTGTGTTCTGTGAAATCATGTCACAGAGTTACAGCTTTCCTTCGAGAAGCCTTTCGCTAAGACAGTTCTTGTGGAATTGGCAAAGTGATATTTGGAAGCCCCTAGAGGGCTAAGGTGAAAAAGGAAATATCCACAGATGAAATCTGGAAAGAAGCTTTCTGAGAAACTGCTTGGTGTTCTGTTAATTCATCTCACAGAGTTACATGTGTATTTCGTGGATCTCTTTGCTAGCCTTATTTCTGTGGAATCAAGGAGCAGATATTTCGGATCCCTTTGAACACTAGAGGGCCAAAGGAAATATCCTCCAATAACAAAGAGAAAGAAGCTTTCTGAGAAACTTGTTTGTGTTCTGTGAAATCATCTCACAGAGTTACAGCTTTCCCCTCAAGAAGCCTTTCGCTAAGACAGTTATTGTGGAATTGGCAAAGTGATATTTGGAAGCCCATAGAGGGCTATGGTGAAAAAGGAAATATCCTCAGGTGAAATCTGGAAAGAAGCTTTCTCAGAAACTGCTCTGTGATGTGTGACTTCCACTCACAGAGTTACATCTGTATTTCGTGGATCTCTTTGCTAGCCTTATTTCTGTGAAATCTGAGAAGAGATATTTCGGATCCCTTTGAAGACTATAGGGCCAAAGGAAATATCCTCCGATAACAAAGAGAAAGAAGCTTTCTGAGAAACTTCTTTGTGTTCTGTGAAATCATCTCACAGAGTTACAGCTTTCCCCTCAAGAAGCCTTTCGCTAAGACAGTTCTTTTGGAATTGGCATGTGATATTTGAAAGGCCATAGAGGGCTATGGTGAAAAAGGAAATATCCTCAGATGAAATCTGGAAAGAAGCTTTCCGAGAAACTGCTTAGTGTTCTGTTAATTCATCTCACAGAGTTACATCTGCATTTCGTGGATCTCTTTGCGAGCCTTACTTCTGTGGAATCTGAGAACAGATATTTCGGATCCCTTTGATGACTATAGGGCCAAAGGAAATATCCTCCGATTAAAAAGAGAAGGAAACTTTCTGAGAAATTTCTTTGTGTTCTGTGAAATCATCTTACAGAGTTACAGCTTTCCCTTCAAGAAGCCTTTCGCTAAGACAGTTATTGTGGAATTGGCAAAGTGGTATTTGGAAGCCCATAGAGGGCTATGGTAAAAAAGGAAATATCCACAGATGAAATCTGGAAAGAAGCTTTGTGAGAAACTGCTTAGTGTTCTGTTAATTCATCTCACAGAGTTACATCTGTATTACTTGGATCTCTTTGCTAGCCTTATTTCTGTGGAATCTGAGAACAGATATTTCGGATCCCTTTGAAGACTATAGGGCCAAAGGAAATATCCTCCGATAACAAAGAGAAAGAAGCTTTCTGAGAAACTTCTTTGTGTTCTCTGAAATCACCTCACAGAGTTACAGCTTTCCCCTCAAGAAGCCTTTCGCTAAGACAGTTCTTGTGGAATTGGCAAACTGATATTTGGAAGCCCATAGAGGGCTATGGTGAAAAAGGAAATATCCTCAGATGAAATCTGGAAAGAAGCTTTCTGAGAAACTTCACTGTGGTGTGTGACTTCCACTCACAGAGTTACATCTGTATTTCGTGGATCTCTTTGCTAGCCTTATTTCTGTGGAATCTGAGAACAGATATGTCGGATCCCTTTGAAGACTATAGGGCCAAAGGATATATCCTCCAATAACAAAGAGAAAGAAGCTTTCTGAGAAACTTCTTTGTGTTCTGTGAAATCATCTCACAGAGTTACAGCTTTCCAATCAAGGAGCCTTTCGCTAAGACAGTTCTTGTGGAATTGGCAAAGTGATATTTGGAAGCCCATAGAGGGCTATGGTGAAAAAGGAAATATCCTCAGATGAAATCTGGAAAGAAGCTTTTTGAGAAACTGCTTAGTGTTCTGTTAATTAATCTCACAGAGTTACATCTGTATTTCGTGGATCTCTTTGCTAGCGTTATTTCTGTGGAATCTGAGAATAGATATTTCGGATCCCTTTGAAGACAATAGGGCCAAAGGAAATATCCTCCGATAACAAAGAGAAAGAAGCTTTCGAGAAACTTCTTTGTGTTCTGTGAAAACATGAAACAGAGTTACAGCTTTCCCCTCAAGAAGCCTTTGGCTAAGACAGTTCTTGTGGAATTGGCAAAGTGATATTTGGAAGCCCATAGAGGGCTATGGTGAAAAAGGAAATATCCTCAGATGAAATCTGGAAAGAAGCTTTCTGAGAAACTGCTCTGTGATGTGGGACTTCCATTCACAAAGGTACATCTGTATTTCATGGATCTCTTTGCTGGTCTTATTTCTGTGGAATCTGAGAACAGACATTGCGGATCCCTTTGAAGAATATAGGGCCAAACGAAATATCCTCCGATATCAAAGAGAAAGAAGCTTTCTGAGAAACTTCTTTGTGTTCTGTGAAATCATCTCACAGAGTTACAGCTTTCGCCTCAAGAAGCCTTTCGCTAAGACAGTTCTTGTGGAATTTGCAAAGTGATATTTGGAATCCCATAGAGGACTACGGTGAAAAAGGGAATATCCTCAGATGAAATCTGGAAAGAAGCTTTTTGAGAAACTGCTTAGTGTTCCGTTAATTCATCTCACAGAGTTACATCTGTATTTCGTGGATTTCTTTGCTAGCCTTATTTCTGTGGAATCTGAGAACAGATATTTCGGATCCCTTTGAAGACTATAGGGCCAAAGGAAATATCCTCCGATAAGAAAGAGAAAGAAGCTTTCTGAGAAACTTCTTTGTGTTCTGTGAAATCATCTCACAGAGTTACAGCTTTCCCCTTAAGAAGCCTTTCGCTAAGACAGTTCTTGTGGAATTGGCAAAGTGATATTTGGAAGCCCATAGAGAGCTATGTTGAAAAAGGAAATATCCTCAGATGAAATCTGGAAAGAAGCTTTCTGAGAAACTTCTTTGTGGTGTGTGACTTCCACACACAGAGTTACATCTGTATTTCGTGGATCTCTTTGCTAGCCTTATTTCTGTGGAATCTGAGAACAGATATTTCGGATCCCTTTGAAGACTATAGGGCCCAAGGCAATATCCTCCGATAACAAAGAGAAAGAAGCTTTCTGAGAAACTTCTTTGTGTTCTGTGAAATCATCTCACCGAGTTACAGCTTTCCCCTCAAGAAGCCTTTCACTAACACAGTTCTTGTGGAATTTTCAAAGGGATATTTGGAAGCCCATAGAGGCCTATGGTGAAAAAGGAAATATACTCAGATGGAATCTGGAAAGAAGCTTTCTGAGAAACTGGTTAGTGTTCTGTTAATTCATCTCACAGAGTTACATGTGTATTTTGCGAATCTCTTTGCTAGCCTTATTTCTGTGGAATCTGAGAACAGATATTTCGGATCTCTTTGAAGACTATAGGACCAAAGGGAATATCCTCCGATAACAAAGAGAAAGAAGCTTTCTGAGAAACTTCTTTGGGTTCTGTGAAATCATCTCACCGAGTTACAGCTTCCCCCCTAGAAGCCTTTCGCTAAGAGAGTTCTTGGGGAATTGGCAAAGTGATATTTGGAAGCCCATAGAGGTCTACTGTGAAAAAGGAGATATCCTCAGATGAAATCTGAAAAGAAGTTTCTGAGAAACTGCTCTGTGATGTGTGACTTCCACTCACAGAGTTACATCTGTATTTCGTGGATCTCTTTGCTAGCCTTATTTCTGTGGAATCTGAGAACAGATATTTCGGATCGCTTTGAAGACTATAGGGCCAAAGGAAATATCCTCCGATAACAAAGAGAAAGAAGCTTTTTGAGAAACTTCTTTGTGTTCTGCGAAATCATCTCACAGAGTTACAGCTTTCCCCTCAAGAAGCCTTTCGCTAAGACAGTTCTTGTGGAATTGGCAAAGTGATATTTGGAAGACCATAGAGGGCTATGGTGAAAAAGGAAATATCCTGAGATGAAATCTGGAAAGAAGCTTTCTGAGAAAGTGCTTAGTGTTCTGTTAATTCATCTCACAGAGTTACATCTATATTTCGTGGATCTCTTTGCTAGCCTTATTTCTGTGGAATCTGAGAACAGATATTTCGGATACCTTTGAAGACTATAGGACCAAGGAAATATCCTCCGATAACAAAGACAAAGAAGCTTTCTGAGAAAATTCTTGGTGTTCTGTGAAATCAACTCACAGAGTTACAGCTATTCCCTCAAGAAGCCTTTCGCTAAGACAGTTCTTGTGGAATTGGCAAAGGGATATTTGGGAGCCCGTAGAGGCCTATGGTGAAAAAGGAAATATCCTCAGATGAAATCTGGAAAGAAGCTTTCTGAGAAACTGGTTAGTGTTCTGTTAATTCATCTCACAGAGTTACATCTGTATTTCGTGGATCTCTTTGCTAGCCTTATTTCTGTGGAATCTGAGAACAGATATTTCCGATCCCTTTGAAGACTAAAGGGCCAAAGGAAATATCCTCCGATAACAAAGAGAAAGAAGCTTTCTGAGAAACTTCTTTGTGTTCTGTGAAATCATCTTACAGAGTTACAGCTTTCCCCTCAAGAAGCCTTTCACTAAGACTGTTCTTGTGGAATTGGCAAAGTGATATTTGGAAGCCCATAGAGGGCTATGGTGAAAAAGGAAATATCCTCAGATGGAATCTGGAAAGAAGCTTTCTGAGAAACTGGTTAGTGTTCCGTTAATTCATCTCACAGAGTTACATCTGTATTTCGTGTATCTCTTTGCTAGCCTTATTTCTGTGGAATCTGAGAACAGATATTTCGGATCCCTTTGAAGACTATAGGACCAAAGGAAATATCCTCCGATAACAAAGAGAAAGAAGCTTTCTGAGAAACTTCTTTGTGTTCTGTGAAATGATCTCACAGAGTTACAGCTTTCCCCTCAAGAAGCCTTTCGCTAAGACAGTTCTTGTGGAATTGGCAAAGTGATATTTGGAAGCCCATAGAGGGCTATGGTGAAAAAGGAAATATCCTCAGATGAAATCTGGAGAGATGCTATCTGAGAAACTGCTCTGTGATGTGTGACTTTCACTCACAGAGTTACATCTCTATTTCGTGGATCTCTTTGCTAGCCTTATTTCTGTGGAATCTGAGAACAGATATTTGGAATCCCATTGAAGACTATAGGGCCCAAGGAAATATCCTCCGATAACAAAGAGAAAGAAGCTTTCTGAGAAACTTCTTTGTGTTCTGTGAAATCATCTCACAGAGTTACAGCTTTCCCCTCAAGAAGCCTTTCGCTAAGACAGTTCTTGTGGAATTGGCAAAGTGATATTTGGAAGACCATAGAGGGCTATGGTGAAAAAGGAAATATCCTCAGATGAAATCTGGAAAGAAGCTTTCTGAGAAACTGCTTAGTGTTCTGTTAATTCACCTCACAGAGTTACATCTGTATTTCGTGGATCTCTTTGCTAGCCTTATTTCTGTGGAATCTGAGAACAGATATTTCGGATCCCTTCGAAGACTATAGGGCCAAAGGAAATATTCTCCGATAACAAAGAGAAAGAAGCTTTCTGAGAAACTTCTTTGTGTTCTGTGAAATCATCTCACAGAGTTACAGCTTTCCCCTCAAGAAGCCTTTCGCTAAGACAGTTCTTGTGGAATTGGCAAAGGGATATTTGGAAGCCCATAGAGGCCTATGGTGAAAAAGGAAGTATCCTCAGATGGAGTCTGGAAAGAAGCTTTCTGAGAAACTGCTTAGTGTTCTGTTAATTCATCTCACAGAGTTACATCTCTATTTCGAGGATCTCTTTGCTAGCCTTATTTCTGTGGAATCTGAGAACAGATATTTCGGATCCCTTTGAAGACTATAGGGCCAAAGGAAATATCCTCCGATAACAAAGAGAAAGAAGCTTTCTGAGAAACTTCTTTGTGTTCTGTGAAATCATCTCACAGAGTTACAGCTTTCCCCTCAAGAAGCCTTTCGCTAAGACTGTTCTTGTGGAATTGGCAATGTGATATTTGGAAGCCCCTAGAGGGTTATGGTGAGAAACGATATATCCTCAGATGAAATCTGGAAAGGAGCTTTCTGAGAAACTGTTTAGTGTTCTGTTTATTCATCTCACAGAGTTACAGCTGTATTTCGTGGATTTCTTTGCTAGCCTTATTTCTGTGGAATCTGAGAACAGATATTTCGGATCCCTTTGTAGACTATAGGGCCAAAGGAAATATCCTCCGATAACAAAGAGAAAGAAGCTTTCTGAGAAACTTCTTTGTGTTCTGTGAAATCATCTCACAGAGTTACAGCTTTCCCCTCAAGAAGCCTTTCGCTAAGACTGTTCTTGTGGAATTGGAAAAGTGATATTTGGAAGCCCCCAGAGGGTTATGGTGAGAAACGAAATATCCTCAGATGAAATCTGGAAAGGAGCTTTCTGAGAAACTGTTTAGTGTTCTGTTAATTCATCTCACAGAGTTACAGCTGTATTTCGTGGATCTCTTTGCTAGCCTTATTTCTGTGGAATCTGAGAACAGATATTTCGGATCCCTTTGAAGACTATAGGGCCAAAGGAAATATCCTCCGATAACAAAGAGAAAGAAGCTTTCTGAGAAACTTCTTTGTGTTCTGTGAAATCATCTCACAGAGTTACATCTTTCCCCTCAAGAAGCCTTTCGCTAAGACAGTTCTTGTGGAATTGGCAAAGGGATATTTGGAAGCCCATGGAGGCCTAGGGTGAAAAAGGAAATATCCTGAGATGAAATCTGGAAAGAAGCTTTCTGAGAAACTGTTTAGTGTTCTGGTAATTCATCTCACAGAGTTACATCTGTATTTCCTGGATCTCTTTGCTAGCCTTATTTCTCTGGAATCTGAGAACAGATATTTCGGATCCCTTTGAAGACTATAGGGCAAAAGGAAATATCCTCCGATAACAAAGAGAAAGAAGCTTTCTGAGAAACTTCTTTGTGTTCTGTGAAATCATCTCACAGAGTTACAGCTTTCCCCTCAAGAAGCCTTTCGCTATGACAGTTCTTGTGGAATTGGCAAAGTGATATTTGGAAGCCCATAGAGGGTTTTGGTGAAAAAGGAAATATCCTCAGATGAAATCTGGAAAGAAGCTTTCTGAGAAACTGCTTAGTGTTCTGTTAATTCATCTCACAGAGTTACATCTGTATTTCGTGGATCTCTCTGCTAGCCTTATTTCTGTGGAATCTGAGAACATATATTTCGGATCCCTCTGAAGACTATAGGGCCAAAGGAAATATCCTCCGATAAGAAAGAGAAAGAAGCTTTCTGAGAAACTTCTTTGTGTTCTGTGAAATCATCTCACAGAGTTGCAGCTTCCCCTCAAGAAGCCTTTCGCTAAGACAGTTCTTGTGGAATTGGCAAAGTGATATTTGGAAGCCCATAGAGGTCTACGTTGAAAAAGGAGATATCCTCAGATGAAGTCTGAAAAGAAGCTTTCTGAGAAACTGCACTGTGATGTGTGACTTCCACTCACAGAGTTACATCTGTATTTCGTGGATCTCTTTGCTAGCCTTATTTCTGTGGAATCTGAGAACAGATATTTCGGATCCCTTTGAAGACTATAGGGCCCAAGGAAATATCCTCCGGTAACAAAGAGAAAGAAGCTTTCTGAAAAACTGCTTTGTGTTCTGTGAAATCATCTCACAGATTAACAGCTTTCCCCTCAAGAAGCCTTTCGCTAAGACAGTTTTGTGGAATTGGCAAAGAGAGATTTGGAAGCCCATAGAGGGCTATGGTGAAAAAGGAAATATCCTCAGATGAAATCTGGAAAGAAGCTTTCTCAGAAACTGCTCTGTGATGTGTGACTTCCACTCAAAGAGTTACATCTGTATTTCGTGGATCTCTTTCCTAGCCTTATTTCTGTGGAATCTGAGAACAGATATTTCGGATCCCTTTGAAGACTATAGGGCCAAAGGAAATATCCTCCGATAACAAAGAGACAGAAGCTTTCTGAGAAACTTCTTTGTGGTCTGTGAAATCATCTCACAGAGTTACAGCTTTCCCCTCAAGAAGCCTTTCGCTAAGACAGTTCTTGTGGAATTGGCAAAGGGATATTTGGAAGCCCATAGAGGGCTATGGTGAAAAAGGAAATATCCTCAGATGAAATCTGGAAAGAAGCTTTCTGAGAAACTGACTAGTGTTCTGTTAATTCATGTCACAGAGTTACATCTGTATTTCGTGGATCTCTTTGCTAGCCTTATTTCTGTGGAATCTGAGAACAGATATTTCGGATCCCTTTGAAGACTATAGGGCCAAAGGAAATATCCTCCGATAACAAAGAGAAAGAAGCTTTCTGAGAAACTTCTTTGTGTTCTGTGAAATCATCTCACAGAGTTACAGCTTCCCCCTCAAGAAGCCTTTCGCTAAGACAGTTCTTGTGGAATTGGCAAAGTGATATTTGGAAGCCCATAGAGGCCTATGGTGAAAAAGGAAATATCCTCAGATGAAATCTGGAAAGAAGCTTTCTGAGAAACTGCTTAGTGTTCTGTTAATTCATCTCACAGAGTTACATCTGTATTTCGTGGATCTCTTTGCTAGCCTTATTTCTGTGGAATCTGAGTACAGATATTTCGGATCCCTTTGAAGACTATAGGGCCAAAGGAAATATCCTCCGATAACAAAGAGAAAGAAGCTTTCTGAGAAACTTCTTTGTGTTCTGTGAAATCATCTCACAGAGTTACAGCTTTCCCCTCAAGAAGCCTTTCGCTAAGACAGTTCTTGTGGAATTGGCAAAGGGATATTTGGAAGGCCATAGAGGCCTACGGTGAAAAAGGAAATATCCTCAGATGAAATCTGGAAAGAAGCTTGCTTAGAAACTGCTTAGTGTTCTGTTAATTCATCTCACAGTGTTACATCTGTATTTCGTGGATGTCTTTGCTAGCCTTATTTCTGTGGAATCTGAGAACAGATATTTCGGATCGCTTTGAAGACAATAGGGCCAAAGGAAATATCCTGCGATAACAAAGAGAAAGAAGCTTTCTGAGAAACTGCTCTGTGATGTGTGACTTCCAATCACAGAGTTACATCTGTATTTCGTGGATCTCTTTGCTAGCCTTATTTCTGTGGAATCTGAGAACAGATATTTCGGTTCCCCTGGAAGAGTATAGGGCCAAAGGAAATATCCTCCAATAACAAAGAGAAAGAAGCTTTCTGAGAAACTTCTTTGTGTTCTGTGAAATCATCTCACAGAGTTACAGCTTTCCCCTCAAGAAACCTTTCGCTAAGACAGTTCTTGTGTAATTGGCAAAGGGATATTTGGGAGCCCATAGAGGCCTATGGTGAAAAAGGAAATATATTAGGATGAAATCTGGAAAGAAGCTTTCTGAGAAAGTGCTTAGTGTTCTGTTAATTCATCTCACAGTGTTACATCTCTATTTCGTGAATCTTTGCTAGCCTTATTTCTGTGGAATCTGAGAACAGATATTTCGGATCCCTTTGAAGACTCTAGGGCCAAAGGAAATATCCTCCGATAACAAAGAGAAAGAAGCTTTCTGAGAAACTTCTTTGTGTTCTGTGAAATCATCTCACAGAGTTACAGCTTTCCCCTCAAGAAGCCTTTGCTAAGACAGTTCTTGTGGAATTGGCAAAGTGATATTTGGAAGCCCACAGAGGGCTATGGTGACAAAGGAAATATCCTCAAATGAAATCTGGAAAGAAGCTTTCTGAGAAACTGCGCTGTGATCTGTGACTTCCACTCACAGAGTTACATCTGTATTTCGTGGATCTCTTTGCTAGCCTTATTTCTGTGGAATCTGAGAACAGATATTTCGGATCCCTTTGAAGACTATAGGGCAAAGGAAATATCCACCGATAACAAATAGAAAGATGCTTTCTGAGAAACTTCTTTCTGTTCTGTGAAATCATCTCACAGAGTTACAGCTTTCCCCTCAAGAAGCCTTTCGCTAAGGCAGTTCTTGTGGAATTGGCAAAGTGATATTTGGAAGCCCATTGAGGGTTATGGTGAAATAGGAAATAACCTCAGATGAAATCTGGAAAGAAGCTTTCTGAGAAACTGCTTAGTGTTCTGTTAATTCATCTCACAGAGTTACAGCTGTATTTCGTGGATCCCTTTCTAGCCTTATTTCTGTGGAATCTGAGAACAGATATTTCGTATCCTTTTGAAGACTATAGGGCCAAAGGAAATATCCTCCGATAACAAAGAGAAAGAAGCTTTCTGTGAAACTTCTTTGTGGTCTGTGAAATCATCTCACAGAGTTACAGCTTTCCCCTCAAGAAGCCTTTCGCTAAGACAGTTCTTGTGGAATTGGCAAAGTGATATTTGGAAGCCCATAGAGGCCTACGGTGAAAAAGGAAATATCCTCAGATGAAATCTGGAAAGAAGCTTTCTGAGAATCTGCTTAGTGTTCTTCTAATTCATCTCACAGAGTTACATCTGTATTTCGTGGATCTCTTTGGTAGCCTTATTTCTGTGGAATCTGAGAACAGATATTTCGGATCCCTTTGAAGACTATAGGGCCAAAGGAAATATCCTCCGATAACAGAGAGAAAGAAGCTTTCTGAGAAACTTCTTTGTGTTCTGTGAAATCATCTCACAGAGTTACAGCTTTCCCCTCAAGAAGCCTTTCGCTAAGACAGTTCTTGTGGAATTGGCAAAGGGATACTTTGAAGCCCATAGAGGCCTAGGGTGAAAAAGGAAATATCCTCAGAGGAAATCTGGAAAGAAGCTTTCTCAGAAACTGCTCTATGATGTGTGACTTCCACTCACAGAGTTACATCTGTATTTCGTGGATCTCTTTGCTAGCCTTATTTCTGTGGAATCTGAGAACAGATATTTCGGATCCCTTTGAAGACTATAGGGCAAAAGGAAATATCCTCCGATAACAAAGAGAAAGAAGCTTTCTGAGAAACTTCTTTGTGTTCTGTGAAATCATCTCACAGAGTTACAGCTTTCCCCTCAAGAAGCCTTTCGCTAAGACAGTTCTTGTGGAATTGGCAAAGTGATATTTGGAAGCCCTTAGAGTGTTATGGTGAAAAAGGAAATATCCTCAGATGAAATCTGGAAAGGAGCTTTCTGAGAAACTGCTTAGTGTTCTGTTAATTCATCTCACAGAGTTACAGCTGTATTTCGTGGATCTCTTTGCAAGCCTTATTTCTGTGGATTCTGAGAACAGATATTTCGGATCCCTTTGAAGACTATAGGGCCAAAGGAAATATCCTCCGATAACAAAGAGAAAGAAGCTTTCTGAGAAACTTCTTTGTGTTCTGTGAAATCATCTCACAGAGTTACAGCTTTCCCCTCAAGAAGACTTTCGCTAAGACTGTTCTTGTGGAATTGGAAAAGTGATATTTGGAAGCCCCTAGAGGGTTATGGTGAGAAACGAAATATCCTCAGATGAAATCTGGAAAGGAGCTTTCTGAGAAACTGTTTAGTGTTCTGTTAATTCATCTCACAGAGTTACAGCTGTATTTCGTGGATCTCTTTGCTAGCCTTATTTCTGTAGAATCTGAGAACAGATATTTCGGATCCCTTTGAAGACTATAGGGCCAAAGGAAATATCCTCCGATAACAAAGAGAAAGAAGCTTTCTGAGAAACTTCTTTGTGTTCTGTGAAATCATCTCACAGAGTTACAGCTTTCCCCTCAAGAAGCCTTTCGCTAAGACAGTTCTTGTGGAATTGGCAAAGGGGTATTTGGAAGCCCATGGAGGCCTAGGGTGAAAAAGGAAATATCCTGAGATGAAATCTGGAAAGAAGCTTTCTGAGAAACTGTTTAGTGTTCTGGTAATTCATCTCACAGAGTTACATCTGTATTTCGTGGATCTCTTTGCTAGCCTTATTTCTGTGGAATCTGAGAACAGATATTTCGGATCCCTCTGAAGACTATAGGGCCAAAGGAAATATCCTCCGATAAGAAAAAGAAAGAAGCTTTCTGAGAAACTTCTTTGTGTTCTGTGAAATCATCTCACAGAGTTACAGCTTCCCCTCAAGAAGCCTTTCGCTAAGACAGTTCTTGTGGAATTGGCAAAGTGATATTTGGAAGCCCATAGAGGTCTACGTTGAAAAAGGAGATATCCTCAGATGAAATCTGAAAAGAAGCTTTCTGAGAAACTGCTCTGTGATGTGTGACTTCCACTCACAGCGTTACATCTGTATTTCGTGGATCTCTTTGCTAGCCTTATTTCTGTGGAATCTGAGAACAGATATTTCGGATCCCTTTGAAGACTATAGGGCCCAAGGAAATATCCTCCTTTAACAAAGAGAAAGAAGCTTTCTGAAAAACTGCTTTGTGTTCTGTGAAATCATCTCACAGATTAACAGCTTTCCCCTCAAGAAGCCTTTCGCTAAGACAGTTTTGTGGAATTGGCAAAGTGAGATTTGGAAGCCCATAGAGGGCTATGGTGAAAAAGGAAATATCCTCAGATGAAATCTGGAAAGAAGCTTTCTCAGAAACTGCTCTGTGATGTGTGACTTCCACTCAAAGAGTTACATCTGTATTTCGTGGATCTCTTTCCTAGCCTTATTTCTGTGGAATCTGAGAACAGATATTTCGGATCCCTTTGAAGACTATAGGGCCAAAGGAAATATCCTCCGATAACAAAGAGACAGAAGCTTTCTGAGAAACTTCTTTGTGGTCTGTGAAATCATCTCACAGAGTTACAGCTTTCCCCTCAAGAAGCCTTTCGCTAAGACAGTTCTTGTGGAATTGGCAAAGGGATATTTGGAAGCCCATAGAGGGCTACGGTGAAAAAGGAAATATCCTCAGATGAAATCTGGAAAGAAGCTTTCTGAGAAACTGCCTAGTGTTCTGTTAATTCATGTCACAGAGTTACATCTGTATTTCGTGGATCTCTTTGCTAGCCTTATTTCTGTGGAATCTGAGAACAGATATTTCGGATCCCTTTGAAGACTATAGGGACAAAGGAAATATCCTCCGATAACAAAGAGAAAGAAGCTTTCTGAGAAACTTCTTTGTGTTCTGTGAAATCATCTCACAGAGTTACAGCTTTCCCCTCAAGAAGCCTTTCGCTAAGACAGTTCTTGTGGAATTGGCAAAGTGATATTTGGAAGCCCATAGAGGGTTATGGTGAAAAAGGAAATATCCTCAGATGAAATCTGGAAAGAAGCTTTCTGAGAAACTGCTTAGTGTTCTGTTAATTCATCTCACAGAGTTACATCTGTATTTCGTGGATCTCTTTGCTAGCCTTATTTCTGTGGAATCTGAGAACAGATATTTCGGATCCCTTTGAAGACTATAGGGCCAAAGGAAATATCCTCCGATAACAAAGAGAAAGAAGCTTTCTGAGAAACTTCTTTGTGTTCTGTGAAATCGTCTCATAGAGTTACAGCTTTCCCCTCAAGAAGCCTTTCGCTAAGACAGTTCTTGTGGAATTGGCAAAGGGATATTTGGAAGGCCATAGAGGCCTACGGTGAAAAAGGAAATATCCTCAGATGAAATCTGGAAAGAAGCTTGCTTAGAAACTGCTTAGTGTTCTGTTAATTCATCTCACAGTGTTACATCTGTATTTCGTGGATGTCTTTGCTAGCCTTATTTCTGTGGAATCTGAGAACAGATATTTCGGATCGCTTTGAAGACAATAGGGCCAAAGGTAATATCCTGCGATAACAAAGAGAAAGAAGCTTTCTGAGAAACTGCTCTGTGATGTGTGACTTCCAATCACAGAGTTACATCTGTATTTCGTGGATCTCTTTGCTAGCCTTATTTCTGTGGAATCTGAGAACAGATATTTCGGTTCCCCTGGAAGAGTATAGGGCCAAAGGAAATATCCTCCAATAACAAAGAGAAAGAAGCTTTCTGAGAAACTTCTTTGTGTTCTGTGAAATCATCTCACAGAGTTACAGCTTTCCCCTCAAGAAACCTTTCGCTAAGACAGTTCTTGTGGAATTGGCAAAGGGATATTTGGGAGCCCTTAGAGGCCTATGGTGAAAAAGGAAATATATTCGGATGAAATCTGGAAAGAAGCTTTCTGAGAAAGTGCTTAGTGTTCTGTTAATTCATCTCGCAGAGTTACATCTCTATTTCGTGAATCTTTGCTAGCCTTATTTCTGTGGAATCTGAGAACAGATATTTCGGATCCCTTTGAAGACTCTAGGGCCAAAGGAAATATCCTCCGATAACAAAGAGAAAGAAGCTTTCTGAGAAACTTCTTTGTGTTCTGTGAAATCATCTCACAGAGTTACAGCTTTCCCCTCAAGAAGCCTTTCGCTAAGACAGTTCTTGTGGAATTGGCAAAGTGATATTTGGAAGCCCACAGAGGGCTATGGTGACAAAGGAAATATCCTCAGATGAAATCTGGAAAGAAGCTTTCTGAGAAACTGCGCTGTGATCTGTGACTTCCACTCACAGAGTTACATCTGTATTTCGTGGATCTCTTTGCTAGCCTTATTTCTGTGGAATCTGAGAACAGATATTTCGGATCCCTTTGAAGACTATAGGGCAAAGGAAATATCCACCGATAACAAATAGAAAGAAGCAATCTGAGAAACTTCTTTGTGTTCTGTGAAATCATCTCACAGAGTTACAGCTTTCCCCTCAAGAAGCCTTTCGCTAAGGCAGTTCTTGTGGAATTGGCAAAGTGATATTTGGAAGCCCATAGAGGGCTATGGTGAAAAAGGAAATATCCTCAGATGAAATCTGGAAAGAAGCTTTCTGAGAAACTGCTTAGTGTTCTGTTAATTCATCTCACAGAGTTACATCTGTATTTCGTGGATCTCTTTGCTAGCCTTATTTCTGTGGAATCTGGGAACAGATATTTCGGATCCCTTTGAAGACTATAGCGCAAAAGGAAATATCCTCCGATAACAAAGAGAAAGATGCTTTCTGAGAAACTTCTTTGTGTTCTGTGAAATCATCTCACAGAGTTACAGCTTTCCCCTCAAGAAGCCTTTCGCTAAGACAGTTCTTGTGGAATTGGCAAAGTGATATTTGGAAGCCCATAGAGGCCTACGGTGAAAAAGGAACTATCCTCAGATGAAATCTGGAAAGAAGCTTTCTGAGAATCTGCTTAGTGTTCTTCTAATTCATCTCACAGAGTTACATCTGTATTTCGTGGATCTCTTTGCTAGCCTTATTTCTGTGGAATCTGAGAACAGATATTTTGGATCCCTTTGAAGACTATAGGGCCAAAGGAAATATCCTCCGATAACAGAGAGAAAGAAGCTTTCTGAGAAACTTCTTTGTGTTCTGTGAAATCATCTCACAGAGTTACAGCTTTCCCCTCAAGAAGCCTTTCGCTAAGACAGTTCTTGTGGAATTGGCAAAGGGATATTTTGAAGCCCATAGAGGCCTAGGGTGAAAAAGGAAATATCCTCAGAGGAAATCTGGAAAGAAGCTTTCTGAGAAACTGCTTAGTTTTCTGTTAATTCATCTCACGGAGTTACATCTGTATTTCGTGGATCTCTTTGCTAGCCTTATTTCTGTGGAATCTGAGAACAGATATTTCGGATCCCTTTGAAGACTATAGGGCCAAAGGAAATATCCTCCTATAACAAAGTGAAAGAAGCCTTCTGAGAAACTTCTTTGTGTTCTGTGAAATCATCTCACAGAGTTACAGCTTTCCCCTCAAGAAGCCTTTCGCTAAGACAGTTCTTGTGGAATTGGCAAAGTGATATTTGGAAGCCCATAGAGGGCAATGGTGAAAAAGGAAATATCCTCAGATGAAATCTGGAAAGAAGCTTTCTGAGAAACTGCTCTGTGATGTGTGACTTCCACTCACAGAGTTACATCTGTATTTCGTGGATCTCTTTGCTAGCCTTATTTCTGTGGAATCTGAGAACAGATATTTCGGATCCCTTTGAAGACTATAGGGCAAAAGGAAATATCCTCCGATAACAAAGAGAAAGAAGCTTTCTGAGAAACTTGTTTGTGTTCTGTGAAATCATCTCACACAGTTACAGCTTTCCCCTCAAGAAGCCTTTCGCTAAGACAGTTCTTGTGGAATTGGCAAAGTGATATTTGGAAGCCCTTAGAGTGTTATGGTGAAAAAGGAAATATCCTCAGATGAAATCTGGAAAGGAGCTTTCTGAGAAACTGCTTAGTGTTCTGTTAATTCATCTCACAGAGTTACAGCTGTATTTCGTGGATCTCTTTGCGAGCCTCATTTCTGTGGATTCTGAGAACAGATATTTCGGATCCCTTTGAAGACTATAGGGCCAAAGGAAATATCCTCCGATAACAAAGAGATAGAAGCTTTCTGAGAAACTTCTTTGTGTTCTGTGAAATCATCTCACAGAGTTACAGCTTTCCCCTCAAGAAGCCTTTCGCTAAGACAGTTCTTGTGGAATTGGCAATGGGATATTTTGAAGCCCATAGAGGCCTAGGGTGAAAAAGGAAATATCCTCAGAGGAAATCTGGAAAGAAGCTTTCTGAGAAACTGCTAAGTGTACTGTTAATTCATCTCACAGAGTTACATCTGTATTTCGTGGATTTCTTTGCAAGCCTTATTTCTGTGGAATCTGAGAACAGATATTTCGGATCCCTTTGAAGACTATAGGGCCAAAGGAAATATCCTGCGATAACAAAGAGAAAGAAGCTTTCAGAGAAACTTCTTTGTGTTCTGTGAAATCATCTCACAGAGTTACAGCTTTCCCCTCAAGAAGCCTTTCGCTAAGACAGTTCTTGTGGAATTGGCAAAGGGATATTTGGTAGCCCATAGAGGCCTAAGGTGAAAAAGGAAATATATTCAAATGAAATCTGGAAAGAAGCTTTCTGAGAAACTGCTTAGTGTTCTGTTAATTCATCTCACAGAGTTACATCTCTATTTCGTGGATCTCTTTGCTAGCCTTATTTCTGTGGAATCTGAGAACAGATATTTTGGATCCCTTTGAAGACTATAGGGCCAAAGGAAATATCCTCCGATAACAAAGAGAAAGAAGCTTTCTGAGAAACTTGTTTGTGTTCTGTGAAATCATCTCACAGAGTTACAGCTTTCCCCTCAAGAAGCCTTTCGCTAAGACAGTTCTTGTGGAATTGGCAAAGTGATATTTGGAAGCCCACAGAGGGCAATGGTGACAAAGGAAATATCCTCAGATGAAATCTGGAAAGAAGCTTTCTGAGAAACTGCCCTGTGATGTGTGACTTTCACTCACAGAGTTACATCTGTATTTCGTGGATATCTTTGCTAGCCTTATTTCTGTGGAATCTGAGAACAGATATTTCGGATCCCTTTGAAGACTATAGGTCCAAAGGAAATATCCTCCGATAACAAAGAGAAAGAAGCTTTCTGAGAAACTTCTTTGTGTTCTGTGAAATCATCTCACAGAGTTACAGCTTTCCCCTCAAGAAGCCTTTCGCTAAGACAGTTCTTGTGGAATTGGCAAAGTGATATTTGGAAGCCCATAGAGGGTTATGGTGAAAAAGGAAATATCCTCAGATGAAATCAGGAAAGAAGCTTTCTGAGAAACTGCTTAGTGTTCTGTTAATTCATCTCACAGAGTTACATCTGTATTTCGTGGATCTCTTTGCTAGCCTTATTTCTGTGGAATCTGAGAACAGATATTTCGGATCTCTTTGAAGACTATAGGGCAAAGGAAATATCCTCCAATAACAAAGAGAAAGAAGCTTTCTGAGAAACTTCTTTGTGTTTTGTGAAATCATCTCACAGAGTTACAGCTTTCCCCTCAAGAAGCCTTTCCCTAAGGCAGTTCTTGTGGAATTGGCAAAGTGATATTTGGTAGCCCATAGAGGGCTATGGTGAAAAAGGAAATATCCTCAGAAGAAATGTGGAAAGAAGCTTTCTGAGAAACTGCTCTGTTGATGTGTGACTTCCACTCATAGAGTTACATCTGTATTTCCTGGATCTCTTTGCTAGCCTTATTTCTGTGGAATCTGAGAACAGATATTTCGGATCCCTTTGAAGACTATAGGGCCAAAGGAAATATCCTCCGATAACAAAGAGGAAGAAGCTTTCTCAGAAACTTCTTTGTGTTCTGTGAAATCATCTCACAGAGTCACAGCTTTCCGTTCAAGAAGCCTTTCGCTAAGACGGTTCTTGTGGAATTGGCAAAGTGATATTTGGAAGTCCATAGAGGGTTATGGTGAAAAAGGAAATATCCTCAGATGAAATCTGGAAAGAAGCTTTCTGAGAAACTGCTTAGTGTTCTGTTAATTCATCTCACAGAGTTACATCTCTATTTCGAGAATCTCTTTGCTAGCCTTATTTCTGTGGAATCTGAGAACAGATATTTCGGATCCCTTTGAAGGCTATGGGGCCAAAGGAAATATCCTCCGATAACAAAGACAAAGAAGCTTTCTGAGAAACTTCTTTGTGTTCTGTGAAATCATCTCACAGAGTTACAGCTTTCCCCTCAAGAAGCCTTTCGCTAAGACAGTTCTTGTGGAATTGGCAAAGTGATATTTGGAAGCCCATAGAGGGCTATGGTGACAAAGGAAATATCCTCAGATGAAATCTGGAAAGAAGCTTTCTGAGAAACTGCCCTGTGATGTGTGACTTCCACTCACAGAGTTACATCTGTATTTCGTGCATCTCTTTGCTAGACTTATTTCTGTAGAATCTGAGAACAGATATTTCGGATCCCTTTGAAGACTATAGGGCCAAAGGAAATATCCTCCGATAAGAAAGAGAAAGAAGCTTTCTGAGAAACTTCTTGGTGTTCTGTGAAATCATCTCACAGAGTTACAGCTTTCCCCTCAAGAAGCCTTTCGCTAAGACAGTTCTTGTGGAATTGGCAAAGTGATTTTTGGAAGCCCATAGAGGGCTACGGTGAAAAAGGAAACATCCTCAGATGAAATCTGGAAAGAAGCTTTCTGAGAAACTGCTTAGTGTTCTGTTAATTCATCTCACAGAGTTACATCTCTATTTCGTGGATCTCTTTGCTAGCCTTATTTCTGTGGAATCTGAGAACAGATATTTCGGATGCCTTTGAAGTCTATGGGGCCAAAGGAAATATCCTCTGATAACAAAGAGAAAGAAGCTTTCTGAGAAACTTCTTTGTGTTCTGTGAAATCATCTCACAGAGTTACAGCTTTCCCCTCAAGAAGCGTTTCGCTAAGACAGTTCTTGTGGAATTGGCAAAGGGATATTTGGAAGCCCATTGAGGGCTATGGTGAAAAAGGAAATATCCTCAGATGAAATCTGGAAAGAAGCTTTCTGAGAAACTGCTCTGTGATTTGTGACGTCCACTCACAGAGATACATCTGTATTTCGTGGATCTCTTTGCTAGCCTTATTTCTGTGGAATCTGAGAACAGATATTTCGGATCCCTTTAAAGACTATAGGGCCAAAGGAAATATCCTCGGATAACAAAGAGAAAGAAGCTTTCTGAGAAACTTCTTTGTGTTCTTTGAAATCATCTCACAGAGTTACAGCTTTCCCCTCAAGAAGCCTTTCGCTAAGACAGTTCTTGTGGAATTGGCAAAGTGATATTTGGGAGCCCATAGAGGCCTACGGTGAAAAAGGAAATATATTCAGATGAAATCTGGAAAGAAGCTTTTTGAGAAACTGCTTAGTGTTCTGTTAATTCATCTCACAGAGTTACATCTGTATTTTGTGGATCTCTTTGCTAGCCTTATTTCTGTGGAATCTGAGAACAGATATTTCGGATCCCATTGAAGACTATAGGGCCAAAGGAAATTTCCTCCGATAACAAAGAGAAAGAAGCTTTCTGAGAAACTTCTTTGTGTTCTGTGAAATCATCTCACAGAGTTACAGCGTTACCCTCAATAAGCCTTTCGCTAAGACAGTTCTTGTGGAATTGGCAAAGTGATATTTGGAAGCCCATAGAGGGCTATGGTGACAAAGGAAATACCCTCAGATGAAATCTGAAAAGAAGCTTTCTGGGAAACTGCCCTGTGATGTGTGACTTCCACTCACAGAGTTACATCTGTATTTCGTGGATCTCTTTGCTAGCCTTATTTCTGTGGAATCTGAGAACAGATATTTCTGATCCCTTTGAAGACTATTGGGCCAAAGGAAATATCCTCCGATAACAAAGAGAAAGAAGCTTCCTGAGAAACTTCTTTGTGATCTGTGAAATCATCTCACAGAGTTACAGCTTTCCCCTCAAGAAGCCTTTCGCTAAGACAGTTCTTGTGGAATTGGCAAACTGATATTTGGAAGCCCATTGAGGGCTATGGTGAAAAAGGAAATATCCTCTGATGAAATCTGGAAAGAAGCTTTCTGAGAAACTGCTCTGTGATGTGTGACTTCCACTCACAGAGTTACAACTCTATTTCGTGGATCTCTTTGCTAGCCTTATTTCTGTGGAATCTGAGAACAGATATTTCGGATCCGTTGGAAGACTATAGGGCCCAAGGAAATATCCTCCGATAACAAAGAGAAAAAAGCTTTCAAAGAAACTTCTTTGTGTTCTGTGAAATCATCTCACAGAGTTACAGCTTTCCCCTCAAGAAGCCTTTCGCTAAGACAGTTCTTGTGGAATTGGCAAACGGATATTTGGAAGCCCATGGAGGGTTATGGTGAAAAAGGAAACATCCTCAGATGAAATCTGGAAAGAAGCTTTCTGAGAAACTTCTTTGTGTTCTGTGAAATCATCACACAGAGTTACAGCTTTCCCCACAAGAAGCCTTTCGCTAATACAGTTCTTGTGGAATAGGCAAAGTGATATTTGGAAGCCCATAGAGGACTATGGTGAAGAAGGAAATATCCTCAGATGAATTCTGGAAAGAAGCTTTCTGAGAAACTGCTTAGTGTTCTGTTAATTCATCTCACAGATTTACATCTGTATTTCGCGGATCTCTTTGCTAGCCTTATTTCTGTGGAATCTGAGAACAGATATTTCGGATCGCCTTAAAGACTATAGGGCCAAAGGAAATATCCTCCGATAACAAAGAGAAAGAAGCTTTCTGAGAAACTTCTTTGTGTTCTTTGAAATCATCTCACAGAGTTACAGCTTTCCCCTCAAGAAGCCTTTTGCTAAGACAATTCTTGTGGAATTGGCAAAGTGATATTTGGGAGCCCATAGAGGCCTACGGTGAAAAAGGAAATATATTCAGATGAAATCTGGAAAGAAGCTTTCTGAGAAACTGCTTAGTGTTCTGTTAATTCATCTCACAGAGTTACATCTGTATTTCGTGGATCTCTTTGCTAGCCTTATTTCTGTGGAATCTGAGAACAGATATTTCGGATCCCATTGAAGACTATAGGGCCAAAGGAAATTTCCTCCGATAACAAAGAGAAAGAAGCTTTCTGAGAAACTTCTTTGTGTTCTGTGAAATCATCTCACAGAGTTGCAGCGTTACCCTCAAGAAGCCTTTCGCTAAGACAGTTCTTGTGGAATTGGCAAAGTGATATTTGGAAGCCCATAGAGGGCTATGGTGACAAAGGAAATACCCTCAGATGAAATCTGGAAAGAAGCTTTTTGGGAAACTGCCCTGTGATGTGTGACTTCCACTCACAGAGTTACATGTGTATTTCGTGGATCTCTTTGCCAGCCTTATTTCTGTGGAATCTGAGAACAGATATTTCTGATCCCTTTGAAGACTATTGGGCCAAAGGAAATATCCTCCGATAACAAAGAGAAAGAAGCTTCCTGAGAAACTTCTTTGTGTTCTGTGAAATCATCTCACAGAGTTACAGCTTTCCCCTCAAGAAGCCTTTCGCTAAGACAGTTCTTGTGTAATTGGCAAAGTGATATTTGGAAGCCCATTGAGGGCTATGGTGAAAAAGGAAATATCCTCTGATGAAATCTGGAAAGAAGCTTTCTGAGAAACTGCTCTGTGATGTGTGACTTCCACTCACAGAGTTACATCTCCATTTCGTGGATCTCTTTGCTAGCCTTATTTCTGTGGAATCTGAGAACAGATATTTCGGATCCGTTGGAAGACTATAGGGCCCAAGGAAATATCCTCCGATAACAAAGAGAAAAAAGCTTTCAAAGAAACTTCTTTGTGTTCTGTGAAATCATCTCACGGAGTTACAGCTTTCCCCTCAAGAAGCCTTTCGCTAAGACAGTTCTTGTGGAATTGGCAAAGGGATATTTGGAAGCCCATGGAGGGTTATGGTGAAAAAGGAAACATCCTCAGATGAAATCTGGAAAGAAGCTTTCTGAGAAACTTCTTTGTGTTCTGTGAAATCATCACACAGAGTTACAGCTTTCCCCACAAGAAGCCTTTCGCTAATACAGTTCTTGTGGAATAGGCAAAGTGATATTTGGAAGCCCATAGAGGGCTATGGTGAAGAAGGAAATATCCTCAGATGAATTCTGGAAAGAAGCTTTCTGAGAAACTGCTTAGTGTTCTGTTAATTCATGTCACAGAGTTACATCTGTATTTCGTGGATCTCTTTGCTAGCCTTATTTCTGTGGAATCTGAGAAAAGATATTTCGGATCGCTTTGAAGACTATAGGGCCAAAGGAAATATCCTCCGATAACAAAGAGAAAGAAGCTTTCTGAGAAACTTCTTTGTGTTCTGTGAAATCATCTCACAGAGTTACAGCTGTCCCCTCAAGAAGCCTTTCGCTAAGACAGTTCTTGTGGAATTGGCAAAGGGATATTTGGGAGCCCATAGATGCCTATGGTGAAAAAGGAAATATATTCAGATGAAATCTGGAAAGAAACTTTCTGAGAAACTGCTTAGTGTTCTGTTAATTCATCTCACAGTGTTACATCTCTTTTTCGTGGATCTCTTTGCTAGCCTTATTTCTGTGGAATCTGAGAACAGATATTTCGGATCCCTTTGAAGACTATAGGGCCAAAGGAAATATCCTCCGATAACAAAGAGAAAGAAGCTTTCTGAGAAACTTCTTTGTGTTCTGTGAAATCATCTCACAGAGTTACAGCTTTCCCCTCAAGAAGCCTTTCGCTAAGAAAGTTCTTGTGGAATTGGCAAAGTCATATTTGGAAGCCCATAGAGGGTAATGGTGATAAAGGAAATATCCTCAGATGAAATCTGGAAAGAAGCTTTCTGAGAAACTGCTTAGTGTTCTGTTAATTCATCTCACAGAGTTACAGCTGTATTTCCTGGATCTCTTTGCTACCCTTATTTCTGTGGAATCTGAGAACAGATATTTCGGATCCCTTTGAAGACTATAGGGCCAAAGGAAATATCCTCCGATAACAAAGAGAAAGAAGCTTCCTGAGAAACTTCTTTGTGTTCTGTGAAATCATCTCACAGAGTTACAGCTTTCCCCTCAAGAAGCCTTTCGCTAAGACAGTTCTTGTGGAATTGGCAAACTGATATTTGGAAGCCCATTGAGGGCTATGGTGAAAAAGGAAATATCCTCTGATGAAATCTGGAAAGAAGCTTTCTGAGAAACTGCGCTGTGATGTGTGACTTCCACTCACAGAGTTACATCTGTATTTCGTGGATCTCTTTGCTAGCCTTATTTCTGTGGAATCTGAGAACAGATATTTCGGATCCCATTGAAGACTATAGGGCCAAAGGAAATTTCCTCCGATAACAAAGAGAAAGAAGCTTTCTGAGAAACTTCTTTGTGTTCTGTGAAATCATCTCACAGAGTTGCAGCGTTACCCTCAAGAAGCCTTTCGCTAAGACAGTTCTTGTGGAATTGGCAAAGTGATATTTGGAAGCCCATAGAGGGCTATGGTGACAAGGGAAATACCCTCAGATGAAATCTGGAAAGAAGCTTTTTGGGAAACTGCCCTGTGATGTGTGACTTCCACTCACAGAGTTACATCTGTATTTCGTGGATCTCTTTGCTAGCCTTATTTCTGTGGAATCTGAGAACAGATATTTCTGATCCCTTTGAAGACTATTGGGCCAAAGGAAATATCCTCCGATAACAAAGAGAAAGAAGCTTCCTGAGAAACTTCTTTGTGTTCTGTGAAATCATCTCACAGAGTTACAGCTTTCCCCTCAAGAAGCCTTTCGCTAAGACAGTTCTTGTGTAATTGGCAAAGTGATATTTGGAAGCCCATTGAGGGCTATGGTGAAAAAGGAAATATCCTCTGATGAAATCTGGAAAGAAGCTTTCTGAGAAACTGCTCTGTGATGTGTGACTTCCACTCACAGAGTTACATCTCTATTTCGTGGATCTCTTTGCTAGCCTTATTTCTGTGGAATCTGAGAACAGATATTTCGGATCCGTTGGAAGACTATAGGGCCCAAGGAAATATCCTCCGATAACAAAGAGAAAAAAGCTTTCAAAGAAACTTCTTTGTGTTCTGTGAAATCATCTCACAGAGTTTCAGCTTTCCCCTCAAGAAGCCTTTCGCTAAGACAGTTCTTGTGGAATTGGCAAAGGGATATTTGGAAGCCCATGGAGGGTTATGGTGAAAAAGGAAACATCCTCAGATGAAATCTGGAAAGAAGCTTTCTGAGAAACTTCTTTGTGTTCTGTGAAATCATCACACAGAGTTACAGCTTTCCCCACAAGAAGCCTTTCGCTAATACAGTTCTTGTGGAATAGGCAAAGTGATATTTGGAAGCCCATAGAGGGCTATGGTGAAGAAGGAAATATCCTCAGATGAATTCTGGAAAGAAGCTTTCTGAGAAACTGCTTAGTGTTCTGTTAATTCATCTCACAGTGTTACATCTCTTTTTCGTGGATCTCTTTGCTAGCCTTATTTCTGTGGAATCTGAGAACAGATATTTCGGATCCTTTTGAAGACTATAGGGCCAAAGGAAATATCCTTCAATAACAAAGAGAAAGAAGCTTTCTGAGAAACTTCTTTGTGTTCTGTGAAATCATCTCACAGAGTTACAGCTTTCCCCTCAAGAAGCCTTTCGCTAAGACAGTTCTTGTGGAATTGGCAAAGAGATATTTGGAAGAACATAGAGGGCTATGGTGAAAAAGGAAATATCCTCAGATGAAATCTGGAAAGAAGCTTTCTGAGAAACTGCCCTGTGATGTGTGACTTCCACTCACAGAGTTAAATCTGTATTTCGTGGATCTCTTTGTTAGCCTTATTTCTGTGGAATCTGAGAACAGATATTTCGGATCCCTTTGAAGACTATAGGGCCCAAGGAAATATCCTCCGATAACAAAGAGAAAGAAGCTTTCTGAGAAACTTCTTTGTGTTCTGTGAAATCATCTCACAGAGTTACAGCTTTCCCCTTAAGAAGCCTTTCGCTAAGAAAGTTCTTGTGGAATTGGAAAAGTCATATTTGGAAGCCCATAGAGGGTAATGGTGAAAAAGGAAATATCCTCAGATGAAATCTGGAAAGAAGCTTTCTGAGAAACTGCTTAGTGTTCTGTTAATTCATCTCATAGAGTTACAGCTGTATTTCCTGGATCTCTTTGCTACCCTTATTTCTGTGGAATCTGAGAACAGATATTTCGGATCCCTTTGAAGACTATAGGGCCAAAGGAAATATCCTCCGATAACAAAGAGAAAGAAGCTTCCTGAGAAACTTCTTTGTGTTCTGTGAAATCATCTCACAGAGTTACAGCTTTCCCCTCAAGAAGCCTTTCGCTAAGACAGTTCTTGTGGAATTGGCAAAGTGATATTTGGAAGCCCATTGAGGGCTAAGGTGAAAAAGGAAATATCCTCTGATGAAATCTGGAAAGAAGCTTTCTGAGAAACTGCTCTGTGATGTGTGACTTCCACTCACAGAGTTACATCTGTATTTCGTGGATCTCTTTGCTAGCCTTATTTCTGTGGAATCTGAGAACAGATATTTCGGATCCCTTTGAAGACTATAGGGCCAAAGGAAATTTCCTCCGATAACAAAGAGAAAGAAGCTTTCTGAGAAACTTCTTTGTGTTCTGTGGAATCATCTCACAGAGTTACAGCTTTACCCCCAAGAAGCCTTTCGCTAAGACAGTTCTTGTGGAATTGGCAAAGTGATATTTGGAAGCCCATAGAGGGCTATGGTGACAAAGGAAATACCCTCAGATGAAATCTGGAAAGAAGCTTTCTGGGAAACTGCCCTGTGATGTGTGACTTCCACTCACACAGTTACATCTGTATTTCGTGAATCTCTTTGCTAGCCTTATTTCTGTGGAATCTGAGAACAGATAATTCTGATCCCTTTGAAGACTATTGGGCCAAAGGAAATATCCTCCGATAACAAAGAGAAAGAAGCTTCCTGAGAAACTTCTTTGTGTTCTGTGAAATCATCTCACAGAGTTACAGCTTTCCCCTCAAGAAGCCTTTCGCTAAGACAGTTCTTGTGGAATTGGCAAACTGATATTTGGAAGCCCATTGAGGGCTATGGTGAAAAAGGAAATATCCTCTGATGAAATCTGGAAAGAAGCTTTCTGAGAAACTGCGCTGTGATGTGTGACTTCCACTCACAGAGTTACATCTGTATTTCGTGGATCTCTTTGCTAGCCTTATTTCTGTGGAATCTGAGAACAGATATTTCGGATCCGTTGGAAGACTATAGGGCCCAAGGAAATATCCTCCGACAACAAAGAGAAAATAGCTTTCAAAGAAACTTCTTTGTGTTCTGTGAAATCATCTCACAGAGTTACAGCTTTCCCCGCAAGAAGCCTTTCGCTAAGACAGTTCTTGTGGAATTGGCAAAGGGATATTTGGAAGCCCATAGATGCCTATGGTGAAAAAGGAAATATCCTCAGGTGGAATCTGGAAAGAAGCTTTCTGAGAAACTGGTTAGTGTTCTGTTAATTCATTTCACAGTGTTACATCTGTATTTCGCGAATCTCTTTGCTAGTGTTATTTCTGTGGAATCTGACAACAGATATTTCGGATCCCTTTGAAGACTATAGGACCAAAGTGAATATCCACCGAAAACAAAGAGAAAGAAGCTTTCTGAGAAACTTCTCTGTGTTCTGTGAAATCATCTCACAGAGTTACAGCTTCCCCTCAAGAAGCCTTTCGCTAAGACAGTTCTTGTGGAATTGGCAAAGTGATATTTGGAAGCCAATAGAGGGCTATGGTGAAAAAGGAGATATCCTCAGATGAAATCTGAAAAGAAGCTTTCTGAGAAACTGCTCTGTGATGTGTGACTTCCACTCACAGAGTTACATCTGTATTTTGTGGATGTCTTTGCTAGCCTTATTTCTGTGGAATCTGAGAACAGATATTTCGGATCGCTTTAAAGACAATAGGGCCAAAGGAAATATCCTCCGATAACAAAGAGAAGGAAGCTTTCTGAGAAACTTCTTTGTGTTCTGTGAAATCATCTCACAGAGTTACAACTTTCCCCTCAAGAAGCCTTTCGCTAAGACAGTTCTTGTGGTATTGGCAAAGTGATATTTGGAAGCCCATAAAGGACTATGGTGAAAAAGGAAATATCCTGAGATGAAATCTGGAAATAAGCTTTCTGAGAAACTGCTTAGTGTTCTGTTAATTCATCTCACAGAGTTACATGTGTATTTCGTGGATCTCTTTGCTAGCCTTATTTCTGTGGAATCTGAGAAGAGATATATCGGATACCTTTGAAGACTATAGGGCCAAAGGAAATATCCTCCGATAACAAAGAGAAAGAAGCTTTCTGAGAAACTTCTTGGTGTTCTGTGAAATCATCTCACACAGTTACAGCATTCCCCTCAAGAAGCCTTTCGCTAAGACAGTTCTTGTGGAATTGGCAAAGGGATATTTGGGAGCCCGTAGAGGCCTATGGTGAAAAAGGAAATATCCTCAGATGAAATCGGGAAAGTAGCTTTCTGAGAAACTGCCCTGTGATGTGTGACTTCCCCTCACAGAGTTACATCTGTATTTCGTGGATCTCTTTGCTAGCCTTATTTCTGTGGAATCTGAGAAGAGATATTTCGGATCCCTTTGAAGACTATAGGGCCAAAGGAAATATCCTCCGATAACAAAGAGAAAGAAGCTTTCTGAGAAACTTCTTTGTGTTCTGTGAAATCATCTCACAGAGTTACAGCTTTCCCCTCAAGAAGCCTTTCGCTAAGACAGTTCTTGTGGAATTGGCAAAGTGATATTTGGAAGCCCATGGAGGGTTATGGTGAAAAAGGAAACATCCTCAGATGAAATCTGGAAAGAATCTTTCTGAGCAACTGCTTAGTGTTCTGTTAATTCATCTAACAGAGTTACATCTGTATTTCGTGGATCTCTTTGCTAGCCTTATTTCTGTGGAATCTGAGAACAGATATTTCGGATCCCTTTGAAGACTATAGGGCCAAAGGAAATATCCTCCGATAACAAAGAGAAAGAAGCTTTCTGAGTAACTTCTTTGTGTTCTGTGAAATCATCTCACAGAGTTACAGCTTTCCCCACAAGAAGCCTTTCGCTAATACAGTTCTTGTGGAATAGGCACAGTGATATTTGGAAGCCCATAGAGGGCTATGGTGAAGAAGGAAATATCCTCAGATGAATTCTGGAAAGAAGCTTTCTGAGAAACTGCTTAGTGTTCTGTTAATTCATGTCACAGAGTTACATCTGTATTTCGTGGATCTCTTTGCTAGCCTTATTTCTGTGGAATCTGAGAAAAGATATTTCGGATCGCTTTGAAGACTATAGGGCCAAAGGAAATATCCTCCGATAACAAAGAGAAAGAAGCTTTCTGAGAAACTTCTTTGTGTTCTGTGAAATCATCTCACAGAGTTACAGCTTTCCCCTCAAGAAGCCTTTCGCTAAGACAGTTCTTGTGGAATTGGCAAAGTGATATTTGGAAGCCCATAGAGGGCTATGGTGAAAAAGGAAATATCCTCAGATGAAATCTGGAAAGAAGCTTTCTGAGAAACTGCCCTGTGATGTGTGACTTCCACTCACAGAGTTAAATCTGTATTTCCTGGATCTCTTTGCTAGCCTTATTTCTGTGGAATCTGAGAACAGATATTTCGGATCCCTTTGAAGAATATAGGGCCAAAGGAAATATCCTCCGATAACAAAGAGAAAGAAGCTTTCTGAGAAACTTCTTTGTGTTCTGTGAAATCATCTCACAGAGTTACAGCTTTCCCCTCAAGAAGCCATTCGCTAAGACAGTTCTTCTGGAATTGGCAAAGGGATATTTGGAAGCCCATAGAGGCCTAGGGTGAAAAACGATATATCCTCAGATGAAATCTGGAAAGAAGCTTTCTGAGAAACTGCTTAGTGTTCTGTTAATTCATCTCACAGAGTTACAGCTGTGTTTCGTGGATCTCTTTGCTAGCCTTATTTATGTGGAATCTGAGAACAGATATTTCGGATCCCTTTGAAGACTCTAGGGCCAAAGGAAATATCCTCCGATAACAAAGAGAAAGAAGCTTTCTGAGAAACTTCTTTGTGTTCTGTGAAATCATCTCACAGAGTTACAGCTTTCCCCTCAAGAAGCCTTTCGTTAAGACAGTTCTTGTGGAATTGGCAAAGTGATATTTGGAAGCCCATAGAGGGCTATGGTGAAAAAGGAAATATCCTCAGATTAAATCTGGAAAGAAGCTTTCTGAGAAACTGCTTAGGGTTCTGTTAATTCATCTCACAGAGTTACATCTGTATTTCGTGGATCTCTTTGCTAGCCTTATTTCTGTGGAATCTGAGAACAGATATTTCGGATCCCTTTGAAGACTATAGGACCAAAGGGAATATCCTCCGATAACAAAGAGAAAAAAGTTTTCAAAGAAACTTCTTTGTGTTCTGTGAAATCATCTCACAGAGTTACAGCTTTCCCCTCAAGAAGCCTTTCGCTAAGACAGTTCTTGTGGAATTGGCAAAGGGATATTTGGAAGCCCATACAGGCCTATGGTGAAAAAGGAAATATCCTCAGATGGAATCTGGAAAGAAGCTTTCTGAGAAACTGGTTAGTGTTCTGTTAATTCATTTCACAGAGTTACATCTGTATTTCGTGGATCTCTTTGCTAGCCTTATTTCTGTGGAATCTGAGAACAGATATTTCGGATCCCTTTGAAGACTATAGGACCAAAGGGAATATCCTCCGATAACAAAGAGAAAGAAGCTTTCTGAGAAACTTCTTTGTGTTCTGTGAAATCATCTCACAGAGTTGCAGCTTCCCCTCAAGAAGCCTTTCGCTAAGACAGTTCTTGTGGAATTGACAAAGTGATATTTGGAAGCTCATAGAGGGATATGGTGAAAAAGGAGATATCCTCAGATGAAATTTGAAAAGAAGCTTTCTGAGAAACTGCTCTGTGATGTGTGACTTCCACTCACAGAGTTACACCCGTATCTCGTGGATCTCTTTGCTAGCCTTATTTCTGTGGAATCTGAGAACAGATATTTCGGATCACTTTGAAGACTATAGGGCCAAAGAAAATATCCTCCGATAACAAAGAGAAAGAAGCTTTCTGAGAAACTTCTTTGTGTTCTGTGAAATCATCTCACAGAGTTACAGCTTTCCCCTCAAGAAGCCTTTCGCTAAGACAGTTCTTGTGGAATTGGCAAAGGGATATTTGGAAGCCCATAGAGGGCTATGGTGAAAAAGGAAATATCCTCAGATGAAATCTGGAAAGAAGCTTTCTGAGAAACTGCTTAGTGTTCTGTTAATTCATCTCACAGAATTACATCTGTATTTCGTGGATCTCTTCGCTAGCCTTATTTCTGTGGAATCTGAGAACAGATATTTCGGATCCCTTTGAAGACTATAGGGCCAAAGGAAATATCCTCCGATAACAAAGAGAAAGAAGCTTTCTGAGAAACTTCTTTGTGTTCTGTGAAATCATCTAACCGAGTTACAGCTTTCCCCTCAAGAAGCCTTTCGCTAAGACAGTTCTTGTGGAATTGGCAAAGTGATATTTGGAACCCCTTAGAGGGCTATGGTGAAAAAGGAAATATCCTCAGATGAAATCTGGAAAGAAGATTTCTGAGAAACTGCTTAGTGTTCTGTTAATTGATCTCACAGAGTTACATCTGTATTTCGTGGATCTCTTTGCTAGCCTCATTTCTGTGGAATCTGAGAACAGATATTTCGGATCCCTTTGAAGAATATAGGGCCAAAGGAAATATCCTCCGATAACAAAGAGAAAGAAGCTTTCTGAGAAACTTCTTTGTGTTCTGTGAAATCATCTCACAGAGTTACAGCTTTCCCCTCAAGAAGCCTTTCGCTAAGACAGTTCTTGTGGAATTGGCAAAGGGATATTTGGAAGCCCATCCAGGACTATGGTGAATAAGGAAATATCCTCAGATGGAATCTGGAAAGAAGCTTTCTGAGAAACTGGTTAGTGTTCTGTTAATTCATCTCACAGAGTTACATCTCTATTTCGAGGATCTCTTTGCTAGCCTTATTTCTGTGGAATCTGAGAAAAGATATTTCGGATCCCTTTGAAGACTATAGGACCAAAGGGAATATCCTCCGATAACAAAGAGAAAGAAGCTTTCTGAGAAACGTCTTTGTGTTCTGTGAAATCATCTCACCGAGTTACAGCTTTCCCCTCAAGAAGCCTTTCGCTAAGACAGTTCTTGTGGCATTGGCAAAGTGATATTTGGAAGCCCATAGAGGCCTACGTTGAAAAAGGAAATATCCTCAGATGAAATCTGGAAAGAAGCTTTCTCAGAAACTCCTCTGTGATGTGTGACTTCCACTCACACAGTTACATCTGTATTTCGTGGATCTCTTTGCTAGCCTTATTTCTGTGGAATCTGAGAATAGATATTTCGGATCCCATTGAAGACTACAGGGCCAAAGGAAATATCCTCCGATAACAAAGAGAAAGAAGCTTTCTGAGAAACTTCTTTGTATTCTGTGAAATCATCTCACAGAGTTACAGCTTTCCCCTCAAGAAGCCTTTCGCTAAGACAGTTCTTCTGGAATTGGCAAAGTGATATTTGGAAGCCCTTAGAGGGGAATGGTGAAAAAGGAAATATCCTCAGATGAAATCTGGAAAGAAACTTTCTGAGAAACTGCTCTGTGATGTGTGACTTCCACTCACAGAGTTACATCTGTATTTCGTGGATCTCTTTGCTAGCCTTATTTCTGTGGAATCTGAGAACAGATATTTCGGATCCCTTTGAAGACTATAGGGCCAAAGGAAATATCCTCCGATAACAAAGAGAAAGAAGCTTTCTGAGAAACTTCTTTGTGTTCTGTGAAATCATCTCACAGAGTTACAGCTTTCCCCTCAAGAACCCTTTCGCTAAGACAGTTCTTGTGGAATTGGCAAAGGGATATTTGGGAGCCCATAGAGGCCTATGGTGAAAAAGGAAATATGCTCAGATGAAATCTGGAAAGAAGCTTTCTGAGAAACTGCTTAGTGTTCTGTCGATTCATCTCACAGAGTTACATCTGTATTTCGTGGATCTCTTTGCTAGCGTTATTTCTGTGGAATCTGAGAACAGATATTTCGGATCCCTTTGAAGACTATAGGGCCAAAGGAAATATCCTCCGATAACAAAGAGAAAGAAGCTTTCTGAGAAACTTCTTTGTGTTCTGTGAAATCATCTCACAGAGTTACAGCTTTCCCCTCAAGAAGCCTTTCGCTAAGACAGTTCTTGTGGAATTGGCAAAGGGATATTTGGAAGCTCATAGAGGCCTATGGTGAAAAAGGAAATATCCTCAGATGGAATCTGGAAAGAAGCTTTCTGAGAAACTGCTTAGTGTTCTGTTAATTCATCTCACAGATTTACATCTGTATTTCGCGGATCTCTTTGCTAGCCTTATTTCTGTGGAATCTGAGAACAGATATTTCGGATCTCTTTGAAGACTATAGGGCCAAAGGAAATATCCTCCGATAACAAAGAGAAAGAAGCTTTCTGAGAAACTTCTTTGTGTTCTGTGAAATCATCTCACAGAGTTACAGCTTTCCCCTCAAGAAGCCTTTCGCTAAGACAGTTCTTGTGGAATTGGCAAAGGGATATTTGGAAGCCCATAGAGGACAACGGTGAAAAAGGAAATATCCTCAGATGAAATCTGGAAAGAAGCTTTCTGAGAAACTGCTTAGTGTTCTGTTAATTCATCTCACAGAGTTACTTCTGTATTTCGTGGATCTCTTTGCTAGCCTTATTTCTGTGGAATCTGAGAACAGATATTTCGGATCGCTTTGAAGACTATAGGGCCAAAGGAAATATCCTCCGATAACAAAGAGAAAGAAGCTTTCTGAGAAACTTCTTTCTGTTCTGTGAAATCATCTCACAGAGTTACAGCTTTCCCCTCAAGAAGCCTTTCGCTAAGACAGTTCTTGTGGAATTGGCAAAGTGATATTTGGAAGCCCATAGAGGGCTATGGTGAAAAAGGAAATATCATCAGATGAAATCTGGAAAGAAGCTTTCTGAGAAACTGCTCTGTGATGTGTGACTACCACTCACAGAGTTACATCTGTATTTCGTGGATCTCTTTGCTAGCCTTATTTCTGTGGAATCTGAGAACAGATATTTCGGATCCCTTTGAAGACTATAGTGTCAAAGGAAATATCCTCCAATAACAAAGAGAAAGAAGCTTTCTGAGAAACTCCTTTGTGTTCTGTGAAATCATCTCACAGAGTTTCAGCTTTCCCCTCAAGAAGCCTTTCGCTAAGACAGTTCTTGTGGAATTGGCAAAGGGATATTTGGGAGCCCATAGAGGCCTAAGGTGAAAAAGGAAATATATTCAGATGAAATCTGGAAAGAGGCTTTCTGAGAAACTGCTTAGTGTTCTGTTAATTCATCTCACAGAGTTACATCTCTATTTCGTGGATCTCTTTGCTAGCCTTATTTCTGTGGAATCTGACCAAAGATATTTCGGATCCGTTTTAAGACTATAGGGCCAAAGGAAATATCCTCCGATAACAAAGAGAAAGAAGCTTTCTGAGAAACTACTTTGTGTTCTGTGAAATCATCTCACAGAGTTACAGCTTTACCCTCAAGAAGCCTTTCGCTAAGACAGTTCTTGTGGAATTGGCAAAGTGATATTTGGAAGCCCCTAGAGGGCTATGTTGACAAAGGAAATATCCTCAGATGAAATCTGGAAAGAAGCTTTCTGGGAAACTGCCCTGTGATGTGTGACTTCCACTCACAGAGTTACATCTGTATTTCGTGGATCTCTTTGCTAGCCTTATTTCTGTGGAATCTGAGAACAGATATTTCTGATCCCTTTGAAGACTATAGCGCTAAAGGAAATATCCTCCGATAACAAAGAGAAAGAAGCTTTCTGAGAAACTTCTTTGTGTTCTGTGAAATCATCTCACAGAGTTACAGCTTTCCCCTCCAGAAGCCTTTCGCTAAGACAGTTCTTGAGGAATTGGCAAAGGGATATTTGGAAGCCCTTAGAGGCCTATGGTGAAAAAGGAAATATCCTCAGATGAAATCTGGAAAGAAGCTTTCTGAGAAACTGCTCTGTGATGTGTGACTTCCACTCACAGAGTTACATCTGTATTTCGTGGATCTCTTTGCTAGCCTTATTTCTGTGGAATCTGAGAACAGATATTTCGGATCCCTTTGAAGACTATAGGGCCAAAGGAAATATCCTCCGATAACAAAGAGAAAGAAGCTTTCTGAGAAACTTCTTTGTGTTCTGTGAAATCATCTCACAGCGTTACAGCTCTCCCCTCAAGAACCCTTTCGCTAAGACAGTTCTTGTGGAATTGGCAAAGGGATATTTGGAAGCCCTTAGAGGGCTATGGTGAAAAAGGAAATATCCTCAGATGAAATCTGGAAAGAAACTTTCTGAGAAACTGCTCTGTGATGTGTGACTTCCACTCACAGAGTTACATCTGTATTTCGTGGATCTCTTTGCTAGCCTTATTTCTGTGGAATCTGAGAACAGATATTTCGGATCCCTTTGAAGACTATAGGGCCAAAGGAAATATCCTCCGATAACAAAGAGAAAGAAGCTTTCTGAGAAACTTCTTTGTGTTCTGTGAAATCATCTCACAGAGTTACAGCTTTCCCCTCAAGAACCCTTTCGCTAAGACAGTTCTTGTGGAATTGGCAAAGGGATATTTGGGAGCCCATAGAGGCCTATGGTGAAAAAGGAAATATACTCAGATGAAATCTGGAAAGAAGCTTTCTGAGAAACTGCTTAGTGTTCTGTTAATTCATCTCACAGAGTTACATCTGTATTTCGTGGATCTCTTTGCTAGCGTTATTTCTGTGGAATCTGAGAACAGATATTTCGGATCCCTTTGAAGACTATAGGGCCAAAGGAAATATCCTCCGATAACAAAGAGAAAGAAGCTTTCTGAGAAACTTCTTTGTGTTCTGTGAAATCATCTCACAGAGTTACAGCTTTCCCCTCCAGAAGCCTTTCGCTAAGACAGTTCTTGAGGAATTGGCAAAGGGATATTTGGAAGCCCTTAGAGGCCTATGGTGAAAAAGGAAATATCCTCAGATGAAATCTGGAAAGAAGCTTTCTGAGAAACTGCTCTGTGATGTGTGACTTCCACTCACAGAGTTACATCTGTATTTCGTGGATCTCTTTGCTAGCCTTATTTCTGTGGAATCTGAGAACAGATATTTCGGATCCCTTTGAAGACTATAGGGCCAAAGGAAATATCCTCCGATAACAAAGACAAAGAAGCTTTCTGAGAAACTTCTTTGTGTTCTGTGAAATCATCTCACAGCGTTACAGCTCTCCCCTCAAGAACCCTTTCGCTAAGACAGTTCTTGTGGAATTGGCAAAGGGATATTTGGGAGCCCATAGAGGCCTATGGTGAAAAAGGAAATATACTCAGAAGAAATCTGGAAAGAAGCTTTCTGAGAAACTGCTTAGTGTTCTGTTAATTCATCTTACAGAGTTACATCTGTATTTCGTGGATCTCTTTGCTAGCGTTATTTCTGTGGAATCTGAGAACAGATATTTCGGATCCCTTTGAAGACTATAGGGCCAAAGGAAATATCCTCCGATAACAAAGAGAAAGAAGCTTTCTGAGAAACTTCTTTGTGTTCTGTGAAATCATCTCACAGAGTTACAGCTTTCCCCTCAAGAAGCCTTTCGCTAAGACAGTTCTTGTGGAATTGGCAAAGGGATATTTGGAAGCTCATAGAGGCCTATGGTGAAAAAGGAAATATCCTCAGATGGAATCTGGAAAGAAGCTTTCTGAGAAACTGCTTAGTGTTCTGTTAATTCATCTCACAGATTTACATCTGTATTTCGCGGATCTCTGTGCTAGCCTTATTTCTGTGGAATCTGAGAACAGATATTTCGGATCTCTTTGAAGACTATAGGGCCAAAGGAAATATCCTCCGATAACAAAGAGAAAGAAGCTTTCTGAGAAACTTCTTTGTGTTCTGTGAAATCATCTCACAGAGTTACAGCTTTCCCCTCAGGAAGCCTTTCGCTAAGACAGTTCTTGTGGAATTGGCAAAGGGATATTTGGAAGCCCATAGAGGACTACGGTGAAAAAGTAAATATCCTCAGATGAAATCTGGAAAGAAGCTTTCTGAGAAACTGCTTAGTGTTCTGTTAATTCATCTCACAGAGTTACTTCTGTATTTCGTGGATCTCTTTGCTAGCCTTATTTCTGTGGAATCTGAGAACAGATATTTCGGATCGCTTTGAAGACTATAGGGCCAAAGGAAATATCCTCCGATAACAAAGAGAAAGAAGCTTTCTGAGAAACTTCTTTCTGTTCTGTGAAATCATCTCACAGAGTTACAGCTTTCCCCTCAAGAAGCCTTTCGCTAAGACAGTTCTTGTGGAATTGGCAAAGTGATATTTGGAAGCCCATAGAGGGCTATGGTGAAAAAGGAAATATCCTCAGATGAAATCTGGAAAGAAGCTTTCTGAGAAACTGCTCTGTGATGTGTGACTTCCACTCACAGAGTTACATCTGTATTTCGTGGATCTCTTTGCTAGCCTTATTTCTGTGGAATCTGAGAACAGATATTTCGGATCCCTTTGAAGACTATAGGGTCAAAGGAAATATCCTCCAATAAAAAAGAGAAAGAAGCTTTCTGAGAAACTCCTTTGTGTTCTGTGAAATCATCTCACAGAGTATCAGCTTTCCCCTCAAGAAGCCTTTCGCTAAGACAGTTCTTGTGGAATTGGCAAAGGGATATTTGGGAGCCCATAGAGGCCTAAGGTGAAAAAGGAAATATATTCAGATGAAATCTGGAAAGAGGCTTTCTGAGAAACTGCTTAGTGTTCTGTTAATTCATCTCACAGAGTTACATCTCTATTTCGTGGATCTCTTTGCTAGCCTTATTTCTGTGGAATCTGACCAAAGATATTTCGGATCCGTTTTAAGACTATAGGGCCAAAGGAAATATCCTCCGATAACAAAGAGAAAGAAGCTTTCTGAGAAACTTCTTTGTGTTCTGTGAAATCATCTCACAGAGTTACAGCTTTCCCCACAAGAAGCCTTTCGCTAAGACAGTTCTTGTGGAATAGGCAAAGTGATATTTGGAAGCCCATAGAGGGCTATGGTGAAGAAGGAAATATCCTCAGATGAATTCTGGAAAGAAGCTTTCTGAGAAACTGCTTAGTGTTCTGTTAATTCATCTCACAGAGTTACATCTGTATTTCGTGGATCTCTTTGCTAGCCTTATTTCTGTGGAATCTGAGAAAAGATATTTCGGATCGCTTTGAAGACTATAGGGCCAAAGGAAATATCCTCCGATAACAAAGAGAAAGAAGCTTTCTGAGAAACTTCTTTGTGTTCTGTGAAATCATCTCAAAGAGTTGCAGCTTTCCCCTCAAGAAGCCTTTCGCTAAGACAGTTCTTGTGGAATTGGCAAAGTGATATTTGGAAGCCCATAGAGGGCTATGGTGAAAAAGGAAATATCCTCAGATGAAATCTGGAAAGAAGCTTTCTGAGAAACTGCCCTGTGATGTGTGACTTCCACTCACAGAGTTAAATCTGTATTTCGTGGATCTCTTTGCTAGCCTTATTTCTGTGGAATCTGAGAACAGATATTTCGGATCCCTTTGAAGAATATAGGGCCAAAGGAAATATCCTCCGATAACAAAGAGAAAGAAGCTTTCTGAGAAACTTCTTTGTGTTCTGTGAAATCATCTCACAGAGTTACAGCTTTCTCCTCAAGAAGCCTTTCGCTAAGACAGTTCTTGTGGAATTGGCAAAGGGATATTTGGAAGCCCATAGAGGCCTAGGGTGAAAAACGATATATCCTCAGATGAAATCTGGAAAGAAGCTTTCTGAGAAACTGCTTAGTGTTCTGTTAATTCATCTCACAGAGTTACAGCTGTGTTTCGTGGATCTCTTTGCTAGCCTTATTTCTGTGGAATCTGAGAACAGATATTTCGGATCCCTTTGAAGACTCTAGGGCCAAAGGAAATATCCACCGATAACAAAGAGAAAGAAGCTTTCTGAGAAACTTCTTTGTGTTCTGTGAAATCATCTCACAGAGTTACAGCTTTCCCCTCAAGAAGCCTTTCGTTAAGACAGTTCTTGTGGAATTGGCAAAGTGATATTTGGATGCCCATAGAGGGCTATGGTGAAAAAGGAAATATCCTCAGATGAAATCTGGAAAGAAGCTTTCTGAGAAACTGCTTAGGGTTCTGTTAATTCATCTCACCGAGTTACATCGGTATTTCGTGGATCTCTTTGCTAGCCTTATTTCTGTGGAATCTGAGAACAGATATTTCGGATCGCTTTGAAGACTATAGGGCCAAAGGAAATATCCTCGGATAACAAAGAGAAAGAAGCTTTCTGAGAAACTTCTTTGTGTTCTGTGAAATCATCTCACAGAGTTACAGCTTTCCCCTCAAGAAGCCTTTCGCTAAGACAGTTCTTGTGGAATTGGCAAAGTGATATTTGGAAGCCCATAGAGGGCTATGGTGAAAAAGGAATTATCCTCAGATGAAATCTGGAAAGAAGCTTTCTGAGAAACTGCTCTGTGATGTGTGACTTCCACTCACAGAGTTACATCTGTATTTCGTGGATCTCTTTGCTAGCCTTATTTCTGTGGAATCTGAGAGCAGATATTTCGGATCCCTTTGAAGACTATAGGGTCAAAGGAAATATCCTCCAATAACAAAGAGAAAGAAGCTTTCTGAGAAACTTCTTTGTGTTCTGTGAAATCATCTCACAGAGTTACAGCTTTCCCCTCAAGAAGCCTTTCGCTAAGACAGTTCTTGTGGAATTGGCAAAGGGATATTGGGAAGCCCATAGAGGGTTATGGTGAAAAAGGAAATATCCTCATATGAAATCTGGAAAGAAGCTTTCTGAGAAACTGCTTAGTTTTCTGTTAATTCATCTCACAGAGTTACAGCTGTGTTTCGTGGATCTCTTTGCTAGCCTTATTTCTGTGGAATCTGAGAACAGATATTTCGGATCCCTTTGAAGACTATAGCACTAAAGGAAATAACCTCCGATAACAAAGAGAAAGAAGCTTTCTGAGAAACTTCTTTGTGTTCTGTGAAATCATCTCACAGAGTTACAGCTTTCCCCTCCAGAAGCCTTTCGCTAAGACAGTTCTTGTGGAATTGGCAAAGGGATATTTGGAGCCCTTAGAGGCCTATGGTGAAAAAGGAAATATCCTCACATGAAATCTGGAAAGAAGCTTTCTGAGAAACTGCTCTGTGATGTGTGACTTCCACTCACAGAGTTACATCTGTATTTCGTGGATCTCTTTGCTAGCCTTATTTCTGTGGAATCTGAGAACAGATATTTCGGATCCCTTTGAAGACTATTGGGTCAAAGGAAATATCCTCCGATAACAAAGAGAAAGAAGCTTTCTGAGAAACTTCTTTGTGTTCTGTGAAATCATCTCACAGAGTTACAGCTCTCCCCTCAAGAACCCCTTCGCTAACACAGTTCTTGTGGAATTGGCAAAGGGATATTTGGGAGCCCATAGAGGCCTATGGTGAAAAAGGAAATATGCTCAGATGAAATCTGGAAAGAAGCTTTCTGAGAAACTGCTCTGTGATGTGTGAATTCCACTCACAGAGTTACATCTGTATTTCGTGGATCTCTTTGCTAGCCTTATTTCTGTGGAATCTGAGAACAGATATTTCGGATCCCTTTGAAGACTATAGGGCAAAAGGAAATATCCTCCGATAACAAAGAGAAAGAAGCTTTCTGAGAAACTTCTTTGTGTTCTGTGAAATCATCTCACAGAGTTACAGCTTTCCCCTCAAGAAGCCTTTCGCTAAGACAGTTCTTGTGGAATTGGCAAAGGGATATTTGGGAGCCCATAGAGGCCTAAGGTGAAAAAGGAAATATATACAAATGAAATCTGGAAAGAGGCTTTCTTAGAAACTGCTTAGTGTTCTGTTAATTCATCTCACAGAGTTACATCTCTATTTCGTGGATCTCTTTGCTAGCCTTATTTCTGTGGAATCTGACCAAAGATATTTCGGATCCCTTTTAAGACTATAGGGCCAAAGGAAATATCCTCCGATAACAAAGAGAAAGAAGCTTTCTGAGAAACTACTTTGTGTTCTGTGAAATCATCTCACAGAGTTACAGCTTTACCCTCAAGAAGCCTTTCGCTAAGACACTTCTTGTGGAATTGGCAAAGTGATATTTGGAAGCCCATAGAGGGCTATGGTGACAAAGGAAATATCCTCAGATGAAATCTGGAAAGAAGCTTTCTGGGAAACTGCCCTGTGATGTGTGACTTCCACTCACAGAGTTACATCTGTATTACGTGGATCTCTTTGCTAGCCTTATTTCTGTGGAATCTGAGAACAGATACTTCTGATCCCTTTGAAGACTATAGGGCCAAAGGAAATATCCTGCGATAACAAAGAGAAAGAAGCTTTCTGAGAAACTTCTTTGTGTTCTGTGAAATCATCTCACAGAGTTACAGCTTTCCCCTCAAGAAGCCTTTCGCTAAGACAGTTCTTGTGGAATTGGCAAAGTGATATTTGGAAGCCCATAGAGGGTTATGGTGAAAAAGGAAATATCCTCATATGAAATCTGGAAAGAAGCTTTCTGAGAAACTGCTTAGTGTTCTGTTAATTCATCTCACAGAGTTACAGCTGTGTTTCGTGGATCTCTTTGCTAGCCTTATTTCTGTGGAATCTGAGAACAGATATTTCGGATCCCTTTGAAGACTATAGCGCTAAAGGAAATAACCTCCGATAAAAAGAGAAAGAAGCTTTCTGAGAAACTTCTTTGTGTTCTGTGAAATCATCTCACAGAGTTACAGCTCTCCCCTCAAGAACCCCTTCGCTAACACAGTTCTTGTGGAATTGGCAAAGGGATATTTGGGAGCCCATAGAGGCCTATGGTGAAAAAGGAAATATGCTCAGATGAAATCTGGAAAGAGGCTTTCTGAGAAACTGCTCTGTGATGTCTGACTTCCACTCACAGAGTTACATCTGTATTTCGTGGATCTCTTTGCTAGCCTTATTTCTGTGGAATCTGAGAACAGATATTTCGGATCCCTTTGAAGACTATAGGGCAAAAGGAAATATCCTCCGATAACAAAGAGAAAGAAGCTTTCTGAGAAACTTCTTTGTGTTCTGTGAAATCATCTCACAGAGTTACAGCTTTCCCCACAAGAAGCCTTTCGCTAAGACAGTTCTTGTGGAATAGGCAAAGTGATATTTGGAAGCCCATAGAGGGCTATGGTGAAGAAGGAAATATCCTCAGATGAATTCTGGAAAGAAGCTTTCTGAGAAACTGCTTAGTGTTCTGTTAATTCATGTCACAGAGTTACATCTGTATTTCGTGGATCTCTTTGCTAGCCTTATTTCTGTGGAATCTGAGAAAAGATATTTCGGATCGCTTTGAAGACTATAGGGCCAAAGGAAATATCCTCCGATAACAAAGAGAAAGAAGCTTTCTGAGAAACTTCTTTGTGTTCTGTGAAATCATCTCACAGAGTTACAGCTTTCCCCTCAAGAAGCCTTTCGCTAAGACAGTTCTTGTGGAATTGGCAAAGTGATATTTGGAAGCCCATAGAGGGCTATGGTGAAAAAGGAAATATCCTCAGATGAAATCTGGAAAGAAGCTTTCTGAGAAACTGCCCTGTGATGTGTGACTTCCACTCACAGAGTTAAATCTGTATTTCGTGGATCTCTTTGCTAGCCTTATTTCTGTGGAATCTGAGAACAGATATTTCGGATCCCTTTGAAGAATATAGGGCCAAAGGAAATATCCTCCGATAACAAAGAGAAAGAAGCTTTCTGAGAAACTTCTTTGTGTTCTGTGAAATCATCTCACAGAGTTACAGCTTTCCCCTCAAGAAGCCTTTCGCTAAGACAGTTCTTCTGGAATTGGCAAAGGGATATTTGGAAGCCCATAGAGGCCTAGGGTGAAAAACGATATATCCTCAGATGAAATCTGGAAAGAAGCTTTCTGAGAAACTGCTTAGTGTTCTGTTAATTCATCTCACAGAGTTACAGCTGTGTTTCGTGGATCTCTTTGCTAGCCTTATTTCTGTGGAATCTGAGAACAGATATTTCGGATCCCTTTGAAGACTCTAGGGCCAAAGGAAATATCCTCCGATAACAAAGAGAAAGAAGCTTTCTGAGAAACTTCTTTGTGTTCTGTGAAATCATCTCACAGAGTCACAGCTTTCTCCTCAAGAAGCCTGGCGCTAAGACAGTTCTTGTGGAATTGGCAAAGTGATATTTGGAAGTCCATAGAGGGTTATGGTGAAAAAGGAAATATCCTCAGATGAAATCTGGAAAGAAGCTTTCTGATAAACTGCTTAGTGTTCTGTTAATTCATCTCACAGTGTTACATCTCTATTTCGTGGATCTCTTTGCTAGCCTTATTTCTGTGGAATCTGAGAATAGATATTTCGGATCCCTTTGAAGACTATAGGGCCAAAGGAAATATCCTCCGATAACAAAGAGAAAGAAGCTTTCTGAGAAACTTCTTTATGTTCTGTGAAATCATCTCACAGAGTTACAGCTTTCCCCTCAAGAAGCCTTTCGCTAAGACAGTTCTTGTGGAATTGGCAAAGTGATGTTTGGAAGCCCATAGAGGGCTATGGTGACAAAGATAATATCCTCAGATGAAATCTGGAAAGACGCTTTCTGAGAAACTGTCCTGTGATGTGTGACTTCCACTCACAGAGTTACATCTGTATTTCGTGGATCTCTTTGCAAGCCTTATTTCTGTGGAATCTGAGAACAGATATTTCGGATCCCTTTGAAGACTATAGGGCCAAAGGAAATATCCTCCGATAACAAAGAGAAAGAAGCTTTCTGAGAAACTTCTTTGTGTTCTGTGAAATCATCTCACAGAGTTACAGCTTTCCCCTCAAGAAGCCTTTCGCTAAGACAGTTCTTGTGGAATTGGCAAAGTGATATTTGGAAGCCCATGGAGGGTTATGGTGAAAAAGGAAACATCCTCAGATGAAATCTGGAAAGAATCTTTCTGAGAAACTGCTTAGTGTTCTGTTAATTCATCTAACAGAGTTACATCTGTATTTCGTGGATCTCTTTGCTAGCCTTATTTCTGAGGAATCTGAGAACAGATATTTCGGATCCCTTTGAAGACTATAGGGCCAAAGGAAATATCCTCCAATAACAAAGAGAAAGAAGCTTTCTGAGAAACTTCTTTGTGTTCTGTGAAATCATCTCACAGAGTTACAGCTTTCCCCACAAGAAGCCTTTCGCTAAGACAGTTCTTGTGGAATAGGCAAAGTGATATTTGGAAGCCCATAGAGGGCTATGGTGAAGAAGGAAATATCCTCAGATGAATTCTGGAAAGAAGCTTTCTGAGAAACTGCTTAGTGTTCTGTTAATTCATGTCACAGAGTTACATCTGTATTTCGTGGATCTCTTTGCTAGCCTTATTTCTGTGGAATCTGAGAAAAGATATTTCGGATCTCTTTGAAGACTATAGGGCCAAAGGAAATATCCTCCGATAACAAAGAGAAAGAAGCTTTCTGAGAAACTTCTTTGTGTTCTGTGAAATCATCTCAAAGAGTTGCAGCTTTCCCCTCAAGAAGCCTTTCGCTAAGACAGTTCTTGTGGAATTGGCAAAGTGATATTTGGAAGCCCATAGAGGGCTATGGTGAAAAAGGAAATATCCTCAGATGAAATCTGGAAAGAAGCTTTCTGAGAAACTGCCCTGTGATGTGTGACTTCCACTCACAGAGTTAAATCTGTATTTCGTGGATCTCTTTGCTAGCCTTATTTCTGTGGAATCTGAGAACAGATATTTCGGATCCCTTTGAAGAATATAGGGCCAAAGGAAATATCCTCCGATAACAAAGAGAAAGAAGCTTTCTGAGAAACTTCTTTGTGTTCTGTGAAATCATCTCACAGAGTTACAGCTTTCTCCTCAAGAAGCCTTTCGCTAAGACAGTTCTTCTGGAATTGGCAAAGGGATATTTGGAAGCCCATAGAGGCCTAGGGTGAAAAACGATATATCCTCAGTTGAAATCTGGAAAGAAGCTTTCTGAGAAACTGCTTAGTGTTCTGTTAATTCACCTCACAGAGTTACAGCTGTGTTTCGTGGATCTCTTTGCTAGCCTTATTTCTGTGGAATCTGAGAACAGATATTTCGGATCCCTTTGAAGACTCTAGGGCCAAAGGAAATATCCACCGATAACAAAGAGAAAGAAGCTTTCTGAGAAACTTCTTTGTGTTCTGTGAAATCATCTCACAGAGTTACAGCTTTCCCCTCAAGAAGCCTTTCGTTAAGACAGTTCTTGTGGAATTGGCAAAGTGATATTTGGAAGCCCATAGAGGGCTATGGTGAAAAAGGAAATATCCTCAGATGAAATCTGCAAAGAAGCTTTCTGAGAAACTGCTTAGGGTTCTGTTAATTCATCTCACAGAGTTACATCGGTATTTCGTGGATCTCTTTGCTAGCCTTATTTCTGTGGAATCTGAGAACAGATATTTCGGATCGCTTTGAAGACTATAGGGCCAAAGGAAATATCCTCGGATAACAAAGAGAAAGAAGCTTTCTGAGAAACTTCTTTGTGTTCTGTGAAATCATCTCACAGAGTTACAGCTTTCCCCTCAAGAAGCCTTTCGCTAAGACAGTTCTTGTGGAATTGGCAAAGTGATATTTGGAAGCCCATAGAGGGCTATGGTGAAAAAGGAATTATCCTCAGATGAAATCTGGAAAGAAGCTTTCTGAGAAACTGCTCTGTGATGTGTGACTTCCACTCACAGAGTTACATCTGTATTTCGTGGATCTCTTTGCTAGCCTTATTTCTGTGGAATCTGAGAGCAGATATTTCGGATCCCTTTGAAGACTATAGGGTCAAAGGAAATATCCTCCAATAACAAAGAGAAAGAAGCTTTCTGAGAAACTTCTTTGTGTTCTGTGAAATCATCTCACAGAGTTACAGCTTTCCCCTCAAGAAGCCTTTCGCTAAGACAGTTCTTGTGGAATTGGCAAAGGGATATTGGGAAGCCCATAGAGGGTTATGGTGAAAAAGGAAATATCCTCATATGAAATCTGGAAAGAAGCTTTCTGAGAAACTGCTTAGTTTTCTGTTAATTCATCTCACAGAGTTACAGCTGTGTTTCGTGGATCTCTTTGCTAGCCTTATTTCTGTGGAATCTGAGAACAGATATTTCGGATCCCTTTGAAGACTATAGCACTAAAGGAAATAACCTCCGATAACAAAGAGAAAGAAGCTTTCTGAGAAACTTCTTTGTGTTCTGTGAAATCATCTCACAGAGTTACAGCTTTCCCCTCCAGAAACCTTTCGCTAAGACAGTTCTTGTGGAATTGGCAAAGGGATATTTGGAGCCCTTAGAGGCCTATGGTGAAAAAGGAAATATCCTCACATGAAATCTGGAAAGAAGCTTTCTGAGAAACTGCTCTGTGATGTGTGACTTCCACTCACAGAGTTACATCTGTATTTCGTGGATCTCTTTGCTAGCCTTATTTCTGTGGAATCTGAGAACAGATATTTCGGATCCCTTTGAAGACTATTGGGTCAAAGGAAATATCCTCCGATAACAAAGAGAAAGAAGCTTTCTGAGAAACTTCTTTGTGTTCTGTGAAATCATCTCACAGAGTTACAGCTCTCCCCTCAAGAACCCCTTCGCTAACACAGTTCTTGTGGAATTGGCAAAGGGATATTTGGGAGCCCATAGAGGCCTATGGTGAAAAAGGAAATATGCTCAGATGAAATCTGGAAAGAAGCTTTCTGAGAAACTGCTCTGTGATGTGTGACTTCCACTCACAGAGTTACATCTGTATTTCGTGGATCTCTTTGCTAGCCTTATTTCTGTGGAATCTGAGAACAGATATTTCGGATCCCTTTGAAGACTATAGGGCAAAAGGAAATATCCTCCGATAACAAAGAGAAAGAAGCTTTCTGAGAAACTTCTTTGTGTTCTGTGAAATCATCTCACAGAGTTACAGCTTTCCCCTCAAGAAGCCTTTCGCTAAGACAGTTCTTGTGGAATTGGCAAAGGGATATTTGGGAGCCCATAGAGGCCTAAGGTGAAAAAGGAAATATATACAAATGAAATCTGGAAAGAGGCTTTCTGAGAAACTGCTTAGTGTTCTGTTAATTCATCTCACAGAGTTACATCTCTATTTCGTGGATCTCTTTGCTAGCCTTATTTCTGTGGAATCTGACCAAAGATATTTCGGATCCCTTTTAAGACTATAGGGCCAAAGGAAATATCCTCCGATAACAAAGAGAAAGAAGCTTTCTGAGAAACTACTTTGTGTTCTGTGAAATCATCTCACAGAGTTACAGCTTTACCCTCAAGAAGCCTTTCGCTAAGACACTTCTTGTGGAATTGGCAAAGTGATATTTGGAAGCCCATAGAGGGCTATGGTGACAAAGGAAATATCCTCAGATGAAATCTGGAAAGAAGCTTTCTGGGAAACTGCCCTGTGATGTGTGACTTCCACTCACAGAGTTACATCTGTATTACGTGGATCTCTTTGCTAGCCTTATTTCTGTGGAATCTGAGAACAGATATTTCTGATCCCTTTGAAGACTATAGGGCCAAAGGAAATATCCTGCGATAACAAAGAGAAAGAAGCTTTCTGAGAAACTTCTTTGTGTTCTGTGAAATCATCTCACAGAGTTACAGCTTTCCCCTCAAGAAGCCTTTCGCTAAGACAGTTCTTGTGGAATTGGCAAAGTGATATTTGGAAGCCCATAGAGGGTTATGGTGAAAAAGGAAATATCCTCATATGAAATCTGGAAAGAAGCTTTCTGAGAAACTGCTTAGTGTTCTGTTAATTCATCTCACAGAGTTACAGCTGTGTTTCGTGGATCTCTTTGCTAGCCTTATTTCTGTGGAATCTGAGAACAGATATTTCGGATCCCTTTGAAGACTATAGCGCTAAAGGAAATAACCTCCGATAAAAAGAGAAAGAAGCTTTCTGAGAAACTTCTTTGTGTTCTGTGAAATCATCTCACAGAGTTCCAGCTTTCCCCTCCAGAAGCCTTTCGCTAAGACAGTTCTTGTGGAATTGGCAAAGGGATATTTGGAAGCCCTTAGAGGCCGATGGTGAAAAAGGAAATATCCTCACATGAAATCTGGAAAGAAGCTTTCTGAGAAACTGCTCTGTGATGTGTGACTTCCACTCACAGAGTTACATCTGTATTTCGTGGATCTCTTTGCTAGCCTTATTTCTGTGGAATCTGAGAACAGATATTTCGGATCCCTTTGAAGACTATAGGGCCAAAGGAAATATCCTCCGATAACAAAGAGAAAGAAGCTTTCTGAGAAACTTCTTTGTGTTCTGTGAAATCATCTCACAGAGTTACAGCTCTCCCCTCAAGAACCCCTTCGCTAACACAGTTCTTGTGGAATTGGCAAAGGGATATTTGGGAGCCCATAGAGGCCTATGGTGAAAAAGGAAATATGCTCAGATGAAATCTGGAAAGAAGCTTTCTGAGAAACTGCTCTGTGATGTCTGACTTCCACTCACAGAGTTACATCTGTATTTCGTGGATCTCTTTGCTAGCCTTATTTCTGTGGAATCTGAGAACAGATATTTCGGATCCCTTTGAAGACTATAGGGCAAAAGGAAATATCCTCCGATAACAAAGAGAAAGAAGCTTTCTGAGAAACTTCTTTGTGTTCTGTGAAATCATCTCACAGAGTTACAGCTTTCCCCACAAGAAGCCTTTCGCTAAGACAGTTCTTGTGGAATAGGCAAAGTGATATTTGGAAGCCCATAGAGGGCTATGGTGAAGAAGGAAATATCCTCAGATGAATTCTGGAAAGAAGCTTTCTGAGAAACTGCTTAGTGTTCTGTTAATTCATGTCACAGAGTTACATCTGTATTTCGTGGATCTCTTTGCTAGCCTTATTTCTGTGGAATCTGAGAAAAGATATTTCGGATCGCTTTGAAGACTATAGGGCCAAAGGAAATATCCTCCGATAACAAAGAGAAAGAAGCTTTCTGAGAAACTTCTTTGTGTTCTGTGAAATCATCTCACAGAGTTACAGCTTTCCCCTCAAGAAGCCTTTCGCTAAGACAGTTCTTGTGGAATTGGCAAAGTGATATTTGGAAGCCCATAGAGGGCTATGGTGAAAAAGGAAATATCCTCAGATGAAATCTGGAAAGAAGCTTTCTGAGAAACTGCCCTGTGATGTGTGACTTCCACTCACAGAGTTAAATCTGTATTTCGTGGATCTCTTTGCTAGCCTTATTTCTGTGGAATCTGAGAACAGATATTTCGGATCCCTTTGAAGAATATAGGGCCAAAGGAAATATCCTCCGATAACAAAGAGAAAGAAGCTTTCTGAGAAACTTCTTGGTGTTCTGTGAAATCATCTCACAGAGTTACAGCTTTCCCCTCAAGAAGCCTTTCGCTAAGACAGTTCTTCTGGAATTGGCAAAGGGATATTTGGAAGCCCATAGAGGCCTAGGGTGAAAAACGATATATCCTCAGATGAAATCTGGAAAGAAGCTTTCTGAGAAACTGCTTAGTGTTCTGTTAATTCATCTCACAGAGTTACAGCTGTGTTTCGTGGATCTCTTTGCCAGCCTTATTTCTGTGGAATCTGAGAACAGATATTTCGGATCCCTTTGAAGACTCTAGGGCCAAAGGAAATATCCTCCGATAACAAAGAGAAAGAAGCTTTCTGAGAAACTTCTTTGTGTTCTGTGAAATCATCTCACAGAGTTACAGCTTTCCCCTCAAGAAGCCTTTCGTTAAGACAGTTCTTGTGGAATTGGCAAAGTGATATTTGGAAGCCCATAGAGGGCTATGGTGAAAAAGGAAATATCCTCAGATGAAATCTGGAAAGAAGCTTTCTGAGAAACTGCTTAGGGTTCTGTTAATTCATCTCACAGAGTTACATCGGTATTTCGTGGATCTCTTTGCTAGCCTTATTTCTGTGGAATCTGAGAACAGATATTTCGGATCGCTTTGAAGACTATAGGGCCAAAGGAAATATCCTCGGATAACAAAGAGAAAGAAGCTTTCTGAGAAACTTCTTTGTGTTCTGTGAAATCATCTCACAGAGTTACAGCTTTCCCCTCAAGCAGCCTTTCGCTAAGACAGTTCTTGTGGAATTGGCAAAGTGATATTTGGAAGCCCATAGAGGGCTATGGTGAAAAAGGAATTATCCTCAGATGAAATCTGGAAAGAAGCTTTCTGAGAAACTGCTCTGTGATGTGTGACTTCCACTCACAGAGTTACATCTGTATTTCGTGGATCTCTTTGCTAGCCTTATTTCTGTGGAATCTGAGAACAGATATTTCGGATCCCTTTGAAGACTATAGGGTCAAAGGAAATATCCTCCAATAACAAAGAGAAAGAAGCTTTCTGAGAAACTTCTTTGTGTTCTGTGAAATCATCTCACAGAGTTACAGCTTTCCCCTCAAGAAGCCTTTCGCTAAGACAGTTCTTGTGGATTTGGCAAAGGGATATTTGGAAGCCCATAGAGGGTTATGGTGAAAAAGGAAATATCCTCATATGAAATCTGGAAAGAAGCTTTCTGAGAAACTGCTTAGTTTTCTGTTAATTCATCTCACAGAGTTACAGCTGTGTTTCGTGGATCTCTTTGCTAGCCTTATTTCTGTGGAATCTGAGAACAGATATTTCGGATCCCTTTGAAGACTATAGCGCTAAAGGAAATAACCTCCGATAACAAAGAGAAAGAAGCTTTCTGAGAAACTTCTTTGTGTTCTGTGAAATCATCTCACAGAGTTACAGCTTTCCCCTCCAGAAGCCTTTCGCTAAGACAGTTCTTGTGGAATTGGCAAAGGGATATTTGGAGCCCTTAGAGGCCTATGGTGAAAAAGGAAATATCCTCACATGAAATCTGGAAAGAAGCTTTCTGAGAAACTGCTCTGTGATGTGTGACTTCCACTCACAGAGTTACATCTGTATTTCGTGGATCTCTTTGCTAGCCTTATTTCTGTGGAATCTGAGAACAGATATTTCGGATCCCTTTGAAGACTATAGGGCCAAAGGAAATATCCTCCGATAACAAAGAGAAAGAAGCTTTCTGAGAAACTTCTTTGTGTTCTGTGAAATCATCTCACAGAGTTACAGCTCTCCCCTCAAGAACCCCTTCGCTAACACAGTTCTTGTGGAATTGGCAAAGGGATATTTGGGAGCCCATAAGGCCTATGGTGAAAAAGGAAATATGCTCAGATGAAATCTGGAAAGAAGCTTTCTGAGAAACTGCTCTGTGATGTGTGACTTCCACTCACAGAGTTACATCTGTATTTCGTGGATCTCTTTGCTAGCCTTATTTCTGTGGAATCTGAGAACAGATATTTCGGATCCCTTTGAAGACTATAGGGCAAAAGGAAATATCCTCCGATAACAAAGAGAAAGAAGCTTTCTGAGAAACTTCTTTGTGTTCTGTGAAATCATCTCACAGAGTTACAGCTTTCCCCTCAAGAAGCCTTTCGCTAAGACAGTTCTTGTGGAATTGGGAAAGGGATATTTGGGAGCCCATAGAGGCCTAAGGTGAAAAAGGAAATATATACAGATGAAATCTGGAAAGAGGCTTTCTGAGAAACTGCTTAGTGTTCTGTTAATTCATCTCACAGAGTTACATCTCTATTTCGTGGATCTCTTTGCTAGCCTTATTTCTGTGGAATCTGACCAAAGATATTTCGGATCCCTTTTAAGACTATAGGGCCAAAGGAAATATCCTCCGATAACAAAGAGAAAGAAGCTTTCTGAGAAACTACTTTGTGTTCTGTGAAATCATCTCACAGAGTTACAGCTCTCCCCTCAAGAACCCCTTCGCTAACACAGTTCTTGTGGAATTGGCAAAGGGATATTTGGGAGCCCATAGAGGCCTATGGTGAAAAAGGAAATATGCTCAGATGAAATCTGGAAAGAAGCTTTCTGAGAAACTGCTCTGTGATGTGTGACTTCCACTCACAGAGTTACATCTGTATTTCGTGGATCTCTTTGCTAGCCTTATTTCTGTGGAATCTGAGAACAGATATTTCGGATCCCTTTGAAGACTATAGGGCAAAAGGAAATATCCTCCGATAACAAAGAGAAAGAAGCTTTCTGAGAAACTTCTTTGTGTTCTGTGAAATCATCTCACAGAGTTACAGCTTTCCCCACAAGAAGCCTTTCGCTAAGACAGTTCTTGTGGAATAGGCAAAGTGATATTTGGAAGCCCATAGAGGGCTATGGTGAAGAAGGAAATATCCTCAGATGAATTCTGGAAAGAAGCTTTCTGAGAAACTGCTTAGTGTTCTGTTAATTCATGTCACAGAGTTACATCTGTATTTCGTGGATCTCTTTGCTAGCCTTATTTCTGTGGAATCTGAGAAAAGATATTTCGGATCGCTTTGAAGACTATAGGGCCAAAGGAAATATCCTCCGATAACAAAGAGAAAGAAGCTTTCTGAGAAACTTCTTTGTGTTCTGTGAAATCATCTCACAGAGTTACAGCTTTCCCCTCAAGAAGCCTTTCGCTAAGACAGTTCTTGTGGAATTGGCAAAGTGATATTTGGAAGCCCATAGAGGGCTATGGTGAAAAAGGAAATATCCTCAGATGAAATCTGGAAAGAAGCTTTCTGAGAAACTGCTTAGTGTTCTGTTAATTCATCTCACAGAGTTACAGCTGTGTTTCGTGGATCTCTTTGCTAGCCTTATTTCTGTGGAATCTGAGAACAGATATTTCGGATCCCTTTGAAGACTATAGCGCTAAAGGAAATAACCTCCGATAACAAAGAGAAAGAAGCTTTCTGAGAAACTTCTTTGTGTTCTGTGAAATCATCTCACAGAGTTACAGCTTTCCCCTCCAGAAGCCTTTCGCTAAGACAGTTCTTGTGGAATTGGCAAAGGGATATTTGGAAGCCCTTAGAGGCCTATGGTGAAAAAGGAAATATCCTCACATGAAATCTGGAAAGAAGCTTTCTGAGAAACTGCTCTGTGATGTCTCACTTCCACTCACAGAGTTACATCTGTATTTCGTGGATCTCTTTGCTAGCCTTATTTCTGTGGAATCTGAGAACAGATATTTCGGATCCCTTTGAAGACTATAGGGCCAAAGGAAATATCCTCCGATAACAAAGAGAAAGAAGCTTTCTGAGAAACTTCTTTGTGTTCTGTGAAATCATCTCACAGAGTTACAGCTTTCCCCTCAAGAAGCCTTTCGCTAAGACAGTTCTTGTGGAATTGGCAAAGGGATATTTGGAAGCTCATAGAGGCCTATGGTGAAAAAGGAAATATCCTCAGATGGAATCTGGAAAGAAGCTTTCTGAGAAACTGCTTAGTGTTCTGTTAATTCATCTCGCAGATTTACATCTGTATTTCGCGGATCTCTTTGCTAGCCTTATTTCTGTGGAATCTGAGAACAGATATTTCGGATCCCTTTGAAGACTATAGGACCAAAGGGAATATCCTCCGATAACAAAGAGAAAGAAGCTTTCTGAGAAACTTCTTTGTGTTCTGTGAAATCATCTCACAGAGTTACAGCTTTCCCCTCAAGAAGCCTTTCGCTAAGACAGTTCTTGTGGAATTGGCAAAGGGATATTTGGAAGCCCATAGAGGCCTATGGTGAAAAAGGAAATATCCTCAGATGGAATCTGGAAAGAAGCTTTCTGAGAAACTGGTTAGTGTTCTGTTAATTCATCTCACAGAGTTACATCTGTATTTCGTGGATCTCTTTGCTAGCCTTATTTCTGTGGAATCTGAGAACAGATATTTCGGATCCCTTTGAAGACTATAGGACCAAAGGGAATATCCTCCGATAACAAAGAGAAAGAAGCTTTCTGAGAAACTTCTTTGTGTTCTGTGAAATCATCTCACAGAGTTACAGCTTCCCCTCAAGAAGCCTTTCGCTAAGACAGCTCTTGTGGAATTGACAAAGTGATATTTGGAAGCTCATAGAGCGCTATGGTGAAAAAGGAGATATCCTCAGATGAAATTTGAAAAGAAGCTTTCTGAGAAACTGCTCTGTGATGTGTGACTTCCACTCACAGAGTTACACCCGTATTTCGTGGATCTCTTTGCTAGCCTTATTTCTGTGGAATCTGAGAACAGATATTTCGGATCACTTTGAAGACTATAGGGCCAAAGAAAATATCCTCCGATAACAAAGAGAAAGAAGCTTTCTGAGAAACTTCTTTGTGTTCTGTGAAATCATCTCACAGAGTTACAGCTTTCCCCTCAAGAACGTTTCGGTAAGACAGTTCTTGTGGAATTGGCAAAGGGATATTTGGAAGCCCATAGAGGGCTATGGTGAAAAAGGAAATACCCTCAGATGAAATCTGGAAAGAAGCTTTCTGAGAAACTGCTTAGTGTTCTGTTAATTCATCTCACAGAGTTACATCTGTATTTCGTGGATCTCTTTGCTAGCCTTATTTCTGTGGAATCTGAGAACAGATATTTCGGATCCCTTTGAAGAATATAGGGCCAAAGGAAATATCCTCCGATAACAAAGAGAAAGAAGCTTTCTGAGAAACTTCTTTGTGTTCTGTGAAATCATCTCACAGAGTTACAGCTTTCCCCTCAAGAAGCCTTTCGCTAAGACAGTTCTTGTGGAATTGGCAAAGGGATATTTGGAAGCCCATACAGGCTTATGGTGAATAAGGAAATATCCTCAGATGGAATCTGGAAAGAAGCTTTCTGAGAAACTGGTTAGTGTTCTGTTAATTCATCTCACAGAGTTACATCTCTATTTCGAGGATCTCTTTGCTAGCCTTATTTCTGTGGAATCTGAGAAAAGATATTTCGGATCCCTTTGAAGACTATAGAACCAAAGGGAATATCCTCCGATAACAAAGAGAAAGAAGCTTTCTGAGAAACGTCTTTGTGTTCTGTGAAATCATCTCACCGAGTTACAGCTTTCCCCTCAAGAAGCCTTTCGCTAAGACAGTTCTTGTGGCATTGGCAAAGTGATATTTGGAAGCCCATAGAGGCCTACGGTGAAAAAGGAAATATCCTCAGATGAAATCTGGAAAGAAGCTTTCTCAGAAACTGCTCTGTGATGTGTGACTTCCACTCACACAGTTACATCTGTATTTCGTGGATCTCTTTGCTAGCCTTATTTCTGTGGAATCTGAGAACAGATATTTCGGATACCTTTGAAGACTATAGGGCCAAAGGAAATATCCTCCGATAACAAAGAGAAAGAAGCTTTCTGAGAAACTTCTTTCTGTTCTGTGAAATCATCTCACAGAGTTACAGCTTTCCCCTCGAGAAGCCTTTCGCTAAGACAGTTCTTGTGGAATTGGCAAAGTGATATTTGGAAGCCCATAGAGGGCTATGGTGAAAGAGGAAATATCCTCAGATGAAATCTGGAAAGAAGCTTTCTGAGAAACTGCTCTGTGATGTGTGGCTTCCACTCACAGAGTTACATCTGTATTTCGTGGATCTCTTTGCTAGACTTATTTCTGTGGAATCTGAGAATAGATATTTCGGAACCCATTGAAGACTACAGGGCCAAAGGAAATATCCTCCGATAACAAAGAGAAAGAAGCTTTCTGAGAAACTTCTTTGTGTTCTGTGAAATCATCTCACAGAGTTACAGCTTTCCCCTCAAGAAGCCTTTCGCTAAGACAGTTCTTGTGGAATTGGCCAAGTGATATGTGGAAGCCCTTAGAGGGCTATGGTGAAAAAGGAAATATCCTCAGATGAAATCTGGAAAGAAACTTTCTGAGAAACTGCTCTGTGATGTGTGACTTCCACTCACAGAGTTACATCTGTATTTCGTGGATCTCTTTGCTAGCCTTATTTCTGTGGAATCTGAGAACAGATATTTCGGATCCCTTTGAAGACTATAGGGCCAAAGGAAATATCCTCCGATAACAAAGAGAAAGAAGCTTTCTGAGAAACTTCTTTGTGTTCTGTGAAATCATCTCACAGAGTTACAGCTTTCCCCTCAAGAACCGTTTCGCTAAGACAGTTCTTTTGGAATTGGCAAAGGGATATTTGGGAGCCCATAGAGGCCTATGGTGAAAAAGGAAATATGCTCAGATGAAATCTGGAAAGAAGCTTTCTGAGAAACTGCTTAGTGTTCTGTTAATTCATCTCACAGAGTTACATCTGTATTTCGTGGATCTCTTTGCTAGCGTTATTTCTGTGGAATCTGAGAACAGATATTTCGGATCCCTTTGAAGACTATAGGGCCAAAGGAAATATCCTCCGATAACAAAGAGAAAGAAGCTCTCTGAGAAACTTCTTTGTGTTCTGTGAAATCATCTCACAGAGTTACAGCTTTCCCCTCAAGAAGCCTTTCGGTAAGACAGTTCTTGTGGAATTGGCAAAGGGATATTTGGAAGCTCATAGAGGCCTATGGTGAAAAAGGAAATATCCTCAGATGGAATCTGGAAAGAAGCTTTCTGAGAAACTGCTTAGTGTTCTGTTAATTCATCTCACAGATTTACATCTGTATTTCGCGGATCTCTTTGCTAGCCTTATTTCTGTGGAATCTGAGAACAGATATTTCGGATCTCTTTGAAGACTATAGGGCCAAAGGAAATATCCTCCGATAACAAAGAGAAAGAAGCTTTCTGAGAAACTTCTTTGTGTTCTGTGAAATCATCTCACAGAGTTACAGCTTTCCCCTCAAGAAGCCTTTCGCTAAGACAGTTCTTGTGGAATTGGCAAAGGGATATTTGGAAGCCCATAGAGGACTACGGTGAAAAAGGAAATATCCTCAGATGAAATCTGGAAAGAAGCTTTCTGAGAAACTGCTTAGTGTTCTGTTAATTCATCTCACAGAGTTACTTCTGTATTTCGTGGATCTCTTTGCTAGCCTTATTTCTGTGGAATCTGAGAACAGATATTTCGGATCGCGTTGAAGACTATAGGGCCAAAGGAAATATCCTCCGATAACAAAGAGAAAGAAGCTTTCTGAGAAACTTCTTTGTGTTCTGTGAAATCATCTCACAGAGTTACAGCTTTCCCCTCAAGAAGCCTTTCGCTAAGACAGTTCTTGTGGAATTGGCAAAGTGATATTTGGAAGCCCATAGAGGGCTATGGTGAAAAAGGAAATATCCTCAGATGAAATCTGCAAAGAAGCTTTCTGAGAAACTGCCCTGTGATGTGTGACTTCCACTCACAGAGTTAAATCTGTATTTCGTGGATCTCTTTGCTAGCCTTATTTCTGTGGAATCTGAGAACAGATATTTCGGATCCCTTTGAAGAATATAGGGCCAAAGGAAATATCCTCCGATAACAAAGAGAAAGAAGCTTTCTGAGAAACTTCTTTGTGTTCTGTGAAATCATCTCACAGAGTTACAGCTTTCTCCTCAAGAAGCCTTTCGCTAAGACAGTTCTTCTGGAATTGGCAAAGGGATATTTGGAAGCCCATAGAGGCCTAGGGTGAAAAACGATATATCCTCAGATGAAATCTGGAAAGAAGCTTTCTGAGAAACTGCTTAGTGTTCTGTTAATTCATCTCACAGAGTTACAGCTTTGTTTCGTGGATCTCTTTGCTAGCCTTATTTCTGTGGAATCTGAGAACAGATATTTCGGATCCCTTTGAAGACTCTAGGGCCAAAGGAAATATCCACCGATAACAAAGAGAAAGAAGCTTTCTGAGAAACTTCTTTGTGTTCTGTGAAATCATCTCACAGAGTTACAGCTTTCCCCTCAAGAAGCCTTTCGTTAAGACAGTTCTTGTGGAATTGGCAAAGTGATATTTGGAAGCCCATAGAGGGCTATGGTGAAAAAGGAAATATCCTCAGATGAAATCTGGAAAGAAGCTTTCTGAGAAACTGCTTAGGGTTCTGTTAATTCATCTCACAGAGTTACATCGGTATTTCGTGGATCTCTTTGCTAGCCTTATTTCTGTGGAATCTGAGAACAGATATTTCGGATCGCTTTGAAGACTATAGGGCCAAAGGAAATATCCTCGGATAACAAAGAGAAAGAAGCTTTCTGAGAAACTTCTTTGTGTTCTGTGAAATCATCTCACAGAGTTACAGCTTTCCCCTCAAGAAGCCTTTCGCTAAGACAGTTCTTGTGGAATTGGCAAAGTGATATTTGGAAGCCCATAGAGGGCTATGGTGAAAAAGGAATTATCCTCAGATGAAATCTGGAAAGAAGCTTTCTGAGAAACTGCTCTGTGATGTGTGACTTCCACTCACAGAGTTACATCTGTATTTCGTGGATCTCTTTGCTAGCCTTATTTCTGTGGAATCTGAGAGCAGATATTTCGGATCCCTTTGAAGACTATAGGGTCAAAGGAAATATCCTCCAATAACAAAGAGAAAGAAGCTTTCTGAGAAACTTCTTTGTGTTCTGTGAAATCATCTCACAGAGTTACAGCTTTCCCCTCAAGAAGCCTTTCGCTAAGACAGTTCTTGTGGAATTGGCAAAGGGATATTGGGAAGCCCATAGAGGGTTATGGTGAAAAAGGAAATATCCTCATATGAAATCTGGAAAGAAGCTTTCTGAGAAACTGCTTAGTTTTCTGTTAATTCATCTCACAGAGTTACAGCTGTGTTTCGTGGATCTCTTTGCTAGCCTTATTTCTGTGGAATCTGAGAACAGATATTTCGGATCCCTTTGAAGACTATAGCACTAAAGGAAATAACCTCCGATAACAAAGAGAAAGAAGCTTTCTGAGAAACTTCTTTGTGTTCTGTGAAATCATCTCACAGAGTTACAGCTTTCCCCTCCAGAAGCCTTTCGCTAAGACAGTTCTTGTGGAATTGGCAAAGGGATATTTGGAGCCCTTAGATGCCTATGGTGAAAAAGGAAATATCCTCACATGAAATCTGGAAAGAAGCTTTCTGAGAAACTGCTCTGTGATGTGTGACTTCCACTCACAGAGTTACATCTGTATTTCGTGGATCTCTTTGCTAGCCTTATTTCTGTGGAATCTGAGAACAGATATTTCGGATCCCTTTGAAGACTATTGGGTCAAAGGAAATATCCTCCGATAACAAAGAGAAAGAAGCTTTCTGAGAAACTTCTTTGTGTTCTGTGAAATCATCTCACAGAGTTACAGCTCTCCCCTCAAGAACCCCTTCGCTAACACAGTTCTTGTGGAATTGGCAAAGGGATATTTGGGAGCCCATAGAGGCCTATGGTGAAAAAGGAAATATGCTCAGATGAAATCTGGAAAGAAGCTTTCTGAGAAACTGCTCTGTGATGTGTGACTTCCACTCACAGAGTTACATCTGTATTTCGTGGATCTCTTTGCTAGCCTTATTTCTGTGGAATCTGAGAACAGATATTTCGGATCCCTTTGAAGACTATAGGGCAAAAGGAAATATCCTCCGATAACAAAGAGAAAGAAGCTTTCTGAGAAACTTCTTTGTGTTCTGTGAAATCATCTCACAGAGTTACAGCTTTCCCCTCAAGAAGCCTTTCGCTAAGACAGTTCTTGTGGAATTGGCAAAGGGATATTTGGGAGCCCATAGAGGCCTAAGGTGAAAAAGGAAATATATACAAATGAAATCTGGAAAGAGGCTTTCTGAGAAACTGCTTAGTGTTCTGTTAATTCATCTCACAGAGTTACATCTCTATTTCGTGGATCTCTTTGCTAGCCTTATTTCTGTGGAATCTGACCAAAGATATTTCGGATCCCTTTTAAGACTATAGGGCCAAAGGAAATATCCTCCGATAACAAAGAGAAAGAAGCTTTCTGAGAAACTACTTTGTGTTCTGTGAAATCATCTCACAGAGTTACAGCTTTACCCTCAAGAAGCCTTTCGCTAAGACACTTCTTGTGGAATTGGCAAAGTGATATTTGGAAGCCCATAGAGGGCTATGGTGACAAAGGAAATATCCTCAGATGAAATCTGGAAAGAAGCTTTCTGGGAAACTGCCCTGTGATGTGTGACTTCCACTCACAGAGTTACATCTGTATTACGTGGATCTCTTTGCTAGCCTTATTTCTGTGGAATCTGAGAACAGATATTTCTGATCCCTTTGAAGACTATAGGGCCAAAGGAAATATCCTGCGATAACAAAGAGAAAGAAGCTTTCTGAGAAACTTCTTTGTGTTCTGTGAAATCATCTCACAGAGTTACAGCTTTCCCCTCAAGAAGCCTTTCGCTAAGACAGTTCTTGTGGAATTGGCAAAGTGATATTTGGAAGCCCATAGAGGGTTATGGTGAAAAAGGAAATATCCTCATATGAAATCTGGAAAGAAGCTTTCTGAGAAACTGCTTAGTGTTCTGTTAATTCATCTCACAGAGTTACAGCTGTGTTTCGTGGATCTCTTTGCTAGCCTTATTTCTGTGGAATCTGAGAACAGATATTTCGGATCCCTTTGAAGACTATAGCGCTAAAGGAAATAACCTCCGATAAAAAGAGAAAGAAGCTTTCTGAGAAACTTCTTTGTGTTCTGTGAAATCATCTCACAGAGTTCCAGCTTTCCCCTCCAGAAGCCTTTCGCTAAGACAGTTCTTGTGGAATTGGCAAAGGGATATTTGGAAGCCCTTAGAGGCCTATGGTGAAAAAGGAAATATCCTCACATGAAATCTGGAAAGAAGCTTTCTGAGAAACTGCTCTGTGATGTGTGACTTCCACTCACAGAGTTACATCTGTATTTCGTGGATCTCTTTGCTAGCCTTATTTCTGTGGAATCTGAGAACAGATATTTCGGATCCCTTTGAAGACTATAGGGCCAAAGGAAATATCCTCCGATAACAAAGAGAAAGAAGCTTTCTGAGAAACTTCTTTGTGTTCTGTGAAATCATCTCACAGAGTTACAGCTCTCCCCTCAAGAACCCCTTCGCTAACACAGTTCTTGTGGAATTGGCAAAGGGATATTTGGGAGCCCATAGAGGCCTATGGTGAAAAAGGAAATATGCTCAGATGAAATCTGGAAAGAAGCTTTCTGAGAAACTGCTCTGTGATGTCTGACTTCCACTCACAGAGTTACATCTGTATTTCGTGGATCTCTTTGCTAGCCTTATTTCTGTGGAATCTGAGAACAGATATTTCGGATCCCTTTGAAGACTATAGGGCAAAAGGAAATATCCTCCGATAACAAAGAGAAAGAAGCTTTCTGAGAAACTTCTTTGTGTTCTGTGAAATCATCTCACAGAGTTACAGCTTTCCCCACAAGAAGCCTTTCGCTAAGACAGTTCTTGTGGAATAGGCAAAGTGATATTTGGAAGCCCATAGAGGGCTATGGTGAAGAAGGAAATATCCTCAGATGAATTCTGGAAAGAAGCTTTCTGAGAAACTGCTTAGTGTTCTGTTAATTCATGTCACAGAGTTACATCTGTATTTCGTGGATCTCTTTGCTAGCCTTATTTCTGTGGAATCTGAGAAAAGATATTTCGGATCGCTTTGAAGACTATAGGGCCAAAGGAAATATCCTCCGATAACAAAGAGAAAGAAGCTTTCTGAGAAACTTCTTTGTGTTCTGTGAAATCATCTCACAGAGTTACAGCTTTCCCCTCAAGAAGCCTTTCGCTAAGACAGTTCTTGTGGAATTGGCAAAGTGATATTTGGAAGCCCATAGAGGGCTATGGTGAAAAAGGAAATATCCTCAGATGAAATCTGGAAAGAAGCTTTCTGAGAAACTGCCCTGTGATGTGTGACTTCCACTCACAGAGTTAAATCTGTATTTCGTGGATCTCTTTGCTAGCCTTATTTCTGTGGAATCTGAGAACAGATATTTCGGATCCCTTTGAAGAATATAGGGCCAAAGGAAATATCCTCCGATAACAAAGAGAAAGAAGCTTTCTGAGAAACTTCTTTGTGTTCTGTGAAATCATCTCACAGAGTTACAGCTTTCCCCTCAAGAAGCCTTTCGCTAAGACAGTTCTTCTGGAATTGGCAAAGGGATATTTGGAAGCCCATAGAGGCCTAGTGTGAAAAACGATATATCCTCAGATGAAATCTGGAAAGAAGCTTTCTGAGAAACTGCTTAGTGTTCTGTTAATTCATCTCACAGAGTTACAGCTGTGTTTCGTGGATCTCTTTGCTAGCCTTATTTCTGTGGAATCTGAGAACAGATATTTCGGATCCCTTTGAAGACTCTAGGGCCAAAGGAAATATCCTCCGATAACAAAGAGAAAGAAGCTTTCTGAGAAACTTCTTTGTGTTCTGTGAAATCATCTCACAGAGTTACAGCTTTCCCCTCAAGAAGCCTTTCGTTAAGACAGTTCTTGTGGAATTGGCAAAGTGATATTTGGAAGCCCATAGAGGGCTATGGTGAAAAAGGAAATATCCTCAGATGAAATCTGGAAAGAAGCTTTCTGAGAAACTGCTTAGGGTTCTGTTAATTCATCTCACAGAGTTACATCGGTATTTCGTGGATCTCTTTGCTAGCCTTATTTCTGTGGAATCTGAGAACAGATATTTCGGATCGCTTTGAAGACTATAGGGCCAAAGGAAATATCCTCGGATAACAAAGAGAAAGAAGCTTTCTGAGAAACTTCTTTGTGTTCTGTGAAATCATCTCACAGAGTTACAGCTTTCCCCTCAAGCAGCCTTTCGCTAAGACAGTTCTTGTGGAATTGGCAAAGTGATATTTGGAAGCCCATAGAGGGCTATGGTGAAAAAGGAATTATCCTCAGATGAAATCTGGAAAGAAGCTTTCTGAGAAACTGCTCTGTGATGTGTGACTTCCACTCACAGAGTTACATCTGTATTTCGTGGATCTCTTTGCTAGCCTTATTTCTGTGGAATCTGAGAACAGATATTTCGGATCCCTTTGAAGACTATAGGGTCAAAGGAAATATCCTCCAATAACAAAGAGAAAGAAGCTTTCTGAGAAACTTCTTTGTGTTCTGTGAAATCATCTCACAGAGTTACAGCTTTCCCCTCAAGAAGCCTTTCGCTAAGACAGTTCTTGTGGATTTGGCAAAGGGATATTTGGAAGCCCATAGAGGGTTATGGTGAAAAAGGAAATATCCTCATATGAAATCTGGAAAGAAGCTTTCTGAGAAACTGCTTAGTTTTCTGTTAATTCATCTCACAGAGTTACAGCTGTGTTTCGTGGATCTCTTTGCTAGCCTTATTTCTGTGGAATCTGAGAACAGATATTTCGGATCCCTTTGAAGACTATAGCGCTAAAGGAAATAACCTCCGATAACAAAGAGAAAGAAGCTTTCTGAGAAACTTCTTTGTGTTCTGTGAAATCATCTCACAGAGTTACAGCTTTCCCCTCCAGAAGCCTTTCGCTAAGACAGTTCTTGTGGAATTGGCAAAGGGATATTTGGAGCCCTTAGAGGCCTATGGTGAAAAAGGAAATATCCTCACATGAAATCTGGAAAGAAGCTTTCTGAGAAACTGCTCTGTGATGTGTGACTTCCACTCACAGAGTTACATCTGTATTTCGTGGATCTCTTTGCTAGCCTTATTTCTGTGGAATCTGAGAACAGATATTTCGGATCCCTTTGAAGACTATAGGGCCAAAGGAAATATCCTCCGATAACAAAGAGAAAGAAGCTTTCTGAGAAACTTCTTTGTGTTCTGTGAAATCATCTCACAGAGTTACAGCTCTCCCCTCAAGAACCCCTTCGCTAACACAGTTCTTGTGGAATTGGCAAAGGGATATTTGGGAGCCCATAAGGCCTATGGTGAAAAAGGAAATATGCTCAGATGAAATCTGGAAAGAAGCTTTCTGAGAAACTGCTCTGTGATGTGTGACTTCCACTCACAGAGTTACATCTGTATTTCGTGGATCTCTTTGCTAGCCTTATTTCTGTGGAATCTGAGAACAGATATTTCGGATCCCTTTGAAGACTATAGGGCAAAAGGAAATATCCTCCGATAACAAAGAGAAAGAAGCTTTCTGAGAAACCTCTTTGTGTTCTGTGAAATCATCTCACAGAGTTACAGCTTTCCCCTCAAGAAGCCTTTCGCTAAGACAGTTCTTGTGGAATTGGCAAAGGGATATTTGGGAGCCCATAGAGGCCTAAGGTGAAAAAGGAAATATATACAGATGAAATCTGGAAAGAGGCTTTCTGAGAAACTGCTTAGTGTTCTGTTAATTCATCTCACAGAGTTACATCTCTATTTCGTGGATCTCTTTGCTAGCCTTATTTCTGTGGAATCTGACCAAAGATATTTCGGATCCCTTTTAAGACTATAGGGCCAAAGGAAATATCCTCCGATAACAAAGAGAAAGAAGCTTTCTGAGAAACTACTTTGTGTTCTGTGAAATCATCTCACAGAGTTACAGCTCTCCCCTCAAGAACCCCTTCGCTAACACAGTTCTTGTGGAATTGGCAAAGGGATATTTGGGAGCCCATAGAGGCCTATGGTGAAAAAGGAAATATGCTCAGATGAAATCTGGAAAGAAGCTTTCTGAGAAACTGCTCTGTGATGTGTGACTTCCACTCACAGAGTTACATCTGTATTTCGTGGATCTCTTTGCTAGCCTTATTTCTGTGGAATCTGAGAACAGATATTTCGGATCCCTTTGAAGACTATAGGGCAAAAGGAAATATCCTCCGATAACAAAGAGAAAGAAGCTTTCTGAGAAACTTCTTTGTGTTCTGTGAAATCATCTCACAGAGTTACAGCTTTCCCCACAAGAAGCCTTTCGCTAAGACAGTTCTTGTGGAATAGGCAAAGTGATATTTGGAAGCCCATAGAGGGCTATGGTGAAGAAGGAAATATCCTCAGATGAATTCTGGAAAGAAGCTTTCTGAGAAACTGCTTAGTGTTCTGTTAATTCATGTCACAGAGTTACATCTGTATTTCGTGGATCTCTTTGCTAGCCTTATTTCTGTGGAATCTGAGAAAAGATATTTCGGATCGCTTTGAAGACTATAGGGCCAAAGGAAATATCCTCCGATAACAAAGAGAAAGAAGCTTTCTGAGAAACTTCTTTGTGTTCTGTGAAATCATCTCACAGAGTTACAGCTTTCCCCTCAAGAAGCCTTTCGCTAAGACAGTTCTTGTGGAATTGGCAAAGTGATATTTGGAAGCCCATAGAGGGCTATGGTGAAAAAGGAAATATCCTCAGATGAAATCTGGAAAGAAGCTTTCTGAGAAACTGCTTAGTGTTCTGTTAATTCATCTCACAGAGTTACAGCTGTGTTTCGTGGATCTCTTTGCTAGCCTTATTTCTGTGGAATCTGAGAACAGATATTTCGGATCCCTTTGAAGACTATAGCGCTAAAGGAAATAACCTCCGATAACAAAGAGAAAGAAGCTTTCTGAGAAACTTCTTTGTGTTCTGTGAAATCATCTCACAGAGTTACAGCTTTCCCCTCCAGAAGCCTTTCGCTAAGACAGTTCTTGTGGAATTGGCAAAGGGATATTTGGAAGCCCTTAGAGGCCTATGGTGAAAAAGGAAATATCCTCACATGAAATCTGGAAAGAAGCTTTCTGAGAAACTGCTCTGTGATGTCTCACTTCCACTCACAGAGTTACATCTGTATTTCGTGGATCTCTTTGCTAGCCTTATTTCTGTGGAATCTGAGAACAGATATTTCGGATCCCTTTGAAGACTATAGGGCCAAAGGAAATATCCTCCGATAACAAAGAGAAAGAAGCTTTCTGAGAAACTTCTTTGTGTTCTGTGAAATCATCTCACAGAGTTACAGCTTTCCCCTCAAGAAGCCTTTCGCTAAGACAGTTCTTGTGGAATTGGCAAAGGGATATTTGGAAGCTCATAGAGGCCTATGGTGAAAAAGGAAATATCCTCAGATGGAATCTGGAAAGAAGCTTTCTGAGAAACTGCTTAGTGTTCTGTTAATTCATCTCGCAGATTTACATCTGTATTTCGCGGATCTCTTTGCTAGCCTTATTTCTGTGGAATCTGAGAACAGATATTTCGGATCCCTTTGAAGACTATAGGACCAAAGGGAATATCCTCCGATAACAAAGAGAAAGAAGCTTTCTGAGAAACTTCTTTGTGTTCTGTGAAATCATCTCACAGAGTTACAGCTTTCCCCTCAAGAAGCCTTTCGCTAAGACAGTTCTTGTGGAATTGGCAAAGGGATATTTGGAAGCCCATAGAGGCCTATGGTGAAAAAGGAAATATCCTCAGATGGAATCTGGAAAGAAGCTTTCTGAGAAACTGGTTAGTGTTCTGTTAATTCATCTCACAGAGTTACATCTGTATTTCGTGGATCTCTTTGCTAGCCTTATTTCTGTGGAATCTGAGAACAGATATTTCGGATCCCTTTGAAGACTATAGGACCAAAGGGAATATCCTCCGATAACAAAGAGAAAGAAGCTTTCTGAGAAACTTCTTTGTGTTCTGTGAAATCATCTCACAGAGTTACAGCTTCCCCTCAAGAAGCCTTTCGCTAAGACAGCTCTTGTGGAATTGACAAAGTGATATTTGGAAGCTCATAGAGCGCTATGGTGAAAAAGGAGATATCCTCAGATGAAATTTGAAAAGAAGCTTTCTGAGAAACTGCTCTGTGATGTGTGACTTCCACTCACAGAGTTACACCCGTATTTCGTGGATCTCTTTGCTAGCCTTATTTCTGTGGAATCTGAGAACAGATATTTCGGATCACTTTGAAGACTATAGGGCCAAAGAAAATATCCTCCGATAACAAAGAGAAAGAAGCTTTCTGAGAAACTTCTTTGTGTTCTGTGAAATCATCTCACAGAGTTACAGCTTTCCCCTCAAGAACCCTTTCGGTAAGACAGTTCTTGTGGAATTGGCAAAGGGATATTTGGAAGCCCATAGAGGGCTATGGTGAAAAAGGAAATACCCTCAGATGAAATCTGGAAAGAAGCTTTCTGAGAAACTGCTTAGTGTTCTGTTAATTCATCTCACAGAGTTACATCTGTATTTCGTGTATCTCTTTGCTAGCCTTATTTCTGTGGAATCTGAGAACAGATATTTCGGATCCCTTTGAAGAATATAGGGCCAAAGGAAATATCCTCCGATAACAAAGAGAAAGAAGCTTTCTGAGAAACTTCTTTGTGTTCTGTGAAATCATCTCACAGAGTTACAGCTTTCCCCTAAAGAAGCCTTTCGCTAAGACAGTTCTTGTGGAATTGGCAAAGGGATATTTGGAAGCCCATACAGGCCTATGGTGAATAAGGAAATATCCTCAGATGGAATCTGGAAAGAAGCTTTCTGAGAAACTGGTTAGTGTTCTGTTAATTCATCTCACAGAGTTACATCTCTATTTCGAGGATCTCTTTGCTAGCCTTATTTCTGTGGAATCTGAGAAAAGATATTTCGGATCCCTTTGAAGACTATAGAACCAAAGGGAATATCCTCCGATAACAAAGAGAAAGAAGCTTTCTGAGAAACGTCTTTGTGTTCTGTGAAATCATCTCACCGAGTTACAGCTTTCCCCTCAAGAAGCCTTTCGCTAAGACAGTTCTTGTGGCATTGGCAAAGTGATATTTGGAAGCCCATAGAGGCCTACGGTGAAAAAGGAAATATCCTCAGATGAAATCTGGAAAGAAGCTTTCTCAGAAACTGCTCTGTGATGTGTGACTTCCACTCACACAGTTACATCTGTATTTCGTGGATCTCTTTGCTAGCCTTATTTCTGTGGAATCTGAGAACAGATATTTCGGATACCTTTGAAGACTATAGGGCCAAAGGAAATATCCTCCGATAACAAAGAGAAAGAAGCTTTCTGAGAAACTTCTTTCTGTTCTGTGAAATCATCTCACAGAGTTACAGCTTTCCCCTCAAGAAGCCTTTCGCTAAGACAGTTCTTGTGGAATTGGCAAAGTGATATTTGGAAGCCCATAGAGGGCTATGGTGAAAGAGGAAATATCCTCAGATGAAATCTGGAAAGAAGCTTTCTGAGAAACTGCTCTGTGATGTGTGGCTTCCACTCACAGAGTTACATCTGTATTTCGTGGATCTCTTTGCTAGACTTATTTCTGTGGAATCTGAGAATAGATATTTCGGAACCCATTGAAGACTACAGGGCCAAAGGAAATATCCTCCGATAACAAAGAGAAAGAAGCTTTCTGAGAAACTTCTTTGTGTTCTGTGAAATCATCTCACAGAGTTACAGCTTTCCCCTCAAGAAGCCTTTCGCTAAGACAGTTCTTGTGGAATTGGCCAAGTGATATGTGGAAGCCCTTAGAGGGCTATGGTGAAAAAGGAAATATCCTCAGATGAAATCTGGAAAGAAACTTTCTGAGAAACTGCTCTGTGATATGTGACTTCCACTCACAGAGTTACATCTGTATTTCGTGGATCTCTTTGCTAGCCTTATTTCTGTGGAATCTGAGAACAGATATTTCGGATCCCTTTGAAGACTATAGGGCCAAAGGAAATATCCTCCGATAACAAAGAGAAAGAAGCTTTCTGAGAAACTTCTTTGTGTTCTGTGAAATCATCTCACAGAGTTACAGCTTTCCCCTCAAGAACCCTTTCGCTAAGACAGTTCTTTTGGAATTGGCAAAGGGATATTTGGGAGCCCATAGAGGCCTATGGTGAAAAAGGAAATATGCTCAGATGAAATCTGGAAAGAAGCTTTCTGAGAAACTGCTTAGTGTTCTGTTAATTCATCTCACAGAGTTACATCTGTATTTCGTGGATCTCTTTGCTAGCGTTATTTCTGTGGAATCTGAGAACAGATATTTCGGATCCCTTTGAAGACTATAGGGCCAAAGGAAATATCCTCCGATAACAAAGAGAAAGAAGCTCTCTGAGAAACTTCTTTGTGTTCTGTGAAATCATCTCACAGAGTTACAGCTTTCCCCTCAAGAAGCCTTTCGGTAAGACAGTTCTTGTGGAATTGGCAAAGGGATATTTGGAAGCTCATAGAGGCCTATGGTGAAAAAGGAAATATCCTCAGATGGAATCTGGAAAGAAGCTTTCTGAGAAACTGCTTAGTGTTCTGTTAATTCATCTCACAGATTTACATCTGTATTTCGCGGATCTCTTTGCTAGCCTTATTTCTGTGGAATCTGAGAACAGATATTTCGGATCCCTTTGAAGACTATAGGACCAAAGGGAATATCCTCCGATAACAAAGAGAAAGAAGCTTTCTGAGAAACTTCTTTGTGTTCTGTGAAATCATCTCACAGAGTTACAGCTTCCCCTCAAGAAGCCTTTCGCTAAGACAGCTCTTGTGGAATTGACAAAGTGATATTTGGAAGCTCATAGAGCGCTATGGTGAAAAAGGAGATATCCTCAGATGAAATTTGAAAAGAAGCTTTCTGAGAAACTGCTCTGTGATGTGTGACTTCCACTCACAGAGTTACACCCGTATTTCGTGGATCTCTTTGCTAGCCTTATTTCTGTGGAATCTGAGAACAGATATTTCGGATCACTTTGAAGACTATAGGGCCAAAGAAAATATCCTCCGATAACAAAGAGAAAGAAGCTTTCTGAGAAACTTCTTTGTGTTCTGTGAAATCATCTCACAGAGTTACAGCTTTCCCCTCAAGAACCCTTTCGGTAAGACAGTTCTTATGGAATTGGCAAAGGGATATTTGGAAGCCCATAGAGGGCTATGGTGAAAAAGGAAATACCCTCAGATGAAATCTGGAAAGAAGCTTTCTGAGAAACTGCTTAGTGTTCTGTTAATTCATCTCACAGAGTTACATCTGTATTTCGTGGATCTCTTTGCTAGCCTTATTTCTGTGGAATCTGAGAACAGATATTTCGGATCCCTTTGAAGAATATAGGGCCAAAGGAAATATCCTCCGATAACAAAGAGAAAGAAGCTTTCTGAGAAACTTCTTTGTGTTCTGTGAAATCATCTCACAGAGTTACAGCTTTCCCCTCAAGAAGCCTTTCGCTAAGACAGTTCTTGTGGAATTGGCAAAGGGATATTTGGAAGCCCATACAGGCCTATGGTGAATAAGGAAATATCCTCAGATGGAATCTGGAAAGAAGCTTTCTGAGAAACTGGTTAGTGTTCTGTTAATTCATCTCACAGAGTTACATCTCTATTTCGAGGATCTCTTTGCTAGCCTTATTTCTGTGGAATCTGAGAAAAGATATTTCGGATCCCTTTGAAGACTATAGAACCAAAGGGAATATCCTCCGATAACAAAGAGAAAGAAGCTTTCTGAGAAACGTCTTTGTGTTCTGTGAAATCATCTCACCGAGTTACAGCTTTCCCCTCAAGAAGCCTTTCGCTAAGACAGTTCTTGTGGCATTGGCAAAGTGATATTTGGAAGCCCATAGAGGCCTACGGTGAAAAAGGAAATATCCTCAGATGAAATCTGGAAAGAAGCTTTCTCAGAAACTGCTCTGTGATGTGTGACTTCCACTCACACAGTTACATCTGTATTTCGTGGATCTCTTTGCTAGCCTTATTTCTGTGGAATCTGAGAACAGATATTTCGGATACCTTTGAAGACTATAGGGCCAAAGGAAATATCCTCCGATAACAAAGAGAAAGAAGCTTTCTGAGAAACTTCTTTCTGTTCTGTGAAATCATCTCACAGAGTTACAGCTTTCCCCTCAAGAAGCCTTTCGCTAAGACAGTTCTTGTGGAATTGGCAAAGTGATATTTGGAAGCCCATAGAGGGCTATGGTGAAAGAGGAAATATCCTCAGATGAAATCTGGAAAGAAGCTTTCTGAGAAACTGCTCTGTGATGTGTGGCTTCCACTCACAGAGTTACATCTGTATTTCGTGGATCTCTTTGCTAGACTTATTTCTGTGGAATCTGAGAATAGATATTTCGGAACCCATTGAAGACTACAGGGCCAAAGGAAATATCCTCCGATAACAAAGAGAAAGAAGCTTTCTGAGAAACTTCTTTGTGTTCTGTGAAATCATCTCACAGAGTTACAGCTTTCCCCTCAAGAAGCCTTTCGCTAAGACAGTTCTTGTGGAATTGGCCAAGTGATATGTGGAAGCCCTTAGAGGGCTATGGTGAAAAAGGAAATATCCTCAGATGAAATCTGGAAAGAAACTTTCTGAGAAACTGCTCTGTGATGTGTGACTTCCACTCACAGAGTTACATCTGTATTTCGTGGATCTCTTTGCTAGCCTTATTTCTGTGGAATCTGAGAACAGATATTTCGGATCCCTTTGAAGACTATAGGGCCAAAGGAAATATCCTCCGATAACAAAGAGAAAGAAGCTTTCTGAGAAACTTCTTTGTGTTCTGTGAAATCATCTCACAGAGTTACAGCTTTCCCCTCAAGAACCCTTTCGCTAAGACAGTTCTTTTGGAATTGGCAAAGGGATATTTGGGAGCCCATAGAGGCCTATGGTGAAAAAGGAAATATGCTCAGATGAAATCTGGAAAGAAGCTTTCTGAGAAACTGCTTAGTGTTCTGTTAATTCATCTCACAGAGTTACATCTGTATTTCATGGATCTCTTTGCTAGCGTTATTTCTGTGGAATCTGAGAACAGATATTTCGGATCCCTTTGAAGACTATAGGGCCAAAGGAAATATCCTCCGATAACAAAGAGAAAGAAGCTCTCTGAGAAACTTCTTTGTGTTCTGTGAAATCATCTCACAGAGTTACAGCTTTCCCCTCAAGAAGCCTTTCGGTAAGACAGTTCTTGTGGAATTGGCAAAGGGATATTTGGAAGCTCATAGAGGCCTATGGTGAAAAAGGAAATATCCTCAGATGGAATCTGGAAAGAAGCTTTCTGAGAAACTGCTTAGTGTTCTGTTAATTCATCTCACAGATTTACATCTGTATTTCGCGGATCTCTTTGCTAGCCTTATTTCTGTGGAATCTGAGAACAGATATTTCGGATCTCTTTGAAGACTATAGGGCCAAAGGAAATATCCTCCGATAACAAAGAGAAAGAAGCTTTCTGAGAAACTTCTTTGTGTTCTGTGAAATCATCTCACAGAGTTACAGCTTTCCCCTCAAGAAGCCTTTCGCTAAGACAGTTCTTGTGGAATTGGCAAAGGGATATTTGGAAGCCCATAGAGGACTACGGTGAAAAAGGAAATATCCTCAGATGAAATCTGGAAAGAAGCTTTCTGAGAAACTGCTTAGTGTTCTGTTAATTCATCTCACAGAGTTACTTCTGTATTTCGTGGATCTCTTTGCTAGCCTTATTTCTGTGGAATCTGAGAACAGATATTTCGGATCGCGTTGAAGACTATAGGGCCAAAGGAAATATCCTCCGATAACAAAGAGAAAGAAGCTTTCTGAGAAACTTCTTTGTGTTCTGTGAAATCATCTCACAGAGTTACAGCTTTCCCCTCAAGAAGCCTTTCGCTAAGAAAGTTCTTGTGGAATTGGCAAAGTGATATTTGGAAGCCCATAGAGGGCTATGGTGAAAAAGGAAATATCCTCAGATGAAATCTGGAAAGAAGCTTTCTGAGAAACTGCCCTGTGATGTGTGACTTCCACTCACAGAGTTAAATCTGTATTTCGTGGATCTCTTTGCTAGCCTTATTTCTGTGGAATCTGAGAACAGATATTTCGGATCCCTTTGAAGAATATAGGGCCAAAGGAAATATCCTCCGATAACAAAGAGAAAGAAGCTTTCTGAGAAACTTCTTTGTGTTCTGTGAAATCATCTCACAGAGTTACAGCTTTCTCCTCAAGAAGCCTTTCGCTAAGACAGTTCTTCTGGAATTGGCAAAGGGATATTTGGAAGCCCATAGAGGCCTAGGGTGAAAAACGATATATCCTCAGATGAAATCTGGAAAGAAGCTTTCTGAGAAACTGCTTAGTGTTCTGTTAATTCATCTCACAGAGTTACAGCTGTGTTTCGTGGATCTCTTTGCTAGCCTTATTTCTGTGGAATCTGAGAACAGATATTTCGGATCCCTTTGAAGACTCTAGGGCCAAAGGAAATATCCACCGATAACAAAGAGAAAGAAGCTTTCTGAGAAACTTCTTTGTGTTCTGTGAAATCATCTCACAGAGTTACAGCTTTCCCCTCAAGAAGCCTTTCGTTAAGACAGTTCTTGTGGAATTGGCAAAGTGATATTTGGAAGCCCATAGAGGGCTATGGTGAAAAAGGAAATATCCTCAGATGAAATCTGGAAAGAAGCTTTCTGAGAAACTGCTTAGGGTTCTGTTAATTCATCTCACAGAGTTACATCGGTATTTCGTGGATCTCTTTGCTAGCCTTATTTCTGTGGAATCTGAGAACAGATATTTCGGATCGCTTTGAAGACTATAGGGCCAAAGGAAATATCCTCGGATAACAAAGAGAAAGAAGCTTTCTGAGAAACTTCTTTGTGTTCTGTGAAATCATCTCACAGAGTTACAGCTTTCCCCTCAAGAAGCCTTTCGCTAAGACAGTTCTTGTGGAATTGGCAAAGTGATATTTGGAAGCCCATAGAGGGCTATGTTGAAAAAGGAATTATCCTCAGATGAAATCTGGAAAGAAGCTTTCTGAGAAACTGCTCTGTGATGTGTGACTTCCACTCACAGAGTTACATCTGTATTTCGTGGATCTCTTTGCTAGCCTTATTTCTGTGGAATCTGAGAGCAGATATTTCGGATCCCTTTGAAGACTATAGGGTCAAAGGAAATATCCTCCAATAACAAAGAGAAAGAAGCTTTCTGAGAAACTTCTTTGTGTTCTGTGAAATCATCTCACAGAGTTACAGCTTTCCCCTCAAGAAGCCTTTCGCTAAGACAGTTCTTGTGGAATTGGCAAAGGGATATTGGGAAGCCCATAGAGGGTTATGGTGAAAAAGGAAATATCCTCATATGAAATCTGGAAAGAAGCTTTCTGAGAAACTGCTTAGTTTTCTGTTAATTCATCTCACAGAGTTTCAGCTGTGTTTCGTGGATCTCTTTGCTAGCCTTATTTCTGTGGAATCTGAGAACAGATATTTCGGATCCCTTTGAAGACTATAGCACTAAAGGAAATAACCTCCGATAACAAAGAGAAAGAAGCTTTCTGAGAAACTTCTTTGTGTTCTGTGAAATCATCTCACAGAGTTACAGCTTTCCCCTCCAGAAGCCTTTCGCTAAGACAGTTCTTGTGGAATTGGCAAAGGGATATTTGGAGCCCTTAGAGGCCTATTGTGAAAAAGGAAATATCCTCACATGAAATCTGGAAAGAAGCTTTCTGAGAAACTGCTCTGTGATGTGTGACTTCCACTCACAGAGTTACATCTGTATTTCGTGGATCTCTTTGCTAGCCTTATTTCTGTGGAATCTGAGAACAGATATTTCGGATCCCTTTGAAGACTATTGGGTCAAAGGAAATATCCTCCGATAACAAAGAGAAAGAAGCTTTCTGAGAAACTTCTTTGTGTTCTGTGAAATCATCTCACAGAGTTACAGCTCTCCCCTCAAGAACCCCTTCGCTAACACAGTTCTTGTGGAATTGGCAAAGGGATATTTGGGAGCCCATAGAGGCCTATGGTGAAAAAGGAAATATGCTCAGATGAAATCTGGAAAGAACCTTTCTGAGAAACTGCTCTGTGATGTGTGACTTCCACTCACAGAGTTACATCTGTATTTCGTGGATCTCTTTGCTAGCCTTATTTCTGTGGAATCTGAGAACAGATATTTCGGATCCCTTTGAAGACTATAGGGCAAAAGGAAATATCCTCCGATAACAAAGAGAAAGAAGCTTTCTGAGAAACTTCTTTGTGTTCTGTGAAATCATCTCACAGAGTTACAGCTTTCCCCTCAAGAAGCCTTTCGCTAAGACAGTTCTTGTGGAATTGGCAAAGGGATATTTGGGAGCCCATAGAGGCCAAAGGTGAAAAAGGAAATATATACAAATGAAATCTGGAAAGAGGCTTTCTGAGAAACTGCTTAGTGTTCTGTTAATTCATCTCACAGAGTTACATCTCTATTTCGTGGATCTCTTTGCTAGCCTTATTTCTGTGGAATCTGACCAAAGATATTTCGGATCCCTTTTAAGACTATAGGGCCAAAGGAAATATCCTCCGATAACAAAGAGAAAGAAGCTTTCTGAGAAACTACTTTGTGTTCTGTGAAATCATCTCACAGAGTTACAGCTTTACCCTCAAGAAGCCTTTCGCTAAGACACTTCTTGTGGAATTGGCAAAGTGATATTTGGAAGCCCATAGAGGGCTATGGTGACAAAGGAAATATCCTCAGATGAAATCTGGAAAGAAGCTTTCTGGGAAACTGCCCTGTGATGTGTGACTTCCACTCACAGAGTTACATCTGTATTACGTGGATCTCTTTGCTAGCCTTATTTCTGTGGAATCTGAGAACAGATATTTCTGATCCCTTTGAAGACTATAGGGCCAAAGGAAATATCCTGCGATAACAAAGAGAAAGAAGCTTTCTGAGAAACTTCTTTGTGTTCTGTGAAATCATCTCACAGAGTTACAGCTTTCCCCTCAAGAAGCCTTTCGCTAAGACAGTTCTTGTGGAATTGGCAAAGTGATATTTGGAAGCCCATAGAGGGTTATGGTGAAAAAGGAAATATCCTCATATGAAATCTGGAAAGAAGCTTTCTGAGAAACTGCTTAGTGTTCTGTTAATTCATCTCACAGAGTTACAGCTGTGTTTCGTGGATCTCTTTGCTAGCCTTATTTCTGTGGAATCTGAGAACAGATATTTCGGATCCCTTTGAAGACTATAGCGCTAAAGGAAATAACCTCCGATAAAAAGAGAAAGAAGCTTTCTGAGAAACTTCTTTGTGTTCTGTGAAATCATCTCACAGAGTTCCAGCTTTCCCCTCCAGAAGCCTTTCGCTAAGACAGTTCTTGTGGAATTGGCAAAGGGATATTTGGAAGCCCTTAGAGGCCTATGGTGAAAAAGGAAATATCCTCACATGAAATCTGGAAAGAAGCTTTCTGAGAAACTGCTCTGTGATGTGTGACTTCCACTCACAGAGTTACATCTGTATTTCGTGGATCTCTTTGCTAGCCTTATTTCTGTGGAATCTGAGAACAGATATTTCGGATCCCTTTGAAGACTATAGGGCCAAAGGAAATATCCTCCGATAACAAAGAGAAAGAAGCTTTCTGAGAAACTTCTTTGTGTTCTGTGAAATCATCTCACAGAGTTACAGCTCTCCCCTCAAGAACCCCTTCGCTAACACAGTTCTTGTGGAATTGGCAAAGGGATATTTGGGAGCCCATAGAGGCCTATGGTGAAAAAGGAAATATGCTCAGATGAAATCTGGAAAGAAGCTTTCTGAGAAACTGCTCTGTGATGTCTGACTTCCACTCACAGAGTTACATCTGTATTTCGTGGATCTCTTTGCTAGCCTTATTTCTGTGGAATCTGAGAACAGATATTTCGGATCCCTTTGAAGACTATAGGGCAAAAGGAAATATCCTCCGATAACAAAGAGAAAGAAGCTTTCTGAGAAACTTCTTTGTGTTCTGTGAAATCATCTCACAGAGTTACAGCTTTCCCCACAAGAAGCCTTTCGCTAAGACAGTTCTTGTGGAATAGGCAAAGTGATATTTGGAAGCCCATAGAGGGCTATGGTGAAGAAGGAAATATCCTCAGATGAATTCTGGAAAGAAGCTTTCTGAGAAACTGCTTAGTGTTCTGTTAATTCATGTCACAGAGTTACATCTGTATTTCGTGGATCTCTTTGCTAGCCTTATTTCTGTGGAATCTGAGAAGAGATATTTCGGATCGCTTTGAAGACTATAGGGCCAAAGGAAATATCCTCCGATAACAAAGAGAAAGAAGCTTTCTGAGAAACTTCTTTGTGTTCTGTGAAATCATCTCACAGAGTTACAGCTTTCCCCTCAAGAAGCCTTTCGCTAAGACAGTTCTTGTGGAATTGGCAAAGTGATATTTGGAAGCCCATAGAGGGCTATGGTGAAAAAGGAAATATCCTCAGATGAAATCTGGAAAGAAGCTTTCTGAGAAACTGCCCTGTGATGTGTGACTTCCACTCACAGAGTTAAATCTGTATTTCGTGGATCTCTTTGCTAGCCTTATTTCTGTGGAATCTGAGAACAGATATTTCGGATCCCTTTGAAGAATATAGGGCCAAAGGAAATATCCTCCGATAACAAAGAGAAAGAAGCTTTCTGAGAAACTTCTTTGTGTTCTGTGAAATCATCTCACAGAGTTACAGCTTTCCCCTCAAGAAGCCTTTCGCTAAGACAGTTCTTCTGGAATTGGCAAAGGGATATTTGGAAGCCCATAGAGGCCTAGGGTGAAAAACGATATATCCTCAGATGAAATCTGGAAAGAAGCTTTCTGAGAAACTGCTTAGTGTTCTGTTAATTCATCTCACAGAGTTACAGCTGTGTTTCGTGGATCTCTTTGCTAGCCTTATTTCTGTGGAATCTGAGAACAGATATTTCGGATCCCTTTGAAGACTCTAGGGCCAAAGGAAATATCCTCCGATAACAAAGAGAAAGAAGCTTTCTGAGAAACTTCTTTGTGTTCTGTGAAATCGTCTCACAGAGTTACAGCTTTCCCCTCAAGAAGCCTTTCGTTAAGACAGTTCTTGTGGAATTGGCAAAGTGATATTTGGAAGCCCATAGAGGGCTATGGTGAAAAAGGAAATATCCTCAGATGAAATCTGGAAAGAAGCTTTCTGAGAAACTGCTTAGGGTTCTGTTAATTCATCTCACAGAGTTACATCGGTATTTCGTGGATCTCTTTGCTAGCCTTATTTCTGTGGAATCTGAGAACAGATATTTCGGATCGCTTTGAAGACTATAGGGCCAAAGGAAATATCCTCGGATAACAAAGAGAAAGAAGCTTTCTGAGAAACTTCTTTGTGTTCTGTGAAATCATCTCACAGAGTTACAGCTTTCCCCTCAAGCAGCCTTTCGCTAAGACAGTTCTTGTGGAATTGGCAAAGTGATATTTGGAAGCCCATAGAGGGCTATGGTGAAAAAGGAATTATCCTCAGATGAAATCTGGAAAGAAGCTTTCTGAGAAACTGCTCTGTGATGTGTGACTTCCACTCACAGAGTTACATCTGTATTTCGTGGATCTCTTTGCTAGCCTTATTTCTGTGGAATCTGAGAACAGATATTTCGGATCCCTTTGAAGACTATAGGGTCAAAGGAAATATCCTCCAATAACAAAGAGAAAGAATCTTTCTGAGAAACTTCTTTGTGTTCTGTGAAATCATCTCACAGAGTTACAGCTTTCCCCTCAAGAAGCCTTTCGCTAAGACAGTTCTTGTGGATTTGGCAAAGGGATATTTGGAAGCCCATAGAGGGTTATGGTGAAAAAGGAAATATCCTCATATGAAATCTGGAAAGAAGCTTTCTGAGAAACTGCTTAGTTTTCTGTTAATTCATCTCACAGAGTTACAGCTGTGTTTCGTGGATCTCTTTGCTAGCCTTATTTCTGTGGAATCTGAGAACAGATATTTCGGATCCCTTTGAAGACTATAGCGCTAAAGGAAATAACCTCCGATAACAAAGAGAAAGAAGCTTTCTGAGAAACTTCTTTGTGTTCTGTGAAATCATCTCACAGAGTTACAGCTTTCCCCTCCAGAAGCCTTTCGCTAAGACAGTTCTTGTGGAATTGGCAAAGGGATATTTGGAGCCCTTAGAGGCCTATGGTGAAAAAGGAAATATCCTCACATGAAATCTGGAAAGAAGCTTTCTGAGAAACTGCTCTGTGATGTGTGACTTCCACTCACAGAGTTACATCTGTATTTCGTGGATCTCTTTGCTAGCCTTATTTCTGTGGAATCTGAGAACAGATATTTCGGATCCCTTTGAAGACTATAGGGCCAAAGGAAATATCCTCCGATAACAAAGAGAAAGAAGCTTTCTGAGAAACTTCTTTGTGTTCTGTGAAATCATCTCACAGAGTTACAGCTCTCCCCTCAAGAACCCCTTCGCTAACACAGTTCTTGTGGAATTGGCAAAGGGATATTTGGGAGCCCATAAGGCCTATGTTGAAAAAGGAAATATGCTCAGATGAAATCTGGAAAGAAGCTTTCTGAGAAACTGCTCTGTGATGTGTGACTTCCACTCACAGAGTTACATCTGTATTTCGTGGATCTCTTTGCTAGCCTTATTTCTGTGGAATCTGAGAACAGATATTTCGGATCCCTTTGAAGACTATAGGGCAAAAGGAAATATCCTCCGATAACAAAGAGAAAGAAGCTTTCTGAGAAACTTCTTTGTGTTCTGTGAAATCATCTCACAGAGTTACAGCTTTCCCCTCAAGAAGCCTTTCGCTAAGACAGTTCTTGTGGAATTGGCAAAGGGATATTTGGGAGCCCATAGAGGCCTAAGGTGAAAAAGGAAATATATACAGATGAAATCTGGAAAGAGGCTTTCTGAGAAACTGCTTAGTGTTCTGTTAATTCATCTCACAGAGTTACATCTCTATTTCGTGGATCTCTTTGCTAGCCTTATTTCTGTGGAATCTGACCAAAGATATTTCGGATCCCTTTTAAGACTATAGGGCCAAAGGAAATATCCTCCGATAACAAAGAGAAAGAAGCTTTCTGAGAAACTACTTTGTGTTCTGTGAAATCATCTCACAGAGTTACAGCTCTCCCTTCAAGAACCCCTTCGCTAACACAGTTCTTGTGGAATTGGCAAAGGGATATTTGGGAGCCCATAGAGGCCTATGGTGAAAAAGGAAATATGCTCAGATGAAATCTGGAAAGAAGCTTTCTGAGAAACTGCTCTGTGATGTGTGACTTCCAATCACAGAGTTACATCTGTATTTCGTGGATCTCTTTGCTAGCCTTATTTCTGTGGAATCTGAGAACAGATATTTCGGATCCCTTTGAAGACTATAGGGCAAAAGGAAATATCCTCCGATAACAAAGAGAAAGAAGCTTTCTGAGAAACTTCTTTGTGTTCTGTGAAATCATCTCACAGAGTTACAGCTTTCCCCACAAGAAGCCTTTCGCTAAGACAGTTCTTGTGGAATAGGCAAAGTGATATTTGGAAGCCCATAGAGGGCTATGGTGAAGAAGGAAATATCCTCAGATGAATTCTGGAAAGAAGCTTTCTGAGAAACTGCTTAGTGTTCTGTTAATTCATGTCACAGAGTTACATCTGTATTTCGTGGATCTCTTTGCTAGCCTTATTTCTGTGGAATCTGAGAAAAGATATTTCGGATCGCTTTGAAGACTATAGGGCCAAAGGAAATATCCTCCGATAACAAAGAGAAAGAAGCTTTCTGAGAAACTTCTTTGTGTTCTGTGAAATCATCTCACAGAGTTACAGCTTTCCCCTCAAGAAGCCTTTCGCTAAGACAGTTCTTGTGGAATTGGCAAAGTGATATTTGGAAGCCCATAGAGGGCTATGGTGAAAAAGGAAATATCCTCAGATGAAATCTGGAAAGAAGCTTTCTGAGAAACTGCTTAGTGTTCTGTTAATTCATCTCACAGAGTTACAGCTGTGTTTCGTGGATCTCTTTGCTAGCCTTATTTCTGTGGAATCTGAGAACAGATATTTCGGATCCCTTTGAAGACTATAGCGCTAAAGGAAATAACCTCCGATAACAAAGAGAAAGAAGCTTTCTGAGAAACTTCTTTGTGTTCTGTGAAATCATCTCACAGAGTTACAGCTTTCCCCTCCAGAAGCCTTTCGCTAAGACAGTTCTTGTGGAATTGGCAAAGGGATATTTGGAAGCCCTTAGAGGCCTATGGTGAAAAAGGAAATATCCTCACATGAAATCTGGAAAGAAGCTTTCTGAGAAACTGCTCTGTGATGTCTCACTTCCACTCACAGAGTTACATCTGTATTTCGTGGATCTCTTTGCTAGCCTTATTTCTGTGGAATCTGAGAACAGATATTTCGGATCCCTTTGAAGACTATAGGGCCAAAGGAAATATCCTCCGATAACAAAGAGAAAGAAGCTTTCTGAGAAACTTCTTTGTGTTCTGTGAAATCATCTCACAGAGTTACAGCTTTCCCCTCAAGAAGCCTTTCGCTAAGACAGTTCTTGTGGAATTGGCAAAGGGATATTTGGAAGCTCATAGAGGCCTATGGTGAAAAAGGAAATATCCTCAGATGGAATCTGGAAAGAAGCTTTCTGAGAAACTGCTTAGTGTTCTGTTAATTCATCTCGCAGATTTACATCTGTATTTCGCGGATCTCTTTGCTAGCCTTATTTCTGTGGAATCTGAGAACAGATATTTCGGATCCCTTTGAAGACTATAGGACCAAAGGGAATATCCTCCGATAACAAAGAGAAAGAAGCTTTCTGAGAAACTTCTTTGTGTTCTGTGAAATCATCTCACAGAGTTACAGCTTTCCCCTCAAGAAGCCTTTCGCTAAGACAGTTCTTGTGGAATTGGCAAAGGGATATTTGGAAGCCCATAGAGGCCTATGGTGAAAAAGGAAATATCCTCAGATGGAATCTGGAAAGAAGCTTTCTGAGAAACTGGTTAGTGTTCTGTTAATTCATCTCACAGAGTTACATCTGTATTTCGTGGATCTCTTTGCTAGCCTTATTTCTGTGGAATCTGAGAACAGATATTTCGGATCCCTTTGAAGACTATAGGACCAAAGGGAATATCCTCCGATAACAAAGAGAAAGAAGCTTTCTGAGAAACTTCTTTGTGTTCTGTGAAATCATCTCACAGAGTTACAGCTTCCCCTCAAGAAGCCTTTCGCTAAGACAGCTCTTGTGGAATTGACAAAGTGATATTTGGAAGCTCATAGAGCGCTATGGTGAAAAAGGAGATATCCTCAGATGAAATTTGAAAAGAAGCTTTCTGAGAAACTGCTCTGTGATGTGTGACTTCCACTCACAGAGTTACACCCGTATTTCGTGGATCTCTTTGCTAGCCTTATTTCTGTGGAATCTGAGAACAGATATTTCGGATCACTTTGAAGACTATAGGGCCAAAGAAAATATCCTCCGATAACAAAGAGAAAGAAGCTTTCTGAGAAACTTCTTTGTGTTCTGTGAAATCATCTCACAGAGTTACAGCTTTCCCCTCAAGAACCCTTTCGGTAAGACAGTTCTTGTGGAATTGGCAAAGGGATATTTGGAAGCCCATAGAGGGCTATGGTGAAAAAGGAAATACCCTCAGATGAAATCTGGAAAGAAGCTTTCTGAGAAACTGCTTAGTGTTCTGTTAATTCATCTCACAGAGTTACATCTGTATTTCGTGTATCTCTTTGCTAGCCTTATTTCTGTGGAATCTGAGAACAGATATTTCGGATCCCTTTGAAGAATATAGGGCCAAAGGAAATATCCTCCGATAACAAAGAGAAAGAAGCTTTCTGAGAAACTTCTTTGTGTTCTGTGAAATCATCTCACAGAGTTACAGCTTTCCCCTCAAGAAGCCTTTCGCTAAGACAGTTCTTGTGGAATTGGCAAAGGGATATTTGGAAGCCCATACAGGCCTATGGTGAATAAGGAAATATCCTCAGATGGAATCTGGAAAGAAGCTTTCTGAGAAACTGGTTAGTGTTCTGTTAATTCATCTCACAGAGTTACATCTCTATTTCGAGGATCTCTTTGCTAGCCTTATTTCTGTGGAATCTGAGAAAAGATATTTCGGATCCCTTTGAAGACTATAGAACCAAAGGGAATATCCTCCGATAACAAAGAGAAAGAAGCTTTCTGAGAAACGTCTTTGTGTTCTGTGAAATCATCTCACCGAGTTACAGCTTTCCCCTCAAGAAGCCTTTCGCTAAGACAGTTCTTGTGGCATTGGCAAAGTGATATTTGGAAGCCCATAGAGGCCTACGGTGAAAAAGGAAATATCCTCAGATGAAATCTGGAAAGAAGCTTTCTCAGAAACTGCTCTGTGATGTGTGACTTCCACTCACACAGTTACATCTGTATTTCGTGGATCTCTTTGCTAGCCTTATTTCTGTGGAATCTGAGAACAGATATTTCGGATACCTTTGAAGACTATAGGGCCAAAGGAAATATCCTCCGATAACAAAGAGAAAGAAGCTTTCTGAGAAACTTCTTTCTGTTCTGTGAAATCATCTCACAGAGTTACAGCTTTCCCCTCAAGAAGCCTTTCGCTAAGACAGTTCTTGTGGAATTGGCAAAGTGATATTTGGAAGCCCATAGAGGGCTATGGTGAAAAAGGAAATATCCTCAGATGAAATCTGGAAAGAAGCTTTCTGAGAAACTGCTCTGTGATGTGTGACTTCCACTCAAAGAGTTACATCTGTACTTCGTGGATCTCTTTGCTAGCCTTATTTCTGTGGAATCTGAGAACAGATATTTCGGATCCCTTTGAAGACTATAGGGCCAAAGGAAATATCCTCCGATAACAAAGAGAAAGAAGCTTTCTGAGAAACTTCTTTGTGTTCTGTGAAATCATCTCACAGAGTTACAGCTTTCCCCTCAAGAAGCCTTTGGCTAAGACAGTTCTTGTGGAATTGGCAAAGTGATATTTGGAAGCCCATAGAGGGCTATGGTGAAAAAGCAAATATCCTCAAATGAAATCTGGAAAGAAGCTTTCTGAGACACTGCTCTGTGATGTGTGACTTCCACTCACAGAGTTACATCTGTATTTCATGGATCTCTTTGCTAGCCTTATTTCTGTGGAATCTGAGACCAGATATTTCGGATCCCTTTGAAGACTATAGGGCCAAAGGAAATATCCTCCGATAACAAAGAGAAAGAAGCTTTCTGAGAAACTTCTTTGTGTTCTTGAAATCATCTCACAGAGTTACAGCTTTCCTATCAAGAAGCCTTTCGCTAAGACAGTTCTTGTGGAATTGGCAAAGTGATATTTGGAAGCCCATAGAGGGCTAAGGTGAAAAAGGAAATATCCTCAGATGATATCTGGAAAGAAGCTTTCTGAGAAACTGCTCTGTGATGTGTGACTTCCACTCACAGAGTTACATCTGTATTTCGTGGATCTCTTTGTTAGACTTATTTCTGTGGAATCTGAGAATAGATATTTCGGATCCCATTGAAGACTACAGGGCCAAAGGAAATATCCTCCGATAACAAAGAGAAAGAAGCTTTCTGAGAAACTTCTTTGTGTTCTGTGAAATCATCTCACAGAGTTACAGCTTTCCCCTCAAGAAGCCTTTCGCTAAGACAGTTCTTGTGGAATTGGCAAAGTGATATTTTGAAGCCCTTAGAGGGCTATGGTGAAAAAGGAAATATCCTCAGATGAAATCTGGAAAGAAACTTTCTGAGAAACTGCTCTGTGATGTGTGACTTCCACTCACAGAGTTACATCTGTATTTCGTGGATCTCTTTGCTAGCCTTATTTCTGTGGAATCTGAGAACAGATATTTCGGATCCCTTTGATGACTATAGGGCCAAAGGAAATATCCTCCGATAACAAAGAGAAAGAAGCTTTCTGAGAAACTTCTTTGTGTTCTGTGAAATCATCTCACAGAGTTACAGCTTTCCCCTCAAGAACCCTTTCGGTAAGACAGTTCTTGTGGAATTGACAAAGGGATATTTGGGAGCCCATAGAGGCCTATGGTGAAAAAGGAAATATGCTCAGATGAAATCTGGAAAGAAGCTTTCTGCGAAACTGCTTAGTGTTCTGTTAATTCATCTCACAGAGTTACATCTGTATTTCGTTGATCTCTTTGCTAGCGTTATTTCTGTGGAATCTGAGAACAGATATTTCGGATCCCTTTGAAGACTATGGGGCCAAAGGAAATATCCTCCGATAACAAAGAGAAAGAAGCTTTCTGAGAAACTTCTTTGTGTTCTGTGAAATCATCTCACAGAGTTACAGCTTTCCCCTCAAGAAGACTTTCGCTAAGACAGTTCTTGTGGCATTGGCAAAGTGATATTTGGAAGCCCATAGAGGGCTGTGGTGAAAAAGGAAATATCCTCAGATGAAATCTGGAAAGAAGCTTTCTCAGAAACTGCTCTGTGATGTGTGACTTCCACTCACACAGTTACGTCTGTATTTCGTGGATTTCTTTGCTAGCCTTATTTCTGTGGAATCTGAGAACAGATATTTCGGATACCCTTGAAGACTATAGGGCCAAAGGAAATATCCTCTGATAACAAAGAGAAAGAAGCTTTCTGAGAAACTTCTTTGTGTTCTGTGAAATCATCTCACAGAGTTACAGCTTTCCCCTCAAGAAGCCTTTCGCTAAGACAGTTCTTTTGGAATTGGCAAAGTGATGTTTGGAAGTCCATAGAGGGTTATGGTGAAAAAGGAAATATCCTCAGATGAAATATGGAAAGAAGCTTTCTGAGAAACTGCTTAGTGTTCTGTTAATTCATCTCACAGAGTTACATATCTATTTCATGTATCTCTTTGCTAGCCTTATTTCTGTGGAATCTGAGAACAAATATTTCGGATCCCTTTGAAGACTATAGGGACAAAGGAAATATCCTCCGATAACAAAGAGAAAGAAGCTTTCTGAGGAACTTCTTTGTGTTCTGTGAAATCATCTCACAGAGTTACAGCTTCCTGCTCAAGAAGCCTTTCGCTAAGACAGTTCTTGTGGAATTGGCAAAGTGATATTTGGAAGCCCATAGAGGCCTATGGTGAAAAAGGAAATATCCTCAGATGAAATCTGGAAAGAAGCTTTCTGAGAAACTGCTTAGTGTTCTGTTAATTCATCTCACAGAGTTACATCTGTATTTCGTGGATCTCTTTGCTAGCCTTATTTCTGTGGAATCTGAGAACAGATATTTCGGATCGCTTTGAAGACTATAGGGCCAAAGGAAATATCCTCCGATTACAAAGAGAAAGAAGCTTTCTGAGAAACTTCTTTGTGTTCTGTGAAATCATCTCACAGAGTTACAGCTTTCCCCTCAAGAAGCCTTTCGCTAAGACAGTTCTTGTGGAATTGGCAAAGTGATATTTGGAAGCCCACAGAGGGCTATGGTGAAAAAGGAAATAACCTCAGATGAAATCTGGAAAGAAGCTTTCTGAGAAACTGCTCTGTGATGTGTGACTTCCACTCAAAGAGTTACATCTGTACTTCGTGGATCTCTTTGCTAGCCTTATTTCTGTGGAATCTGAGAACAGATATTTCGGATCCCTTTGAAGACTATAGGGCCAAAGGAAATATCCTCCGATAACAATGAGAAAGAAGCTTTCTGAGAAACTTCTTTGTGTTCTGTGAAATCATCTCACAGAGTTACAGCTTTCCCCTCAAGAAGCCTTTCGCTAAGACAGTTCTTGTGGAATTGGCAAAGTGATATTTGGAAGCCCATAGAGGGCTATGGTAAAAAAGGAAATATCCTCAGATGAAATCTGGAAAGAAGCTTTCTGAGAAACTGCTCTGTGATGTGTGACTTCCACTCACAGAGTTACATCTGTATTTCGTGGATCTCTTTGCTAGCCTTATTTCTGTGGAATCTGAGAACAGATACGTCGGATCCCTTTGAAGACTATAGGACCAAAGGAAATATCCTCCGATAACAAAGAGAAAGAAGCTTTTTGAGAAACTTCTTTGTGTTCTGTGAAATCATCTCACAGAGTTACAGCTTTCCCCTCAAGAAGCCTTTCGCTAAGACAGTTCTTGTGGAATTGGCAAAGGGATATTTGGAAGCCCATAGAGGGCTATGGTGAAAAAGGAAATATCCTCAGATGAAATCTGGAAAGAAGGTTTCTGAGAAACTGCTTAGTGTTCTGTTAATTCATCTCACAGAGTTACATCTGTATTTCGTGGATCTCTTTTCTAGCCTTATTTCTGTGGAATCTGAGAACAGATATTTCGGATCCCTTTGAAGACTATAGGGCCAAAGGAAATATCCTCCGATAACAAAGAGAAAGAACCTTTCTGAGAAACTTCTTTGTGTTCTGTGAAATCATCTCACAGAGTTACAGCTTTCCCCTCAAGAAGCCTTTCGCTAAGACAGTTCTTGTGGAATTGGCAAAGTGATATTTGGAAGCCCATAGAGGGCTATGGTGAAAAAGGAAATATCCTCAGATGAAATCTGGAAAGAAGCTTTCTGAGAAACTGCTTAGTGTTCTGTTAATTCATCTCACAGAGTTACATCTGTATTTCGTGGATCTCTTTGCTAGCCTTATTTCTGTGGAATCTGAGAACAGATATTTCGGATCCCTTTGAAGACTATAGGGCCAAAGGAAATATCCTCCGATAACAAAGAGAAAGAAGCTTTCTGAGAAACTTCTTTGTGTTCTGTGAAATCATCTCACAGAGTTACAGCTTTCCCCTCAAGAAGCCTTTCGCTAAGACAGTTCTTGTGGAATTGGCAAAGTGATATTTGGAAGCCCATAGAGGGCTATGGTGAAAAAGGAAATATCCTCAGATGAAATCTGGAAAGAAGCTTTCTGAGAAACTGCTCTGTGATGTGTGACTTCCACTCACAGAGTTACATCTGTATTTCGTGGATCTCTTTGCTAGCCTTATTTCTGTGGTATCTGAGAACAGATATTTCGGATCCCTTTGAAGACTATAGGGCCAAAGGAAATATCCTCCGATAACAAAGAGAAAGAAGCTTTCTGAGAAACTTCTTTGTGTTCTGTGAAATCATCTCACAGAGTTCTAGCTTTCCCTTCAAGAAGCCTTTCGCTAAGACAGTTCTTGTGGAATTGGCAAAGTGATATTAGGAAGTCCTTAGAGGGTTATGGTGAAAAAGGAAATATCCTGAGATGAAATCTGGGAAGAAGCTTTCTGAGAAACTGCTTAGTGTTCTGTTAATTCATCTCACAGTGTTACATCTCTATTTCGTTGATCTCTTTGCTAGCCTTATATCTGTGTAATCTGAGAATAGATATTTCGGATCCCTTTGAAGACTATAGGGCCAAAGAAAATATCCTCCGATAAGAAAGAGAAAGAAGCTTTCTGAGAAACTTCTTTGTGTTCTGTGAAATCATCTCGCATAGTTACAGCTTTCCCCTCAAGAAGCCTTTCGCTAAGACAGTTCTTGTGGAATTGGCAAAGGGATATTTGGAAGCCCATAGAGGCCTATGGAGAAAAAGGAAATATCCTTAGATGAAATCTGGAAAGAAGCTTTCTGAGAAACTGCTTAGTGTTCTGTTAATTCATCTCACAGAGTTACATCTGTATTTCGCGGATCTCTTTGCTAGCCTTATTTCTGTGGAATCTGAGAACAGATATTTCGGATCCCTTTGAAGACTATAGGGCCAAAGGAAATATCCTCCGATAACAAAGAGGAAGAAGCTTTCTGAGAAACTTCTTTGTGTTTGTGAAATCATCTCACAGAGCTACAGCTTTCCCCTCAGGAAGCCTTTCGCTAAGACAGTTCTTGTGGAATTGGCAAAGGGATATTTGGAAGCCCAGAGAGGGCTATGGTGAAAAAGGAAATATCCTCAGATGAAATCTGGAAAGAAGCTTTCTGAGAAACTGCTTAGTGTTCTGTTAATTCATCTCACAGAGTTACATCTGTATTTCGTGGATCTCTTTGCTAGCCTTATTTCTGTGGAATCTGAGAACAGATATTTCGGATCCCTTTGAAGACTATAGGGCCAAAGGAAATATCCTCCGATAACAAAGAGAAAGAAGCTTTCTGAGAAACTTCTTTGTGTTCTGTGAAATCATCTCACATAGTTACAGCTTTCCCCTCAAGAAGCCTTTCGCTAAGACAGTTCTTGTGGAATTGGCAAAGGGATATTTGGAAGCCCATAGAGGCCTATGGTGAAAAAGGAAATATCCTCAGATGAAATCTGGAAAGAAGCTTTCTGAGAAACTGCTTAGTGTTCTGTTAATTCATCTCACAGAGTTACATCTGTATTTCGCGGATCTCTTTGCTAGCCTTATTTCTGTGGAATCTGAGAACAGATATTTCGGATCCCTTTGAAGACTATAGGGCCAAAGGAAATATCCTCCGATAACAAAGAGAAAGAAGCTTTCTGAGAAACTTCTTTGTGTTCTGTGAAATCATCTCACAGAGTTACAGCTTTCCGCTCAAGAAGCCTTTCGCTAAGACAGTTCTTGTGGAATTGGCAAAGGGATATTTGGAAGTCCATAGAGGCCTATGGTGAAAAAGGAGATATCCTCAGATGAAATCTGGAAAGAAGCTTTCTGAGAAACTGCTTAGTGTTCTGTTAATTCATCTCACAGAGTTACATCTGTATTTCGTGGATCTCTTTGCTAGCCTTATTTCTGTGGAATCTGAGAACAGATAATTCGGATCCCTTTGAAGACTATAGGGGCAAAGAAATATCCTCAGATAACAAAGAGAAAGAAGCTTTCTGAGAAACTTCTTTGTGTTCTGTGAAATCATCTCACAGAGTTACAGCTTTCCCCTCAAGAAGCCTTTCGCTGAGACAGTTCTTGTGGAATTGGCAAAGTGATATTTGGAAGCCCATAGAGGGCTATGGTGAAAAAGGAAATATCCTCAGATGGAATCTGGAAAGACGCTTTCTGAGAAACTGCTTAGAGTTCTGTTAATTCATCTCACAGAGTTACATCTGTATTTCGTGGATCTCTTTGCTAGCCTTATTTCTGTGGAATCTGAGAACAGATATTTCGGATCCCTTTGAAGACTATAGGGCCAAAGGAAATATCCTCCGATAACAAAGAGAAAGAAGCTTTCTGAGAAACTTCTTTGTGTTCTGTGAAATCATCTCACAGAGTTACAGCATTCCCCTCAAGAAGCCTTTCGCTTATACAGTTCTTGTGGAATTGGCAAAGGGATATTTGGGAGCCCATTGTGGCCTATGGTGAAAAAGGAAATATCGTTAGATGAAATCTGGAAAGAAGCTTTCTGAGAAACTGCTTAGTGTTCTGTTAATTCATCTCACAGAGTTACATCTGTATTTCGCGCATCTCTTTGCTAGCCTTATTTCTGTGGAATCTGAGAACAGATATTTCGGATCCCTTTGAAGACTATAAAGCCAAAGGAAATATCCTCCGATAACAAAGAAAAAGAAGCTTTCTGAGAAACTTCTTTGTGTTCTGTGAAATCATCTCACAGAGTTACAGCTTTCCCCTCAAGAAGCCTTTCGCTAAGACAGTTCTTGTGGAATTGGCAAAGGGATATTTGGAAGCCCAGAGAGGGCTATGGTGAAAAAGGAAATATCCTCAGATGAAATCTGGAAAGAAGCTTTCTGAGAAACTGCTTAGTGTTCTGTTAATTCATCTCACAGAGTTACATCTGTATTTCGTGGATCTCTTTGCTAGCCTTATTTCTGTGGAATCTGAGAACAGATATTTCGGATCCCTTTGAAGACTATAGGGCCAAAGGAAATATCCTCCGATAACAAAGAGAAAGAAGCTTTCTGAGAAACTTCTTTGTGTTTGTGAAATCATCTCACAGAGCTACAGCTTTCCCCTCAGGAAGCCTTTCGCTAAGACAGTTCTTGTGGAATTGGCAAAGGGATATTTGGAAGCCCAGAGAGGGCTATGGTGAAAAAGGAAATATCCTCAGATGAAATCTGGAAAGAAGCTTTCTGAGAAACTGCTTAGTGTTCTGTTAATTCATCTCACAGAGTTACATCTGTATTTCGTGGATCTCTTTGCTAGCCTTATTTCTGTGGAATCTGAGAACAGATATTTCGGATCCCTTTGAAGACTATAGGGCCAAAGGAAATATCCTCCGATAACAAAGAGAAAGAAGCTTTCTGAGAAACTTCTTTGTGTTCTGTGAAATCATCTCCAAGAGTTACAGCTTTCCCCTCAAGAAGCCTTTCGCTAAGACAGTTCTTTTGGAATTGGCAAAGGGATATTTGGAAGCCCATAGAGGCCTATGGTGAAAAAGGAAATATGCTCAGATGGAATCTGGAAAGAAGCTTTCTGAGAAACATGTTCGTGTTCTGTTAATTCATCTCACAGAGTTACATCTGTATTTCGTGGATCTCCTTGCTAGCCTTATTTCTGTGGAATCTAAGAACAGATATTTCGGATCCCTTTGAAGACTATAGGAGCAAAGGGAATATCCTCCGATAACAAAGAGAAAGAAACTTTCTGAGAAATTTCTTTGTGTTCTGTGAAATCACCTCACAGAGTTACAGCTTTCCCCTCAAGAAGCCCTTCGCTAGGACAGTTCTTGTGGAATTGGCAAAGTGATATTTGGAAGCCCATAGAGGGCTATGGTGAAAAAGGAAATATCCTCAGATGAAATCTGGAAAGAAGCTTTCTGAGAAACTGCTCTGTGATGTGTGAATTCCACTCACAGAGTTACATCTGTATTTCGTGGATCTCTCTGCTAGCCTTATTTCTGTGGAATCTGAGAACAGATATTTCAGATACCTTTGAAGACTATAGGGCCAAAGGAAATATCCTCCGATAACAAAGAGAAAGAAGCTTTCTGAGAAACTTCTTGGTGTTCTGTGAAATCATCTCACAGAGTTACAGATTTCCCCTCAAGAGCCTTTCGCTAAGACAGTTCTTGTGGAATTGGCAAAGGGATATTTGGGAGCCCATAGAGGCCGATGTTGAAAAAGGAAATATCCTCAGATGAAATCTGGAAAGAAGCTTTCTGAGAAACTGCTTAGTGTTCTGTTAATTCGTCTCACAGAGTTACATCTGTATTTCGTGGATCTCTTTGCTAGCCTTATTTCTGTGGAATCTGAGAACAGATTTTTCGGATCCCTTTGAAGACTATAGGGCCAAAGGAAATATCCTCCGATAACAAAGAGAAAGAAGCTTTCTGAGAAACTTCTTTGTGTTCTGTGAAATCATCTCACAGAGTTACAGCTTTCCCCTCAAGAAGCCTTTCGCTATGACAGTTCTTGTGCAATTGGCCAAGTGATATTTGGAAGCCCATAGAGGGCTATGATGAAAAAGGAAATATCCTCAGATGAAATCTGGAAAGAAGCTTTCAGAGAAACTGGTTAGTGTTCTCTTAATTCATCTCACAGAGTTACATCTCTATTTCGTGGATCTCTTTGCTAGCCTTATTTCTGTGGAATCTGAGAACAGATATTTCGGATACCTTTGAAGACTATAGGGCCAAAGGAAATATCCTCCGATAACAAAGGGAAAGAAGGTTTCTGAGAAACTTCTTTGTGTTCTGTGAAATCATCTCACAGAGTTACAGCTTTCCCCTCAAGAAGCCTTTCGCTAAGACAGTTCTTGTGGAATTGGCAAAGGGATATTTGGAAGCCCAGAGAGGGCTATGGTGAAAAAGGAAATATCCTCAGATGAAATCTGGAAAGAAGCTTTCTGAGAAACTGCTTAGTGTTCTGTTAATTCATCTCACAGAGTTACATCTGTATTTCGTGGATCTCTTTGCTAGCCTTATTTCTGTGGAATCTGAGAACAGATATTTCGGATCCCTTTGAAGACTATAGGGCCAAAGGGAATATCCTCCGATAACAAAGAGAAAGAAGCTTTCTGAGAAACTTCTTTGTGTTCTGTGAAATCATCTCACAGAGTTACAGCTTTCCCCTCAAGAAGCCTTTCGCTAAGACAGTTCTTGTGGAATTGGCCAAGTGATATTTGGAAACCCATAAAGGGCTATGGTGAAAAAGGAAATATCCTCAGATGAAATCTGGAAAGAAGCTTTCAGAGAAACTGGTTAGTGTTCTCTTAATTCATCTCACAGAGTTACATCTCTATTTCGTGGATCTCTTTGCTAGCCTTATTTCTGTGGAATCTGAGAACAGATATTTCGGATACCTTTGAAGACTATAGGGCCAAAGGAAATATCCTCTGATAACAAAGAGAAAGAAGCTTTCTGAGAAACTTCTTTGTGTTCTGTGAAATCATCTCACAGAGTTACAGCTTTCCCCTCAAGAAGCCTTTCGCTAATACAGTTCTTGTGGAATTGGCAAAGGGATATTTGGGAGCCCATTGAGGCCTATGGTGAAAAAGGAAATATCCTTAGATGAAATCTGGAAAGAAGCTTTCTGAGAAATTGCTTAGTGTTCTGTTAATTCATCTCACAGAGTTACATCTGTATTTCGCGGATCTCTTTGCTAGCCTTATTTCTGTGGAATCTGAGAACAGATATTTCGGATCCCTTTGAGAACTATAGGGCCAAAGGAAATATCCTCCGATAACAAAGAGAAAGAAGCTTTCTGAGAAACTTCTTTGTGTTCTGTGAAATCATCTCACAGAGTTACAGCTTTCCCCTCAAGAAGCCTTTCGCTAAGACAGTTCTTGCGGAATTGGCAAAGGGATATTTGGAAGCCCATAGAGGCCTATGGTGAAAAAGGAAATATGCTCAGATGGAATCTGGAAAGAAGCTTTCTGAAAAACTTGTTCGTGTTCTGTTAATTCATCTCACAGAGTTACATCTGTATTTCGTGGATCTCTTTGCTAGCCTTATTTCTGTGGAATCTAAGAACAGATATTTCGGATCCCTTTGAAGACTATAGGAGCAAAGGGAATATCCTCCGATAACAAAGAGAAAGAAGCCTTCTGAGAAACTTCTTTGTGTTCTGTGAAATCATCTCACAGAGTTACATCTTTCCCCTCAAGAATCCTTTCGCTAAGACAGTTCTTGTGGAATTGGCAAGGTGATATTTGGAAGCCCATAGAGGGCTATGGTGAAAAACGAAATATCCTCAGATGAAATCTGGAAAGAAGCTTTCTGAGAAACTGGTCTGTGATGTGTGACTTCCACTCACAGAGTTACATCTGTATTTCGTGGATCTCTTTGCTAGCCTTATTTCTGTGGAATCTGAGAACAGATATTTCGGATCCCTTTGAAAACTATAGGGCCAAAGAAATATCCTCCGATAACAAAGAGAAAGAAGCTTTCTGAGAAACTTCTTTGTGTTCTGTGAAATCATCTCACAGAGTTACAGCTTTCCCCACAAGAAGCCTTTCGATAAGACAGTTCTTGTGGAATTGGCAAAGTGATATTTGGAAGCCCATAGAGGGCTACGGTGAAAAAGGAAATATCCTCAGATGGAATCTGGAAAGAAGCTTTCTGAGAAACTGATTGGTGTTCCGTTAATTCATCTCATAGAGTTACATCTGTATTTCGTGGATCTCTCTGCTAGCTTTATTTCTGTGGAATCTGAGAACAGATATTTCGGATCCCTTTGAAGACTGTAGGGCCAAAGGAAATATCCTCCGATAACAAAGAGAAAGAAGCTTTCTGAGAAACTTCTTTGTGTTCTGTGAAATCATTTCACAGAGTTACATCTTTCCCCTCAAGAAGCCTTTCGCTAAGACAGTTCTTGTGGAATTGGCAAGGTGATATTTGGAAGCCCATAGAGGGCTATGGTGAAAAAGGAAATATCCTCAGATGAAATCTGGAAAGAAGCTTTCTGAGAAACTGGTCTGTGATGTGTGACTTCCACTCACGGAGTTACATCTGTATTTCGTGGATCCCTTTGCTAGCCTTATTTCTGTGGAATCTGAGAACAGATATTTCGGATCCCTTTGAAGACTATAGGGCCAAAGGAAATATCCTCCGATAACAAAGAGAAAGAAGCTGTCTGAGAAACTTCTTTGTGTTCTGTGAAATCATCTCACAGAGTTACAGCTTTCCCCTCAAGAAGCCTTTCGCTAAGACAGTTCTTGTGGAATTGGCAAAGGGATATTTGGAAGCCCATAGAGGCCTATGGTGAAAAAGGAAATATCCTCAGATGAAATCTGGAAAGAAGCTTTCTGAGAAACTGCTTAGTGTTCTGTTAATTCATCTCACAGAGTTACATCTGTATTTCGTGGATCTCTTTGCTAGCCTTATTTCTGTGGAATCTGAGAACAGATATTTCGGATCCCTTTGAAGACTATAGGGCCAAAGGAAATATCCTCCGATAACAAAGAGAAAGAAGCTTTCTGAGAAACTTCTTTGTGTTCTGTGAAATCATCTCAAAGAGTTACAGCTTTCCCCTCAAGAAGCCTTTCGTTAAGACAGTTCTTGTGGAATTGGCAAAGTGATATTTGGAAGCCCATAGAGGGCTATGGTGAAAAAGGAAATATCCTCAGATGAAATCTGGAAAGAAACTTTCTGAGAAACTGCTTAGTGTTCTGTTAATTCATCTCACAGAGTTACATCTCTATTTCGAGGATCTCTTTGCTAGCCTTATTTCTGTGGAATCTGAGAACAGATATTTCGGATCCCTTTGAAGACTATAGGACCAAAGGGATTATCCTCCGATAACAAAGAGAAAGAAGCTTTCTGAGAAACTTCTTTGTGTTCTGTGAAATCATCTCACAGAGTTACAGCTTTCCCCTCAAGAAGCCTTTCACTAAGACAGTTCTTGTGGAATTGGCAAAGGGATATTTGGAAGCCCATAGAGGGCTATGGTGAAAAAGGAATTATCCTCAGATGGAATCTGGAAAGAAGCTTTCTGAGAAACTGGTTGGTGTTCCGTTAATTCATCTCACAGAGTTACATCTGTATTTCGTGGATCTCTTTGCTAGCCTTATTTCTGTGGAATCTGAGAACAGATATTTCGGATCCCTTTGAAGACTGTAGGGCCAAAGGAAATATCCTCCGATAACAAAGAGAAAGAAGCTTTCTGAGAAACTTCTTTGTGTTCTGTGAAATCATCTCACAGAGTTACATCTTTCCCCTCCTGAAGCCTTTCGCTAAGACAGTTCTTGTGGAATTGGCAAGGTGATATTTGGAAGCCCATAGAGGGCTATGGTGAAAAAGAAAATATCCTCAGATGAAATCTGGAAAGAAGCTTTCTGAGAAACTGGTCTGTGATGTGTGACTTCCACTCACAGAGTTACATCTGTATTTCGTGGATCCCTTTGCTAGCCTTATTTCTGTGGAATCTGAGAACAGATATTTCGGATCCCTTTGAAGACTATAGGGCCAAAGGAAATATCCTCCGATAACAAAGAGAAAGAAGCTTTCTGAGAAACTTCTTTGTGTTCTGTGAAATCATCTCACAGAGTTGCAGCTTTCCCCTCAAGAAGCCTTTCGCTAAGACAGTTCTTGTGGAATTGGCAAAGGGATATTTGGAAGCCCATAGAGGCCTACGGTGAAAAACGAAATATCCTCAGATGAAATCTGGAAAGAAGATTTCTGAGAAACTGCTTAGTGTTCTGTTAATTCATCTCACAGAGTTACATCTGTATTTCGTGGATCTCTTTGCTAGCCTTATTTCTGTGGAATCTGAGAACAGATATTTCGGATCCCTTTGAAGACTATAGGGCCAAAGGAAATATCCTCCGATAACAAAGGGAAAGAAGCTTTCTGAGAAACTTCTTTGTGTTCTGTGAAATCATCTCAAAGAGTTACAGCTCTCCCCTCAAGAAGCCTTTCGTTAAGACAGTTCTTGTGGAATTGGCAAAGTGATATTTGGAAGCCCATAGAGGGCTATGGTGAAAAAGGAAATATCCTCAGATGAAATCTGGAAAGAAGCTTTCTGAGAAACTGCTTAGTGTTCTGTTAATTCGTCTCACAGAGTTACATCTCTATTTCGTGGATCTCTTTGCTAGCCTTATTTCTGTGGAATCTGAGAACAGATATTTCCGATCCCTTTGAAGACTATAGGGCAAAAGGAAATATCCTCCGATAACAAAGAGAAAGAAGCTTTCTGAGAAACTTCTTTGTGTTCTGTGAAATCATCTCACAGAGTTACAGCTTTCCCCTCAAGAAGCCTTTCGCTAAGACAGTTCTTGTGGAATTGGCAAAGTGATATTTGGAAGCCCATAGAGGGCTATGGTGAAAAAGGAAATATCCTCAGGAGAAATCTGGAAAGAAGCTTTCTGAGAAACTGCTTAGTGTTCTGTTAATTCATCTCACAGAGTTACAGCTGTATTTCGTGGATCTCTTTGCTAGCCTTATTTCTGTGGAATCTGAGAACAGATATTTCGGATCCCTTTGAAGTCTATAGGGCCAAAGGAAATATCCTCCGATAACAAAGAGAAAGAAGCTTTCTGAGAAACTTCTTTGTTTTCTGTGAAATCATCTCACAGAGTTACAGCTTTCCCCTCAAGAAGCCTTTTGCTAAGACAGTTCTTGTGGAATTGGCAAAGGGTTATTCGAAAGCCCATACAGGCCTATAGTGAAAAAGGAAATATCCTCCGATGGAATCTGGAAAGAAGCTTTCTGAGAAACTGGTTAGTGTTCTGTTAATTCATCTCACAGAGTTACATCTCTATTTCGAGGATCTCTTTGCTAGCCTTATTTCTGTGGAATCTGAGAAGAGATATTTCGGATCCCTTTGAAGACTATAGGACCAAAGGGAATATCCTCCGATAACAAAGAGAAAGAAGCTTTCTGAGAAACTTCTTTGTGTTCTGTGAAATCATCTCACAGAGTTACAGCTTTCCCCTCAAGAAGCCTTTCGCTAAGACAGTTCCTGTGGAATTGGCAAAGTGATATTTGGAAGCCCATAGAGGGCTATGGTGAAAAAGGAAATATCCTCAGATGAAATCTGGAAAGAAGCTTTCTGAGAAACTGCTCTGTGATGTGTGACTTCCACTCACAGAGTTAAATCTGTATTTCGTGGATCTCTTTGCTAGCCTTATTTCTGTGGAATCTGAGAACAGATATTTCGGATCGCTTTGAAGACTATAGGGCCAAAGGAAATATCCTCCGATAACAAAGAGAAAGAAGCTTTCTGAGAAACTTCTTTGTGTTCTGTGAAATCATCTCACAGAGATACAGCTTTCCCCTCAAGAAGCCTTTCGCTAAGACAGTTTTTGTGGAATTGGCAAAGTGATATTTGGAAGCCCATAGAGGGCTATGGTGAAAAAGGAAATATCCTCAGATGAAATCTGGAAAGAAGCTTTCTGAGAAACTGCTCTGTGATGTGTGACTTCCACTCACAGAGTTACATCTGTATTTCGTGGATCTCTTTGCTAGCCTTATTTCTGTGGAATCTGAGTACAGATATTTCGGATCCCTTTGAAGACTATAGGGCCAAAGGAAATATCCTCCGATAAAAAAGAGAAAGAAGCTTCCTGAGAAACTTGTTTGTGTTCTGTGAAATCATCTCACAGAGTTACAGCTTTCCCCTCAAGAAGCCTTTCGCTAAGACAGTTCTTGTGGAATTGGCAAAGTGATATTTGGAAGCCCATAGAGGGCTATGGTGAAAAAGGAAATATCCTCAGATGAAATCTGGAAAGAAGCTTTCTGAGAAACTGGTCTGTCATGTGTGACTTCCACTCACAGAGTTACATCTGTATTTCGTGGATCTCTTTGCTAGCCTTATTTCTGTGGAATCTGAGAACAGATATTTCGGATCCCTTTGAAGACTATAGGGCTAAAGGAAATATCCTCCGATAACAAAGAGAAAGAAGCTTTCTGAGAAACTTCTTTGTGTTCTGTGAAATCATCTCACAGAGTTACAGCTTTCCTATCAAGAAGCCTTTCGCTAAGACAGTTCTTGAGGAATTGGCAAAGTGATATTTGGAAGCCCATAGAGGGTTATGGTGAAAAAGGAAATATCCTCAGATGAAATCTGGAAAGAAGCTTTCTGAGAAACTGCTTAGTGTTCTGTTAATTCATCTCACAGAGTTACAGCTGTATTTCGTGGATCTCTTTGCTAGCCTTATTTCTGTGGAATCTGAGAACAGATATTTCGGATCCCTTTGAAGACTATAGGGCCAAAGGAAATATCCTCCGATAACAAAGAGAAAGAAGCTTTCTGAGAAACTTCTTTGTGTTCTGTGAAATCATCTCACAGAGTTACAGCTTTCCCCTCAAGAAGCCTTTCGCTAAGGCAGTTCTTGTGGAATTGGCAAAGTGATATTTGGAAGCCCATAGAGGGCTATGGTGAAAAAGGAAATATCCTCAGATGAAATCTGGAAAGAAGCTTTTTGAGAAACTGCTTAGTGTTCTGTTAATTCATCTCACAGAGTTACATCTGTATTTCGTGGTTCTCTTTGCTAGCCTTATTTCTGTGGAATATGAGAACAGATATTTAGGATCCCTTTGAAGACTAAAGCGCAAAAGGAAATGTCCTCCGATAACAAAGAGAAAGAAGCTTTCTGAGAAACTTCTTTGTGTTCTGTGAAATCATCTCACAGAGTTACAGCTTTCCCCTCAAGAAGCCTTTAGCTAAGACAGTTCTTGTGGAATTGGCAAAGTGATATTTGGAAGCTGATAGAGGGCTATGGTGAAAAAGGAAATATCCTCAGATGAAATCTGGAAAGAAGTTTCTGAGAAACTGCTCTGTGATGTGTGACTTCCACTCACAGAGTTACATCTGTATTTCGTGGATCTCTTTGCTGGCCTTATTTCTGTGGAATCTGAGAACATATATTTCGGATCCCTTTGAAGACTATAGGACCAAAGGGAATATCCTCCGATAACAAAGAGAAAGAAGCTTTCTGAGAAACTTCTTTGTGTTCTGTGAAATCATCTCACAGAGTTAGAGCTTTCCCCTCAAGAAGCCTTTCGCTAAGACAGTTCTTGTGGAATTGGCAAAGGGATATTTGGAGGCCATAGAGGGCTATGGTGAAAATGGAAATATCCTCAGATGGAATCTGGAAAGAAGCTTTCAGAGAAACTTGTTAGTGTTCTGTTAATTCATCTCACAGAGTTACATCTCTATTTCGTGGATCTCTTTGCTAGCCTTATTTCTGTGGAATCTAAGAACAGATATTTCGGATCCCTTTGAAGACTATAGGACCAAAGGGAATATCCTCCGATAACAAAGAGAAAGAAGCTTTCTGAGAAACTTCTTTGTGTTCTGTGAAATCATCTCACAGAGTAGCAGCTTTCCCCTCAAGAAGCCTTTCGCTAAGACAGTTCTTGTGGAATTGGCAAAGTGATATTTGGAAGCCCATAGTGGCCTATGCTAAAAAAGGAAATATCCTTAGATGGAATCTGGAAAGAAGCTTTCTGAGAAACTGCTCTATGATGTGTGACTTCCACTCACAGAGTTACATCTGTATTTCGTGGATCTCTTTGCTAGCCTTATTTCTGTGGAATCTGAGAACAGATATTTCGGATCCCTTTGAAGACTATAGGGCCAAAGGAAATATCCTCCGATAACAAAGAGAAAGAAGCTTTCTGAGAAACTTCTTTGTGTTCTGTGAAATCATCTCACAGAGTTACAGCTTTCCCCTCAAGAAGCCTTTCACTAAGACAGTTCTTGTGGAATTGGCAAAGGGATATTTGGAAGCCCATAGAGGGCTATGGTGAAAAAAGAATTATCCTCAGATGGAATCTGAAAAGAAGCTTTCTGAGAAACTGGTTGGTGTTCCGTTAATTCATGTCACAGAGTTACATCTGTATTTCGTGGATCTCTCTGCTAGCCTTATTTCTGTGGAATTTGAGAACAGATATTTCGGATCCCTTTGAAGACTGTAGGGCCAAAGGAAATATCCTCCGATAACAAAGAGAAAGAAGCTTTCTGAGAAACTTCTTTGTGTTCTGTGAAATCATTTCACAGAGTTACATCTTTCCCCTCAAGAAGCCTTTCGCTAAGACAGTTCTTGTGGAATTGGCAAGGTGATATTTGGAAGCCCATAGAGGGCTATGGTGAAAAAGGAAATATCCTCAGATGAAATCTGGAAAGAAGCTTTCTGAGAAACTGGTCTGTGATGTGTGACTTCCACTCACGGAGTTACATCTGTATTTCGTGGATCCCTTTGCTAGCCTTATTTCTGTGGAATCTGAGAACAGATATTTCGGATCCCTTTGAAGACTATAGGGCCAAAGGAAATATCCTCCGATAACAAAGAGAAAGAAGCTTTCTGAGAAACTTCTTTGTGTTCTGTGAAATCATCTCACAGAGTTACAGCTTTCCCCTCAAGAAGCCTTTCGCTAAGACAGTTCTTGTGGAATTGGCAAAGGGATATTGGAAGCCCATAGAGGCCTATGGTGAAAAACGAAATATCCTCAGATGATATCTGGAAAGAAGCTTTCTGAGAAACTGCTTAGTGTTCTGTTAATTCATCTCACAGAGTTACATCTGTATTTCGGGGATCTCTTTGCTAGCCTTATTTCTGTGGAATCTGAGAACAGATATTTCGGATCCCTTTGAAGACTATAGGGCCAAAGGAAATATCCTCCGATAACAAAGAGAAAGAAGCTTTCTGAGAAACTTCTTTGTGTTCTGTGAAATCATCTCAAAGAGTTACAGCTTTCCCCTCAAGAAGCCTTTCGTTAAGACAGTTCTTGTGGAATTGGCAAAGTGATATTTGGAAGCCCATAGAGGGCTACGGTGAAAAAGGAAATATCCTCAGATGAAATCTGGAAAGAAGCTTTCTCAGAAACTGCTTAGTGTTCTGTTAATTCATCTCACAGAGTTACATCTCTATTTCGAGGATCTCTTTGCTAGCCTTATTTCTGTGGAATCTGAGAACAGATATTTCGGATCCCTTTGAAGACTATAGGACCAAAGGGAATATCCTCCGATAACAAAGAGAAAGAAGCTTTCTGAGAAACTTCTTTGTGTTCTGTGAAATCATCTCACTGAGTTACAGCTTTCCCCTCAAGAAGCCTTTCGCTAAGACAGTTCTTGTGGAATTGGCAAAGTGATATTTGGAAGCCCATAGAGGGCTATGGTGAAAAAGGAAATATCCTCAGATGACATCTGGAAAGAAGCTTTCTGAGAAACTGCTCTGTGATGTGTGACTTCCACTCACAGAGTTACATCTGTATTTCGTGGATCTCTTTGCTAGCCTTATTTCTGTGGAATCTGAGAACAGATATTTCGGATCCCTTTGAAGACTATAGGGCCAAAGGAAATATCCTCCGATAACAAAGAGAAAGAAGCTTTCTGAGAAACTTCTTTGTGTTCTGTGAAATCATCTCACAGAGTTACAGCTTTCCCCTCAAGAAGCCTTTCGCTAAGACAGTTCTTGTGGAATTGGCAAAGTGATATTTGGAAGCCCATAGAGGGCTATGGTGAAAAAGGAAATATCCTCAGATGAAATCTGGAAAGAAGCTTTCTGAGAAACTGCTTAGTGTTCTGTTAATTCGTCTCACAGAGTTACAACTGTATTTCGTGGATCTCTTTGCTAGCCTTATTTCTGTGGAATCTGAGAACAGATATTTCGGATCCCTTTGAAGACTATAGGGCCAAAGGAAATATCCTCCGATAACAAAGAGAAAGAAGCTTTCTGAGAAACTTCTTTGTGTTCTGTGAAATCATCTCACAGAGTTACAGCTTTCCCCTCAAGAAGCCTTTCACTAAGACAGTTCTTGTGGAATTGGCAAAGGGATATTTGGAAGCCCATAGAGGGCTATGGTAAAAAAGGAATTATCCTCAGATGGAATCTGGAAAGAAGCTTTCTGAGAAACTGGTTGGTGTTCCGTTAATTCATCTCACAGAGTTACATCTGTATTTCGTGGATCTCTCTGCTAGCCTTATTTCTGTGGAATTTGAGAACAGATATTTCGGATCCCTTTGAAGACTGTAGGGCCAAAGGAAATATCCTCCGATAACAAAGAGAAAGAAGCTTTCTGAGAAACTTCTTTGTGTTCTGTGAAATCATTTCACAGAGTTACATCTTTCCCCTCAAGAAGCCTTTCGCTAAGACAGTTCTTGTGGAATTGGCAAGGTGATATTTGGAAGCCCATAGAGGGCTATGGTGAAAAAGGAAATATCCTCAGATGAAATCTGGAAAGAAGCTTTCTGAGAAACTGGTCTGTGATGTGTGACTTCCACTCACGGAGTTACATCTGTATTTCGTGGATCCCTTTGCTAGCCTTATTTCTGTGGAATCTGAGAACAGATATTTCGGATCCCTTTGAAGACTATAGGGCCAAAGGAAATATCCTCCGATAACAAAGAGAAAGAAGCTTTCTGAGAAACTTCTTTGTGTTCTGTGAAATCATCTCACAGAGTTACAGCTTTCCCCTCAAGAAGCCTTTCGCTAAGACAGTTCTTGTGGAATTGGCAAAGGGATATTGGAAGCCCATAGAGGCCTATGGTGAAAAAGGAAATATCCTCAGATGAAATCTGGAAAGAAGCTTTCTGAGAAACTGCTTAGTGTTCTGTTAATTCATCTCACAGAGTTACATCTGTATTTCGTGGATCTCTTTGCTAGCCTTATTTCTGTGGAATCTGAGAACAGATATTTCGGATCCCTTTGAAGACTATAGGGCCAAAGGAAATATCCTCCGATAACAAAGAGAAAGATGCTTTCTGAGAAACTTCTTTGTGTTCTGTGAAATCATCTCAAAGAGTTACAGCTTTCCCCTCAAGAAGCCTTTCGTTAAGACAGTTCTTGTGGAATTGGCAAAGTGATATTTGGAAGCCCATAGAGGGCTACGGTGAAAAAGGAAATATCCTCAGATGAAATCTGGAAAGAAGCTTTCTGAGAAACTGGTTGGTGTTCCGTTAATTCATCTCACAGAGTTACATCTGTATTTCGTGGATCTCTTTGCTAGCCTTATTTCTGTGGAATCTGAGAACAGATATTTCGGATCCCTTTGAAGACTGTAGGGCCAAAGGAAATATCCTCCGATAACAAAGAGAAAGAAGCTTTCTGAGAAACTTCTTTGTGTTCTGTGAAATCATCTCACAGAGTTACATCTTTCCCCTCCAGAAGCCTTTCGCTAAGACAGTTCTTGTGGAATTGGCAAGGTGATATTTGGAAGCCCATAGAGGGCTATGGTGAAAAAGGAAATATCCTCAGATGAAATCTGGAAAGAAGCTTTCTGAGAAACTGGTCTGTGATGTGTGACTTCCACTCACAGAGTTACATCTGTATTTCGTGGATCTCTTTGCTAGCCTTATTTCTGTGGAATCTGAGAACAGATATTTCGGATCCCTTTGAAGACTATAGGGTAAAAGGAAATATCCTCCAATAACAAAGAGAAAGAAGCTTCCGGAGAAACTTCTTTGTGTTCTGTGAAATCATCTCACAGAGTTGCAGCTTTCCCCTCAAGAAGCCTTTCGCTAAGACAGTTCTTGTGGAATTGGCAAAGGGATATTTGGAAGCCCATAGAGGCCTATGGTGAAAAAGGAAATATCCTCAGATGAAATCTGGAAAGAAGATTGCTGAGAAACTGCTTAGTGTTCTGTTAATTCATCTCACAGAGTTACATCTGTATTTCGTGGATCTCTTTGCTAGCCTTATTTCTGTGGAATCTGAGAACAGATATTTCGGATCCCTTTGAAGACTATAGGGCCAAAGGAAATATCCTCCGATAACAAAGAGAAAGAAGCTTTCTGAGAAACTTCTTTGTGTTCTGTGAAATCATCTCAAAGAGTTACAGCTTTCCCCTCAAGAAGCCTTTCGTTAAGACAGTTCTTGTGGAATTGGCAAAGTGATATTTGGAAGCCCATAGAGGGCTATGGTGAAAAAGGAAATATCCTCAGATGATATCTGGAAAGAAGCTTTCTGAGAAACTGCTTAGTGTTCTGTTAATTCATCTCACAGAGTTACATCTCTATTTCGTGGATCTCTTTGCTAGCCTTATTTCTGTGGAATCTGAGAACAGATATTTCCGATCCCTTTGAAGACTATAGGGCAAAAGGAAATATCCTCCCATAACAAAGAGAAAGAAGCTTTCTGAGAAACTTCTTTGTGTTCTGTGAAATCATCTCACAGAGTTACAGCTTTCCCCTCAAGAAGCCTTTCACTAAGACAGTTCTTGTGGAATTGGCAAAGTGATATTTGGAAGCCCATAGAGGGCTATGGTGAAAAAGGAAATATCCTCAGATGAAATCTGGAAAGAAGCTTTCTGAGAAACTGCTTAGTGTTCTGTTAATTCATCTCACAGAGTTACAGCTGTATTTCGTGGATCTCTTTGCTAGACTTATTTCTGTGGAATCTGAGAACAGATATTTCGGATCCCTTTGAAGTCTATAGGGCCAAAGGAAATATCCTCCGATAACAAAGAGAAAGAAGCTTTCTGAGAAACTTCTTTGTGTTCTGTGAAATCATCTCACAGAGTAACAGCTTTCCCCTCAAGAAGCCTTTTGCTAAGACAGTTCTTGTGGAATTGGCAAAGGGTTATTCGAAAGCCCATACAGGCCTATAGTGAAAAAGGAAATATCCTCCGATGGAATCTGGAAAGAAGATTTCTGAGAAACTGGTTAGTGTTCTGTTAATTCATCTCACAGAGTTACATCTCTATTTCGAGGATCTCTTTGCTAGCCTTATTTCTGTGGAATCTGAGAACAGATATTTCGGATCCCTTTGAAGACTATAGGACCAAAGGAAATATCCTCCGATAACAAAGAGAAAGAAGCTTTCTGAGAAACTTCTTTGTGTTCTGTGAAATCATCTCACAGAGTTACAGCTTTCCCCTCAAGAAGCCTTTCGCTAAGACAGTTCCTGTGGAATTGGCAAAGTGATATTTGGAAGCCCATAGAGGGCTATGGTGAAAAAGGAAATATCCTCAGATGAAATCTGGAAAGAAGCTTTCTGAGAAACTGCTCTGTGATGTGTGACTTCCACTCACAGAGTTACATCTGTATTTCGTGGATCTCTTTGCTAGCCTTATTTCTGTGGAATCTGAGAACAGATATTTCGGATCGCTTTGAAGACTATAGCGCAAAAGGAAATGAACTCCGATAACAAAGAGAAAGAAGCTTTCTGAGAAACTTCTTTGTGTTCTGTGAAATCATCTCACAGAGTTACAGCTTTCCCCTCAAGAAGCCTTTAGCTAAGACAGTTCTTGTGGAATTGGCAAAGTGATATTTGGAAGCCCATAGTGGGTTATGGTGAAAAAGGAAATATCCTCAGATGAAATCTGGAAAGAAGCTTTCTGAGAAACTGCTTAGTGTTCTGTTAATTCATCTCACAGAGTTACAGCTGTATTTCGTGGATCTCTTTGCTAGCCTTAATTCTGTGGAATCTGAGAACAGATATTTTGGATCCCTTTGAAGACTATAGGGCCAAAGGAAATATCCTCCGATAACAAAGAGAAAGAAGCTTTCTGAGAAACTTCTTTGTGTTCTGTGAAATCATCTCACAGAGTTACAGCTTTCCCCTCAAGAAGCCTTTCGCTAAGACAGTTCTTGTGGAATTGGCAAAGGGATATTTGGAAGCCCATAGAGGCCTAGGGTGAAAAAGGAAATATCCTCAGATGAAATCTGGAAAGAAGCTTTCTGAGAAACTGGTTCGTGTTCTGTTAATTCATCTCACAGAGTTACATCTGTATTTTGTGGATCTCTTTGCTAGCCTTATTTCTGTGGAATCTGAGAACAGATATTTCGGATCCCTTTGAAGACTATAGGGCCAAAGGAAATATCCTCCGATAACAAAGAGAAAGAAGCTTTCTGGGAAACTTCTTTGTGTTCTGTGAAATCATCTCACAGAGACACAGCTTTCCCCTCAAGAAGCCTTTCGCTAAGACAGTTCTTGTGGAATTGGCAAAGTGATATTTGGAAGCTGATAGAGGGCTATGGTGAAAAAGGAAATATCCTCAGATGAAATCTGGAAAGAAGTTTCTGAGAAACTGCTATGTGATGTGTGACTTCCACTCACAGAGTTACATCTGTATTTCGTGGATCTCTTTGCTGGCCTTATTTCTGTGGAATCTGAGAACATATATTTCGGATCCCTTTGAAGACTATTGGACCAAAGGGAATATCCTCCGATAACAAAGAGAAAGAAGCTTTCTGAGAAACTTCTTTGTGTTCTGTGAAATCATCTCACAGAGTTAGAGCTTTCCCCTCAAGAAGCCTTTCGCTAAGACAGTTCTTGTGGAATTGGCAAAGGGATATTTGGAAGCCCATAGAGGGCTATGGTGAAAAAGGAAATATCCTCAGATGAAATCTGGAAAGAAGCTTTCTGAGAAACTGCTCTGTGATGTGTGACTTCCACTCACAGAGTTACATCTGTATTTCGTGGATCTCTTTGCTAGCCTTATTTCTGTGGAATCTGAGAACAGATATTTCGGATCCCTTTGAAGACTATAGGGCCAAAGGAAATATCCTCCGATAACAAAGAGAAAGAAGCTTTCTGAGAAACTTCTTTGTGTTCTGTGAAATCATCTCACAGAGTTACAGCTTTCCCCTCAAGAAGCCTTTCGCTAAGACAGTTCTTGTGGAATTGGCAAAGTGATATTTGGAAGCCCATAGAGGGCTATGGTGAAAAAGGAAATATCCTCAGATGAAATCTGGAAAGAAGCTTTCTGAGAAACTGCTCTGTGATGTGTGACTTCCACTCACAGAGTTACATCTGTATTTCGTGGATCTCTTTGCTAGTCTTATTTCTGTGGAATCTGAGAACAGATATTTCGGATCCCTTTGAAGTCTATAGGGCCAAAGGAAATATCCTCCGATAACAAAGAGAAAGAAGCTTTCTGAGAAACTTATTTGTGTTCTGTGAAATCATCTCACAGAGTTACAGCTTTCCTATCAAGAAGCCTTTCGCTAAGACAGTTCTTGTGGAATTGGCAAAGGGATATTTGGAAGCCCATAGACGGTTATGGTGAAAAAGGAAATATCCTCAGATGAAATCTGGAAAGAAGCTTTCTGAGAAACTGCTTAGTGTTCTGTTAATTCATCTCACAGAGTTACAGCTGTATTTCGTGGATCTCTTTGCTAGCCTTATTTCTGTGGAATCTGAGAACAGATATTTCGGATCCCTTTGAAGACTATAGGGCCAAAGAAATATCCTCCGATAACAAAGAGAAAGAAGCTTTCTGAGAAACTTCTTTGTGTTCTGTGAAATCATCTCACAGAGTTACAGCTTTCCCCTCAAGAAGCCTTTCGCTAAGACAGTTCTTGTGGAATTGGCAAAGTGATATTTGGAAGCCCATAGAGGGCTATGGTGAAAAAGGAAATATCCTCAGATGGAATCTGGAAAGACGCTTTCTGAGAAACTGCTTAGAGTTCTGTTAATTCATCTCACAGAGTTACATCTGTATTTCGTGGATCTCTTTGCTAGCCTTATTTCTGTGGAATCTGAGAACAGATATTTCGGATCCCTTTGAAGACTATAGGGCCAAAGGAAATATCCTCCGATAACAAAGAGAAAGAAGCTTTCTGAGAAACTTCTTTGTGTTCTGTGAAATCATCTCACAGAGTTACAGCTTTCCCCTCAAGAAGCCTTTCGCTAAGACAGTTCTTGTGGAATTGGCCAAGTGATATTTGGAAACCCATAGAGGGCTATGGTGAAAAAGGAAATATCCTCAGATGAAATCTGGAAAGAAGCTTTCAGAGAAACTGGTTAGTGTTCTCTTAATTCATCTCACAGAGTTACATCTCTATTTAGTGGATCTCTTTGCTAGCCTTATTTCTGTGGAATCTGAGAACAGATATTTCGGATACCTTTGAAGACTATAGGGCCAAAGGACATATCCTCCGATAACAAAGAGAAAGAAGCTTTCTGAGAAACTTCTTTGTGTTCTCTGAAATCATCTGACAGAGTTACAGCTTTCCCCTCAAGAAGCCTTTCACTAATACAGTTCTTGTGGTATTGGCAAAGGGATATTTGGGAGCCCATTGAGGCCTATGGTGAAAAAGGAAATATCCTTAGATGAAATCTGGAAAGAAGCTTTCTGAGAAACTGCTTAGTGTTCTGTTAATTCATCTCACAGAATTACATCTGTATTTCGCGGATCTCTTTGCTAGCCTTATTTCTGTGGAATCTGAGAACAGATATTTCGGATCCCTTTGAAGACTACAGGGCCAAAGGAAATATCCTCCGATAACAAAGAGAAAGAAGCTTTCTGAGAAACTTCTTTGTGTTCTGTGAAATCACCTCACAGAGTTACAGCTTTCCCCTCAAGAAGCCTTTCGCTAAGACAGTTCATGTGGATTTGGCAAAGTGATATTTGGAAGCCCTTAGAGGGCTATGGTGAAAAAGGAAATATCCTCAGATGAAATCTGGAAAGAAGCTTTCTGAGAAACTGCTCTGTGATGTGTGAATTCCACTCACAGAGTTACATCTGTATTTCGTGGATCTCTTTGCTAGCCTTATTTCTCTGGAATCTGAGAACAGATATTTCAGATACCTTTGAAGACTATAGGGCCAAAGGAAATATCCTCCGATAACAAAGAGAAAGAAGCTTTCTGAGAAACTTCTTGGTGTTCTGTGAAATCATCTCACAGAGTTACAGATTTCCCCTCAAGAGCCTTACGCTAAGACAGTTCTTGTGGAATTGGCAAAGGGATATTTGGGAGCCCATAGAGGCCGATGGTGAAAAAGGAAATATCCTCAGATGAAATCTGGAAAGAAGCTTTCTGAGAAACTGCTTAGTGTTCTGTTAATTCGTCTCACAGAGTTACATCTGTATTTCGTGGATCTCTTTGCTAGCCTTATTTCTGCGGAATCTGAGAACAGATTTTTCTGATCCCTTTTAAAGACTATAGTGCCAAAGGAAATATCCTCCGATAACAAAGAGAAAGAAGCTTTCTGAGAAACTTCTTTGTGTTCTGTGAAATCATCTCACAGAGTTACAGCTTTCCCCTCAAGAAGCCTTTCACTAAGGCAGTCCTTGTGGAATTGGCAAAGGGATATTTGGAAGCCCATAGAGGGCTATGGTGAAAAAGGAATTATCCTCACATGGAATCTGGAAAGAAGATTTCTGAGAAACTGGTTGGTGTTCCGTTAATTCATCTCACAGAGTTACATCTGTATTTCGTGGATCTCTTTGCTAGCCTTATTTCTGTGAATCTGAGAACAGATATTTCGGATCCCTTTGAAGACTGTAGGGCCAAAGGAAATATCCTCCGATAACAAAGAGAAAGAAGCCTTCTGAGAAACTTCTTCGTGTTCTGTGAAATCATCTCACAGAGTTACATCTTTCCCCTCAAGAAGCCTTTCGCTAAGACAGTTCTTGTGGAATTGGCAAGGTGATATTTGGAAGCCCTTAGAGGGCTATGGTGAAAAACGAAATATCCTCAGATGAAATCTGGAAAGAAGCTTTCTGAGAAACTGCTCTGTGATGTGTGACTTCCACTCACAGAGTTACATCTGTATTTCGTGGATCCCTTTGCTAGCCTTATTTCTGTGGAATCTGAGAACAGATATTTCGGATCCCTTTGAAGACTATAGGGCCAAAGGAAATATCCTCCGATAACAAAGAGAAAGAAGCTTTCTGAGAAACTTCTTTGTGTTCTGTGAAATCATCTCACAGAGTTACAGCTTTCCCCTCAAGAAGCCTTTCGCTAAGACAGTTCTTGCGGAATTGGCAAAGTGATATTTGGAAGCCCATAGAGGGCTATGGTGAAAAAGGAAATATCCTCAGATGAAATCTGGAAAGAAGCTTTCTGAGAAACTGCTCTGTGATGTGTGACTTCCACTCACAGAGTTACATCTGTATTTCGTGGATCTCTTTGCTAGTCTTATTTCTGTGGAATCTGAGAACAGATATTTCGGATCCCTTTGAAGTCTATAGGGCCAAAGGAAATATCCTCCGATAACAAAGAGAAAGAAGCTTTCTGAGAAACTTATTTGTGTTCTGTGAAATCATCTCACAGAGTTACAGCTTTCCTATCAAGAAGCCTTTCGCTAAGACAGTTCTTGTGGAATTGGCAAAGGGATATTTGGAAGCCCATAGACGGTTATGGTGAAAAAGGAAATATCCTCAGATGAAATCTGGAAAGAAGCTTTCTGAGAAACTGCTTAGTGTTCTGTTAATTCATCTCACAGAGTTACAGCTGTATTTCGTGGATCTCTTTGCTAGCCTTATTTCTGTGGAATCTGAGAACAGATATTTCGGATCCCTTTGAAGACTATAGGGCCAAAGAAATATCCTCCGATAACAAAGAGAAAGAAGCTTTCTGAGAAACTTCTTTGTGTTCTGTGAAATCATCTCACAGAGTTACAGCTTTCCCCTCAAGAAGCCTTTCGCTAAGACAGTTCTTGTGGAATTGGCAAAGTGATATTTGGAAGCCCATAGAGGGCTATGGTGAAAAAGGAAATATCCTCAGATGGAATCTGGAAAGACGCTTTCTGAGAAACTGCTTAGAGTTCTGTTAATTCATCTCACAGAGTTACATCTGTATTTCGTGGATCTCTTTGCTAGCCTTATTTCTGTGGAATCTGAGAACAGATATTTCGGATCCCTTTGAAGACTATAGGGCCAAAGGAAATATCCTCCGATAACAAAGAGAAAGAAGCTTTCTGAGAAACTTCTTTGTGTTCTGTGAAATCATCTCACAGAGTTACAGCTTTCCCCTCAAGAAGCCTTTCGCTAAGACAGTTCTTGTGGAATTGGCCAAGTGATATTTGGAAACCCATAGAGGGCTATGGTGAAAAAGGAAATATCCTCAGATGAAATCTGGAAAGAAGCTTTCAGAGAAACTGGTTAGTGTTCTCTTAATTCATCTCACAGAGTTACATCTCTATTTACTGGATCTCTTTGCTAGCCTTATTTCTGTGGAATCTGAGAACAGATATTTCGGATACCTTTGAAGACTATAGGGCCAAAGGACATATCCTCCGATAACAAAGAGAAAGAAGCTTTCTGAGAAACTTCTTTGTGTTCTGTGAAATCATCTGACAGAGTTACAGCTTTCCCCTCAAGAAGCCTTTCGCTAATACAGTTCTTGTGGTATTGGCAAAGGGATATTTGGGAGCCCATTGAGGCCTATGGTGAAAAAGGAAATATCCTTAGATGAAATCTGGAAAGAAGCTTTCTGAGAAACTGCTTAGTGTTCTGTTAATTCATCTCACAGAATTACATCTGTATTTCGCGGATCTCTTTGCTAGCCTTATTTCTGTGGAATCTGAGAACAGATATTTCGGATCCCTTTGAAGACTACAGGGCCAAAGGAAATATCCTCCGATAACAAAGAGAAAGAAGCTTTCTGAGAAACTTCTTTGTGTTCTGTGAAATCACCTCACAGAGTTACAGCTTTCCCCTCAAGAAGCCTTTCGCTAAGACAGTTCATGTGGATTTGGCAAAGTGATATTTGGAAGCCCTTAGAGGGCTATGGTGAAAAAGGAAATATCCTCAGATGAAATCTGGAAAGAAGCTTTCTGAGAAACTGCTCTGTGATGTGTGAATTCCACTCACAGAGTTACATCTGTATTTCGTGGATCTCTTTGCTAGCCTTATTTCTCTGGAATCTGAGAACAGATATTTCAGATACCTTTGAAGACTATAGGGCCAAAGGAAATATCCTCCGATAACAAAGAGAAAGAAGCTTTCTGAGAAACTTCTTGGTGTTCTGTGAAATCATCTCACAGAGTTACAGATTTCCCCTCAAGAGCCTTTCGCTAAGACAGTTCTTGTGGAATTGGCAAAGGGATATGTGGGAGTCCATAGAGGCCGATGGTGAAAAATGAAATATCCTCAGATGAAATCTGGAAAGAAGCTTTCTGAGAAACTGCTTAGTGTTCTGTTAATTCGTCTCACAGAGTTACATCTGTATTTCGTGGATCTCTTTGCTAGCCTTATTTCTGCGGAATCTGAGAACAGATTTTTCTGATCCCTTTTAAAGACTATAGTGCCAAAGGAAATATCCTCCGATAACAAAGAGAAAGAAGCTTTCTGAGAAACTTCTTTGTGTTCTGTGAAATCATCTCACAGAGTTACAGCTTTCCCCTCAAGAAGCCTTTCACTAAGGCAGTCCTTGTGGAATTGGCAAAGGGATATTTGGAAGCCCATAGAGGGCTATGGTGAAAAAGGAATTATCCTCACATGGAATCTGGAAAGAAGATTTCTGAGAAACTGGTTGGTGTTCCGTTAATTCATCTCACAGAGTTACATCTGTATTTCGTGTATCTCTTTGCTAGCCTTATTTCTGTGGAATCTGAGAACAGATATTTCGGATCCCTTTGAAGACTGTAGGGCCAAAGGAAATATCCTCCGATAACAAAGAGAAAGAAGCCTTCTGAGAAACTTCTTCGTGTTCTGTGAAATCATCTCACAGAGTTACATCTTTCCCCTCAAGAAGCCTTTCGCTAAGACAGTTCTTGTGGAATTGGCAAGGTGATATTTGGAAGCCCTTAGAGGGCTATGGTGAAAAACGAAATATCCTCAGATGAAATCTGGAAAGAAGCTTTCTGAGAAACTGGTCTGTGATGTGTGACTTCCACTCACAGAGTTACATCTGTATTTCGTGGATCCCTTTGCTAGCCTTATTTCTGTGAAATCTGAGAACAGATATTTCGGATCCCTTTGAAGACTATAGGGCCAAAGGAAATATCCTCCGATAACAAAGAGAAAGAAGCTTTCTGAGAAACTCCTTCGTGTTCTGTGAAATCATCTCACAGAGTTACAGCTTTCCCCTCAAGAAGCCTTTCGCTAAGACAGTTCTTGTGGAATTGGCAAAGTGATATTAGGAAGTCCATAGAGGCCTATGGTGAAAAAGGAAACATCCTGACATGAAATCTGGAAAGAAGCTTTCTGAGAAACTGCTTAGTGTTCTGTTAATTCATCTCACAGTGTTACATATCTATTTCGTTGATCTCTTTGCTAGCCTTATTTCTGTGGAATCTGAGAACAGATATTTCGGATCCCTTTGAAGACTATAGGGCCAAAGGAAATATCCTCCGATAACAAAGAGAAAGAAGCTTTCTGGGAAACTTCTTTGTGTTCTGTGAAATCATCTCACAGAGACACAGCTTTCCCCTCAAGAAGCCTTTCGCTAAGACAGTTCTTGTGGAATTGGCAAAGTGATATTTGGAAGCTGATAGAGGGCTATGGTGAAAAAGGAAATATCCTCAGATGAAATCTGGAAAGAAGTTTCTGAGAAACTGCTCTGTGATGTGTGACTTCCACTCACAGAGTTACATCTGTATTTCGTGGATCTCTTTGCTGGCCTTATTTCTGTGGAATCTGAGAACATATATTTCGGATCCCTTTGAAGACTATAGGACCAAAGGGAATATCCTCCGATAACAAAGAGAAAGAAGCTTTCTGAGAAACTTCTTTGTGTTCTGTGAAATCATCTCACAGAGTTAGAGCTTTCCCCTCAAGAAGCCTTTCGCTAAGACAGTTCCTGTGGAATTGGCAAAGGGATATTTGGAAGCCCATAGAGGGCTATGGTGAAAAAGGAAATATCCTCAGATGGAATCTGGAAAGAAGCTTTCAGAGAAACTGGTTAGTGTTCTGTTAATTCATCTCACAGAGTTACATCTCTATTTCGTGGATCTCTTTGCTAGCCTTATTTCTGTGGAATCTAAGAACAGATATTTCGGATCCCTTTGAAGACTATAGGACCAAAGGGAATATCCTCCGATAACAAAGAGAAAGAAGCTTTCTGAGAAACTTCTTTGTGTTCTGTGAAATCATCTCACAGAGTAGCAGCTTTCCCCTCAAGAAGCCTTTCGCTAAGACAGTTCTTGTGGAATTGGCAAAGTGATATTTGGAAGCCCATAGAGGCCTATGGTAAAAAAGGAAATATCCTTAGATGGAATCTGGAAAGAAGCTTTCTGAGAAACTGCTCTATGATGTGTGACTTCCACTCACAGAGTTACATCTGTATTTCGTGGATCTCTTTGTTAGCCTTATTTCTGTGGAATCTGAGAATAGATATTTCGGATCCCATTGAAGACTACAGGGCCAAAGGAAATATCCTCCGATAACAAAGAGAAAGAAGCTTTCTGAGAAACTTCTTTGTGTTCTGTGAAATCATCTCACAGAGTTACAGCTTTCCCCTCAAGAAGCCTTTCGCTAAGACAGTTCTTGTGGAATTGGCAAAGTGATATTTGGAAGCCCATAGAGGGCTATGGTGAAAAAGGAAATATCCTCAGATGAAATCTGGAAAGAAGCTTTCTGAGAAACTGCTCTGTGATGTGTGACTTCCACTCACAGAGTTACATCTGTATTTCGTGGATCTCTTTGCTAGCCTTATTTCTGTGGAATCTGAGAACAGATATTTCGGATCCCTTTGAAGACTATAGGGCCAAAGGAAATATCCTCCGATAACAAAGAGAAAGAAGCTTTCTGAGAAACTTCTTTGTGTTCTGTGAAATCATCTCACAGAGTTACAGCTTTCCCCTCAAGAAGCCTTTCGCTAAGACAGTTCTTGTGGAATTGGCAAAGTGATATTTGGAAGCCCATAGAGGGCTATGGTGAAAAAGGAAATATCCTCAGATGAAATCTGGAAAGAAGCTTTCTGAGAAACTGCTCTGTGATGTGTGACTTCCACTCACAGAGTTACATCTGTATTTCGTGGATCTCTTTGCTAGCCTTATTTCTGTGGAATCTGAGAACAGATATTTCGGATCCCTTTGAAGTCTATAGGGCCAAAGGAAATATCCTCCGATAACAAAGAGAAAGAAGCTTTCTGAGAAACTTATTTGTGTTCTGTGAAATCATCTCACAGAGTTACAGCTTTCCTATCAAGAAGCCTTTCGCTAAGACAGTTCTTGTGGAATTGGCAAAGGGATATTTGGAAGCCCATAGACGGTTATGGTGAAAAAGGAAATATCCTCAGATGAAATCTGGAAAGAAGCTTTCTGAGAAACTGCTTAGTGTTCTGTTAATTCATCTCACAGAGTTACAGCTGTATTTCGTGGATCTCTTTGCTAGCCTTATTTCTGTGGAATCTGAGAACAGATATTTCGGATCCCTTTGAAGACTATAGGGCCAAAGAAATATCCTCCGATAACAAAGAGAAAGAAGCTTTCTGAGAAACTTCTTTGTGTTCTGTGAAATCATCTCACAGAGTTACAGCTTTCCCCTCAAGAAGCCTTTCGCTAAGACAGTTCTTGTGGAATTGGCAAAGTGATATTTGGAAGCCCATAGAGGGCTATGGTGAAAAAGGAAATATCCTCAGATGGAATCTGGAAAGACGCTTTCTGAGAAACTGCTTAGAGTTCTGTTAATTCATCTCACAGAGTTACATCTGTATTTCGTGGATCTCTTTGCTAGCCTTATTTCTGTGGAATCTGAGAACAGATATTTCGGATCCCTTTGAAGACTATAGGGCCAAAGGAAATATCCTCCGATAACAAAGAGAAAGAAGCTTTCTGAGAAACTTCTTTGTGTTCTGTGAAATCATCTCACAGAGTTACAGCTTTCCCCTCAAGAAGCCTTTCGCTAAGACAGTTCTTGTGGAATTGGCCAAGTGATATTTGGAAACCCATAGAGGGCTATGGTGAAAAAGGAAATATCCTCAGATGAAATCTGGAAAGAAGCTTTCAGAGAAACTGGTTAGTGTTCTCTTAATTCATCTCACAGAGTTACATCTCTATTTAGTGGATCTCTTTGCTAGCCTTATTTCTGTGGAATCTGAGAACAGATATTTCGGATACCTTTGAAGACTATAGGGCCAAAGGACATATCCTCCGATAACAAAGAGAAAGAAGCTTTCTGAGAAACTTCTTTGTGTTCTGTGAAATCATCTGACAGAGTTACAGCTTTCCCCTCAAGAAGCCTTTCGCTAATACAGTTCTTGTGGTATTGGCAAAGGGATATTTGGGAGCCCATTGAGGCCTATGGTGAAAAAGGAAATATCCTTAGATGAAATCTGGAAAGAAGCTTTCTGAGAAACTGCTTAGTGTTCTGTTAATTCATCTCACAGAATTACATCTGTGTTTCGCGGATCTCTTTGCTAGCCTTATTTCTGTGGAATCTGAGAACAGATATTTCGGATCCCTTTGAAGACTATAGGGCCAAAGGAAATATCCTCCGATAACAAAGAGAAAGAAGCTTTCTGAGAAACTTCTTTGTGTTCTGTGAAATCACCTCACAGAGTTACAGCTTTCCCCTCAAGAAGCCTTTCGCTAAGACAGTTCATGTGGATTTGGCAAAGTGATATTTGGAAGCCCTTAGAGGGCTATGGTGAAAAAGGAAATATCCTCAGATGAAATCTGGAAAGAAGCTTTCTGAGAAACTGCTCTGTGATGTGTGAATTCCACTCATAGAGTTACATCTGTATTTCGTGGATCTCTTTGGTAGCCTTATTTCTCTGGAATCTGAGAACAGATATTTCAGATACCTTTGAAGACTATAGGGCCAAAGGAAATATCCTCCGATAACAAAGAGAAAGAAGCTTTCTGAGAAACTTCTTGGTGTTCTGTGAAATCATCTCACAGAGTTACATATTTCCCCTCAAGAGCCTTTCGCTAAGACAGTTCTTGTGGAATTGGCAAAGGGATATTTGGGAGCCCATAGAGGCCGATGGTGAAAAATGAAATATCCTCAGATGAAATCTGGAAAGAAGCTTTCTGAGAAACTGCTTAGTGTTCTGTTAATTCGTCTACAGAGTTACATCTGTATTTCGTGGATCTCTTTGCTAGCCTTATTTCTGCGGAATCTGAGAACAGATTTTTCTGATCCCTTTTAAAGACTATAGTGCCAAAGGAAATATCCTCCGATAACAAAGAGAAAGAAGCTTTCTGAGAAACTTCTTTGTGTTCTGTGAAATCATCTCACAGAGTTACAGCTTTCCCCTCAAGAAGCCTTTCACTAAGGCAGTCCTTGTGGAATTGGCAAAGGGATATTTGGAAGCCCATAGAGGGCTATGGTGAAAAAGGAATTATCCTCACATGGAATCTGGAAAGAAGATTTCTGAGAAACTGGTTGGTGTTCCGTTAATTCATCTCACAGAGTTACATCTGTATTTCGTGGATCTCTTTGCTAGCCTTATTTCTGTGGAATCTGAGAACAGATATTTCGGATCCCTTTGAAGACTGTAGGGCCAAAGGAAATATCCTCCGATAACAAAGAGAAAGAAGCCTTCTGAGAAACTTCTTCGTGTTCTGTGAAATCATCTCACAGAGTTACATCTTTCCCCTCAAGAAGCCTTTCGCTAAGACAGTTCTTGTGGAATTGGCAAGGTGATATTTGGAAGCCCTTAGAGGGCTATGGTGAAAAACGAAATATCCTCAGATGAAATCTGGAAAGAAGCTTTCTGAGAAACTGGTCTGTGATGTGTGACTTCCACTCACAGAGTTACATCTGTATTTCGTGGATCCCTTTGCTAGCCTTATTTCTGTGGAATCTGAGAACAGATATTTCGGATCCCTTTGAAGACTATAGGGCCAAAGGAAATATCCTCCGATAACAAAGAGAAAGAAGCTTTCTGAGAAACTTCTTCGTGTTCTGTGAAATCATCTCACAGAGTTACAGCTTTCCCCTCAAGAAGCCTTTCGCTAAGACAGTTCTTGTGGAATTGGCAAAGTGATATTAGGAAGTCCATAGAGGCCTATGGTGAAAAAGGAAACATCCTGACATGAAATCTGGAAAGAAGCTTTCTGAGAAACTGCTTAGTGTTCTGTTAATTCATCTCACAGTGTTACATATCTATTTCGTTGATCTCTTTGCTAGCCTTATATCTGTGGAATCTGAGAATAGATATTTCGGATCCCTTTGAAGACTATAGGGCCAAAGAAAATATCCTCCGATAACAAAGAGAAAGAAGCTTTCTGAGAAACTTCTTTGTGTTCTGTGAAATCATCTCACATAGTTACAGCTTTCCCCTCAAGAAGCCTTTCGCTAAGACAGTTCTTGTGGAATTGGCAAAGGGATATTTGGAAGCCCAGAGAGGCCTATGGTGAAAAAGGAAATATCCTCAGATGAAATCTGGAAAGAAGCTTTCTGAGAAACTGCTAAGTGTTCTGTTAATTCATCTCACAGAGTTACATCTGTATTTCGTGGATCTCTTTGCTAGCCTTATTTCTGTGGAATCTGAGAAAAGATATTTCGGATCCCTTTGAAGACTATAGGGCCAAAGAAATATCCTCCGATAACAAAGAGAAAGAAGCTTTCTGAGAAACTTCTTTGTGTTCTGTGAAATCATCTCACAGAGTTACAGCTTTCCCCACAAGAAGCCTTTCGATAAGACAGTTCTTGTGGAATTGGCATAGTGATATTTGGAAGCCCATAGAGGGCTACGGTGAAAAAGGAAATATCCTCAGATGGAATCAGGAAAGACGCTTTCTGAGAAACTGCTTAGTGTTCTGTTAATTCATCTCACAGAGTTACATCTGTATTTCGTGGATCTCTTTGCTAGCCTTATTTCTGTGGAATCTGAGAACAGATATTTCGGATCCCTTTGAAGACTATAGGGCCAAAGGAAATATCCTCCGATAACAAAGAGAAAGAAGCTTTCTGAGAAACTTCTTTGTGTTCTGTAAAATCATCTCACAGAGTTACAGCTTTCCCCTCAAGAAGCCTTTCGCTAAGACAGTTCTTGTGGAATTGGCCAAGTGATATTTGGAAGCCCATAGAGGGCTATGTTGAAAAAGGAAATATCCTCAGATGAAATCTGGAAAGAAGCTTTCAGAGAAACTGGTTAGTGTTCTCTTAATTCATCTCACAGTGTTACATCTCTATTTCGTGGATCTCTTTGCTAGCCTTATATCTGTGGAATCTGAGAACAGATATTTCGGATCCCTTTGAAGACTAGAGGGCCAAAGGAAATATCCTCCGATAACAAAGAGAAAGAAGCTTTCTGAGAAACTTCTTTGTGTTCTGTGAAATCATCTCACAGAGTTACAGCTTTCCCCTCAAGAAGCCTTTCGCTAAGACAGTTCTTGTGGATTTGGCAAAGTGATATTTGGAAGCCCTTAGAGGGCTATGGTGAAAAAGGAAATATCCTCAGATGAAATCAGGAAAGAAGCTTTCTGAGAAACTGCTTAGTGTTCTGTTAATTCATCTCACAGAATTACATCTGTATTTCGTGGATCTCTTTGCTAGCCTTATTTCTGTGGAATCTCAGAACAGATATTTCGGATCCCTTTGAAGACTATATGGCCAAAGGAAATATCCTCCGATAACAAAGAGAAAGAAGCTTTTTGAGAAACTTCTTTGTGTTCTGTGAAATCATCTCACAGAGTTACAGCTTTCCCCTCAAGAAGACTTTCGCTAAGACAGTTCTTGCGGAATTGGCAAAGGGATATTTGGAAGCCCATAGAGGCCTATGGTGAAAAAGGAAATATGCTCAGATGGAATCTGGAAAGAAGCTTTCTGAGAAACTGGTTCGTGTTCTGTTAATTCATCTCACAGAGTTACATCTGTATTTCGTGGATCTCTTTGCTAGCCTTATTTCTGTGGAATCTGAGAACAGATATTTCGGATCCCTTTGAAGACTATAGGAGCAAAGGGAATATCCTCCGATAACAAAGAGAAAGAAGCTTTCTGAGAAACTTCTTTGTGTTCTGTGAAATCACCTCACAGAGTTACAGCTTTCCCCTCATGAAGCCTTTCGCTAAGACAGTTCTTGTGGAATTGGCAAAGTGATATTTGGAAGCCCATAGAGGGCTATGGTGAAAAAGGAAATATCCTCAGATGAAATCTGGAAAGAAGCTTTCTGAGAAACTGCTCTGTGATGTGTGAATTCCACTCACAGAGTTACATCTGTATTTCGTGGATCTCTTTGCTTGCCTTATTTCTGTGGAATTTGAGAACAGATATTTCAGATACCTTTGAAGACTATAGGGCCAAAGGAAATATCCTCCGATAACAAAGAGAAAGAAGCTTTCTGAGAAACTTCTTGGTGTTCTGTGAAATCATCTCACAGAGTTACAGCTTTCCCCTCAAGAGCCTTTCGCTAAGACAGTTCTCGTGGAATTGGCAAAGGGATATTTGGGAGCCCATAGAGGCCGATGGTGAAAAAGGAAATATCCTTAGATGAAATCTGGAAAGAAGCTTTCTGAGAAACTGCTTAGTGTTCTGTTAATTCGTCTCACAGAGTTACATCTGTATTTCGTGGATCTCTTTGCTAGCCTTATTTCTGTGGAATCTGAGAACAGATATTTCGGATCCCTTTGAAGACTATAGGGCCAAAGGAAATCTCCTCCGATAACAAAGAGAAAGAAGCTTTCTGAGAAACTTCTTTGTGTTCTGTGAAATCATCTCACAGAGTTACAGCTTTCCCCTCAAGAAGCCTTTCACTAAGACAGTTCTTGTGGAATTGGCAAAGGGATATTTGGAAGCCCATAGAGGGCTACGGTGAAAAAGGAAATATCCTCAGATGGAATCAGGAAAGACGCTTTCTGAGAAACTGCTTAGTGTTCTGTTAATTCATCTCACAGAGTTACATCTGTATTTCGTGGATCTCTTTGCTAGCCTTATTTCTGTGGAATCTGAGAACAGATATTTCGGATCCCTTTGAAGACTATAGGGCCAAAGGAAATATCCTCCGATAACAAAGAGAAAGAAGCTTTCTGAGAAACTTCTTTGTGTTCTGTGAAATCATCTCACAGAGTTACAGCTTTCCCCTCAAGAAGCCTTTCGCTAAGACAGTTCTTGTGGAATTGGCCAAGTGATATTTGGAAGCCCATAGAGGGCTATGGTGAAAAGGAAATATCCTCAGATGAAATCTGGAAAGAAGCTTTCAGAGAAACTGGTTAGTGTTCTCTTAATTCATCTCACAGAGTTACATCTCTATTTCGTGGATCTCTTTGCTAGCCTTATTTCTGTGGAATCTGAGAACAGATATTTCGGATCCCTTTGAAGACTGTAGGGCCAAAGGAAATATCCTCCGATAACAAAGAGAAAGAAGCCTTCTGAGAAACTTCTTCGTGTTCTGTGAAATCATCTCACAGAGTTACATCTTTCCCCTCAAGAAGCCTTTCGCTAAGACAGTTCTTGTGGAATTGGCAAGGTGATATTTGGAAGCCCTTAGAGGGCTATGGTGAAAAACGAAATATCCTCAGATGAAATCTGGAAAGAAGCTTTCTCAGAAACTGGTCTGTGATGTGTGACTTCCACTCACAGAGTTACATCTGTATTTCGTGGATCCCTTTGCTAGCCTTATTTCTGTGGAATCTGAGAACAGATATTTCGGATCCCTTTGAAGACTATAGGGCCAAAGGAAATATCCTCCGATAACAAAGAGAAAGAAGCTTTCTGAGAAACTTCTTCGTGTTCTGTGAAATCATCTCACAGAGTTACAGCTTTCCCCTCAAGAAGCCTTTCGCTAAGACAGTTCTTGTGGAATTGGCAAAGTGATATTAGGAAGTCCATAGAGGCCTATGGTGAAAAAGGAAACATCCTGACATGAAATCTGGAAAGAAGCTTTCTGAGAAACTGCTTAGTGTTCTGTTAATTCATCTCACAGTGTTACATATCTATTTCGTTGATCTCTTTGCTAGCCTTATATCTGTGGAATCTGAGAATAGATATTTCGGATCCCTTTGAAGACTATAGGGCCAAAGAAAATATCCTCCGATAACAAAGAGAAAGAAGCTTTCTGAGAAACTTCTTTGTGTTCTGTGAAATCATCTCACATAGTTACAGCTTTCCCCTCAAGAAGCCTTTCGCTAAGACAGTTCTTGTGGAATTGGCAAAGGGATATTTGGGAGCCCATAGAGGCCGATGGTGAAAAAGGAAATATCCTCAGATGAAATATGGAAAGAAGCTTTCTGAGAAACTGCTTAGTGTTCTGTTAATTCGTCTCACAGAGTTACATCTGTATTTCGTGGATCTCTTTGCTAGCCTTATTTCTGTGGAATCTGAGAACAGATATTTCGGATCCCTTTGAAGACTATAGGGCCAAAGGAAATATCCTCCGATAACAAAGAGAAAGAAGCTTTCTGAGAAACTTCTTTGTGTTCTGTGAAATCATCTCACAGAGTTACAGCTTTCCCCTCAAGAAGACTTTCACTAAGACAGTTCTTGTGGAATTGGCAAAGGGATATTTGGAAGCCCATAGAGGGCTACGGTGAAAAAGGAAATATCCTCAGATGGAATCAGGAAAGACGCTTTCTGAGAAACTGCTTAGTGTTCTGTTAATTCATCTCACAGAGTTACATCTGTATTTCGTGGATCTCTTTGCTAGCCTTATTTCTGTGGAATCTGAGAACAGATATTTCGGATCCCTTTGAAGACTATAGGGCCAAAGGAAATATCCTCCGATAACAAAGAGAAAGAAGCTTTCTGAGAAACTTCTTTGTGTTCTGTGAAATCATCTCACAGAGTTACAGCTTTCCCCTCAAGAAGCCTTTCGCTAAGAGAGTTCTTGTGGAATTGGCCAAGTGATATTTGGAAGCCCATAGAGGGCTATGGTGAAAAGGAAATATTCTCAGATGAAATCTGGAAAGAAGCTTTCAGAGAAACTGGTTAGTGTTCTCTTAATTCATCTCACAGAGTTACATCTCTATTTCGTGGATCTCTTTGCTAGCCTTATTTCTGTGGATTCTGAGGACAGATATTTCGGATCCCTTTGAAGACTATAGGGCCAAAGGAAATATCCTCCGATAACAAAGAGAAAGAAGCTTTCTGAGAAACTTCTTTGTGTTCTGTGAAATCATCTCAAAGAGTTACAGCTTTCCCCTCAAGAAGCCTTTCGCTAAGACAGTTCTTGTGGATTTGGCAAAGTCATATTTGGAAGCCCTTAGAGGGCTATGGTGAAAAAGGAAATATCCTCAGATGAAATCAGGAAAGAAGCTTTCTGAGAAACTGCTTAGTGTTCTGTTAATTCATCTCACAGAATTACATCTGTATTTCGTGGATCTCTTTGCTAGCCTTATTTCTGTGGAATCTCAGAACAGATATTTCGGATCCCTTTGAAGACTATATGGCCAAAGGAAATATCCTCCGATAACAAAGAGAAAGAAGCTTTTTGAGAAACTTCTTTGTGTTCTGTGAAATCATCTCACAGAGTTACAGCTTTCCCCTCAAGAAGACTTTCGCTAAGACAGTTCTTGCGGAATTGGCAAAGGGATATTTGGAAGCCCATAGAGGCCTATGGTGAAAAAGGAAATATGCTCAGATGGAATCTGGAAAGAAGCTTTCTGAGAAACTGGTTCGTGTTCTGTTAACTCATCTCACAGAGTTACATCTGTATTTCGTGGATCTCTTTGCTAGCCTTATTTCTGTGGAATCTGAGAACAGATATTTCGGATCCCTTTGAAGACTATAGGAGCAAAGGGAATATCCTCCGATAACAAAGAGAAAGAAGCTTTCTGAGAAACTTCTTTGTGTTCTGTGAAATCACCTCACAGAGTTACAGCTTTCCCCTCAAGAAGCCTTTCGCTAAGACAGTTCTTGTGGAATTGGCAAAGTGATATTTGGAAGCCCATAGAGGGCTATGGTGAAAAAGGAAATATCCTCAGATGAAATCTGGAAAGAAGCTTTCTGAGAAACTGCTCTGTGATGTGTGAATTCCACTCACAGAGTTACATCTGTATTTCGTGGATCTCTTTGCTAGCCTTATTTCTGTGGAATCTGAGAACAGATATTTCAGATACCTTTGAAGACTATAGGGCCAAAGGAAATATCCTCCGATAACAAAGAGAAAGAAGCTTTCTGAGAAACTTCTTGGTGTTCTGTGAAATCATCTCACAGAGTTACAGCTTTCCCCTCAAGAGCCTTTCGCTAAGACAGTTCTTGTGGAATTGGCAAAGGGATATTTGGGAGCCCATAGAGGCCGATGGTGAAAAAGGAAATATCCTCAGATGAAATCTGGAAAGAAGCTTTCTGAGAAACTGCTTAGTGTTCTGTTAATTCGTCTCACAGAGTTACATCTGTATTTCGTGGATCTCTTTGCTAGCCTTATTTCTGTGGAATCTGAGAACAGATATTTCGGATCCCTTTGAAGACTATAGGGCCAAAGGAAATATCCTCCAATAACAAAGAGAGAGAAGCTTTCTGAGAAACTTCTTTGTGTTCTGTGAAATCATCTCACAGAGTTACATCTTTCCCCTCAAGAAGCCTTTCGCTAAGAGAGTTCTTGTGGAATTGGCAAGGTGATATTTGGAAGCCCTTAGAGGGCTATGGTGAAAAACGAAATATCCTCAGATGAAATCTGGAAAGAAGCTTTCTGAGAAACTGGTCTGTGATGTGTGGCTTCCACTCACAGAGTTACATCTGTATTTCATGGATCCCTTTTCTAGCCTTATTTCTGTGGAATCTGAGAACAGATATTTCGGATCCCTTTGAAGACTATACGGCCAAAGGAAATATCCTCCGATAACAAAGAGAAAGAAGCTTTCTGAGAAACTTCTTTGTGTTCTGTGAAATCATCTCACAGAGTTACAGCTTTCCCCTCAAGAAGACTTTCGCTAAGACAGTTCTTGTGGAATTGGCAAAGGGATATTTGGAAGCCCATAGAGGCCTATGGTGAAAAAGGAAATATCCTCAGATGAAATCTGGAAAGAAGCTTTCTGAGAAACTGCTTAGTGTTCTGTTAATTCATCTCACAGAGTTACATCTGTATTTCGTGGATCTCTTTGCTAGCCTTATTTCTGTGGAATCTGAGAACAGATATTTCGGATCCCTTTGAAGACTATAGGGCCAAAGGAAATATCCTCCGATAACAAAGAGAAAGAAGTTTCTGAGAAACTTCTTTGTGTTCTGTGAAATCATCTCAAAGAGTTACAGCTTTCCCCTCAAGAAGCCTTTCGTTAAGACAGTTCTTGTGGAATTGGCAAAGTGATACTTGGAAGCCCATAGAGGGCTAGGGTGAAAAAGGAAATATCCTCAGATGAAATCTGGAAAGAAGCTTTCTGAGAAACTGCTCTGTGATGTGTGACTTCCACTCACAGAGTTACATCTGTATTTCGTGGATCTCTTTGCTAGCCTTATTTCTGTGGTATCTGAGAACAGATATTTTGGATCCCTTTGAAGCCTATAGGGCCAAAGGAAATGTCCTCCGATAACAAAGAGAAAGAAGCTTTCTGAGAAACTTCTTTGTGTTCTGTGAAATCATCTCACAGAGTTCCAGCTTTCCCCTCAAGAAGCCTTTGGCTAAGACAGTTCTTGTGGAATTGGCAAAGTGATATTAGGAAGTTCATAGAGGGTTATGGTGAAAAAGGAAACATCCTGACATGAAATCTGGAAAGAAGCTTTCTGAGAAACTGCTTAGTGTTCTGTTAATTCATCTCACAGTGTTACATCTCTATTTCGTTGATCTCTTTGCTAGCCTTATATCTGTGGAATCTGAGAATAGATATTTCGGATCCCTTTGAAGACTATAGGGCCAAAGAAAATATCCTCCGATAACAAAGAGAAAGAAGCTTTCTGAGAAACTTCTTTGTGTTCTGTGAAATCATCTCACATAGTTACAGCTTTCCCCTCAAGAAGCCTTTCGCTAAGACAGTTCTTGTGGAATTGGCAAAGGGATATTTGGAAGCCCAGAGAGGCCTATGGTGAAAAAGGAAATATCCTCAAATGAAAGCTGGAAAGAAGCTTTCAGAGAAACTGGTTAGTGTTCTCTTAATTCATCTCACAGAGTTACATCTCTATATCGTGGATCTCTTTGCTAGCCTTATTTCTGTGGAATCTGAGAACAGATATTTCGGATCCCTTTGAAGACTATAGGGCCAAAGGAAATATCCTCCGATAACAAAGAGAAAGAAGCTTTCTGAGAAACTTCTTTGTGTTCTGTGAAATCATCTCACAGAGTTACAGCATTCCCCTCAAGAAGCCTTTCGCTAATACAGTTCTTGTGGAATTGGCAAAGGGATATTTGGGAGCCCATTGAGGCCTATGGTGAAAAAGGAAATATCCTTAGATGAAATCTGGAAAGAAGCTTTCTGAGAAACTGCTTAGTGTTCTGTTAATTCATCTCACAGAGTTACATCTGTATTTCGCGGATCTCTTTGCTAGCCTTATTTCTGTGGAATCTGAGAACAGATATTTCGGATCCCTTTGAAGACTATAGGGCCAAAGGAAATATCCTCCGATAACAAAGAGAAAGAAGCTTTCTGAGAAACTTCTTTGTGTTCTGTGAAATCATCTCACAGAGTTACAGCTTTCCCCTCAAGAAGCCTTTCGCTAAGACAGTTCTTGTGGAATTGGCAAAGGGATATTTGGTAGCCCAGAGAGGGCTATGGTGAAAAAGGAAATATCCTCAGATGAAATCTGGAAAGAAGCTTTCTGAGAAACTGCTTAGTGTTCTGTTAATTCATCTCACAGAGTTACATCTGTATTTCGTGGATCTCTTTGCTAGCCTTATTTCTGTGGAATCTGAGAACAGATATTTCGGATCCCTTTGAAGACTATAGGGCCAAAAGAAATATCCTCCGATAACAAAGAGAAAGAAGCTTTCTGAGAAACTTCTTTGTGTTCTGTGAAATCATCTCACAGAGTTACAGCTTTCCCCTCAAGAAGCCTTTCGCTAAGACTGTTCTTGTGTATTTGGCAAAGTGATATTAGGAAGCCCTTACAGGGCTATGGTGAAAAAGGAAATATCCTCAGATGAAATCAGGAAAGAAGCTTTCTGAGAAACTGCTTAGTGTTCTGTTAATTCATCTCACAGAGTTACATCTGTATTTCGTGGATCTCTTTGCTAGCCTTATTTCTATGTAATCTCAGAACAGATATTTCGGATCCCTTTGAAGACTATATGGCCAAAGGAAATATCCTCCGATAACAAAGAGAAAGAAGCTTTTTGAGAAACTTCTTTGTGTTCTGTGAAATCATTTCACAGAGTTACAGCTTTCCCCTCAAGAAGCCTTTCGCTAAGACAGTTCTTGCGGAATTGGCAAAGGGATATTTGGAAGCCCATAGAGGCCTATGGTGAAAAAGGAAATATGCTCAGATGGAATCTGGAAAGAAGCTTTCTGAGAAACTGGTTCGTGTTCTGTTAATTCATCTCACAGAGTTACATCTGTATTTCGTGGATCTCTTTGCTAGCCTTATTTCTGTGGAATCTGAGAACAGATATTTCGGATCCCTTTGAAGACTATAGGAGCAAAGGGAATATCCTCCGATAACAAAGAGAAAGAAGCTTTCTGAGAAACTTCTTTGTGTTCTGTGAAATCACCTCACAGAGTTACAGCTTTCCCCTCAAGAAGCCTTTCGCTAAGACAGTTCTTGTGGAATTGGCAAAGTGATATTTGGAAGCCCATAGAGGGCTATGGTGAAAAAGGAAATATCCTCAGATGAAATCTGGAAAGAAGCTTTCTGAGAAACTGCTCTGTGATGTGTGAATTCCACTCACAGAGTTACATCTGTATTTCGTGGATCTCTTTGCTAGCCTTATTTCTGTGGAATCTGAGAACAGATATTTCAGATACCTTTGAAGACTATAGGGCCAAAGGAAATATCCTCCGATAAGAAAGAGAAAGAAGCTTTCTGAGAAACTTCTTGGTGTTCTGTGAAATCATCTCACAGAGTTACAGCTTTCCCCTCAAGAGCCTTTCGCTAAGACAGTTCTTGTGGAATTGGCAAAGGGATATTTGGGATCCCATAGAGGCCGATGGTGAAAAAGGAAATATTCTCAGATGTAATCTGGAAAGAAGCTTTCTGAGAAACTGCTTAGTGTTCTGTTAATTCGTCTCACAGAGTTACATCTGTATTTCGTGGATCTCTTTGTTAGCCTTATTTCTGTGGAATCTGAGAACAGATATTTCGGATCCCTTTGAAGAGTATAGGGCCAAAGGAAATATCCTCCGATAACAAAGAGAAAGAAGCTTTCTGAGAAACTTCTTTGTGTTCTGTGAAATCATCTCACAGAGTTACAGCTTTCCCCTCAAGAAGCCTTTCACTAAGACAGTTCTTGTGGAATTGGCAAAGGGATATTTGGAAGCCCATAGAGGGCTATGGTGAAAAAGGAATTATCCTCAGATGGAATCTGGAAAGAAGCTTTCTGAGAAACTGGTTGGTGTTCCGTTAATTCATCTCACAGAGTTACATCTGTATTTCGTGGATCTCTTTGCTAGCCTTATTTCTGTGGAATCTGAGAACAGATATTTCGGATCCCTTTGAAGACTGTAGGGCCAAAGGAAATATCCTCCGATAACAAAGAGAAAGAAGCTTTCTGAGAAACTTCTTTGTGTTCTGTGAAATCATCTCACAGAGTTACATCTTTCCCCTCAAGAAGCCTTTCGCTAAGACAGTTCTTGTGGAATTGGCAAGGTGATATTTGGAAGCCCATAGAGGGCTATGGTGAAAAACGAAATATCCTCAGATGAAATCTGGAAAGAAGCTTTCTGAGAAACTGGTCTGTGATGTGTGACTTCCACTCACAGAGTTACATCTGTATTTCGTGGATCCCTTTGCTAGCCTTATTTCTGTGGAATCTGAGAACAGATATTTCGAATCCCTTTGAAGACTATAGGGCCAAAGGAAATATCCTCCGATAACAAAGAGAAAGAAGCTTTCTGAGAAACTTCTTTGTGTTCTGTGAAATCATCTCACAGAGTTACAGCTTTCCCCTCAAGAAGCCTTTCGCTAAGACAGTTCTTGTGGAATTGGCAAAGGGATATTTGGAAGCCCATAGAAGGCTATGGTGAAAAAGGAAATATCCTCAGATGAAATCTGGAAAGAAGCTTTCTGAGAAACTGCTTAGTGTTCTGTTAATTCATCTCACAGAGTTACATCTGTATTTCGTGGATCTCTTTGCTAGCCTTATTTCTGTGGAATCTGAGAACAGATATTTCGGATCCCTTTGAAGAGTATAGGGCCAAAGGAAATATCCTCCGATAACAAAGAGAAAGAAGCTTTCTGAGAAACTTCTTTGTGTTCTGTGAAATCATCTCACAGAGTTACAGCTTTCCTCTCAAGAAGCCTTTCACTAAGACAGTTCTTGTGGAATTGGCAAAGGGATATTTGGAAGCCCATAGAGGGCTATGGTGAAAAAGGAATTATCCTCAGATGGAATCTGGAAGGAAGATTTCTGAGAAACTGGTTGGTGTTCCGTTAATTCATCTCACAGAGTTACATCTGTATTTCGTGGATCTCTTTGCTAGCCTTATTTCTGTGGAATCTGAGAACAGATATTTCGGATCCCTTTGAAGAGTATAGGGCCAAAGGAAATATCCTCCGATAACAAAGAGAAAGAAGCTTTCTGAGAAACTTCTTTGTGTTCTGTGAAATCATCTCACAGAGTTACAGCTTTCCCCTCAAGAAGCCTTTCACTAAGACAGTTCTTGTGGAATTGGCAAAGGGATATTTGGAAGCCCATAGAGGGCTATGGTGAAAAAGGAATTATACTCAGATGGAATCTGGAAGGAAGATTTCTGAGAAACTGGTTGGTGTTCCGTTAATTCATCTCACAGAGTTACATCTGTATTTCGTGGATCTCTTTGCTAGCCTTATTTCTGTGGAATCTGAGAACAGATATTTCGGATCCCTTTGAAGACTGTAGGGCCAAAGGAAATATCCTCCGATAACAAAGAGAAAGAATCTTTCTGAGAAACTTCTTTGAGTTCTGTGAAATCATCTCACAGAGTTACATCTTTCCCCTCAAGAAGCCTTTCGCTAAGACAGTTCTTCTGGAATTGGCAAGGTGATATTTGGAAGCCCAGAGAGGGCTATGGTGAAAAAGGAAATATCCTCAGATGAAATCTGGAAAGAAGCTTTCTGAGAAACTGCTTAGTGTTCTGTTAATTCATCTCACAGAGTTACATCTGTATTTCGTGGATCTCTTTTCTAGCCTTATTTCTGTGGAATCTGAGAACAGATATTTCGGATCCCTTTGAAGACTATAGGGCCAAAGGAAATATCCTCCGATAACAAAGAGAAAGAAGCTTTCTGAGAAACTTCTTTGTGTTCTGTGAAATCACCTCACAGAGATACAGCTTTCCCCTCAAGAAGCCTTTCGCTAACACAGTTCTTGTGGAATTGGCAAAGTGATATTTGGAAGCCCATAGAGGGCTATGGTGAAAAAGGAAATATCCTCAGATGAAATCTGGAAAGAAGCTTTCTGAGAAACTGCTCTGTGATGTGTGAATTCCACTCACAGAATAACATCTGTATTTCGTGGATCTCTTTGCTAGCCTTATTTCTGTTGAATCTGAGAACAGATATTTCAGATACCTTTGAAGACTAAAGGGCCAAAGGAAATATCCTCCGATAAAAAAGAGAAAGAAGCTTTCTGAGAAACTTCTTGGTGTTCTGTGAAATCATCTCACAGAGTTACAGCTTTCCCCTCAAGAGCCTTTCGCTAAGACAGTTCTTGTGGAATTGGCAAAGGGATATTTGGGAGCCCATAGAGGCCGATGGTGAAAAAGGAAATATCCTCAGATGAAATCTGGAAAGAAGCTTTCTGAGAAACTGCTTAGTGTTCTGTTAATTCGTCTCACAGAGTTACATCTGTATTTCGTGGATCTCTTTGCTAGCCTTATTTCTGTGGAATCTGAGAACAGATATTTCGGATCCCTTTGAAGACTATAGGGCCAAAGGAAATATCCTCCGATAACAAAGAGAAAGAAGCTTTCTGAGAAACTTCTTTGTGTTCTGTGAAATCATCTCACAGAGTTACAGCTTTCCCCTCAAGAAGCCTTTCACTAAGACAGTTCTTGTGGAATTGGCAAAGGGATATTTGGAAGCCCATAGAGGGCTATGGTGAAAAAGGAATTATCCTCAGATGGAATCTGGAAAGAAGCTTTCTGAGAAACTGGTTGGTCTTCCGTTAATTCATCTCACAGAGTTACATCTGTATTTCGTGGATCTCTTTGCTAGCCTTATTTCTCTGGAATCTGAGAACAGATATTTCGGATCCCTTTGAAGACTGTAGGGCCAAAGGAAATATCCTCCGATAACAAAGAGAAAGAAGCTTTCTGAGAAACTTCTTTGTGTTCTGTGAAATCATCTCACAGAGTTACATCTTTCCCCTCAAGAAGCCTTTCGCTAAGACAGTTCTTGTGGAATTGGCAAGGTGATATTTGGAAGCCCATAGAGGGCTATGGTGAAAAAGGAAATATCCTCAGATGAAATCTGGAAAGAAGCTTTCTGAGAAACTGGTCTGTGAAGTGTGACTTCCACTCACAGAGTTACATCTGTATTTCGTGGATCCCTTTGCTAGCCTTATTTCTGTGGAATCTGAGAACAGATATTTCGGATCCCTTTGAAGACTATAGGGCCAAAGGAAATATCCTCCGATAACAAAGAGAAAGAAGCTTTCTGAGAAACTTCTTTGTGTTCTGTGAAATCATCTCACAGAGTTACAGCTTTCCCCTCAAGAAGCCTTTCGCTAAGACAGTTCTTGTGGAATTGGCAAAGGGATATTTGGAAGCCCATAGAGGCCTATGGTGAAAAAGGAAATATCCTCAGATCAAATCTGGAAAGAAGCTTTCTGAGAAACTGCTTAGTGTTCTGTTAATTCATCTCACAGAGTTACATCTGTATTTCGTGGATCTCTTTGCTAGCCTTATTTCTGTGGAATCTGAGAACAGATATTTCGGATCCCTTTGAAGACTATAGGGCCAAAGGAAATATCCTCCGATAACAAAGAGAAAGAAGCTTTCTGAGAAACTTCTTTGTGTTCTGTGAAATCATCTCAAAGAGTTACAGCTTTCCCCTCAAGAAGCCTTTCGTTAAGACAGTTCTCGTGGAATTGGCAAAGTGATATTTGGAAGCCCATAGAGGGCTATGGTGAAAAAGGAAATATCCTCAGATGAAATCTGGAAAGAAGCTTTCTGAGAAACTGCTCTGTGATGTGTGACTTCCACTCAGAGAGTTACATCTGTATTTCGTGAATCTCTTTGCTAGCCTTATTTCTGTGGAATCTGAGTACAGATATTTCGGATCCCTTTGAAGACTATAGGGCCAAAGGAAATATCCTCCGATAACAAAGAGAAAGAAGCTTTCTGAGAAACTTCTTTGTGTTCTGTGAAATCATCTCACAGAGTTACAGCTTTCCCCTCAAGAAGCCTTTCGCTAAGACAGTTCTTGTGGAATTGGCAAAGTGATATTTGGAAGCCCATAGAGGGCTATGGTGAAAAAGGAAATATCCTCAGATGAAATCTGGAAAGAAGCTTTCTGAGAAACTGCTCTGTGATGTGTGACTTCCACTCACAGAGTTACATCTGTATTTCGTGGAACTCTTTGGTAGCCTTATTTCTGTGGAATCTGAGAACAGATATTTCGGATCCCTTTGAAGACTATAGGTCCAAAGGAAATATCCTCCGATAACAAAGAGAAAGAAGCTTTCTGAGAAACTTCTTTGTGTTCTGTGAAATCATCTCACAGAGTTACAGCTTTCCCCTCAAGAAGCCTTTCGCTAAGACAGTTCTTGTGGAATTGGCAAAGTGATATTTGGAAGCCCATAGAGGGTTATGGTGAAAAAGGAAATATCCTCAGATGAAATCTGGAAAGAAGCTTTCTGAGAAACTGCTTAGTGTTCTGTTAATTCATCTCACAGAGTTACAGCTGTATTTCGTGGATCTCTTTGCTAGCCTTATTTCTGTGGAATCTGAGAACTGATATTTCGGATCCCTTTGAAGACTATAGGGCCAAAGGAAATATCCTCCGATAACAAAGAGAAAGAAGCTTTCTGAGAAACTTCTTTGTGTCCTGTGAAATCATCTCACAGAGTTACAGCTTTCCCCTCAAGAAGCCTTTCGCTAAGGCAGTTCTTGTGGAATTGGCAAAGTGATATTTGGAAGCCCATAGAGGGCTATGGTGAAAAAGGAAATATCCTCAGATGAAATCTGGAAAGAAGCTTTTTGAGAAACTGCTTAGTGTTCTGTTAATTCATCTCACAGAGTTACATCTGTATTTCGTCGTTCTCTTTGTTAGCCTTATTTCTGTGGAATCTGAGACAGATATTTAGGATCCCTTTGAAGACTATAGCGCAAAAGGAAATGTCCTCCGATAACAAAGAGAAAGAGGCTTTCTGAGAAACTTCTTTGTGTTCTGTGAAATCATCTCACAGAGTTACAGCTTTCCCCTCAAGAAGCCTTTCGCTAAGACAGTTCTTGTGGAATTGGCAAAGTGATATTTGGAAGCTGATAGAGGGCTATGGTGAAAAAGGAAATATCCTCAGATGAAATCTGGTAAGAAGTTTCTGAGAAACTGCTCTGTGATGTGTGACTTCCACTCACAGAGTTACATCTGTATTTCGTGGATCTCTTTGCTAGCCTTATTTCTGTGGAATCTGAGAACAGATATTTCGGATCCATTTGAAGACTATAGGGCCCAAGGAAATATCCTCCGATAACAAAGAGAAAGAAGTTTTCTGAGAAACTTCTTTGTGTTCTGTGAAATCATCTCACAGAGTTACAGCTTTCCCCTCAAGAAGCCTTTCGCCATGACAGTTCTTGTGGAATTGGCAAAGGGATATTTGGAAGCTCATAGAGGCCTATGGTGAAAAAGGAAATATCCTCAGATGGAATCTGGAAAGAAGCTTTCTGAGAAACTGGTTGGTGTTCTGTTAATTTATCTCACAGAGTTACATCTGTATTTCGCGGATCTCTTTGCTAGCCTTATTTCTGTGGAATCTGAGAACATATATTTCGGATCCCTTTGAAGACTATAGGACCAAAGGGAATATCCTCCGATAACAAAGAGAAAGAAGCTTTCTGAGAAACTTCTTTGTGTTCTGTGAAATCATCTCACAGAGTTAGAGCTTTCCCCTCAAGAAGCCTTTCGCTAAGACAGTTCTTGTGGAATTGGCAAAGGGATATTTGGAAGCCCATAGAGGGCTATGATGAAAAAGGAAATATCCTCAGATGGAATCTGGAAAGAAGCTTTCAGAGAAACTGGTTAGTGTTCTGTTAATTCATCTCACAGAGTTACATCTCTATTTCGTGGATCTCTTTGCTAGCCTTATTTGTGTGGAATCTAAGAACAGATATTTCGGATCCCTTTGAAGACTACAGGACCAAAGGGAATATCCTCCGATAACAAAGAGAAAGAAGCTTTCTGAGAAACTTCTTTGTGTTCTGTGAAATCATCTCACAGAGTAGCAGCTTTCCCCTCAAGAAGCCTTTCGCTAAGACAGTTCTTGTGGAATTGGCAAAGTGATATTTGGAAGCCCATAGAGGCCTATGGTAAAAAAGGAAATATCCTCAGATGGAATCTGGAAAGAAGCTTTCTGAGAAACTGCTCTATGATGTGTGACTTCCACTCACAGAGTTACATCTGTATTTCGTGGATCTCTTTGTTAGCCTTATTTCTGTGGAATCTGAGAATAGATATTTCGGATCCCATTGAAGACTACAGGGCCAAAGGAAATATCCTGCGATAACAAAGAGAAAGAAGCTTTCTGAGAAACTTCTTTGTGTTCTGTGAAATCATCTCACAGAGTTACAGCTTTCCCCTCAAGAAGCCTTTCGCTAAGACAGTTCTTGTGGAATTGGCAAAGTGATATTTGGAAGCCCATAGAGGGCTATGGTGAAAAAGGAAATATCCTCAGATGAAATCTGGAAAGAAGCTTTCTGAGAAACTGCTCTGTGATGTGTGAGTTCCACTCACAGAGTTACATCTGTATTTCCTGGATCTCTTTGCTTGCCTTATTTCTGTGGAATCTGAGAACAGATATTTCGGATCCCTTTGAAGACTATAGGGCCAAAGGAAATATCCTCCGATAACAAAGAGAAAGAAGCTTTCTGAGAAACTTCTTTGTGTTCTGTGAAATCATCTCACAGAGTTACAGCTTTCCCCTCAAGAAGCCTTTCGCTAAGACAGTTCTTGTGGAATTGGCAAAGTGATATTTGGAAGCCCATAGAGGGCTATGGTGAAAAAGGAAATATCCTCAGATGAAATCTGGAAAGAAGCTTTCTGAGAAACTGCTTAGTGTTCTGTTAATTCATCTCACAGAGTTACATCTGTATTTCGTGGATCTCTTTTCTAGCCTTATTTCTGTGGAATCTGAGAACAGATATTTCGGATCCCTTTGAAGACTATAGGGCCAAAGGAAATATCCTCCGATAACAAAGAGAAAGAAGCTTTCTGAGAAACTTCTTTGTGTTCTGTGAAATCATCTCACAGAGTTACAGCTTTCCCCTCAAGAAGCCTTTCGCTAAGACAGTTCTTGTGGAATTGGCAAAGTGATATTTGGAAGCCCATAGAGGGCTATGGTGAAAAAGGAAATATCCTCAGATGAAATCTGGAAAGAAGCTTTCTGAGAAACTGCTTAGTGTTCTGTTAATTCATCTCACAGAGTTACATCTGTATTTCGTGGATCTCTTTGCTAGCCTTATTTCTGTGGAATCTGAGAACAGATATTTCGGATCCCTTTGAAGACTATAGGGCCAAAGGAAATATCCTCCGATAACAAAGAGAAAGAAGCTTTCTGAGAAACTTCTTTGTGTTCTGTGAAATCATCTCACAGAGTTACAGCTTTCCCCTCAAGAAGCCTTTCGCTAAGACAGTTCTTGTGGAATTGGCAAAGTGATATTTGGAAGCCCATAGAGGGCTATGGTGAAAAAGGAAATATCCTCAGATGAAATCTGGAAAGAAGCTTTCTGAGAAACTGCTTAGTGTTCTGTTAATTCATCTCACAGAGTTACATCTGTATTTCGTGGATCTCTTTGCTAGCTTATTTCTGTGGAATCTGAGAACATATATTTCGGATCCCTTTGAAGACTATAGGACCAAAGGGAATATCCTCCGATAACAAAGAGAAAGAAGCTTTCTGAGAAACTTCTTTGTGTTCTCTGAAATCATCTCACAGAGTTACAGCTTTCCCCTCAAGAAGCCTTTCGCTAAGACAGTTCTTGTGGAATTGGCAAAGTGATATTTGGAAGCTGATAAAGGGCTATGGTGAAAAAGGAAATATCCTCAGATGAAATCTGGAAAGAAGTTTCTGAGAAACTGCTCTGTGATGTGTGACTTCCACTCACAGAGTTACATCTGTATTTCGTGGATCTCTTTGCTAGCCTTATTTCTGTGGAATCTGAGAACAGATATTTCGGATCCATTTGAAGACTATAGGGCCCAAGGAAATATCCTCCGATAACAAAGAGAAAGAAGCTTTCTGAGAAACTTCTTTGTGTTCTGTGAAATCATCTCACAGAGTTACAGCTTTCCCCTCAAGAAGCCTTTCGCCATGACAGTTCTTGTGGAATTGGCAAAGGGATATTTGCAAGCTCATAGAGGCCTATGGTGAAAAAGGAAATATCCTCAGATGGAATCTGGAAAGAAGCTTTCTGAGAAACTGGTTGGTGTTCTGTTAATTCATCTCACAGAGTTACATCTGTATTTCGCGGATCTCTTTGCTAGCCTTATTTCTGTGGAATCTGAGAACATATATTTCGGATCCCTTTGAAGACTATAGGACCAAAGGGAATATCCTCCGATAACAAAGAGAAAGAAGCTTTCTGAGAAACTTCTTTGTGTTCTGTGAAATCATCTCACAGAGTTAGAGCTTTCCCCTCAAGAAGCCTTTCGCTAAGACAGTTCTTGTGGAATTGGCAAAGGGATATTTGGAAGCCCATAGAGGGATATGGTGAAAAAGGAAATATCCTCAGATGGAATCTGGAAAGAAGCTTTCAGAGAAACTGCTTAGTGTTCTGTTAATTCATCTCACAGAGTTACATCTCTATTTCGTGGATCTCTTTGCTAGCCTTATTTCTGTGGAATCTAAGAACAGATATTTCGGATCCCTTTGAAGACTATAGGACCAAAGGGAATATCCTCCGATAACAAAGAGAAAGAAGCTTTCTGAGAAACTTCTTTGTGTTCTGTGAAATCATCTCACAGAGTAGCAGCTTTCCCCTCAAGAAGCCTTTCGCTAAGACAGTTCTTGTGGAATTGGCAAAGTGATATTTGGAAGCCCGTAGAGGCCTATGGTAAAAAAGGAAATATCCTCAGATGGAATCTGGAAAGAAGCTTTCTGAGAAACTGCTCTATGATGTGTGACTTCCACTCACAGAGTTACATCTGTATTTCGTGGATCTCTTTGCTAGCCTTATTTCTGTGGAATCTGAGAACAGATATTTCGGATCCCTTTGAAGACTATAGGGCCAAAGGAAATATTCTCCGATAACAAAGAGAAAGAAGCTTTCTGAGAAACTTCTTTGTGTTCTGTGAAATCATCTCACAGAGTTACAGCTTTCCCCTCAAGAAGCCTTTCACTAAGACAGTTCTTGTGGAATTGGCAAAGGGATATTTGGAAGCCCATAGAGGCCTAGGGTGAAAAAGGAAATATCCTCAGATGAAATCTGGAAAGAAGTTTTCTGAGAAACTGGTTCGTGTTCTGTTAATTCATCTCAGAGTTACATCTGTATTTCGTGGATCTCTTTGCTAGCCTTATTTCTGTGGAATCTGAGAACAGATATTTCGGATCCCTTTGAAGACTATAGGGCAAAAGGAAATATCCTCCGATAACAAAGAGAAAGAAGCTTTCTGGGAAACTTCTTTGTGTTCTGTGAAATCATCTCACAGAGTTACAGCTTTCCCCTCAAGAAGCCTTTCGCTAAGACAGTTCTTGTGGAATTGGCAAAGTGATATTTGGAAGCTGATAGAGGGCTATGGTGAAAAAGGAAATATCCTCAGATGAAATCTGGAAAGAAGCTTTCTGAGAAACTGCTCTGTGATGTGTGAGTTCTACTCACAGAGTTACATCTGTATTTCGTGGATCCCTTTGCTAGCCTTATTTCTGTGGAATCTGAGAACAGATATTTCGGATCCCTTTGAAGACTATAGGGCCAAAGGAAATATCCTCCGATAACAAAGGGAAAGAAGCTTTCTGAGAAACTTCTTTGTGTTCTGTGAAATTATCTCACAGAGTTACAGCTTTCCTATCAAGAAGCCTTTCGCTAAGACAGTTCTTGTGGAACTGGCAAAGTGATATTTGGAAGCCCATAGAGGGTTATGGTGAAAAAGGAAATATCCTCAGATGAAATCTGGAAAGAAGCTTTCTGAGAAACTGCTTAGTGTTCTGTTAATTCATCTCACAGAGTTACAGCTGTATTTCGTGGATCTCTTTGCTAGCCTTATTTCTGTGGAATCTGAGAACAGATATTTCGGATCCCTTTGAAGACTATAGGGCCAAAGGAAATATCCTCCGATAACAAAGAGAAAGAAGCTTTCTGAGAAACTTCTTTGTGTTCTGTGAAATCATCTCACAGAGTTACAGCTTTCCTATCAAGAAGCCTTTCGCTAAGGCAGTTCTTGTGGAATTGGCAAAGTGATATTTGGAAGCCCATAGAGGGCTATGGTGAAAAAGGAAATATCCTCAGATGAAATCTGGAAAGAAGCTTTTTGAGAAACTGCTTAGTGTTCTGTTAATTCATCTCACAGAGTTACATCTGTATTTCGTGGTTCTCTTTGCTAGCCTTATTTCTGTGGAATCTGAGAACAGATATTTAGGATCCCTTTGAAGACTATAGCGCAAAAGGAAATGTCCTCCGATAACAAAGAGAAAGAAGCTTTCTGAGAAACTTCTTTGTGTTCTGTGAAATCATCTCACAGAGTTACTGCTTTCCCCTCAAGAAGCCTTTAGCTAAGACAGTTCTTGTGGAATTGGCAAAGTGATATTTGGAAGCCCATAGTGGGTTATGGTGAAAAAGGAAATATCCTCAGATGAAATCTGGAAAGAAGCTTTCTGAGTAACTGCTTAGTGTTCTGTTAATTCATCTCACAGAGTTACAGCTGTATTTCGTGGATCTCTTTGCTAGCCTTATTTCTGTGGAATCTGAGAACAGATATTTCGGATCCCTTTGAAGACTATAGGGCCAAAGGAAATATCCTCCGATAACAAAGAGAAAGAAGCTTTCTGAGAAACTTCTTTGTGTTCTGTGAAATCATCTCACAGAGTTACAGCTTTCCCCTCAAGAAGCCTTTCGCTAAGACAGTTCTTGTGGAATTGGCAAAGGGATATTTGGAAGCCCATAGAGGCCTAGGGTGAAAAAGGAAATATCCTCAGATGAAATCTGGAAAGAAGTTTTCTGAGAAACTGGTTCGTGTTCTGTTAATTCATCTCAGAGTTACATCTGTATTTCGTGGATCTCTTTGCTAGCCTTATTTCTGTGGAATCTGAGAACAGATATTTCGGATCCCTTTGAAGACTATAGGGCAAAAGGAAATATCCTCCGATAACAAAGAGAAAGAAGCTTTCTGGGAAACTTCTTTGTGTTCTGTGAAATCATCTCACAGAGTTACAGCTTTCCCCTCAAGAAGCCTTTCGCTAAGACAGTTCTTGTGGAATTGGCAAAGTGATATTTGGAAGCTGATAGAGGGCTATGGTGAAAAAGGAAATATCCTCAGATGAAATCTGGAAAGAAGCTTTCTGAGAAACTGCTCTGTGATGTGTGAGTTCCACTCACAGAGTTACATCTGTATTTCGTGGATCCCTTTGCTAGCCTTATTTCTGTGGAATCTGAGAACAGATATTTCGGATCCCTTTGAAGACTATAGGGCCAAAGGAAATATCCTCCGATAACAAAGGGAAAGAAGCTTTCTGAGAAACTTCTCTGTGTTCTGTGAAATTATCTCACAGAGTTACAGCTTTCCTATCAAGAAGCCTTTCGCTAAGACAGTTCTTGTGGAACTGGCCAAGTGACATTTGGAAGCCCATAGAGGGTTATGGTGAAAAAGGAAATATCCTCAGATGAAATCTGGAAAGAAGCTTTCTGAGAAACTGCTTAGTGTTCTGTTAATTCATCTCACAGAGTTACAGCTGTATTTCGTGGATCTCTTTGCTAGCCTTATTTCTGTGGAATCTGAGAACAGATATTTCGGATCCCTTTGAAGACTATAGGGCCAAAGGAAATATCCTCCGATAACAAAGAGAAAGAAGCTTTCTGAGAAACTTCTTTGTGTTCTGTGAAATCATCTCACAGAGTTACAGCTTTCCCCTCAAGAAGCCTTTCGCTAAGGCAGTTCTTGTGGAATTGGCAAAGTGATATTTGGAAGCCCATAGAGGGCTATGGTGAAAAAGGAAATATCCTCAGATGAAATCTGGAAAGAAGCTTTTTGAGAAACTGCTTAGTGTTCTGTTAATTCATCTCACAGAGTTACATCTGTATTTCGTGGTTCTCTTTGCTAGCCTTATTTCTGTGGAATCTGAGAACAGATATTTAGGATCCCTTTGAAGACTATAGCGCAAAAGGAAATGTCCTCCGATAAAAAAGAGAAAGAAGCTTTCTGAGAAACTTCTTTGTGTTCTGTGAAATCATCTCACAGAGTTACAGCTTTCCCCTCAAGAAGCCTTTAGCTAAGACAGTTCTTGTGGAATTGGCAAAGTGATATTTGGAAGCCCATAGTGGGTTATGGTGAAAAAGGAAATATCCTCAGATGAAATCTGGAAAGAAGCTTTCTGAGTAACTGCTTAGTGTTCTGTTAATTCATCTCACAGAGTTACAGCTGTATTTCGTGGATCTCTTTGCTAGCCTTATTTCTGTGGAATCTGAGAACAGATATTTCGGATCCCTTTGAAGACTATAGGGCCAAAGGGAATATCCTCCGATAACAAAGAGAAAGAAGCTTTCTGAGAAACTTCTTTGTGTTCTGTGAAATCATCTCACAGAGTTACAGCTTTCCCCTCAAGAAGCCTTTCGCTAAGACAGTTCTTGTGGAATTGGCAAAGTGATATTTGGAAGCTGATAGAGGGCTATGGTGAAAAAGGAAATATCCTCAGATGAAATCTGGAAAGAAGTTTCTGAGAAACTGCTCTGTGATGTGTGACTTCCACTCACAGAGTTACATCTGTATTTCGTGGATCTCTTTGCTAACCTTATTTCTGTGGAATCTGAGAACAGATATTTCGGATCCATTTGAAGACTATAGGGCCCAAGGAAATATCCTCCGATAACAAAGAGAAAGAAGCTTTCTGAGAAACTTCTTTGTGTTCTGTGAAATCATCTCACAGAGTTACAGCTTTCCCCTCAAGAAGCCTTTCGCCATGACAGTTCTTGTGGAATTGGCAAAGGGATATTTGGAAGCTCATAGAGGCCTATGGTGAAAAAGGAAATATCCTCAGATGGAATGTGGAAAGAAGCTTTCTGAGAAACTGGTTGGTGTTCTGTTAATTCATCTCACAGAGTTACATCTGTATTTCGCGGATATCTTTGCTAGCCTTATTTCTGTGGAATCTGAGAACAGATATTTCGGATCCCTTTGAAGACTATAGGACCAAAGGGAATATCCTCCGATAAAAAAGAGAAAGAAGCTCTCTGAGAAACTTCTTTGTGTTCTGTGAAATCATCTCACAGAGTTAGAGCTTTCCCCTCAAGAAGCCTTTCGCTAAGACAGTTCTTGTGGAATTGGCAAAGGGATATTTGGAAGCCCATAGAGGGCTATGGTGAAAAAGGAAATATCCTCAGATGGAATCTGGAAAGAAGCTTTCAGAGAAACTGGTTAGTGTTCTGTTAATTCATCTCACAGAGTTACATCTCTATTTCGTGGATCTCTTTGCTAGCCTTATTTCTGTGGAATCTAAGAACAGATATTTCGGATCCCTTTGAAGACTATAGGACCAAAGGGAATATCCTCCGATAACAAAGAGAAAGAAGCTTTCTGAGAAACTTCTTTGTGTTCTGTGAAATCATCTCACAGAGTAGCAGCTTTCCCCTCAAGAAGCCTTTCGCTAAGACAGTTCTTGTGGAATTGGCAAAGTGATATTTGGAAGCCCATAGAGGCCTATGGTAAAAAAGGAAATATCCTCAGATGGAATCTGGAAAGAAGCTTTCTGAGAAACTGCTCTATGATGTGTGACTTCCACTCACAGAGTTACATCTGTATTTCGTGGATCTCTTTGTTAGCCTTATTTCTGTGGAATCTGAGAATAGATATTTCGGATCCCATTGAAGACTACAGGGCCAAAGGAAATATCCTCCGATAACAAAGAGAAAGAAGCTTTCTGAGAAACTTCTTTGTGTTCTGTGAAATCATCTCACAGAGTTACAGCTTTCCCCTCAAGAAGCCTTTCGCTAAGACAGTTCTTGTGGAATTGGCAAAGTGATATTTGGAAGCCCATAGAGGGCTATGGTGAAAAAGGAAATATCCTCAGATGAAATCTGGAAAGAAGCTTTCTGAGAAACTGCTTAGTGTTCTGTTAATTCATCTCACAGAGTTACATCTGTATTTCGTGGATCTCTTTGCTAGCCTTCTTTCTGTGGAATCTGAGAACAGATATTTCGGATCCCTTTGAAGACTATAGGGCCAAAGGAAATATCCTCCGATAACAAAGAGAAAGAAGCTTTCTGAGAAACTTCTTTGTGTTCTGTGAAATCATCTCACAGAGTTACAGCTTTCCCCTCAAGAAGCCTTTTGCTAAGACAGTTCTTGTGGAATTGGCAAAGGGATATTTGGAAGCCCATACAGGCCTATAGTGAAAAAGGAAATATCCTCAGATGGAATCTGGAAAGAAGCTTTCAGAGAAACTGGTTAGTGTTCTGTTAATTCATCTCACAGAGTTACATCTCTATTTCGAGGATCTCTTTGCTAGCCTTATTTCTGTGGAATCTGAGAACAGATATTTCGGATCCTTTTGAAGACTATAGGACCAAAGGGAATATCCTCCGATAACAAAGAGAAAGAAGCTTTCTGAGAAACTTCTTTGTGTTCTGTGAAATCATCTCACAGAGTTACAGCTTTCCCCTCAAGAAGCCTTTCGCTAAGACAGTTCTTGTGGAATTGGCAAAGTGATATTTGGAAGCCCATAGAGGGCTATGGTGAAAAAGGAAATATCCTCAGATGAAATCTGGAAAGAAGCTTTCTGAGAAACTGCTCTGTGATGTGTGACTTCCACTCACAGAGTTACATCTGTATTTCGTGGATCTCTTTGCTAGCCTTATTTCTGTGGTATCTGAGAACAGATATTTCGGATCCCTTTGAAGACTATAGGGCCAAAGGAAATATCCTCCGATAACAAAGAGAAAGAAGCTTTCTGAGAAACTTCTTTGTGTTCTGTGAAATCATCTCACAGAGTTCCAGCTTTCCCCTCAAGAAGCCTTTGTCTAAGACAGTTCTTGTGGAATTGGCAAAGTGATATTAGGAAGTCCATATAGGGTTATGGTGAAAAAGGAAATATCCTGAGATGAAATCTGGAAAGAAGCTTTCTGAGAAACTGCTTAGTGTTTTGTTAATTCATCTCACAGTGTTACGTCTCTATTTCGTTGATCTCTTTGCTAGCCTTATATCTGTGGAATCTGAGAATAGATATTTCGGATCCCTTTGAAGACTATAGGGCCAAAGAAAATATCCTCCGATAACAAAGAGAAAGAAGCTTTCTGAGAAACTTCTTTGTGTTCTGTGAAATCATCTCACAGAGTTACAGCTTTCCCCACAAGAAGCCTTTCGATAAGACAGTTCTTGTGGAATTGGCAAAGTGATATTTGGAAGCCCATAGAGGGCTATGGTGAAAAAGGAAATATCCTCAGATCGAATCTGGAAAGACGCTTTCTGAGAAACTGCTTAGTGTTCTGTTAATTCATCTCACAGAGTTACATCTGTATTTCGTGGATCTCTTTGCTAGCCTTATTTCTGTGGAATCTGAGAACAGATATTTCGGATCCCTTTGAAGACTATAGGGCCCAAGGAAATATCCTCCGATAACAAAGAGAAAGAAGCTTTCTGAGAAACTTCTTTGTGTTCTGTGAAATCATCTCACAGAGTTACAGCTTTCTCCTCAAGAAGCCTTTCGCTAAGACAGTTCTTGTGGAATTGGCCAAGTGATATTTGGAAGCCCATAGAGGGCTATGGTGAAAAAGGAAATATCCTCAGATGAAATCTGGAAAGAAGCTTTCAGAGAAACTGGTTAGTGTTCTCTTATTTCATCTCACAGAGTTACATCTCTATTTCGTGGATCTCTTTGCTAGCCTTATTTCTGTGGAATCTGAGAACAGATATTTCGGATACCTTTGAAGACTATAGGGCCAAAGGAAATATCCTCCGATAACAAAGAGAAAGAAGCTTTCTGAGAAACTGCTTTGTGTTCTGTGAAATCATCTCACAGAGTTACAGCTTTCCCCTCAAGAAGCCTTTCGCTAATACAGTTCTTGTGGAATTGGCAAAGGGATATTTGGGAGCCCTTTGAGGCCTATGGTGAAAAAGGAAATATCCTTAGATGAAATCTGGAAAGAAGCTTTCTGAGAAACTGCTTAGTGTTCTGTTAATTCATCTCACAGAGTTACATCTGTATTTCGCGGATCTCTTTGCTAGCCTTATTTCTGTGGAATCTGAGAACAGATATTTCGGATCCCTTTGAAGACTATAGGGCCAAAGGAAATATCCTCCGATAACAAAGAGAAAGAAGCTTTCTGAGAAACTTCTTTGTGTTCTGTGAAATCATCTCACAGAGTTCCAGCTTTCCCCTCAAGAAGCCTTTCGTTAAGACAGTTCTTGTGTTATTGCCAAAGTGATATTAGGAAGTCCATAGAGGGTTATGGTGAAAAAGGAAATATCCTTAGATGAAATCTGGAAAGAAGCTTTCTGAGAAACTGCTTAGTGTTCTGATAATTCATCTCACAGTGTTACATCTCTATTTCGTTGATCTCTTTGCTAGCCTTATATCTGTGGAATCTGAGAATAGATATTTCGGATCCCTTTGAAGACTATAGGGCCAAAGAAAATATCCTCCGATAACAAAGAGAAAGAAGCTTTCTGAGAAACTTCTTTGTGTTCTGTGAAATCATCTCACATAGTTACAGCTTTCCCCTCAAGAAGCCTTTCGCTAAGTCAGTTCTTGTGGAATTGGCAAAGGGATATTTGGAAGCCCATAGAGGCCTATGGTGAAAAAGGAAATATCCTCAGATGAAATCTGGAAAGAAGCTTTCTGAGAAACTGCCCTGTGATGTGTGACTTCCACTCACAGAGTTACATCTGTATTTCGTGGATCTCTTTGCTAGCCTTATTTCTGTGGAATCTGAGAACAGATATTTCGGATCCCTTTGAAGACTATAGGGCCAAAGGAAATATCCTCCGATAACAAAGAGAAAGAAGCTCTCTGAGAAACTTCTTTGTGTTCTGTGAAATCATCTCACAGAGTTACAGCTTTCCCCTCAAGAAGCCTTTCGCTAAGACAGTTCTTGTGGAATTGGCAAAGGGATATTTGGAAGCCCATAGAGGGTTATGGTGGAAAAGGAAATATCCTCAGATGAAATCTGGAAAGAAGCTTTCTGAGAAACTGCTTAGTGTTCTGTTAATTCATCTCACAGAGTTACATCTGTATTTCGTGGATCTCTTTGCTAGCCTTATTTCTGTGGAATCTGAGAACAGATATTTCGGATTCCTTTGAAGACTATAGGGCCCAAGGAAATATCCTCCGATAACAAAGAGAAAGAAGCTTTCTGAGAAACTTCTTTGTGTTCTGTGAAATCATCTCAGAGTTACAGCTTTCCCCTCAAGAAGCCTTTCGCTAAGACAGTTCTTGTGGAATTGGCAAAGTGATATTTGGAAGCCCATAGAGGGCTATGGTGAAAAAGGAAATATCCTCAGATGAAATCTGGAAAGAAGCTTTCTGAGAAACTGCTTAGTGTTCTGTTAATTCATCTCACAGAGTTACATCTGTATTTCGTGGATCTCTTTGCTAGCCTTCTTTCTGTGGAATCTGAGAACAGATATTTCGGATCCCTTTGAAGACTATAGGGCCAAAGGAAATATCCTCCGATAACAAAGAGAAAGAAGCTTTCTGAGAAACTTCTTTGTGTTCTGTGAAATCATCTCACAGAGTTACAGCTTTCCCCTCAAGAAGCCTTTTGCTAAGACAGTTCTTGTGGAATTGGCAAAGGGATATTTGGAAGCCCATACAGGCCTATAGTGAAAAAGGAAATATCCTCAGATGGAATCTGGAAAGAAGCTTTCAGAGAAACTGGTTAGTGTTCTGTTAATTCATCTCACAGAGTTACATCTCTATTTCGAGGATCTCTTTGCTAGCCTTATTTCTGTGGAATCTGAGAACAGATATTTCGGATCCTTTTGAAGACTATAGGACCAAAGGGAATATCCTCCGATAACAAAGAGAAAGAAGCTTTCTGAGAAACTTCTTTGTGTTCTGTGAAATCATCTCACAGAGTTACAGCTTTCCCCTCAGGAAGCCTTTCGCTAAGACAGTTCTTGTGGAATTGGCAAAGTGATATTTGGAAGCCCATAGAGGGCTATGGTGAAAAAGGAAATATCCTCAGATGAAATCTGGAAAGAAGCTTTCTGAGAAACTGCTCTGTGATGTGTGACTTCCACTCACAGAGTTACATCTGTATTTCGTGGATCTCTTTGCTAGCCTTATTTCTGTGGTATCTGAGAACAGATATTTCGGATCCCTTTGAAGACTATAGGGCCAAAGGAAATATCCTCCGATAACAAAGAGAAAGAAGCTTTCTGAGAAACTTCTTTGTGTTCTGTGAAATCATCTCACAGAGTTCCAGCTTTCCCCTCAAGAAGCCTTTGGCTAAGACAGTTCTTGTGGAATTGGCAAAGTGATATTAGGAAGTCCATATAGGGTTATGGTGAAAAAGGAAATATCCTGAGATGAAATCTGGAAAGAAGCTTTCTGAGAAACTGCTTAGTGTTTTGTTAATTCATCTCACAGTGTTACGTCTCTATTTCGTTGATCTCTTTGCTAGCCTTATATCTGTGGAATCTGAGAATAGATATTTCGGATCCCTTTGAAGACTATAGGGCCAAAGAAAATATCCTCCGATAACAAAGAGAAAGAAGCTTTCTGAGAAACTTCTTTGTGTTCTGTGAAATCATCTCACAGAGTTACAGCTTTCCCCACAAGAAGCCTTTCGATAAGACAGTTCTTGTGGAATTGGCAAAGTGATATTTGGAAGCCCATAGAGGGCTATGGTGAAAAAGGAAATATCCTCAGATCGAATCTGGAAAGACGCTTTCTGAGAAACTGCTTAGTGTTCTGTTAATTCATCTCACAGAGTTACATCTGTATTTCGTGGATCTCTTTGCTAGCCTTATTTCTGTGGAATCTGAGAACAGATATTTCGGATCCCTTTGAAGACTATAGGGCCCAAGGAAATATCCTCCGATAACAAAGAGAAAGAAGCTTTCTGAGAAACTTCTTTGTGTTCTGTGAAATCATCTCACAGAGTTACAGCTTTCCCCTCAAGAAGCCTTTCGCTAAGACAGTTCTTGTGGAATTGGCCAAGTGATATTTGGAAGCCCATAGAGGGCTATTGTGAAAAAGGAAATATCCTCAGAGGAAATCTGGAAAGAAGCTTTCAGAGAAACTGGTTAGTGTTCTCTTATTTCATCTCACAGAGTTACATCTCTATTTCGTGGATCTCTTTGCTAGCCTTATTTCTGTGGAATCTGAGAACAGATATTTCGGATACCTTTGAAGACTATAGGGCCAAAGGAAATATCCTCCGATAACAAAGAGAAAGAAGCTTTCTGAGAAACTTCTTTGTGTTCTGTGAAATCATCTCACAGAGTTACAGCTATCCCCTCAAGAAGCCTTTCGCTAATACAGTTCTTGTGGAATTGGCAAAGGGATATTTGGGAGCCCTTTGAGGCCTATGGTGAAAAAGGAAATATCCTTAGATGAAATCTGGAAAGAAGCTTTCTGAGAAACTGCTTAGTGTTCTGTTAATTCATCTCACAGAGTTACATCTGTATTTCGCGGATCTCTTTGCTAGCCTTATTTCTGTGGAATCTGAGAACAGATATTTCGGATCCCTTTGAAGACTATAGGGCCAAAGGAAATATCCTCCGATAACAAAGAGAAAGAAGCTTTCTGAGAAACTTCTTTGTGTTCTGTGAAATCATCTCACAGAGTTCCAGCTTTCCCCTCAAGAAGCCTTTCGTTAAGACAGTTCTTGTGTTATTGGCAAAGTGATATTAGGAAGTCCATAGAGGGTTATGGTGAAAAAGGAAATATCCTTAGATGAAATCTGGAAAGAAGCTTTCTGAGAAACTGCTTAGTGTTCTGTTAATTCATCTCACAGTGTTACATCTCTATTTCGTTGATCTCTTTGCTAGCCTTATATCTGTGGAATCTGAGAATAGATATTTCGGATCCCTTTGAAGACTATAGGGCCAAAGAAAATATCCTCCGATAACAAAGAGAAAGAAGCTTTCTGAGAAACTTCTTTGTGTTCTGTGAAATCATCTCACAGAGTTACAGCTTTCCCCTCAAGAAGCCTTTCGCTAAGTCAGTTCTTGTGGAATTGGCAAAGGGATATTTGGAAGCCCATAGAGGCCTATGGTGAAAAAGGAAATATCCTCAGATGAAATCTGGAAAGAAGCTTTCTGAGAAACTGCCCTGTGATGTGTGACTTCCACTCACAGAGTTACATCTGTATTTCGTGGATCTCTTTGCTAGCCTTATTTCTGTGGAATCTGAGAACAGATATTTCGGATCCCTTTGAAGACTATAGGGCCAAAGGAAATATCCTCCGATAACAAAGAGAAAGAAGCTCTCTGAGAAACTTCTTTGTGTTCTGTGAAATCATCTCACAGAGTTACAGCTTTCCCCTCAAGAAGCCTTTCGCTAAGACAGTTCTTGTGGAATTGGCAAAGGGATATTTGGAAGCCCATAGAGGGTTATGGTGGAAAAGGAAATATCCTCAGATGGAATCTGGAAAGAAGCTTTCTGAGAAACTGGTTGGTGTTCTGTTAATTCATCTCACAGAGTTACATCTGTATTTCGCGGATCTCTTTGCTAGCCTTATTTCTGTGGAATCTGAGAACATATATTTCGGATCCCTTTGAAGACTATAGGACCAAAGGGAATATCCTCCGATAACAAAGAGAAAGAAGCTTTCTGAGAAACTTCTTTGTGTTCTGTGAAATCATCTCACAGAGTTAGAGCTTTCCCCTCAAGAAGCCTTTCGCTAAGACAGTTCTTGTGGAATTGGCAAAGGGATATTTGGAAGCCCATAGAGGGCTATGGTGAAAAAGGAAATATCCTCAGATGGAATCTGGAAAGAAGCTTTCAGAGAAACTGCTTAGTGTTCTGTTAATTCATCTCACAGAGTTACATCTCTATTTCGTGGATCTCTTTGCTAGCCTTATTTCTGTGGAATCTAAGAACAGATATTTCGGATCCCTTTGAAGACTATAGGACCAAAGGGAATATCCTCCGATAACAAAGAGAAAGAAGCTTTCTGAGAAACTTCTTTGTGTTCTGTGAAATCATCTCACAGAGTAGCAGCTTTCCCCTCAAGAAGCCTTTCGCTAAGACAGTTCTTGTGGAATTGGCAAAGTGATATTTGGAAGCCCGTAGAGGCCTATGGTAAAAAAGGAAATATCCTCAGATGGAATCTGGAAAGAAGCTTTCTGAGAAACTGCTCTATGATGTGTGACTTCCACTCACAGAGTTACATCTGTATTTCGTGGATCTCTTTGCTAGCCTTATTTCTGTGGAATCTGAGAACAGATATTTCGGATCCCTTTGAAGACTATAGGGCCAAAGGAAATATCCTCCGATAACAAAGAGAAAGAAGCTTTCTGAGAAACTTCTTTGTGTTCTGTGAAATCATCTCACAGAGTTACAGCTTTCCCCTCAAGAAGCCTTTCGCTAAGACAGTTCTTGTGGAATTGGCAAAGGGATATTTGGAAGCCCATAGAGGCCTAGGGTGAAAAAGGAAATATCCTCAGATGAAATCTGGAAAGAAGTTTTCTGAGAAACTGGTTCGTGTTCTGTTAATTCATCTCAGAGTTACATCTGTATTTCGTGGATCTCTTTGCTAGCCTTATTTCTGTGGAATCTGAGAACAGATATTTCGGATCCCTTTGAAGACTATAGGGCAAAAGGAAATATCCTCCGATAACAAAGAGAAAGAAGCTTTCTGGGAAACTTCTTTGTGTTCTGTGAAATCATCTCACAGAGTTACAGCTTTCCCCTCAAGAAGCCTTTCGCTAAGACAGTTCTTGTGGAATTGGCAAAGTGATATTTGGAAGCTGATAGAGGGCTATGGTGAAAAAGGAAATATCCTCAGATGAAATCTGGAAAGAAGCTTTCTGAGAAACTGCTCTGTGATGTGTGAGTTCTCCTCACAGAGTTACATCTGTATTTCGTGGATCCCTTTGCTAGCCTTATTTCTGTGGAATCTGAGAACAGATATTTCGGATCCCTTTGAAGACTATAGGGCCAAAGGAAATATCCTCCGATAACAAAGGGAAAGAAGCTTTCTGAGAAACTTCTTTGTGTTCTGTGAAATTATCTCACAGAGTTACAGCTTTCCTATCAAGAAGCCTTTCGCTAAGACAGTTCTTGTGGAACTGGCAAAGTGATATTTGGAAGCCCGTAGAGGGTTATGGTGAAAAAGGAAATATCCTCAGATGAAATCTGGAAAGAAGCTTTCTGAGAAACTGCTTAGTGTTCTGTTAATTCATCTCACAGAGTTACAGCTGTATTTCGTGGATCTCTTTGCTAGCCTTATTTCTGTGGAATCTGAGAACAGATATTTCGGATCCCTTTGAAGACTATAGGGCCAAAGGAAATATCCTCCGATAACAAAGAGAAAGAAGCTTTCTGAGAAACTTCTTTGTGTTCTGTGAAATCATCTCACAGAGTTACAGCTTTCCTATCAAGAAGCCTTTCGCTAAGGCAGTTCTTGTGGAATTGGCAAAGTGATATTTGGAAGCCCATAGAGGGCTATGGTGAAAAAGGAAATATCCTCAGATGAAATCTGGAAAGAAGCTTTTTGAGAAACTGCTTAGTGTTCTGTTAATTCATCTCACAGAGTTACATCTGTATTTCGTGGTTCTCTTTGCTAGCCTTATTTCTGTGGAATCTGAGAACAGATATTTAGGATCCCTTTGAAGACTATAGCGCAAAAGGAAATGTCCTCCGATAACAAAGAGAAAGAAGCTTTCTGAGAAACTTCTTTGTGTTCTGTGAAATCATCTCACAGAGTTACAGCTTTCCCCTCAAGAAGCCTTTCGCTAAGACAGTTCTTGTGGAATTGGCAAAGTGATATTTGGAAGCCCATAGTGGGTTATGGTGAAAAAGGAAATATCCTCAGATGAAATCTGGAAAGAAGCTTTCTGAGTAACTGCTTAGTGTTCTGTTAATTCATCTCACAGAGTTACAGCTGTATTTCGTGGATCTCTTTGCTAGCCTTATTTCTGTGGAATCTGAGAACAGATATTTCGGATCCCTTTGAAGACTATAGGGCCAAAGGAAATATCCTCCGATAACAAAGAGAAAGAAGCTTTCTGAGAAACTTCTTTGTGTTCTGTGAAATCATCTCACAGAGTTACAGCTTTCCCCTCAAGAAACCTTTCACTAAGACAGTTCTTGTGGAATTGGCAAGGTGATATTTGGAAGCCCATAGAGGGCTATGGTGAAAAAGGAAATATCCTCAGATGGAATCTGGAAAGAAGCTTTCTGAGAAACTGCTCTATGATGTGTGACTTCCACTCACAGAGTTACATCTGTATTTCGTGGATCTCTTTGCTAGCCTTATTTCTGTGGAATCTGAGAACAGATATTTCGGATCCCTTTGAAGACTATAGGGCCAAAGGAAATATCCTCCGATAACAAAGAGAAAGAAGCTTTCTGAGAAACTTCTTTGTGTTCTGTGAAATCATCTCACAGAGTTACAGCTTTCCCCTCAAGAAGCCTTTCGCTAAGACAGTTCTTGTGGAATTGGCAAAGGGATATTTGGAAGCCCATAGAGGCCTAGGGTGAAAAAGGAAATAACCTCAGATGAAATCTGGAAAGAAGTTTTCTGAGAAACTGGTTCGTGTTCTGTTAATTCATCTCAGAGTTACATCTGTATTTCGTGGATCTCTTTGCTAGCCTTATTTCTGTGGAATCTGAGAACAGATATTTCGGATCCCTTTGAAGACTATAGGGCAAAAGGAAATATCCTCCGATAACAAAGAGAAAGAAGCTTTCTGGGAAACTTCTTTGTGTTCTGTGAAATCATCTCACAGAGTTACAGCTTTCCCCTCAAGAAGCCTTTCGCTAAGACAGTTCTTGTGGAATTGGCAAAGTGATATTTGGAAGCTGATAGAGGGCTATGGTGAAAAAGGAAATATCCTCAGATGAAATCTGGAAAGAAGCTTTCTGAGAAACTGCTCTGTGATGTGTGAGTTCTCCTCACAGAGTTACATCTGTATTTCGTGGATCCCTTTGCTAGCCTTATTTCTGTGGAATCTGAGAACAGATATTTCGGATCCCTTTGAAGACTATAGGGCCAAAGGAAATATCCTCCGATAACAAAGGGAAAGAAGCTTTCTGAGAAACTTCTTTGTGTTCTGTGAAATTATCTCACAGAGTTACAGCTTTCCTATCAAGAAGCCTTTCGCTAAGACAGTTCTTGTGGAACTGGCAAAGTGATATTTGGAAGCCCATAGAGGGTTATGGTGAAAAAGGAAATATCCTCAGATGAAATCTGGAAAGAAGCTTTCTGAGAAACTGCTTAGTGTTCTGTTAATTCATCTCACAGAGTTACAGCTGTATTTCGTGGATCTCTTTGCTAGCCTTATTTCTGTGGAATCTGAGAACAGATATTTCGGATCCCTTTGAAGACTATAGGGCCAAAGGAAATATCCTCCGATAACAAAGAGAAAGAAGCTTTCTGAGAAACTTCTTTGTGTTCTGTGAAATCATCTCTCAGAGTTACAGCTTTCCTATCAAGAAGCCTTTCGCTAAGGCAGTTCTTGTGGAATTGGCAAAGTGATATTTGGAAGCCCATAGAGGGCTATGGTGAAAAAGGAAATATCCTCAGATGAAATCTGGAAAGAAGCTTTTTGAGAAACTGCTTAGTGTTCTGTTAATTCATCTCACAGAGTTACATCTGTATTTCGTGGTTCTCTTTGCTAGCCTTATTTCTGTGGAATCTGAGAACAGATATTTAGGATCCCTTTGAAGACTATAGCGCAAAAGGAAATGTCCTCCGATAACAAAGAGAAAGAAGCTTTCTGAGAAACTTCTTTGTGTTCTGTGAAATCATCTCACAGAGTTACAGCTTTCCCCTCAAGAAGCCTTTCGCTAAGACAGTTCTTGTGGAATTGGCAAAGTGATATTTGGAAGCCCATAGTGGGTTATGGTGAAAAAGGAAATATCCTCAGATGAAATCTGGAAAGAAGCTTTCTGAGTAACTGCTTAGTGTTCTGTTAATTCATCTCACAGAGTTACAGCTGTATTTCGTGGATCTCTTTGCTAGCCTTATTTCTGTGGAATCTGAGAACAGATATTTCGGATCCCTTTGAAGACTATAGGGCCAAAGGAAATATCCTCCGATAACAAAGAGAAAGAAGCTTTCTGAGAAACTTCTTTGTGTTCTGTGAAATCATCTCACAGAGTTACAGCTTTCCCCTCAAGAAACCTTTCACTAAGACAGTTCTTGTGGAATTGGCAAGGTGATATTTGGAAGCCCATAGAGGGCTATGGTGAAAAAGGAAATATCCTCAGATGAAATCTGGAAAGAAGCTTTCAGAGAAACTGGTTCGTGTTCTGTTAATTCATCTCACAGAGTTACATCTCTATTTCGTGGATCTCTTTGCTAGCCTTATTTCTGTGGAATCTAAGAACAGATATTTCGGATCCCTTTGAAGACTATAGGACCAAAGGGAATATCCTCCGATAACAAAGAGAAAGAAGCTTTCTGAGAAACTTCTTTGTGTTCTGTGAAATCATCTCACAGAGTAGCAGCTTTCCCCTCAAGAAGCCTTTCGCTAAGACAGTTCTTGTGGAATTGGCAAAGTGATATTTGGAAGCCCATAGAGGCCTATGGTAAAAAAGGAAATATCCTCAGATGGAATCTGGAAAGAAGCTTTCTGAGAAACTGCTCTATGATGTGTGACTTCCACTCACAGAGTTACATCTGTATTTCGTGGATCTCTTTGTTAGCCTTATTTCTGTGGAATCTGAGAACAGATATTTCGGATCCCATTGAAGACTACAGGGCCAAAGGAAATATCCTCCGATAACAAAGAGAAAGAAGCTTTCTGAGAAACTTCTTTGTGTTCTGTGAAATCATCTCACAGAGTTACAGCTTTCCCCTCAAGAATCCTTTCGCTAAGACAGTTCTTGTGGAATTGGCAAAGTGATATTTGGAAGCCCATAGAGGGCTATGGTGAAAAAGGAAATATCCTCAGATGAAATCTGGAAAGAAGCTTTCTGAGAAACTGCTCTGTGATGTGTGAGTTCCACTCACAGAGTTACATCTGTATTTCGTGGATCCCTTTGCTAGCCTTATTTCTGTGGAATCTGAGAACAGATATTTCGGATCCCTTTGAAGACTATAGGGCCAAAGGAAATATCCTCCGATAACAAAGGGAAAGAAGCTTTCTGAGAAACTTCTTTGTGTTCTGGGAAATTATCTCACAGAGTTACAGCTTTCCTATCAAGAAGCCTTTCGCTAAGACAGTTCTTGTGGAACTGGCAAAGTGATATTTGGAAGCCCATAGAGGGTTATGGTGAAAAAGGAAATATCCTCAGATGAAATCTGGAAAGAAGCTTTCTGAGAAACTGCTTAGTGTTCTGTTAATTCATCTCACAGAGTTACAGCTGTATTTCGTGGATCTCTTTGCTAGCCTTATTTCTGTGGAATCTGAGAACAGATATTTCGGATCCCTTTGAAGACTATAGGGCCAAAGGAAATATCCTCCGATAACAAAGAGAAAGAAGCTTTCTGAGAAACTTCTTTGTGTTCTGTGAAATCATCTCACAGAGTTACAGCTTTCCCCTCAAGAAGCCTTTCGCTAAGGCAGTTCTTGTGGAATTGGCAAAGTGATATTTGGAAGCCCATAGAGGGCTATGGTGAAAAAGGAAATATCCTCAGATGAAATCTGGAAAGAAGCTTTTTGAGAAACTGCTTAGTGTTCTGTTAATTCATCTCACAGAGTTACATCTGTATTTCGTGGTTCTCTTTGCTAGCCTTATTTCTGTGGAATCTGAGAACAGATATTTAGGATCCCTTTGAAGACTATAGCGCAAAAGGAAATGTCCTCCGATAACAAAGAGAAAGAAGCTTTCTGAGAAACTTCTTTGTGTTCTGTGAAATCATCTCACAGAGTTACAGCTTTCCCCTCAAGAAGCCTTTAGCTAAGACAGTTCTTGTGTAATTGGCAAAGTGATATTTGGAAGCCCATAGTGGGTTATGGTGAAAAAGGAAATATCCTCAGATGAAATCTGGAAAGAAGCTTTCTGAGAAACTGCTTAGTGTTCTGTTAATTCATCTCACAGAGTTACATCTGTATTTCGTGGATCTCTTTGCTAGCCTTATTTCTGTGGAATCTGAGAACAGATATTTCGGATCCCTTTGAAGACTATAGGGCCAAAGGGAATATCCTCCGATAACAAAGAGAAAGAAGCTTTCTGAGAAACTTCTTTGTGTTCTGTGAAATCATCTCACAGAGTTACAGCTTTCCCCTCAAGAAGCCTTTCGCTAAGACAGTTCTTGTGGAATTGGCAAAGTGATATTTGGAAGCTGATAGAGGGCTATGGTGAAAAAGGAAATATCCTCAGATGAAATCTGGAAAGAAGTTTCTGAGAAACTGCTCTGTGATGTGTGACTTCCACTCACAGAGTTACATCTGTATTTCGTGGATCTCTTTGCTAACCTTATTTCTGTGGAATCTGAGAACAGATATTTCGGATCCATTTGAAGACTATAGGGCCCAAGGAAATATCCTCCGATAACAAAGAGAAAGAAGCTTTCTGAGAAACTTCTTTGTGTTCTGTGAAATCATCTCACAGAGTTACAGCTTTCCCCTCAAGAAGCCTTTCGCCATGACAGTTCTTGTGGAATTGGCAAAGGGATATTTGGAAGCTCATAGAGGCCTATGGTGAAAAAGGAAATATCCTCAGATGGAATGTGGAAAGAAGCTTTCTGAGAAACTGGTTGGTGTTCTGTTAATTCATCTCACAGAGTTACATCTGTATTTCGCGGATATCTTTGCTAGCCTTATTTCTGTGGAATCTGAGAACAGATATTTCGGATCCCTTTGAAGACTATAGGACCAAAGGGAATATCCTCCGATAACAAAGAGAAAGAAGCTTTCTGAGAAACTTCTTTGTGTTCTGTGAAATCATCTCACAGAGTTAGAGCTTTCCCCTCAAGAAGCCTTTCGCTAAGACAGTTCTTGTGGAATTGGCAAAGGGATATTTGGAAGCCCATAGAGGGCTATGGTGAAAAAGGAAATATCCTCAGATGGAATCTGGAAAGAAGCTTTCAGAGAAACTGGTTAGTGTTCTGTTAATTCATCTCACAGAGTTACATCTCTATTTCGTGGATCTCTTTGCTAGCCTTATTTCTGTGGAATCTGAGAACAGATATTTCGGATCCCTTTGAAGACTATAGGACCAAAGGGAATATCCTCCGATAACAAAGAGAAAGAAGCTTTCTGAGAAACTTCTTTGTGTTCTGTGAAATCATCTCACAGAGTAGCAGCTTTCCCCTCAAGAAGCCTTTAGCTAAGACAGTTCTTGTGGAATTGGCAAAGTGATATTTGGAAGTCCATAGAGGCCTATGGTAAAAAAGGAAATATCCTCAGATGGAATCTGGAAAGAAGCTTTCTGAGAAACTGCTCTATGATGTGTGACTTCCACTCACAGAGTTACATCTGTATTTCGTGGATCTCTTTGTTAGCCTTATTTCTGTGGAATCTGAGAATAGATATTTCGGATCCCATTGAAGACTACAGGGCCAAAGGAAATATCCTCCGATAACAAAGAGAAAGAAGCTTTCTGAGAAACTTCTTTGTGTTCTGTGAAATCATCTCACAGAGTTACAGCTTTCCCCTCAAGAAGCCTTTCGCTAAGACAGTTCTTGTGGAATTGGCAAAGTGATATTTGGAAGCCCATAGAGGGCTATGGTGAAAAAGGAAATATCCTCAGATGAAATCTGGAAAGAAGCTTTCTGAGAAACTGCTTAGTGTTCTGTTAATTCATCTCACAGAGTTACATCTGTATTTGGTGGATCTCTTTGCTAGCCTTCTTTCTGTGGAATCTGAGAACAGATATTTCGGATCCCTTTGAAGACTATAGGGCCAAAGGAAATATCCTCCGATAACAAAGAGAAAGAAGCTTTCTGAGAAACTTCTTTGTGTTCTGTGAAATCATCTCACAGAGTTACAGCTTTCCCCTCAAGAAGCCTTTTGCTAAGACAGTTCTTGTGGAATTGGCAAAGGGATATTTGGAAGCCCATACAGGCCTATAGTGAAAAAGGAAATATCCTCAGATGGAATATGGAAAGAAGCTTTCAGAGAAACTGGTTAGTGTTCTGTTAATTCATCTCACAGAGTTACATCTCTATTTCGAGGATCTCTTTGCTAGCCTTCTTTCTGTGGAATCTGAGAACAGATATTTCGGATCCTTTTGAAGACTATAGGACCAAAGGGAATATCCTCCGATAACAAAGAGAAAGAAGCTTTCTGAGAAACTTCTTTGTGTTCTGTGAAATCATCTCACAGAGTTACAGCTTTCCCCTCAAGAAGCCTTTCGCTAAGACAGTTCTTGTGGAATTGGCAAAGTGATATTTGGAAGCCCATAGAGGGCTATGGTGAAATAGGAAATATCCTCAGATGAAATCTGGAAAGAAGCTTTCTGAGAAACTGCTCTGTGATGTGTGACTTCCACTCACAGAGTTACATCTGTATTTCGTGGATCTCTTTGCTAGCCTTATTTCTGTGGTATCTGAGAACAGATATTTCGGATCCCTTTGAAGACTATAGGGCCAAAGGAAATATCCTCCGATAACAAAGAGAAAGAAGCTTTCTGAGAAACTTCTTTGTGTTCTGTGAAATCATCTCACAGAGTTCCAGCTTTCCCCTCAAGAAGCCTTTGGCTAAGACAGTTCTTGTGGAATTGGCAAAGTGATATTAGGAAGTCCATATAGGGTTACGGTGAAAAAGGAAATATCCTGAGATGAAATCTGGAAAGAAGCTTTCTGAGAAACTGCTTAGTGTTTTGTTAATTCATCTCACAGTGTTACGTCTCTATTTCGTTGATCTCTTTGCTAGCCTTATATCTGTGGAATCTGAGAATAGATATTTCGGATCCCTTTGAAGACTATAGGGCCAAAGAAAATATCCTCCGATAACAAAGAGAAAGAAGCTTTCTGAGAAACTTCTTTGTGTTCTGTGAAATCATCTCACAGAGTTACAGCTTTCCCCACAAGAAGCCTTTCGATAAGACAGTTCTTGTGGAATTGGCAAAGTGATATTTGGAAGCCCATAGAGGGCTATGGTGAAAAAGGAAATATCCTCAGATCGAATCTGGAAAGACGCTTTCTGAGAAACTGCTTAGTGTTCTGTTAATTCATCTCACAGAGTTACATCTGTATTTCGTGGATCTCTTTGCTAGCCTTATTTCTGTGGAATCTGAGAACAGATATTTCGGATCCCTTTGAAGACTATATTGCCCAAGGAAATATCCTCCGATAACAAAGAGAAAGAAGCTTTCTGAGAAACTTCTTTGTGTTCTGTGAAATCATCTCACAGAGTTACAGCTTTCCCCTCAAGAAGCCTTTCGCTAAGACAGTTCTTGTGGAATTGGCCAAGTGATATTTGGAAGCCCATAGAGGGCTATGGTGAAAAAGGAAATATCCTCAGATGAAATCTGGAAAGAAGCTTTCAGAGAAACTGGTTAGTGTTCTCTTATTTCATCTCACAGAGTTACATCTCTATTTCGTGGATCTCTTTGCTAGCCTTATTTCTGTGGAATCTGAGAACAGATATTTCGGATACCTTTGAAGACTATAGGGCCAAAGGAAATATCCTCCGATAACAAAGAGAAAGAAGCTTTCTGAGAAACTTCTTTGTGTTCTGTGAAATCATCTCACAGAGTTACAGCTTTCCCCTCAAGAAGCCTTTCGCTAATACAGTTCTTGTGGAATTGGCAAAGGGATATTTGGGAGCCCTTTGAGGCCTATGGTGAAAAAGGAAATATCCTTAGATGAAATCTGGAAAGAAGCTTTCTGAGAAACTGCTTAGTGTTCTGTTAATTCATCTCACAGAGTTACATCTGTAATTCGCGGATCTCTTTGCTAGCCTTATTTCTGTGGAATCTGAGAACAGATATTTCGGATCCCTTTGAAGACTATAGGGCCAAAGGAAATATCCTCCGATAACAAAGAGAAAGAAGCTTTCTGAGAAACTTCTTTGTGTTCTGTGAAATCATCTCACAGAGTTCCAGCTTTCCCCTCAAGAAGCCTTTCGTTAAGACAGTTCTTGTGTTATTGCCAAAGTGATATTAGGAAGTCCATAGAGGGTTATGGTGAAAAAGGAAATATCCTTAGATGAAATCTGGAAAGAAGCTTTCTGAGAAACTGCTTAGTGTTCTGTTAATTCATCTCACAGTGTTACATCTCTATTTCGTTGATCTCTTTGCTAGCCTTATATCTGTGGAATCTGAGAATAGATATTTCGGATCCCTTTGAAGACTATAGGGCCAAAGAAAATATCCTCCGATAACAAAGAGAAAGAAGGTTTCTGAGAAACTTCTTTGTGTTCTGTGAAATCATCTCACATAGTTACAGCTTTCCCCTCAAGAAGCCTTTCGCTAAGTCAGTTCTTGTGGAATTGGCAAAGGGATATTTGGAAGCCCATAGAGGCCTATGGTGAAAAAGGAAATATCCTCAGATGAAATCTGGAAAGAAGCTTTCTGAGAAACTGCCCTGTGATGTGTGACTTCCACTCACAGAGTTACATCTGTATTTCGTGGATCTCTTTGCTAGCCTTATTTCTGTGGAATCTGAGAACAGATATTTCGGATCCCTTTGAAGACTATAGGGCCAAAGGAAATATCCTCCGATAACAAAGAGAAAGAAGCTCTCTGAGAAACTTCTTTGTGTTCTGTGAAATCATCTCACAGAGTTACAGCTTTCCCCTCAAGAAGCCTTTCGCTAAGACAGTTCTTGTGGAATTGGCAAAGGGATATTTGGAAGCCCATAGAGGGTTATGGTGGAAAAGGAAATATCCTCAGATGAAATCTGGAAAGAAGCTTTCTGAGAAACTGCTTAGTGTTCTGTTAATTCATCTCACAGAGTTACATCTGTATTTCGTGGATCTCTTTGCTAGCCTTATTTCTGTGGAATCTGAGAACAGATATTTCGGATCCCTTTGAAGACTATAGGGCCCAAGGAAATATCCTCCGATAACAAAGAGAAAGAAGCTTTCTGAGAAACTTCTTTGTGTTCTGTGAAATCATCTCAGAGTTACAGCTTTCCCCTCAAGAAGCCTTTCGCTAAGACAGTTCTTGTGGAATTGGCAAAGTGATATTTGGAAGCCCATAGAGGGCTATGGTCAAAAAGGAAATATCCTCAGATGAAATCTGGAAAGAAGCTTTCTGAGAAACTGCTTAGTGTTCTGTTAATTCATCTCACAGAGTTACATCTGTATTTCGTGGATCTCTTTGCTAGCCTTCTTTCTGTGGAATCTGAGAACAGATATTTCGGATCCCTTTGAAGACTATAGGGCCAAAGGAAATATCCTCCGATAACAAAGAGAAAGAAGCTTTCTGAGAAACTTCTTTGTGTTCTGTGAAATCATCTCACAGAGTTACAGCTTTCCCCTCAAGAAGCCTTTTGCTAAGACAGTTCTTGTGGAATTGGCAAAGGGATATTTGGAAGCCCATACAGGCCTATAGTGAAAAAGGAAATATCCTCAGATGGAATCTGGAAAGAAGCTTTCAGAGATACTGGTTAGTGTTCTGTTAATTCATCTCACAGAGTTACATCTCTATTTCGAGGATCTCTTTGCTAGCCTTATTTCTGTGGAATCTGAGAACAGATATTTCGGATCCTTTTGAAGACTATAGGACCAAAGGGAATATCCTCCGATAACAAAGAGAAAGAAGCTTTCTGAGAAACTTCTTTGTGTTCTGTGAAATCATCTCACAGAGTTACAGCTTTCCCCTCAAGAAGCCTTTCGCTAAGACAGTTCTTGTGGAATTGGCAAAGTGATATTTGGAAGCCCATAGAGGGCTATGGTGAAAAAGGAAATATCCTCAGATGAAATCTGGAAAGAAGCTTTCTGAGAAACTGCTCTGTGATGTGTGACTTCCACTCACCGAGTTACATCTGTATTTCGTGGATCTCTTTGCTAGCCTTATTTCTGTGGTATCTGAGAACAGATATTTCGGATCCCTTTGAAGACTATAGGGCCAAAGGAAATATCCTCCGATAACAAAGAGAAAGAAGCTTTCTGAGAAACTTCTTTGTGTTCTGTGAAATCATCTCACAGAGTTCCAGCTTTCCCCTCAAGAAGCCTTTGGCTAAGACAGTTCTTGTGGAATTGGCAAAGTGATATTAGGAAGTCCATATAGGGTTATGGTGAAAAAGGAAATATCCTGAGATGAAATCTGGAAAGAAGCTTTCTGAGAAACTGCTTAGTGTTTTGTTAATTCATCTCACAGTGTTACGTCTCTATTTCGTTGATCTCTTTGCTAGCCTTATATCTGTGGAATCTGAGAATAGATATTTCGGATCCCTTTGAAGACTATAGGGCCAAAGAAAATATCCTCCGATAACAAAGAGAAAGAAGCTTTCTGAGAAACTTCTTTGTGTTCTGTGAAATCATCTCACAGAGTTACAGCTTTCCCCACAAGAAGCCTTTCGATAAGACAGTTCTTGTGGAATTGGCAAAGTGATATTTGGAAGCCCATAGAGGGCTATGGTGAAAAAGGAAATATCCTCAGATCGAATCTGGAAAGACGCTTTCTGAGAAACTGCTTAGTGTTCTGTTAATTCATCTCACAGAGTTACATCTGTATTTCGTGGATCTCTTTGCTAGCCTTATTTCTGTGGAATCTGAGAACAGATATTTCGGATCCCTTTGAAGACTATAGGGCCAAAGGAAATATCCTCCATTAACAAAGAGAAAGAAGCTTTCTGAGAAACTTCTTTGTGTTCTGTGAAATCATCTCACAGAGTTACAGCTTTCCCCTCAAGAAGCCTTTCGCTAAGACAGTTCTTGTGGAATTGGCAAAGGGATATTTGGCAGCCCATAGAGGCCTATGGTGAAAAAGGAAATATCCTCAGATGAAATCTGGAAAGAAGCTTTCTGAGAAACTGCTTAGGGTTCTGTTAATTCATCTCACAGAGTTACAGCTGTATTTCGTGGATCTCTTTGCTAGCCTTATTTCTGTGGAATCTGAGAACAGATATTTCGGATCCCTTTGAAGACTATAGGGCCCAAGGAAATATCCTCCGATAACAAAGAGAAAGAAGCTTTCTGAGAAACTTCTTTGTGTTCTGTGAAATCATCTCACAGAGTTACAGCTTTCCCCTCAATAAGCCTTTCGCTAAGACAGTTCTTGTGGAATTGGCAAAGGGATATTTGGGAGCCCATAGAGGGCTATGGTGAAAAAGGAAATATCCTCAGATGAAATCTGGAAAGAAGCTTTCTGAGAAACTGCTCTGTGATGTGTGACTTCCACTCACAGAGTTACATCTGTATTTCGCTGATATCTTTGCTAGCCTTATTTCTGTGGAATCTGAGAACAGATATTTCGGATCCCTTTGAAGACTATAGGGCCAAAGGAAATATCCTCCGATAACAAAGAGAAAGAAGCTTTCTGAGAAACTTCTTTGTGTTCTGTGAAATCATCTCACAGAGTTACAGCTTTCCCCTCAAGAAGCCTTTCGCTAAGACAGTTCTTGTGGAATTGGCAAAGGGATATTTGGGAGCCCATAAAGGCCTATGGTGAAAAAGGAAATATCCTCAGATGAAATCTGGAAAGAAGCTTTCTGAGAAACTGCTTAGTGTTCTGTAAATTCATCTCACCGAGTTACATCTGTATTTCGTGGATCTCTTTGCTAGCCTTATTTCTGGGGAATCTGAGAACAGATATTTCGGATCCCTCTGAAGACTATAGGGCCAAAGGAAATAGCCTCCGATAACAAAGAGAAAGAAGCTTTCTGAGAAACTTCTTTGTGTTCTGTGAAATCATCTCACAGAGTTACAGCTTTCCCCTCAAGAAGCCTTTCGCTATGACAGTTCTTGTGGAATTGGCAATGTGATATTTGGACGCCCATAGAGGGTTATGGTGAAAAAGGAAATATCCTCAGATGAAATCTGGAAAGAAGCTTTCTGAGAAACTGCTTAGGGTTCTGTTAATTCATCTCACAGAGTTACATCTGTATTTCGTGGATCTCTTTGCTAGCCTTATTTCTGTGGAATCTGAGAACAGATATTTCGGATCCCTTTGAAGACTATTGGGCCAAAGGAAATATCCTCCGATAACAAAGAGAAAGAAGCTTTCTGAGAAACTTCTTTGTGTTCTGTGAAATGATCTCACAGAGTTACAGCTTTCCCCTCAAGAAGCCTTTCGCTAAGACAGTTCTTGTGGAATTGGCCAAGTGATATTTGGAAGCCCATAGAGGGCTATGGTGAAAAAGGAAATATCCTCAGATGAAATCTGGAAAGATGCTTTCTGAGAAATTGCTGTGTGATGTGTGACTTCCACTCACAGAGTTACATCTGTATTTCCTGGATCTCTTTGCTAGCCTTATTTCTGTGGAATCTGAGAACAGATATTTCGGATCCCTTTGAAGACTATAGGGCCAAAGGAAATATCCTCCGATAACAAAGAGAAAGAAGCTTTCTGAGAAACTTCTTTGTGTTCTGTGAAATCATCTCACAGAGTTACAGCTTTCCCCCCAAGAACCCTTTCGCTAAGACAGTTCTTGTGGAATTGGCAAAGTGATATTTGGAAGTCCTTAGAAGGTTATGGTGAAAAAGGAAATATCCTCAGATGAAATCTGGAAAGAAGCTTTCTGAGAAACTGCTTAGTGTTCTGTTAATTCATCGCACAGAGTTACATCTGTATTTCGTGGATCTCTTTGCTAGCCTTATTTCTGTGGAATCTGAGAACAAATATTTCGGATCCCTTTGAAGACTATAGGGCCAAAGGAAATATCCTCCGATAACAAAGAGAAAGAAGCTCTCTGAGAAACTTCTTTGTGTTCTGTGAAATCATCTCACAGAGTTACAGCTTTCCCCTCAAGAAGCCTTTCGCTAAGACAGTTCTTGTGGAATTGGCAAAGGGATATTTGGAAGTCCATAGAGGGTTATGGTGAAAAAGGAAATATCCTCAGATGAAATCTGGAAAGAAGCTTTCTGAGAAACTGCTTAGTGTTCTGTTAATTCATCTCACAGTGTTACATCTCTATTTCGTTGATCTCTTTGCTAGCCTTATATCTGTGGAATCTGAGAATAGATATTTCGGATCCCTTTGAAGACTATAGGGCCAAAGAAAATATCCTCCGATAACAAAGAGAAAGAAGCTTTCTGAGAAACTTCTTTGTGTTCTGTGAAATCATCTCACATAGTTACAGCTTTCCCCTCAAGAAGCCTTTCGCTAAGTCAGTTCTTGTGGAATTGGCAAAGGGATATTTGGAAGCCCATAGAAGCCTATGGTGAAAAAGGAAATATCCTCAGATGAAATCTGGAAAGAAGCTTTCTGAGAAACTGCCCTGTGATGTGTGACTTCCACTCACAGAGTTACATCTGTATTTCGTGGATCTCTTTGCTAGCCTTATTTCTGTGGAATCTGAGAACAGATATTTCCGATCCCTTTGAAGACTATAGGGCCAAAGAAATATCCTCCGATAACAAAGAGAAAGAAGCTTTCTGAGAAACTTCTTTGTGTTCTGTGAAATCATCTCACAGAGTTACAGCTTTCCCACAAGAAGCCTTTCGATAAGACAGTTCTTGTGGAATTGGCAAAGTGATATTTGGAAGCCCATAGAGGTCTACGTTGAAAAAGGAAATATCCTTAGATGGAATCTGGAAAGACGCTTTCTGAGAAACTGTTTATTGTTCTGTTAATTCATCTCACAGAGTTACATCTGTATTTCGTGGATCTCTTTGCTAGCCTTATTTCTGTGGAATCTGACAACAGATATTTCGGATCCCGTTGAAGACTATAGGGCAAAAGGAAATATCCTCCGATAACAAAGAGAAAGAAGCTTTCTGAGAAACTTCTTTGTGTTCTGTGAAATCATCTCACAGAGTTACAGCTTTCCCCTCAAGAAGCCTTTCGCTAAGACAGTTCTTGTGGAATTGGCAAAGTGATATTTGGGAGCCCATAGAGGGCTATGGTGAAAAAGGAAATATCCTCAGATGAAATCTGGAAAGAAGCTTTCTGAGAAACTGCTTAGTGTTCTGTTAATTCGTCTCACAGGGTTACATCTGTATTTCGTGGATCTCTTTGCTAGCCTTATTTCTGTGGAATCTGAGAACAGATATTTCGGATCCCTTTGAAGACTATACGGCCAAAGGAAATATCCTCCGATAACAAAGAGAAAGAAGCTTTCTGAGAAACTTCTTTGTGTTCTGTGAAATCATCTCACAGAGTTACAGCTTTCCCCTCAATAAGCCTTTCACTAAGACAGTTCTTGTGGAATTGGCAAAGTGATATTTGGAAGCCCATAGAGGGCTATGGTGAAAAAGGAAATATCCTCAGATGAAATCTGGAAAGATGCTTTCTGAGAAATTGCTCTGTGATGTGTGACTTCCACTCACAGAGTTACATCTGTATTTCGTGGATCTCTTTGCTAGCCTTATTTCTGTGGAATCTGAGAACAGATATTTCGGATCCCTTTGAAGACTATAGGGCCAAAGGAAATATCCTCCGATAACAAAGAGAAAGAAGCTTTCTGAGAAACTTCTTTGTTTTCTGTGAAATCATCTCACAGAGTTACAGCTTTCCCCTCAAGAAGCCTTTCGCTAAGACAGTTCTTGTGGAATTGGCAAAGGGATATTTGGAAGCCCATAGAGGCCTAGGGTGAAAAAGGAAATATCCTCAGATGAAATCTGGAAAGAAGCTTTCTGAGAAACTGCTTACTGTTCTGTTAATTCATCGCACAGAGTTACATCTGTATTTCGTGGATCTCTTTGCTAGCCTTATTTCTGTGGAATCTGAGAACAGATATTTCGGATACCTTTGAAGACTATAGGGCCAAAGGAAATATCCTCCGATAACAAAGAGAAAGAAGCTCTCTGAGAAACTTCTTTGTGTTCTGTGAAATCATCTCACAGAGTTACAGCTTTCCCCTCAAGAAGCCTTTCGCTAAGACAGTTCTTGTGGAATTGGCAAAGGGATATTTGGAAGCCCATAGAGGGTTATGGTGGAAAAGGAAATATCCTCAGATGAAATCTGGAAAGAAGCTTTCTGAGAAACTGCTTAGTGTTCTGTTAATTCATCTCACAGATTTACAGCTGTATTTCGTGGATCTCTTTGCTAGCCTTATTTCTGTGGAATCTGAGAACAGATATTTCGGATCCCTTTGAAGACTATAGGGCCCAAGGAAATATCCTCCGATAACAAAGAGAAAGAAGCTTTCTGAGAAACTTCTTTGTGTTCTGTGAAATCATCTCAGAGTTACAGCTTTCCCCTCCAGAAGCCTTTCGCTAAGACAGTTCTTGTGGAATTGGCAAAGTGATATTTGGAAGCCCATAGAGGGCTATGGTGAAAAAGGAAATATCCTCAGATGAAATCTGGAAAGAAGCTTTCTGAGAAACTGCTTAGTGTTCTGTTAATTCATCTCACAGAGTTACATCTGTATTTCGTGGATCTCTTTGCTAGCCTTATTTCTGTGGAATCTGAGAAGAGATATTTCGGATTCCTTTGAAGACTATAGGGCCAAAGGAAATATCCTCCGATAACAAAGAGAAAGAAGCTTTCTGAGAAACTTCTTTGTGTTCTGTGAAATCATCTCACAGAGTTACAGCTTTCCCCTCAAGAAGCCTTTCGCTAAGACAGTTCTTGTGAAATTGGCAAAGGGATATTTGGGAGCCCATAGAGGCCTATGGTGAAAAAGGAAATATCCTCAGATGAAATCTGGAAAGAAGCTTTCTGAGAAACTGCTTAGTGTTCTGTTAATTCATCTCACAGAGTTACATCTGTATTTCGTGGATCTCTTTGCTAGCCTTATTTCTGTGGAATCTGAGAACAGATATTTCGGATCCCTTAGAAGACTATAGGGCCAAAGGAAATATCCTCCATTAACAAAGAGAAAGAAGCTTTCTGAGAAACTTCTTTGTGTTCTGTGAAATCATCTCACAGAGTTACAGCTTTCCCCTCAAGAAGCCTTTCGCTAAGACAGTTCTTGTGGAATTGGCAAAGGGATATTTGGGAGCCCATAGAGGCCTATGGTGAAAAAGGAAATATCCTCAGACGAAATCTGGAAAGAAGCTTTCTGAGAAACTGCTTAGGGTTCTGTTAATTCATCTCACAGAGTTACAGCTGTATTTCGTGGATCTCTTTGCTAGCCTTATTTCTGTGGAATCTGAGAACAGATATTTCGGATCCCTTTGAAGACAATAGGGCCCAAGGAAATATAGTCCGATAACAAAGAGAAAGAAGCTTTCTGAGAAACTTCTTTGTGTTCTGTGAAATCATCTCACAGAGTTACAGCTTTCCCCTCAAGAAGCCTTTCGCTAAGACAGTTCTTCTGGAATTGGCAAAGTGATATTTGGAAGCCCATAGAGGGCTATGGTGAAAAAGAAAATATCCTCAGATGAAATCTGGAAAGAAGCTTTCTGAGAAACTGCTCTGTGATGTGTGACTTCCACTCACAGAGTTACATCTGTATTTCGCTGATATCTTTGCTAGCCTTATTTCTGTGGAATCTGAGAACAGATATTTCGGATCCCTTTGAAGACTATAGGGCCAAAGGAAATATCCTCCGATAACAAAGAGAAAGAAGCTTTCTGAGAAACTTCTTTGTGTTCTGTGAAATCATCTCACAGAGTTACAGCTTTCCCCTCAAGAAGCCTTTCGCTAAGACAGTTCTTTTGGAATTGGCAAAGTGATATTTGGAAGTCCTTAGAGGGTTATGGTGAAAAAGGAAATATCCTCAGATGAAATCTGGAAAGAAGATTTCTGAGAAACTGCTTAGTGTTATGTTAATTCATCGCACAGAGTTACATCTGTATTTCGTGGATCTCTTTGCAAGCCTTATTTCTGTGGAATCTGAGAACAGATATTTCGGATCCCTTTGAAGACTATAGGGCCAAAGGAAATATCCTCCGATAACAAAGAGAAAGAAGCTCTCTGAGAAACTTCTTTGTGTTCTGTGAAATCATCTCACAGAGTTACAGCTTTCCCCTCAAGAAGCCTTTCGCTAAGACAGTTCTTGTGGAATTGGCAAAGGGATATTTGGAAGCCCATAGAGGGTTATGGTGAAAAAGGAAATATCCTCAGATGAAATCTGGAAAGAAGCTTTCTGAGAAACTGCTTAGTGTTCTGTTAATTCATCTCACAGATTTACAGCTGTATTTCGTGGATCTCTTTGCTAGCCTTATTTCTGTGGAATCTGAGAACAGATATTTCGGATCCCTTTGAAGACTATAGGGCCCAAGGAAATATCCTCCGATAACAAAGAGAAAGAAGCTTTCTGAGAAACTTCTTTGTGTTCTGTGAAATCATCTCACAGAGTTACAGCTTTCCCTTCAAGAAGCCTTTCGCTAAGACAGTTCTTGTGGAATTGGCAAAGTGATATTTGGAAGCCAAGGAGGGCTATGGTGAAAAAGGAAATGTCCTCAGATGAAATCTGGAAAGAAGCTTTCTGAGAAACTGCTTAGGGTTCTGTTAATTCATCTCAGAGTTACATCTGTATTTCGTCGATCTCTTTGCTAGCCTTATTTCTGTGGAATCTGAGAACAGATATTTCGGATCCCTTTGAAGACTATAGGGCCAAAGGAAATATCCTCCGATAACAAAGAGAAAGAAGTTTTCTGAGAAACTTCTTTGTGTTCTGTGAAATCATCTCACAGAGTTACAGCTTTCCCCTCAAGAAGCCTTTCGCTAAGACAGTTCTTGTGAAATTGGCAAAGGGATATTTGGAAGCCCATCGAGGCCTATGGTGAAAAAGGAAATATCCTCAGATGAAATCTGGAAAGAAGCTTTCTGAGAAACTGCTTAGTGTTCGGTTAATTCATCTCACAGAGTTACATCTGTATTTCGTGGATCTCTTTGCTAGCCTTATTTCTGTGGAATCTCAGAACAGATATTTCGGATCCCTTTGAAGACTATAGGACCAAAGGGAATATCCTCCGATAACAAAGAGAAAGAAGCTTTCTGAGAAACTTCTTTGTGTTCTGTGAAATCATCTAACAGAGTTACAGCTTTCCCTTCAAGAAGCCTTTCGCTAAGACAGTTCTTGTGGAATTGGCAAAGGGATATTTGGAAGCCCGTAGAGGGCTATGGTGAAAAAGGAAATATCCTCAGATGAAATCTGGAAAGAAGCTTTCTGAGAAACTGCTTAGTGTTCTGTTAATTCATCTCACAGAGTTACATCTGTATTTCGTGGATCTCTTTGCTAGGCTTATTTCTGTCGAATCTGAGAAGAGATATTTCGGATCCCTTTGAAGACTATAGGGCCAAAGGAAATATCCTCCGATAACAAAGAGAAAGAAGCTTTCTGAGAAACTTCGTTGTGTTCTGTGAAATCATCTCACAGAGTTACACCTTTCCCCTCAAGAAGCCTTTCACTAAGACAGTTCTTGTGGAATTGGCAAAGTGATATTTGGAAGCCCATAGAGGGCTATGGTGAAAAAGGAAATATCCTCAGATGAAATCGTGAAAGAAGCTTTCTGAGAAACTGCTCTGTGATGTGTGACTTCCACTCACAGAGTTACATCTGTATTTCGTGGATCTCTTTGCTAGCCTTATTTCTGTGGAATCTGAGAACAGATATTTCCGATCCCTTTGAAGACTATAGGGCCAAACGAAATATCCTCCGATAACAAAGAGAAAGAAGCTTTCTGAGAAACTTCTTTGTGTTCTGTGAAATCATCTCACAGAGTTACAGCTTTCCCCTCAAGAAGCCTTTCGCTAAGACAGTTCTTCTGGAATTGGCAAAGGGATATTTGGAAGCCATAGAGGGGTATGGTGAAAAAGGAAATGTCCTCAGATGAAATCTGGAAAGAAGCTTTCTGAGAAACTGCTTAGGGTTCTGTTAATTCATCTCACAGAGTTACATCTGTATTTCGTGGATCTCTTTGCTAGCCTTATTTCTGTGGAATCTGAGAACAGATATTTCGGATCCCTTTGAAGACTATAGGGCCAAAGGAAATATCCTCCGATAACAAAGACAAAGAAGTTTTCTGAGAAACTTCTTTGTGTTCTGTGAAATCATCTAACAGAGTTACAGCTTTCCCTTCAAGAAGCCTTTCGCTAAGACAGTTCTTGTGGAATTGGCAAAGGGATATTTGGAAGCCCGTAGAGGGCTATGGAGAAAAAGGAAATATCCTCAGATGAAATCTGGAAAGAAGCTTTCTGAGAAACTGCTTAGTGTTCTGTTAATTCATCTCACAGAGTTACATCTGTATTTCGTGGATCTCTTTGCTAGGCTTATTTCTGTCGAATCTGAGAAGAGATATTTCGGATCCCTTTGAAGACTATAGGGCCAAAGGAAATAACCTCCGATAACAAAGAGAAAGAAGCTTTCTGAGAAACTTCGTTGTGTTCTGTGAAATCATCTCACAGAGTTACAGCTTTCCCCTCAAGAAGCCTTTCACTAAGACAGTTCTTGTGGAATTGGCAAAGTGATATTTGGAAGCCCATAGAGGGCTATGGTGAAAAAGGAAATATCCTCAGATGAAATCTTGAAAGAAGCTTTCTGAGAAACTGCTCTGTGATGTGTGACTTCCACTCACAGAGTTACATCTGTATTTCGTGGATCTCTTTGCTAGCCTTATTTCTGTGGAATCTGAGAACAGATATTTCGGATCCCTTTGAAGACTATAGGGCCAAAGGAAATATCCTCCGATAACAAAGAGAAAGAAGCTTTCTGAGAAACTTCTTTGTGTTCCGTGAAATCATCTCACAGAGTTACAGCTTTCCCCTCAAGAAGCCTTTCGCTAAGACAGTTCTTGTGGAATTGGCAAAGTGATATTTGGAAGCCCATAGAGGCCTATGGTGAAAAAGGAAATATCCTCAGATGAAATCTGGAAAGAAGCTTTCTGAGAAACTGCTCTGTGATGTGTGACTTCCACTCACAGAGTTACATCTGTATTTCGCTGATCTCTTTGCTAGCCTTATTTCTGTGGAATCTGAGAACAGATATTTCGGATCCCTTTGAAGACTATAGGGCCAAAGGAAATATCCTCCGATAACAAAGAGAAAGAAGCTTTCTGAGAAACTTCTTTGTGTTTTGTGAAATCATCTCACAGAGTTACAGCTTTCCCCTCAAGAAGCCTTTCGCTAAGACAGTTCTTGTGGAATTGGCAAAGGGATATTTGGGAGCCCATAAAGGCCTCTGGTGAAAAAGGAAATATCCTCAGATGAAATCTGGAAAGAAGCTTTCTGAGAAACTGCTTAGTGTTCTGTAAATTCATCTCACCAAGTTACATCTGTATTTCGTGGATCTCTTTGCTAGCCTTATTTCTGTGGAATCTGAGAACAGATATTTCGGATCCCTTTGAAGACTATAGGGCCAAAGGAAATAGCCTCCGATAACAAAGAGAAAGAAGCTTTCTGAGAAACTTCTTTGTGTTCTGTGAAATCATCTCACAGAGTTACAGCTTTCCCCTCAAGAAGCCTTTCGCTAAGGCAGTTCTTGTGGAATTGGCAAAGTGATATTTGGAAGTCCATAGAGGGTTATGATGAAAAAGGAAATATCCTCAGATGAAATCTGGAAAGAAGCTTTCTGAGAAACTGCTTAGTGTTCTGTTAATTCATCTCACAGAGTTACATCTGTATTTCGTGGATCTCTTTGCTAGCCTTATTTCTGTGGAATCTGAGAACAGATATTTCGGATACCTTTGAAGACTATAGGGCCAAAGGAAATATCCTCCGATAACAAAGAGAAAGAAGCTTTCTGAGAAACTTCTTTGTGTTCTCTGAAATCACCTCACAGAGTTACAGCTTTCTCCTCAAGAAGCCTTTCGCTAAGACAGTTCTTGTGGAATTGGCAAAGTGATATTTGGAAGCCCATAGAGGCCTATGGTGATAAAGGAAATATCCTCAGATGAAATCTGGAAAGAAGCTTTCTGAGAAACTGCTTAGTGTTCTGTTAATTCATCTCACAGAGTTACATCTGTATTTCGTGGATCTCTTTGCTAGCCTTATTTCTGTGGAATCTGAGAACAGATATTTCGGATCTCTTTGAAGACTATAGGGCCAAAGGAAATATCCTCCGATAACAAAGAGAAAGAAGCTTTCTGAGAAACTTCTTTGTGTTCTGTGAAATCATCTCACAGAGTTACAGCTTTCCCCTCAAGAAGCCTTTCGCTAAGACAGTTCTTGTGGAATTGGCAAAGGGATATTTGGAAGCCCATAGAGGCCTAGGGTGAAAAAGGAAATATCCTCAGATGAAATCTGGAAAGAAGCTTTCGGAGAAACTGCTTAGTGTTCTGTTAATTCATCGCACAGAGTTACATCTGTATTTCGTGGATGTCTTTGCTAGCCTTATTTCTGTGGAATCTGAGAACAGATATTTCGGATCCCTTTGAAGACTATAGGGCCAAAGGAAATATCCTCCGATAACAAAGAGAAAGAAGGTTTCTGAGAAACTGCTTTGTGTTCTGTGAAATCATCTCACAGAGTTACAGCTTTCCCCTCAAGAAGCCTTTCGCTAAGACAGTTCTTGTGGAATTGGGAAATTGATATTTGGAAGCCCATAGAGGGCTATGGTGAAAAAGGAAATATCCTCAGATGGAAACTGGAAAGAAGCTTTCTGAGAAACTGGTTTGTGTTCTGTTAATTCATCTCACAGAGTTACATCTGTATTTCCTGGTTCCCTTGCTAGCCTTATTTCTGTGCAATCTGAGAACAGATATTTCGGATCCCTTTGAAGACTATAGGGCCAAAGGAAATATCCTCCGATAACAAAGAGAAAGAAGCTTTCTCAGAAACTTCTTTGTGTTCTGTGAAATCATCTCACAGAGTTACAGCTTTCCCCTCAAGAAGCCTTTCGCTAAGACAGTTCTTGTGGAATTGGCAAAGGGATATTTGGGAGCCCATAGAGGCCTATGGTGAAAAAGGAAATATCCTCAGATGAAATCTGGAAAGAAGCTTTCTGAGAAACTGCTTAGTGTTCTGTAAATTCATCTCACCGAGTTACATCTGTATTTCGTGGATCTCTTTGCTAGCCTTATTTCTGTGGAATCTGAGAACAGATATTTCGGATCCCTTTGAAGACTATAGGGCCAAAGGAAATATCCTCCGATAACAAAGAGAAAGAAGCTTTCTGTGAAACTTCTTTGTGTTCTGTGAAATCATCTCACAGAGTTACAGCTTTCCCCTCAAGAAGCCTTTCGCTATGACAGTTCTTGTGGAATTGGCAATGTGATATTTGGAAGCCCATAGAGGGTTATGGTGAAAAAGGAAATATCCTCAGATGAAATCTGGAAAGATGCTTTCGGAGAAACTGCTTAGGGTTCTGTTAATTCATCTCACAGAGTTACATCTGTATTTCGTGGATCTCTTTGCTAGCCTTATTTCTGTGGAATCTGAGAACAGATATTTCGGATCCCTTTGAAGACGATAGGGCCAAAGGAAATATCCTCCGATAACAAAGAGAAAGAAGCTTTCTGAGAAACTTCTTTGTATTCTGTGAAATCATCTCACAGAGTTACAGCTTTCCCCTCAAGAAGCCTTTCGCTAAGACAGTTCTTGTGGAATTGGCAAAGTGATATTTGGAAGGCCATAGAGGGCTATGTTGAAAAAGGAAATATCCTCAGATGAAATCTGGAAAGAAGCTTTCTGAGAAACTGCTCTGTGATGTGTGACTTCCACTCACAGAGTTACATCTGTATTTCGCTGATCTCTTTGCTAGCCTTATTTCTGTGGAATCTGAGAACAGATATTTCGGATCCCTTTGAAGACTATAGGGCCAAAGAAAATATCCTCCGATAACAAAGAGAAAGAAGCTTTCTGAGAAACTTCTTTGTGTTCTGTGAAATCATCTCACAGAGTTACAGCTTTCCCCTCAAGAAGCCTTTCGCTAAGACAGTTCTTGTGGAATTGGCAAAGGGATATTTGGGAGCCCATAAAGGCCTATGGTGAAAAAGGAAATATCCTCAGATGAAATCTGGAAAGAAGCTTTCGGAGAAACTGCTTAGTGTTCTGTAAATTCATCTCACCGAGTTACATCTGTATTTCGTGGATCTCTTTGCTAGCCTTATTTCTGTGGAATCTGAGAACAGATATTTCGGATCCCTTTGAAGACTATAGGGCCAAAGGAAATAGCCTCCGATAACAAAGAGAAAGAAGCTTTCTGAGAAACTTCTTTGTGTTCTGTGATATCATCTCACAGAGTTACAGCTTTCCCCTCAAGAAGCCTTTCGCTATGACAGTTCTTTGGAATTGTCAATGTGATATTTGGAAGCCCATGGAGGGTTATGGTGAAAATGGAAATATCCTCAGATGAAATCTGGAAAGAAGCTTTCTGAGAAACTGCTTAGGGTTCTGTTAATTCATCTCACAGAGTTACATCTGTATTTCGTGGATCTCTTTGCTAGCCTTATTTCTGTGGAATCTGAGAACAGATACTTCGGATCCCTTTGAAGACTATAGGGCCAAAGGAAATATCCTCCGATAACAAAGAGAAAGAAGCTTTCTGAGAAACTTCTTTGTGTTCTGTGAAATCATCTCACAGAGTTACAGCTTTCCCCTCAAGAAGCCTTTCGCTAAGACAGTTCTTGTGGAATTGGCAAAGTGATATTTGGAAGCCCTTAGAGGGCTATGGTGAAAAAGGAAATATCCTTAGATGAAATCTGGAAAGAAGGTTTCTGAGAAACTGCTCTGTGATGTGTGGCTTCCACACACAGAGTTACATCTGTATTTCGCTGATCTCTTTGCTAGCCTTATTTCTGTGGAATCTGAGAACAGATATTTCGGATCCCTTTGAAGACTATAGGGTCAAAGGAAATATCCTCCGATAACAAAGAGAAAGAAGCTTTCTGAGAAACTTCTTTGTGTTCTGTGAAATCATCTCACAGAGTTACAGCTTTCCGCTCAAGAAGACTTTCGCTAAGACAGTTCTTGTGGAATTGGCAAAGGGATATTTGGGAGCCCATAGAGGCCTATGGTGAAAAAGGAAATATCCTCAGATGAAATCTGGAAAGAAGCTTTCTGAGAAACTGCTTAGGGTTCTGTTAATTCATCTCACAGAGTTACATCTGTATTTCGTGGATCTCTTTGCTAGCCTTATTTCTGTGGAATCTGAGAACAGATATTTCGGATCCCTTTGAAGACTATAGGGCCAAAGGAAATAGCCTCCGATAACAAAGAGAAAGAAGCTTTCTGAGAAACTTCTTTGTGTTCTGTGAAATCATCTCACAGAGTTACAGCTGTCCCCTCAAGAAGCCTTTCGCTAAGACAGTTCTTGTGGAATTGGCAAAGGGATATTTGGGAGCCCATAGAGGCCTATGGTGAAAAAGGAAATATCCTCAGATGAAATCTGGAAAGAAGCTTTCTGAGAAACTGCTTAGGGTTCTGTTAATTCATCTCACAGAGTTACATCTGTATTTCGTGGATCTCTTTGCTAGCCTTATTTCTGTGGAATCTGAGAACAGATATTTCGGATCCCTTTGAAGACTATAAGGCCAAAGGAAATAGCCTCCGATAACAAAGAGAAAGAAGCTTTCTGAGAAAATTCTTTGTGTTCTGTGAAATCATCTCACAGAGTTACAGCTTTCCCCTCAAGAAGCCTTTCGCTATGACAGTTCTTGTGGAATTGGCAATGTGATATTTGGAAGCCCATAGAGGGTTATGGTGAAAAAGGAAATATCCTCAGATGAAATCTGGAAAGAAGCTTTCTGAGAAACTGCTTAGGGTTCTGTTAATTCATCTCACAGAGTTACAGCTGTATTTCGTGGATCTTTTTGCTAGCCTTATTTGTGTGGAATCTGAGAACATATATTTCGGATCCCTTTGAAGCCTATAGGGCCAAAGGAAATATCCTCCGATAACAAAGAGAAAGAAGCTTTCTGAGAAACTTCTTTGTGTTCTGTGAAATCATCTCACAGAGTTACAGCTTTGCCCTCAAGAAGCCTTTCGCTAAGGCAGTTCTTGTGAAATTGGCAAAGGGATATTTGGAAGCCCATAGAGGGCTATGGTGAAAAAGGAAATATCCTCAGATGAAATCTGGAAAGAAGCTTTCTGAGAAACTGCTTAGTGTTCTGTTAATTCATCTCACAGAGTTACATCTGTATTTCGTGGATCTCTTTGCTAGCCTTATTTCTGTGGAATCTTAGAACAGATATTTCGGATCCCTTTGAAGACTAAAGGACCAAAGGGAATATCCTCCGATAACAAAGAGAAAGAAGCTTTCTGAGAAACTTCTTTGTGTTCTGTGAAATCATCTCACAGAGTTACAGCTTTCCCCTCATGAAGCCTTTCGCTAAGCAGTTCTTGTGGAATTGGCAAAGGGATATTTGGAAGCCCGTAGAGGGCTATGGTGAAAAAGGAAATATCCTCAGATGAAATCTGGAAAGAAGCTTTCTGAGAAACTGCTTAGTGTTCTGTTAATTCATCTCACAGAGTTACATCTGTATTTCGTGGATCTCTTTGCTAGGCTTATTTCTGTGGAATCTGAGAAGAGATATTTCGGATCCCTTTGAAGATTATAGGGCCAAAGGATATATCCTCCGATAACAAAGAGAAAGAAGCTTTCTGAGAAACTTCTTTGTGTTCTGTGAAATCATCTCACAGAGTTACAGCTTTCCCCTCAAGAAGCCTTTCGCTAAGGCAGTTCTTGTGGAATTGGCAAAGTGATATTTGGAAGTCCATAGAGGGTTACGGTGAAAAAGGAAATATCCTCAGATGAAATCTGGAAAGAAGCTTTCTGAGAAACTGCTTAGTGTTCTGTTAATTCATGTCACAGAGTTACATCTGTATTTCCTGGATCTCTTTGCTAGCCTTATTTCTGTGGAATCTGTGAACAGATATTTCGGATCCCTTTGAAGACTGTAGGGCCAAAGGAAATATCCTCCGATAACAAAGAGAAAGATGGTTTCTGAGAAACTGCTTTGTGTTCTGTGAAATCATCTCACAGAGTTACAGCTTTCCCCTCAAGAAGCCTTTCGCTAAGACAGTTCTTGTGGAATTGGGAAAGTGATATTTGGAAGCCCATAGAGGGCTATGGTGAAAAAGGAAATATCCTCAGATGGAATCTGGAAAGAAGCTTTCTGAGAAACTGGTTAGTGTTTTGTTAACTCATCTCACAGAGTTACATCTGTATTTCGTGGATCTCTTTGCTAGCCTTATTTCTGTGGAATCTGAGAACAGATATTTCGGATCCCTTTGAAGACTATAGGGCCAAAGGAAATATCCTCCGATAACAAAGAGAAAGAAGCTTTCTGAGAAACTTCTTTGTGTTCTGTGAAATCATCTCACAGAGTTACAGCTTTCCCCTCAAGAAGCCTTTTGCTAAGACAGTTCTTGTGTAATTGGCAAAGGGATATTTGGGAGCCCTTAGAGGCCTATGGTGAAAAAGGAAATATCCTCAGATGAAATCTGGAAAGAAGCTTTCTGAGAAACTGCTTAGTGTTCTGTAAATTCATCTCACCGAGTTACATCTGTATTTCGTGGATCTCTTTGCTAGCCTTATTTCTGTGGAATCTGAGAACAGATATTTCGGATCCCTTTGAAGACTATAGGGCCAAAGGAAATATCCTCCGATAACAAAGAGAAAGAAGCTTTCTGAGAAACTTCTTTGTGTTCTGTGAAATCATCTCACAGAGTTACAGCTTTCCCCTCAAGAAGCCTTTCGCTATGACAGTTCTTGTGGAATTGGCAATGTGATATTTGGAAGCCCATAGAGGGTTATGGTGAAAAAGGAAATATCCTCAGATGAAATCTGGAAAGATGCTTTCGGAGAAACTGCTTAGGGTTCTGTTAATTCATCTCACAGAGTTACATCTGTATTTCGTGGATCTCTTTGCTAGCCTTATTTCTGTGGAATCTGAGAACAGATATTTCGGATCCCTTTGAAGACGATAGGGCCAAAGGAAATATCCTCCGATAACAAAGAGAAAGAAGCTTTCTGAGAAACTTCTTTGTATTCTGTGAAATCATCTCACAGAGTTACAGCTTTCCCCTCAAGAAGCCTTTCGCTAAGACAGTTCTTGTGGAATTGGCAAAGTGATATTTGGAAGGCCATAGAGGGCTATGTTGAAAAAGGAAATATCCTCAGATGAAATCTGGAAAGAAGCTTTCTGAGAAACTGCTCTGTGATGTGTGACTTCCACTCACAGAGTTACATCTGTATTTCGCTGATCTCTTTGCTAGCCTTATTTCTGTGGAATCTGAGAACAGATATTTCGGATCCCTTTGAAGACTATAGGGCCAAAGAAAATATCCTCCGATAACAAAGAGAAAGAAGCTTTCTGAGAAACTTCTTTGTGTTCTGTGAAATCATCTCACAGAGTTACAGCTTTCCCCTCAAGAAGCCTTTCGCTATGACAGTTCTTGTGGAATTGGCAATGTGATATTTGGAAGCCCATAGAGGGTTATGGTGAAAAAGGAAATATCCTCAGATAAAATCTGGAAAGATGCTTTCGGAGAAACTGCTTAGGGTTCTGTTAATTCATCTCACAGAGTTACATCTGTATTTCGTGGATCTCTTTGCTAGCCTTATTTCTGTGGAATCTGAGAACAGATATTTCGGATCCCTTTGAAGACGATAGGGCCAAAGGAAATATCCTCCGATAACAAAGAGAAAGAAGCTTTCTGAGAAACTTCTTTGTGTTCTGTGAAATCATCTCACAGAGTTACAGCTTTCCCCTCAAGAAGCCTTTCGCTATGACAGTTCTTGTGGAATTGGCAATGTGATATTTGGAAGCCCATAGAGGGTTATGGTGAAAAAGGAAATATCCTCAGATGAAATCTGGAAAGATGCTTTCGGAGAAACTGCTTAGGGTTCTGTTAATTCATCTCACAGAGTTACATCTGTATTTCGTGGATCTCTTTGCTAGCCTTATTTCTGTGGAATCTGAGAACAGATATTTCGGATCCCTTTGAAGACGATAGGGCCAAAGGAAATATCCTCCGATAACAAAGAGAAAGAAGCTTTCTGAGAAACTTCTTTGTATTCTGTGAAATCATCTCACAGAGTTACAGCTTTCCCCTCAAGAAGCCTTTCGCTAAGCAGTTCTTGTGGAATTGGCAAAGGGATATTTGGAAGCCCGTAGAGGGCTATGGTGAAAAAGGAAATATCCTCAGATGAAATCTGGAAAGAAGCTTTCTGAGAAACTGCTTAGTGTTCTGTTAATTCATCTCACAGAGTTACATCTGTATTTCGTGGATCTCTTTGCTAGGCTTATTTCTGTGGAATCTGAGAAGAGATATTTCGGATCCCTTTGAAGACTATAGGGCCAAAGGAAATATCCTCGGATAACAAAGAGAAAGAAGCTTTCTGAGAAACTTCTTTGTGTTCTGTGAAATCATCTCACAGAGTTACAGCTTTCCCCTCAAGAAGCCTTTCGCTAAGGCAGTTCTTGTGGAATTGGCAAAGTGATATTTGGAAGTCCATAGAGGGTTACGGTGAAAAAGGAAATATCCTCAGATGAAATCTCGAAAGAAGCTTTCTGAGAAACTGCTTAGTGTTCTGTTAATTCATGTCACAGAGTTACATCTGTATTTCCTGGATCTCTTTGCTAGCCTTATTTCTGTGGAATCTGAGAACAGATATTTCGGATCCCTTTGAAGACTATAGGGCCAAAGGAAATATCCTCCGATAACAAAGAGAAAGATGGTTTCTGAGAAACTGCTTTGTGCTCTGTGAAATCATCTCACAGAGTTACAGCTTTCCCCTCAAGAAGCCTTTCGCTAAGACAGTTCTTGTGGAATTGGGAAAGTGATATTTGGAAGCCCATAGAGGGCTATGGTGAAAAAGGAAATATCCTCAGATGGAATCTGGAAAGAAGCTTTCTGAGAAACTGGTTAGTGTTCTGTTAACTCATCTCACAGAGTTACATCTGTATTTCGTGGATCTCTTTGCTAGCCTTATTTCTGTGGAATCTGAGAACAGATATTTCGGATCCCTTTGAAGACTATAGGGCCAAAGGAAATATCCTCCGATAACAAAGAGAAAGAAGCTTTCTGAGAAACTTCTTTGTGTTCTGTGAAATCATCTCACAGAGTTACAGCTTTCCCCTCAAGAAGCCTTTTGCTAAGACAGTTCTTGTGTAATTGGCAAAGGGATATTTGGGAGCCCTTAGAGGCCTATGGTGAAAAAGGAAATATCCTCAGATGAAATCTGGAAAGAAGCTTTCTGAGAAACTGCTTAGTGTTCTGTAAATTCATCTCACCGAGTTACATCTGTATTTCGTGGATCTCTTTGCTAGCCTTATTTCTGTGGAATCTGAGAACAGATATTTCGGATCCCTTTGAAGAATATAGGGCCAAAGGAAATATCCTCCGATAACAAAGAGAAAGAAGCTTTCTGAGAAACTTCTTTGTGTTCTGTGAAATCATCTCACAGAGTTACAGCTTTCACCTCAAGAAGCCTTTCGCTATGACAGTTCTTGTGGAATTGGCAATGTGATATTTGGAAGCCCATAGAGGGTTATGGTGAAAAAGGAAATATCCTCAGATGAAATCTGGAAAGATGCTTTCGGAGAAACTGCTTAGTGTTCTGTTAATTCATCTCACAGAGTTACATCTGTATTTCGTGGATCTCTTTGCTAGCCTTATTTCTGTGGAATCTGAGAACAGATATTTCGGATCCCTTTGAAGACTATAGGGCCAAAGGAAATATCCTCCGATAACAAAGAGAAAGAAGCTTTCTGAGAAACTTCTTTGTTTTCTGTGAAATCATCTCACAGAGTTACAGCTTTCCCCTCAAGAAGCCTTTCGCTAAGACAGTTCTTGTGGAATTGGCAAAGTGATATTTGGAAGGCCATAGAGGGCTATGGTGAAAAAGGAAATATTCTCAGATGAAATCTGGAAAGAAGCTTTCTGAGAAACTGCTCTGTGATGTGTGACTTCCACTCACAGAGTTACATCTGTATTTCGCTGATCTCTTTGCTAGCCTTATTTCTGTGGAATCTGAGAACAGATATTTCGGATCCCTTTGAAGACTATAGGGCCAAAGAAAATATGCTCCGATAACAAAGAGAAAGAAGCTTTCTGAGAAACTTCTTTGTGTTCTGTGAAATCATCTCACAGAGTTACAGCTTTCCCCTCAAGAAGCCTTTCGCTAAGACAGTTCTTGTGGAATTGGCAAAGGGATATTTGGGAGCCCATAAAGGCCTATGGTGAAAAAGGAAATATCCTCAGATGAAATCTGGAAAGAAGCTTTCTGAGAAACTGCTTAGTGTTCTGTAAATTCATCTCACCGAGTTACATCTGTATTTCGTGGATCTCTTTGCTAGCCTTATTTCTGTGGAATCTGAGAACAGATATTTCGGATCCCTTTGAAGACTATAGGGCCAAAGGAAATAGCCTCCGATAACAAAGAGAAAGAAGCTTTCTGAGAAACTTCTTTGTGTTCTGTGAAATCATCTCACAGAGTTACAGCTTTCCCCTCAAGAAGCCTTTCGCTATGACAGTTCTTGTGGAATTGTCAATGTGATATTTGGAAGCCCATGGAGGGTTATGGTGAAAAAGGAAATATCCTCAGATGAAATCTGGAAAGAAGCTTTCTGAGAAACTGCTTAGGGTTCTGTTAATTCATCTCACAGAGTTACATCTGTATTTCGTGGATCTCTTTGCTAGCCTTATTTCTGTGGAATCTGAGAACAGATATTTCGGATCCCTTTGAAGACTATAGGGCCAAAGGAAATATCCTCCGATAACAAAGAGAAAGAAGCTTTCTGAGAAACTTCTTTGTGTTCTGTGAAATCATCTCACAGAGTTACTGCTTTCCCCTCAAGAAGCCTTTCGCTAAGACAGTTCTTGTGGAATTGGCAAAGTGATATTTGGAAGCCCATAGAGGGCTATGGTGAAAAAGGAAATATCCTCAGATGAAATCTGGAAAGAAGCTTTCTGAGAAACTGCTCTGTGATGTGTGACTTCCACTCACAGAGTTACATCTGTATTTCGCTGATCTCTTTGGTAGCCTTATTTCTGTGGAATCTGAGAACAGATATTTCGGATCCCTTTGAAGACTATAGGGCCAAAGGAAATATCCTCCGATAACAAAGAGAAAGAAGCTTTCTGAGAAACTTCTTTGTGTTCTGTGAAATCATCTCACAGAGTTACAGCTTTCCCCTCAAGAAGCCTTTCGCTAAGACAGTTCTTGTGGAATTGGCAAAGAGATATTTGGGAGCCCATAGAGGCCTATGGTGAAAAAGGAAATATCCTCAGATGAAATCTGGAAAGAAGCTTTCTGAGAAACTGCTTAGGGTTCTGTTAATTCATCTCACAGAGTTATATCTGTATTTCGTGGATCTCTTTGCTAGCCTTATTTCTGTGGAATCTGAGAACAGATATTTCGGATCCCTTTGAAGACTATAGGGCCAAAGGAAATAGCCTCCGATAACAAAGAGAAAGAAGCTTTCTGAGAAACTTCTTTGTGTTCTGTGAAATCATCTCACAGAGTTACAGCTTTCCCCTCAAGAAGCCTTTCGCTATGACAGTTCTTGTGGAATTGGCAATGTGATATTTGGAAGCCCATAGAGGGTTATGGTGAAAAAGGAAATATCCTCAGATGAAATCTGGAAAGAAGCTTTCTGAGAAACTGCTTAGGGATCTGTTAATTCATCTCACAGAGTTACAGCTGTATTTCGTGGATCTCTTTGCTAGCCTTATTTCTGTGGAATCTGAGAACATATATTTCGGATCCCTTTGAAGCCTATAGGGCCAAAGGAAATATCCTCCGATAACAAAGAGAAAGAAGCTTTCTGAGAAACTTCTTTGGTTCTGTGAAATCATCTCACAGAGTTACAGCTTTGCCCTCAAGAAGCCTTTCGCTAAGGCAGTTCTTGTGAAATTGGCAAAGGGATATTTGGAAGCCCATAGAGGCCTATGGTGAAAAAGGAAATATCCTCAGATGAAATCTGGAAAGAAGCTTTCTGAGAAACTGCTTAGTGTTCTGTTAATTCATCTCACAGAGTTACATCTGTATTTCATGGATCTCTTTGCTAGCCTTATTTCTGTGGAATCTGAGAAGAGATATTTCGGATCCCTTTGAAGACTATAGGACCAAAGGGAATATCCTTCGATAACAAAGAGAAAGAAGCTTTCTGAGAAACTTCTTTGTGTTCTGTGAAATCATCTCACAGAGTTACAGCTTTCCCCTCAAGAAGCCTTTCGCTAAGACAGTTCTTGTGGAATTGGCAAAGGGATATTTGTAAGCCCGTAGAGGGCTATGGTGAAAAAGGAAATATCCTCAGATGAAATCTGGAAAGAAGCTTTCTGAGAAACTGCTTAGTGTTCTGTTAATTCATCTCACAGAGTTACATCTGTATTTCGTGGATCTCTTTGCTAGGCTTATTTCTGTGGAATCTGAGAAGAGATATTTCGGATCCCTTTGAAGACTATAGGGCCAAAGGAAATATCCTCCGATAACAAAGAGAAAGAAGCTTTCTGAGAAACTTCTTTGTGTTCTGTGAAATCATCTCACAGAGTTACAGCTTTCCCCTCAAGAAGCCTTTCGCTAAGACAGTTCTTGTGGAATTGGCAAAGGGATATTTGGGAGCCCATAGAGGCCTATGGTGAAAAAGGAAATATCCTCAGATGAAATCTGGAAAGAAGCTTTCTGAGAAACTGCTTAGGGTTCTGTTAATTCATCTCACAGAGTTACATCTGTATTTCGTGGATCTCTTTGCTAGCCTTATTTCTGTGGAATCTGAGAACAGATATTTCGGATCCCTTTGAAGACGATAGGGCCAAAGGAAATATCCTCCGATAACAAAGAGAAAGAAGCTTTCTGAGAAACTTCTTTGTGTTCTGTGAAATCATCTCACAGAGTTACAGCTTTCCCCTCAAGAAGCCTTTCGCTAAGACAGTTCTTGTGGAATTGGCAAAGTGATATTTGGAAGGCCATAGAGGGCTATGGTGAAAAAGGAAATATCGTCAGATGAAATCTGGAAAGAAGCTTTCTGAGAAACTGCTCTGTGATGTGTGACTTCCACTCACAGAGTTACATCTGTATTTCGCTGATCTCTTTGCTAGCCTTATTTCTGTGGAATCTGAGAACAGATATTTCGGATCCCTTTGAAGACTATAGGGTCAAAGAAAATATCCTCCGATAACAAAGAGAAAGAAGCTTTCTGAGAAACTTCTTTGTGTTCTGTGAAATCATCTCACAGAGTTACAGCTTTCCCCTCAAGAAGCCTTTCGCTAAGACAGTTCTTGTGGAATTGTCAATGTGATATTTGGAAGCCCATGGAGGGTTATGGTGAAAAAGGAAATATCCTCAGATGAAATCTGGAAAGAAGCTTTCTGAGAAACTGCTTAGGGTTCTGTTAATTCATCTCACAGAGTTACATCTGTATTTCGTGGATCTCTTTGCTAGCCTTATTTCTGTGGAATCTGAGAAGAGATATTTCGGATCCCTTTGAAGACTATAGGGCCAAAGGAAATATCCTCCGATAACAAAGAGAAAGAAGCTTTCTGAGAAACTTCTTTGTGTTCTGTGAAATCATCTCACAGAGTTACTGCTTTCCCCTCAAGAAGCCTTTCGCTAAGACAGTTCTTGTGGAATTGGCAAAGTGATATTTGGAAGCCCATAGAGGGCTATGGTGAAAAAGGAAATATCCTCAGATGAAATGTGGAAAGAAGCTTTCTGAGAAACTGCTCTGTGATGTGTGGCTTCCACTCACAGAGTTACATCTGTATTTCGCTGATCTCTTTGCTAGCCTTATTTCTGTGGAATCTGAGAACAGATATTTCGGATCCCTTTGAAGACTATAGGGCCAAAGGAAATATCCTCCGATAACAAAGAGAAAGAAGCTTTCTGAGAAACTTCTTTGTGTTCTGTGAAATCATCTCACAGAGTTACAGCTTTCCCCTCAAGAAGCCTTTCGCTAAGACAGTTCTTGTGGAATTGGCAAAGGGATATTTGGGAGCCCATAGAGGCCTATGGTGAAAAAGGAAATATCCTCAGATGAAATCTGGAAAGAAGCTTTCTGAGAAACTGCTTAGGGTTCTGTTAATTCATCTCACAGAGTTACATCTGTATTTCGTGGATCTCTTTGCTAGCCTTATTTCTGTGGAATCTGAGAACAGATATTTCGGATCCCTTTGAAGACTATAGGGCCAAAGGAAATATCCTCCGATAACAAAGAGAAAGAAGCTTTCCGAGAAACTTCTTTGTGTTCTGTGAAATCATCTCACAGAGTTACAGCTTTCCCCTCAAGAAGCCTTTCGCTAAGCAGTTCTTGTGGAATTGGGAAAAGGGATATTTGGAAGCCCGTAGAGGGCTATGGTGAAAAAGGAAATATCCTCAGATGAAATCTGGAAAGAAGCTTTCTGAGAAACTGCTTAGTGTTCTGTTAATTCATCTCACAGAGTTACATCTGTGTTTCGTGGATCTCTTTGCTAGGCTTATTTCTGTGGAATCTGAGAAGAGATATTTCGGATCCCTTTGAAGACTATAGGGCCAAAGGATATATCCTCCGATAACAAAGTGAAAGAAGCTTTCTGAGAAACTTCTTTGTGTTCTGTGAAATCATCTCACAGAGTTACAGCTTTCCCCTCAAGAAGCCTTTCGCTAAGGCAGTTCTTGTGGAATTGGCAAAGTGATATTTGGAAGTCCATAGAGGGTTACGGTGAAAAAGGAAATATCCTCAGATGAAATCTGGAAAGAAGCTTTCTGAGAAACTGCTTAGTGTTCTGTTAATTCATCTCACAGAGTTACATCTGTATTTCCTGGATCTCTTTGCTAGCCTTATTTCTGTGGAATCTGAGAACAGATATTTCGGATCCCTTTGAAGACTATAGGGCCAAAGGAAATATCCTCCGATAACAAAGAGAAAGATTGTTTCTGAGAAACTGCTTTGTGTTCTGTGAAATCATCTCACAGAGTTACAGCTTTCCCCTCAAGAAGCCTTTCGCTAAGACAGTTCTTGTGGAATTGGGAAAGTGATATTTGGAAGCCCATAGAGGGCTATGGTGAAAAAGGAAATATCCTCAGATGGAATCTGGAAAGAAGCTTTCTGAGAAACTGGTTAGTGTTCTGTTAACTCATCTCACAGAGTTACATCTGTATTTCGTGGATCTCTTTGCTAGCCTTATTTCTGTGGAATCTGAGAACAGATATTTCGGATCCCTTTGAAGACTATAGGGCCAAAGGAAATATCCTCCGATAACAAAGAGAAAGAAGCTTTCTGAGAAACTTCTTTGTGTTCTGTGAAATCATCTCACAGAGTTACAGCTTTCCCCTCAAGAAGCCTTTCGCTAAGACAGTTCTTGTGGAATTGGCAAATGGATATTTGGGAGCCCTTAGAGGCCTATGGTGAAAAAGGAAATATCCTCAGATGAAATCTGGAAAGAAGCTTTCTGAGAAACTGCTTAGTGTTCTGTAAATTCATCTCACCGAGTTACATCTGTATTTCGTGGATCTCTTTGCTAGCCTTATTTCTGTGGAATCTGAGAACAGATATTTCGGATCCCTTTGAAGACTATAGGGCCAAAGGAAATATCCTCCGATAACAAAGAGAAAGAAGCTTTCTGAGAAACTTCTTTGTGTTCTGTGAAATCATCTCACAGAGTTACAGCTTTCCCCTCAAGAAGCCTTTCGCTATGACAGTTCTTGTGGAATTGTCAATGTGATATTTGGAAGCCCATGGAGGGTTATTGTGAAAAAGGAAATATCCTCAGATGAAATCTGGAAAGAAGCTTTCTGAGAAACTGCTTAGGGTTCTGTTAATTCATCTCACAGAGTTACATCTGTATTTCGTGGATCTCTTTGCTAGCCTTATTTCTGTGGAATCTGAGAACAGATATTTCGGATCCCTTTGAAGACTATAGGGCCAAAGGAAATAGCCTCCGATAACAAAGAGAAAGAAGCTTTCTGAGAAACTTCTTTGTGTTCTGTGAAATCATCTCACAGAGTTACAGCTTTCCCCTCAAGAAGCCTTTCGCTATGACAGTTCTTGTGGAATTGGCAATGTGATATTTGGAAGCCCATAGAGGGTTATGGTGAAAAAGGAAATATCCTCAGATGAAATCTGGAAAGAAGCTTTCTGAGAAACTGCTTAGGGTTCTGTTAATTCATCTCACAGAGTTACAGCTGTATTTCGTGGATCTTTTTGCTAGCCTTATTTGTGTGGAATCTGAGAACATATATTTCGGATCCCTTTGAAGCCTATAGGGCCAAAGGAAATATCCTCCGATAACAAAGAGAAAGAAGCTTTCTGAGAAACTTCTTTGTGTTCTGTGAAATCATCTCACAGAGTTACAGCTTTGCCCTCAAGAAGCCTTTCGCTAAGGCAGTTCTTGTGAAATTGGCAAAGGGATATTTGGAAGCCCATAGAGGGCTATGGTGAAAAAGGAAATATCCTCAGATGAAATCTGGAAAGAAGCTTTCTGAGAAACTGCTTAGTGTTCTGTTAATTCATCTCACAGAGTTACATCTGTATTTCGTGGATCTCTTTGCTAGCCTTATTTCTGTGGAATCTGAGAACAGATATTTCGGATCCCTTTGAAGACTAAAGGACCAAAGGGAATATCCTCCGATAACAAAGAGAAAGAAGCTTTCTGAGAAACTTCTTTGTGTTCTGTGAAATCATCTCACAGAGTTACAGCTTTCCCCTCATGAAGCCTTTCGCTAAGCAGTTCTTGTGGAATTGGCAAAGGGATATTTGGAAGCCCGTAGAGGGCTATGGTGAAAAAGGAAATATCCTCAGATGAAATCTGGAAAGAAGCTTTCTGAGAAACTGCTTAGTGTTCTGTTAATTCATCTCACAGAGTTACATCTGTATTTCGTGGATCTCTTTGCTAGGCTTATTTCTGTGGAATCTGAGAAGAGATATTTCGGATCCCTTTGAAGATTATAGGGCCAAAGGATATATCCTCCGATAACAAAGAGAAAGAAGCTTTCTGAGAAACTTCTTTGTGTTCTGTGAAATCATCTCACAGAGTTACAGCTTTCCCCTCAAGAAGCCTTTCGCTAAGGCACTTCTTGTGGAATTGGCAAAGTGATATTTGGAAGTCCATAGAGGGTTACGGTGAAAAAGGAAATATCCTCAGATGAAATCTGGAAAGAAGCTTTCTGAGAAACTGCTTAGTGTTCTGTTAATTCATGTCACAGAGTTACATCTGTATTTCCTGGATCTCTTTGCTAGCCTTATTTCTGTGGAATCTGTGAACAGATATTTCGGATCCCTTTGAAGACTGTAGGGCCAAAGGAAATATCCTCCGATAACAAAGAGAAAGATGGTTTCTGAGAAACTGCTTTGTGTTCTGTGAAATCATCTCACAGAGTTACAGCTTTCCCCTCAAGAAGACTTTCGCTAAGACAGTTCTTGTGGAATTGGGAAAGTGATATTTGGAAGCCCATAGAGGGCTATGGTGAAAAAGGAAATATCCTCAGATGGAATCTGGAAAGAAGCTTTCTGAGAAACTGGTTAGTGTTTTGTTAACTCATCTCACAGAGTTACATCTGTATTTCGTGGATCTCTTTGCTAGCCTTATTTCTGTGGAATCTGAGAACAGATATTTCGGATCCCTTTGAAGACTATAGGGCCAAAGGAAATATCCTCCGATAACAAAGAGAAAGAAGCTTTCTGAGAAACTTCTTTGTGTTCTGTGAAATCATCTCACAGAGTTACAGCTTTCCCCTCAAGAAGCCTTTTGCTAAGACAGTTCTTGTGTAATTGGCAAAGGGATATTTGGGAGCCCTTAGAGGCCTATGGTGAAAAAGGAAATATCCTCAGATGAAATCTGGAAAGAAGCTTTCTGAGAAACTGCTTAGTGTTCTGTAAATTCATCTCACCGAGTTACATCTGTATTTCGTGGATCTCTTTGCTAGCCTTATTTCTGTGGAATCTGAGAACAGATATTTCGGATCCCTTTGAAGACTATAGGGCCAAAGGAAATATCCTCCGATAACAAAGAGAAAGAAGCTTTCTGAGAAACTTCTTTGTGTTCTGTGAAATCATCTCACAGAGTTACAGCTTTCCCCTCAAGAAGCCTTTCGCTATGGCAGTTCTTGTGGAATTGGCAATGTGATATTTGGAAGCCCATAGAGGGTTATGGTGAAAAAGGAAATATCCTCAGATGAAATCTGGAAAGATGCTTTCAGAGAAACTGCTTAGGGTTCTGTTAATTCATCTCACAGAGTTACATCTGTATTTCGTGGATCTCTTTGCTAGAATTATTTCTGTGGAATCTGAGAACAGATATTTCGGATCCCTTTGAAGACGATAGGGCCAAAGGAAATATCCTCCGATAACAAAGAGAAAGAAGCTTTCTGAGAAACTTCTTTGTATTCTGTGAAATCATCTCACAGAGTTACAGCTTTCCCCTCAAGAAGCCTTTCGCTAAGACAGTTCTTGTGGAATTGGCAAAGTGATATTTGGAAGGCCACAGAGGGCTATGTTGAAAAAGGAAATATCCTCAGATGAAATCTGGAAAGAAGCTTTCTGAGAAACTGCTCTGTGATGTGTGACTTCCACTCACAGAGTTACATCTGTATTTCGCTGATCTCTTTGCTAGCCTTATTTCTGTGGAATCTGAGAACAGATATTTCGGATCCCTTTGAAGACTATAGGGCCAAAGAAAATATCCTCCGATAACAAAGAGAAAGAAGCTTTCTGAGAAACTTCTTTGTGTTCTGTGAAATCATCTCACAGAGTTACAGCTTTCCCCTCAAGAAGCCTTTCGCTAAGACAGTTCTTGTGGAATTGGCAAAGGGATATTTGGGAGCCCATAAAGGCCTATGGTGAAAAAGGAAATATCCTCAGATGAAATCTGGAAAGAAGCTTTCGGAGAAACTGCTTAGTGTTCTGTAAATTCATCTCACCGAGTTACATCTGTATTTCGTGGATCTCTTTGCTAGCCTTATTTCTGTGGAATCTGAGAACAGATATTTCGGATCCCTTTGAAGACTATAGGGCCAAAGGAAATAGCCTCCGATAACAAAGAGAAAGAAGCTTTCTGAGAAACTTCTTTGTGTTCTGTGATATCATCTCACAGAGTTACAGCTTTCCCCTCAAGAAGCCTTTCGCTATGACAGTTCTTTGGAATTGTCAATGTGATATTTGGAAGCCCATGGAGGGTTATGGTGAAAAAGGAAATATCCTCAGATGAAATCTGGAAAGAAGCTTTCTGAGAAACTGCTTAGGGTTCTGTTAATTCATCTCACAGAGTTACATCTGTATTTCGTGGATCTCTTTGCTAGCCTTATTTCTGTGGAATCTGAGAACAGATATTTCGGATCCCTTTGAAGACTATAGGGCCAAAGGAAATAATCTCCGATAACAAAGAGAAAGAAGCTTTCTGAGAAACTTCTTTGTGTTCTGTGAAATCATCTCACAGAGTTACAGCTTTCCCCTCAAGAAGCCTTTCGCTAAGACAGTTCTTGTGGAATTGGCAAAGTGATATTTGGAAGCCCTTAGAGGGCTATGGTGAAAAAGGAAATATCCTCAGATGAAATCTGGAAAGAAGCTTTCTGAGAAACTGCTCTGTGATGTGTGGCTTCCACACACAGAGTTACATCTGTATTTCGCTGATCTCTTTGCTAGCCTTATTTCTGTGGAATCTGAGAACAGATATTTCGGATCCCTTTGAAGACTATAGGGCCAAAGGAAATATCCTCCGATAACAAAGAGAAAGAAGCTTTCTGAGAAACTTCTTTGTGTTCTGTGAAATCATCTCACAGAGTTACAGCTTTCCGCTCAAGAAGCCTTTCGCTAAGACAGTTCTTGTGGAATTGGCAAAGGGATATTTGGGAGCCCATAGAGGCCTATGGTGAAAAAGGAAATATCCTCAGATGAAATCTGGAAAGAAGCTTTCTGAGAAACTGCTTAGGGTTCTGTTAATTCATCTCACAGAGTTACATCTGTATTTCGTGGATCTCTTTGCTAGCCTTATTTCTGTGGAATCTGAGAACAGATATTTCGGATCCCTTTGAAGACTATAGGGCCAAAGGAAATAGCCTCCGATAACAAAGAGAAAGAAGCTTTCTGAGAAACTTCTTTGTGTTCTGTGAAATCATCTCACAGAGTTACAGCTTTCCCCTCAAGAAGCCTTTCGCTAAGACAGTTCTTGTGGAATTGGCAAAGGGATATTTGGGAGCCCATAGAGGCCTATGGTGAAAAAGGAAATATCCTCAGATGAAATCTGGAAAGAAGCTTTCTGAGAAACTGCTTAGTGTTCTGTTAATTCATCTCACAGAGTTACATCTGTATTTCGTGGATCTCTTTGCTAGCCTTATTTCTGTGGAATCTGAGAACAGATATTTCGGATCCCTTTGAAGACTATAGGGCCAAAGGAAATAGCCTCCGATAACAAAGAGAAAGAAGTTTTCTGAGAAACTTCTTTGTGTTCTGTGAAATCATCTCACAGAGTTACAGCTTTCCCCTCAAGAAGCCTTTCGCTATGACAGTTCTTGTGGAATTGGCCATGTGATATTTGGAAGCCCATAGAGGGTTATGGTGAAAAAGGAAATATCCTCAGATGAAATCTGGAAAGAAGCTTTCTGAGAAACTGCTTAGGGTTCTGTTAATTCATCTCACAGAGTTACAGCTGTATTTCGTGGATCTTTTTGCTAGCCTTATTTCTGTGGAATATGAGAACATATATTTCGGATCCCTTTGAAGCCTATAGGGCCAAAGGAAATATCCTCCGATAACAAAGAGAAAGAAGCTTTCTGAGAAACTTCTTTGTGTTCTGTGAAATCATCTCACAGAGTTACAGCTTTGCCCTCAAGAAGCCTTTCGCTAAGGCAGTTCTTGTGAAATTGGCAAAGGGATATTTGGAAGCCCATAGAGGGCTATGGTGAAAAAGGAAATATCCTCAGATGAAATCTGGAAAGAAGCTTTCTGAGAAACTGCTTAGTGTTCTGTTAATTCATCTCACAGAGTTACATCTGTATTTCGTGGATCTCTTTGCTAGCCTTATTTCTGTGGAATCTGAGAACAGATATTTCGGATCCCTTTGAAGACTAAAGGACCAAAGGGAATATCCTCCGATAACAAAGAGAAAGAAGCTTTCTGAGAAACTTCTTTGTGTTCTGTGAAATCATCTCACAGAGTTACAGCTTTCCCCTCATGAAGCCTTTCGCTAAGCAGTTCTTGTGGAATTGGCAAAGGGATATTTGGAAGCCCGTAGAGGGCTATGGTGAAAAAGGAAATATCCTCAGATGAAATCTGGAAAGAAGCTTTCTGAGAAACTGCTTAGTGTTCTGTTAATTCATCTCACAGAGTTACATCTGTATTTCGTGGATCTCTTTGCTAGGCTTATTTCTGTGGAATCTGAGAAGAGATATTTCGGATCCCTTTGAAGACTATAGGGCCAAAGGATATATCCTCCGATAACAAAGAGAAAGAAGCTTTCTGAGAAACTTCTTTGTGTTCTGTGAAATCATCTCACAGAGTTACAGCTTTCCCCTCAAGAAGCCTTTCGCTAAGGCAGTTCTTGTGGAATTGGCAAAGTGATATTTGGAAGTCCATAGAGGGTTACGGTGAAAAAGGAAATATCCTCAGATGAAATCTCGAAAGAAGCTTTCTGAGAAACTGCTTAGTGTTCTGTTAATTCATGTCACAGAGTTACATCTGTATTTCCTGGATCTCTTTGCTAGCCTTATTTCTGTGGAATCTGAGAACAGATATTTCGGATCCCTTTGAAGACTATAGGGCCAACGGAAATATCCTCCGATAACAAAGAGAAAGATGGTTTCTGAGAAACTGCTTTGTGCTCTGTGAAATCATCTCACAGAGTTACAGCTTTCCCCTCAAGAAGCCTTTCGCTAAGACAGTTCTTGTGGAATTGGGAAAGTGATATTTGGAAGCCCATAGAGGGCTATGGTGAAAAAGGAAATATCCTCAGATGGAATCTGGAAAGAAGCTTTCTGAGAAACTGGTTAGTGTTCTGTTAACTCATCTCACAGAGTTACATCTGTATTTCGTGGATCTCTTTGCTAGCCTTATTTCTGTGGAATCTGAGAACAGATATTTCGGATCCCTTTGAAGACTATAGGGCCAAAGGAAATAATCTCCGATAACAAAGAGAAAGAAGCTTTCTGAGAAACTTCTTTGTGTTCTGTGAAATCATCTCACAGAGTTACAGCTTTCCCCTCAAGAAGCCTTTCGCTAAGACAGTTCTTGTGGAATTGGCAAAGTGATATTTGGAAGCCCTTAGAGGGCTATGGTGAAAAAGGAAATATCCTCAGATGAAATCTGGAAAGAAGCTTTCTGAGAAACTGCTCTGTGATGTGTGGCTTCCACACACAGAGTTACATCTGTATTTCGCTGATCTCTTTGCTAGCCTTATTTCTGTGGAATCTGAGAACAGATATTTCGGATCCCTTTGAAGACTATAGGGCCAAAGGAAATATCCTCCGATAACAAAGAGAAAGAAGCTTTCTGAGAAACTTCTTTGTGTTCTGTGAAATCATCTCACAGAGTTACAGCTTTCCGCTCAAGAAGCCTTTCGCTAAGACAGTTCTTGTGGAATTGGCAAAGGGATATTTGGGAGCCCATAGAGGCCTATGGTGAAAAAGGAAATATCCTCAGATGAAATCTGGAAAGAAGCTTTCTGAGAAACTGCTTAGGGTTCTGTTAATTCATCTCACAGAGTTACATCTGTATTTCGTGGATCTCTTTGCTAGCCTTATTTCTGTGGAATCTGAGAACAGATATTTCGGATCCCTTTGAAGACTATAGGGCCAAAGGAAATAGCCTCCGATAACAAAGAGAAAGAAGCTTTCTGAGAAACTTCTTTGTGTTCTGTGAAATCATCTCACAGAGTTACAGCTTTCCCCTCAAGAAGCCTTTCGCTAAGACAGTTCTTGTGGAATTGGCAAAGGGATATTTGGGAGCCCATAGAGGCCTATGGTGAAAAAGGAAATATCCTCAGATGAAATCTGGAAAGAAGCTTTCTGAGAAACTGCTTAGTGTTCTGTTAATTCATCTCACAGAGTTACATCTGTATTTCGTGGATCTCTTTGCTAGCCTTATTTCTGTGGAATCTGAGAACAGATATTTCGGATCCCTTTGAAGACTATAGGGCCAAAGGAAATAGCCTCCGATAACAAAGAGAAAGAAGTTTTCTGAGAAACTTCTTTGTGTTCTGTGAAATCATCTCACAGAGTTACAGCTTTCCCCTCAAGAAGCCTTTCGCTATGACAGTTCTTGTGGAATTGGCCATGTGATATTTGGAAGCCCATAGAGGGTTATGGTGAAAAAGGAAATATCCTCAGATGAAATCTGGAAAGAAGCTTTCTGAGAAACTGCTTAGGGTTCTGTTAATTCATCTCACAGAGTTACAGCTGTATTTCGTGGATCTTTTTGCTAGCCTTATTTCTGTGGAATATGAGAACATATATTTCGGATCCCTTTGAAGCCTATAGGGCCAAAGGAAATATCCTCCGATAACAAAGAGAAAGAAGCTTTCTGAGAAACTTCTTTGTGTTCTGTGAAATCATCTCACAGAGTTACAGCTTTGCCCTCAAGAAGCCTTTCGCTAAGGCAGTTCTTGTGAAATTGGCAAAGGGATATTTGGAAGCCCATAGAGGGCTATGGTGAAAAAGGAAATATCCTCAGATGAAATCTGGAAAGAAGCTTTCTGAGAAACTGCTTAGTGTTCTGTTAATTCATCTCACAGAGTTACATCTGTATTTCGTGGATCTCTTTGCTAGCCTTATTTCTGTGGAATCTGAGAACAGATATTTCGGATCCCTTTGAAGACTAAAGGACCAAAGGGAATATCCTCCGATAACAAAGAGAAAGAAGCTTTCTGAGAAACTTCTTTGTGTTCTGTGAAATCATCTCACAGAGTTACAGCTTTCCCCTCATGAAGCCTTTCGCTAAGCAGTTCTTGTGGAATTGGCAAAGGGATATTTGGAAGCCCGTAGAGGGCTATGGTGAAAAAGGAAATATCCTCAGATGAAATCTGGAAAGAAGCTTTCTGAGAAACTGCTTAGTGTTCTGTTAATTCATCTCACAGAGTTACATCTGTATTTCGTGGATCTCTTTGCTAGGCTTATTTCTGTGGAATCTGAGAAGAGATATTTCGGATCCCTTTGAAGACTATAGGGCCAAAGGATATATCCTCCGATAACAAAGAGAAAGAAGCTTTCTGAGAAACTTCTTTGTGTTCTGTGAAATCATCTCACAGAGTTACAGCTTTCCCCTCAAGAAGCCTTTCGCTAAGGCAGTTCTTGTGGAATTGGCAAAGTGATATTTGGAAGTCCATAGAGGGTTACGGTGAAAAAGGAAATATCCTCAGATGAAATCTCGAAAGAAGCTTTCTGAGAAACTGCTTAGTGTTCTGTTAATTCATGTCACAGAGTTACATCTGTATTTCCTGGATCTCTTTGCTAGCCTTATTTCTGTGGAATCTGAGAACAGATATTTCGGATCCCTTTGAAGACTATAGGGCCAACGGAAATATCCTCCGATAACAAAGAGAAAGATGGTTTCTGAGAAACTGCTTTGTGCTCTGTGAAATCATCTCACAGAGTTACAGCTTTCCCCTCAAGAAGCCTTTCGCTAAGACAGTTCTTGTGGAATTGGGAAAGTGATATTTGGAAGCCCATAGAGGGCTATGGTGAAAAAGGAAATATCCTCAGATGGAATCTGGAAAGAAGCTTTCTGAGAAACTGGTTAGTGTTCTGTTAACTCATCTCACAGAGTTACATCTGTATTTCGTGGATCTCTTTGCTAGCCTTATTTCTGTGGAATCTGAGAACAGATATTTCGGATCCCTTTGAAGACTATAGGGCCAAAGGAAATATCCTCCGATAACAAAGAGAAAGAAGCTTTCTGAGAAACTTCTTTGTGTTCTGTGAAATCATCTCACAGAGTTACAGCTTTCCCCTCAAGAAGCCTTTTGCTAAGACAGTTCTTGTGTAATTGGCAAAGGGATATTTGGGAGCCCTTAGAGGCCTATGGTGAAAAAGGAAATATCCTCAGATGAAATCTGGAAAGAAGCTTTCTGAGAAACTGCTTAGTGTTCTGTAAATTCATCTCACCGAGTTACATCTGTATTTCGTGGATCTCTTTGCTAGCCTTATTTCTGTGGAATCTGAGAACAGATATTTCGGATCCCTTTGAAGAATATAGGGCCAAAGGAAATATCCTCCGATAACAAAGAGAAAGAAGCTTTCTGAGAAACTTCTTTGTGTTCTGTGAAATCATCTCACAGAGTTACAGCTTTCCCCTCAAGAAGCCTTTCGCTATGACAGTTCTTGTGGAATTGGCAATGTGATATTTGGAAGCCCATAGAGGGTTATGGTGAAAAAGGAAATATCCTCAGATGAAATCTGGAAAGATGCTTTCGGAGAAACTGCTTAGTGTTCTGTTAATTCATCTCACAGAGTTACATCTGTATTTCGTGGATCTCTTTGCTAGCCTTATTTCTGTGGAATCTGAGAACAGATATTTCGGATCCCTTTGAAGACTATAGGGCCAAAGGAAATATCCTCCGATAACAAAGAGAAAGAAGCTTTCTGAGAAACTTCTTTGTTTTCTGTGAAATCATCTCACAGAGTTACAGCTTTCCCCTCAAGAAGCCTTTCGCTAAGACAGTTCTTGTGGAATTGGCAAAGTGATATTTGGAAGGCCATAGAGGGCTATGGTGAAAAAGGAAATATTCTCAGATGAAATCTGGAAAGAAGCTTTCTGAGAAACTGCTCTGTGATGTGTGACTTCCACTCACAGAGTTACATCTGTATGTCGCTGATCTCTTTGCTAGCCTTATTTCTGTGGAATCTGAGAACAGATATTTCGGATCCCTTTGAAGACAATAGGGCCAAAGAAAATATGCTCCGATAACAAAGAGAAAGAAGCTTTCTGAGAAACTTCTTTGTGTTCTGTGAAATCATCTCACAGAGTTACAGCTTTCCCCTCAAGAAGCCTTTCGCTAAGACAGTTCTTGTGGAATTGGCAAATGGATATTTGGGAGCCCATAAAGGCCTATGGTGAAAAAGGAAATATCCTCAGATGAAATCTGGAAAGAAGCTTTCTGAGAAACTGCTTAGTGTTCTGTAAATTCATCTCACCGAGTTACATCTGTATTTCGTGGATCTCTTTGCTAGCCTTATTTCTGTGGAATCTGAGAACAGATATTTAGGATCCCTTTGAAGACTATAGGGCCAAAGGAAATAGCCTCCGATAACAAAGAGAAAGAAGCTTTCTGAGAAACTTCTTTGTGTTCTGTGAAATCATCTCACAGAGTTACAGCTTTCCCCTCAAGAAGCCTTTCGCTATGACAGTTCTTGTGGAATTGTCAATGTGATATTTGGAAGCCCATGGAGGGTTATGGTGAAAAAGGAAATATCCTCAGATGAAATCTGGAAAGAAGCTTTCTGAGAAACTGCTTAGGGTTCTGTTAATTCATCTCACAGAGTTACATCTGTATTTCGTGGATCTCTTTGCTAGCCTTATTTCTGTGGAATCTGAGAACAGATATTTCGGATCCCTTTGAAGACTATAGGGCCAAAGGAAATATCCTCCGATAACAAAGAGAAAGAAGCTTTCTGAGAAACTTCTTTGTGTTCTGTGAAATCATCTCACAGAGTTACAGCTTTCCCCTCAAGAAGCCTTTCGCTAAGACAGTTCTTGTGGAATTGGCAAAGTGATATTTGGAAGCCCATAGAGGGCTATGGTGAAAAAGGAAATATCCTCAGATGAAATCTGGAAAGAAGCTTTCTGAGAAACTGCTCTGTGATGTGTGACTTCCACTCACAGAGTTACATCTGTATTTCGCTGATCTCTTTGGTAGCCTTATTTCTGTGGAATCTGAGAACAGATATTTCGGATCCCTTTGAAGACTATAGGGCCAAAGGAAATATCCTCCGATAACAAAGAGAAAGAAGCTTTCTGAGAAACTTCTTTGTGTTCTGTGAAATCATCTCACAGAGTTACAGCTTTCCCCTCAAGAAGCCTTTCGCTAAGACAGTTCTTGTGGAATTGGCAAAGAGATATTTGGGAGCCCATAGAGGCCTATGGTGAAAAAGGAAATATCCTCAGATGAAATCTGGAAAGAAGCTTTCTGAGAAACTGCTTAGGGTTCTGTTAATTCATCTCACAGAGTTATATCTGTATTTCGTGGATCTCTTTGCTAGCCTTATTTCTGTGGAATCTGAGAACAGATATTTCGGATCCCTTTGAAGACTATAGGGCCAAAGGAAATAGCCTCCGATAACAAAGAGAAAGAAGCTTTCTGAGAAACTTCTTTGTGTTCTGTGAAATCATCTCACAGAGTTACAGCTTTCCCCTCAAGAAGCCTTTCGCTATGACAGTACTTGTGGAATTGGCAATGTGGTATTTGGAAGCCCATAGAGGGTTATGGTGAAAAAGGAAATATCCTCAGATGAAATCTGGAAAGAAGCTTTCTGAGAAACTGCTTAGGGATCTGTTAATTCATCTCACAGAGTTACAGCTGTATTTCGTGGATCTCTTTGCTAGCCTTATTTCTGTGGAATCTGAGAACATATATTTCGGATCCCTTTGAAGCCTATAGGGCCAAAGGAAATATCCTCCGATAACAAAGAGAAAGAAGCTTTCTGAGAAACTTCTTTGGTTCTGTGAAATCATCTCACAGAGTTACAGCTTTGCCCTCAAGAAGCCTTTCGCTAAGGCAGTTCTTGTGAAATTGGCAAAGGGATATTTGGAAGCCCATAGAGGCCTATGGTGAAAAAGGAAATATCCTCAGATGAAATCTGGAAAGAAGCTTTCTGAGAAACTGCTTAGTGTTCTGTTAATTCATCTCACAGAGTTACATCTGTATTTCGTGGATCTCTTTGCTAGGCTTATTTCTGTGGAATCTGAGAAGAGATATTTCGGATCCCTTTGAAGACTATAGGGCCAAAGGAAATATCCTCCGATAACAAAGAGAAAGAAGCTTTCTGAGAAACTTCTTTGTGTTCTGTGAAATCATCTCACAGAGTTACAGCTTCCCCCTCAAGAAGCCTTTCGCTAAGACAGTTCTTGTGGAATTGGCAAAGGGATATTTGGGAGCCCATAGAGGCCTATGGTGAAAAAGGAAATATCCTTAGATGAAATCTGGAAAGAAGCTTTCTGAGAAACTGCTTAGGGTTCTGTTAATTCATCTCACAGAGTTACATCTGTATTTCGTGGATCTCTTTGCTAGCCTTATTTCTGTGGAATCTGAGAACAGATATTTCGGATCCCTTTGAAGACGATAGGGCCAAAGGAAATATCCTCCGATAACAAAGAGAAAGAAGCTCTCTGAGAAACTTCTTTGTGTTCTGTGAAATCATCTCACAGAGTTACAGCTTTCCCCTCAAGAAGCCTTTCGCTAAGACAGTTCTTGTGGAATTGGCAAAGTGATATTTGGAAGGCCATAGAGGGCTATGGTGAAAAAGGAAATATCGTCAGATGAAATCTGGAAAGAAGCTTTCTGAGAAACTGCTCTGTGATGTGTGACCTCCACTCACAGAGTTACATCTGTATTTCGCTGATCTCTTTGCTAGCCTTATTTCTGTGGAATCTGAGAACAGATATTTCGGATCCCTTTGAAGACTATAGGGTCAAAGAAAATATCCTCCGATAACAAAGAGAAAGAAGCTTTCTGAGAAACTTCTTTGTGTTCTGTGAAATCATCTCACAGAGTTACAGCTTTCCCCTCAAGAAGCCTTTCGCTAAGACAGTTCTTGTGGAATTGTCAATGTGATATTTGGAAGCCCATGGAGGGTTATGGTGAAAAAGGAAATATCCTCAGATGAAATCTGGAAAGAAGCTTTCTGAGAAACTGCTTAGGGTTCTGTTAATTCATCTCACAGAGTTACATCTGTATTTCGTGGATCTCTTTGCTAGCCTTATTTCTGTGGAATCTGAGAACAGATATTTCGGATCCCATTGAAGACTATAGGGCCAAAGGAAATATCCTCCGATAACAAAGAGAAAGAAGCTTTCTGAGAAACTGCTTTGTGTTCTGTGAAATCATCTCACAGAGTTACAGCTTTCCCCTCAAGAAGCCTTTCGCTAAGACAGTTCTTGTGGAATTGGCAAAGTGATATTTGGAAGCCCATAGAGGGCTATGGTGAAAAAGGAAATATCCTCAGATGAAATGTGGAAAGAAGCTTTCTGAGAAACTGCTCTGTGATGTGTGGCTTCCACTCACAGAGTTACATCTGTATTTCGCTGATCTCTTTGCTAGCCTTATTTCTGTGGAATCTGAGAACAGATATTTCGGATCCCTTTGAAGACTATAGGGCCAAAGGAAATATCCTCCGATAACAAAGAGAAAGAAGCTTTCTGAGAAACTTCTTTGTGTTCTGTGAAATCATCTCACAGAGTTACAGCTTTCCCCTCAAGAAGCCTTTCGCTAAGACAGTTCTTGTGGAATTGGCAAAGGGATATTTGGGAGCCCATAGAGGCCTATGGTGAAAAAGGAAATATCCTCAGATGAAATCTGGAAAGAAGCTTTCTGAGAAACTGCTTAGGGTTCTGTTAATTCATCTCACAGAGTTACATCTGTATTTCGTGGATCTCTTTGCTAGCCTTATTTCTGTGGAATCTGAGAACAGATATTTCGGATCCCTTTGAAGACTATAGGGCCAAAGGAAATATCCTCCGATAACAAAGAGAAAGAAGCTTTCCGAGAAACTTCTTTGTGTTCTGTGAAATCATCTCACAGAGTTACAGCTTTCCCCTCAAGAAGCCTTTCGCTAAGACAGTTCTTGTGGAATTGGCAATGTGATATTTGGAAGCACATAGAGGGTTATGGTGAAAAAGGAAATATCCTCAGATGAAATCTGGAAAGAAGCTTTCTGAGAAACTGCTTAGGGTTCTGTTAATTCATCTCACAGAGTTACAGCTGTATTTCGTGGATCTTTTTGCTAGCCTTATTTCTGTGGAATCTGAGAACATATATTTCGGATCCCTTTGAAGCCTATAGGGCCAAAGGAAATATCCTCCGATAACATAGAGAAAGAAGCTTTCTGAGAAACTTCTTTGTGTTCTGTGAAATCATCTCACAGAGTTACAGCTTTGCCCTCAAGAAGCCTTTCGCTAAGGCAGTTCTTGTGAAATTGGCAAAGGGATATTTGGAAGCCCATAGAGGGCTATGGTGAAAAAGGAAATATCCTCAGATGAAATCTGGAAAGAAGCTTTCTGAGAAACTGCTTAGTGTTCTGTTAATTCATCTCACAGAGTTACATCTGTATTTCGTGGATCTCTTTGCTAGCCTTATTTCTGTGGAATCTGAGAACAGATATTTCGGATCCCTTTGAAGACTATAGGACCAAAGGGAATATCCTCCGATAACAAAGAGAAAGAAGCTTTCTGAGAAACTTCTTTGTGTTCTGTGAAATCATCTCACAGAGTTACAGCTTTCCCCTCAAGAAGCCTTTCGCTAAGCAGTTCTTGTGGAATTGGGAAAAGGGATATTTGGAAGCCCGTAGAGGGCTATGGTGAAAAAGGAAATATCCTCAGATGAAATCTGGAAAGAAGCTTTCTGAGAAACTGCTTAGTGTTCTGTTAATTCATCTCACAGAGTTACATCTGTATTTCGTGGATCTCTTTGCTAGGCTTATTTCTGTGGAATCTGAGAAGAGATATTTCGGATCCCTTTGAAGACTATAGGGCCAAAGGATATATCCTCCGATAACAAAGTGAAAGAAGCTTTCTGAGAAACTTCTTTGTGTTCTGTGAAATCATCTCACAGAGTTACAGCTTTCCCCTCAAGAAGCCTTTCGCTAAGGCAGTTCTTGTGGAATTGGCAAAGTGATATTTGGAAGTCCATAGAGGGTTACGGTGAAAAAGGAAATATCCTCAGATGAAATCTGGAAAGAAGCTTTCTGAGAAACTGCTTAGTGTTCTGTTAATTCATCTCACAGAGTTACATCTGTATTTCCTGGATCTCTTTGCTAGCCTTATTTCTGTGGAATCTGAGAACAGATATTTCGGATCCCTTTGAAGACTATAGGGCCAAAGGAAATATCCTCCGATAACAAAGAGAAAGATGGTTTCTGAGAAACTGCTTTGTGTTCTGTGAAATCATCTCACAGAGTTACAGCTTTCCCCTCAAGAAGCCTTTCGCTAAGACAGTTCTTGTGGAATTGGGAAAGTGATATTTGGAAGCCCATAGAGGGCTATGGTGAAAAAGGAAATATCCTCAGATGGAATCTGGAAAGAAGCTTTCTGAGAAACTGGTTAGTGTTCTGTTAACTCATCTCACAGAGTTACATCTGTATTTCGTGGATCTCTTTGCTAGCCTTATTTCTGTGGAATCTGAGAACAGATATTTCGGATCCCTTTGAAGACTATAGGGCCAAAGGAAATATCCTCCGATAACAAAGAGAAAGAAGCTTTCTGAGAAACTTCTTTGTGTTCTGTGAAATCATCTCACAGAGTTACAGCTTTCCCCTCAAGAAGCCTTTCGCTAAGACAGTTCTTGTGGAATTGGCAAAGGGATATTTGGGAGCCCTTAGAGGCCTATGGTGAAAAAGGAAATATCCTCAGATGAAATCTGGAAAGAAGCTTTCTGAGAAACTGCTTAGTGTTCTGTAAATTCATCTCACCGAGTTACATCTGTATTTCGTGGATCTCTTTGCTAGCCTTATTTCTGTGGAATCTGAGAACAGATATTTCGGATCCCTTTGAAGACTATAGGGCCAAAGGAAATATCCTCCGATAACAAAGAGAAAGAAGCTTTCTGAGAAACTTCTTTGTGTTCTGTGAAATCATCTCACAGAGTTACAGCTTTCCCCTCAAGAAGCCTTTCGCTATGACAGTTCTTGTGGAATTGGCAATGTGATATTTGGAAGCCCATAGAGGGTTATGGTGAAAAAGGAAATATCCTCAGATGAAATCTGGAAAGATGCTTTCGGAGAAACTGCTTAGTGTTCTGTTAATTCATCTCACAGAGTTACATCTGTATTTCGTGGATCTCTTTGCTAGCCTTATTTCTGTGGAATCTGAGAACAGATATTTCGGATCCCTTTGAAGACTATAGGGCCAAAGGAAATATCCTCCGATAACAAAGAGAAAGAAGCTTTCTGAGAAACTTCTTTGTGTTCTGTGAAATCATCTCACAGAGTTACAGCTTTCCCCTCAAGAAGCCTTTCGCTAAGACAGTTCTTGTGGAATTGGCAAAGTGATATTTGGAAGGCCATAGAGGGCTATGGTGAAAAAGGAAATATCCTCAGATGAAATCTGGAAAGAAGCTTTCTGAGAAACTGCTCTGTGATGTGTGACTTCCACTCACATGGTTACATCTGTATTTCGCTGATCTCTTTGCTAGCCTTATTTCTGTGGAATCTGAGAACAGATATTTCGGATCCCTTTGAAGACTATAGGGCCAAAGAAAATATCCTCCGATAACAAAGAGAAAGAAGCTTTCTGAGAAACTTCTTTGTGTTCTGTGAAATCATCTCACAGAGTTACAGCTTTCCCCTCAAGAAGCCTTTCGCTAAGACAGTTCTTGTGGAATTGGCAAAGGGATATTTGGGAGCCCATAAAGGCCTATGGTGAAAAAGGATATATCCTCAGATGAAATCTGGAAAGAAGCTTTCTGAGAAACTGCTTAGGGTTCTGTTAATTCATCTCACAGAGTTACATCTGTATTTCGTGGATCTCTTTGCTAGCCTTATTTCTGTGGAATCTGAGAACAGATATTTCGGATCCCTTTGAAGACTATAGGGCCAAAGGAAATATCCTCCGATAACAAAGAGAAAGAAGCTTTCTGAGAAACTTCTTTGTGTTCTGTGAAATCATCTCACAGAGTTACAGCTTTGCCCTCTAGAAGCCTTTCGCTAAGGCAGTTCTTGTGAAATTGGCAAAGGGATATTTGGAAGCCCATAGAGGCCTATGGTGAAAAAGGAAATATCCTCAGATGAAATCTGGAAAGAAGCTTTCTGAGAAACTGCTTAGTGTTCTGTTAATTCATCTCACAGAGTTACATCTGTATTTCGTGGATCTCTTTGCTAGCCTTATTTCTGTGGAATCTGAGAAGAGATATTTCGGATCCTTTTGAAGACTATAGGGCCAAAGGAAATATCCTCCGATAACAAAGAGAAAGAAGCTTTCTGAGAAACTTCTTTGTGTTCTGTGAAATCATCTCACAGAGTTACAGCTTTCCCCTCAAGAAGCCTTTCGCTAAGACAGTTCTTGTGGAATTGGCAAAGTGATATTTGGAAGTCCATAGAGGGTTATGGGAAAAAGGAAATATCCTCAGATGAAATCTGGAAAGAAGCTTTCTGAGAAACTGCTTAGTGTTCTGTTAATTCATCTCACAGAGTTACATATCTATTTCGTGGATCTCTTTGCTAGCCTTATTTCTGTGGAATCTGACAACAGATATTTCGGATCCCTTTGAAGACTATAGGGACAAAGGAAATATCCTCCGATAACAAAGAAAAAGAAGGTTTCTGAGGAACTTCTTTGTGTTCTGTGATATCATCTCACAGAGTTACAGCTTTCCCCTCAAGAAGCCTTTCGCTATGACAGTTCTTTGGAATTGTCAATGTGATATTTGGAAGCCCATGGAGGGTTATGGTGAAAATGGAAATATCCTCAGATGAAATCTGGAAAGAAGCTTTCTGAGAAACTGCTTAGGGTTCTGTTAATTCATCTAACAGAGTTACATCTGTATTTCGTGGATCTCTTTGCTAGCCTTATTTCTGTGGAATCTGAGAACAGATATTTCGGATCCCTTTGAAGACTATAGGGCCAAAGGAAATATCCTCCGATAACAAAGAGAAAGAAGCTTTCTGAGAAACTTCTTTGTGTTCTGTGAAATCATCTCACAGAGTTACAGCTTTCCGCTCAAGAAGACTTTCGCTAAGACAGTTCTTGTGGAATTGGCAAAGGGATATTTGGGAGCCCATAGAGGCCTATGGTGAAAAAGGAAATATCCTCAGATGAAATCTGGAAAGAAGCTTTCTGAGAAACTGCTTAGGGTTCTGTTAATTCATCTCACAGAGTTACATCTGTATTTCGTGGATCTCTTTGCTAGCCTTATTTCTGTGGAATCTGAGAACAGATATTTCGGATCCCTTTGAAGACTATAGGGCCAAAGGAAATAGCCTCCGATAACAAAGAGAAAGAAGCTTTCTGAGAAACTTCTTTGTGTTCTGTGAAATCATCTCACAGAGTTACAGCTGTCCCCTCAAGAAGCCTTTCGCTAAGACAGTTCTTGTGGAATTGGCAAAGGGATATTTGGGAGCCCATAGAGGCCTATGGTGAAAAAGGAAATATCCTCAGATGAAATCTGGAAAGAAGCTTTCTGAGAAACTGCTTAGGGTTCTGTTAATTCATCTCACAGAGTTACATCTGTATTTCGTGGATCTCTTTGCTAGCCTTATTTATGTGGAATCTGAGAACAGATATTTCGGATCCCTTTGAAGACTATAGGGCCAAAGGAAATAGCCTCCGATAACAAAGAGAAAGAAGCTTTCTGAGAAACTTCTTTGTGTTCTGTGAAATCATCTCACAGAGTTACAGCTTTCCCCTCAAGAAGCCTTTCGCTATGACAGTTCTTGTGGAATTGGCAATGTGATATTTGGAAGCCCATAGAGGGTTATGGTGAAAAAGGAAATATCCTCAGATGAAATCTGGAAAGAAGCTTTCTGAGAAACTGCTTAGGGTTCTGTTAATTCATCTCACAGAGTTACAGCTGTATTTCGTGGATCTTTTTGCTAGCCTTATTTGTGTGGAATCTGAGAACATATATTTCGGATCCCTTTGAAGCCTATAGGGCCAAAGGAAATATCCTCCGATAACAAAGAGAAAGAAGCTTTCTGAGAAACTTCTTTGTGTTCTGTGAAATCATCTCACAGAGTTACAGCTTTGCCCTCAAGAAGCCTTTCGCTAAGGCAGTTCTTGTGAAATTGGCAAAGGGATATTTGGAAGCCCATAGAGGGCTATGGTGAAAAAGGAAATATCCTCAGATGAAATCTGGAAAGAAGCTTTCTGAGAAACTGCTTAGTGTTCTGTTAATTCATCTCACAGAGTTACATCTGTATTTCGTGGATCTCTTTGCTAGCCTTATTTCTGTGGAATCTGAGAACAGATATTTCGGATCCCTTTGAAGACTAAAGGACCAAAGGGAATATCCTCCGATAACAAAGAGAAAGAAGCTTTCTGAGAAACTTCTTTGTGTTCTGTGAAATCATCTCACAGAGTTACAGCTTTCCCCTCATGAAGCCTTTCGCTAAGCAGTTCTTGTGGAATTGGCAAAGGGATATTTGGAAGCCCGTAGAGGGCTATGGTGAAAAAGGAAATATCCTCAGATGAAATCTGGAAAGAAGCTTTCTGAGAAACTGCTTAGTGTTCTGTTAATTCATCTCACAGAGTTACATCTGTATTTCGTGGATCTCTTTGCTAGGCTTATTTCTGTGGAATCTGAGAAGAGATATTTCGGATCCCTTTGAAGATTATAGGGCCAAAGGATATATCCTCCGATAACAAAGAGAAAGAAGCTTTCTGAGAAACTTCTTTGTGTTCTGTGAAATCATCTCACAGAGTTACAGCTTTCCCCTCAAGAAGCCTTTCGCTAAGGCAGTTCTTGTGGAATTGGCAAAGTGATATTTGGAAGTCCATAGAGGGTTACGGTGAAAAAGGAAATATCCTCAGATGAAATCTGGAAAGAAGCTTTCTGAGAAACTGCTTAGTGTTCTGTTAATTCATGTCACAGAGTTACATCTGTATTTCCTGGATCTCTTTGCTAGCCTTATTTCTGTGGAATCTGAGAACAGATATTTCGGATCCCTTTGAAGACTATAGGGCCAAAGGAAATATCCTCCGATAACAAAGAGAAAGATGGTTTCTGAGAAACTGCTTTGTGTTCTGTGAAATCATCTCACAGAGTTACAGCTTTCCCCTCAAGAAGCCTTTCGCTAAGACAGTTCTTGTGGAATTGGGAAAGTGATATTTGGAAGCCCATAGAGGGCTATGGTGAAAAAGGAAATATCCTCAGATGGAATCTGGAAAGAAGCTTTCTGAGAAACTGGTTAGTGTTTTGTTAACTCATCTCACAGAGTTACATCTGTATTTCGTGGATCTCTTTGCTAGCCTTATTTCTGTGGAATCTGAGAACAGATATTTCGGATCCCTTTGAAGACTATAGGGCCAAAGGAAATATCCTCCGATAACAAAGAGAAAGAAGCTTTCTGAGAAACTTCTTTGTGTTCTGTGAAATCATCTCACAGAGTTACAGCTTTCCCCTCAAGAAGCCTTTTGCTAAGACAGTTCTTGTGTAATTGGCAAAGGGATATTTGGGAGCCCTTAGAGGCCTATGGTGAAAAAGGAAATATCCTCAGATGAAATCTGGAAAGAAGCTTTCTGAGAAACTGCTCTGTGATGTGTGACTTCCACTCACAGAGTTACATCTGTATTTCGCTGATCTCTTTGCTAGCCTTATTTCTGTGGAATCTGAGAACAGATATTTCGGATCCCTTTGAAGACTATAGGGCCAAAGAAAATATCCTCCGATAACAAAGAGAAAGAAGCTTTCTGAGAAACTTCTTTGTGTTCTGTGAAATCATCTCACAGAGTTACAGCTTTCCCCTCAAGAAGCCTTTCGCTAAGACAGTTCTTGTGGAATTGGCAAAGGGATATTTGGGAGCCCATAAAGGCCTATGGTGAAAAAGGAAATATCCTCAGATGAAATCTGGAAAGAAGCTTTCGGAGAAACTGCTTAGTGTTCTGTAAATTCATCTCACCGAGTTACATCTGTATTTCGTGGATCTCTTTGCTAGCCTTATTTCTGTGGAATCTGAGAACAGATATTTCGGATCCCTTTGAAGACTATAGGGCCAAAGGAAATAGCCTCCGATAACAAAGAGAAAGAAGCTTTCTGAGAAACTTCTTTGTGTTCTGTGATATCATCTCACAGAGTTACAGCTTTCCCCTCAAGAAGCCTTTCGCTATGACAGTTCTTTGGAATTGTCAATGTGATATTTGGAAGCCCATGGAGGGTTATGGTGAAAAAGGAAATATCCTCAGATGAAATCTGGAAAGAAGCTTTCTGAGAAACTGCTTAGGGTTCTGTTAATTCATCTCACAGAGTTACATCTGTATTTCGTGGATCTCTTTGCTAGCCTTATTTCTGTGGAATCTGAGAACAGATATTTCGGATCCCTTTGAAGACTATAGGGCCAAAGGAAATATCCTCCGATAACAAAGAGAAAGAAGCTTTCTGAGAAACTTCTTTGTGTTCTGTGAAATCATCTCACAGAGTTACAGCTTTCCCCTCAAGAAGCCTTTCGCTAAGACAGTTCTTGTGGAATTGGCAAAGTGATATTTGGAAGCCCTTAGAGGGCTATGGTGAAAAAGGAAATATCCTCAGATGAAATCTGGAAAGAAGCTTTCTGAGAAACTGCTCTGTGATGTGTGGCTTCCACACACAGAGTTACATCTGTATTTCGCTGATCTCTTTGCTAGCCTTATTTCTGTGGAATCTGAGAACAGATATTTCGGATCCCTTTGAAGACTATAGGGCCAAAGGAAATATCCTCCGATAACAAAGAGAAAGAAGCTTTCTGAGAAACTTCTTTGTGTTCTGTGAAATCATCTCACAGAGTTACAGCTTTCCGCTCAAGAAGCCTTTCGCTAAGACAGTTCTTGTGGAATTGGCAAAGGGATATTTGGGAGCCCATAGAGGCCTATGGTGAAAAAGGAAATATCCTCAGATGAAATCTGGAAAGAAGCTTTCTGAGAAACTGCTTAGGGTTCTGTTAATTCATCTCACAGAGTTACATCTGTATTTCGTGGATCTCTTTGCTAGCCTTATTTCTGTGGAATCTGAGAACAGATATTTCGGATCCCTTTGAAGACTATAGGGCCAAAGGAAATAGCCTCCGATAACAAAGAGAAAGAAGCTTTCTGAGAAACTTCTTTGTGTTCTGTGAAATCATCTCACAGAGTTACAGCTTTCCCCTCAAGAAGCCTTTCGCTAAGACAGTTCTTGTGGAATTGGCAAAGGGATATTTGGGAGCCCATAGAGGCCTATGGTGAAAAAGGAAATATCCTCAGATGAAATCTGGAAAGAAGCTTTCTGAGAAACTGCTTAGTGTTCTGTTAATTCATCTCACAGAGTTACATCTGTATTTCGTGGATCTCTTTGCTAGCCTTATTTCTGTGGAATCTGAGAACAGATATTTCGGATCCCTTTGAAGACGATAGGGCCAAAGGAAATATCCTCCGATAACAAAGAGAAAGAAGCTTTCTGAGAAACTTCTTTGGTTCTGTGAAATCATCTCACAGAGTTACAGCTTTGCCCTCAAGAAGCCTTTCGCTAAGGCAGTTCTTGTGGAATTGGCAAAGGGATATTTGGAAGCCCATAGAGGCCTATGGTGAAAAAGGAAATATCCTCAGATGAAATCTGGAAAGAAGCTTTCTGAGAAACTGCTTAGTGTTCTGTTAATTCATCTCACAGAGTTACATCTGTATTTCGTGGATCTCTTTGCTAGGCTTATTTCTGTGGAATCTGAGAAGAGATATTTCGGATCCCTTTGAAGACTATAGGGCCAAAGGAAATATCCTCCGATAACAAAGAGAAAGAAGCTTTCTGAGAAACTTCTTTGTGTTCTGTGAAATCATCTCACAGAGTTACAGCTTTCCCCTCAAGAAGCCTTTCGCTAAGACAGTTCTTGTGGAATTGGCAAAGGGATATTTGGGAGCCCATAGAGGCCTATGGTGAAAAAGGAAATATCCTCAGATGAAATCTGGAAAGAAGCTTTCTGAGAAACTGCTTAGGGTTCTGTTAATTCATCTCACAGAGTTACATCTGTATTTCGTGGATCTCTTTGCTAGCCTTATTTCTGTGGAATCTGAGAACAGATATTTCGGATCCCTTTGAAGACGATAGGGCCAAAGGAAATATCCTCCGATAACAAAGAGAAAGAAGCTTTCTGAGAAACTTCTTTGTGTTCTGTGAAATCATCTCACAGAGTTACAGCTTTCCCCTCAAGAAGCCTTTCGCTAAGACAGTTCTTGTGGAATTGGCAAAGTGATATTTGGAAGGCCATAGAGGGCTATGGTGAAAAAGGAAATATCGTCAGATGAAATCTGGAAAGAAGCTTTCTGAGAAACTGCTCTGTGATGTGTGACTTCCACTCACAGAGTTACATCTGTATTTCGCTGATCTCTTTGCTAGCCTTATTTCTGTGGAATCTGAGAACAGATATTTCGGATCCCTTTGAAGACTATAGGGTCAAAGAAAATATCCTCCGATAACAAAGAGAAAGAAGCTTTCTGAGAAACTTCTTTGTGTTCTGTGAAATCATCTCACAGAGTTACAGCTTTCCCCTCAAGAAGCCTTTCGCTAAGACAGTTCTTGTGGAATTGTCAATGTGATATTTGGAAGCCCATGGAGGGTTATGGTGAAAAAGGAAATCTCCTCAGATGAAATCTGGAAAGAAGCTTTCTGAGAAACTGCTTAGGGTTCTGTTAATTCATCTCACAGAGTTACATCTGTATTTCGTGGATCTCTTTGCTAGCCTTATTTCTGTGGAATCTGAGAACAGATATTTCGGATCCCATTGAAGACTATAGGGCCAAAGGAAATATCCTCCGATAACAAAGAGAAAGAAGCTTTCTGAGAAACTGCTTTGTGTTCTGTGAAATCATCTCACAGAGTTACAGCTTTCCCCTCAAGAAGCCTTTCGCTAAGACAGTTCTTGTGGAATTGGCAAAGTGATATTTGGAAGCCCATAGAGGGCTATGGTGAAAAAGGAAATATCCTCAGATGAAATGTGGAAAGAAGCTTTCTGAGAAACTGCTCTGTGATGTGTGGCTTCCACTCACAGAGTTACATCTGTATTTCGCTGATCTCTTTGCTAGCCTTATTTCTGTGGAATCTGAGAACAGATATTTCGGATCCCTTTGAAGACTATAGGGCCAAAGGAAATATCCTCCGATAACAAAGAGAAAGAAGCTTTCTGAGAAACTTCTTTGTGTTCTGTGAAATCATCTCACAGAGTTACAGCTTTCCCCTCAAGAAGCCTTTCGCTAAGACAGTTCTTGTGGAATTGGCAAAGGGATATTTGGGAGCCCATAGAGGCCTATGGTGAAAAAGGAAATATCCTCAGATGAAATCTGGAAAGAAGCTTTCTGAGAAACTGCTTAGGGTTCTGTTAATTCATCTCACAGAGTTACATCTGTATTTCGTGGATCTCTTTGCTAGCCTTATTTCTGTGGAATCTGAGAACAGATATTTCGGATCCCTTTGAAGACTATAGGGCCAAAGGAAATATCCTCCGATAACAAAGAGAAAGAAGCTTTCCGAGAAACTTCTTTGTGTTCTGTGAAATCATCTCACAGAGTTACAGCTTTCCCCTCAAGAAGCCTTTCGCTAAGACAGTTCTTGTGGAATTGGCAATGTGATATTTGGAAGCCCATAGAGGGTTATGGTGAAAAAGGAAATATCCTCAGATGAAATCTGGAAAGAAGCTTTCTGAGAAACTGCTTAGGGTTCTGTTAATTCATCTCACAGAGTTACAGCTGTATTTCGTGGATCTTTTTGCTAGCCTTATTTCTGTGGAATCTGAGAACATATATTTCGGATCCCTTTGAAGCCTATAGGGCCAAAGGAAATATCCTCCGATAACAAAGAGAAAGAAGCTTTCTGAGAAACTTCTTTGTGTTCTGTGAAATCATCTCACAGAGTTACAGCTTTGCCCTCAAGAAGCCTTTCGCTAAGGCAGTTCTTGTGAAATTGGCAAAGGGATATTTGGAAGCCCATAGAGGGCTATGGTGAAAAAGGAAATATCCTCAGATGAAATCTGGAAAGAAGCTTTCTGAGAAACTGCTTAGTGTTCTGTTAATTCATCTCACAGAGTTACATCTGTATTTCGTGGATCTCTTTGCTAGCCTTATTTCTGTGGAATCTGAGAACAGATATTTCGGATCCCTTTGAAGACTATAGGACCAAAGGGAATATCCTCCGATAACAAAGAGAAAGAAGCTTTCTGAGAAACTTCTTTGTGTTCTGTGAAATCATCTCACAGAGTTACAGCTTTCCCCTCAAGAAGCCTTTCGCTAAGCAGTTCTTGTGGAATTGGGAAAAGGGATATTTGGAAGCCCGTAGAGGGCTATGGTGAAAAAGGAAATATCCTCAGATGAAATCTGGAAAGAAGCTTTCTGAGAAACTGCTTAGTGTTCTGTTAATTCATCTCACAGAGTTACATCTGTATTTCGTGGATCTCTTTGCTAGGCTTATTTCTGTGGAATCTGAGAAGAGATATTTCGGATCCCTTTGAAGACTATAGGGCCAAAGGATATATCCTCCGATAACAAAGTGAAAGAAGCTTTCTGAGAAACTTCTTTGTGTTCTGTGAAATCATCTCACAGAGTTACAGCTTTCCCCTCAAGAAGCCTTTCGCTAAGGCAGTTCTTGTGGAATTGGCAAAGTGATATTTGGAAGTCCATAGAGGGTTACGGTGAAAAAGGAAATATCCTCAGATGAAATCTGGAAAGAAGCTTTCTGAGAAACTGCTTAGTGTTCTGTTAATTCATCTCACAGAGTTACATCTGTATTTCCTGGATCTCTTTGCTAGCCTTATTTCTGTGGAATCTGAGAACAGATATTTCGGATCCCTTTGAAGACTATAGGGCCAAAGGAAATATCCTCCGATAACAAAGAGAAAGATGGTTTCTGAGAAACTGCTTTGTGTTCTGTGAAATCATCTCACAGAGTTACAGCTTTCCCCTCAAGAAGCCTTTCGCTAAGACAGTTCTTGTGGAATTGGGAAAGTGATATTTGGAAGCCCATAGAGGGCTATGGTGAAAAAGGAAATATCCTCAGATGGAATCTGGAAAGAAGCTTTCTGAGAAACTGGTTAGTGTTCTGTTAACTCATCTCACAGAGTTACATCTGTATTTCGTGGATCTCTTTGCTAGCCTTATTTCTGTGGAATCTGAGAACAGATATTTCGGATCCCTTTGAAGACTATAGGGCCAAAGGAAATATCCTCCGATAACAAAGAGAAAGAAGCTTTCTGAGAAACTTCTTTGTGTTCTGTGAAATCATCTCACAGAGTTACAGCTTTCCCCTCAAGAAGCCTTTCGCTAAGACAGTTCTTGTGGAATTGGCAAAGGGATATTTGGGAGCCCTTAGAGGCCTATGGTGAAAAAGGAAATATCCTCAGATGAAATCTGGAAAGAAGCTTTCTGAGAAACTGCTTAGTGTTCTGTAAATTCATCTCACCGAGTTACATCTGTATTTCGTGGATCTCTTTGCTAGCCTTATTTCTGTGGAATCTGAGAACAGATATTTCGGATCCCTTTGAAGACTATAGGGCCAAAGGAAATATCCTCCGATAACAAAGAGAAAGAAGCTTTCTGAGAAACTTCTTTGTGTTCTGTGAAATCATCTCACAGAGTTACAGCTTTCCCCTCAAGAAGCCTTTCGCTATGACAGTTCTTGTTTAATTGGCAGTGTGATATTTGGAAGCCCATAGAGGGTTATGGTGAAAAAGGAAATATCCTCAGATGAAATCTGGAAAGATGCTTTCGGAGAAACTGCTTAGTGTTCTGTTAATTCATCTCACAGAGTTACATCTGTATTTCGTGGATCTCTTTGCTAGCCTTATTTCTGTGGAATCTGAGAACAGATATTTCGGATCCCTTTGAAGACTATAGGGCCAAAGGAAATATCCTCCGATAACAAAGAGAAAGAAGCTTTCTGAGAAACTTCTTTGTGTTCTGTGAAATCATCTCACAGAGTTACAGCTTTCCCCTCAAGAAGCCTTTCGCTAAGACAGTTCTTGTGGAATTGGCAAAGTGATATTTGGAAGGCCATAGAGGGCTATGGTGAAAAAGGAAATATCCTCAGATGAAATCTGGAAAGAAGCTTTCTGAGAAACTGCTCTGTGATGTGTGACTTCCACTCACATGGTTACATCTGTATTTCGCTGATCTCTTTGCTAGCCTTATTTCTGTGGAATCTGAGAACAGATATTTCGGATCCCTTTGAAGACTATAGGGCCAAAGAAAATATCCTCCGATAACAAAGAGAAAGAAGCTTTCTGAGAAACTTCTTTGTGTTCTGTGAAATCATCTCACAGAGTTACAGCTTTCCCCTCAAGAAGCCTTTCGCTAAGACAGTTCTTGTGGAATTGGCAAAGGGATATTTGGGAGCCCATAAAGGCCTATGGTGAAAAAGGAAATATCCTCAGATGAAATCTGGAAAGAAGCTTTCTGAGAAACTGCTTCGTGTTCTGTAAATTCATCTCACCGAGTTACATCTGTATTTCGTGGATCTCTTTGCTAGCCTTATTTCTGTGGAATCTGAGAACAGATATTTCGGATCCCTTTGAAGACTATAGGGCCAAAGGAAATAGCCTCCGATAACAAAGAGAAAGAAGCTTTCTGAGAAACTTCTTTGTGTTCTGTGAAATCATCTCACAGAGTTACAGCTTTCCCCTCAAGAAGCCTTTCGCTATGACAGTTCTTGTGGAATTGGCAATGTGATATTTAGAAGCCCATGGAGGGTTATGGTGGAAAAGGAAATATCCTCAGATGAAATCTGGAAAGAAGCTTTCTGAGAAACTGCTTAGGGTTCTGTTAATTCATCTCACAGAGTTACATCTGTATTTCGTGGATCTCTTTGCTAGCCTTATTTCTGTGGAATCTGAGAACAGATATTTCGGATCCCTTTGAAGACTATAGGGCCAAAGGAAATATCCTCCGATAACAAAGAGAAAGAAGCTTTCTGAGAGACTTCTTTGTGTTCTGTGAAATCATCTCACAGAGTTACAGCTTTGCCCTCTAGAAGCCTTTCGCTAAGGCAGTTCTTGTGAAATTGGCAAAGGGATATTTGGAAGCCCATAGAGGCCTATGGTGAAAAAGGAAATATCCTCAGATGAAATCTGGAAAGAAGCTTTCTGAGAAACTGCTTAGTGTTCTGTTAATTCATCTCACAGAGTTACATCTGTATTTCGTGGATCTCTTTGCTAGCCTTATTTCTGTGGAATCTGAGAAGAGATATTTCGGATCCTTTTGAAGACTATAGGGCCAAAGGAAATATCCTCCGATAACAAAGAGAAAGAAGCTTTCTGAGAAACTTCTTTGTGTTCTGTGAAATCATCTCACAGAGTTACAGCTTTCCCCTCAAGAAGCCTTTCGCTAAGACAGTTCTTGTGGAATTGGCAAAGTGATATTTGGAAGTCCATAGAGGGTTATGGGAAAAAGGAAATATCCTCAGATGAAATCTGGAAAGAAGCTTTCTGAGAAACTGCTTAGTGTTCTGTTAATTCATCTCACAGAGTTACATATCTATTTCGTGGATCTCTTTGCTAGCCTTATTTCTGTGGAATCTGAGAACAGATATTTCGGATCCCTTTGAAGACTATAGGGACAAAGGAAATATCCTCCGATAACAAAGAAAAAGAAGGTTTCTGAGGAACTTCTTTGTGTTCTGTGAAATCACCTCACAGAGTTACATCTTTCCCCTCAAGAAGCCTTTCGCTATGACAGTTCTTGTGGAATTGGCAAAGGGATATTTGGAAGCCCATAGAGGGTTATGGTGAAAAAGGAAATATCCTCAGATGAAATCTGGAAAGAAGCTTTCTGAGAAACTGCTTAGTGTTCTGTTAATTCATCTCACAGATTTACAGCTGTATTTCGTGGATCTCTTTGCTAGCCTTATTTCTGTGGAATCTGAGAACAGATATTTCGGATCCCTTTGAAGACTATAGGGCCAAAGGAAATATCCTCTGATAACAGAGAAAGAAGCTTTCTGAGAAACTTCTTTGTGTTCTGTGAAATCATCTCACAGAGTTACAGCTTTCCCCTCAAGAAGCCTTTCGCTAAGACAGTTCTTGTGGAATTGGCAAAGGGATATTTGGAAGCCCATAGAGGCCTAGGGTGAAAAAGGAAATATCCTCAGATGAAATCTGGAAAGAAGCTTTCTGAGAAACTGCTTAGTGTACTGTTAATTCATCGCACAGAGTTACATCTGTATTTCGTGGATGTCTTTGCTAGCCTTATTTCTGTGGAATCTGAGAACAGATATTTCGGATCCCTTTGAAGACTATAGGGCCAAAGGAAATATCCTCCGATAACAAAGAGAAAGAAGCTCTCTGAGAAACTTCTTTGTGTTCTGTGAAATCATCTCACAGAGTTACAGCTTTCCCCTCAAGAATCCTTTCGCTAAGACAGTTCTTGTGGAATTGGCAAAGGGATATTTGGAAGCCCATAGAGGGTTATGGTGAAAAAGGAAATATCCTCAGATGAAATCTGGAAAGAAGCTTTCTGAGAAACTGCTTAGTGTTCTGTTAATTCATCTCACAGATTTACAGCTGTATTTCGTGGATCTCTTTGCTAGCCTTATTTCTGTGGAATCTGAGAACAGATATTTCGGATCCATTTGAAGACTATAGGGCCCAAGGAAATATCCTCGGATAACAAAGAGAAAGAAGCTTTCTGAGAAACTTCTTTGTGTTCTGTGAAATCATCTCACAGAGTTACAGCTTTCCCCTCAAGAAGCCTTTCGCTAAGACAGTTCTTGTGGAATTGGCAAAGTGATATTTGGAAGCCCATAGAGGGCTATGGTGAAAAAGGAAATATCCTCAGATGAAATCTGGAAAGAAGCTTTCTGAGAAACTGCTTAGTGTTCTGTTAATTCATCTCACAGAGTTACATCTGTATTTCGTGGATCTCTTTGCTAGCCTTATTTCTGTGGAATCTGAGAACAGATATTTCGGATCCCTTTGAAGACTATAGGGCCAAAGGAAATATCCTCCGATAACAAAGAGAAAGAAGCTTTCTGAGAAACTTCTTTGTGTTCTGTGAAATCATCTCACAGAGTTACAGCTTTCCCCTCAAGAAGCCTTTCGCTAAGACAGTTCTTGTGGAATTGGCAAAGTGATATTTGGAAGCCCATAGAGGCCTATGGTGAAAAAGGAAATATCCTCAGATGAAATCTGGAAAGAAGCTTTCTGAGAAACTGCTTAGTGTTCTGTTAATTCATCTCACAGAGTTACATCTGTATTTCGTGGATCTCTTTGCTAGCCTTATTTCTGTGGAATCTCAGAACAGATATTTCGGATCCCTTTGAAGACTATAGGACCAAAGGGAATATCCTCCGATAACAAAGAGAAAGAAGCTTTCTGAGAAACTTCTTTGTGTTCTGTGAAATCATCTCACAGAGTCACAGCTTTCCCTTCAAGAAGCCTTTCGCTAAGACAGTTCTTGTGGAATTGGCAAAGGGATATTTGGAAGCCCGTAGAGGGCTATGGTGAAAAAGGAAATATCCTCAGATGAAATCTGGAAAGAAGCTTTCTGCGAAACTGCTTAGTGTTCTGTTAATTCATCTCCCAGAGTTACATCTGTATTTCGTGGATCTCTTTGCTAGGCTTATTTCTGTGGAATCTGAGAAGAGATATTTAGGATCCCTTTGAAGACTATAGGGCCAAAGGAAATATGCTCCGATATAAAAAGAGAAAGAAGCTTTCTGAGAAACTTCTTTGTGTTCTGTGAAATCATCTCACAGAGTTACAGCTTTCCCCTCAAGAAGCCTTTCGCTAAGACAGTTCTTGTGGAATTGGCAAAGTGATATTTGGAAGCACATAGAGGGCTAAGGTGAAAAAGGAAATATCCTCAGATGAAATCTGGAAAGAAGCTTTCTGAGAAACTGCTCTGTGATGTGTGACTTCCACTCACAGAGTTACATCTGTATTTCGTGGATCTCTTTGCTAGCCTTATTTCTGTGGAATCTGAGAACAGATATTTCGGATCCCTTTGAAGACTATAGGGCCAAAGGAAATATCCTCCGATAACAAAGAGAAAGAAGCTTTCTGAGAAACTTCTTTGTGTTCTGTGAAATCATCTCACAGAGTTCCAGCTTTCCCCTCAAGAAGCCTTTCGTTAAGACAGTTCTTGTGTTATTGGCAAAGTGATATTAGGAAGTCCATAGAGGGTTATGGTGAAAAAGGAAATATCCTCAGATGAAATCTGGAAAGAAGCTTTCTGAGAAACTGCTTAGTGTTCTGTAAATTCATCTCACCAAGTTACATCTGTATTTCGTGGATCTCTTTGCTAGCCTTATTTCTGTGGAATCTGAGAACAGATATTTCGGATCCCTTTGAAGACTATAGGGCCAAAGGAAATAGCCTCCGATAACAAAGAGAAAGAAGCTTTCTGAGAAACTTCTTTGTGTTCTGTGAAATCATCTCACAGAGTTACAGCTTTCCCCTCAAGAAGCCTTTCGCTAAGACAGTTCTTGTGGAATTGGCAAAGTGATATTTGGAAGTCCATAGAGGGTTACGGTGAAAAAGGAAATATCCTCAGATGAAATCTGGAAAGAAGCTTTCTGAGAAACTGCTTAGTGTTCTGTTAATTCATCTCACAGAGTTACATCTGTATTTCGTGGATCTCTTTGCTAGCCTTATTTCTGTGGAATCTGAGAACAGATATTTCGGATCCCTTTGAAGACTATAGGGCCAAAGGAAATATCCTCCGATAACAAAGAGAAAGAAGCTTTCTGAGAAACTTCTTTGTGTTCTGTGAAATCACCTCACAGAGTTACAGCTTTCTCCTCAAGAAGCCTTTCGCTAAGACAGTTCTTGTGGAATTGGCAAAGTGATATTTGGAAGCCCATAGAGGCCTATGGTGATAAAGGAAATATCCTCAGATGAAATCTGGAAAGAAGCTTTCTGAGAAACTGCTTAGTGTTCTGTTAATTCATCTCACAGAGTTACATCTGTATTTCGTGGATCTCTTTGCTAGCCTTATTTCTGTGGAATCTGAGAACAGATATTTCGGATCTCTTTGAAGACTATAGGGCCAAAGGAAATATCCTCCGATAACAAAGAGAAAGAAGCTTTCTGAGAAACTTCTTTGTGTTCTGTGAAATCATCTCACAGAGTTACAGCTTTCCCCTCAAGAAGCCTTTCGCTAAGACAGTTCTTGTGGAATTGGCAAAGGGATATTTGGAAGCCCATAGAGGCCTAGGGTGAAAAAGGAAATATCCTCAGATGAAATCTGGAAAGAAGCTTTCGGAGAAACTGCTTAGTGTTCTGTTAATTCATCGCACAGAGTTACATCTGTATTTCGTGGATGTCTTTGCTAGCCTTATTTCTGTGGAATCTGAGAACAGATATTTCGGATCCCTTTGAAGACTATAGGGCCAAAGGAAATATCCTCCGATAACAAAGAGAAAGAAGGTTTCTGAGAAACTGCTTTGTGTTCTGTGAAATCATCTCACAGAGTTACAGCTTTCCCCTCAAGAAGCCTTTCGCTAAGACAGTTCTTGTGGAATTGGGAAATTGATATTTGGAAGCCCATAGAGGGCTATGGTGAAAAAGGAAATATCCTCAGATGGAATCTGGAAAGAAGCTTTCTGAGAAACTGGTTTGTGTTCTGTTAATTCATCTCACAGAGTTACATCTGTATTTCCTGGTTCCCTTGCTAGCCTTATTTCTGTGCAATCTGAGAACAGATATTTCGGATCCCTTTGAAGACTATAGGGCCAAAGGAAATATCCTCCGATAACAAAGAGAAAGAAGCTTTCTGTGAAACTTCTTTGTGTTCTGTGAAATCATCTCACAGAGTTACAGCTTTCCCCTCAAGAAGCCTTTCACTAATACAGTTCTTGTGGAATTGGCAAAGTGATATTTGGAAGCCCATAGAGGGCTATGGTGAAAAAGGAAATATCCTCAGATGAAATCTGGAAAGAAGCTTTCTGAGAAACTGCTTAGTGTTCTGTTAATTCATCTCACAGTGTTACATCTGTATTTCGTGGATCTCTTTGCTAGCCTTATTTCTGTGGAATCTGAGAACAGATATTTCGGATCCCTTTGAAGACGATAGGGCCAAAGGAAATATCCTCCGATAACAAAGAGAAAGAAGCTTTCTGAGAAACTTCTTTGTATTCTGGGAAATCATCTCACAGAGTTACAGCTTTCCCCTCAAGAAGCCTTTCGCTAAGACAGTTCTTGTGGAATTGGCAAAGTGATATTTGGAAGGCCATAGAGGGCTATGTTGAAAAAGGAAATATCCTCCGATGAAATCTGGAAAGAAGCTTTCTGAGAAACTGCTCTGTGATGTGTGACTTCCACTCACAGAGTTACATCTGTATTTCGCTGATCTCTTTGCTAGCCTTATTTCTGTGGAATCTGAGAACAGATATTTCGGATCCCTTTGAAGACTATAGGGCCAAAGAAAATATCCTCCGATAACAAAGAGAAAGAAGCTTTCTGAGAAACTTCTTTGTGTTCTGTGAAATCATCTCACAGAGTTACAGCTTTCCCCTCAAGAAGCCTTTCGCTAAGACAGTTCTTGTGGAATTGGCAAAGGGATATTTGGGAGCCCATAAAGGCCTATGGTGAAAAAGGAAATATCCTCAGATGAAATCTGGAAAGAAGCTTTCGGAGAAACTGCTTAGTGTTCTGTAAATTCATCTCACCGAGTTACATCTGTATTTCGTGGATCTCTTTGCTAGCCTTATTTCTGTGGAATCTGAGAACAGATATTTCGGATCCCTTTGAAGACTATAGGGCCAAAGGAAATAGCCTCCGATAACAAAGAGAAAGAAGCTTTCTGAGAAACTTCTTTGTGTTCTGTGATATCATCTCACAGAGTTACAGCTTTCCCCTCAAGAAGCCTTTCGCTATGACAGTTCTTTGGAATTGTCAATGTGATATTTGGAAGCCCATGGAGGGTTATGGTGAAAATGGAAATATCCTCAGATGAAATCTGGAAAGAAGCTTTCTGAGAAACTGCTTAGGGTTCTGTTAATTCATCTCACAGAGTTACATCTGTATTTCGTGGATCTCTTTGCTAGCATTATTTCTGTGGAATCTGAGAACAGATATTTCGGATCCCTTTGAAGACTATAGGGCCAAAGGAAATATCCTCCGATAACAAAGAGAAAGAAGCTTTCTGAGAAACTTCTTTGTGTTCTGTGAAATCATCTCACAGAGTTACAGCTTTCCCCTCAAGAAGCCTTTCGCTAAGACAGTTCTTGTGGAATTGGCAAAGTGATATTTGGAAGCCCTTAGAGGGCTATGGTGAAAAAGGAAATATCCTCAGATGAAATCTGGAAAGAAGCTTTCTGAGAAACTGCTCTGTGATGTGTGGCTTCCACACACAGAGTTACATCTGTATTTCGCTGATCTCTTTGCTAGCCTTATTTCTGTGGAATCTGAGAACAGATATTTCGGATCCCTTTGAAGACTATAGGGCCAAAGGAAATATCCTCCGATAACAAAGAGAAAGAAGCTTTCTGAGAAACTTCTTTGTGTTCTGTGAAATCATCTCACAGAGTTACAGCTTTCCGCTCAAGAAGACTTTCGCTAAGACAGTTCTTGTGGAATTGGCAAAGGGATATTTGGGAGCCCATAGAGGCCTATGGTGAAAAAGGAAATATCCTCAGATGAAATCTGGAAAGAAGCTTTCTGAGAAACTGCTTAGGGTTCTGTTAATTCATCTCACAGAGTTACATCTGTATTTCGTGGATCTCTTTGCTAGCCTTATTTCTGTGGAATCTGAGAACAGATATTTCGGATCCCTTTGAAGACTATAGGGCCAAAGGAAATAGCCTCCGATAACAAAGAGAAAGAAGCTTTCTGAGAAACTTCTTTGTGTTCTGTGAAATCATCTCACAGAGTTACAGCTTTCCGCTCAAGAAGACTTTCGCTAAGACAGTTCTTGTGGAATTGGCAAAGGGATATTTGGGAGCCCATAGAGGCCTATGGTGAAAAAGGAAATATCCTCAGATGAAATCTGGAAAGAAGCTTTCTGAGAAACTGCTTAGGGTTCTGTTAATTCATCTCACAGAGTTACATCTGTATTTCGTGGATCTCTTTGCTAGCCTTATTTCTGTGGAATCTGAGAACAGATATTTCGGATCCCTTTGAAGACTATAGGGCCAAAGGAAATATCCTCCGATAACAAAGAGAAAGAAGCTTTCTGAGAAACTTCTTTGTGTTCTGTGAAATCATCTCACAGAGTTACAGCTTTCCCCTCAAGAAGCCTTTCGCTAAGACAGTTCTTGTGGAATTGGCAAAGTGATATTTGGAAGCCCTTAGAGGGCTATGGTGAAAAAGGAAATATCCTCAGATGAAATCTGGAAAGAAGCTTTCTGAGAAACTGCTCTGTGATGTGTGGCTTCCACACACAGAGTTACATCTGTATTTCGCTGATCTCTTTGCTAGCCTTATTTCTGTGGAATCTGAGAACAGATATTTCGGATCCCTTTGAAGACTATAGGGCCAAAGGAAATATCCTCCGATAACAAAGAGAAAGAAGCTTTCTGAGAAACTTCTTTGTGTTCTGTGAAATCATCTCACAGAATTACAGCTTTCCGCTCAAGAAGACTTTCGCTAAGACAGTTCTTGTGGAATTGGCAAAGGGATAATTGGGAGCCCATAGAGGCCTATGGTGAAAAAGGAAATATCCTCAGATGAAATCTGGAAAGAAGCTTTCTGAGAAACTGCTTAGGGTTCTGTTAATTCATCTCACAGAGTTACATCTGTATTTCGTGGATCTCTTTGCTAGCCTTATTTCTGTGGAATCTGAGAACAGATATTTCGGATCCCTTTGAAGACTATAGGGCCAAAGGAAATAGCCTCCGATAACAAAGAGAAAGAAGCTTTCTGAGAAACTTCTTTGTGTTCTGTGAAATCATCTCACAGAGTTACAGCTTTCCGCTCAAGAAGACTTTCGCTAAGACAGTTCTTGTGGAATTGGCAAAGGGATATTTGGGAGCCCATAGAGGCCTATGGTGAAAAAGGAAATATCCTCAGATGAAATCTGGAAAGAAGCTTTCTGAGAAACTGCTTAGGGTTCTGTTAATTCATCTCACAGAGTTACATCTGTATTTCGTGGATCTCTTTGCTAGCCTTATTTCTGTGGAATCTGAGAACAGATATTTCGGATCCCTTTGAAGACTATAGGGCCAAAGGAAATAGCCTCCGATAACAAAGAGAAAGAAGCTTTCTGAGAAACTTCTTTGTGTTCTGTGAAATCATCTCACAGAGTTACAGCTGTCCCCTCAAGAAGCCTTTCGCTAAGACAGTTCTTGTGGAATTGGCAAAGGGATATTTGGGAGCCCATAGAGGCCTATGGTGAAAAAGGAAATATCCTCAGATGAAATCTGGAAAGAAGCTTTCTGAGAAACTGCTTAGGGTTCTGTTAATTCATCTCACAGAGTTACATCTGTATTTCGTGGATCTCTTTGCTAGCCTTATTTCTGTGGAATCTGAGAACAGATATTTCGGATCCCTTTGAAGACTATAGGGCCAAAGGAAATAGCCTCCGATAACAAAGAGAAAGAAGCTTTCTGAGAAACTTCTTTGTGTTCTGTGAAATCATCTCACAGAGTTACAGCTTTCCCCTCAAGAAGCCTTTCGCTATGACAGTTCTTGTGGAATTGGCAATGTGATATTTGGAAGCCCATAGAGGGTTATGGTGAAAAAGGAAATATCCTCAGATGAAATCTGGAAAGAAGCTTTCTGAGAAACTGCTTAGGGTTCTGTTAATTCATCTCACAGAGTTACAGCTGTATTTCGTGGATCTTTTTGCTAGCCTTATTTGTGTGGAATCTGAGAACATATATTTCGGATCCCTTTGAAGCCTATAGGGCCAAAGGAAATATCCTCCGATAACAAAGAGAAAGAAGCTTTCTGAGAAACTTCTTTGTGTTCTGTGAAATCATCTCACAGAGTTACAGCTTTGCCCTCAAGAAGCCTTTCGCTAAGGCAGTTCTTGTGAAATTGGCAAAGGGATATTTGGAAGCCCATAGAGGGCTATGGTGAAAAAGGAAATATCCTCAGATGAAATCTGGAAAGAAGCTTTCTGAGAAACTGCTTAGTGTTCTGTTAATTCATCTCACAGAGTTACATCTGTATTTCGTGGATCTCTTTGCTAGCCTTATTTCTGTGGAATCTGAGAACATATATTTCGGATCCCTTTGAAGCCTATAGGGCCAAAGGAAATATCCTCCGATAACAAAGAGAAAGAAGCTTTCTGAGAAACTTCTTTGTGTTCTGTGAAATCATCTCACAGAGTTACAGCTTTCCCCTCATGAAGCCTTTCGCTAAGCAGTTCTTGTGGAATTGGCAAAGGGATATTTGGAAGCCCGTAGAGGGCTATGGTGAAAAAGGAAATATCCTCAGATGAAATCTGGAAAGAAGCTTTCTGAGAAACTGCTTAGTGTTCTGTTAATTCATCTCACAGAGTTACATCTCTATTTCGTGGATCTCTTTGCTAGGCTTATTTCTGTGGAATCTGAGAAGAGATATTTCGGATCCCTTTGAAGATTATAGGGCCAAAGGATATATCCTCCGATAACAAAGAGAAAGAAGCTTTCTGAGAAACTTCTTTGTGTTCTGTGAAATCATCTCACAGAGTTACAGCTTTCCCCTCAAGAAGCCTTTCGCTAAGGCAGTTCTTGTGGAATTGGCAAAGTGATATTTGGAAGTCCATAGAGGGTTACGGTGAAAAAGGAAATATCCTCAGATGAAATCTGGAAAGAAGCTTTCTGAGAAACTGCTTAGTGTTCTGTTAATTCATGTCACAGAGTTACATCTGTATTTCGTGGATCTCTTTGCTAGCCTTATTTCTGTGGAATCTGAGAACAGATATTTCGGATCCCTTTGAAGACTATAGGGCCAAAGGAAATATCCTCCGATAACAAAGAGAAAGATGGTTTCTGAGAAACTGCTTTGTGTTCTGTGAAATCATCTCACAGAGTTACAGCTTTCCCCTCAAGAAGCCTTTCGCTAAGACAGTTCTTGTGGAATTGGGAAAGTGATATTTGGAAGCCCATAGAGGGCTATGGTGAAAAAGGAAATATCCTCAGATGGAATCTGGAAAGAAGCTTTCTGAGAAACTGGTTAGTGTTTTGTTAACTCATCTCACAGAGTTACATCTGTATTTCGTGGATCTCTTTGCTAGCCTTATTTCTGTGGAATCTGAGAACAGATATTTCGGATCCCTTTGAAGACTATAGGGCCAAAGGAAATATCCTCCGATAACAAAGAGAAAGAAGCTTTCTGAGAAACTTCTTTGTGTTCTGTGAAATCATCTCACAGAGTTACAGCTTTCCCCTCAAGAAGCCTTTTGCTAAGACAGTTCTTGTGTAATTGGCAAAGGGATATTTGGGAGCCCTTAGAGGCCTATGGTGAAAAAGGAAATATCCTCAGATGAAATCTGGAAAGAAGCTTTCTGAGAAACTGCTTAGTGTTCTGTAAATTCATCTCACCGAGTTACATCTGTATTTCGTGGATCTCTTTGCTAGCCTTATTTCTGTGGAATCTGAGAACAGATATTTCGGATCCCTTTGAAGACTATAGGGCCAAAGGAAATATCCTCCGATAACAAAGAGAAAGAAGCTTTCTGAGAAACTTCTTTGTCTTCTGTGAAATCATCTCACAGAGTTACAGCTTTCCCCTCAAGAAGCCTTTCGCTATGACAGTTCTTGTGGAATTGGCAATGTGATATTTGGAAGCCCATAGAGGGTTATGGTGAAAAAGGAAATATCCTCAGATGAAATCTGGAAAGATGCTTTCGGAGAAACTGCTTAGGGTTCTGTTAATTCATCTCACAGAGTTACATCTGTATTTCGTGGATCTCTTTGCTAGCCTTATTTCTGTGGAATCTGAGAACAGATATTTCGGATCCCTTTGAAGACGATAGGGCCAAAGGAAATATCCTCCGATAACAAAGAGAAAGAAGCTTTCTGAGAAACTTCTTTGTATTCTGTGAAATCATCTCACAGAGTTACAGCTTTCCCCTCAAGAAGCCTTTCGCTAAGACAGTTCTTGTGGAATTGGCAAAGTGATATTTGGAAGGCCATAGAGGGCTATGTTGAAAAAGGAAATATCCTCAGATGAAATCTGGAAAGAAGCTTTCTGAGAAACTGCTCTGTGATGTGTGACTTCCACTCACAGAGTTACATCTGTATTTCGCTGATCTCTTTGCTAGCCTTATTTCTGTGGAATCTGAGAACAGATATTTCGGATCCCTTTGAAGACTATAGGGCCAAAGAAAATATCCTCCGATAACAAAGAGAAAGAAGCTTTCTGAGAAACTTCTTTGTGTTCTGTGAAATCATCTCACAGAGTTACAGCTTTCCCCTCAAGAAGCCTTTCGCTAAGACAGTTCTTGTGGAATTGGCAAAGGGATATTTGGGAGCCCATAAAGGCCTATGGTGAAAAAGGAAATATCCTCAGATGAAATCTGGAAAGAAGCTTTCGGAGAAACTGCTTAGTGTTCTGTAAATTCATCTCACCGAGTTACATCTGTATTTCGTGGATCTCTTTGCTAGCCTTATTTCTGTGGAATCTGAGAACAGATATTTCGGATCCCTTTGAAGACTATAGGGCCAAAGGAAATAGCCTCCGATAACAAAGAGAAAGAAGCTTTCTGAGAAACTTCTTTGTGTTCTGTGATATCATCTCACAGAGTTACAGCTTTCCCCTCAAGAAGCCTTTCGCTATGACAGTTCTTTGGAATTGTCAATGTGATATTTGGAAGCCCATGGAGGGTTATGGTGAAAAAGGAAATATCCTCAGATGAAATCTGGAAAGAAGCTTTCTGAGAAACTGCTTAGGGTTCTGTTAATTCATCTCACAGAGTTACATCTGTATTTCGTGGATCTCTTTGCTAGCCTTATTTCTGTGGAATCTGAGAACAGATATTTCGGATCCCTTTGAAGACTATAGGGCCAAAGGAAATATCCTCCGATAACAAAGAGAAAGAAGCTTTCTGAGAAACTTCTTTGTGTTCTGTGAAATCATCTCACAGAGTTACAGCTTTCCCCTCAAGAAGCCTTTCGCTAAGACAGTTCTTGTGGAATTGGCAAAGTGATATTTGGAAGCCCTTAGAGGGCTATGGTGAAAAAGGAAATATCCTCAGATGAAATCTGGAAAGAAGCTTTCTGAGAAACTGCTCTGTGATGTGTGGCTTCCACACACAGAGTTACATCTGTATTTCGCTGATCTCTTTGCTAGCCTTATTTCTGTGGAATCTGAGAACAGATATTTCGGATCCCTTTGAAGACTATAGGGCCAAAGGAAATATCCTCCGATAACAAAGAGAAAGAAGCTTTCTGAGAAACTTCTTTGTGTTCTGTGAAATCATCTCACAGAGTTACAGCTTTCCGCTCAAGAAGCCTTTCGCTAAGACAGTTCTTGTGGAATTGGCAAAGGGATATTTGGGAGCCCATAGAGGCCTATGGTGAAAAAGGAAATATCCTCAGATGAAATCTGGAAAGAAGCTTTCTGAGAAACTGCTTAGGGTTCTGTTAATTCATCTCACAGAGTTACATCTGTATTTCGTGGATCTCTTTGCTAGCCTTATTTCTGTGGAATCTGAGAACAGATATTTCGGATCCCTTTGAAGACTATAGGGCCAAAGGAAATAGCCTCCGATAACAAAGAGAAAGAAGCTTTCTGAGAAACTTCTTTGTGTTCTGTGAAATCATCTCACAGAGTTACAGCTTTGCCCTCAAGAAGCCTTTCGCTAAGACAGTTCTTGTGGAATTGGCAAAGGGATATTTGGGAGCCCATAGAGGCCTATGGTGAAAAAGGAAATATCCTCAGATGAAATCTGGAAAGAAGCTTTCTGAGAAACTGCTTAGTGTTCTGTTAATTCATCTCACAGAGTTACATCTGTATTTCGTGGATCTCTTTGCTAGCCTTATTTCTGTGGAATCTGAGAACAGATATTTCGGATCCCTTTGAAGACGATAGGGCCAAAGGAAATATCCTCCGATAACAAAGAGAAAGAAGCTTTCTGAGAAACTTCTTTGTATTCTGTGAAATCATCTCACAGAGTTACAGCTTTCCCCTCAAGAAGCCTTTCGCTAAGACAGTTCTTGTGGAATTGGCAAAGTGATATTTGGAAGGCCATAGAGGGCTATGTTGAAAAAGGAAATATCCTCAGATGAAATCTGGAAAGAAGCTTTCTGAGAAACTGCTCTGTGATGTGTGACTTCCACTCACAGAGTTACATCTGTATTTCGCTGATCTCTTTGCTAGCCTTATTTCTGTGGAATCTGAGAACAGATATTTCGGATCCCTTTGAAGACTATAGGGCCAAAGAAAATATCCTCCGATAACAAAGAGAAAGAAGCTTTCTGAGAAACTTCTTTGTGTTCTGTGAAATCATCTCACAGAGTTACAGCTTTCCCCTCAAGAAGCCTTTCGCTAAGACAGTTCTTGTGGAATTGGCAAAGGGATATTTGGGAGCCCATAAAGGCCTATGGTGAAAAAGGAAATATCCTCAGATGAAATCTGGAAAGAAGCTTTCGGAGAAACTGCTTAGTGTTCTGTAAATTCATCTCACCGAGTTACATCTGTATTTCGTGGATCTCTTTGCTAGCCTTATTTCTGTGGAATCTGAGAACAGATATTTCGGATCCCTTTGAAGACTATAGGGCCAAAGGAAATAGCCTCCGATAACAAAGAGAAAGAAGCTTTCTGAGAAACTTCTTTGTGTTCTGTGATATCATCTCACAGAGTTACAGCTTTCCCCTCAAGAAGCCTTTCGCTATGACAGTTCTTTGGAATTGTCAATGTGATATTTGGAAGCCCATGGAGGGTTATGGTGAAAAAGGAAATATCCTCAGATGAAATCTGGAAAGAAGCTTTCTGAGAAACTGCTTAGGGTTCTGTTAATTCATCTCACAGAGTTACATCTGTATTTCGTGGATCTCTTTGCTAGCCTTATTTCTGTGGAATCTGAGAACAGATATTTCGGATCCCTTTGAAGACTATAGGGCCAAAGGAAATATCCTCCGATAACAAAGAGAAAGAAGCTTTCTGAGAAACTTCTTTGTGTTCTGTGAAATCATCTCACAGAGTTACAGCTTTCCCCTCAAGAAGCCTTTCGCTAAGACAGTTCTTGTGGAATTGGCAAAGTGATATTTGGAAGCCCTTAGAGGGCTATGGTGAAAAAGGAAATATCCTCAGATGAAATCTGGAAAGAAGCTTTCTGAGAAACTGCTCTGTGATGTGTGGCTTCCACACACAGAGTTACATCTGTATTTCGCTGATCTCTTTGCTAGCCTTATTTCTGTGGAATCTGAGAACAGATATTTCGGATCCCTTTGAAGACTATAGGGTCAAAGGAAATATCCTCCGATAACAAAGAGAAAGAAGCTTTCTGAGAAACTTCTTTGTGTTCTGTGAAATCATCTCACAGAGTTACAGCTTTCCGCTCAAGAAGCCTTTCGCTAAGACAGTTCTTGTGGAATTGGCAAAGGGATATTTGGGAGCCCATAGAGGCCTATGGTGAAAAAGGAAATATCCTCAGATGAAATCTGGAAAGAAGCTTTCTGAGAAACTGCTTAGGGTTCTGTTAATTCATCTCACAGAGTTACATCTGTATTTCGTGGATCTCTTTGCTAGCCTTATTTCTGTGGAATCTGAGAACAGATATTTCGGATCCCTTTGAAGACTATAGGGCCAAAGGAAATAGCCTCCGATAACAAAGAGAAAGAAGCTTTCTGAGAAACTTCTTTGTGTTCTGTGAAATCATCTCACAGAGTTACAGCTTTCCCCTCAAGAAGCCTTTCGCTAAGACAGTTCTTGTGGAATTGGCAAAGGGATATTTGGGAGCCCATAGAGGCCTATGGTGAAAAAGGAAATATCCTCAGATGAAATCTGGAAAGAAGCTTTCTGAGAAACTGCTTAGTGTTCTGTTAATTCATCTCACAGAGTTACATCTGTATTTCGTGGATCTCTTTGCTAGCCTTATTTCTGTGGAATCTGAGAACAGATATTTCGGATCCCTTTGAAGACTATAGGGCCAAAGGAAATAGCCTCCGATAACAAAGAGAAAGAAGTTTTCTGAGAAACTTCTTTGTGTTCTGTGAAATCATCTCACAGAGTTACAGCTTTCCCCTCAAGAAGCCTTTCGCTATGACAGTTCTTGTGGAATTGGCCATGTGATATTTGGAAGCCCATAGAGGGTTATGGTGAAAAAGGAAATATCCTCAGATGAAATCTGAAAAGAAGCTTTCTGAGAAACTGCTTAGGGTTCTGTTAATTCATCTCACAGAGTTACAGCTGTATTTCGTGGATCTTTTTGCTAGCCTTATTTCTGTGGAATCTGAGAACATATATTTCGGATCCCTTTGAAGCCTATAGGGCCAAAGGAAATATCCTCCGATAACAAAGAGAAAGAAGCTTTCTGAGAAACTTCTTTGTGTTCTGTGAAATCATCTCACAGAGTTACAGCTTTGCCCTCAAGAAGCCTTTCGCTAAGGCAGTTCTTGTGAAATTGGCAAAGGGATATTTGGAAGCCCATAGAGGGCTATGGTGAAAAAGGAAATATCCTCAGATGAAATCTGGAAAGAAGCTTTCTGAGAAACTGCTTAGTGTTCTGTTAATTCATCTCACAGAGTTACATCTGTATTTCGTGGATCTCTTTGCTAGCCTTATTTCTGTGGAATCTGAGAACAGATATTTCGGATCCCTTTGAAGACTAAAGGACCAAAGGGAATATCCTCCGATAACAAAGAGAAAGAAGCTTTCTGAGAAACTTCTTTGTGTTCTGTGAAATCATCTCACAGAGTTACAGCTTTCCCCTCATGAAGCCTTTCGCTAAGCAGTTCTTGTGGAATTGGCAAAGGGATATTTGGAAGCCCGTAGAGGGCTATGGTGAAAAAGGAAATATCCTCAGATGAAATCTGGAAAGAAGCTTTCTGAGAAACTGCTTAGTGTTCTGTTAATTCATCTCACAGAGTTACATCTGTATTTCGTGGATCTCTTTGCTAGGCTTATTTCTGTGGAATCTGAGAAGAGATATTTCGGATCCCTTTGAAGACTATAGGGCCAAAGGATATATCCTCCGATAACAAAGAGAAAGAAGCTTTCTGAGAAACTTCTTTGTGTTCTGTGAAATCATCTCACAGAGTTACAGCTTTCCCCTCAAGAAGCCTTTCGCTAAGGCAGTTCTTGTGGAATTGGCAAAGTGATATTTGGAAGTCCATAGAGGGTTACGGTGAAAAAGGAAATATCCTCAGATGAAATCTGGAAAGAAGCTTTCTGAGAAACTGCTTAGTGTTCTGTTAATTCATGTCACAGAGTTACATCTGTATTTCCTGGATCTCTTTGCTAGCCTTATTTCTGTGGAATCTGAGAACAGATATTTCGGATCCCTTTGAAGACTATAGGGCCAAAGGAAATATCCTCCGATAACAAAGAGAAAGATGGTTTCTGAGAAACTGCTTTGTGCTCTGTGAAATCATCTCACAGAGTTACAGCTTTCCCCTCAAGTAGCCTTTCGCTAAGACAGTTCTTGTGGAATTGGGAAAGTGATATTTGGAAGCCCATAGAGGCCTATGGTGAAAAAGGAAATATCCTCAGATGGAATCTGGAAAGAAGCTTTCTGAGAAACTGGTTAGTGTTCTGTTAACTCATCTCACAGAGTTACATCTGTATTTCGTGGATCTCTTTGCTAGCCTTATTTCTGTGGAATCTGAGAACAGATATTTCGGATCCCTTTGAAGACTATAGGGCCAAAGGAAATATCCTCCGATAACAAAGAGAAAGAAGCTTTCTGAGAAACTTCTTTGTGTTCTGTGAAATCATCTCACAGAGTTACAGCTTTCCCCTCAAGAAGCCTTTTGCTAAGACAGTTCTTGTGTAATTGGCAAAGGGATATTTGGGAGCCCTTAGAGGCCTATGGTGAAAAAGGAAATATCCTCAGATGAAATCTGGAAAGAAGCTTTCTGAGAAACTGCTTAGTGTTCTGTAAATTCATCTCACCGAGTTACATCTGTATTTCGTGGATCTCTTTGCTAGCCTTATTTCTGTGGAATCTGAGAACAGATATTTCGGATCCCTTTGAAGAATATAGGGCCAAAGGAAATATCCTCCGATAACAAAGAGAAAGAAGCTTTCTGAGAAACTTCTTTGTGTTCTGTGAAATCATCTCACAGAGTTACAGCTTTCCCCTCAAGAAGCCTTTCGCTATGACAGTTCTTGTGGAATTGGCAATGTGATATTTGGAAGCCCATAGAGGGTTATGGTGAAAAAGGAAATATCCTCAGATGAAATCTGGAAAGATGCTTTCGGAGAAACTGCTTAGTGTTCTGTTAATTCATCTCACAGAGTTACATCTGTATTTCGTGGATCTCTTTGCTAGCCTTATTTCTGTGGAATCTGAGAACAGATATTTCGGATCCCTTTGAAGACTATAGGGCCAAAGGAAATATCCTCCGATAACAAAGAGAAAGAAGCTTTCTGAGAAACTTCTTTGTTTTCTGTAAAATCATCTCACAGAGTTACAGCTTTCCCCTCAAGAAGCCTTTCGCTAAGACAGTTCTTGTGGAATTGGCAAAGTGATATTTGGAAGGCCATAGAGGGCTATGGTGAAAAAGGAAATATTCTCAGATGAAATCTGGAAAGAAGCTTTCTGAGAAACTGCTCTGTGATGTGTGACTTCCACTCACAGAGTTACATCTGTATTTCGCTGATCTCTTTGCTAGCCTTATTTCTGTGGAATCTGAGAACAGATATTTCGGATCCCTTTGAAGACTATAGGGCCAAAGAAAATATGCTCCGATAACAAAGAGAAAGAAGCTTTCTGAGAAACTTCTTTGTGTTCTGTGAAATCATCTCACAGAGTTACAGCTTTCCCCTCAAGAAGCCTTTCGCTAAGACAGTTCTTGTGGAATTGGCAAAGGGATATTTGGGAGCCCATAAAGGCCTATGGTGAAAAAGGAAATATCCTCAGATGAAATCTGGAAAGAAGCTTTCTGAGAAACTGCTTAGTGTTCTGTAAATTCATCTCACCGAGTTATTTCTGTATTTCGTGGATCTCTTTGCTAGCCTTATTTCTGTGGAATCTGAGAACAGATATTTCGGATCCCTTTGAAGACTATAGGGCCAAAGGAAATAGCCTCCGATAACAAAGAGAAAGAAGCTTTCTGAGAAACTTCTTTGTGTTCTGTGAAATCATCTCACAGAGTTACAGCTTTCCCCTCAAGAAGCCTTTCGCTATGACAGTTCTTGTGGAATTGTCAATGTGATATTTGGAAGCCCATGGAGGGTTATGGTGAAAAAGGAAATATCCTCAGATGAAATCTGGAAAGAAGCTTTCTGAGAAACTGCTCTGTGATGTGTGACTTCCACTCACAGAGTTACATCTGTATTTCGCTGATCTCTTTGGTAGCCTTATTTCTGTGGAATCTGAGAAGAGATATTTCGGATCCCTTTGAAGACTATAGGACCAAAGGGAATATCCTTCGATAACAAAGAGAAAGAAGCTTTCTGAGAAACTTCTTTGTGTTCTGTGAAATCATCTCACAGAGTTACAGCTTTCCCCTCAAGAAGCCTTTCGCTAAGACAGTTCTTGTGGAATTGGCAAAGGGATATTTGTAAGCCCGTAGAGGGCTATGGTGAAAAAGGAAATATCCTCAGATGAAATCTGGAAAGAAGCTTTCTGAGAAACTGCTTAGTGTTCTGTTAATTCATCTCACAGAGTTACATCTGTATTTCGTGGATCTCTTTGCTAGGCTTATTTCTGTGGAATCTGAGAAGAGATATTTCGGATCCCTTTGAAGACTATAGGGCCAAAGGAAATATCCTCCGATAACAAAGAGAAAGAAGCTTTCTGAGAAACTTCTTTGTGTTCTGTGAAATCATCTCACAGAGTTACAGCTTTCCCCTCAAGAAGCCTTTCGCTAAGACAGTTCTTGTGGAATTGGCAAAGGGATATTTGGGAGCCCATAGAGGCCTATGGTGAAAAAGGAAATATCCTCAGATGAAATCTGGAAAGAAGCTTTCTGAGAAACTGCTTTGGGTTCTGTTAATTCATCTCACAGAGTTACATCTGTATTTCGTGGATCTCTTTGCTAGCCTTATTTCTGTGGAATCTGAGAACAGATATTTCGGATCCCTTTGAAGACGATAGGGCCAAAGGAAATATCCTCCGATAACAAAGAGAAAGAAGCTTTCTGAGAAACTTCTTTGTGTTCTGTGAAATCATCTCACAGAGTTACAGCTTTCCCCTCAAGAAGCCTTTCGCTAAGACAGTTCTTGTGGAATTGGCAAAGTGATATTTGGAAGGCCATAGAGGGCTATGGTGAAAAAGGAAATATCGTCAGATGAAATCTGGAAAGAAGCTTTCTGAGAAACTGCTCTGTGATGTGTGACTTCCACTCACAGAGTTACATCTGTATTTCGCTGATCTCTTTGCTAGCCTTATTTCTGTGGAATCTGAGAACAGATATTTCGGATCCCTTTGAAGACTATAGGGTCAAAGAAAATATCCTCCGATAACAAAGAGAAAGAAGCTTTCTGAGAAACTTCTTTGTGTTCTGTGAAATCATCTCACAGAGTTACAGCTTTCCCCTCAAGAAGCCTTTCGCTAAGACAGTTCTTGTGGAATTGTCAATGTGATATTTGGAAGCCCATGGAGGGTTATGGTGAAAAAGGAAATATCCTCAGATGAAATCTGGAAAGAAGCTTTCTGAGAAACTGCTTAGGGTTCTGTTAATTCATCTCACAGAGTTACATCTGTATTTCGTGGATCTCTTTGCTAGCCTTATTTCTGTGGAATCTGAGAACAGATATTTCGGATCCCATTGAAGACTATAGGGCCAAAGGAAATATCCTCCGATAACAAAGAGAAAGAAGCTTTCTGAGAAACTGCTTTGTGTTCTGTGAAATCATCTCACAGAGTTACAGCTTTCCCCTCAAGAAGCCTTTCGCTAAGACAGTTCTTGTGGAATTGGCAAAGTGATATTTGGAAGCCCATAGAGGGCTATGGTGAAAAAGGAAATATCCTCAGATGAAATGTGGAAAGAAGCTTTCTGAGAAACTGCTCTGTGATGTGTGGCTTCCACTCACAGAGTTACATCTGTATTTCGCTGATCTCTTTGCTAGCCTTATTTCTGTGGAATCTGAGAACAGATATTTCGGATCCCTTTGAAGACTATAGGGCCAAAGGAAATATCCTCCGATAACAAAGAGAAAGAAGCTTTCTGAGAAACTTCTTTGTGTTCTGTGAAATCATCTCACAGAGTTACAGCTTTCCCCTCAAGAAGCCTTTCGCTAAGACAGTTCTTGTGGAATTGGCAAAGGGATATTTGGGAGCCCATAGAGGCCTATGGTGAAAAAGGAAATATCCTCAGATGAAATCTGGAAAGAAGCTTTCTGAGAAACTGCTTAGTGTTCTGTAAATTCATCTCACCGATTTACATCTGTATTTCGTGGATCTCTTTGCTAGCCTTATTTCTGTGGAATCAGAGCAGATATTTCGGATCCCTTTGAAGACTATAGGGCCAAAGGAAATATCCTCCGATAACAAAGAGAAAGAAGCTTTCTGAGAAACTTCTTTGTGTTCTGTGAAATCATCTCACAGAATTACAGCTTTCCCCTCAAGAAACCTTTCGCTATGACAGTTCTTGTGGAATTGGCAATGTGATATTTGGAAGCCCATAGAGGGTTATGGTGAAAAAGGAAATATCCTCAGATGAAATCTGGAAAGAAGCTTTCTGAGAAACTGCTTAGGGTTCTGTTAATTCATCTCACAGAGTTACATCTGTATTTCGTGGATCTCTTTGCTAGCCTTATTTCTGTGGAATCTGAGAACAGATATTTCGGATCCCTTTGAAGACTATAGGGCCAAAGGAAATATCCTCCGATAACAAAGAGAAAGAAGCTTTCTGAGAAACTTCTTTGTGTTCTGTGAAATCATCTCACAGCGTTACAGCTTTCCCCTCAAGAAGCCTTTCGCTAAGACAGTTCTTGTGGAATTGGCAAAGTGATATTTGGAAGCCCATAGAGGGCTATGGTGAAAAAGGAAATATCCTCAGATGATATCTGGAAAGAAGCTTTCTGAGAAACTGCTCTGTGATGTGTGACTTCCACTCACAGAGTTATATCTGTATTTCGCTGATCTCTTTGCTAGCCTTATTTCTGTGGAATCTGAGAACAGATATTTCGGATCCCTTTGAAGACTATAGGGCCAAAGGAAATATCCTCCGATAACAAAGAGAAAGAAGCTTTCTGAGAAACTTCTTTGTGTTCGGTGAAATCATCTCACAGAGTTACAGCTTTCCCCTCAAGAAGCCTTTCGCTAAGACAGTTCTTGTGGAATTGGCAAAGTGATATTTGGAAGCCCATAGAGGCCTATGGTGAAAAAGGAAATATCCTCAGATGAAATCTGGAAAGAAGCTTTCTGAGAAACTGCTCTGTGATGTGTGACTTCCACTCACAGAGTTACATCTGTATTTCGCTGATCTCTTTGCTAGCCTTATTTCTGTGGAATCTGAGAACAGATATTTCGGATCCCTTTGAAGACTATAGGGCCAAAGGAAATATCCTCTGATAACAAAGAGAAAGAAGCTTTCTGAGAAACTTCTTTGTGTTCTGTGAAATCATCTCACAGAGTTACAGCTTTCCCCTCAAGAAGCCTTTCGCTAAGACAGTTCTTGTGGAATTGGCAAAGGGATATTTGGGAGCCCATAAAGGCCTATGGTGAAAAAGGAAATATCCTCAGATGAAATCTGGATAGAAGCTTTCTGAGAAACTGCTTAGTGTTCTGTAAATTCATCTCACCGAGTTACATCTGTATTTCGTGGATCTCTTTGCTATCCTTATTTCTGTGGAATCTGAGAACAGATATTTCGTATCCCTTTGAAGACTATAGGGCCAAAGGAAATATCCTCCGATAACAAAGAGAAAGAAGCTTTCTGAGAAACTTCTTTGTGTTCTGTGAAATCATCTCACAGAGTTACAGCTTTCCCCTCAAGAAGCCTTTCGCTAAGACAGTTCTTGTGGAATTGGCAAAGGGATATTTGGGAGCCCATAAAGGCCTATGGTGAAAAAGGAAATATCCTCAGATGAAATCTGGAAAGAAGCTTTCTGAGAAACTGCTTAGTGTTCTGTAAATTCATCTCACCAAGTTACATCTGTATTTCGTGGATCTCTTTGCTAGCCTTATTTCTGTGGAATCTGAGAACAGATATTTCGGATCCCTTTGAAGACTATAGGGCCAAAGGAAATAGCCTCCGATAACAAAGAGAAAGAAGCTTTCTGAGAAACTTCTTTGTGTTCTGTGAAATCATCTCACAGAGTTACAGCTTTCCCCTCAAGAAGCCTTTCGCTAAGGCAGTTCTTGTGGAATTGGCAAAGTGATATTTGGAAGTCCATAGAGGGTTACGGTGAAAAAGGAAATATCCTCAGATGAAATCTGGAAAGAAGCTTTCTGAGAAACTGCTTAGTGTTCTGTTAATTCATCTCACAGAGTTACATCTGTATTTCGTGGATCTCTTTGCTAGCCTTATTTCTGTGGAATCTGAGAACAGATATTTCGGATACCTTTGAAGACTATAGGGCCAAAGGAAATATCCTCCGATAACAAAGAGAAAGAAGCTTTCTGAGAAACTTCTTTGTGTTCTGTGAAATCACCTCACAGAGTTACAGCTTTCTCCTCAAGAAGCCTTTCGCTAAGACAGTTCTTGTGGAATTGGCAAAGTGATATTTGGAAGCCCATAGAGGCCTATGGTGATAAAGGAAATATCCTCAGATGAAATCTGGAAAGAAGCTTTCTGAGAAACTGCTTAGTGTTCTGTTAATTCATCTCACAGAGTTACATCTGTATTTCGTGGATCTCTTTGCTAGCCTTATTTCTGTGGAATCTGAGAACAGATATTTCGGATCTCTTTGAAGACTATAGGGCCAAAGGAAATATCCTCCGATAACAAAGAGAAAGAAGCTTTCTGAGAAACTTCTTTGTGTTCTGTGAAATCATCTCACAGAGTTACAGCTTTCCCCTCAAGAAGCCTTTCGCTAAGACAGTTCTTGTGGAATTGGCAAAGGGATATTTGGAAGCCCATAGAGGCCTAGGGTGAAAAAGGAAATATCCTCAGATGAAATCTGGAAAGAAGCTTTCGGAGAAACTGCTTAGTGTTCTGTTAATTCATCGCACAGAGTTACATCTGTATTTCGTGGATGTCTTTGCTAGCCTTATTTCTGTGGAATCTGAGAACAGATATTTCGGATCCCTTTGAAGACTATAGGGCCAAAGGAAATATCCTCCGATAACAAAGAGAAAGAAGGTTTCTGAGAAACTGCTTTGTGTTCTGTGAAATCATCTCACAGAGTTACAGCTTTCCCCTCAAGAAGCCTTTCGCTAAGACAGTTCTTGTGGAATTGGGAAATTGATATTTGGAAGCCCATAGAGGGCTATGGTGAAAAAGGAAATATCCTCAGATGGAATCTGGAAAGAAGCTTTCTGAGAAACTGGTTTGTGTTCTGTTAATTCATCTCACAGAGTTACATCTGTATTTCCTGGTTCCCTTGCTAGCCTTATTTCTGTGCAATCTGAGAACAGATATTTCGGATCCCTTTGAAGACTATAGGGCCAAAGGAAATATCCTCCGATAACAAAGAGAAAGAAGCTTTCTGTGAAACTTCTTTGTGTTCTGTGAAATCATCTCACAGAGTTACAGCTTTCCCCTCAAGAAGCCTTTCGCTATGACAGTTCTTGTGGAATTGGCAATGTGATATTTGGAAGCCCATAGAGGGTTATGGTGAAAAAGGAAATATCCTCAGATGAAATCTGGAAAGATGCTTTCGGAGAAACTGCTTAGGGTTCTGTTAATTCATCTCACAGAGTTACATCTGTATTTCGTGGATCTCTTTGCTAGCCTTATTTCTGTGGAATCTGAGAACAGATATTTCGGATCCCTTTGAAGACGATAGGGCCAAAGGAAATATCCTCCGATAACAAAGAGAAAGAAGCTTTCTGAGAAACTTCTTTGTATTCTGGGAAATCATCTCACAGAGTTACAGCTTTCCCCTCAAGAAGCCTTTCGCTAAGACAGTTCTTGTGGAATTGGCAAAGTGATATTTGGAAGGCCATAGAGGGCTATGTTGAAAAAGGAAATATCCTCCGATGAAATCTGGAAAGAAGCTTTCTGAGAAACTGCTCTGTGATGTGTGACTTCCACTCACAGAGTTACATCTGTATTTCGCTGATCTCTTTGCTAGCCTTATTTCTGTGGAATCTGAGAACAGATATTTCGGATCCCTTTGAAGACTATAGGGCCAAAGAAAATATCCTCCGATAACAAAGAGAAAGAAGCTTTCTGAGAAACTTCTTTGTGTTCTGTGAAATCATCTCACAGAGTTACAGCTTTCCCCTCAAGAAGCCTTTCGCTAAGACAGTTCTTGTGGAATTGGCAAAGGGATATTTGGGAGCCCATAAAGGCCTATGGTGAAAAAGGAAATATCCTCAGATGAAATCTGGAAAGAAGCTTTCGGAGAAACTGCTTAGTGTTCTGTAAATTCATCTCACCGAGTTACATCTGTATTTCGTGGATCTCTTTGCTAGCCTTATTTCTGTGGAATCTGAGAACAGATATTTCGGATCCCTTTGAAGACTATAGGGCCAAAGGAAATAGCCTCCGATAACAAAGAGAAAGAAGCTTTCTGAGAAACTTCTTTGTGTTCTGTGATATCATCTCACAGAGTTACAGCTTTCCCCTCAAGAAGCCTTTCGCTATGACAGTTCTTTGGAATTTTCAATGTGATATTTGGAAGCCCATGGAGGGTTATGGTGAAAATGGAAATATCCTCAGATGAAATCTGGAAAGAAGCTTTCTGAGAAACTGCTTAGGGTTCTGTTAATTCATCTCACAGAGTTACATCTGTATTTCGTGGATCTCTTTGCTAGCCTTATTTCTGTGGAATCTGAGAACAGATATTTCGGATCCCTTTGAAGACTATAGGGCCAAAGGAAATATCCTCCGATAACAAAGAGAAAGAAGCTTTCTGAGAAACTTCTTTGTGTTCTGTGAAATCATCTCACAGAGTTACAGCTTTCCCCTCAAGAAGCCTTTCGCTAAGACAGTTCTTGTGGAATTGGCAAAGTGATATTTGGAAGCCCTTAGAGGGCTATGGTGAAAAAGGAAATATCCTCAGATGAAATCTGGAAAGAAGCTTTCTGAGAAACTGCTCTGTGATGTGTGGCTTCCACACACAGAGTTACATCTGTATTTCGCTGATCTCTTTGCTAGCCTTATTTCTGTGGAATCTGAGAACAGATATTTCGGATCCCTTTGAAGACTATAGGGCCAAAGGAAATATCCTCCGATAACAAAGAGAAAGAAGCTTTCTGAGAAACTTCTTTGTGTTCTGTGAAATCATCTCACAGAGTTACAGCTTTCCGCTCAAGAAGACTTTCGCTAAGACAGTTCTTGTGGAATTGGCAAAGGGATATTTGGGAGCCCATAGAGGCCTATGGTGAAAAAGGAAATATCCTCAGATGAAATCTGGAAAGAAGCTTTCTGAGAAACTGCTTAGTGTTCTGTTAATTCATCTCACAGAGTTACATCTGTATTTCCTGGATCTCTTTACTAGCCTTATTTCTGTGGAATCTGAGAACAGATATTTCGGATCCCTTTGAAGACTATAGGGCCAAAGGAAATATCCTCCGATAACAAAGAGAAAGATGGTTTCTGAGAAACTGCTTTGTGTTCTGTGAAATCATCTCACAGAGTTACAGCTTTCCCCTCAAGAAGCCTTTCGCTAAGACAGTTCTTGTGGAATTGGGAAAGTGATATTTGGAAGCCCATAGAGGGCTATGGTGAAAAAGGAAATATCCTCAGATGGAATCTGGAAAGAAGCTTTCTGAGAAACTGGTTAGTGTTCTGTTAACTCATCTCACAGAGTTACATCTGTATTTCGTGGATCTCTTTGCTAGCCTTATTTCTGTGGAATCTGAGAACAGATATTTCGGATCCCTTTGAAGACTATAGGGCCAAAGGAAATATCCTCCGATAACAAAGAGAAAGAAGCTTTCTGAGAAACTTCTTTGTGTTCTGTGAAATCATCTCACAGAGTTACAGCTTTCCCCTCAAGAAGCCTTTCGCTAAGACAGTTCTTGTGGAATTGGCAAAGGGATATTTGGGAGCCCTTAGAGGCCTATGGTGAAAAAGGAAATATCCTCAGATGAAATCTGGAAAGAAGCTTTCTGAGAAACTGCTTAGTGTTCTGTAAATTCATCTCACCGAGTTACATCTGTATTTCGTGGATCTCTTTGCTAGCCTTATTTCTGTGGAATCTGAGAACAGATATTTCGGATCCCTTTGAAGACTATAGGGCCAAAGGAAATAGCCTCCGATAACAAAGAGAAAGAAGCTTTCTGAGAAACTTCTTTGTGTTCTGTGATATCATCTCACAGAGTTACAGCTTTCCCCTCAAGAAGCCTTTCGCTATGACAGTTCTTTGGAATTGTCAATGTGATATTTGGAAGCCCATGGAGGGTTATGGTGAAAATGGAAATATCCTCAGATGAAATCTGGAAAGAAGCTTTCTGAGAAACTGCTTAGGGTTCTGTTAATTCATCTCACAGAGTTACATCTGTATTTCGTGGATCTCTTTGCTAGCCTTATTTCTGTGGAATCTGAGAACAGATATTTCGGATCCCTTTGAAGACTATAGGGCCAAAGGAAATATCCTCCGATAACAAAGAGAAAGAAGCTTTCTGAGAAACTTCTTTGTGTTCTGTGAAATCATCTCACAGAGTTACAGCTTTCCCCTCAAGAAGCCTTTCGCTAAGACAGTTCTTGTGGAATTGGCAAAGTGATATTTGGAAGCCCTTAGAGGGCTATGGTGAAAAAGGAAATATCCTCAGATGAAATCTGGAAAGAAGCTTTCTGAGAAACTGCTCTGTGATGTGTGGCTTCCACACACAGAGTTACATCTGTATTTCGCTGATCTCTTTGCTAGCCTTATTTCTGTGGAATCTGAGAACAGATATTTCGGATCCCTTTGAAGACTATAGGGCCAAAGGAAATATCCTCCGATAACAAAGAGAAAGAAGCTTTCTGAGAAACTTCTTTGTGTTCTGTGAAATCATCTCACAGAGTTACAGCTTTCCGCTCAAGAAGACTTTCGCTAAGACAGTTCTTCTGGAATTGGCAAAGGGATATTTGGGAGCCCATAGAGGCCTATGGTGAAAAAGGAAATATCCTCAGATGAAATCTGGAAAGAAGCTTTCTGAGAAACTGCTTAGGGTTCTGTTAATTCATCTCACAGAGTTACATCTGTATTTCGTGGATCTCTTTGCTAGCCTTATTTCTGTGGAATCTGAGAACAGATATTTCGGATCCCATTGAAGACTATAGGGCCAAAGGAAATATCCTCCGATAACAAAGAGAAAGAAGCTTTCTGAGAAACTGCTTTGTGTTCTGTGAAATCATCTCACAGAGTTACAGCTTTCCCCTCAAGAAGCCTTTCGCTAAGACAGTTCTTGTGGAATTGGCAAAGTGATATTTGGAAGCCCATAGAGGGCTATGGTGAAAAAGGAAATATCCTCAGATGAAATGTGGAAAGAAGCTTTCTGAGAAACTGCTCTGTGATGTGTGGCTTCCACTCACAGAGTTACATCTGTATTTCGCTGATCTCTTTGCTAGCCTTATTTCTGTGGAATCTGAGAACAGATATTTCGGATCCCTTTGAAGACTATAGGGCCAAAGGAAATATCCTCCGATAACAAAGAGAAAGAAGCTTTCTGAGAAACTTCTTTGTGTTCTGTGAAATCATCTCACAGAGTTACAGCTTTCCCCTCAAGAAGCCTTTCGCTAAGACAGTTCTTGTGGAATTGGCAAAGGGATATTTGGGAGCCCATAGAGGCCTATGGTGAAAAAGGAAATATCCTCAGATGAAATCTGGAAAGAAGCTTTCTGAGAAACTACTTAGGGTTCTGTTAATTCATCTCACAGAGTTACATCTGTATTTCGTGGATCTCTTTGCTAGCCTTATTTCTGTGGAATCTGAGAACAGATATTTCGGATCCCTTTGAAGACTATAGGGCCAAAGGAAATATCCTCCGATAACAAAGAGAAAGAAGCTTTCCGAGAAACTTCTTTGTGTTCTGTGAAATCATCTCACAGAGTTACAGCTTTCCCCTCAAGAAGCCTTTCGCTATGACAGTTCTTGTGGAATTGGCAATGTGATATTTGGAAGCCCATAGAGGGTTATGGTGAAAAAGGAAATATCCTCAGATGAAATCTGGAAAGAAGCTTTCTGAGAAACTGCTTAGGGTTCTGTTAATTCATCTCACAGAGTTACAGCTGTATTTCGTGGATCTTTTTGCTAGCCTTATTTGTGTGGAATCTGAGAACATATATTTCGGATCCCTTTGAAGCCTATAGGGCCAAAGGAAATATCCTCCGATAACAAAGAGAAAGAAGCTTTCTGAGAAACTTCTTTGTGTTCTGTGAAATCATCTCACAGAGTTACAGCTTTGCCCTCAAGAAGCCTTTCGCTAAGGCAGTTCTTGTGAAATTGGCAAAGGGATATTTGGAAGCCCATAGAGGGCTATGGTGAAAAAGGAAATATCCTCAGATGAAATCTGGAAAGAAGCTTTCTGAGAAACTGCTTAGTGTTCTGTTAATTCATCTCACAGAGTTACATCTGTATTTCGTGGATCTCTTTGCTAGCCTTATTTCTGTGGAATCTGAGAACAGATATTTCGGATCCCTTTGAAGACTATAGGACCAAAGGGAATATCCTCCGATAACAAAGAGAAAGAAGCTTTCTGAGAAACTTCTTTGTGTTCTGTGAAATCATCTCACAGAGTTACAGCTTTCCCCTCAAGAAGCCTTTCGCTAAGCAGTTCTTGTGGAATTGGGAAAAGGGATATTTGGAAGCCCGTAGAGGGCTATGGTGAAAAAGGAAATATCCTCAGATGAAATCTGGAAAGAAGCTTTCTGAGAAACTGCTTAGTGTTCTGTTAATTCATCTCACAGAGTTACATCTGTATTTCGTGGATCTCTTTGCTAGGCTTATTTCTGTGGAATCTGAGAAGAGATATTTCGGATCCCTTTGAAGACTATAGGGCCAAAGGATATATCCTCCGATAACAAAGTGAAAGAAGCTTTCTGAGAAACTTCTTTGTGTTCTGTGAAATCATCTTACAGAGTTACAGCTTTCCCCTCAAGAAGCCTTTCGCTAAGGCAGTTCTTGTGGAATTGGCAAAGTGATATTTGGAAGTCCATAGAGGGTTACGGTGAAATGGAAATATCCTCAGATGAAATCTGGAAAGAAGCTTTCTGAGAAACTGCTTAGTGTTCTGTTAATTCATCTCACAGAGTTACATCTGTATTTCCTGGATCTCTTTACTAGCCTTATTTCTGTGGAATCTGAGAACAGATATTTCGGATCCCTTTGAAGACTATAGGGCCAAAGGAAATATCCTCCGACAACAAAGAGAAAGATGGTTTCTGAGAAACTGCTTTGTGTTCTGTGAAATCATCTCACAGAGTTACAGCTTTCCCCTCAAGAAGCCTTTCGCTAAGACAGTTCTTGTGGAATTGGGAAAGTGATATTTGGAAGCCCATAGAGGGCTATGGTGAAAAAGGAAATATCCTCAGATGGAATCTGGAAAGAAGCTTTCTGAGAAACTGGTTAGTGTTCTGTTAACTCATCTCACAGAGTTACATCTGTATTTCGTGGATCTCTTTGCTAGCCTTATTTCTGTGGAATCTGAGAACAGATATTTCGGATCCCTTTGAAGACTATAGGGCCAAAGGAAATATCCTCCGATAACAAAGAGAAAGAAGCTTTCTGAGAAACTTCTTTGTGTTCTGTGAAATCATCTCACAGAGTTACAGCTTTCCCCTCAAGAAGCCTTTCGCTAAGACAGTTCTTGTGGAATTGGCAAAGGGATATTTGGGAGCCCTTAGAGGCCTATGGTGAAAAAGGAAATATCCTCAGATGAAATCTGGAAAGAAGCTTTCTGAGAAACTGCTTAGTGTTCTGTAAATTCATCTCACCGAGTTACATCTGTATTTCGTGGATCTCTTTGCTAGCCTTATTTCTGTGGAATCTGAGAACAGATATTTCGGATCCCTTTGAAGACTATAGGGCCAAAGGAAATAGCCTCCGATAACAAAGAGAAAGAAGCTTTCTGAGAAACTTCTTTGTGTTCTGTGATATCATCTCACAGAGTTACAGCTTTCCCCTCAAGAAGCCTTTCGCTATGACAGTTCTTTGGAATTGTCAATGTGATATTTGGAAGCCCATGGAGGGTTATGGTGAAAATGGAAATATCCTCAGATGAAATCTGGAAAGAAGCTTTCTGAGAAACTGCTTAGGGTTCTGTTAATTCATCTCACAGAGTTACATCTGTATTTCGTGGATCTCTTTGCTAGCCTTATTTCTGTGGAATCTGAGAACAGATATTTCGGATCCCTTTGAAGACTATAGGGCCAAAGGAAATATCCTCCGATAACAAAGAGAAAGAAGCTTTCTGAGAAACTTCTTTGTGTTCTGTGAAATCATCTCACAGAGTTACAGCTTTCCCCTCAAGAAGCCTTTCGCTAAGACAGTTCTTGTGGAATTGGCAAAGTGATATTTGGAAGCCCTTAGAGGGCTATGGTGAAAAAGGAAATATCCTCAGATGAAATCTGGAAAGAAGCTTTCTGAGAAACTGCTCTGTGATGTGTGGCTTCCACACACAGAGTTACATCTGTATTTCGCTGATCTCTTTGCTAGCCTTATTTCTGTGGAATCTGAGAACAGATATTTCGGATCCCTTTGAAGACTATAGGGCCAAAGGAAATATCCTCCGATAACAAAGAGAAAGAAACTTTCTGAGAAACTTCTTTGTGTTCTGTGAAATCATCTCACAGAGTTACAGCTTTCCGCTCAAGAAGACTTTCGCTAAGACAGTTCTTGTGGAATTGGCAAAGGGATATTTGGGAGCCCATAGAGGCCTATGGTGAAAAAGGAAATATCCTCAGATGAAATCTGGAAAGAAGCTTTCTGAGAAACTGCTTAGGGTTCTGTTAATTCATCTCACAGAGTTACATCTGTATTTCGTGGATCTCTTTGCTAGCCTTATTTCTGTGGAATCTGAGAACAGATATTTCGGATCCCTTTGAAGACTATAGGGCCAAAGGAAATAGCCTCCGATAACAAAGAGAAAGAAGCTTTCTGAGAAACTTCTTTGTGTTCTGTGAAATCATCTCACAGAGTTACAGCTGTCCCGTCAAGAAGCCTTTCGCTAAGACAGTTCTTGTGGAATTGGCAAAGGGATATTTGGGAGCCCATAGAGGCCTATGGTGAAAAAGGAAATATCCTCAGATGAAATCTGGAAAGAAGCTTTCTGAGAAACTGCTTAGGGTTCTGTTAATTCATCTCACAGAGTTACATCTGTATTTCGTGGATCTCTTTGCTAGCCTTATTTCTGTGGAATCTGAGAACAGATATTTCGGATCCCTTTGAAGACTATAGGGCCAAAGGAAATAGCCTCCGATAACAAAGAGAAAGAAGCTTTCTGAGAAACTTCTTTGTGTTCTGTGAAATCATCTCACAGAGTTACAGCTTTCCCCTCAAGAAGCCTTTCGCTATGACAGTTCTTGTGGAATTGGCAATGTGATATTTGGAAGCCCATAGAGGGTTATGGTGAAAAAGGAAATATCCTCAGATGAAATCTGGAAAGAAGCTTTCTGAGAAACTGCTTAGGGTTCTGTTAATTCATCTCACAGAGTTACAGCTGTATTTCGTGGATCTTTTTGCTAGCCTTATTTGTGTGGAATCTGAGAACATATATTTCGGATCCCTTTGAAGCCTATAGGGCCAAAGGAAATATCCTCCGATAACAAAGAGAAAGAAGCTTTCTGAGAAACTTCTTTGTGTTCTGTGAAATCATCTCACAGAGTTACAGCTTTGCCCTCAAGAAGCCTTTCGCTAAGGCAGTTCTTGTGAAATTGGCAAAGGGATATTTGGAAGCCCATAGAGGGCTATGGTGAAAAAGGAAATATCCTCAGATGAAATCTGGAAAGAAGCTTTCTGAGAAACTGCTTAGTGTTCTGTTAATTCATCTCACAGAGTTACATCTGTATTTCGTGGATCTCTTTGCTAGCCTTATTTCTGTGGAATCTGAGAACAGATATTTCGGATCCCTTTGAAGACTAAAGGACCAAAGGGAATATCCTCCGATAACAAAGAGAAAGAAGCTTTCTGAGAAACTTCTTTGTGTTCTGTGAAATCATCTCACAGAGTTACAGCTTTCCCCTCATGAAGCCTTTCGCTAAGCAGTTCTTGTGGAATTGGCAAAGGGATATTTGGAAGCCCGTAGAGGGCTATGGTGAAAAAGGAAATATCCTCAGATGAAATCTGGAAAGAAGCTTTCTGAGAAACTGCTTAGTGTTCTGTTAATTCATCTCACAGAGTTACATCTGTATTTCGTGGATCTCTTTGCTAGCCTTATTTCTGTGGAATCTGAGAAGAGATATTTCGGATCCCTTTGAAGATTATAGGGCCAAAGGATATATCCTCCGATAACAAAGAGAAAGAAGCTTTCTGAGAAACTTCTTTGTGTTCTGTGAAATCATCTCACAGAGTTACAGCTTTCCCCTCAAGAAGCCTTTCGCTAAGGCAGTTCTTGTGGAATTGGCAAAGTGATATTTGGAAGTCCATAGAGGGTTACGGTGAAAAAGGAAATATCCTCAGATGAAATCTGGAAAGAAGCTTTCTGAGAAACTGCTTAGTGTTCTGTTAATTCATGTCACAGAGTTACATCTGTATTTCCTGGATCTCTTTGCTAGCCTTATTTCTGTGGAATCTGAGAACAGATATTTCGGATCCCTTTGAAGACTATAGGGCCAAAGGAAATATCCTCCGATAACAAAGAGAAAGATGGTTTCTGAGAAACTGCTTTGTGTTCTGTGAAATCATCTCACAGAGTTACAGCTTTCCCCTCAAGAAGCCTTTCGCTAAGACAGTTCTTGTGGAATTGGGAAAGTGATATTTGGAAGCCCATAGAGGGCTATGGTGAAAAAGGAAATATCCTCAGATGGAATCTGGAAAGAAGCTTTCTGAGAAACTGGTTAGTGTTTTGTTAACTCATCTCACAGAGTTACATCTGTATTTCGTGGATCTCTTTGCTAGCCTTATTTCTGTGGAATCTGAGAACAGATATTTCGGATCCCTTTGAAGACTATAGGGCCAAAGGAAATATCCTCCGATAACAAAGAGAAAGAAGCTTTCTGAGAAACTTCTTTGTGTTCTGTGAAATCATCTCACAGAGTTACAGCTTTCCCCTCAAGAAGCCTTTTGCTAAGACAGTTCTTGTGTAATTGGCAAAGGGATATTTGGGAGCCCTTAGAGGCCTATGGTGAAAACGGAAATATCCTCAGATGAAATCTGGAAAGAAGCTTTCTGAGAAACTGCTTAGTGTTCTGTTAATTCATCTCACAGAGTTACATCTGTATTTCGTGGATCTCTTTGCTAGCCTTATTTCTGTGGAATCTGAGAACAGATATTTCGGATCCCTTTGAAGACGATAGGGCCAAAGGAAATATCCTCCGATAACAAAGAGAAAGAAGCTTTCTGAGAAACTTCTTTGTATTCTGTGAAATCATCTCACAGAGTTACAGCTTTCCCCTCAAGAAGCCTTTCGCTAAGACAGTTCTTGTGGAATTGGCAAAGTGATATTTGGAAGGCCATAGAGGGCTATGTTGAAAAAGGAAATATCCTCAGATGAAATCTGGAAAGAAGCTTTCTGAGAAACTGCTCTGTGATGTGTGACTTCCACTCACAGAGTTACATCTGTATTTCGCTGATCTCTTTGCTAGCCTTATTTCTGTGGAATCTGAGAACAGATATTTCGGATCCCTTTGAAGACTATAGGGCCAAAGAAAATATCCTCCGATAACAAAGAGAAAGAAGCTTTCTGAGAAACTTCTTTGTGTTCTGTGAAATCATCTCACAGAGTTACAGCTTTCCCCTCAAGAAGCCTTTCGCTAAGACAGTTCTTGTGGAATTGGCAAAGGGATATTTGGGAGCCCATAAAGGCCTATGGTGAAAAAGGAAATATCCTCAGATGAAATCTGGAAAGAAGCTTTCGGAGAAACTGCTTAGTGTTCTGTAAATTCATCTCACCGAGTTACATCTGTATTTCGTGGATCTCTTTGCTAGCCTTATTTCTGTGGAATCTGAGAACAGATATTTCGGATCCCTTTGAAGACTATAGGGCCAAAGGAAATAGCCTCCGATAACAAAGAGAAAGAAGCTTTCTGAGAAACTTCTTTGTGTTCTGTGATATCATCTCACAGAGTTACAGCTTTCCCCTCAAGAAGCCTTTCGCTATGACAGTTCTTTGGAATTGTCAATGTGATATTTGGAAGCCCATGGAGGGTTATGGTGAAAAAGGAAATATCCTCAGATGAAATCTGGAAAGAAGCTTTCTGAGAAACTGCTTAGGGTTCTGTTAATTCATCTCACAGAGTTACATCTGTATTTCGTGGATCTCTTTGCTAGCCTTATTTCTGTGGAATCTGAGAACAGATATTTCGGATCCCTTTGAAGACTATAGGGCCAAAGGAAATATCCTCCGATAACAAAGAGAAAGAAGCTTTCTGAGAAACTTCTTTGTGTTCTGTGAAATCATCTCACAGAGTTACAGCTTTCCCCTCAAGAAGCCTTTCGCTAAGACAGTTCTTGTGGAATTGGCAAAGTGATATTTGGAAGCCCTTAGAGGGCTATGGTGAAAAAGGAAATATCCTCAGATGAAATCTGGAAAGAAGCTTTCTGAGAAACTGCTCTGTGATGTGTGGCTTCCACACACAGAGTTACATCTGTATTTCGCTGATCTCTTTGCTAGCCTTATTTCTGTGGAATCTGAGAACAGATATTTCGGATCCCTTTGAAGACTATAGGGCCAAAGGAAATATCCTCCGATAACAAAGAGAAAGAAGCTTTCTGAGAAACTTCTTTGTGTTCTGTGAAATCATCTCACAGAGTTACAGCTTTCCGCTCAAGAAGCCTTTCGCTAAGACAGTTCTTGTGGAATTGGCAAAGGGATATTTGGGAGCCCATAGAGGCCTATGGTGAAAAAGGAAATATCCTCAGATGAAATCTGGAAAGAAGCTTTCTGAGAAACTGCTTAGGGTTCTGTTAATTCATCTCACAGAGTTACATCTGTATTTCGTGGATCTCTTTGCTAGCCTTATTTCTGTGGAATCTGAGAACAGATATTTCGGATCCCTTTGAAGACTATAGGGCCAAAGGAAATAGCCTCCGATAACAAAGAGAAAGAAGCTTTCTGAGAAACTTCTTTGTGTTCTGTGAAATCATCTCACAGAGTTACAGCTTTCCCCTCAAGAAGCCTTTCGCTAAGACAGTTCTTGTGGAATTGGCAAAGGGATATTTGGGAGCCCATAGAGGCCTATGGTGAAAAAGGAAATATCCTCAGATGAAATCTGGAAAGAAGCTTTCTGAGAAACTGCTTAGTGCTCTGTTAATTCATCTCACAGAGTTACATCTGTATTTCGTGGATCTCTTTGCTAGCCTTATTTCTGTGGAATCTGAGAACAGATATTTCGGATCCCTTTGAAGACTATAGGGCCAAAGGAAATAGCCTCCGATAACAAAGAGAAAGAAGTTTTCTGAGAAACTTCTTTGTGTTCTGTGAAATCATCTCACAGAGTTACAGCTTTCCCCTCAAGAAGCCTTTCGCTATGACAGTTCTTGTGGAATTGGCCATGTGATATTTGGAAGCCCATAGAGGGTTATGGTGAAAAAGGAAATATCCTCAGATGAAATCTGGAAAGAAGCTTTCTGAGAAACTGCTTAGGGTTCTGTTAATTCATCTCACAGAGTTACAGCTGTATTTCGTGGATCTTTTTGCTAGCCTTATTTCTGTGGAATCTGAGAACATATATTTCGGATCCCTTTGAAGCCTATAGGGCCAAAGGAAATATCCTCCGATAACAAAGAGAAAGAAGCTTTCTGAGAAACTTCTTTGTGTTCTGTGAAATCATCTCACAGAGTTACAGCTTTGCCCTCAAGAAGCCTTTCGCTAAGGCAGTTCTTGTGAAATTGGCAAAGGGATATTTGGAAGCCCATAGAGGGCTATGGTGAAAAAGGAAATATCCTCAGATGAAATCTGGAAAGAAGCTTTCTGAGAAACTGCTTAGTGTTCTGTTAATTCATCTCACAGAGTTACATCTGTATTTCGTGGATCTCTTTGCTAGCCTTATTTCTGTGGAATCTGAGAACAGATATTTCGGATCCCTTTGAAGACTAAAGGACCAAAGGGAATATCCTCCGATAACAAAGAGAAAGAAGCTTTCTGAGAAACTTCTTTGTGTTCTGTGAAATCATCTCACAGAGTTACAGCTTTCCCCTCATGAAGCCTTTCGCTAAGCAGTTCTTGTGGAATTGGCAAAGGGATATTTGGAAGCCCGTAGAGGGCTATGGTGAAAAAGGAAATATCCTCAGATGAAATCTGGAAAGAAGCTTTCTGAGAAACTGCTTAGTGTTCTGTTAATTCATCTCACAGAGTTACATCTGTATTTCGTGGATCTCTTTGCTAGGCTTATTTCTGTGGAATCTGAGAAGAGATATTTCGGATCCCTTTGAAGACTATAGGGCCAAAGGATATATCCTCCGATAACAAAGAGAAAGAAGCTTTCTGAGAAACTTCTTTGTGTTCTGTGAAATCATCTCACAGAGTTACAGCTTTCCCCTCAAGAAGCCTTTCGCTAAGGCAGTTCTTGTGGAATTGGCAAAGTGATATTTGGAAGTCCATAGAGGGTTACGGTGAAAAAGGAAATATCCTCAGATGAAATCTCGAAAGAAGCTTTCTGAGAAACTGCTTAGTGTTCTGTTAATTCATGTCACAGAGTTACATCTGTATTTCCTGGATCTCTTTGCTAGCCTTATTTCTGTGGAATCTGAGAACAGATATTTCGGATCCCTTTGAAGACTATAGGGCCAAAGGAAATATCCTCCGATAACAAAGAGAAAGATGGTTTCTGAGAAACTGCTTTGTGCTCTGTGAAATCATCTCACAGAGTTACAGCTTTCCCCTCAAGAAGCCTTTCGCTAAGACAGTTCTTGTGGAATTGGGAAAGTGATATTTGGAAGCCCATAGAGGGCTATGGTGAAAAAGGAAATATCCTCAGATGGAATCTGGAAAGAAGCCTTCTGAGAAACTGGTTAGTGTTCTGTTAACTCATCTCACAGAGTTACATCTGTATTTCGTGGATCTCTTTGCTAGCCTTATTTCTGTGGAATCTGAGAACAGATATTTCGGATCCCTTTGAAGACTATAGGGCCAAAGGAAATATCCTCCGATAACAAAGAGAAAGAAGCTTTCTGAGAAACTTCTTTGTGTTCTGTGAAATCATCTCACAGAGTTACAGCTTTCCCCTCAAGAAGCCTTTTGCTAAGACAGTTCTTGTGTAATTGGCAAAGGGATATTTGGGAGCCCTTAGAGGCCTATGGTGAAAAAGGAAATATCCTCAGATGAAATCTGGAAAGAAGCTTTCTGAGAAACTGCTTAGTGTTCTGTAAATTCATCTCACCGAGTTACATCTGTATTTCGTGGATCTCTTTGCTAGCCTTATTTCTGTGGAATCTGAGAACAGATATTTCGGATCCCTTTGAAGAATATAGGGCCAAAGGAAATATCCTCCGATAACAAAGAGAAAGAAGCTTTCTGAGAAACTTCTTTGTGTTCTGTGAAATCATCTCACAGAGTTACAGCTTTCCCCTCAAGAAGCCTTTCGCTATGACAGTTCTTGTGGAATTGGCAATGTGATATTTGGAAGCCCATAGAGGGTTATGGTGAAAAAGGAAATATCCTCAGATGAAATCTGGAAAGATGCTTTCGGAGAAACTGCTTAGTGTTCTGTTAATTCATCTCACAGAGTTACATCTGTATTTCCTGGATCTCTTTGCTAGCCTTATTTCTGTGGAATCTGAGAACAGATATTTCGGATCCCTTTGAAGACTATAGGGCCAAAGGAAATATCCTCCGATAACAAAGAGAAAGAAGCTTTCTGAGAAACTTCTTTGTTTTCTGTAAAATCATCTCACAGAGTTACAGCTTTCCCCTCAAGAAGCCTTTCGCTAAGACAGTTCTTGTGGAATTGGCAAAGTGATATTTGGAAGGCCATAGAGGGCTATGGTGAAAAAGGAAATATTCTCAGATGAAATCTGGAAAGAAGCTTTCTGAGAAACTGCTCTGTGATGTGTGACTTCCACTCACAGAGTTACATCTGTATTTCGCTGATCTCTTTGCTAGCCTTATTTCTGTGGAATCTGAGAACAGATATTTCGGATCCCTTTGAAGACTATAGGGCCAAAGAAAATATGCTCCGATAACAAAGAGAAAGAAGCTTTCTGAGAAACTTCTTTGTGTTCTGTGAAATCATCTCACAAAGTTACAGCTTTCCCCTCAAGAAGCCTTTCGCTAAGACAGTTCTTGTGGAATTGGCAAAGGGATATTTGGGAGCCCATAAAGGCCTATGGTGAAAAAGGAAATATCCTCAGATGAAATCTGGAAAGAAGCTTTCTGAGAAACTGCTTAGTGTTCTGTAAATTCATCTCACCGAGTTATTTCTGTATTTCGTGGATCTCTTTGCTAGCCTTATTTCTGTGGAATCTGAGAACAGATATTTCGGATCCCTTTGAAGACTATAGGGCCAAAGGAAATAGCCTCCGATAACAAAGAGAAAGAAGCTTTCTGAGAAACTTCTTTGTGTTCTGTGAAATCATCTCACAGAGTTACAGCTTTCCCCTCAAGAAGCCTTTCGCTATGACAGTTCTTGTGGAATTGTCAATGTGATATTTGGAAGCCCATGGAGGGTTATGGTGAAAAAGGAAATATCCTCAGATGAAATCTGGAAAGAAGCTTTCTGAGAAACTGCTCTGTGATGTGTGACTTCCACTCACAGAGTTACATCTGTATTTCGCTGATCTCTTTGGTAGCCTTATTTCTGTGGAATCTGAGAAGAGATATTTCGGATCCCTTTGAAGACTATAGGACCAAAGGGAATATCCTTCGATAACAAAGAGAAAGAAGCTTTCTGAGAAACTTCTTTGTGTTCTGTGAAATCATCTCACAGAGTTACAGCTTTCCCCTCAAGAAGCCTTTCGCTAAGACAGTTCTTGTGGAATTGGCAAAGGGATATTTGTAAGCCCGTAGAGGGCTATGGTGAAAAAGGAAATATCCTCAGATGAAATCTGGAAAGAAGCTTTCTGAGAAACTGCTTAGTGTTCTGTTAATTCATCTCACAGAGTTACATCTGTATTTCGTGGATCTCTTTGCTAGGCTTATTTCTGTGGAATCTGAGAAGAGATATTTCGGATCCCTTTGAAGACTATAGGGCCAAAGGAAATATCCTCCGATAACAAAGAGAAAGAAGCTTTCTGAGAAACTTCTTTGTGTTCTGTGAAATCATCTCACAGAGTTACAGCTTTCCCCTCAAGAAGCCTTTCGCTAAGACAGTTCTTGTGGAATTGGCAAAGGGATATTTGGGAGCCCATAGAGGCCTATGGTGAAAAAGGAAATATCCTCAGATGAAATCTGGAAAGAAGCTTTCTGAGAAACTGCTTTGGGTTCTGTTAATTCATCTCACAGAGTTACATCTGTATTTCGTGGATCTCTTTGCTAGCCTTATTTCTGTGGAATCTGAGAACAGATATTTCGGATCCCTTTGAAGACGATAGGGCCAAAGGAAATATCCTCCGATAACAAAGAGAAAGAAGCTTTCTGAGAAACTTCTTTGTGTTCTGTGAAATCATCTCACAGAGTTACAGCTTTCCCCTCAAGAAGCCTTTCGCTAAGACAGTTCTTGTGGAATTGGCAAAGTGATATTTGGAAGGCCATAGAGGGCTATGGTGAAAAAGGAAATATCGTCAGATGAAATCTGGAAAGAAGCTTTCTGAGAAACTGCTCTGTGATGTGTGACTTCCACTCACAGAGTTACATCTGTATTTCGCTGATCTCTTTGCTAGCCTTATTTCTGTGGAATCTGAGAACAGATATTTCGGATCCCTTTGAAGACTATAGGGTCAAAGAAAATATCCTCCGATAACAAAGAGAAAGAAGCTTTCTGAGAAACTTCTTTGTGTTCTGTGAAATCATCTCACAGAGTTACAGCTTTCCCCTCAAGAAGCCTTTCGCTAAGACAGTTCTTGTGGAATTGTCAATGTGATATTTGGAAGCCCATGGAGGGTTATGGTGAAAAAGGAAATATCCTCAGATGAAATCTGGAAAGAAGCTTTCTGAGAAACTGCTTAGGGTTCTGTTAATTCATCTCACAGAGTTACATCTGTATTTCGTGGATCTCTTTGCTGGCCTTATTTCTGTGGAATCTGAGAACAGATATTTCGGATCCCATTGAAGACTATAGGGCCAAAGGAAATATCCTCCGATAACAAAGAGAAAGAAGCTTTCTGAGAAACTGCTTTGTGTTCTGTGAAATCATCTCACAGAGTTACAGCTTTCCCCTCAAGAAGCCTTTCGCTAAGACAGTTCTTGTGGAATTGGCAAAGTGATATTTGGAAGCCCATAGAGGGCTATGGTGAAAAAGGAAATATCCTCAGATGAAATGTGGAAAGAAGCTTTCTGAGAAACTGCTCTGTGATGTGTGGCTTCCACTCACAGAGTTACATCTGTATTTCGCTGATCTCTTTGCTAGCCTTATTTCTGTGGAATCTGAGAACAGATATTTCGGATCCCTTTGAAGACTATAGGGCCAAAGGAAATATCCTCCGATAACAAAGAGAAAGAAGCTTTCTGAGAAACTTCTTTGTGTTCTGTGAAATCATCTCACAGAGTTACAGCTTTCCCCTCAAGAAGCCTTTCGCTAAGACAGTTCTTGTGGAATTGGCAAAGGGATATTTGGGAGCCCATAGAGGCCTATGGTGAAAAAGGAAATATCCTCAGATGAAATCTGGAAAGAAGCTTTCTGAGAAACTGCTTAGTGTTCTGTTAATTCATCTCACAGAGTTACATCTGTATTTCGTGGATCTCTTTGCTAGCCTTATTTCTGTGGAATCTGAGAACAGATATTTCGGATCCCTTTGAAGACTATAGGGCCAAAGGAAATATCCTCCGATAACAAAGAGAAAGAAGCTTTCCGAGAAACTTCTTTGTGTTCTGTGAAATCATCTCACAGAGTTACAGCTTTCCCCTCAAGAAGCCTTTCGCTATGACAGTTCTTGTGGAATTGGCAATGTGATATTTGGAAGCCCATAGAGGGTTATGGTGAAAAAGGAAATATCCTCAGATGAAATCTGGAAAGAAGCTTTCTGAGAAACTGCTTAGGGTTCTGTTAATTCATCTCACAGAGTTACAGCTGTATTTCGTGGATCTTTTTGCTAGCCTTATTTCTGTGGAATCTGAGAACATATATTTCGGATCCCTTTGAAGCCTATAGGGCCAAAGGAAATATCCTCCGATAACAAAGAGAAAGAAGCTTTCTGAGAAACTTCTTTGTGTTCTGTGAAATCATCTCACAGAGTTACAGCTTTGCCCTCAAGAAGCCTTTCGCTAAGGCAGTTCTTGTGAAATTGGCAAAGGGATATTTGGAAGCCCATAGAGGGCTATGGTGAAAAAGGAAATATCCTCAGATGAAATCTGGAAAGAAGCTTTCTGAGAAACTGCTTAGTGTTCTGTTAATTCATCTCACAGAGTTACATCTGTATTTCGTGGATCTCTTTGCTAGCCTTATTTCTGTGGAATCTGAGAACAGATATTTCGGATCCCTTTGAAGACTATAGGACCAAAGGGAATATCCTCCGATAACAAAGAGAAAGAAGCTTTCTGAGAAACTTCTTTGTGTTCTGTGAAATCATCTCACAGAGTTACAGCTTTCCCCTCAAGAAGCCTTTCGCTAAGCAGTTCTTGTGGAATTGGGAAAAGGGATATTTGGAAGCCCGTAGAGGGCTATGGTGAAAAAGGAAATATCCTCAGATGAAATCTGGAAAGAAGCTTTCTGAGAAACTGCTTAGTGTTCTGTTAATTCATCTCACAGAGTTACATCTGTATTTCGTGGATCTCTTTGCTAGGCTTATTTCTGTGGAATCTGAGAAGAGATATTTCGGATCCCTTTGAAGACTATAGGGCCAAAGGATATATCCTCCGATAACAAAGTGAAAGAAGCTTTCTGAGAAACTTCTTTGTGTTCTGTGAAATCATCTTACAGAGTTACAGCTTTCCCCTCAAGAAGCCTTTCGCTAAGGCAGTTCTTGTGGAATTGGCAAAGTGATATTTGGAAGTCCATAGAGGGTTACGGTGAAAAGGAAATATCCTCAGATGAAATCTGGAAAGAAGCTTTCTGAGAAACTGCTTAGTGTTCTGTTAATTCATCTCACAGAGTTACATCTGTATTTCCTGGATCTCTTTACTAGCCTTATTTCTGTGGAATCTGAGAACAGATATTTCGGATCCCTTTGAAGACTATAGGGCCAAAGGAAATATCCTCCGATAACAAAGAGAAAGATGGTTTCTGAGAAACTGCTTTGTGTTCTGTGAAATCATCTCACAGAGTTACAGCTTTCCCCTCAAGAAGCCTTTCGCTAAGACAGTTCTTGTGGAATTGGGAAAGTGATATTTGGAAGCCCATAGAGGGCTATGGTGAAAAAGGAAATATCCTCAGATGGAATCTGGAAAGAAGCTTTCTGAGAAACTGGTTAGTGTTCTGTTAACTCATCTCACAGAGTTACATCTGTATTTCGTGGATCTCTTTGCTAGCCTTATTTCTGTGGAATCTGAGAACAGATATTTCGGATCCCTTTGAAGACTATAGGGCCAAAGGAAATATCCTCCGATAACAAAGAGAAAGAAGCTTTCTGAGAAACTTCTTTGTGTTCTGTGAAATCATCTCACAGAGTTACAGCTTTCCCCTCAAGAAGCCTTTCGCTAAGACAGTTCTTGTGGAATTGGCAAAGGGATATTTGGGAGCCCTTAGAGGCCTATGGTGAAAAAGGAAATATCCTCAGATGAAATCTGGAAAGAAGCTTTCTGAGAAACTGCTTAGTGTTCTGTAAATTCATCTCACCGAGTTACATCTGTATTTCGTGGATCTCTTTGCTAGCCTTATTTCTGTGGAATCTGAGAACAGATATTTCGGATCCCTTTGAAGACTATAGGGCCAAAGGAAATATCCTCCGATAACAAAGAGAAAGAAGCTTTCTGAGAAACTTCTTTGTGTTCTGTGAAATCATCTCACAGAGTTACAGCTTTCCCCTCAAGAAGCCTTTCGCTAAGACAGTTCTTGTGGAATTGGCAAAGGGATATTTGGGAGCCCATAAAGGCCTATGGTGAAAAAGGAAATATCCTCAGATGAAATCTGGAAAGAAGCTTTCTGAGAAACTGCTTAGTGTTCTGTAAATTCATCTCACCGAGTTACATCTGTATTTCGTGGATCTCTTTGCTAGCCTTATTTCTGTGGAATCTGAGAACAGATATTTCGGATCCCTTTGAAGACTATAGGGCCAAAGGAAATAGCCTCCGATAACAAAGAGAAAGAAGCTTTCTGAGAAACTTCTTTGTGTTCTGTGAAATCATCTCACAGAGTTCCAGCTTTCCCCTCAAGAAGCCTTTCGCTATGACAGTTCTTGTGGAATTGGCAATGTGATATTTGGAAGCCCATGGAGGGTTATGGTGGAAAAGGAAATATCCTCAGATGAAATCTGGAAAGAAGCTTTCTGAGAAACTGCTTAGGGTTCTGTTAATTCATCTCACAGAGTTACATCTGTATTTCGTGGATCTCTTTGCTAGCCTTATTTCTGTGGAATCTGAGAACAGATATTTCGGATCCCTTTGAAGACTATAGGGCCAAAGGAAATATCCTCCGATAACAAAGAGAAAGAAGCTTTCTGAGAAACTTCTTTGTGTTCTGTGAAATCATCTCACAGAGTTACAGCTTTGCCCTCTAGAAGCCTTTCGCTAAGGCAGTTCTTGTGAAATTGGCAAAGGGATATTTGGAAGCCCATAGAGGCCTATGGTGAAAAAGGAAATATCCTCAGATGAAATCTGGAAAGAAGCTTTCTGAGAAACTGCTTAGTGTTCTGTTAATTCATCTCACAGAGTTACATCTGTATTTCGTGGATCTCTTTGCTAGCCTTATTTCTGTGGAATCTGAGAACAGATATTTCGGATCCCTTTGAAGACTATAGGACCAAAGGGAATATCCTCCGATAACAAAGAGAAAGAAGCTTTCTTAGAAACTTCTTTGTGTTCTGTGAAATCATCTCACAGAGTTACAGCTTTCCCCTGAAGAAGCCTTTCGCTAAGACAGTTCTTGTGGAATTGGCAAAGGGATATTTGTAAGCCCGTAGAGGGCTATGGTGAAAAAGGAAATATCCTCAGATGAAATCTGGAAAGAAGCTTTCTGAGAAACTGCTTAGTGTTCTGTTAATTCATCTCACAGAGTTACATCTGTATTTCGTGGATCTCTTTGCTAGGCTTATTTCTGTGGAATCTGAGAAGAGATATTTCGGATCCTTTTGAAGACTATAGGGCCAAAGGAAATATCCTCCGATAACAAAGAGAAAGAAGCTTTCTGAGAAACTTCTTTGTGTTCTGTGAAATCATCTCACAGAGTTACAGCTTTCCCCTCAAGAAGCCTTTCGCTAAGACAGTTCTTGTGGAATTGGCAAAGTGATATTTGGAAGTCCATAGAGGGTTATGGGAAAAAGGAAATATCCTCAGATGAAATCTGGAAAGAAGCTTTCTGAGAAACTGCTTAGTGTTCTGTTAATTCGTCTCACAGAGTTACATATCTATTTCGTGGATCTCTTTGCTAGCCTTATTTCTGTGGAATCTGAGAACAGATATTTCGGATCCCTTTGAAGACTATAGGGACAAAGGAAATATCCTCCGATAACAAAGAAAAAGAAGGTTTCTGAGGAACTTCTTTGTGTTCTGTGAAATCACCTCACAGAGTTACAGCTTTCTCCTCAAGAAGCCTTTCGCTAAGACAGTTCTTGTGGAATTGGCAAAGTGATATTTGGAAGCCCATAGAGGCCTATGGTGAAAAAGGAAATATCCTCAGATGAAATCTGGAAAGAAGCTTTCTGAGAAACTGCTTAGTGTTCTGTTAATTCATCTCACAGAGTTACATCTGTATTTCGTGGATCTCTTTGCTAGCCTTATTTCTGTGGAATCTGAGAACAGATATTTCGGATCTCTTTGAAGACTATAGGGCCAAAGGAAATATCCTCAGATAACAAAGAGAAAGAAGCTTTCTGAGAAACTTCTTTGTGTTCTGTGAAATCATCTCACAGAGATACAGCTTTCCCCTCAAGAAGCCTTTCGATAAGACAGTTCTTGTGGAATTGGCAAAGGGATATTTGGAAGCCCATAGAGGCCTAGGGTGAAAAAGGAAATATCCTCAGGTGAAATCTGGAAAGAAGCTTTCTGAGAAACTGCTTAGTGTTCTGTTAATTCATCGCACAGAGTTACATCTGTATTTCGTGGATGTCTTTGCTAGCCTTATTTCTGTGGAATCTGAGAACAGATATTTCGGATCCCTTTGAAGACAATAGGGCCAAAGGAAATATCCTCCGATAACAAAGAGAAAGAAGCTCTCTAAGAAACTTCTTTGTGTTCTGTGAAATCATCTCACAGAGTTACATCTTTCCCCTCAAGAAGCCTTTCGCTATGACAGTTCTTGTGGAATTGGCAAAGGGATATTTGGAAGCCCATAGAGGGTTATGGTGAAAAAGGAAATATCCTCAGATGAAATCTGGAAAGAAGCTTTCTGAGAAACTGCTTAGTGTTCTGTTAATTCATCTCACAGATTTACAGCTGTATTTCGTGGATCTCTTTGCTAGCCTTATTTCTGTGGAATCTGAGAACAGATATTTCGGATCCCTTTGAAGACTATAGGGCCAAAGGAAATATCCTCTGATAACAAAGAGAAAGAAGCTTTCTGAGAAACTTCTTTGTGTTCTGTGAAATCATCTCACAGAGTTACAGCTTTCCCCTCAAGAAGCCTTTCGCTAAGACAGTTCTTTTGGAATTGGCAAAGGGATATTTGGAAGCCCATAGAGGCCTAGGGTGAAAAAGGAAATATCCTCAGATGAAATCTGGAAAGAAGCTTTCTGAGAAACTGCTTAGTGTACTGTTAATTCATCGCACAGAGTTACATCTGTATTTCGTGGATGTCTTTGCTAGCCTTATTTCTGTGGAATCTGAGAACAGATATTTCGGATCCCTTTGAAGACTATAGGGCCAAAGGAAATATCCTCCGATAACAAAGAGAAAGAAGCTCTCTGAGAAACTTCTTTGTGTTCTGTGAAATCATCTCACAGAGTTACAGCTTTCCCCTCAAGAATCCTTTCGCTAAGACAGTTCTTGTGGAATTGGCAAAGGGATATTTGGAAGCCCATAGAGGGTTATGGTGAAAAAGGAAATATCCTCAGATGAAATCTGGAAAGAAGCTTTCTGAGAAACTGCTTAGTGTTCTGTTAATTCATCTCACAGATTTACAGCTGTATTTCGTGGATCTCTTTGCTAGCCTTATTTCTGTGGAATCTGAGAACAGATATTTCGGATCCATTTGAAGACTATAGGGCCCAAGGAAATATCCTCGGATAACAAAGAGAAAGAAGCTTTCTGAGAAACTTCTTTGTGTTCTGTGAAATCATCTCACAGAGTTACAGCTTTCCCCTCAAGAAGCCTTTCGCTAAGACAGTTCTTGTGGAATTGGCAAAGTGATATTTGGAAGCCCATAGAGGGCTATGGTGAAAAAGGAAATATCCTCAGATGAAATCTGGAAAGAAGCTTTCTGAGAAACTGCTTAGTGTTCTGTTAATTCATCTCACAGAGTTACATCTGTATTTCGTGGATCTCTTTGCTAGCCTTATTTCTGTGGAATCTGAGAACAGATATTTCGGATCCCTTTGAAGACTATAGGGCCAAAGGAAATATCCTCCGATAACAAAGAGAAAGAAGCTTTCTGAGAAACTTCTTTGTGTTCTGTGAAATCATCTCACAGAGTTACAGCTTTCCCCTCAAGAAGCCTTTCGCTAAGACAGTTCTTGTGGAATTGGCAAAGTGATATTTGGAAGCCCATAGAGGCCTATGGTGAAAAAGGAAATATCCTCAGATGAAATCTGGAAAGAAGCTTTCTGAGAAACTGCTTAGTGTTCTGTTAATTCATCTCACAGAGTTACATCTGTATTTCGTGGATCTCTTTGCTAGCCTTATTTCTGTGGAATCTCAGAACAGATATTTCGGATCCCTTTGAAGACTATAGGACCAAAGGGAATATCCTCCGATAACAAAGAGAAAGAAGCTTTCTGAGAAACTTCTTTGTGTTCTGTGAAATCATCTCACAGAGTCACAGCTTTCCCTTCAAGAAGCCTTTCGCTAAGACAGTTCTTGTGGAATTGGCAAAGGGATATTTGGAAGCCCGTAGAGGGCTATGGTGAAAAAGGAAATATCCTCAGATGAAATCTGGAAAGAAGCTTTCTGCGAAACTGCTTAGTGTTCTGTTAATTCATCTCCCAGAGTTACATCTGTATTTCGTGGATCTCTTTGCTAGGCTTATTTCTGTGGAATCTGAGAAGAGATATTTAGGATCCCTTTGAAGACTATAGGGCCAAAGGAAATATGCTCCGATATAAAAAGAGAAAGAAGCTTTCTGAGAAACTTCTTTGTGTTCTGTGAAATCATCTCACAGAGTTACAGCTTTCCCCTCAAGAAGCCTTTCGCTAAGACAGTTCTTGTGGAATTGGCAAAGTGATATTTGGAAGCACATAGAGGGCTAAGGTGAAAAAGGAAATATCCTCAGATGAAATCTGGAAAGAAGCTTTCTGAGAAACTGCTCTGTGATGTGTGACTTCCACTCACAGAGTTACATCTGTATTTCGTGGATCTCTTTGCTAGCCTTATTTCTGTGGAATCTGAGAACAGATATTTCGGATCCCTTTGAAGACTATAGGGCCAAAGGAAATATCCTCCGATAACAAAGAGAAAGAAGCTTTCTGAGAAACTTCTTTGTGTTCTGTGAAATCATCTCACAGAGTTACAGCTTTCCCCTCAAGAAGCCTTTCGCTAAGACAGTTCTTGTGGAATTGGCAAAGTGATATTTGGAAGCCCATAGAGGGCTATGGTGAAAAAGGAAATATCCTCAGATGAAATCTGGAAAGAAGCTTTCTGAGAAACTGCTTAGTGTTCTGTTAATTCATCTCACAGAGTTACATCTGTATTTCGTGGATCTCTTTGCTAGCCTTATTTCTGTGGAATCTGAGAACAGATATTTCGGATCCCTTTGAAGACTATAGGGCCAAAGGAAATATCCTCCGATAACAAAGAGAAAGAAGCTTTCTGAGAAACTTCTTTGTGTTCTGTGAAATCATCTCACAGAGTTCCAGCTTTCCCCTCAAGAAGCCTTTCGTTAAGACAGTTCTTGTGTTATTGGCAAAGTGATATTAGGAAGTCCATAGAGGGTTATGGTGAAAAAGGAAATATCCTCAGATGGAATCTGGAAAGAAGCTTTCTGAGAAACTGCTTAGTGTCCTGTTAATTCATCTCACAGAGTTACATCTATATTTCGTGGATCTCTTGCTAGCCTTATTTCTGTGTGATCTGAGAACAGATATTTCGGATCCCTTTGAAGACTATAGGGCCAAAGGAAATATCCTATGATAACAAAGAGAAAGAAGCTTTCTGAGAAACTTCTTTGTGTTCTGTGAAATCATCTCACAGAGTTACAGCTTTCCCCTCAAGAAGCCTTTCGCTATGACAGTTCTTGTGGAATTGGCAATGTGATATTTGGAAGCCCATAGAGGGTTATGGTGAAAAAGGAAATATCCTCAGATGAAATCTGGAAAGATGCTTTCGGAGAAACTGCTTAGGGTTCTGTTAATTCATCTCACAGAGTTACATCTGTATTTCGTGGATCTCTTTGCTAGCCTTATTTCTGTGGAATCTGAGAACAGATATTTCGGATCCCTTTGAAGACTATGGGGCCAAAGGAAATATCCTCCTTAACAAAGAGAAAGAAGCTTTCTGAGAAACTTCTTTGTGTTCTGTGAAATCATCTCACAGAGTTACAGCTTTCCCCTCATGAAGCCTTTCGCTAAGACAGTTCTTGTGGAATTGGCAAAGTGATATTTGGAAGCCCATAGAGGGCTATGGTGAAAAAGGAAATATCCTCAGATGAAATCTGGAAAGAAGCTATCTGAGAAACTGCTCTGTGATGTGTGACTTCCACTCACAGAGTTACATCTGTATTTCGCTGATCTCTTTGCTAGCCTTATTTCTGTGGAATCTGAGAACAGATATTTCGGATCCCTTTGAAGACTATAGGGCCAAAGGAAATATCCTCCGATAACAAAGAGAAAGAAGCTTTCTGAGAAACTTCTTTGTGTTCTGTGAAATCATCTCACAGAGTCACAGCTTTCCCCTCAAGAAGCCTTTCGCTAAGACAGTTCTTGTGGAATTGGCAAAGGGATATTTGGGAGCCCATAAAGGCCTATGGTGAAAAAGGAAATATCCTCAGATGAAATCTGGAAAGAAGCTTTCTGAGAAACTGCTTAGTGTTCTGTAAATTCATCTCACCGATTTACATCTGTATTTCGTGGATCTCTTTGCTAGCCTTATTTCTGTGGAATCAGAGCAGATATTTCGGATCCCTTTGAAGACTATAGGGCCAAAGGAAATATCCTCCGATAACAAAGAGAAAGAAGCTTTCTGAGAAACTTCTTTGTGTTCTGTGAAATCATCTCACAGAATTACAGCTTTCCCCTCAAGAAACCTTTCGCTATGACAGTTCTTGTGGAATTGGCAATGTGATATTTGGAAGCCCATAGAGGGTTATGGTGAAAAAGGAAATATCCTCAGATGAAATCTGGAAAGAAGCTTTCTGAGAAACTGCTTAGGGTTCTGTTAATTCATCTCACAGAGTTACATCTGTATTTCGTGGATCTCTTTGCTAGCCTTATTTCTGTGGAATCTGAGAACAGATATTTCGGATCCCTTTGAAGACTATAGGGCCAAAGGAAATATCCTCCGATAACAAAGAGAAAGAAGCTTTCTGAGAAACTTCTTTGTGTTCTGTGAAATCATCTCACAGCGTTACAGCTTTCCCCTCAAGAAGCCTTTCGCTAAGACAGTTCTTGTGGAATTGGCAAAGTGATATTTGGAAGCCCATAGAGGGCTATGGTGAAAAAGGAAATATCCTCAGATGATATCTGGAAAGAAGCTTTCTGAGAAACTGCTCTGTGATGTGTGACTTCCGCTCACAGAGTTACATCTGTATTTCGCTGATCTCTTTGCTAGCCTTATTTCTGTGGAATCTGAGAACAGATATTTCGGATCCCTTTGAAGACTATAGGGCCAAAGGAAATATCCTCCGATAACAAAGAGAAAGAAGCTTTCTGAGAAACTTCTTTGTGTTCTGTGAAATCATCTCACAGAGTTACAGCTTTCCCCTCAAGAAGCCTTTCGCTATGACAGTTCTTGTGGAATTGGCAATGTGATATTTGGAAGCCCATAGAGGGTTATGGTGAAAAAGGAAATATCCTCAGATGAAATCTGGAAAGAAGCTTTCTGAGAAACTGCTTAGGGTTCTGTTAATTCATCTCACAGAGTTACATCTGTATTTCGTGGATCTCTTTGCTAGCCTTATTTCTGTGGAATCTGAGAACAGATATTTAGGATCCCTTTGAAGACTATAGGGCCAAAGGAAATATCCTCCGATAACAAAGAGAAAGAAGCTTTCTGAGAAACTTCTTTGTGTTCTGTGAAATCATCTCACAGAGTTACAGCTTTCCCTTCAAGAAGCCTTTCGCTAAGACAGTTCTTGTGGAATTGGCAAAGTGATATTTGGAAGTCCATAGAGGGTTATGGTGAAAAAGGAAATATCCTCAGATGAAATCTGGAAAGAAGCTTTCTGAGAAACTGCTTAGTGTTCTGTTAATTCATCTCACAGAGTTACATATCTATTTCGTGGATCTCTTTGCTAGCCTTATTTCTGTGGAATCTGAGAACAGATATTATGGATCGCTTTGAAGACTATAGGGCCAAAGGAAATATCCTCCGATAACAAAGAGAAAGAAGCTTTCTGAGAAACTTCTTTGTGTTCTGTGAAATCATCTCACAGAGTTACAGCTTTCCCCTCAAGAAGCCTTTCGCTAAGACAGTTCTTGTGGAATTGGCAAAGTGATATTTGGAAGCCCATAGAGGGCTATGGTGAAAAAGGAAATATCCTCAGATGAAATCTGGAAAGAAGCTTTCTGAGAAACTGCTCTGTGATGTGTGACTTCCACTCACAGAGTTACATCTGTATTTCGTGGATCTCTTTGCTAGCCTTATTTCTGTGGAATCTGAGAACAGATATTTCGGATCCCTTTGAAGACTATAGGGCCAAAGGAAATATCCTCCGATAACAAAGAGAAAGACGCTTTCTGAGAAACTTCTTTGTGTTCTGTGAAATCATCTCACAGAGTTAGAGCTTTCCCCTCAAGAAGCCTTTCGCTAAGACAGTTCTTGTGGAATTGGCAAAGTGATATTTGGAAGCCCATAGAGGGCTATGGTGAAAAAGGAAATATCCTCAGATGAAATCTGGAAAGAAGCTTTCTGAGAAACTGCTCTGTGATGTGTGACTTCCACTCACAGAGTTACATCTGTATTTCGTGGATCTCTTTGCTAGCCTTATTTCTGTGGAATCTGAGAACAGATATTTCGGATCCCTTTGAAGACTATAGGGCCAAAGGAAATATCCTCCGATAACAAAGAGAAAGAAGCTTTCTGAGAAACTTCTTTGTGTTCTGTGAAATCATCTCACAGAGTTACAGCTTTGCCCTCTAGAAGCCTTTCGCTAAGGCAGTTCTTGTGAAATTGGCAAAGGGATATTTGGAAGCCCATAGAGGCCTATGGTGAAAAAGGAAATATCCTCAGATGAAATCCGGAAAGAAGCTTTCTGAGAAACTGCTTAGTGTTCTGTTAATTCATCTCACAGAGTTACATCTGTATTTCGTGGATCTCTTTGCTAGCCTTATTTCTGTGGAATCTGAGAACAGATATTTCGGATACCTTTGAAGACTATAGGACCAAAGGGAATATCCTCCGATAACAAAGAGAAAGAAGCTTTCTGAGAAACTTCTTGGTGTTCTGTGAAATCATCTCACAGAGTTACAGCTTTCCCCTCAAGAAGCCTTTCGCTAAGACAGTTCTTGTGGAATTGGCAAAGGGATATTTGTAAGCCCGTAGAGGGCTATGGTGAAAAAGGAAATATCCTCAGATGAAATCTGGAAAGAAGCTTTCTGAGAAACTGCTTAGTGTTCTGTTAATTCATCTCACAGAGTTACATCTGTATTTCGTGGATCTCTTTGCTAGGCTTATTTCTGTGGAATCTGAGAAGAGATATTTCGGATCCTTTTGAAGACTATAGGGCCAAAGGAAATATCCTCCGATAACAAAGAGAAAGAAGCTTTCTGAGAAACTTCTTTGTGTTCTGTGAAATCATCTCACAGAGTTACAGCTTTCCCCTCAAGAAGCCTTTCGCTAAGACAGTTCTTGTGGAATTGGCAAAGTGATATTTGGAAGTCCATAGAGGGTTATGGGAAAAAGGAAATATCCTCAGATGAAATCTGGAAAGAAGCTTTCTGAGAAACTGCTTAGTGTTCTGTTAATTCATCTCACAGAGTTACATATCTATTTCGTGGATCTCTTTGCTAGCCTTATTTCTGTGGAATCTGAGAACAGATATTTCGGATCCCTTTGAAGACTATAGGGACAAAGGAAATATCCTCCGATAACAAAGAGAAAGAAGGTTTCTGAGGAACTTCTTTGTGTTCTGTGAAATCACCTCACAGAGTTACAGCTTTCTCCTCAAGAAGCCTTTCGCTAAGACAGTTCTTGTGGAATTGGCAAAGTGATATTTGGAAGCCCATAGAGGCCTATGGTGAAAAAGGAAATATCCTCAGATGAAATCTGGAAAGAAGCTTTCTGAGAAACTGCTTAGTGTTCTGTTAATTCATCTCACAGAGTTACATCTGTATTTCGTGGATCTCTTTGCTAGCCTTATTTCTGTGGAATCTGAGAACAGATATTTCGGATCTCTTTGAAGACTATAGGGCCAAAGGAAATATCCTCCGATAACAAAGAGAAAGAAGCTTTCTGAGAAACTTCTTTGTGTTCTGTGAAATCATCTCACAGAGATACAGCTTTCCCCTCAAGAAGCCTTTCGCTAAGACAGTTCTTGTGGAATTGGCAAAGGGATATTTGGAAGCCCATAGAGGCCTAGGGTGAAAAAGGAAATATCCTCAGGTGAAATCTGGAAAGAAGCTTTCTGAGAAACTGCTTAGTGTTCTGTTAATTCATCGCACAGAGTTACATCTGTATTTCGTGGATGTCTTTGCTAGCCTTATTTCTGTGGAATCTGAGAACAGATATTTCGGATCCCTTTGAAGACAATAGGGCCAAAGGAAATATCCTCCGATAACAAAGAGAAAGAAGCTCTCTGAGAAACTTCTTTGTGTTCTGTGAAATCATCTCACAGAGTTACATCTTTCCCCTCAAGAAGCCTTTCGCTAAGACAGTTCTTGTGGAATTGGCAAAGGGATATTTGGAAGCCCATAGAGGGTTATGGTGAAAAAGGAAATATCCTCAGATGAAATCTGGAAAGAAGCTTTCTGAGAAACTGCTTAGTGTTCTGTTAATTCATCTCACAGATTTACAGCTGTATTTCGTGGATCTCTTTGCTAGCCTTATTTCTGTGGAATCTGAGAACAGATATTTCTGATCCCTTTGAAGACTATAGGGCCCAAGGAAATATCCTCCGATAACAAAGAGAAAGAAGCTTTCTGAGAAACTTCTTTGTGTTCTGTGAAATCATCTCACAGAGTTACAGCTTTCCCCCCAAGAAGCCTTTCGCTAAGACAGTTCTTGTGGAATTGGCAAAGTGATATTTGGAAGCCCATAGAGGGCTATGGAGAAAAAGGAAATATCCTCAGATGAAATCTGGAAAGAAGCTTTCTGAGAAACTGCTTAGTGTTCTGTTAATTCATCTCACAGAGTTACATCTGTATTTCGTGGATCTCTTTGCTAGCCTTATTTCTGTGGAATCCGAGAACAGATATTTCGGATCCCTTTGAAGACTATAGGGCCAAAGGAAATATCCTCCGATAACAAACAGAAAGAAGCTTTCTGAGAAACTTCTTTGTGTTCTGTGAAATCATCTCACAGAGTTACAGCTTTCCCCTCAAGAAGCCTTTCGCTAAGACAGTTCTTGTGGAATTGGCAAAGGGATATTTGGAAGCCCATAGAGGCCTAGGGTGAAAAAGGAAATATCCTCAGATGAAATCTGGAAAGAAGCTTTCTGAGAAACTGCTTAGTGTTCTGTTAATTCATCTCACAGAGTGACAGCTGTATTTCGTGGATGTCTTTGCTAGCCTTATTTCTGTGGAATCTGAGAACAGATATTTCGGATCCCTTTGAAGACTATAGGGCCAAAGGAAATATCCTCCGATAACAAAGAGAAAGAAGCTCTCTGAGAAACTTCTTTGTGTTCTGTGAAATCATCTCACAGAGTTACAGCTTTCCCCTCAAGAATCCTTTCGCTAAGACAGTTCTTGTGGAATTGGCAAAGGGATATTTGGAAGCCCATAGAGGGTTATGGTGAAAAAGGAAATATCCTCAGATGAAATCTGGAAAGAAGCTTTCTGAGAAACTGCTTAGTGTTCTGTTAATTCATCTCACAGATTTACAGCTGTATTTCGTGGATCTCTTTGCTAGCCTTATTTCTGTGGAATCTGAGAACAGATATTTCGGATCCATTTGAACACTATAGGGCCCAAGGAAATATCCTCGGATAACAAAGAGAAAGAAGCTTTCTGAGAAACTTCTTTGTGTTCTGTGAAATCATCTCACAGAGTTACAGCTTTCCCCACAAGAAGCCTTTCGCTAAGACAGTTCTTGTGGAATTGGCAAAGTGATATTTGGAAGCCCATAGAGGGCTATGGTGAAAAAGGAAATACCCTCAGATGAAATCTGGAAAGAAGCTTTCTGAGAAACTGCTTAGTGTTCTGTTAATTCATCTCACAGAGTTACATCTGTATTTCGTGGATCTCTTTGCTAGCCTTATTTCTGTGGAATCTGAGAACAGATATTTCGGATCCCTTTGAAGACTATAGGGCCAAAGGAAATATCCTCCGATAACAAAGAGAAAGAAGCTTTCTGAGAAACTTCTTTGTGTTCTGTGAAATCATCTCACAGAGTTACAGCTTTCCCCTCAAGAAGCCTTTCGCTAAGACAGTTCTTGTGGAATTGGCAAAGTGATATTTGGAAGCCCATAGAGGCCTATGGTGAAAAAGGAAATATCCTCAGATGAAATCTGGAAAGAAGCTTTCTGAGAAACTGCTTAGTGTTCTGTTAATTCATCTCACAGAGTTACATCTGTATTTCGTGGATCTCTTTGCTAGCCTTATTTCTGTGGAATCTCAGAACAGATATTTCGGATCCCTTTGAAGACTATAGGACCAAAGGGAATATCCTCCGATAACAAAGAGAAAGAAGCTTTCTGAGAAACTTCTTTGTGTTCTGTGAAATCACCTCACAGAGTCACAACTTTCCCTTCAAGAAGCCTTTCGCTAAGACAGTTCTTGTGGAATTGGCAAAGGGATATTTGGAAGCCCGTAGAGGGCTATGGTGAAAAAGGAAATATCCTCAGATGAAATCTGGAAAGAAGCTTTCTGCGAAACTGCTTAGTGTTCTGTTAATTCATCTCCCAGAGTTACATCTGTATTTCGTGGATCTCTTTGCTAGGCTTATTTCTGTGGAATCTGAGAAGAGATATTTAGGATCCCTTTGAAGACTATAGGGCCAAAGGAAATATGCTCCGATATAAAAAGAGAAAGAAGCTTTCTGAGAAACTTCTTTGTGTTCTGTGAAATCATCTCACAGAGTTACAGCTTTCCCCTCAAGAAGCCTTTCGCTAAGACAGTTCTTGTGGAATTGGCAAAGTGATATTTGGAAGCACATAGAGGGCTAAGGTGAAAAAGGAAATATCCTCAGATGAAATCTGGAAAGAAGCTTTCTGAGAAACTGCTCTGTGATGTGTGACTTCCACTCACAGAGTTACATCTGTATTTCGTGGATCTCTTTGCTAGCCTTATTTCTGTGGAATCTGAGAACAGATATTTCGGATCCCTTTGAAGTCTATAGGGCCAAAGGAAATATCCTCCGATAACAAAGAGAAAGAAGTTTTCTGAGAAACTTCTTTGTGTTCTGTGAAATCATCTCACAGAGTTACAGCTTTCCCCTCAAGAAGCCTTTCGCTAAGACAGTTCTTGTGGAATTGGCAAAGTGATATTTGGAAGCCCATAGAGGGCTATGGTGAAAAAGGAAATATCCTCAGATGAAATCTGGAAAGAATCTTTCTGAGAAACTGCTTAGTGTTCTGTTAATTCATCTCACAGAGTTACATCGGTATTTCGTGGATCTCTTTTCTAGCCTTATTTCTGTGGAATCTGAGAACAGATATTTCGGATCCCTTTGAAGACTATAGGGCCAAAGGAAATATCCTCCGATAACAAAGAGAAAGAAGCTTTCTGAGAAACTTCTTTGTGTTCTGTGAAATCATCTCACAGAGTTCCAGCTTTCCCCTCAAGAAGCCTTTCGCTAAGACAGTTCTTGTGGAATTGGCAAAGTGATATTTGGAAGCCCATAGAGGGCTATGGTGAAAAAGGAAATATCCTCAGATGAAATCTGGAAAGAAGCTTTCTGAGAAACTGCTCTGTGATGTGTGACTTCCACTCACAGAGTTACATCTGTATTTCGTGGATCTCTTTGCTAGCCTTATTTCTGTGGAATCTGAGAACAGATATTTCGGATCCCTTTGAAGACTATAGGGCCAAAGGAAATATCCTCCGATAACAAAGAGAAAGAAGCTTTCTGAGAAACTTCTTTGTGTTCTGTGAAATCATCTCACAGAGTTACAGCTTTCCTATCAAGAAGCCTTTCGCTAAGACAGTTCTTGTGGAATTGGCAAAGTGATATTTGGAAGCCCATAGAGGGTTATGGTGAAAAAGGAAATATCCTCAGATGAAATCTGGAAAGAAGCTTTCTGAGAAACTGCTTTGAGTTCTGTTAATTCATCTCACAGAGTTACAGCTGTATTTCGTGGATCTCTTTGCTAGCCTTATTTCTGTGGAATCTGAGAACAGATATTTCGGATCCCTTTGAAGACTATAGGGCCAAAGGAAATATCCTCCGATAACAAAGAGAAAGAAGCTTTCTGAGAAAATTCTTTGTGTTCTGTGAAATCATCTCACAGAGTTACAGCTTTCCCCCCAAGAAGCCTTTCGCTAAGACAGTTCTTGTGGAATTGGCAAAGGGATATTTGGAAGCCCATAGAGGCCTAGGGTGAAAAAGGAAATATCCTCCTATGAAATCTGGAAAGAAGCTTTCCGAGAAACTGCTTAGTGTTCTGTTAATTCATCTCACAGAGTTACATCTGTATTTCGTGGATCTCTTTGCTAGCCTTATTTCTGTGGAATCTGAGAACAGATATTTCGGATCCCTTTGAAGACTATAGGGCAAAAGGAAATATCCTCCGATAACAAAGAGAAAGAAGCTTTCTGGGAAACTTCTTTGTGTTCTGTGAAATCATCTCACAGAGTAGCAGCTTTCCCCTCAAGAAGCCTTTCGCTAAGACAGTTCTTGTGGAATTGGCAAAGTGATATTTGGAAGCCCATAGAGGGCTATGGTGAAAAAGGAAATATCCTCAGATGAAATCTGGAAAGAAGTTTCTGAGAAACTGCTCTGTGATGTGTGACTTCGACTCACAGAGTTACATCTGTATTTCGTGGATCTCTTTGCTAGCCTTATTTCTGTGGAATCTGAGAACAGATATTTCGGATCCCTTTGAACACTATAGGGCCAAAGGAAATATCCTCCAATAACAAAGAGAAAGAAGCTTTCTGAGAAACTTCTTTGTGTTCTGTGAAATCATCTCACAGAGTTACAGCTTTCCCCTCCAGAAGCCTTTCGCTAAGACAGTTCTTGTGGAATTGGCAAAGTGATATTTGGAAGCCCATAGTGGGCTATGGTGAAAAAGGAAATATCCTCAGATGGAATCTGGAAAGAAGCTTTCTGAGAAACTGCTTAGTGTTCTGTTAATTCATCTCACAGAGTTACATCTATATTTCGTGGATCTCTTTGCTAGCCTTATTTCTGTGTGATCTGAGAACAGATATTTCGGATCCCTTTGAAGACTATAGGGCCAAAGGAAATATCCTATGATAACAAAGAGAAAGAAGCTTTCTGAGAAACTTCTTTGTGTTCTGTGAAATCATCTCACAGAGTTACAGCTTTCCCCTTAAGAAGCCTTTCGCTAAGACAGTTCTTGTGGAATTGGCAAAGGGATATTTGGGAGCCCATAGAGGCCTATGGTGAAAAAGGAAATATCCTCAGATGAAATCTGGAAAGAAGCTTTCTGAGAAACTGCTTCGTGTTCTGTAAATTCACCTCACCGAGTTACATCTGTATTTCGTGGATCTCTTTGCTAGCCTTATTTCTGTGGAATCTGAGAACAGATATTTCGGATCCCTTTGAAGACTATAGGGCCAAAGGAAATATCCTCCGATAACAAAGAGAAAGAAGCTTTCTGAGAAACTTCTTTGTGTTCTGTGAAATCATCTCACAGAGTTACAGCTTTCCCCTGAAGAAGCCTTTCGCTATGACAGTTCTTGTGGAATTGGCAATGTGATATTTGGAAGCCCATAGAGGGTTATGGTGAAAAAGGAAATATCCTCAGATGAAATCTGGAAAGATGCTTTCGGAGAAACTGCTTAGTGTTCTGTTAATTCATCTCACAGAGTTACATCTGTATTTCGTGGATCTCTTTGCTAGCCTTATTTCTGTGGAATCTGAGAACAGATATTTCGGATCCCTTTGAAGACTATGGGGCCAAAGGAAATATCCTCCTTAACAAAGAGAAAGAAGCTTTCTGAGAAACTTCTTTGTGTTCTGTGAAATAATCTCACAGAGTTACAGCTTTCCCCTCATGAAGCCTTTCGCTAAGACAGTTCTTGTGGAATTGGCAAAGTGATATTTGGAAGCCCATAGAGGGCTATGGTGAAAAAGAAAATATCCTCAGATGAAATCTGGAAAGAAGCTTTCTGAGAAACTGCTCTGTGATGTGTGACTTCCACTCACAGAGTTACATCTGTATTTCGCTGATCTCTTTGCTAGCCTTATTTCTGTGGAATCTGAGAACAGATATTTCGGATCCCTTTGAAGACTATAGGGCCAAAGGAAATATCCTCCGATAACAAAGAGAAAGAAGCTTTCTGAGAAACTTCTTTGTGTTCTGTGAAATCATCTCACAGAGTTACAGCTTTCCCCTCAAGAAGCCTTTCGCTAAGACAGTTCTTGTGGAATTGGCAAAGTGATATTTGGAAGTCCATAGATGGTTATGGTGAAAAAGGAAATATCCTCAGATGAAATCTGGAAAGAAGCTTTCTGAGAAACTGCTTAGTGTTCTGTTAATTCATCTCACAGAGTTACATATCTATTTCGTGGATCTCTTTGCTAGCCTTATTTCTGTGGAATCTGAGAACAGATGTTTCGGATCCCTTTGAAGACTATAGGGACAAAGGAAATATCCTCCGATAACAAAGAGAAAGAAGCTTTCTGAGAAACTTCTTTGTGTTCTGTGAAATCATCTCACAGAGTTACAGCTTTCCCCTCAAGAAGCCTTTCGCTAAGACAGTTCTTGTGGAATTGGCAAAGTGATATTTGGAAGCCCATAAAGGGCTATGGTGAAAAAGGAAATATCCTCAGATGAAATCTGGAAAGAAGCTTTCTGAGAAACTGCTCTGTGATGTGTGACTTCCACTCACAGAGTTACATCTGTATTTCGTGGATCTCTTTGCTAGCCTTATTTCTGTGGAATCTGAGAACAGATATTTCGGATCCCTTTGAAGACTATAGGGCCAAAGGAAATATCCTCCGATAACAAAGAGAAAGATGCTTTCTGAGAAACTTCTTTGTGTTCTGTGAAATCATCTCACAGAGTTACAGCTTTCCTATCAAGAAGCCTTTCGCTAAGACAGTTCTTGTGGAATTGGCAAAGTGATATTTGGAAGCCCATAGAGGGTTATGGTGAAAAAGGAAATATCCTCAGATGAAATCTGGAAAGAAGCTTTCTGAGAAACTGCTTAGTGTTCTGTTAATTCATCTCACAGAGTTACAGCTGTATTTCGTGGATCTCTTTGCTAGCCTTCTTTCTGTGGAATCTGAGAACAGATATTTCGGATCCCTTTGAAGACTATAGGGCCAAAGGAAATATCCTCCGATAACAAAGAGAAAGAAGCTTTCTGAGAAACTTCTTTGTGTTCTGTGAAATCATCTCACAGAGTCACAGCTTTCCCCTCAAGAAGCCTTTCGCTAAGGCAGTTCTTGTGGAATTGGCAAAGTGATATTTGGAAGCCCATAGAGGGCTATGGTGAAAAAGGAAATATCCTCAGATGAAATCTGGAAAGAAGCTTTTTGAGAAACTGCTTAGTGTTCTGTTAATTCAACTCACAGAGTTACATCTGTATTTCGTGGATCTCTTTGCTAGCCTTATTTCTGTGGAATCTGAGAACAGATATTTAGGATCCCTTTGAAGACTATAGCGCAAAAAGAAATGTCCGTCGATAACAAAGAGAAAGAAGCTTTCTGAGAAACTTCTTTGTGTTCTGTGAAATCATCTCAAAGAGTTACAGCTTTCCCCTCAAGAAGCCTTTAGCTAAGACAGTTCTTGTGGAATTGGCAAAGTGATATTTGGAAGCCCATAGTGGGTTATGGTGAAAAAGGAAATATCCTCAGATGAAATCTGGAAAGAAGCTTTCTGAGAAACTGCTTAGTGTTCTGTTAATTCATCTCACAGAGTTACAGCTGTATTTCGTGGATCTCTTTGCTAGCCTTATTTCTGTGGAATCTGAGAACAGATATTTCGGTTCCCTTTGAAGACTATAGGGCCAAAGGAAATATCCTCCGATAACAAAGAGAAAGAAGCTTTCTGAGAAACTTCTTTGTGTTCTGTGAAATCATCTCACAGAGTTACAGCTTTCCCCTCAAGAAGCCTTTCGCTAAGACAGTTCTTGTGGAATTGGCAAAGGGATATTTGGAAGCCCATAGAGGCCTATGGTGAAAAAGGAAATATCCTCAGATGAAATCTGGAAAGAAGCTTTCTGAGTAACTGCTTAGTGTTCTGTTAATTCATCTCACAGAGTTACATCTGTATTTCGTGGATCTCTTTGCTAGCCTTATTTCTGTGGAATCTGAGAACAGATATTTCGGATCCCTTTGAAGACTATAGGGCAAAAGGAAATATCCTCCGATAACAAAGGGAAAGAAGCTTTCTGGGAAACTTCTTTGTGTTCTGTGAAATCATCTCACAGAGTTACAGCTTTCCCCTCAAGAAGACTTTCGCTAAGACAGTTCTTGTGGAATTGGCAAAGTGATATTTGGAAGCCCTTAGAGGGCTATGGTGAAAAAGGAAATATCCTCAGATGAAATCTGGAAAGAAGTTTCTGAGAAACTGCTCTGTGATGTGTGACTTCGACTCACAGAGTTACATCTGTATTTCGTGGATCTCTTTGCTAGCCTTATTTCTGTGGAATCTGAGAACAGATATTTCGGATCCATTTGAAGACTATAGGGACCAAGGAAATATCCTCCGATAACAAAGAGAAAGAAGCTTTCTGAGAAACTTCTTTGTGTTCTGTGATATCATCTCACAGAGTTACAGCTTTCCCCTCAAGAAGCCTTTCGCCATGACAGTTCTTGTGGAATTGGCAAAGGGATATTTGGAAGCTCATAGAGGCCTATGGTGAAAAAGGAAATATCCTCAGATGGAATCTGGAAAGAAGATTTCTGAGAAACTGGTTGGGGTTCTGTTAATTCATCTCACAGAGTTACATCTGTATTTCGCGGATCTCTTTGCTAGCCTTATTTCTGTGGAATCTGAGAACATATATTTCGGATCCCTTTGAAGACTATAGGACCAAAGGGAATATCCTCCGATATCAAAGAGAAAGAAGCTTTCTGAGAAACTTCTTTGTGTTCTGTGAAATCATCTCACAGAGTTAGAGCTTTCCCCTCAAGAAGCCTTTCGCTAAGACAGTTCTTGTGGAATTGGCAAAGGGATATTTGGAAGCCCATAGAGGGCTATGGTGAAAAAGGAAATATCCTCAGATGGAATCTGGAAAGAAGCTTTCAGAGAAACTGGTTAGTGTTCTGTTAATTCATCTCACAGAGTTACATCTCTATTTCGTGGATCTCTTTGCTAGCCTTATTTCTGTGGAATCTAAGAACAGATATTTTGGATCCCTTTGAAGACTATAGGACCAAAGGGAATATCCTCCGATAACAAAGAGAAAGAAGCTTTCTGAGAAACTTCTTTGTGTTCTGTGAAATCATCTCACAGAGTAGCAGCTTCCCCTCAAGAAGCCTTTCGCTAAGACAGTTCTTGTGGAATTGGCAAAGTGATATTTGGAAGCCCATAGAGGGCTATGGTGAAAAAGGAAATATCCTCAGATGAAATCTGGAAAGAAGCTTTCTGAGAAACTGCTCTGTGATGTGTGACTTCCACTCACAGAGTTACATCTGTATTTCGCTGATCTCTTTGCTAGCCTTATTTCTGTGGAATCTGAGAACAGATATTTCGGATCCCTTTGAAGACTATAGGGCCAAAGGAAATATCCTCCGATAACAAAGAGAAAGAAGCTTTCTGAGAAACTTCTTTGTGTTCTGTGAAATCATCTCACAGAGTTACAGCTTTCCCCTCAAGAAGCCTTTCGCTATGACAGTTCTTGTGGAATTGGCAATGTGATATTTGGAAGCCCATAGAGGGTTATGGTGAAAAAGGAAATATCCTCAGATGAAATCTGGAAAGAAGCTTTCTGAGAAACTGCTTAGTGTTCTGCTAATTCATCTCACAGAGTTACATCTGTATTTCGTGGATCTCTTTGCTAGCCTTATTTCTGTGGAATCCGAGAACAGATATTTCGGATCTCTTTGAAGACTATAGGGCCAAAGGAAATATCCTCCGATAACAAAGAGAAAGAAGCTTTCTGAGAAACTTCTTTGTGTTCTGTGAAATCATCTCACAGAGTTACAGCTTTCCCCTCAAGAAGCCTTTCGCTAAGACAGTTCTTGTGGAATTGGCAAAGGGATATTTGGAAGCCCATAGAGGACTACGGTGAAAAAGGAAATATCCTCAGATGAAATCTGGAGAGAAGCTTTCTGAGAAACTGCTTACTGTTCTGTTAATTCATCTCACAGAGTTACTTCTGTATTTCGTGGATCTCTTTGCTAGCCTTATTTCTGTGGAATCTGAGAACAGATATTATGGATCGCTTTGAAGACTATAGGGCCCATGGAAATATCCTCCGATAACAAAGAGAAAGAAGCTTTCTGAGAAACTTCTTTGTGTTCTATGAAATCATCTCACAGAGTTACAGCTTTCCCCTCAAGAAGCCTTTCGCTAAGACAGTTCTTGTGGAATTGGCAAAGTGATATTTGGAAGCCCATAGAGGGCTATGGTGAAAAAGGAAATTCCTCAGATGAAATCTGGAAAGAAGCTTTCTGAGAAACTGCTCTGTGATGTGTGACTTCCACTCACAGAGTTACATCTGTATTTCGTGGATCTCTTTGCTAGCCTTATTTCTGTGGAATCTGAGAACAGATATTTCGGATCCCTTTGAAGACTATAGGGCCAAAGGAAATATCCTCCGATAACAAAGAGAAAGACGCTTTCTGAGAAACTTCTTTGTGTTCTGTGAAATCATCTCACAGAGTTACAGCTTTCCCCTCAAGAAGCCTTTCGCTAAGACAGTTCTTGTGGAATTGGCAAAGTGATATTTGGAAGCCCATAGAGGGCTATGGTGAAAAAGGAAATATCCTCAGATGAAATCTGGAAAGAAGCTTTCTGAGAAACTGCTCTGTGATGTGTGACTTCCACTCACAGAGTTACATCTGTATTTCGTGGATCTCTTTGCTAGCCTTATTTCTGTGGAATCTGAGAACAGATATTTCGGATCCCTTTGAAGACTATAGGGCCAAAGGAAATATCCTCCGATAACAAAGAGAAAGAAGCTTTCTGAGAAACTTCTTTGTGTTCTGTGAAATCATCTCACAGAGTTACAGCTTTCCCCTCAAGAAGCCTTTCGTTAAGGCAGTTCTTGTGGAATTGGCAAAGTGATATTTGGAAGCCCATAGAGGGCTATGGTGAAAAAGGAAATATCCTCAGATGAAATCTGGAAAGAAGCTTTTTGAGAAACTGCTTAGTGTTCTGTTAATTCATCTCACAGCGTTACATCTGTATTTCGTGGATCTCTTTGCTAGCCTTATTTCTGTGGAATCTGAGAACAGATATTTAGGATCCCTTTGAAGACTATAGCGCAAAAGGAAATGTCCGTCGATAACAAAGAGAAAGAAGCTTTCTGAGAAACTTCTTTGTGTTCTGTGAAATCATCTCACAGAGTTACAGCTTTCCCCTCAAGAAGCCTTTAGCTAAGACAGTTCTTGTGGAATTGGCAAAGTGATATTTGGAAGCCCATAGTGGGTTATGGTGAAAAAGGAAATATCCTCAGATGAAATCTGGAAAGAAGCTTTCTGAGAAACTGCTTAGTGTTCTGTTAATTCATCTCACAGATTTACAGCTGTATTTCGTGGATCTCTTTGCTAGCCTTATTTCTGTGGAATCTGAGAACAGATATTTCGGATCCCTTTGAAGACTATAGGGCCAAAGGAAATATCCTCCGATAACAAAGAGAAAGAAGCTTTCTGAGAAACTTCTTTGTGTTCTGTGAAATCATCTCACAGAGTTACAGCTTTCCCCTCAAGAAGCCTTTCGCTAAGACAGTTCTTGTGGTATTCGCAAAGGGATATTTGGAAGCCCATAGAGGCCTAGGGTGAAAAAGGAAATATCCTCAGATGAAATCTGGAAAGAAGCTTTCTGAGAAACTGCTTAGTGTTCTGTTAATTCATCTCACAGAGTTACATCTGTATTTCGTGGATCTCTTTGCTAGCCTTATTTCTGTGGAATCTGAGAACAGATATTTCGGATCCCTTTGAAGACTATAGGGCAAAAGGAAATATCCTCCGATAACAAAGAGAAAGAAGCTTTCTGGGAAACTTCTTTGTGTTCTGTGAAATCATCTCACAGAGTTACTGCTTTCCCCTCAAGAAGACTTTCGCTAAGACAGTTCTTGTGGAATTGGCAAAGTGATATTTGGAAGCCCATAGAGGGCTATGGTGAAAAAGGAAATATCCTCAGATGAAATCTGGAAAGAAGTTTCTGAGAAACTGCTCTGTGATGTGTGACTTCGACTCACAGAGTTACATCTGTATTTCGTGGATCTCTTTGCTAGCCTTATTTCTGTGGAATCTGAGAACAGATATTTCGGATCCATTTGAAGACTATAGGGACCAAGGAAATATCCTCCGATAACAAAGAGAAAGAAGCTTTCTGAGAAACTTCTTTGTGTTCTGTGATATCATCACACAGAGTTACAGCTTTCCCCTCAAGAAGCCTTTCGCCATGACAGTTCCTGTGGAATTGGCAAAGGGATATTTGGAAGCTCATAGAGGCCTATGGTGAAAAAGGAAATATCCTCAGATGGAATCTGGAAAGAAGATTTCTGAGAAACTGGTTGGGGTTCTGTTAATTCATCTCACAGAGTTACATCTGTATTTCGCGGATCTCTTTGCTAGCCTTATTTCTGTGGAATCTGAGAACATATATTTCGGATCCCTTTGAAGACTATAGGACCAAAGGGAATATCCTCCGATATCAAAGAGAAAGAAGCTTTCTGAGAAACTTCTTTGTGTTCTGTGAAATCATCTCACAGAGTTAGAGCTTTCCCCTCAAGAAGCCTTTCGCTAAGACAGTTCTTGTGGAATTGGTAAAGGGATATTTGGAAGCCCATAGAGGGCTATGGTGAAAAAGGAAATATCCTCAGATGGAATCTGGAAAGAAGCTTTCAGAGAAACTGGTTAGTGTTCTGTTAATTCATTTCACAGAGTTACATCTCTATTTCGTGGATCTCTTTGCTAGCCTTATTTCTGTGGAATCTAAGAACAGATATTTTGGATCCCTTTGAAGACTATAGGACCAAAGGGAATATCCTCCCATAACAAAGAGAAAGAAGCTTTCTGAGAAACTTCTTTGTGTTCTGTGAAATCATCTCACAGAGTAGCAGCTTCCCCTCAAGAAGCCTTTCGCTAAGACAGTTCTTGTGGAATTGGCAAAGTGATATTTGGAAGCCCATAGAGGGCTACGGTGTAAAAGGATATATCCTGAGATGAAATCTGGAAAGAAGCTTTCTGGAAACTGCTTAGTGTTCTGTTATTTTATCTCACAGAGTTACATCTGTATTTCGTGAATCTCTTTGCTAGCCTTATTTCTGTGGAATCTGAGAACAGATATTTCGGATCCCTTTGAAGACTATAGGGCCAAAGGAAATATCCTCCGATAACAAAGAGAAAGAAGCTTTCTGAGAAACTTCTTTGTGTTCTGTGAAATCATCTCACAGAGTTACAGCTTTCCCCTCAAGAAGCCTTTCGCTAAGACAGTTCTTGTGGAATTGGCAAAGTGATATTTGGAAGCCCATAGAGGCCTATGGTGAAAAAGGAAATATCCTCAGATGGAATCTGGAAAGAAGCTTTCTGAGAAACTGCTCTATGATGTGTGACTTCCACTCACAGAGTTACATCTGTATTTCGTGGATCTCTTTGTTAGCCTTATTTCTGTGGAATCTGAGAATAGATATTTCGGATCCCATTGAAGACTACAGGGCCAAAGGAAATATCCTCCGATAACAAAGAGAAAGAAGCTTTCTGAGAAACTTCTTTGTGTTCTGTTAAATCATCTCACAGAGTTACAGCTTTCCCCTCAAGAAGCCTTTCGCTAAGACAGTTCTTGTGGAATTGGCAAAGTGATATTTGGAAGTCCATAGAGGGCTATGGTGAAAAAGGAAATATCCTCAGATCAAATCTGGAAAGAAGCTTTCTGAGAAACTGCTCTGTGATGTGTGAGTTCCACTCACAGAGTTACATCTGTATTTCGTGGATCTCTTTGCTAGCCTTATTTCTGTGGAATCTGAGAACAGATATTTCGGATCCTTTTGAAGACTATAGGGCCAAAGGAAATATCCTCCGATAACAAAGAGAAAGAAGCTTTCTGAGAAACTTCTTTGTGTTCTGTGAAATCATCTCACAGAGTTACAGCTTTCCCCTCAAGAAGCCTTTCGCTAAGACAGTTCTTGTGGAATTGGCAAAGTGATATTTGGAAGCCCATAGAGGGCTATGGTGAAAAAGAAAATATCCTCAGATGAAATCTGGAAAGAAGCTTTCTGAGAAACTGCTTAGTGTTCTGTTAATTCATCTCACAGAGTTACATCTGTATTTCGTGGATCTCTTTGCTAGCCTTATTTCTGTGGAATCTGAGAACAGATATTTCGGATCCCTTTGAAGACTATAGGGCCAAAGGAAATATCCTCCGATAACAAAGAGAAAGACACTTTCTGAGAAACTTCTTTGTGTTCTGTGAAATCATCTCACAGAGTTACAGCATTCCCCTCAAGAAGCCTTTCGCTAAGACAGTTCTTGTGGAATTGGCAAAGTGATATTTGGAAGCCCATAGAGGGCTATGGTGAAAAAGGAAATATCCTCAGATGAAATCTGGAAAGAAGCTTTCTGAGAAACTGCTCTGTGATGTGTGACTTCCACTCACAGAGTTACATCTGTATTTCGTGGATCTCTTTGCTAGCCTTATTTCTGTGGAATCTGAGAACAGATATTTCGGATCCCTTTGAAGACTATAGGGCCAAAGGAAATATCCTCCGATAACAAAGAGAAAGAAGCTTTCTGAGAAACTTCTTTGTGTTCTGTGAAATCATCTCACAGAGTTACAGCTTTCCCCTCAAGAAGCCTTTCGCTAAGGCAGTTCTTGTGGAATTGGCAAAGTGATATTTGGAAGCCCATAGAGGGCTATGGTGAAAAAGGAAATATCCTCAGATGAAATCTGGAAAGAAGCTTTTTGAGAAACTGCTTAGTGTTCTGTTAATTCATCTCACAGAGTTACATCTGTATTTCGTGGATCTCTTTGCTAGCCTTATTTCTGTGGAATCTGAGAACAGATATTTAGGATCCCTTTGAAGACTATAGCGCAAAAGGAAATGTCCGTCGATAACAAAGAGAAAGAAGCTTTCTGAGAAACTTCTTTGTGTTCTGTGAAATCATCTCACAGAGTTAGAGCTTTCCCCTCAAGAAGCTTTTCGCTAAGACAGTTCTTGTGGAATTGGCAAAGGGATATTTGGAAGCCCATAGAGGGCTATGGTGAAAAAGGAAATATCCTGAGATGGAATCTGGAAAGAAGCTTTCAGAGAAACTGGTTAGTGTTCTGTTAATTCATCTCACAGAGTTACATCTCTATTTCGTGGATCTCTTTGCTAGCCTTATTTCTGTGGAATCTAAGAACAGATATTTTGGATCCCTTTGAAGACTATAGGACCAAAGGGAATATCCTCCGATAACAAAGAGAAAGAAGCTTTCTGAGAAACTTCTTTGTGTTCTGTGAAATCATCTCACAGAGTAGCAGCTTCCCCTCAAGAAGCCTTTGGCTAAGACAGTTCTTGTGGAATTGGCAAAGTGATATTTGGAAGCCCATAGAGGGCTATGGTGTAAAATGAAATATCCTGAGATGAAATCTGGAAAGAAGCTTTCTGGAAACAGCTTAGTGTTCTGTTATTTTATCTCACAGAGTTACATCTGTATTTCGTGAATCTCTTCGCTAGCCTTATTTCTGTGGAATCTGGGAACAGATATTTCGGATCCCTTTGAAGACTATAGGGCCAAAGGAAATATCCTCCGATAACAAAGAGAAAGAAGCTTTCTGAGAAACTTCTTTGTGTTCTGTGAAATCATCTCAGAGAGTTACAGCTTTCCCCTCAAGAAGCCTTTCGCTAAGACAGTTCTTGTGGAATTGGCAAAGTGATATTTGGAAGCCCATAGAGGCCTATGGTGAAAAAGGAAATATCCTCAGATGGAATCTGGAAAGAAGCTTTCTGAGAAACTGCTCTGTGATGTGTGACTTCCACTCACAGAGTTACATCTGTATTTCGTGGATCTTTTTGTTAGCCTTATTTCTGTGGAATCTGAGAATAGATATTTCGGATCCCTTTGAAGACTCCAGGGCCAAAGGAAATATCCTCCGATAACAAAGAGAAAGAAGCTTTCTGAGAAACTTCTTTGTGTTCTGTGAAATCATCTCACAGAGTTACAGCTTTCCCCTCAAGGAGCCTTTCGCTAAGACAGTTCTTGTGGAATTGGCAAAGTGATATTTGGAAGCCCATAGAGGGCTATGGTGAAAAAGGAAATATCCTCAGATCAAATCTGGAAAGAAGCTTTCTGAGAAACTGCTCTGTGATGTGTGAGTTCCACTCACAGAGTTACATCTGTATTTCGTGGATCTCTTTGCTAGCCTTATTTCTGTGGAATCTGAGAACAGATATTTCGGATCCTTTTGAAGACTATAGGGCTAAAGGAAATATCCTCCGATAACAAAGAGAAAGAAGCTTTCTGAGAAACTTCTTTGTGTTCTGTGAAATCATCTCACAGAGTTACAGCTTTCCCCTAAAGAAGCCTTTCGCTAAGACAGTTCTTGTGGAATTGGCAAAGTGATATTTGGAAGCCCATAGAGGGCTATGGTGAAAAAGAAAATATCCTCAGATGAAATCTGGAAAGAAGCTTTCTGAGAAACTGCTTAGGGTTCTGTTAATTCATCTCACAGAGTTACATCTGTATTTCGTGGATCTCTTTGCTAGCCTTATTTCTGTGGAATCTGAGAACAGATATTTCGGATCCCTTTGAAGACTATAGGGCCAAAGGAAATATCCTCCGATAACAAAGAGAAAGAAGCTTTCTGAGAAACTTCTTTGTGTTCTGTGAAATCATCTCACAGAGTTACAGCTTTCCCCTCAAGAAGCCTTTCGCTAAGACAGTTCTTGTGTAATTGGCAAAGTGATATTTGGAAGTCCATAGAGGGTTATGGTGAAAAAGGAAATATCCTCAGATGAAATCTGGAGAGAAGCTTTCTGAGAAACTGCTTAGTGTTCTGTTAATTCATCTCACAGAGTTACTTCTGTATTTCGTGGATCTCTTTGCTAGCCTTATTTCTGTGGAATCTGAGAACAGATATTATGGATCGCTTTGAAGACTATAGGGCCAAAGGAAATATCCTCCGATAACAAAGAGAAAGAAGCTTTCTGAGAAACTTCTTTGTGTTCTGTGAAATCATCTCACAGAGTTACAGCTTTCCCCTCAAGAAGCCTTTCGCTAAGACAGTTCTTGTGGAATTGGCAAAGTGATATTTGGAAGCCCATAGAGGGCTATGGAGAAAAAGGAAATATCCTCAGATGAAATCTGGAAAGAAGCTTTCTGAGAAACTGCTCTGTGATGTGTGACTTCCACTCACAGAGTTACATCTGTATTTCGTGGATCTCTTTGCTAGCCTTATTTCTGTGGAATCTGAGAACAGATATTTCGGATCCCTTTGAAGACTATAGGGCCAAAGGAAATATCCTCCGATAACAAAGAGATAGACGCTTTCTGAGAAACTTCTTTGTGTTCTGTGAAATCATCTCACAGAGTTACAGCTTTCCCCTCAAGAAGCCTTTCGCTAAGACAGTTCTTGTGGAATTGGCAAAGTGATATTTGGGAGCCCATAGAGGGCTATGGTGAAAAAGGAAATATCCTCAGATGAAATCTGGAAAGAAGCTTTTTGAGAAACTGCTTAGTGTTCTGTTAATTCATCTCACAGAGTTACATCTGTATTTCGTGGATCTCTTTGCTAGCCTTATTTCTGTGGAATCTGAGAACAGATATTTAGGATCCCTTTGAAGACTATAGCGCAAAAGGAAATGTCCGTCGATAACAAAGAGAAAGAAGCTTTCTGAGAAACTTCTTTGTGTTCTGTGAAATCATCTCACAGAGTTACAGCTTTCCCCTCAAGAAGCCTTTAGCTAAGACAGTTCTTGTGGAATTGGCAAAGTGATATTTGGAAGCCCATAGTGGGTTATGGTGAAAAAGGAAATATCCTCAGATGAAATCTGGAAAGAAGCTTTCTGAGAAACTGCTTAGTGTTCTGTTAATTCATCTCACAGAGTTACAGCTGTATTTCGTGGATCTCTTTGCTAGCCTTATTTCTGTGGAATCTGAGAACAGATATTTCGGATCCCTTTGAAGACTATAGGGCCAAAGGAAATATCCTCCGATAACAAAGAGAAAGAAGCTTTCTGAGAAACTTCTTTGTGTTCTGTGAAATCATCTCACAGAGTTACAGCTTTCCCCTCAAGAAGCCTTTCGCTAAGACAGTTCTTGTGGAATTGGCAAAGTGATATTTGGAAGCCCATAGAGGGCTATGGTGAAAAAGGAAATATCCTCAGATGAAATCTGGAAAGAAGCTTTCTGAGAAACTGCTCTGTGATGTTTGACTTCCACTCACAGAGTTACATCTGTATTTCGAGGATCTCTTTGCTAGCCTTATTTCTGTGGAATATGAGAACAGATATTTCGGATCCCTTTGAAGACTATAGGGCAAAAGGAAATATCCTCCGATAACAAAGAGAAAGAAGCTTTCTGGGAAACTTCTTTGTGTTCTGTGAAATCATCTCACAGAGTTACAGCTTTCCCCTCAAGAAGACTTTCGCTAAGACAGTTCTTGTGGAATTGGCAAAGTGATATTTGGAAGCCCATAGAGGGCTATGGTGAAAAAGGAAATATCCTCAGATGAAATCTGGAAAGAAGTTTCTGAGAAACTGCTCTGTGATGTGTGACTTCCACTCACAGAGTTACATCTGTATTTCGTGGATCTCTTTGCTAGCCTTATTTCTGTGGAATCTGAGAACAGATATTTCGGATCCATTTGAAGACTATAGGGACCAAGGAAATATCCTCCGATAACAAAGAGAAAGAAGCTTTCTGAGAAACTTCTTTGTGTTCTGTGATATCATCTCACAGAGTTACAGCTTTCCCCTCAAGAAGCCTTTCGCCATGACAGTTCTTGTGGAATTGGCAAAGGGATATTTGGAAGCTCATAGAGGCCTATGGTGAAAAAGGAAATATCCTTAGATGGAATCTGGAAAGTAGATTTCTGAGAAACTGGTTGGTGTTCTGTTAATTCATCTCACAGAGTTACATCTGTATTTCGCGGATCTCTTTGCTAGCCTTATTTCTGTGGAATCTGAGAACATATATTTCGGATCCCTTTGAAGACTATAGGAACAAAGGGAATATCCTCCGATTACAAAGAGAAAGAAGCTTTCTGAGAAACTTCTTTGTGTTCTGTGAAATCATCTCACAGAGTTAGAGCTTTCCCCTCAAGAAGCTTTTCGCTAAGACAGTTCTTGTGGAATTGGCAAAGGGATATTTGGAAGCCCATAGAGGGCTATGGTGAAAAAGGAAATATCCTGAGATGGAATCTGGAAAGAAGCTTTCAGAGAAACTGGTTAGTGTTCTGTTAATTCATCTCACAGAGTTACATCTCTATTTCGTGGATCTCTTTGCTAGCCTTATTTCTGTGGAATCTAAGAACAGATATTTTGGATCCCTTTGAAGACTATAGGACCAAAGGGAATATCCTCCGATAACAAAGAGAAAGAAGCTTTCTGAGAAACTTCTTTGTGTTCTGTGAAATCATCTCACAGAGTAGCAGCTTCCCCTCAAGAAGCCTTTGGCTAAGACAGTTCTTGTGGAATTGGCAAAGTGATATTTGGAAGCCCATAGAGGGCTATGGTGTAAAATGAAATATCCTGAGATGAAATCTGGAAAGAAGCTTTCTGGAAACAGCTTAGTGTTCTGTTATTTTATCTCACAGAGTTACATCTGTATTTCGTGAATCTCTTTGCTAGCCTTATTTCTGTGGAATCTGGGAACAGATATTTCGGATCCCTTTGAAGACTATAGGGCCAAAGGAAATATCCTCCGATAACAAAGAGAAAGAAGCTTTCTGAGAAACTTCTTTGTGTTCTGTGAAATCATCTCAGAGAGTTACAGCTTTCCCCTCAAGAAGCCTTTCGCTAAGACAGTTCTTGTGGAATTGGCAAAGTGATATTTGGAAGCCCATAGAGGCCTATGGTGAAAAAGGAAATATCCTCAGATGGAATCTGGAAAGAAGCTTTCTGAGAAACTGCTCTGTGATGTGTGACTTCCACTCACAGAGTTACATCTGTATTTCGTGGATCTTTTTGTTAGCCTTATTTCTGTGGAATCTGAGAATAGATATTTCGGATCCCTTTGAAGACTACAGGGCCAAAGGAAATATCCTCCGATAACAAAGAGAAAGAAGCTTTCTGAGAAACTTCTTTGTGTTCTGTGAAATCATCTCACAGAGTTACAGCTTTCCCCTCAAGGAGCCTTTCGCTAAGACAGTTCTTGTGGAATTGGCAAAGTGATATTTGGAAGCCCATAGAGGGCTATGGTGAAAAAGGAAATATCCTCAGATCAAATCTGGAAAGAAGCTTTCTGAGAAACTGCTCTGTGATGTGTGAGTTCCACTCACAGAGTTACATCTGTATTTCGTGGATCTCTTTGCTAGCCTTATTTCTGTGGAATCTGAGAACAGATATTTCGGATCCTTTTGAAGACTATAGGGCTAAAGGAAATATCCTCCGATAACAAAGAGAAAGAAGCTTTCTGAGAAACTTCTTTGTGTTCTGTGAAATCATCTCACAGAGTTACAGCTTTCCCCTAAAGAAGCCTTTCGCTAAGACAGTTCTTGTGGAATTGGCAAAGTGATATTTGGAAGCCCATAGAGGGCTATGGTGAAAAAGAAAATATCCTCAGATGAAATCTGGAAAGAAGCTTTCTGAGAAACTGCTTAGGGTTCTGTTAATTCATCTCACAGAGTTACATCTGTATTTCGTGGATCTCTTTGCTAGCCTTATTTCTGTGGAATCTGAGAACAGATATTTCGGATCCCTTTGAAGACTATAGGGCCAAAGGAAATATCCTCCGATAACAAAGAGAAAGAAGCTTTCTGAGAAACTTCTTTGTGTTCTGTGAAATCATCTCACAGAGTTACAGCTTTCCCCTCAAGAAGCCTTTCGCTAAGACAGTTCTTGTGGAATTGGCAAAGTGATATTTGGAAGTCCATAGAGGGTTATGGTGAAAAAGGAAATATCCTCAGATGAAATCTGGAGAGAAGCTTTCTGAGAAACTGCTTAGTGTTCTGTTAATTCATCTCACAGAGTTACTTCTGTATTTCGTGGATCTCTTTGCTAGCCTTATTTCTGTGGAATCTGAGAACAGATATTATGGATCGCTTTGAAGACTATAGGGCCAAAGGAAATATCCTCCGATAACAAAGAGAAAGAAGCTTTCTGAGAAACTTCTTTGTGTTCTGTGAAATCATCTCACAGAGTTACAGCTTTCCCCTCAAGAAGCCTTTCGCTAAGACAGTTCTTGTGGAATTGGCAAAGTGATATTTGGAAGCCCATAGAGGGCTATGGAGAAAAAGGAAATATCCTCAGATGAAATCTGGAAAGAAGCTTTCTGAGAAACTGCTCTGTGATGTGTGACTTCCACTCACAGAGTTACATCTGTATTTCGTGGATCTCTTTGCTAGCCTTATTTCTGTGGAATCTGAGAACAGATATTTCGGATCCCTTTGAAGACTATAGGGCCAAAGGAAATATCCTCCGATAACAAAGAGATAGACGCTTTCTGAGAAACTTCTTTGTGTTCTGTGAAATCATCTCACAGAGTTACAGCTTTCCCCTCAAGAAGCCTTTCGCTAAGACAGTTCTTGTGGAATTGGCAAAGTGATATTTGGAAGCCCATAGAGGGCTATGGTGAAAAAGGAAATATCCTCAGATGAAATCTGGAAAGAAGCTTTTTGAGAAACTGCTTAGTGTTCTGTTAATTCATCTCACAGAGTTACATCTGTATTTCGTGGACCTCTTTGCTAGCCTTATTTCTGTGGAATCTGAGAACAGATATTTAGGATCCCTTTGAAGACTATAGCGCAAAAGGAAATGTCCGTCGATAACAAAGAGAAAGAAGCTTTCTGAGAAACTTCTTTGTGTTCTGTGAAATCATCTCACAGAGTTACAGCTTTCCCCTCAAGAAGCCTTTAGCTAAGACAGTTCTTGTGGAATTGGCAAAGTGATATTTGGAAGCCCATAGTGGGTTATGGTGAAAAAGGAAATATCCTCAGATGAAATCTGGAAAGAAGCTTTCTGAGAAACTGCTTAGTGTTCTGTTAATTCATCTCACAGAGTTACAGCTGTATTTCGTGGATCTCTTTGCTAGCCTTATTTCTGTGGAATCTGAGAACAGATATTTCGGATCCCTTTGAAGACTATAGGGCCAAAGGAAATATCCTCCGATAACAAAGAGAAAGAAGCTTTCTGAGAAACTTCTTTGTGTTCTGTGAAATCATATAACAGAGTTACAGCTTTCCCCTCAAGAAGCCTTTCGCTAAGACAGTTCTTGTGGAATTTTCAAAGGGATATTTGGAAGCCCATAGAGGCCTAGGGTGAAAAAGGAAATATCCTCAGATGAAATCTGGAAAGAAGCTTTCTGAGAAACTGCTTAGTGTTCTGTTAATTCATCTCACAGAGTTACATCTGTATTTCGTGGATCTCTTTGCTAGCCTTATTTCTGTGGAATCTGAGAACAGATATTTCGGATCACTTTGAAGACTATAGGGCCCAAGGAAATATCCTCCGATAACAAAGAGAAAGAAGCTTTCTGGGAAACTTCTTTGTGTTCTGTGAAATCATCTCACAGAGTTACAGCTTTCCCCTCAAGAAGACTTTCGCTAAGACAGTTCTTGTGGAATTGGCAAAGTGATATTTGGAAGCCCATAGAGGGCTATGGTGAAAAAGGAAATATCCTCAGATGAAATCTGGAAAGAAGTTTCTGAGAAACTGCTCTGTGATGTGTGACTTCGACTCACAGAGTTACATCTGTATTTCGTGGATCTCTTTGCTAGCCTTATTTCTGTGGAATCTGAGAACAGATATTTCGGATCCATTTGAAGACTATAGGGACCAAGGAAATATCCTCCGATAACAAAGAGAAAGAAGCTTTCTGAGAAACTTCTTTGTGTTCTGTGATATCATCTCACAGAGTTACAGCTTTCCCCTCAAGAAGCCTTTCGCCATGACAGTTCTTGTGGAATTGGCAAAGGGATATTTGGAAGCTCATCGAGGCCTACGGTGAAAAAGGAAATATCCTCAGATGGAATCTGGAAAGAAGATTTCTGAGAAACTGGTTGGCGTTCTGTTAATTCATCTCACAGAGTTACATCTGTATTTCGCGGATCTCTTTGCTAGCCTTATTTCTGTGGAATCTGAGAACATATATTTCGGATCCCTTTGAAGACTATAGGACCAAAGGGAATATCCTCCGATATCAAAGAGAAAGAAGCTTTCTGAGAAACTTCTTTGTGTTCTGTGAAATCATCTCACAGAGTTAGAGCTTTCCCCTCAAGAAGCCTTTCGCTAAGACAGTTCTTGTGGAATTGGCAAAGGGATATTTGGAAGCCCATAGAGGGCTATGGTGAAAAAGGAAATATCCTCAGATGGAATCTGGAAAGAAGCTTTCAGAGAAACTGGTTAGTGTTCTGTTAATTCATCTCACAGAGTTACATCTCTATTTCGTGGATCTCTTTGCTAGCCTTATTTCTGTGGAATCTAAGAACAGATATTTTGGATCCCTTTGAAGACTATAGGACCAAAGGGAATATCCTCCGATAACAAAGAGAAAGAAGCTTTCTGAGAAACTTCTTTGTGTTCTGTGAAATCATCTCACAGAGTTACAGCTTTCCCCTCAAGAAGCCTTTCGCTAAGACAGTTCTTGTGGAATTGGCAAAGTGATATTTGGAAGCCCATAGAGGGCTATGGTGAAAAAGAAAATATCCTCAGATGAAATCTGGAAAGAAGCTTTCTGAGAAACTGCTTAGTGTTCTGTTAATTCATCTCACAGAGTTACATCTGTATTTCGTGGATCTCTTTGCTAGCCTTATTTCTGTGGAATCTGAGAAGAGATATTTCGGATCCCTTTGAAGACTATAGGGCCAAAGGAAATATACTCCGATAACAAAGAGAAAGAAGCTTTCTGAGAAACTTCTTTGTGTTCTGTGAAATCATCTCACAGAGTTACAGCTTTCCCCTCAAGAAGCCTTTCGCTAAGACAGTTCTTGTGGAATTGGCAAAGTGATATTTGGAAGCCCGTAGAGGGCTATGGTGAAAAAGGAAATATCCTCAGATGAAATCTGGAAAGAAGCTTTCTGAGAAACTGCTTAGTGTTCTGTTAATTCATCTCACAGAGTTACATCTGTATTTCGTGGATCTCTTTGCTAGCCTTATTTCTGTGGTATCTGAGAACAGATATTTCGGATCCCTTTGAAGACTATAGGGCCAAAGGAAATATCCTCCGATAACAAAGAGAAAGAAGCTTTCTGAGAAACTTCTTTGTGTTCTGTGAAATCATCTCACAGAGTTACAGCTTTCCCCTCAAGAAGCCTTTTGCTAAGACAGTTCTTGTGGAATTGGCAAAGTGATATTTGGAAGCCCATACAGGCCTATAGTGAAAAAGGAAATATCCTCAGATGGAATCTGGAAAGAAGCTTTCTGAGAAACTGGTTAGTGTTCTGTTAATTCATCTCACAGAGTTACATCTCTATTTCGAGGATCTCTTTGCTAGCCTTATTTCTGTGGAATCTGAGAACAGATATTTCGGATCCCTTTGAAGACTATAGGACCAAAGGGAATATCCTCCGATAACAAAGAGAAAGAAGCTTTCTGAGAAACTTCTTTGTGTTCTGTGAAATCATCTCACAGAGTTACAGCTTTCCCCTAAAGAAGCCTTTCGCTAAGACAGTTCTTGTGGAATTGGCAAAGTGATATTTGGAAGCCCATAGAGGGCTATGGTGAAAAAGGAAATATCCTCAGATGAAATCTGGAAAGAAGCTTTCTGAGAAACTGCTCTGTGATGTGTGACTTCCACTCACAGAGTTACATCTGTATTTCGTGGATCTCTTTGCTAGCCTTATTTCTGTGGAATCTGAGAACAGATATTTCGGATCCTTTTGAAGACTATAGGGCTAAAGGAAATATCCTCCGATAACAAAGAGAAAGAAGCTTTCTGAGAAACTTCTTTGTGTTCTGTGAAATCATCTCACAGAGTTACAGCTTTCCCCTCAAGAAGCCTTTCGCTAAGACAGTTATTGTGGAATTGGCAAAGTGATATTTTGAAGCCCATAGAGGGCTATGGTGAAAAAGGAAATATCCTCAGATGAAATCTGGAGAGAAGCTTTCTGAGAAACTGCTTAGTGTTCTGTTAATTCATCTCACAGAGTTACTTCTTTATATCGTGGATCTCTTTGCTAGCCTTATTTCTGTGGAATCTGAGAACAGATATTATGGATCGCTTTGAAGACTATAGGGCCAAAGGAAATATCCTCCGATAACAAAGAGAAAGAAGCTTTCTGAGAAACTTCTTTGTGTTCTGTGAAATCATCTCACAGAGTTACAGCTTTCCCCTCAAGAAGCCTTTCGCTAAGACAGTTCTTGTGGAATTGGCAAAGTGATATTTGGAAGCCCATAGAGGGCTAAGGAGAAAAAGGAAATATCCTCAGATGAAATCTGCAAAGAAGCTTTCTGAGAAACTGCTCTGTGATGTGTGACTTCCACTCACAGAGTTACATCTGTATTTCGTGGATCTCTTAGCTAGCCTTATTTCTGTGGAATCTGAGAACAGATATTTCGGATCCCTTTGAAGACTATAGGGCCAAAGGAAATATCCTCCGATAACAAAGAGAAAGACGCTTTCTGAGAAACTTCTTTGTGTTCTGTGAAATCATCTCACAGAGTTACAACTTTCCCCTCAAGAAGCCTTTCGCTAAGACAGTTCTTGTGGAATTGGCAAAGTGATATTTGGAAGCCCATAGAGGGCTATGGTGAAAAAGGAAATATCCTCAGATGAAATCTTGAAAGAAGTTTCTGAGAAACTGCTCTGTGATGTGTGACTTCGACTCACAGAGTTACATCTGTATTTCGTGGATCTCTTTGCTAGCCTTATTTCTGTGGAATCTGAGAACAGATATTTCGGATCCATTTGAAGACTATAGGGACCAAGGAAATATCCTCCGATAACAAAGAGAAAGAAGCTTTCTGAGAAACTTCTTTGTGTTCTGTGATATCATCTCACAGAGTTACAGCTTTCCCCTCAAGAAGCCTTTCGCCATGACAGTTCTTGTGGAATTGGCAAAGGGATATTTGGAAGCTCATCGAGGCCTATGGTGAAAAAGGAAATATCCTCAGATGGAATCTGGAAAGAAGATTTCTGAGAAACTGGTTGGGGTTCTGTTAATTCATCTCACAGAGTTACATCTGTATTTCGCGGATCTCTTTGCTAGCCTTATTTCTGTGGAATCTGAGAACATATATTTCGGATCCCTTTGAAGACTATAGGACCAAAGGGAATATCCTCCGATATCAAAGAGAAAGAAGCTTTCTGAGAAACTTCTTTGTGTTCTGTGAAATCATCTCACAGAGTTAGAGCTTTCCCCTCAAGAAGCCTTTCGCTAAGACAGTTCTTGTGGAATTGGCAAAGGGATATTTGGAAGCCCATAGAGGGCTATGGTGAAAAAGGAAATATCCTCAGATGGAATCTGGAAAGAAGCTTTCAGAGAAACTGGTTAGTGTTCTGTTAATTCATCTCACAGAGTTACATCTCTATTTCGTGGATCTCTTTGCTAGCCTTATTTCTGTGGAATCTAAGAACAGATATTTTGGATCCCTTTGAAGACTATAGGACCAAAGGGAATATCCTCCGATAACAAAGAGAAAGAAGCTTTCTGAGAAACTTCTTTGTGTTCTGTGAAATCATCTCACAGAGTTACAGCTTTCCCCTCAAGAAGCCTTTCGCTAAGACAGTTCTTGTGGAATTGGCAAAGTGATATTTGGAAGCCCATAGAGGGCTATGGTGAAAAAGGAAATATCCTCAGATGAAATCTGGAAAGAAGCTTTCTGAGAAACTGCTTAGTGTTCTGTTAATTCATCTCACAGAGTTACATCTGTATTTCGTGGATCTCTTTGCTAGCCTTATTTCTGTGGTATCTGAGAACAGATATTTCGGATCCCTTTGAAGACTATAGGGCCAAAGGAAATATCCTCCGATAACAAAGAGAAAGAAGCTTTCTGAGAAACTTCTTTGTGTTCTGTGAAATCATCTCACAGAGTTACAGCTTTCCCCTCAAGAAGCCTTTTGCTAAGACAGTTCTTGTGGAATTGGCAAAGTGATATTTGGAAGCCCATACAGGCCTATAGTGAAAAAGGAAATATCCTCAGATGGAATCTGGAAAGAAGCTTTCTGAGAAACTGGTTAGTGTTCTGTTAATTCATCTCACAGAGTTACATCTCTATTTCGAGGATCTCTTTGCTAGCCTTATTTCTGTGGAATCTGAGAACAGATATTTCGGATCCCTTTGAAGACTATAGGACCAAAGGGAATATCCTCCGATAACAAAGAGAAAGAAGCTTTCTGAGAAACTTCTTTGTGTTCTGTGAAATCATCTCACAGAGTTACAGCTTTCCCCTCAAGAAGCCTTTCGCTAAGACAGTTCTTGTGGAATTGGCAAAGTGATATTTGGAAGCCCATAGAGGGCTATGGTGAAAAAGGAAATATCCTCAGATGAAATCTGGAAAGAAGCTTTCTGAGAAACTGCTCTGTGTTGTGTGACTTCCACTCACAGAGTTACATCTGTATTTCGTGGATCTCTTTGCTAGCCTTATTTCTGTGGTATCTGAGAACAGATATTTCGGATCCCTTTGAAGACTATAGGGCCAAAGGAAATATCCTCCGATAACAAAGAGAAAGAAGCTTTCTGAGAAACTTCTTTGTGTTCTGTGAAATCATCTCACAGAGTTCCAGCTTTCCCCTCAAGAATCCTTTGGCTAAGACAGTTCTTGTGGAATTGGGAAAGTGATATTAGGACGTCCATAGAGGGTTATGGTGAAAAAGGAATATCCTGAGATGAAATCTGGAAAGAAGCTTTCTGAGAAACTGCTTAGTGTTCTGTTAATTCATCTCACAGTGTTACATCTCTATTTCGTTGATCTCTTTGCTAGCCTTATATCTGTGGAATCTGAGAATAGATATTTCGGATCACTTTGAAGACTATACGGCCAAAGAAAATATCCTCCGATAACAAAGAGAAAGAAGCTTTCTGAGAAACTTCTTTGTGTTCAGTGAAATCATCTCACATAGTTACAGCTTTCCCCTCAAGAAGCCTTTCGCTAAGACAGTTCATGTGGAATTGGCAAAGGGATATTTGGAAGCCCATAGAGGCCTATGGTGAAAAAGGAAATATCCTCAGATGAAATCTGGAAAGAAGCTTTCTGAGAAACTGCTTAGTGTTCTGTTAATTCATCTCACAGAGTTACATCTGTATTTCGTGGATCTCTTTGCTAGCCTTATTTCTGTGGAATCTGAGAACAGATATTTCGGATCCCTTTGAAGACTATAGGGTCAAAGAAATATCCTCCGATAACAAAGAGAAAGAAGCTTTCTGAGAAACTTCTTTGTGTTCTGTGAAATCATCTCACAGAGTTACAGCTTTCCCCACAAGAAGCCTTTCGATAAGACAGTTCTTGTGGAATTGGCAAAGTGATATTTGGAAGCCCATAGAGGGCTATGGTGAAAAAGGAAATATCCTCAGATGGAATCTGGAAAGACGCTTTCTGAGAAACTGCTTAGTGTTCTGTTAATTCATCTCACAGAGTTACATCTGTATTTCGTGGATCTCTTTGCTAGCCTTATTTCTGTGGAATCTGAGAACAGATATTTCGGATCCCTTTGAAGACTATAGGGCCAAAGGAAATATCCTCCGATAACAAAGACAAAGAAGCTTTCTGAGAAACTTCTTTGTGTTCTGTGAAATCATCTCACAGAGTTACAGCTTTCCCTTCAAGAAGACTTTCGCTATGACAGTTCTTGTGGAATTGGCAAAGTGATATTTGGAAGCCCATAGAGGGCTATGGTGAAAAAGGAAATATCCTCAGATGAAATCTGGAAAGAAGCTTTCTGAGAAACTGCTCTGTAATGTGTGACTTCCACTCACAGAGTTACATCTGTATTTCGCTGATCTCTTTGCTAGCCTTATTTCTGTGGAATCTGAGAACAGATATTTCGGATCCCTTTGAAGACTATAGGGCCAAAGGAAATATCCTCCGAGTACAAAGAGAAAGAAGCTTTCTGAGAAACTTCTTTGTGTTCTGTGAAATCATCTCACAGAGTCACAGCTTTCCCCTCAAGAAGCCTTTCGCTAAGACAGTTCTTGTGGAATTGGCAAAGGGATATTTGGGAGCCCATAAAGGCCTATGGTGAAAAAGGAAATATCCTCAGATGAAATCTGGAAAGAAGCTTTCTGAGAAACTGCTTAGTGTTCTGTAAATTCATCTCACCGATTTACATCTGTATTTCGTGGATCTCTTTGCTAGCCTTATTTCTGTGGAATCTGAGAACAGATATTTCGGATCCCTTTGAAGACTAAAGGGCCAAAGGAAATATCCTCCGATAACAAAGAGAAAGAAGCTTTCTGAGAAACTTCTTTGTGTTCTGTGAAATCATCTCACAGAGTTACAGCTTTCCCCTCAAGAAGCCTTTCGCTATGACAGTTCTTGTGGAATTGGCAATGTGATATTTGGAAGCCCATAGAGGGTTATGGTGAAAAAGGAAATATCCTCAGATGAAATCTGGAAAGAAGCTTTCTGAGAAACTGCTTAGGGTTCTGTTAATTCATCTCACAGAGTTACATCTGTATTTCGTGGATCTCTTTGCTAGCCTTATTTCTGTGGAATCTGAGAACAGATATTTCGGATCCCTTTGAAGACTATAGGGCCAAAGGAAATATCCTCCGAGTACAAAGAGAAAGAAGCTTTCTGAGAAACTTCTTTGTGTTCTGTGAAATCATCTCACAGAGTTACAGCTTTGCCCTCAAGAAGCCTTTCGCTAAGACAGTTCTTGTGGAATTGGCCAAGTGATATTTGGAAGCCCATAGAGGGCTATGGTGAAAAAGGAAATATCCTCAGATGAAATCTGGAAAGAAGCTTTCTGAGAAACTGCTCTGTGATGTGTAACTTCCACTCACAGAGTTACATCTGTATTTCGCTGATCTCTTTGCTAGCCTTATTTCTGTGGAATCTGAGAACAGATATTTCGGATCCCTTTGAAGACTATAGGGCCAAAGGAAATATCCTCCGATAACAAAGAGAAAGAAGCTTTCTGAGAAACTTCTTTGTGTTCTGTGAAATCATCTCACAGAGTTACAGCTTTCCCCTCAAGAAGCCTTTCGCTATGACAGTTCTTGTGGAATTGGCAATGTGATATTTGGAAGCCCATAGAGGGTTATGGTGAAAAAGGAAATATCCTCAGATGAAATCTGGAAAGAAGCATTCTGAGAAACTGCTTAGTGTTCTGTTAATTCATCTCACAGAGTTACATCTGTATTTCGTGGATCTCTTTGCTAGCCTTATTTCTGTGGAATCTGAGAACAGATATTTCGGATCCCTTTGAAGACTATAGGGCCAAAGGAAATATCCTCCGATAACAAAGAGAAAGAAGCTTTCTGAGAAACTTCTTTGTGTTCTGTGAAATCATCTCACAGAGTTACAGCTTTCCCCTCAAGAAGCCTTTCGCTAAGACAGTTCTTGTGGAATTGGCAAAGTGATATTTGGAAGTCCATAGAGGGTTATGGTGAAAAAGGAAATATCCTCAGATGAAATCTGGAAAGAAGCTTTCTGAGAAACTGCTTAGTGTTCTGTTAATTCATCTCACAGAGTTACATATCTATTTTGTGGATCTCTTTGCTAGCCTTATTTCTGCGGAATCTGAGAACAGATGTTTCGGATCCCTTTGAAGACTATAGGGACAAAGGAAATATCCTCCGCTAACAAAGAGAAAGAAGCTTTCTGAGGAACTTCTTTGTGTTCTGTGAAATCATCTCACAGAGTTACAGCTTTCCCCTCAAGAAGCCTTTCGCTAAGACAGTTCTTGTGGAATTGGCAAAGTGATATTTGGAAGCCCATAGAGGGTTATGGTGAAAAAGGAAATATCCTCAGATGAAATCTGGAAAGAAGCTTTCTGAGAAACTGCTTAGTGTTCTGTTAATTCATCTCACAGAGTTACATCTGTATTTCGTGGATCTCTTTGCTAGCCTTATTTCTGTGGAATCCGAGAACAGATATTTCGGATCTCTTTGAAGACTATAGGGCCAAAGGAAATATCCTCCGATAACAAAGAGAAAGAAGCTTTCTGAGAAACTTCTTTGTGTTCTGTGAAATCATCTCACAGAGTTACAGCTTTCCCCTCAAGAAGCCTTTCGCTAAGACAGTTCTTGTGGAATTGGCAAAGGGATATTTGGAAGCCCATAGAGGACTACGGTGAAAAAGGAAATATCCTCAGATGAAATCTGGAGAGAAGCTTTCTGAGAAACTGCTTACTGTTCTGTTAATTCATCTCACAGAGTTACTTCTGTATTTCGTGGATCTATTTGCTAGCCTTATTTCTGTGGAATCTGAGAACAGATATTATGGATCGCTTTGAAGACTATAGGGCCCATGGAAATATCCTCCGATAACAAAGAGAAAGAAGCTTTCTGAGAAACTTCTTTGTGTTCTATGAAATCATCTCACAGAGTTACAGCTTTCCCCTCAAGAAGCCTTTCGTTAAGACAGTTCTTGTGGAATTGGCAAAGTGATATTTGGAAGCCCATAGAGGGCTAGGGTGAAAAAGGAAATATCCTCAGATGAAATCTGGAAAGAAGCTTTCTGAGAAACTGCTCTGTGATGTGTGACTTCCACTCACAGAGTTACAACTGTATTTCGTGGATCTCTTTGCTAGCCTTATTTCTGTGGAATCTGAGAACAGATATTTCGGATCCCTTTGAAGACTATAGGGCAAAAGGAAATATCCTCCGATAACAAAGAGAAAGAAGCTTTCTGGGAAACTTCTTTGTGTTCTGTGAAATCATCTCACAGAGTTACAGCTTTCCCCTCAAGAAGACTTTCGCTAAGACAGTTCTTGTGGAATTGGCCAAGTGATATTTGGAAGCCCATAGAGGGCTATGGTGAAAAAGGAAATATCCTCAGATGAAATCTGGAAAGAAGCTTTCTGAGAAACTGCTCTGTGATGTGTGACTTCCACTCACAGAGTTACATCTGTATTTCGCTGATCTCTTTGCTAGCCTTATTTCTGTGGAATCTGAGAACAGATATTTCGGATCCCTTTGAAGACTATAGGGCCAAAGGAAATATCCTCCGATAACAAAGAGAAAGGAGCTTTCTGAGAAACTTCTTTGTGTTCTGTGAAATCATCTCACAGAGTTACAGCTTTCCCCTCAAGAAGCCTTTCGCTATGACAGTTCTTGTGGAACTGGCAATGTGATATTTGGAAGCCCATAGAGGGTTATGGTGAAAAAGGAAATATCCTCAGATGAAATCTGGAAAGAAGCTTTCTGAGAAACTGCTTAGTGTTCTGTTAATTCATCTCACAGAGTTACATCTGTATTTCGTGGATCTCTTTGCTAGCCTTATTTCTGTGGAATCTGAGAACAGATATTTCGGATCCCTTTGAAGACTATAGGGCCAAAGGAAATATCCTCCGATAACAAAGAGAAAGAAGCTTTCTGAGAAACTTCTTTGTGTTCTGTGAAATCATCTCAAAGAGTTACAGCTTTCCCCTCAAGAAGCCTTTCGCTAAGACAGTTCTTGTGGAATTGGCAAAGTGATATTTGGAAGTCCATAGAGGGTTATGGTGAAAAAGGAAATATCCTCAGATGAAATCTGGAAAGAAGCTTTCTGAGAAACTGCTTAGTGTTCTGTTAATTCATCTCACAGAGTTACATATCTATTTCGTGGATCTCTTTGCTAGCCTTATTTCTGTGGAATCTGAGAACAGATGTTTCGGATCCCTTTGAAGACTATAGGGACAAAGGAAATATCCTCCGCTAACAAAGAGAAAGAAGCTTTCTGAGGAACTTCTTTGTGTTCTGTGAAATCATCTCACAGAGTTACAGCTTTCCCCTCAAGAAGCCTTTCGCTAAGACAGTTCTTGTGGAATTGGCAAAGTGATATTTGGAAGCCCATAGAGGGTAATGGTGAAAAAGGAAATATCCTCAGATGAAATCTGGAAAGAAGCTTTCTGAGAAACTGCTTAGTGTTCTGTTAATTCATCTCACAGAGTTACATCTGTATTTCGTGGATCTCTTTGCTAGCCTTATTTCTGTGGAATCCGAGAACAGATATTTCGGATCTCTTTGAAGACTATAGGGCCAAAGGAAATATCCTCCGATAACAAAGAGAAAGAAGCTTTCTGAGAAACTTCTTTGTGTTCTGTGAAATCATCTCACAGAGTTACAGCTTTCCCCTCAAGAAGCCTTTCGCTAAGACAGTTCTTGTGGAATTGGCAAAGGGATATTTGGAAGCCCATAGAGGACTACGGTGAAAAAGGAAATATCCTCAGATGAAATCTGGAGAGAAGCTTTCTGAGAAACTGCTTACTGTTCTGTTAATTCATCTCAGAGAGTTACTTCTGTATTTCGTGGATCTCTTTGCTAGCCTTATTTCTGTGGAATCTGAGAACAGATATTATGGATCGCTTTGAAGACTATAGGGCCCATGGAAATATCCTCCGATAACAAAGAGAAAGAAGCTTTCTGAGAAACTTCTTTGTGTTCTATGAAATCATCTCACAGAGTTACAGCTTTCCCCTCAAGAAGCCTTTCGCTAAGACAGTTCTTGTGGAATTGGCAAAGTGATATTTGGAAGCCCATAGAGGGCTAGGGTGAAAAAGGAAATATCCCCAGATGAAATCTGGAAAGAAGCTTTCTGAGAAACTGCTCTGTGATGTGTGACTTCCACTCACTGAGTTACATCTGTATTTCGTGGATCTCTTTGCTAGCCTTATTTCTGTGGAATTCGAGAACAGATATTTCGGATCCCTTTGAAGACTATAGGGCAAAAGGAAATATCCTCCGATAACAAAGAGAAAGAAGCTTTCTGGGAAACTTCTTTGTGTTCTGTGAAATCATCTCACAGAGTTACAGCTTTCCCCTCAAGAAGACTTTCGCTAAGACAGTTCTTGTGGAATTGGCAAAGTGATATTTGGAAGCCCATAGAGGGCTATGGTGAAAAAGGAAATATCCTCAGATGAAATCTGGAAAGAAGTTTCTGAGAAACTGCTCTGTGATGTGTGACTTCCACTCACAGAGTTACATCTGTATTTCGTGGATCTCTTTGCTAGCCTTATTTCCGTGGAATCTGAGAACAGATATTTCGGATCCATTTGAAGACTATAGGGACCAAGGAAATATCCTCCGATAACAAAGAGAAAGAAGCTTTCTGAGAAACTTCTTTGTGTTCTGTGATATCATCTCACAGAGTTACAGCTTTCCCCTCAAGAAGCCTTTCGCCATGACAGTTCTTGTGGAATTGGCAAAGGGATATTTGGAAGCTCATAGAGGCCTATGGTGAAAAAGGAAATATCCTCAGATGGAATCTGGAAAGTAGATTTCTGAGAAACTGGTTGGTGTTCTGTTAATTCATCTCACAGAGTTACATCTGTATTTCGCGGATCTCTTTGCTAGCCTTATTTCTGTGGAATCTGAGAACATATATTTCGGATCCCTTTGAAGACTATAGGACCAAAGGGAATATCCTCCGATTACAAAGAGAAAGAAGCTTTCTGAGAAACTTCTTTGTGTTCTGTGAAATCATCTCACAGAGTTAGAGCTTTCCCCTCAAGAAGCTTTTCGCTAAGACAGTTCGTGTGGAATTGGCAAAGGGATATTTGGAAGCCCATAGAGGGCTATGGTGAAAAAGGAAATAACCTCAGATGGAATCTGGAAAGAAGATTTCAGAGAAACTGGTTAGTGTTCTGTTAATTCATCTCACAGAGTTACATCTCTATTTCGTGGATCTCTTTGCTAGCCTTATTTCTGTGGAATCTAAGAACAGATATTTTGGATCCCTTTGAGGACTAATGGACCAAAGGGAATATCCTCCGATAACAAAGAGAAAGAAGCTTTCTGAGAAACTTCTTTGTGTTCCGTGAAATCATCTCACAGAGTAGCAGCTTCCCCTCAAGAAGCCTTTCGCTAAGACAGTTCTTGTGGAATTGGCAAAGTGATATTTGGAAGCCCATAGAGGGCTATGGTGTAAAAGGAAATATACTGAGGTGAAATCTGGAAAGAAGCTTTCTGGAAACTGCTTAGTGTTCTGTTATTTTATCTCACAGTGTTACATCTGTATTTCGTGAATCTCTTTGCTAGCCTTATTTCTGTGGAATCTGAGAACAGATATTTCGGATCCCTTTGAAGACTGTAGGGCCAAAGGAAATATCCTCCGATAAGAAAGAGAAAGAAGCTTTCTGAGAAACTTCTTTGTGTTCTGTGAAATCATCTCACAGAGTTACAGCTTTCCCCTCAAGAAGCCTTTCGCTAAGACAGTTCTTGTGGAATTGGCAAAGTGATATTTGGAAGCCCATAGAGGCCTATGTTGAAAAAGGAAATATCCTCAGATGGAATCTGGAAAGAAGTTTTCTGAGAAACTGCTCTATGATGTGTGACTTCCACTCACAGAGTTACATCTGTATTTCGTGGATCTCTTTGTTAGCCTTATTTCTGTGGAATCTGAGAATAGATATTTCGGATCCCATTGAAGACTACAGGGCCAAAGGAAATATCCTCCGATAACAAAGAGAAAGAAGCTTTCTGAGAAACTTCTTTGTGTTCTGTGAAATCATCTCACAGAGTTACAGCTTTCCCCTCAAGAAGCCTTTCGCTAAGACAGTTCTTGTGGAATTGGCCAAGTGATATTTGGAAGCCCATAGAGGGCTATGGTGAAAAAGGAAATATCCTCAGATCAAATCTGGAAAGAAGCTTTCTGAGAAACTGCTCTGTGATGTGTGAGTTCCACTCACAGAGTTACATCTGTATTTCGTGGATCTCTTTGCTAGCCTTATTTCTGTGGAATCTGAGAACAGATATTTCGGATCCCTTTGAAGACTATAGGGCCAAAGGAAATATCCTCCGATAACAAAGAGAAAGAAGCTTTCTGAGAAACTTCTTTGTGTTCTGTGAAATCGTCTCACAGAGTTACAGCTTTCCCCTCAAGAAGCCTTTCGCTAAGACAGTTCTTGTGGAGTTGGCCAAGTGATATTTGGAAGCCCTTAGAGGGCTATGGTGAAAAAGGAAATATCCTCAGATGAAATCTGGAAAGAAGCTTTCAGAGAAACTGGTTAGTGTTCTGTTAATTCATATCACAGAGTTACATCTCTATTTCGTGGATCTCTTTGCTAGCCTTATTTCTGTGGAATCTGAGAACAGATATTTCGGATCCCTTTGAAGACTATAGGGCCAAAGGAAATATCCTCCGATAACAAAGAGAAAGAAGCTTTCTGAGAAACTTCTTTGTGTTCTGTGAAATCATCTCACAGAGTTACAGCTTTCCCCTCAAGAAGCCTTTCGCTAATACAGTTCTTGTGGAATTGGCAAAGGGATATTTGGGAGCCCATTGAGGCCTATGGTGAAAAAGGAAATATCCTTAGATGAAATCTGGAAAGAAGCTTTCTGAGAAACTGCTTAGTGTTCTGTTAATTCATCTCACAGAGTTACATCTGTATTTCGCGGATCTCTTTGCTAGCCTTATTTCTGTGGAATCTGAGAACAGATATTTCGGAACCCTTTGAAGACTATAGGGCCAAAGGAAATATCCTCCGATAACAAAGAGAAAGAAGCTTTCTGAGAAACTTCTTTGTGTTCTGTGAAATCATCTCACAGAGTTACAGCTTTCCCCTCAAGAAGCCTTTCGCTAAGACAGTTCTTGTGGAATTGGCAAAGGGATATTTGGAAGCCCAGTGAGGGCTATGGTGAAAAAGGAAATATCCTCAGATGAAATCTGGAAGAAGCTTTCTGAGAAACTGCTTAGTGTTCTGTTAATTCATCTCACAGAGTTACATCTGTATTTCGTGGATCTCTTTGCTAGCCTTATTTCTGTGGAATCTGAGAACAGGTATTTCGGATCCCTTTGAAGACTATAGGGCCAAAGGAAATATCCTCCGATAACAAAGAGAAAGACGCTTTCTGAGAAACTTCTTTGTGTTCTGTGAAATCATCTCACAGAGTTACAGCTTTCCCCTCAAGAAGCCTTTCGCTAAGACAGTTCTTGTGGATTTGGCAAAGTGATATTTGGAAGCCCTTAGAGGGCTATGGTGAAAAAGGAAATATCCTCAGATGAAATCTGGAAAGAAGCTTTCTGAGAAACTGCTTAGTGTTCTGTTAATTCATCTCACAGAGTTACATCTGTATTTCGTGGATCTCTTTGCTAGCCTTATTTCTGTGGAATCTGAGAACAGATATTTCGGATCCTTTTGAAGACTATAGGGCCAAAGGAAATATCCTCCGATAACAAAGAGAAAGAAGCTTTTTTAAGAAACTTCTTTGTGTTCTGTGAAATCATCTCACAGAGTTACAGCTTTCCCCTCAAGAAGCCTTTCGCTAAGACAGTTCTTGCGGAATTGGCAAAGGGATATTTGGAAGCCCATAGAGGCCTATGGTGAAAAATTAAATATGCTCAGATGAAATCTGGAAAGAAGCTTTCTGAGAAACTGGTTGGTGTTCTGTTAATTCATCTCACAGAGTTACATCTGTATTTCGTGGATCTCTTTGCTAGCCCTATTTCTGTGGAATCTGAAAACAGATATTTCGGATCCCTTTGAAGACTATAGGAGCAAAGGGAATATCCTCCGATAACAAAGAGAAAGAAGCTTTCTGAGAAACTTCTTTGTGTTCTGTGAAATCACCTCACAGAGTTACAGCTTTCCCCTCAAGAAGCCTTTCGCTAAGACAGTTCTTGTGGAATTGGCAAAGTGATATTTGGAAGCCCATAGAGGGCTATGGTGAAAAAGGAAATATCCTCAGATGAAATCTGGAAAGAAGCTTTCTGAGAAACTGCTCTGTGATGTGTGAATTCCACTCACAGAGTTACATCTGTATTTCGTGGATCTCTTTGCTAGCCTTATTTCTGTGGAATCTGAGAACAGATATTTCAGATACCTTTGAAGACTATAGGGCCAAAGGAAATATCCTCCGATAACAAAGAGAAAGAAGCTTTCTGAGAAACTTCTTTGTGTTCTGTGAAATCATCTCACAGAGTTACAGCTTTCCCCTCAAGAGCCTTTCGCTAAGACAGTTCTTGTGGAATTGAAAAGGGATATTTGGGAGCCCATAGAGGCTGATAGTGAAAAAGGAAATATCCTCAGATGAAATCTGGAAAGAAGCTTTCTGAGAAACTGCTTAGTGTTCTGTAAATTCGTCTCACAGAGTTACATCTGTTTTTCGTGGATCTCTTTGCTAGCCTTATTTTTGTGGAATCTGAGAACAGATATTTCGGATCCCTTTGAAGACTATAGGGCCAAAGGAAATATCCTCCGATAACAAAGACAAAGAAGCTTTCTGAGAAACTTCTTTGTGTTCTGTGAAATCATCTCACAGAGTTACAGCTTTCCCTTCAAGAAGACTTTCGCTATGACAGTTCTTGTGGAATTGGCAAAGTGATATTTGGAAGCCCATAGAGGGCTATGGTGAAAAAGGAAATATCCTCAGATGAAATCTGGAAAGAAGCTTTCTGAGAAACTGCTCTGTAATGTGTGACTTCCACTCACAGAGTTACATCTGTATTTCGCTGATCTCTTTGCTAGCCTTATTTCTGTGGAATCTGAGAACAGATATTTCGGATCCCTTTGAAGACTATAGGGCCAAAGGAAATATCCTCCGAGTACAAAGAGAAAGAAGCTTTCTGAGAAACTTCTTTGTGTTCTGTGAAATCATCTCACAGAGTCACAGCTTTCCCCTCAAGAAGCCTTTCGCTAAGACAGTTCTTGTGGAATTGGCAAAGGGATATTTGGGAGCCCATAAAGGCCTATGGTGAAAAAGGAAATATCCTCAGATGAAATCTGGAAAGAAGCTTTCTGAGAAACTGCTTAGTGTTCTGTAAATTCATCTCACCGATTTACATCTGTATTTCGTGGATCTCTTTGCTAGCCTTATTTCTGTGGAATCTGAGAACAGATATTTCGGATCCCTTTGAAGACTAAAGGGCCAAAGGAAATATCCTCCGATAACAAAGAGAAAGAAGCTTTCTGAGAAACTTCTTTGTGTTCTGTGAAATCATCTCACAGAGTTACAGCTTTCCCCTCAAGAAGCCTTTCGCTATGACAGTTCTTGTGGAATTGGCAATGTGATATTTGGAAGCCCATAGAGGGTTATGGTGAAAAAGGAAATATCCTCAGATGAAATCTGGAAAGAAGCTTTCTGAGAAACTGCTTAGGGTTCTGTTAATTCATCTCACAGAGTTACATCTGTATTTCGTGGATCTCTTTGCTAGCCTTATTTCTGTGGAATCTGAGAACAGATATTTCGGATCCCTTTGAAGACTATAGGGCCAAAGGAAATATCCTCCGAGTACAAAGAGAAAGAACCTTTCTGAGAAACTTCTTTGTGTTCTGTGAAATCATCTCACAGAGTTACAGCTTTGCCCTCAAGAAGCCTTTCGCTAAGACAGTTCTTGTGGAATTGGCCAAGTGATATTTGGAAGCCCATAGAGGGCTATGGTGAAAAAGGAAATATCCTCAGATGAAATCTGGAAAGAAGCTTTCTGAGAAACTGCTCTGTGATGTGTAACTTCCACTCACAGAGTTACATCTGTATTTCGCTGATCTCTTTGCTAGCCTTATTTCTGTGGAATCTGAGAACAGATATTTCGGATCCCTTTGAAGACTATAGGGCCAAAGGAAATATCCTCCGATAACAAAGAGAAAGAAGCTTTCTGAGAAACTTCTTTGTGTTCTGTGAAATCATCTCACAGAGTTACAGCTTTCCCCTCAAGAAGCCTTTCGCTATGACAGTTCTTGTGGAATTGGCAATGTGATATTTGGAAGCCCATAGAGGGTTATGGTGAAAAAGGAAATATCCTCAGATGAAATCTGGAAAGAAGCATTCTGAGAAACTGCTTAGTGTTCTGTTAATTCATCTCACAGAGTTACATCTGTATTTCGTGGATCTCTTTGCTAGCCTTATTTCTGTGGAATCTGAGAACAGATATTTCGGATCCCTTTGAAGACTATAGGGCCAAAGGAAATATCCTCCGATAACAAAGAGAAAGAAGCTTTCTGAGAAACTTCTTTGTGTTCTGTGAAATCATCTCACAGAGTTACAGCTTTCCCCTCAAGAAGCCTTTCGCTAAGACAGTTCTTGTGGAATTGGCAAAGTGATATTTGGAAGTCCATAGAGGGTTATGGTGAAAAAGGAAATATCCTCAGATGAAATCTGGAAAGAAGCTTTCTGAGAAACTGCTTAGTGTTCTGTTAATTCATCTCACAGAGTTACATATCTATTTTGTGGATCTCTTTGCTAGCCTTATTTCTGCGGAATCTGAGAACAGATGTTTCGGATCCCTTTGAAGACTATAGGGACAAAGGAAATATCCTCCGCTAACAAAGAGAAAGAAGCTTTCTGAGGAACTTCTTTGTGTTCTGTGAAATCATCTCACAGAGTTACAGCTTTCCCCTCAAGAAGCCTTTCGCTAAGACAGTTCTTGTGGAATTGGCAAAGTGATATTTGGAAGCCCATAGAGGGTTATGGTGAAAAAGGAAATATCCTCAGATGAAATCTGGAAAGAAGCTTTCTGAGAAACTGCTTAGTGTTCTGTTAATTCATCTCACAGAGTTACATCTGTATTTCGTGGATCTCTTTGCTAGCCTTATTTCTGTGGAATCCGAGAACAGATATTTCGGATCTCTTTGAAGACTATAGGGCCAAAGGAAATATCCTCCGATAACAAAGAGAAAGAAGCTTTCTGAGAAACTTCTTTGTGTTCTGTGAAATCATCTCACAGAGTTACAGCTTTCCCCTCAAGAAGCCTTTCGCTAAGACAGTTCTTGTGGAATTGGCAAAGGGATATTTGGAAGCCCATAGAGGACTACGGTGAAAAAGGAAATATCCTCAGATGAAATCTGGAGAGAAGCTTTCTGAGAAACTGCTTACTGTTCTGTTAATTCATCTCACAGAGTTACTTCTGTATTTCGTGGATCTATTTGCTAGCCTTATTTCTGTGGAATCTGAGAACAGATATTATGGATCGCTTTGAAGACTATAGGGCCCATGGAAATATCCTCCGATAACAAAGAGAAAGAAGCTTTCTGAGAAACTTCTTTGTGTTCTATGAAATCATCTCACAGAGTTACAGCTTTCCCCTCAAGAAGCCTTTCGTTAAGACAGTTCTTGTGGAATTGGCAAAGTGATATTTGGAAGCCCATAGAGGGCTAGGGTGAAAAAGGAAATATCCTCAGATGAAATCTGGAAAGAAGCTTTCTGAGAAACTGCTCTGTGATGTGTGACTTCCACTCACAGAGTTACAACTGTATTTCGTGGATCTCTTTGCTAGCCTTATTTCTGTGGAATCTGAGAACAGATATTTCGGATCCCTTTGAAGACTATAGGGCAAAAGGAAATATCCTCCGATAACAAAGAGAAAGAAGCTTTCTGGGAAACTTCTTTGTGTTCTGTGAAATCATCTCACAGAGTTACAGCTTTCCCCTCAAGAAGACTTTCGCTAAGACAGTTCTTGTGGAATTGGCCAAGTGATATTTGGAAGCCCATAGAGGGCTATGGTGAAAAAGGAAATATCCTCAGATGAAATCTGGAAAGAAGCTTTCTGAGAAACTGCTCTGTGATGTGTGACTTCCACTCACAGAGTTACATCTGTATTTCGCTGATCTCTTTGCTAGCCTTATTTCTGTGGAATCTGAGAACAGATATTTCGGATCCCTTTGAAGACTATAGGGCCAAAGGAAATATCCTCCGATAACAAAGAGAAAGGAGCTTTCTGAGAAACTTCTTTGTGTTCTGTGAAATCATCTCACAGAGTTACAGCTTTCCCCTCAAGAAGCCTTTCGCTATGACAGTTCTTGTGGAACTGGCAATGTGATATTTGGAAGCCCATAGAGGGTTATGGTGAAAAAGGAAATATCCTCAGATGAAATCTGGAAAGAAGCTTTCTGAGAAACTGCTTAGTGTTCTGTTAATTCATCTCACAGAGTTACATCTGTATTTCGTGGATCTCTTTGCTAGCCTTATTTCTGTGGAATCTGAGAACAGATATTTCGGATCCCTTTGAAGACTATAGGGCCAAAGGAAATATCCTCCGATAACAAAGAGAAAGAAGCTTTCTGAGAAACTTCTTTGTGTTCTGTGAAATCATCTCAAAGAGTTACAGCTTTCCCCTCAAGAAGCCTTTCGCTAAGACAGTTCTTGTGGAATTGGCAAAGTGATATTTGGAAGTCCATAGAGGGTTATGGTGAAAAAGGAAATATCCTCAGATGAAATCTGGAAAGAAGCTTTCTGAGAAACTGCTTAGTGTTCTGTTAATTCATCTCACAGAGTTACATATCTATTTCGTGGATCTCTTTGCTAGCCTTATTTCTGTGGAATCTGAGAACAGATGTTTCGGATCCCTTTGAAGACTATAGGGACAAAGGAAATATCCTCCGCTAACAAAGAGAAAGAAGCTTTCTGAGGAACTTCTTTGTGTTCTGTGAAATCATCTCACAGAGTTACAGCTTTCCCCTCAAGAAGCCTTTCGCTAAGACAGTTCTTGTGGAATTGGCAAAGTGATATTTGGAAGCCCATAGAGGGTAATGGTGAAAAAGGAAATATCCTCAGATGAAATCTGGAAAGAAGCTTTCTGAGAAACTGCTTAGTGTTCTGTTAATTCATCTCACAGAGTTACATCTGTATTTCGTGGATCTCTTTGCTAGCCTTATTTCTGTGGAATCCGAGAACAGATATTTCGGATCTCTTTGAAGACTATAGGGCCAAAGGAAATATCCTCCGATAACAAAGAGAAAGAAGCTTTCTGAGAAACTTCTTTGTGTTCTGTGAAATCATCTCACAGAGTTACAGCTTTCCCCTCAAGAAGCCTTTCGCTAAGACAGTTCTTGTGGAATTGGCAAAGGGATATTTGGAAGCCCATAGAGGACTACGGTGAAAAAGGAAATATCCTCAGATGAAATCTGGAGAGAAGCTTTCTGAGAAACTGCTTACTGTTCTGTTAATTCATCTCAGAGAGTTACTTCTGTATTTCGTGGATCTCTTTGCTAGCCTTATTTCTGTGGAATCTGAGAACAGATATTATGGATCGCTTTGAAGACTATAGGGCCCATGGAAATATCCTCCGATAACAAAGAGAAAGAAGCTTTCTGAGAAACTTCTTTGTGTTCTCTGAAATCATCTCACAGAGTTACAGCTTTCCCCTCAAGAAGCCTTTCGCTAAGACAGTTCTTGTGGAATTGGCAAAGTGATATTTGGAAGCCCATAGAGGGCTAGGGTGAAAAAGGAAATATCCCCAGATGAAATCTGGAAAGAAGCTTTCTGAGAAACTGCTCTGTGATGTGTGACTTCCACTCACTGAGTTACATCTGTATTTCGTGGATCTCTTTGCTAGCCTTATTTCTGTGGAATTCGAGAACAGATATTTCGGATCCCTTTGAAGACTATAGGGCAAAAGGAAATATCCTCCGATAACAAAGAGAAAGAAGCTTTCTGGGAAACTTCTTTGTGTTCTGTGAAATCATCTCACAGAGTTACAGCTTTCCCCTCAAGAAGACTTTCGCTAAGACAGTTCTTGTGGAATTGGCAAAGTGATATTTGGAAGCCCATAGAGGGCTATGGTGAAAAAGGAAATATCCTCAGATGAAATCTGGAAAGAAGTTTCTGAGAAACTGCTCTGTGATGTGTGACTTCCACTCACAGAGTTACATCTGTATTTCGTGGATCTCTTTGCTAGCCTTATTTCCGTGGAATCTGAGAACAGATATTTCGGATCCATTTGAAGACTATAGGGACCAAGGAAATATCCTCCGATAACAAAGAGAAAGAAGCTTTCTGAGAAACTTCTTTGTGTTCTGTGATATCATCTCACAGAGTTACAGCTTTCCCCTCAAGAAGCCTTTCGCCATGACAGTTCTTGTGGAATTGGCAAAGGGATATTTGGAAGCTCATAGAGGCCTATGGTGAAAAAGGAAATATCCTCAGATGGAATCTGGAAAGTAGATTTCTGAGAAACTGGTTGGTGTTCTGTTAATTCATCTCACAGAGTTACATCTGTATTTCGCGGATCTCTTTGCTAGCCTTATTTCTGTGGAATCTGAGAACATATATTTCGGATCCCTTTGAAGACTATAGGACCAAAGGGAATATCCTCCGATTACAAAGAGAAAGAAGCTTTCTGAGAAACTTCTTTGTGTTCTGTGAAATCATCTCACAGAGTTAGAGCTTTCCCCTCAAGAAGCTTTTCGCTAAGACAGTTCGTGTGGAATTGGCAAAGGGATATTTGGAAGCCCATAGAGGGCTATGGTGAAAAAGGAAATAACCTCAGATGGAATCTGGAAAGAAGATTTCAGAGAAACTGGTTAGTGTTCTGTTAATTCATCTCACAGAGTTACATCTCTATTTCGTGGATCTCTTTGCTAGCCTTATTTCTGTGGAATCTAAGAACAGATATTTTGGATCCCTTTGAGGACTAATGGACCAAAGGGAATATCCTCCGATAACAAAGAGAAAGAAGCTTTCTGAGAAACTTCTTTGTGTTCCGTGAAATCATCTCACAGAGTAGCAGCTTCCCCTCAAGAAGCCTTTCGCTAAGACAGTTCTTGTGGAATTGGCAAAGTGATATTTGGAAGCCCATAGAGGGCTATGGTGTAAAAGGAAATATACTGAGGTGAAATCTGGAAAGAAGCTTTCTGGAAACTGCTTAGTGTTCTGTTATTTTATCTCACAGTGTTACATCTGTATTTCGTGAATCTCTTTGCTAGCCTTATTTCTGTGGAATCTGAGAACAGATATTTCGGATCCCTTTGAAGACTGTAGGGCCAAAGGAAATATCCTCCGATAAGAAAGAGAAAGAAGCTTTCTGAGAAACTTCTTTGTGTTCTGTGAAATCATCTCACAGAGTTACAGCTTTCCCCTCAAGAAGCCTTTCGCTAAGACAGTTCTTGTGGAATTGGCAAAGTGATATTTGGAAGCCCATAGAGGCCTATGTTGAAAAAGGAAATATCCTCAGATGGAATCTGGAAAGAAGTTTTCTGAGAAACTGCTCTATGATGTGTGACTTCCACTCACAGAGTTACATCTGTATTTCGTGGATCTCTTTGTTAGCCTTATTTCTGTGGAATCTGAGAATAGATATTTCGGATCCCATTGAAGACTACAGGGCCAAAGGAAATATCCTCCGATAACAAAGAGAAAGAAGCTTTCTGAGAAACTTCTTTGTGTTCTGTGAAATCATCTCACAGAGTTACAGCTTTCCCCTCAAGAAGCCTTTCGCTAAGACAGTTCTTGTGGAATTGGCCAAGTGATATTTGGAAGCCCATAGAGGGCTATGGTGAAAAAGGAAATATCCTCAGATCAAATCTGGAAAGAAGCTTTCTGAGAAACTGCTCTGTGATGTGTGAGTTCCACTCACAGAGTTACATCTGTATTTCGTGGATCTCTTTGCTAGCCTTATTTCTGTGGAATCTGAGAACAGATATTTCGGATCCCTTTGAAGACTATAGGGCCAAAGGAAATATCCTCCGATAACAAAGAGAAAGAAGCTTTCTGAGAAACTTCTTTGTGTTCTGTGAAATCGTCTCACAGAGTTACAGCTTTCCCCTCAAGAAGCCTTTCGCTAAGACAGTTCTTGTGGAGTTGGCCAAGTGATATTTGGAAGCCCTTAGAGGGCTATGGTGAAAAAGGAAATATCCTCAGATGAAATCTGGAAAGAAGCTTTCAGAGAAACTGGTTAGTGTTCTGTTAATTCATATCACAGAGTTACATCTCTATTTCGTGGATCTCTTTGCTAGCCTTATTTCTGTGGAATCTGAGAACAGATATTTCGGATCCCTTTGAAGACTATAGGGCCAAAGGAAATATCCTCCGATAACAAAGAGAAAGAAGCTTTCTGAGAAACTTCTTTGTGTTCTGTGAAATCATCTCACAGAGTTACAGCTTTCCCCTCAAGAAGCCTTTCGCTAATACAGTTCTTGTGGAATTGGCAAAGGGATATTTGGGAGCCCATTGAGGCCTATGGTGAAAAAGGAAATATCCTTAGATGAAATCTGGAAAGAAGCTTTCTGAGAAACTGCTTAGTGTTCTGTTAATTCATCTCACAGAGTTACATCTGTATTTCGCGGATCTCTTTGCTAGCCTTATTTCTGTGGAATCTGAGAACAGATATTTCGGAACCCTTTGAAGACTATAGGGCCAAAGGAAATATCCTCCGATAACAAAGAGAAAGAAGCTTTCTGAGAAACTTCTTTGTGTTCTGTGAAATCATCTCACAGAGTTACAGCTTTCCCCTCAAGAAGCCTTTCGCTAAGACAGTTCTTGTGGAATTGGCAAAGGGATATTTGGAAGCCCAGTGAGGGCTATGGTGAAAAAGGAAATATCCTCAGATGAAATCTGGAAGAAGCTTTCTGAGAAACTGCTTAGTGTTCTGTTAATTCATCTCACAGAGTTACATCTGTATTTCGTGGATCTCTTTGCTAGCCTTATTTCTGTGGAATCTGAGAACAGGTATTTCGGATCCCTTTGAAGACTATAGGGCCAAAGGAAATATCCTCCGATAACAAAGAGAAAGACGCTTTCTGAGAAACTTCTTTGTGTTCTGTGAAATCATCTCACAGAGTTACAGCTTTCCCCTCAAGAAGCCTTTCGCTAAGACAGTTCTTGTGGATTTGGCAAAGTGATATTTGGAAGCCCTTAGAGGGCTATGGTGAAAAAGGAAATATCCTCAGATGAAATCTGGAAAGAAGCTTTCTGAGAAACTGCTTAGTGTTCTGTTAATTCATCTCACAGAGTTACATCTGTATTTCGTGGATCTCTTTGCTAGCCTTATTTCTGTGGAATCTGAGAACAGATATTTCGGATCCTTTTGAAGACTATAGGGCCAAAGGAAATATCCTCCGATAACAAAGAGAAAGAAGCTTTTTTAAGAAACTTCTTTGTGTTCTGTGAAATCATCTCACAGAGTTACAGCTTTCCCCTCAAGAAGCCTTTCGCTAAGACAGTTCTTGCGGAATTGGCAAAGGGATATTTGGAAGCCCATAGAGGCCTATGGTGAAAAATTAAATATGCTCAGATGAAATCTGGAAAGAAGCTTTCTGAGAAACTGGTTGGTGTTCTGTTAATTCATCTCACAGAGTTACATCTGTATTTCGTGGATCTCTTTGCTAGCCCTATTTCTGTGGAATCTGAAAACAGATATTTCGGATCCCTTTGAAGACTATAGGAGCAAAGGGAATATCCTCCGATAACAAAGAGAAAGAAGCTTTCTGAGAAACTTCTTTGTGTTCTGTGAAATCACCTCACAGAGTTACAGCTTTCCCCTCAAGAAGCCTTTCGCTAAGACAGTTCTTGTGGAATTGGCAAAGTGATATTTGGAAGCCCATAGAGGGCTATGGTGAAAAAGGAAATATCCTCAGATGAAATCTGGAAAGAAGCTTTCTGAGAAACTGCTCTGTGATGTGTGAATTCCACTCACAGAGTTACATCTGTATTTCGTGGATCTCTTTGCTAGCCTTATTTCTGTGGAATCTGAGAACAGATATTTCAGATACCTTTGAAGACTATAGGGCCAAAGGAAATATCCTCCGATAACAAAGAGAAAGAAGCTTTCTGAGAAACTTCTTTGTGTTCTGTGAAATCATCTCACAGAGTTACAGCTTTCCCCTCAAGAGCCTTTCGCTAAGACAGTTCTTGTGGAATTGAAAAGGGATATTTGGGAGCCCATAGAGGCTGATAGTGAAAAAGGAAATATCCTCAGATGAAATCTGGAAAGAAGCTTTCTGAGAAACTGCTTAGTGTTCTGTTAATTCGTCTCACAGAGTTACATCTGTTTTTCGTGGATCTCTTTGCTAGCCTTATTTTTGTGGAATCTGAGAACAGATATTTCGGATCCCTTTGAAGACTATAGGGCCAAAGGAAATATCCTCCGATAACAAAGAGAAAGAAGCTTTCTGAGAAACTTCTTTGTGTTCTGTGAAATCATCTCACAGAGTTACAGCTTTCCCCTCAAGAAGCCTTTCACTAAGACAGTTCTTGTGGAATTGGCAAAGGGATATTTGGAAGCCCATAGATTGCTATGGTGAAAAAGGAATTATCCTCAGATGGAATCTGGAAAGAAGCTTTCTGAGAAACTGGTTAGTGTTCCGTAAATTCATCTCACAGAGTTACATCTGTATTTCGTGGATCTCTTTGCTAGCCTTATTTCTGTGGAATCTGAGAACAGATATTTCGGATCCCTTTGAAGACTGTAGGGCCAAAGGAAATATCCTCCGATAACAAAGAGAAAGAAGCTTTCTGAGAAACTTCTTTGTGTTCTGTGAAATCATCTCACAGAGTTACATCTTTCCCCTCAAGAAGCCTTTCGCTAAGATAGTTCTTGTGGAATTGGCAAGGTGATATTTGGAAGCCCATAGTGGGCTATGGTGAAAAACGAAATATCCTCAGATGAAATCAGGAAAGAAGCTTTCTGAGAAACTGGTCTGTGATGTGTGACTTCCACTCACAGAGTTACATCTGTATTACGTGGATCCCTTTGCTAGCCTTATTTCTGTGGAATCTGAGAACAGATATTTCGGATCCCTTTGAAGACTATAGGGCCCAAGGAAATATCCTCCGATAACAAAGAGAAAGAAGCTTTCTGAGAAACTTCTTTGTGTTCTGTGAAATCATCTCACAGAGTTACAGCTTTCCCCTCAAGAAGCCTTTCGCTAAGACAGTTCTTGTGGAATTGGCAAAGGGATATTTGGAAGCCCATAGAGGCCTATGGTGAAAAAGGAAATATCCTCTGATGAAATCTGGAAAGAAGCTTTCTGAGAAACTGCTTAGTGTTCTGTTAATTCATCCCACAGAGTTACATCTGTATTTCGTGGATCTCTTTGCTAGCCTTATTTCTGTGGAATCTGAGAACAGATATTTCGGATCCCTTTGAAGACTATAGGGCCAAAGGAAATATCCTCCGATAACAAAGAGGAAGAAGCTTTCTGAGAAACTTCTTTGTGTTCTGTGAAATCATCTCAAAGAGTTACAGCTTTGCCCTCAAGAAGCCTTTCGTTAAGACAGTTCTTGTGGAATTGGCAAAGTGATATTTGGAAGCCCATAGAGGGCTATGGTGAAAAAGGAAATATCCTCAGATGAAAAATCGAAAGAAGCTTTCTGAGAAACTGCTTAGTGTTCTGTTAATTCATCTCACAGAGTTACATCTCTGTTTCGTGGATCTCTTTGCTAGCCTTATTTCTGTGGAATCTGAGAACAGATATTTCCGATCCCTTTGAAGACTACAGGGCAAAAGGAAATATCCTCCGATAACAAAGAGAAAGAAGCTTACTGAGAAACTTCTTTGTGTTCTGTGAAATCATATCACAGAGTTACAGCTTTCCCCTCAAGAAGCCTTTCGCTAAGACAGTTCTTGTGGAATTGGCAAAGTGATATTTGGAAGCCCATAGAGGGCTATGGTGAAAAAGGAAATATCCTCAGATGAAATCTGGAAAGAAACTTTCTGTGAAACTGCTTAGTGTTCTGTTAATTCATCTCACAGAGTTACAGCTGTAGTTCGTGGATCTCTTTGCTAGCCTTATTTCTGTGGAATCTGAGAACAGATATTTCGGATCCCTTTGAAGACTATAGGGCCAAAGGAAATATCCTCCGATAACAAAGAGAAAGAAGCTTTCTGAGAAACTTCTTTGTGTTCTGTGAAATCATCTCACAGAGTTACAGCTTTCCCCTCAAGAAGCCTTTCACTAATACAGTTCTTGTGGAATTGGCAAAGTGATATTTGGAAGCCCATAGAGGGCTATGGTGAAAAAGGAAATATCCTCAGATGAAATCTGGAAAGAAGCTTTCTGAGAAACTGCTTAGTGTTCTGTTAATTCATCTCACAGTGTTACATCTGTATTTCGTGGATCTCTTTGCTAGCCTTATTTCTGTGGAATCTGAGAACAGATATTTCGAATCCCTTTGAAGACTATAGGGCCAAAGGAAATATCCTCCGATAACAAAGAGAAAGAAGCTTTCTGAGAAACTTCTTTGTGTTCTGTGAAATCATCTCACAGAGTTACAGCTTTCCCCTCAAGAAGCCTTTCACTAAGACAGTTCTTGTTGAATTGGCAAAGTGATATTTGGAAGCCCATAGAGGGCTAAGGTGAAAAAGGAAATATCCTCAGATGAAATCTGGAAAGATGCTTTCTCAGAAATTGCTCTGTGATGTGCACTTCCACTCACAGAGTTACATCTGTATTTCGTGGATCTCTTTGCTAGCCTTATTTCTGTGGAATCTGAGAACAGATATTTCGGATCTCTTTGAAGACTATAGGGCCAAAGGAAATATCCTCCGATAACAAAGAGAAAGAAGCTTTCTGAGAAACTTCTTTGTGTTCTGTGAAATCATCTCACAGAGTTACAGCTTTCCCCTCAAGAAGCCTTTCGCTAAGACAGTTCTTGTGGAATTGGCAAAGGGATATTTGGAAGCCCATAGAGGACTACGGTGAAAAAGGAAATATCCTCAGATGAAATCTGGAGAGAAGCTTTCTGAGAAACTGCTTACTGTTCTGTTAATTCATCTCACAGAGTTACTTCTGTATTTCGTGGATCTATTTGCTAGCCTTATTTCTGTGGAATCTGAGAACAGATATTATGGATCGCTTTGAAGATTATAGGGCCCATGGAAATATCCTCCGATAACAAAGAGAAAGAAGCTTTCTGAGAAACTTCTTTGTGTTCTATGAAATCATCTCACAGAGTTACAGCTTTCCCCTCAAGAAGCCTTTCGTTAAGACAGTTCTTGTGGAATTGGCAAAGTGATATTTGGAAGCCCATAGAGGGCTAGGGTGAAAAAGGAAATATCCTCAGATGAAATCTGGAAAGAAGCTTTCTGAGAAACTGCTCTGTGATGTGTGACTTCCACTCACAGAGTTACATCTGTATTTCGTGGATATCTTTGCTAGCCTTATTTCTGTGGAATCTGAGAACAGATATTTCGGATCCCTTTGAAGACAATAGGGCAAAAGGAAATATCCTCCGATAACAAAGAGAAAGAAGCTTTCTGGGAAACTTCTTTGTGTGCTGTGAAATCATCTCACAGAGTTACAGCTTTCCCCTCAAGAAGACTTTCGCTAAGACAGTTCTTGTGGAATTGGCCAAGTGATATTTGGAAGCCCATAGAGGGCTATGGTGAAAAAGGAAATATCCTCAGATGAAATCTGGAAAGAAGCTTTCTGAGAAACTGCTCTGTGATGTGTGACTTCCACTCACAGAGTTACATCTGTATTTCGCTGATCTCTTTGCTAGCCTTATTTCTGTGGAATCTGAGAACAGATATTTCGGATCCCTTTGAAGACTATAGGGCCAAAGGAAATATCCTCCGATAACAAAGAGAAAGAAGCTTTCTGAGAAACTTCTTTGTGTTCTGTGAAATCATCTCACAGAGTTACAGCTTTCCCCTCAAGAAGCCTTTCGCTATGACAGTTCTTGTGGAACTGGCAATGTGATATTTGGAAGCCCATAGAGGGTTATGGTGAAAAAGGAAATATCCTCAGATGAAATCTGGAAAGAAGCTTTCTGAGAAACTGCTTAGTGTTCTGTTAATTCATCTCACAGAGTTACATCTGTATTTCGTGGATCTCTTTGCTAGCCTTATTTCTGTGGAATCTGAGAACAGATATTTCGGATCCCTTTGAAGACTATAGGGCCAAAGGAAATATCCTCCGATAACAAAGAGAAAGAAGCTTTCTGAGAAACTTCTTTGTGTTCTGTGAAATCATCTCACAGAGTTACAGCTTTCCCCTCAAGAAGCCTTTCGCTAAGACAGTTCTTGTGGAATTGGCAAAGTGATATTTGGAAGTCCATAGAGGGTTATGGTGAAAAAGGAAATATCCTCAGATGAAATCTGGAAAGAAGCTTTCTGAGAAACTGCTTAGTGTTCTGTTAATTCATCTCACAGAGTTACATATCTATTTCGTGGATCTCTTTGCTAGCCTTATTTCTGCGGAATCTGAGAACAGATGTTTCGGATCCCTTTGAAGACTATAGGGACAAAGGAAATATCCTCCGCTAACAAAGAGAAAGAAGCTTTCTGAGGAACTTCTTTGTGTTCTGTGAAATCATCTCACAGAGTTACAGCTTTCCCCTCAAGAAGCCTTTCGCTAAGACAGTTCTTGTGGAATTGGCAAAGTGATATTTGGAAGCCCATAGAGGGTAATGGTGAAAAAGGAAATATCCTCAGATGAAATCTGGAAAGAAGCTTTCTGAGAAACTGCTTAGTGTTCTGTTAATTCATCTCACAGAGTTACATCTGTATTTCGTGGATCTCTTTGCTAGCCTTATTTCTGTGGAATCCGAGAACAGATATTTCGGATCTCTTTGAAGACTATAGGGCCAAAGGAAATATCCTCCGATAACAAAGAGAAAGAAGCTTTCTGAGAAACTTCTTTGTGTTCTGTGAAATCATCTCACAGAGTTACAGCTTTCCCCTCAAGAAGCCTTTCGCTAAGACAGCTCTTGTGGAATTGGCAAAGGGATATTTGGAAGCCCATAGAGGACTACGGTGAAAAAGGAAATATCCTCAGATGAAATCTGGAGAGAAGCTTTCTGAGAAACTGCTTACTGTTCTGTTAATTCATCTCACAGAGTTACTTCTGTATTTCGTGGATCTCTTTGCTAGCCTTATTTCTGTGGAATCTGAGAACAGATATTATGGATCGCTTTGAAGACTATAGGGCCCATGGAAATATCCTCCGATAACAAAGAGAAAGAAGCTTTCTGAGAAACTTCTTTGTGTTCTATGAAATCATCTCACAGAGTTACAGCTTTCCCCTCAAGTAGACTTTCGCTAAGACAGTTCTTGTGGAATTGGCAAAGTGATATTTGGAAGCCCATAGAGGGCTAGGGTGAAAAAGGAAATATCCTCAGATGAAATCTGGAAAGAAGCTTTCTGAGAAACTGCTCTGTGATGTGTGACTTCCACTCACAGAGTTACATCTGTATTTCGTGGATCTCTTTGCTAGCCTTATTTCTGTGGAATCTGAGAACAGATATTTCGGATCCCTTTGAAGACTATAGGGCAAAAGGAAATATCCTCCGATAACAAAGAGAAAGAAGCTTTCTGGGAAACTTCTTTGTGTTCTGTGAAATCATCTCACAGAGTTACAGCTTTCCCCTCAAGAAGACTTTCGCTAAGACAGTTCTTGTGGAATTGGCAAAGTGATATTTGGAAGCCCATAGAGGGCTATGGTGAAAAAGGAATTATCCTCAGATGAAATCTGGAAAGAAGTTTCTGAGAAACTGCTCTGTGATGTGTGACTTCCACTCACAGAGTTACATCTGTATTTCGTGGATCTCTTTGCTAGCCTTATTTCTGTGGAATCTGAGAACAGATATTTCGGATCCATTTGAAGACTATAGGGACCAAGGAAATATCCTCCGATAACAAAGAGAAAGAAGCTTTCTGAGAAACTTCTTTGTGTTCTGTGATATCATCTCACAGAGTTACAGCTTTCCCCTCAAGAAGCCTTTCGCCATGACAGTTCCTGTGGAATTGGCAAAGGGATATTTGGAAGCTCATAGAGGCCTATGGTGAAAAAGGAAATATCCTCAGATGTAATCTGGAAAGTAGATTTCTGAGAAACTGGTTGGTGTTCTGTTAATTCATCTCACAGAGTTACATCTGTATTTCGCGGATCTCTTTGCTAGCCTTATTTCTGTGGAATCTGAGAACATATATTTCGGATCCCTTTGAAGACTATAGGACCAAAGGGAATATCCTCCGATTACAAAGAGAAAGAAGCTTTCTGAGAAACTTCTTTGTGTTCTGTGAAATCATCTCACAGAGTTAGAGCTTTCCCCTCAAGAAGCTTTTCGCTAAGACAGTTCGTGTGGAATTGGCAAAGGGATATTTGGAAGCCCATAGAGGGCTATGGTGAAAAAGGAAATAACCTCAGATGGAATCTGGAAAGAAGATTTCAGAGAAACTGGTTAGTGTTCTGTTAATTCATCTCACAGAGTTACATCTGTATTTCGTGGATCTCTTTGCTAGCCTTATTTCTGTGGAATCTAAGAACAGATATTTTGGATCCCTTTGAAGACTATAGGACCAAAGGGAATATCCTCCGATAACAAAGAGAAAGAAGCTTTCTGAGAAACTTCTTTGTGTTCTGTGAAATCATCTCACAGAGTAGCAGCTTCCCCTCAAGAAGCCTTTCGCTAAGACAGTTCTTGTGGAATTGGCAAAGTGATATTTGGAAGCCCATAGAGGGCTATGGTGTAAAAGGAAATATACTGAGATGAAATCTGGAAAGAAGCTTTCTGGAAACTGCTTAGTGTTCTGTTATTTTATCTCACAGAGTTACATCTGTATTTCGTGAATCTCTTTGCTAGCCTTATTTCTGTGGAATCTGAGAACAGATATTTCGGATCCCTTTGAAGACTGTAGGGCCAAAGGAAATATCCTCCGATAACAAAGAGAAAGAAGCTTTCTGAGAAACTTCTTTGTGTTCTGTGAAATCTTCTCACAGAGTTACAGCTTTCCCCTCAAGAAGCCTTTCGCTAAGACAGTTCTTGTGGAATTGGCAAAGTGATATTTGGAAGCCCATAGAGGCCTATGGTGAAAAAGGAAATATCCTCAGATGGAATCTGGAAAGAAGCTTTCTGAGAAACTGCTCTATGATGTGTGACTTCCACTCACAGAGTTACATCTGTATTTCGTGGATCTCTTTGTTAGCCTTATTTCTGTGGAATCTGAGAATAGATATTTCGGATCCCATTGAAGACTACAGGGCCAAAGGAAATATCCTCCGATAACAAAGAGAAAGAGGCTTTCTGAGAAACTTCTTTGTGTTCTGTGAAATCATCTCACAGAGTTACAGCTTTCCCCTCAAGAAGCCTTTCGCTAAGACAGTTCTTGTGGAATTGGCAAAGTGATATTTGGAAGCCCATAGAGGGCTATGGTGAAAAAGGAAATATCCTCAGATCAAATCTGGAAAGAAGCTTTCTGAGAAACTGCTCTGTGATGTGTGAGTTCCACTCACAGAGTTACATCTGTATTTCGTGGATCTCTTTGCTAGCCTTATTTCTGTGGAATCTGAGAACAGATATTTCGGATCCCTTTGAAGACTATAGAGCCAAAGGAAATATCCTCCGATAACAAAGAGAAAGAAGCTTTCTGAGAAACTTCTTTGTGTTCTGTGAAATCGTCTCACAGAGTTACAGCTTTCCCCTCAAGAAGCCTTTCGCTAAGACAGTTCTTGTGGAGTTGGCCAAGTGATATTTGGAAGCCCTTAGAGGGCTATGGTGAAAAAGGAAATATCCTCAGATGAAATCTGGAAAGAAGCTTTCAGAGAAACTGGTTAGTGTTCTGTTAATTCATATCACAGAGTTACATCTCTATTTCGTGGATCTCTTTGCTAGCCTTATTTCTGTGGAATCTGAGAACAGATATTTCGGATCCCTTTGAAGACTATAGGGCCAAAGGAAATATCCTCCGATAACAAAGAGAAAGAAGCTTTCTGAGAAACTTCTTTGTGTTCTGTGAAATCATCTCACAGAGTTACAGCTCTCCCCTCAAGAAGCCTTTCGCTAATACAGTTCTTGTGGAATTGGCAAATGGATATTTGGGAGCCCATTGAGGCCTATGGTGAAAAAGGAAATATCCTTAGATGAAATCTGGAAAGAAGCTTTCTGAGAAACTGCTTAGTGTTCTGTTAATTCATCTCACAGAGTTACATCTGTATTTCGTGGATCTCTTTGCTAGCCTTATTTCTGTGGAATCTGAGAACAGGTATTTCGGATCCCTTTGAAGACTATAGGGCCAAAGGAAATATCCTCCGATAACAAAGAGAAAGAAGCTTTCTGAGAAACTTCTTTGTGTTCTGTGAAATCATCTCACAGAGTTACAGCTTTCCCCTCAAGAAGCCTTTCGCTAAGACAGTTCTTGTGGATTTGGCAAAGTGATATTTGGAAGCCCTTAGAGGGCTATGGTGAAAAAGGAAATATCCTCAGATGAAATCTGGAAAGAAGCTTTCTGAGAAACTGCTTAGTGTTCTGTTAATTCATCTCACAGAGTTACATCTGTATTTCGTGGATCTCTTTGCTAGCCTTATTTCTGTGGAATCTGAGAACAGATATTTCGGATCCCTTTGAAGACTATAGGGCCAAAGGAAATATCCTCCGATAACAAAGAGAAAGAAGCTTTTTTAAGAAACTTCTTTGTGTTCTGTGAAATCATCTCACAGAGTTACAGCTTTCCCCTCAAGAAGCCTTTCGCTAAGACAGTTCTTGCGGAATTGGCAAAGGGATATTTGGAAGCCCATAGAGGCCTATGGTGAAAAAGGAAATATCCTCTGATGAAATCTGGAAAGAAGCTTTCTGAGAAACTGGTTGGTGTTCTGTTAATTCATCTCACAGAGTTACATCTGTATTTCGTGGATCTCTTTGCTAGCCCTATTTCTGTGGAATCTGAAAACAGATATTTCGGATCCCTTTGAAGACTATAGGAGCAAAGGGAATATCCTCCGATAACAAAGAGAAAGAAGCTTTCTGAGAAACTTCTTTGTGTTCTGTGAAATCACCTCACAGAGTTACAGCTTTCCCCTCAAGAAGCCTTTCGCTAAGACAGTTCTTGTGGAATTGGCAAAGTGATATTTGGAACCCCTAGAGGGCTATGGTGAAAAAGGAAATATCCTCAGATGAAATCTGGAAAGAAGCTTTCTGAGAAACTGCTCTGTGATGTGTGAATTCCACTCACAGAGTTACATCTGTATTTCGTGGATCTCTTTGCTAGCCTTATTTCTGTGGAATCTGAGAACAGATATTTCAGATACCTTTGAAGACTATAGGGCCAAAGGAAATATCCTCCGATAACAAAGAGAAAGAAGCTTTCTGAGAAACTTCTTTGTGTTCTGTGAAATCATCTCACAGAGTTACAGCTTTCCCCTCAAGAGCCTTTCGCTAAGACAGTTCTTGTGGAATTGGCAAAGGGATATTTGGGAGCCCATAGAGGCTGATAGTGAAAAAGGAAATATCCTCAGATGATATCTGGAAAGAAGCTTTCTGAGAAACTGCTTAGTGTTCTGTTAATTCGTCTCACAGAGTTACATCTGTTTTTCGTGGATCTCTTTGCTAGCCTTATTTCTGTGGAATCTGAGAACAGATATTTCGGATCCCTTTGAAGACTATAGGGCCAAAGGAAATATCCTCCGATAACAAAGAGAAAGAATGTTTCTGAGAAACTTCTTTGTGTTCTGTGAAATCATCTCACAGAGTTACAGCTTTCCCCTCAAGAAGCCTTTCACTAAGACAGTTCTTGTGGAATTGGCAAAGGGATATTTGGAAGCCCATAGAGGGCTATGGTGAAAAAGGAATTATCCTCAGATGGAATCTGGAAAGAAGCTTTCTGAGAAACTGGTTGGTGTTCCGTTAATTCATCTCACAGAGTTACATCTGTATTTCGTGGATCTCTTTGCTAGCCTTATTTCTGTGGAATCTGAGAACAGATATTTCGGATCCCTTTGAAGACTGTAGGGCCAAACGAAATATCCTCCGATAACAAAGAGAAAGAAGCTTTCTGAGAAACTTCTTTGTGTTCTGTGAAATCATCTCACAGAGTTACATCGTTCCCCTCAAGAAGCCTTTCGCTAAGACAGTTCTTGTGGAATTGGCAAGGTGATATTTGGAAGCCCATAGAGGGCTATGGTGAAAAACGAAATATCCTCAGATGAAATCTGGAAAGAAGCTTTCTGAGAAACTGGTCTGTGATGTGTGACTTCCACTCACAGAGTTACATCTGTATTTCGTGGATCCCTTTGCTAGCCTTATTTCTGTGGAATCTGAGAACAGATATTTCGGATCCCTTTGAAGACTATAGGGCCAAAGGAAATAGCCTCCGATAACAAAGAGAAAGAAGCTTTCTGAGAAACTTCTTTGTGTTCTGTGAAATCATCTCACAGAGTTACAGCTTTCCCCTCAAGAAGCCTTTCGCTAAGACAGTTCTTGTGGAATTGGCAAAGGGATATTTGGAAGCCCATAGAGGCCTATGGTGAAAAAGGAAATATCCTCTGATGAAATCTGGAAAGAAGCTTTCTGAGAAACTGCTTAGTGTTCTGTTAATTCATCCCACAGAGTTACATCTGTATTTCGTGGATCTCTTTGCTAGCCTTATTTCTGTGGAATCTGAGAACAGATATTTCGGATCCCTTTGAAGACTATAGGGCCAAAGGAAATATCCTCCGATAACAAAGAGGAAGAAGCTTTCTGAGAAACTTCTTTGTGTTCTGTGAAATCATCTCAAAGAGTTACAGCTTTGCCCTCAAGAAGCCTTTCGTTAAGACAGTTCTTGTGGAATTGGCAAAGTGATATTTGGAAGCCCATAGAGGGCTATGGTGAAAAAGGAAATATCCTCAGATGAAAAATCGAAAGAAGCTTTCTGAGAAACTGCTTAGTGTTCTGTTAATTCATCTCACAGAGTTACATCTCTGTTTCGTGGATCTCTTTGCTAGCCTTATTTCTGTGGAATCTGAGAACAGATATTTCCGATCCCTTTGAAGACTACAGGGCAAAAGGAAATATCCTCCGATAACAAAGAGAAAGAAGCTTACTGAGAAACTTCTTTGTGTTCTGTGAAATCATATCACAGAGTTACAGCTTTCCCCTCAAGAAGCCTTTCGCTAAGACAGTTCTTGTGGAATTGGCAAAGTGATATTTGGAAGCCCATAGAGGGTTATGGTGAAAAAGGAAATATCCTCAGATGAAATCTGGAAAGAAGCTTTCTGTGAAACTGCTTAGTGTTCTGTTAATTCATCTCACAGAGTTACAGCTGTAGTTCGTGGATCTCTTTGCTAGCCTTATTTCTGTGGAATCTGAGAACAGATATTTCGGATCCCTTTGAAGACTATAGGGCCAAAGGAAATATCCTCCGATAACAAAGAGAAAGAAGCTTTCTGAGAAACTTCTTTGTGTTCTGTGAAATCATCTCACAGAGTTACAGCTTTCCCCTCAAGAAGCCTTTTGCTAAGACAGTTCTTGTGGAATTGGCAAAGGGATATTCGGAAGCCCATACAGGCCTATAGTGAAAAAGGAAATATCCTCCGATGGAATCTGGAAAGAAGCTTTCTGAGAAACTGGTTAGTGTTCTGTTAATTCATCTCACAGAGTTACATCTCTATTTCGAGGATCTCTTTGCTAGCCTTATTTCTGTGGAATCTGAGAACAGATATTTCGGATCCCTTTGAAGATTATAGGGCCAAAGGAAATATCCTCCGATAACAAAGAGAAAGAAGCTTTCTGAGAAACTTCTTGGTGTTCTGTGAAATCATCTCACAGAGTTACAGCTTTCCCCTCAAGAGCCTTTCGCTAAGACAGTTCTTGTGGAATTGGCAAAGGGATATTTGGGAGCCCATAGAGGCCTACGGTGAAAAAGGAAATATCCTCAGATGAAATCAGGAAAGAAGCTTTCTGAGAAACTGCTTAGTGTTCTGTTAATTCATCTCACAGAGTTACATCTGTATTTCGTGGATCTCTTTGCTAGCCTTATTTCTGTGGAATCTGAGAACAGATATTTCGGATCCCTTTGAAGACTATAGGGCCAAAGGAAATATCCTCCGATAACAAAGAGAAAGAAGCTTTCTGAGAAACTTCTTTGTGTTCTGTGAAATCATCTCACAGAGTTACAGCTTTCCCCTCAAGAAGCCTTTCACTAAGACAGTTCTTGTGGAATTGGCAAAGGGATATTTGGAAGCCCATAGATTGCTATGGTGAAAAAGGAATTATCCTCAGATGGAATCTGGAAAGAAGCTTTCTGAGAAACTGGTTAGTGTTCCGTAAATTCATCTCACAGAGTTACATCTGTATTTCGTGGATCTCTTTGCTAGCCTTATTTCTGTGGAATCTGAGAACAGATATTTCGGATCCCTTTGAAGACTGTAGGGCCAAAGGAAATATCCTCCGATAACAAAGAGAAAGAAGCTTTCTGAGAAACTTCTTTGTGTTCTGTGAAATCATCTCACAGAGTTACATCTTTCCCCTCAAGAAGCCTTTCGCTAAGATAGTTCTTGTGGAATTGGCAAGGTGATATTTGGAAGCCCATAGTGGGCTATGGTGAAAAACGAAATATCCTCAGATGAAATCAGGAAAGAAGCTTTCTGAGAAACTGGTCTGTGATGTGTGACTTCCACTCACAGAGTTACATCTGTATTACGTGGATCCCTTTGCTAGCCTTATTTCTGTGGAATCTGAGAACAGATATTTCGGATCCCTTTGAAGACTATAGGGCCCAAGGAAATATCCTCCGATAACAAAGAGAAAGAAGCTTTCTGAGAAACTTCTTTGTGTTCTGTGAAATCATCTCACAGAGTTACAGCTTTCTCCTCAAGAAGCCTTTCATTAAGACAGTTCTTGTGGAATTGGTAAAGTGATATTTGGAAGCCCATAGAGGGCTATGGTGAAAAAGGAAATATCCTCAGATGAAATCTGGAAAGAAGCTTTCTGAGAAACTGCTTAGTGTTCTGTTAATTCATCTCACAGAGTTACATCTGTACTTCGTGGATCTCTTTGCTAGCCTTATTTCTGTGGAATCTGAGAACAGATATTTCGGATCCCTTTGAAGACTATAGGGCAAAAGGAAATATCCTCCGATAACAAAGAGAAAGAAGCTTTCTGAGAAACTTCTTTGTGTTCTGTGAAATCATCACACAGAGTTACAGCTTTCCCCTAAAGAAGCCTTTCCCTAAGACAGTTCTTGTGGAATTGGCAAAGTGATATTTGGAAGCCCATAGAGGGTTATGGTGAAAAAGGAAATATCCTCAGATGAAATCTGCAAAGAAGCTTTCTGAGAAACTGCTTAGTGTTCTGTTAATTCATCTCACAGAGTTACAGCTGTATTTCCTGGATTACTTTGCTAGCCTTATTTCTGTGGAATCTGAGAACAGATATTTCGGATCCCTTTGAAGGCTATAGGGTCAAAGGAAATATCCTCCGATAACAAAGAGAAAGAAGGTTTCTGAGAAACTTCTTTGTGTTCTGTGAAATCATCTCACAGAGTTACAGCTTTCCCCTCAAGAAGCCTTTCGCTAAGACAGTTCTTGTGGAATTGGCAAAGTGATATTTGGAAGCCCTTAGAGGGCTATGGTGAAAAAGGAAATATCCTCAGATGAAATCTGGAAAGAAGCTTTCTGAGAAACTGCTTAGTGTTCTGTTAATTCATTGCACAGAGTTACATCTGTATTTCGTGGATCTCTTTGCTAGCTATTTTCAGTGGAATCTGAGAACAGATATTTCGGATCCCTTTGAAGACTATAGGGCCAAAGGAAATATCCTCCGATAACAAAGAGAAAGAAGCTTTCTGAGAAACTTCTTTGTGTTCTGTGAAATCATCTCACAGAGTTACAGCTTTCCCCTCAAGAAGCCTTTCGCTAAGACAGTCCTTGTGGAATTGGCAAAGGGATATTTGGAAGCCCATAGAGGGTTATGGTGAAAAAGGAAATATCCTCAGATGAAATATGGAAGGAAGCTTTCTGAGAAACTGCTTAGTGTTCTGTTAATTCATCTCACAGAGTTACATCTGTATTTCGTGGATCTCTTTGCTAGCCTTATTTCTGTGGAATCTGAGAACAGATATTTCGGATCCCTTTGAAGACTATAGGGCCCAAGGAAATATCCTCCGATAACAAAGAGAAAGAAGCTTTCTGAGAAACTTCTTTGTGTTCTGTGAAATCATCTCACAGAGTTACAGCTTTCTCCTCAAGAAGCCTTTCATTAAGACAGTTCTTGTGGAATTGGTAAAGTGATATTTGGAAGCCCATAGAGGGCTATGGTGAAAAAGGAAATATCCTCAGATGAAATCTGGAAAGAAGCTTTCTGAGAAACTGCTTAGTGTTCTGTTAATTCATCTCACAGAGTTACATCTGTACTTCGTGGACCTCTTTGCTAGCCTTATTTCTGTGGAATCTGAGAACAGATATTTCGGATCCCTTTGAAGACTATAGGGCAAAAGGAAATATCCTCCGATAACAAAGAGAAAGAAGCTTTCTGAGAAACTTCTTTGTGTTCTGTGAAATCATCTCACAGAGTTACAGCTTTCCCCTCAAGAAGCCTTTCGCTAAGACAGTTCTTGTGGAATTGGCAAAGTGATATTTGGAAGCCCATAGAGGCCTAGGGTGAAAAAGGAAATATCCTCAGATGAAACCTGGAAAGAAGCTTTCTGAGAAACTGCTTAGTGTTCTGTTAATTCATCTCACAGAGTTACATCTGTATTTCGTGGATCTCTTTGCTAGCCTTATTTCAGTGGAATCTGAGAACAGATATTTCGGATCCCTTTGAAGACTATAGGGCCAAAGGAAATATCCTCCGATAACAAAGAGAAAGAAGCTTTCTGAGAAACTTCTTTGTGTTCTGTGAAATCATCTCACAGAGTTACAGCTTTCCCCTCAAGAAGCCTTTCGCTAAGACAGTTCTTGTGGAATTGGCAAAGGGATATTTGGAAGCCCATAGAGGGTTATGGTGAAAAAGGAAATATCCTCAGATGAAATATGGAAGGAAGGTTTCTGAGAAACTGCTTAGTGTTCTGTAATTTCATCTCACAGAGTTACATCTGTATTTCGTGGATCTCTTTGCTAGCCTTATTTCTGTGGAATCTGAGAACAGATATTTCGGATCCCTTTGAAGACTATGGGACCAAAGAAAATATCCTCCGATAACAAAGAGAAAGAAGCTTTCTGAGAAACTTCTTTGTGTTCTGTGAAATCATCTCACAGAGTTACAGCTTTCCCCTCAAGAAGCCTTTCACTAATACAGTTCTTGTGGAATTGGCAAAGTGATATTTGGAAGCCCATAGAGGGCTATGGTGAAAAAGGAAATATCCTCAGATGAAATCTGGAAAGAAGCTTTCTGAGAAACTGCTTAGTGTTCTGTTAATTCATCTCACAGTGTTACATCTGTATTTCGTGGATCTCTTTGCTAGCCTTATTTCTGTGGAATCTGAGAACAGATATTTCGAATCCCTTTGAAGACTATAGGGCCAAAGGAAATATCCTCCGATAACAAAGAGAAAGAAGCTTTCTGAGAAACTTCTTTGTGTTCTGTGAAATCATCTCACAGAGTTACAGCTTTCCCCTCAAGAAGCCTTTCACTAAGACAGTTCTTGTTGAATTGGCAAAGTGATATTTGGAAGCCCATAGAGGGCTATGGTGAAAAAGGAAATATCCTCAGATGAAATCTGGAAAGATGCTTTCTCAGAAATTGCTCTGTGATGTGTGACTTCCACTCACAGAGTTACATCTGTATTTCGTGGATCTCTTTGCTAGCCTTATTTCTGTGGAATCTGAGAACAGATATTTCGGATCCCTTTGAAGACTATAGGGCCAAAGGAAATATCCTCCGATAACAAAGAGAAAGAAGCTTTCTGAGAAACTTCTTTGTGTTCTGTGAAATCATCTCACAGAGTTACAGCTTTCCCCTCAAGAAGCCGTTCGCTAAGACAGTTCTTGTGAAATTGGCAAAGGGATATTTGGAAGCCCATAGAGGCCTAGGGTGAAAAAGGAAATATCCTCAGATGAAATCTGGAAAGAAGCTTTCTGAGAAACTGCTTAGTGTTCTGTTAATTCATCGCACAGAGTTACATCTGTATTTCGTGGATCTCTTTGCTAGCCTTATTTCTGTGGAATCTGAGAACAGATATTTCGGATCCCTTTGAAGGCTATAGGGCCAAAGGAAATATCCTCCGATAACAAAGAGAAAGAAGCTTTCTGAGAAACTTCTTTGTGTTCTGTGAAATCATCTCACAGAGTTACAGCTTTCCCCTCAAGAAGCCTTTCGCTAAGACAGTTCTTGTGGAATTGGCAAAGGGATATTTGGAAGCCCATAGAGGGTTATGGTGAAAAAGGAAATATCCTCAGATGAAATCTGGAAAGAAGCTTTCTGAGAAACTGCTTAGTGTTCTGTTAATTCATCTCACAGATTTACAGCTGTATTTCGTGGATCTCTTTGCTAGCCTTTTTTCTGTGGAATCTGAGAACAGATATTTCAGATCCCTTTGAAGACTATAGGGCCAAAGGAAATATCCTCCGTTAACAAAGAGAAAGAAGCTTTCTGAGAAACTTCTTTGTGTTCTGTGAAATCATCTCACAGAGGTACAGCTTTCCCCTCAAGAAGCCTTTCGCTAAGACAGTTCTTGTGGAATTGGCAAAGTGATATTTGGAAGCCCATAGAGGGCTATGGTGAAAAAGGAAATATCCTCAGATGAAATCTGGAAAGAAGCTTTCTGAGAAACCTCTTAGTGTTCTGTTAATTCATCTCACAGAGTTACATCTGTATTTCGTGGATCTCTTTGCTAGCCTTATTTCTGTGGAATCTGAGAACAGATATTTCGGATCCCTTTGAAGACTATAGGGCCAAAGGAAATATAGTCCGATAACAAAGAGAAAGAAGCTTTCTGAGAAACTTCTTTGTGTTCTGTGAAATCATCTCACAGAGTTACAGCGTTCCCTTCAAGAAGCCTTTCGCTAAGACAGTTCTTGTGGAATTGGCAAAGGGATATTTGGAAGCCCGTAGAGGGCTATGGTGAAAAAGGAAATATCCTCAGATGAAATCTGGAAAGAAGCTTTCTGAGAAACTGCTTAGTGTTCTGTTAATTCATCTCACAGAGTTACATCTGTATTTCGTGGATCTCTTTGCTATCCTTATTTCTGTGGAATCTGAGAACAGATATTTCGGATCCCTTTGAAGACTATAGGGCAAAAGGAAATATCCTCCGATAACAAAGAGAAAGAAGCTTTCTGAGAAACTTCTTTGTGTTCTGTGAAATCATCTCACAGAGTTACAGCGTTCCCTGCAAGAAGCCTCTCGCTAAGACAGTTCTTGTGGAATTGGCAAAGGGATATTTGGAAGCCCGTAGAGGGCTATGGTGAAAAAGGAAATATCCTCAGATGAAATCTGGAAAGAAGCTTTCTGAGAAACTGCTTAGTGTTCTGTTAATTCATCTCACAGAGTTACATCTGTATTTCGTGGATCTCTTTGCTAGCCTTATTTCTGTGGAATCTGAGAAGAGATATTTCGGATCCCTTTGAAGACTATAGGGCCAAAGGAAATATCCTCCGATAACAAAGAGAAAGAAGCTTTCTGAGAAACTTCTTTGTGTTCTGTGAAATCATCTCACAGAGTTACAGCTTTCCCCTCAAGAAGCCTTTCACTAAGACAGTTCTTGTGGAATTGGCAAAGTGATATTTGGAAGCCCATAGAGGGCTATGGTGAAAAAGGAAATATCCTCAGATGAAATCTGGAAAGAAGCTTTCTGAGAAACTGCTCTGTGATGTGTGACTTCCACTCACAGAGTTACATCTGTATTTCGTGGATCTATTTGCTAGCCTTATTTCTGTGGAATCTGAGAACAGATATTTCGGATCCCTTTGAAGACTATAGGGCCAAAGGAAATATCCTCCGATAACAAAGAGGAAGAAGCTTTCTGAGAAACTTCTTTGTGTTCTGTGAAATCATCTCAAAGAGTTACAGCTTTGCCCTCAAGAAGCCTTTCGTTAAGAAAGTTCTTGTGGAATTGGCAAAGTGATATTTGGAAGCCCATAGAGGGCTATGGTGAAAAAGGAAATATCCTCAGATGAAAAATCGAAAGAAGCTTTCTGAGAAACTGCTTAGTGTTCTGTTAATTCATCTCACAGAGTTACATCTCTGTTTCGTGGATCTCTTTGCTAGCCTTATTTCTGTGGAATCTGAGAACAGATATTTCCGATCCCTTTGAAGACTACAGGGCAAAAGGAAATATCCTCCGATAACAAAGAGAAAGAAGCTTACTGAGAAACTTCTTTGTGTTCTGTGAAATCATATCACAGAGTTACAGCTTTCCCCTCAAGAAGCCTTTCGCTAAGACAGTTCTTGTGGAATTGGCAAAGTGATATTTGGAAGCCCATAGAGGGCTATGGTGAAAAAGGAAATATCCTCAGATGAAATCTGGAAAGAAGCTTTCTGTGAAACTGCTTAGTGTTCTGTTAATTCATCTCACAGAGTTACAGCTGTAGTTCGTGGATCTCTTTGCTAGCCTTATTTCTGTGGAATCTGAGAACAGATATTTCGGATCCCTTTGAAGACTATAGGGCCAAAGGAAATATCCTCCGATAACAAAGAGAAAGAAGCTTTCTGAGAAACTTCTTTGTGTTCTGTGAAATCATCTCACAGAGTTACAGCTTTCCCCTCAAGAAGCCTTTTGCTAAGACAGTTCTTGTGGAATTGGCAAAGGGATATTCGGAAGCCCATACAGGCCTATAGTGAAAAAGGAAATATCCTCCGATGGAATCTGGAAAGAAGCTTTCTGAGAAACTGGTTAGTGTTCTGTTAATTCATCTCACAGAGTTACATCTCTATTTCGAGGATCTCTTTGCTAGCCTTATTTCTGTGGAATCTGAGAACAGATATTTCGGATCCCTTTGAAGATTATAGGGCCAAAGGAAATATCCTCCGATAACAAAGAGAAAGAAGCTTTCTGAGAAACTTCTTGGTGTTCTGTGAAATCATCTCACAGAGTTACAGCTTTCCCCTCAAGAGCCTTTCGCTAAGACAGTTCTTGTGGAATTGGCAAAGGGATATTTGGGAGCCCATAGAGGCCTACGGTGAAAAAGGAAATATCCTCAGATGAAATCAGGAAAGAAGCTTTCTGAGAAACTGCTTAGTGTTCTGTTAATTCATCTCACAGAGTTACATCTGTATTTCGTGGATCTCTTTGCTAGCCTTTTTTCTGTGGAATCTGAGAACAGATATTTCGGATCCCTTTGAAGACTATAGGGCCAAAGGAAATATCCTCCGATAACAAAGAGAAAGAAGCTTTCTGAGAAACTTCTTTGTGTTCTGTGAAATCATCTTACAGAGTTACAGCTTTCCCCTCAAGAAGCCTTTCACTAAGACAGTTCTTGTGGAATTGGCAAAGGGATATTTGGAAGCCCATAGATTGCTATGGTGAAAAAGGAATTATCCTCAGATGGAATCTGGAAAGAAGCTTTCTGAGAAACTGGTTAATGTTCCGTAAATTCATCTCACAGAGTTACATCTGTATTTCGTGGATCTCTTTGCTAGCCTTATTTCTGTGGAATCTGAGAACAGATATTTCGGATCCCTTTGAAGACTGTAGGGCCAAAGGAAATATCCTCCGATAAAAAAGAGAAAGAAGCTTTCTGAGAAACTTCTTTGTGTTCTCTGAAATCATCTCACAGAGTTACATCTTTCCCCTCAAGAAGCCTTTCGCTAAGATAGTTCTTGTGGAATTGGCAAGGTGATATTTGGAAGCCCATAGTGGGCTATGGTGAAAAACGAAATATCCTCAGATGAAATCAGGAAAGAAGCTTTCTGAGAAACTGGTCTGTGATGTGTGACTTCCACTCACAGAGTTACATCTGTATTACGTGGATCCCTTTGCTAGCCTTATTTCTGTGGAATCTGAGAACAGATATTTCGGATCCCTTTGAAGACTATAGGGCCCAAGGAAATATCCTCCGATAACAAAGAGAAAGAAGCTTTCTGAGAAACTTCTTTGTGTTCTGTGAAATCATCTCACATAGTTACAGCTTTCTCCTCAAGAAGCCTTTCATTAAGACAGTTCTTGTGGAATTGGTAAAGTGATATTTGGAAGCCCATAGAGGGCTATGGTGAAAAAGGAAATATCCTCAGATGAAATCTGGAAAGAAGCTTTCTGAGAAACTGCTTAGTGTTCTGTTAATTCATCTCACAGAGTTACATCTGTACTTCGTGGATCTGTTTGCTAGCCTTATTTCTGTGGAATCTGAGAACAGATATTTCGGATCCCTTTGAAGACTATAGGGCAAAAGGAAATATCCTCCGATAACAAAGAGAAAGAAGCTTTCTGAGAAACTTCTTTGTGTTCTGTGAAATCATCTCACAGAGTTACAGCTTTCCCCTCAAGAAGCCTTTCCCTAAGACAGTTCTTGTGGAATTGGCAAAGTGATATTTGGAAGCCCATAGAGGGTTATGGTGAAAAAGGAAATATCCTCAGATGAAATCTGCAAAGAAGCTTTCTGAGAAACTGCTTAGTGTTCTGTTAATTCATCTCACAGAGTTACAGCTGTATTTCCTGGATTACTTTGCTAGCCTTATTTCTGTGGAATCTGAGAACAGATATTTCGGATCCCTTTGAAGGCTATAGGGTCAAAGAAAATATCCTCCGATAACAAAGAGAAAGAAGGTTTCTGAGAAACTTCTTTCTGTTCTGTGAAATCATCTCACAGAGTTACAGCTTTCCCCTCAAGAAGCCTTTCGCTAAGACAGTTCTTGTGGAATTGGCAAAGTGATATTTGGAAGCCCATAGAGGCCTAGGGTGAAAAAGGAAATATCCTCAGATGAAATCTGGAAAGAAGCTTTCTGAGAAACTGCTTAGTGTTCTGGTAATTCATTGCACAGAGTTACATCTGTATTTCGTGGATCTCTTTGCTAGCCTTATTTCAGTGGAATCTGAGAACACATATTTCGGATCCCTTTGAAGACTATAGGGCCAAAGGAAATATCCTCCGATAACAAAGAGAAAGAAGCTTTCTGAGAAACTTCTTTGTGTTCTGTGAAATCATCTCACAGAGTTACAGCTTTCCCCTCAAGAAGCCTTTCGCTAAGACAGTCCTTGTGGAATTGGCAAAGGGATATTTGGAAGCCCATAGAGGGTTATGGTGAAAAAGGAAATATCCTCAGATGAAATATGGAAGGAAACTTTCTGAGAAACTGCTTAGTGTTCTGTTAATTCATCTCACAGAGTTACATCTGTATTTCGTGGATCTCTTTGCTAGCCTTATTTCTGTGGAATCTGAGAACAGATATTTCGGATCCCTTTGAAGACTATGGGACCAAAGAAAATATCCTCCGATAACAAAGAGAAAGAAGCTTTCTGAGAAACTTCTTTGTGTTCTGTGAAATCATCTCACAGAGTTACAGCTTTCCCCTCAAGAAGCCTTTCACTAATACAGTTCTTGTGGAATTGGCAAAGTGATATTTGGAAGCCCATAGAGGGCTATGGTGAAAAAGGAAATATCCTCAGATGAAATCTGGAAAGAAGCTTTCTGAGAAACTGCTTAGTGTTCTGTTAATTCATCTCACAGTGTTACATCTGTATTTCGTGGATCTCTTTGCTAGCCTTATTTCTGTGGAATCTGAGAACAGATATTTCGGATCCCTTTGAAGACTATAGGGCCAAAGGAAATATCCTCCGATAACAAAGAGAAGGAAGCTTTCTGAGAAACTTCTTTGTGTTCTGTGAAATCATCTCACAGAGTTACAGCTTTCCCCTCAAGAAGCCTTTCACTAAGACAGTTCTTGTTGAATTGGCAAAGTGATATTTGGAAGCCCATAGAGGGCTATGGTGAAAAAGGAAATATCCTCAGATGAAATCTGGAAAGATGCTTTCTCAGAAATTGCTCTGTGATGTGTGACTTCCACTCACAGAGTTACATCTGTATTTCGTGGATCTCTTTGCTAGCCTTATTTCTATGGAATCTGAGAACAGATATTTCGGATCCCTTTGAAGACTATAGGGCCAAAGGAAATATCCTCCGATAACAAAGAGAAAGAAGCTTTCTGAGAAACTTGTTTGTGTTCTGTGAAATCATCTCACAGAGTTACAGCTTTCCCCTCAAGAGCCTTTCGCTAAGACAGTTCTTGTGGAATTCGCAAAGGGATATTTGGAAGCCCATAGAGGCTGATGGTGAAAAAGGAAATATCCTCAGATGAAATCTGGAAAGAAGCTTTCTGAGAAACTGCTTAGTGTTCTGTTAATTCGTCTCACCGAGTTACATCTGTTTTTCGTGGATCTCTTTGCTAGCCTTATTTCTGTGGAATCTGAGAACAGATATTTCGGATCCCTTTGAAGACTATAGGGCCAAAGGAAATATCCTCCGATAACAAAGAGAAAGAAGCTTTCTGAGAAACTTCTTTGTGTTCTGTGAAATCATCTCACAGAGTTACAGCTTTCCCCTCAAGAAGCCTTTCACTAAGACAGTTCTTGTGGAATTGGCAAAGGGATATTTGGAAGCCCATAGAGGGCTATGGTGAAAAAGGAATTATCCTCAGATGGAATCTGGAAAGAAGCTTTCTGAGAAACTGGTTGGTGTTCCGTTAATTCATCTCACAGAGTTACATCTGTATTTCGTGGATCTCTTTGCTAGCCTTATTTCTGTGGAATCTGAGAACAGATATTTCGGATCCCTTTGAAGACTGTAGGGCCAAAGGAAATATCCTCCGATAACAAAGAGAAAGAAGCTTTCTGAGAAACTTCTTTGTGTTCTGTGAAATCATCTCACAGAGTTACATCGTTCCCCTCAAGAAGCCTTTCGCTAAGACAGTTCTTGTGGAATTGGCCAGGTGATATTTGGAAGCCCATAGAGGGCTATGGTGAAAAACGAAACATCCTCAGATGAAATCAGGAAAGAAGCTTTCTGAGAAACTGGTCTGTGATGTGTGACTTCCACTCACAGAGTTACATCTGTATTACGTGGATCCCTTTGCTAGCCTTATTTCTGTGGAATCTGAGAACAGATATTTCGGATCCCTTTGAAGACTATAGGGCCCAAGGAAATATCCTCCGATAACAAAGAGAAAGAAGCTTTCTGAGAAACTTCTTTGTGTTCTGTGAAATCATCTCACAGAGTTACAGCTTTCTCCTCAAGAAGCCTTTCATTAAGACAGTTCTTGTGGAATTGGTAAAGTGATATTTGGAAGCCCATAGAGGGCTATGGTGAAAAAGGAAATATCCTCAGATGAAATCTGGAAAGAAGCTTTCTGAGAAACTGCTTAGTGTTCTGTTAATTCATCTCACAGAGTTACATCTGTACTTCGTGGATCTCTTTGCTAGCCTTATTTCTGTGGAATCTGAGAACAGATATTTCGGATCCCTTTGAAGACTATAGGGCAAAAGGAAATATCCTCCGATAACAAAGAGAAAGAAGCTTTCTGAGAAACTTCTTTGTGTTCTGTGAAATCATCTCACAGAGTTACAGCTTTCCCCGCAAGAAGCCTTTCCCTAAGACAGTTCTTGTGGAATTGGCAAAGTGATATTTGGAAGCCCATAGAGGGTTATGGTGAAAAAGGAAATATCCTCAGATGAAATCTGCAAAGAAGCTTTCTGAGAAACTGCTTAGTGTTCTGTTAATTCATCTCACAGAGTTACAGCTGTATTTCCTGGATTACTTTGCTAGCCTTATTTCTGTGGAATCTGAGAACAGATATTTCGGATCCCTTTGAAGGCTATAGGGTCAAAGGAAATATCCTCCGATAACAAAGAGAAAGAAGGTTTCTGAGAAACTTCTTTCTGTTCTGTGAAATCATCTCACAGAGTTACAGCTTTTCCCTCAAGAAGCCTTTCGCTAAGACAGTTCTTGTGGAATTGGCAAAGTGATATTTGGAAGCCCATAGAGGGCTATGGTGAAAAAGGAAATATCCTCAGATGAAATCTGGAAAGATGCTTTCTCAGAAATTGCTCTGTGATGTGTGACTTCCACTCAAAGAGTTACATCTGTATTTCGTGGATCTCTTTGCTAGCCTTATTTCTGTGGAATCTGAGAACAGATATTTCGGATCCCTTTGAAGACTATAGGGCCAAAGGAAATATCCTCCGATAACAAAGAGAAAGAAGCTTTCTGAGAAACTTCTTTGTGTTCTGTGAAATCATCTCACAGAGTTACAGCTTTCCCCTCAAGAAGCCGTTCGCTAAGACAGTTCTTGTGAAATTGGCAAAGGGATATTTGGAAGCCCATAGAGGCCTAGGGTGAAAAAGGAAATATCCTCAGATGAAATCTGGAAAGAAGCTTTCTGAGAAACTGCTTAGTGTTCTGTTAATTCATCGCACAGAGTTACATCTGTATTTCGTGGATCTATTTGCTAGCCTTATTTCTGTGGAATCTGAGAACAGATATTTCGGATCCCTTTGAAGGCTATAGGGCCAAAGGAAATATCCTCCGATAACAAAGAGAAAGAAGCTTTCTGAGAAACTTCTTTGTGTTCTGTGAAATCATCTCACAGAGTTACAGCTTTCCCCTCAAGAAGCCTTTCGCTAAGACAGTTCTTGTGGAATTGGCAAAGGGATATTTGGAAGCCCATAGAGGGTTATGGTGAAAAAGGAAATATCCTCAGATGAAATCTGGAAAGAAGCTTTCTGAGAAACTGCTTAGTGTTCTGTTAATTCATCTCACAGAGTTACATCTCTATTTCGAGGATCTCTTTGCTAGCCTTATTTCTGTGGAATCTGAGAACAGATATTTCAGATCCCTTTGAAGACTATAGGGCCAAAGGAAATATCCTCCGTTAACAAAGAGAAAGAAGCTTTCTGAGAAACTTCTTTGTGTTCTGTGAAATCATCTCACAGAGTTACAGCTTTCCCCTCAAGAAGCCTTTCGCTAAGACAGTTCTTGTGGAATTGGCAAAGTGATATTTGGAAGCCCATAGAGGGCTATGGTGAAAAAGGAAATATCCTCAGATGAAATCTGGAAAGATGCTTTCTCAGAAATTGCTCTGTGATGTGTGACTTCCACTCACAGAGTTACATCTGTATTTCGTGGATCTCTTTGCTAGCCTTATTTCTGCGGAATCTGAGAACAGATATTTCGGATCCCTTTGAAGACTATAGGACCAAATGAAATATCCTCCAATAACAAAGAGAAAGAGGCTTTCTGAGAAACTTCTTTGTGTTCTGTGAAATCATCTCACAGAGTTACAGCTTTCCCCTCAAGAAGCCTTTCGCTAAGACAGTTCTTTTGGAATTGGCAAAGGGATATTTGGGAGCCCATAGAGGCCTATGGTGAAAAAGGAAATATCCTCAGATGAAATCTGGAAAGAAGCTTTCTGAGAAACTGCTTAGGGTTCTGTTAATTCATCTCACAGAGTTACATCTGTATTTCGTGGATCTCTTTGCTAGCCTTATTTCTGTGGAATCTGAGAACAGATATTTCGGATCCCTTTGAAGACTATAGGGCCAAAGGAAATAGCCTCCGATAACAAAGAGAAAGAAGCTTTCTGAGAAACTGCTTTGTGTTCTGTGAAATCATCTCACAGAGTTACAGCTTTCCCCTCAAGGAGCTTTTCGCTGTGACAGTTCTTGTGGAATTGGCAATGTGATATTTGGAAGCCCATAGAGGGTTATGGTGAAAAAGGAAATATCCTCAGATGAAATCTGGAAAGAAGCTTTCTGAGAAACTGCTTAGGGTTCTGTTAATTCATCTCACAGAGTTACAGCTTTCCCCTCAGGAAGCTTTTCGCTGTGACAGTTCTTGTGGAATTGGCAATGTGATATTTGGAAGCCCATAGAGGGTTATGGTGAAAAAGGAAATATCCTCAGATGAAATCTGGAAAGAAGCTTTCTGAGAAACTGGTCTGTGATGTGTGACTTCCACTCACAGAGTTACATCTGTATTTCGCTGATCTCTTTGCTAGCCTTATTTCTATGGAATCTGAGAACAGATATTTCGGATCCCTTTGAAGACTATAGGACCAAAGGAAATATCCTCCGATAACAAAGCGAAAGAAGCTTTCTGAGAAACTTCTTTGTGTTCTGTGAAATCATCTCACAGAGTTACAGCTTTCCCCTCAAGAAGCCTTTCGCTAAGACAGTTCTTGTGGAATTGGCAAAGGGATATTTGGGAGCCCATAGAGGCCTATGGTGAAAAAGGAAATATCCTCAGATGAAATCTGGAAAGAAGCTTTCTGAGAAACTGCTTAGTGTTCTGTAAATTCATCTCACCGAGTTACATCTGTATTTCGAGGATCTCTTTCCTAGCCTTATTTCTGTGGAATCTGAGAACAGATATTTCGGATCCCTTTGAAGACTATAGGGCCAAAGGAAATAGCCTCCGATAACAAAGAGAAAGAAGCTTTCTGAGAAACTTCTTTGTGTTCTGTGAAATCATCTCACAGAGTTACAGCTTTCCCCTCAAGAAGCCTTTCGCTAAGACAGTTCTTGTGGAATTGGCAAAGGGATATTTGGAAGCCCATAGAGGGCTATGGTGAAAAAGGAATTATCCTCAGATGGAATCTGGAAAGAAGCTTTCTGAGAAACTGGTTGGTGTTCCGTTAATTCATCTCACAGAGTTACATCTGTATTTCGTGGATCTCTTTGCTAGCCTTATTTCTGTGGAATCTGAGAACAGATATTTCGGATCCCTTTGAAGACTGTAGGGCCAAAGGAAATATCCTCCGATAACAAAGAGAAAGAAGCTTTCTGAGAAACTTCTTTGTGTTCTGTGAAATCATCTCACAGAGTTACATCGTTCTCTCAAGAAGCCTTTCGCTAAGACAGTTCTTGTGGAATTGGCAAGGTGATATTTGGAAGCCCATAGAGGGCTATGGTGAAAAACGAAATATCCTCAGATGAAATCTGGAAAGAAGCTTTCTGAGAAACTGGTCTGTGATGTGTGACTTCCACTCACAGAGTTACATCTGTATTTCGTGGATCCCTTTGCTAGCCTTATTTCTGTGGAATCTGAGAACAGATATTTCGGATCCCTTTGAAGACTATAGGGCCAAAGGAAATATCCTCCGATAACAAAGAGAAAGAAGCTTTCTGAGAAACTTCTTTGTGTTCTGTGAAATCATCTCACAGAGTTACAGCTTTCCCCTCAAGAAGCCTTTCGCTAAGACAGTTCTTGTGGAATTGGCAAAGGGATATTTGGAAGCCCATAGAGGCCTATGGTGAAAAAGGAAATATCCTCTGATGAAATCTGGAAAGAAGCTTTCTGAGAAACTGCTTAGTGTTCTGTTAATTCATCCCACAGAGTTACATCTGTATTTCGTGGATCTCTTTGCTAGCCTTATTTCTGTGGAATCTGAGAACAGATATTTCGGATCCATTTGAAGACTATAGGGCCAAAGGAAATATCCTCCGATAACAAAGAGGAAGAAGCTTTCTGAGAAACTTCTTTGTGTTCTGTGAAATCATCTCAAAGAGTTACAGCTTTGCCCTCAAGAAGCCTTTCGTTAAGACAGTTCTTGTGGAATTGGCAAAGTGATATTTGGAAGCCCATAGAGGGCTATGGTGAAAAAGGAAATATCCTCAGATGAAAAATCGAAAGAAGCTTTCTGAGAAACTGCTTAGTGTTCTGTTAATTCATCTCACAGAGTTACATCTCTATTTCGTGGATCTCTTTGCTAGCCTTATTTCTGTGGAATCTGAGAACAGATATTTCCGATCCCTTTGAAGACTACAGGGCAAAAGGAAATATCCTCCGATAACAAAGAGAAAGAAGCTTACTGAGAAACTTCTTTGTGTTCTGTGAAATCATATCACAGAGTTACAGCTTTCCCCTCAAGAAGCCTTTCGCTAAGACAGTTCTTGTGGAATTGGCAAAGTGATATTTGGAAGCCCATAGAGGGCTATGGTGAAAAAGGAAATATCCTCAGATGAAATCTGGAAAGAAGCTTTCTGTGAAACTGCTTAGTGTTCTGTTAATTCATCTCACAGAGTTACAGCTGTAGTTCGTGGATCTCTTTGCTAGCCTTATTTCTGTGGAATCTGAGAACAGATATTTCGGATCCCTTTGAAGACTATAGGGCCAAAGGAAATATCCTCCGATAACAAAGAGAAAGAAGCTTTCTGAGAAACTTCTTTGTGTTCTGTGAAATCATCTCACAGAGTTACAGCTTTCCCCTCAAGAAGCCTTTTGCTAAGACAGTTCTTGTGGAATTGGCAAAGGGATATTCGGAAGCCCATACAGGCCTATAGTGAAAAAGGAAATAACCTCCGATGGAATCTGGAAAGAAGCTTTCTGAGAAACTGGTTAGTGTTCTGTTAATTCATCTCACAGAGTTACATCTCTATTTCGAGGATCACTTTGCTAGCCTTATTTCTGTGGAATCTGAGAACAGATATTTCGGATCCCTTTGAAGATTATAGGGCCAAAGGAAATATCCTCCGATAACAAAGAGAAAGAAGCTTTCTGAGAAACTTCTTGGTGTTCTGTGAAATCATCTCACAGAGTTACAGCTTTCCCCTCAAGAAGCCTTTCACTAAGACAGTTCTTGTGGAATTGGCAAAGGGATATTTGGAAGCCCATAGATTGCTATGGTGAAAAAGGAATTATCCTCAGATGGAATCTGGAAAGAAGCTTTCTGAGAAACTGGTTAGTGTTCCGTAAATTCATCTCACAGAGTTACATCTGTATTTCGTGGATCTCTTTGCTAGCCTTATTTCTGTGGAATCTGAGAACAGATATTTCGGATCCCTTTGAAGACTGTAGGACCAAAGGAAATATCCTCCGATAACAAAGAGAAAGAAGCTTTCTGAGAAACTTCTTTGTGTTCTGTGAAATCATCTCACAGAGTTACATCTTTCCCCTCAAGAAGCCTATCGCTAAGATAGTTCTTGTGGAATTGGCAAGGTGATATTTGGAAGCCCATAGTGGGCTATGGTGAAAAACGAAATATCCTCAGATGAAATCAGGAAAGAAGCTTTCTGAGAAACTGGTCTGTGATGTGTGACTTCCACTCACAGAGTTACATCTGTATTACGTGGATCCCTTTGCTAGCCTTATTTCTGTGGAATCTGAGAACAGATATTTCGGATCCCTTTGAAGACTATAGGGCCCAAGGAAATATCCTCCGATAACAAAGAGAAAGAAGCTTTCTGAGAAACTTCTTTGTGTTCTGTGAAATCATCTCACAGAGTTACAGCTTTCTCCTCAAGAAGCCTTTCATTAAGACAGTTCTTGTGGAATTGGTAAAGTGATATTTGGAAGCCCATAGAGGGCTATGGTGAAAAAGGAAATATCCTCAGATGAAATCTGGAAAGAAGCTTTCTGAGAAACTGCTTAGTGTTCTGTTAATTCATCTCACAGAGTTACATCTGTACTTCGTGGATCTCTTTGCTAGCCTTATTTCTGTGGAATCTGAGAACAGATATTTCGGATCCCTTTGAAGACTATAGGGCAAAAGGAAATATCCTCCGATAACAAAGAGAAAGAAGCTTTCTGAGAAACTTCTTTGTGTTCTGTGAAATCATCTCACAGAGTTACAGCTTTCCCCTCAAGAAGCCTTTCCCTAAGACAGTTCTTGTGGAATTGGCAAAGTGATATTTGGAAGCCCATAGAGGGTTATGGTGAAAAAGGAAATATCCTCAGATGAAATCTGCAAAGAAGCTTTCTGAGAAACTGCTTAGTGTTCTGTTAATTCATCTCACAGAGTTACAGCTGTATTTCCTGGATTACTTTGCTAGCCTTATTTCTGTGGAATCTGAGAACAGATATTTCGGATCCCTTTGAAGACTATAGGGCCAAAGGAAATATCCTCCGATAACAAAGAGAAAGAAGCTTTCTGAGAAACTTCTTTGTGTTCTGTGAAATCATCTCACAGAGTTACAGCTTTCTCCTCAAGAAGCCTTTCGCTAAGACAGTCCTTGTGGAATTGGCAAAGGGATATTTGGAAGCCCATAGAGGGTTATGGTGAAAAAGGAAATATCCTCAGATGAAATATGGAAGGAAGCTTTCTGAGAAACTGCTTAGTGTTCTGTTAATTCATCTCACAAAGTTACATCTGTATTTCGTGGATCTCTTTGCTAGCCTTATTTCTGTGGAATCTGAGAACAGATATTTCGGATCCCTTTGAAGACTATAGGGCCCAAGGAAATATCCTCCGATAACAAAGAGAAAGAAGCTTTCTGAGAAACTTCTTTGTGTTCTGTGAAATCATCTCACAGAGTTACAGCTTTCTCCTCAAGAAGCCTTTCATTAAGACAGTTCTTGTGGAATTGGTAAAGTGATATTTGGAAGCCCATAGAGGGCTATGGTGAAAAAGGAAATATCCTCAGATGAAATCTGGAAAGAAGCTTTCTGAGAAACTGCTTAGTGTTCTGTTAATTCATCTCACAGAGTTACATCTGTACTTCGTGGATCTCTTTGCTAGCCTTATTTCTGTGGAATCTGAGAACAGATATTTCGGATCCCTTTGAAGACTATAGGGCAAAAGGAAATATCCTCCGATAACAAAGAGAAAGAAGCTTTCTGAGAAACTTCTTTGTGTTCTGTGAAATCATCTCACAGAGTTACAGCTTTCCCCTCAAGAAGCCTTTCCCTAAGACAGTTCTTGTGGAATTGGCAAAGTGATATTTGGAAGCCCATAGAGGGTTATGGTGAAAAAGGAAATATCCTCAGATGAAATCTGCAAGGAAGGTTTCTGAGAAACTGCTTAGTGTTCTGTTAATTCATCTCACAGAGTTACAGCTGTATTTCCTGGATTACTTTGCTAGCCTTATTTCTGTGGAATCTGAGAACAGATATTTCGGATCCCTTTGAAGGCTATAGGGTCAAAGGAAATATCCTCCGATAACAAAGAGAAAGAAGGTTTCTGAGAAACTTCTTTCTGTTCTGTGAAATCATCTCACAGAGTTACAGCTTTCCCCTCAAGAAGCCTTTCGCTAAGACAGTTCTTGTGGAATTGGCAAAGTGATATTTGGAAGCCCATAGAGGCCTAGGGTGAAAAAGGAAATATCCTCAGATGAAATCTAGAAAGAAGCTTTCTGAGAAACTGCTTAGTGTTCTGTTAATTCATTGCACAGAGTTACATCTGTATTTCGTGGATCTCTTTGCTAGCCTTATTTCAGTGGAATCTGAGAACAGATATTTCGGATCCCTTTGAAGACTATAGGGCCAAAGGAAATATCCTCCGATAACAAAGAGAAAGAAGCTTTCTGAGAAACTTCTTTGTGTTCTGTGAAATCATCTCACAGAGTTACAGCTTTCCCCTCAAGAAGCCTTTCGCTAAGACAGTCCTTGTGGAATTGGCAAAGGGATATTTGGAAGCCCATAGAGGGTTATGGTGAAAAAGGAAGTATCCTCAGATGAAATATGGAAGGAAGCTTTCTGAGAAACTGCTTAGTGTTCTGTAATTTCATCTCACAGAGTTACATCTGTATTTCGTGGATCTCTTTGCTAGCCTTATTTCTGTGGAATCTGAGAACAGATATTTCGGATCCCTTTGAAGACTATGGGACCAAAGAAAATATCCTCCGATAACAAAGAGAAAGAAGCTTTCTGAGAAACTTCTTTGTGTTCTGTGAAATCATCTCACAGAGTTACAGCTTTCCCCTCAAGAAGCCTTTCCCTAATACAGTTCTTGTGGAATTGGCAAAGTGATATTTGGAAGCCCATAGAGGGCTATGGTGAAAAAGGAAATATCCTCAGATGAAATCTGGAAAGAAGCTTTCTGCGAAACTGCTTAGTGTTCTGTTAATTCATCTCACAGTGTTACATCTGTATTTCGTGGATCTCTTTGCTAGCCTTATTTCTGTGGAATCTGAGAACAGATATTTCGAATCCCTTTGAAGACTATAGGGCCAAAGGAAATATCCTCCGATAACAAAGAGAAAGAAGCTTTCTGAGAAACTTCTTTGTGTTCTGTGAAATCATCTCACAGAGTTACAGCTTTCCCCTCAAGAAGCCTTTCACTAAGACAGTTCTTGTTGAATTGGCAAAGTGATATTTGGAAGCCCATAGAGGGCTATGGTGAAAAGGAAATATCCTCAGATGAAATCTGGAAAGATGCTTTCTCAGAAATTGCTCTGTGATGTGTGACTTCCACTCACAGAGTTACATCTGTGTTTCGTGGATCTCTTTGCTAGCCTTATTTCTGTGGAATCTGAGAACAGATATTTCGGATCCCTTTGAAGACTATAGGGCCAAAGGAAATATCCTCCGATAACAAAGAGAAAGAAGCTTTCTGAGAAACTTCTTTGTGTTCTGTGAAATCATCTCACAGAGTTACAGCTTTCCCCTCAAGAAGCCGTTCGCTAAGACAGTTCTTGTGGAATTGGCAAAGTGATATTTGGAAGCCCATAGAGGGCTATGGTGAAAAAGGAAATATCCTCAGATGAAATCTGGAAAGATGCTTTCTCAGAAATTGCTCTGTGATGTGTGACTTCCACTCATAGAGTTACATCTGTATTTCGTGGATCTCTTTGCTAGCCTTATTTCTGTGGAATCTGAGAACAGATATTTCGGATCCCTTTGAAGACTATAGGACCAAATGAAATATCCTCCAATAACAAAGAGAAAGAGGCTTTCTGAGAAACTTCTTTGTGTTCTGTGAAATCATCTCACAGAGTTACAGCTTTCCCCTCAAGAAGCCTTTCGCTAAGACAGTTCTTTTGGAATTGGCAAAGGGATATTTGGGAGCCCATAGAGGCCTATGGTGAAAAAGGAAATATCCTCAGATGAAATCTGGAAAGAAGCTTTCTGAGAAACTGCTTAGGGTTCTGTTAATTCATCTCACAGAGTTACATCTGTATTTCGTGGATCTCTTTGCTAGCCTTATTTCTGTGGAATCTGAGAACAGATATTTCGGATCCCTTTGAAGACTATAGGGCCAAAGGAAATAGCCTCCGATAACAAAGAGAAAGAAGCTTTCTGAGAAACTGCTTTGTGTTCTGTGAAATCATCTCACAGAGTTACAGCTTTCCCCTCAAGGAGCTTTTCGCTGTGACAGTTCTTGTGGAATTGGCAATGTGATATTTGGAAGCCCATAGAGGGTTATGGTGAAAAAGGAAATATCCTCAGATGAAATCTGGAAAGAAGCTTTCTGAGAAACTGCTTAGGGTTCTGTTAATTCATCTCACAGAGTTACAGCTTTCCCCTCAGGAAGCTTTTCGCTGTGACAGTTCTTGTGGAATTGGCAATGTGATATTTGGAAGCCCATAGAGGGTTATGGTGAAAAAGGAAATATCCTCAGATGAAATCTGGAAAGAAGCTTTCTGAGAAACTGGTCTGTGATGTGTGACTTCCACTCACAGAGTTACATCTGTATTTCGCTGATCTCTTTGCTAGCCTTATTTCTATGGAATCTGAGAACAGATATTTCGGATCCCTTTGAAGACTATAGGACCAAAGGAAATATCCTCCGATAACAAAGAGAAAGAAGCTTTCTGAGAAACTTCTTTGTGTTCTGTGAAATCATCTCACAGAGTTACAGCTTTCCCCTCAAGAAGCCTTTCGCTAAGACAGTTCTTGTGGAATTGGCAAAGGGATATTTGGGAGCCCATAGAGGCCTATGGTGAAAAAGGAAATATCCTCAGATGAAATCTGGAAAGAAGCTTTCTGAGAAACTGCTTAGTGTTCTGTAAATTCATCTCACCGAGTTACATCTGTATTTCGAGGATCTCTTTCCTAGCCTTATTTCTGTGGAATCTGAGAACAGATATTTCGGATCCCTTTGAAGACTATAGGGCCAAAGGAAATAGCCTCCGATAACAAAGAGAAAGAAGCTTTCTGAGAAACTTCTTTGTGTTCTGTGAAATCATCTCACAGAGTTACAGCTTTCCCCTCAAGAAGCCTTTCGCTAAGACAGTTCTTGTGGAATTGGCAAAGGGATATTTGGAAGCCCATAGAGGGCTATGGTGAAAAAGGAATTATCCTCAGATGGAATCTGGAAAGAAGCTTTCTGAGAAACTGGTTGGTGTTCCGTTAATTCATCTCACAGAGTTACATCTGTATTTCGTGGATCTCTTTGCTAGCCTTATTTCTGTGGAATCTGAGAACAGATATTTCGGATCCCTTTGAAGACTGTAGGGCCAAAGGAAATATCCTCCGATAACAAAGAGAAAGAAGCTTTCTGAGAAACTTCTTTGTGTTCTGTGAAATCATCTCACAGAGTTACATCGTTCTCTCAAGAAGCCTTTCGCTAAGACAGTTCTTGTGGAATTGGCAAGGTGATATTTGGAAGCCCATAGAGGGCTATGGTGAAAAACGAAATATCCTCAGATGAAATCTGGAAAGAAGCTTTCTGAGAAACTGGTCTGTGATGTGTGACTTCCACTCACAGAGTTACATCTGTATTTCGTGGATCCCTTTGCTAGCCTTATTTCTGTGGAATCTGAGAACAGATATTTCGGATCCCTTTGAAGACTATAGGGCCAAAGGAAATATCCTCCGATAACAAAGAGAAAGAAGCTTTCTGAGAAACTTCTTTGTGTTCTGTGAAATCATCTCACAGAGTTACAGCTTTCCCCTCAAGAAGCCTTTCGCTAAGACAGTTCTTGTGGAATTGGCAAAGGGATATTTGGAAGCCCATAGAGGCCTATGGTGAAAAAGGAAATATCCTCTGATGAAATCTGGAAAGAAGCTTTCTGAGAAACTGCTTAGTGTTCTGTTAATTCATCCCACAGAGTTACATCTGTATTTCGTGGATCTCTTTGCTAGCCTTATTTCTGTGGAATCTGAGAACAGATATTTCGGATCCATTTGAAGACTATAGGGCCAAAGGAAATATCCTCCGATAACAAAGAGGAAGAAGCTTTCTGAGAAACTTCTTTGTGTTCTGTGAAATCATCTCAAAGAGTTACAGCTTTGCCCTCAAGAAGCCTTTCGTTAAGACAGTTCTTGTGGAATTGGCAAAGTGATATTTGGAAGCCCATAGAGGGCTATGGTGAAAAAGGAAATATCCTCAGATGAAAAATCGAAAGAAGCTTTCTGAGAAACTGCTTAGTGTTCTGTTAATTCATCTCACAGAGTTACATCTCTATTTCGTGGATCTCTTTGCTAGCCTTATTTCTGTGGAATCTGAGAACAGATATTTCCGATCCCTTTGAAGACTACAGGGCAAAAGGAAATATCCTCCGATAACAAAGAGAAAGAAGCTTACTGAGAAACTTCTTTGTGTTCTGTGAAATCATATCACAGAGTTACAGCTTTCCCCTCAAGAAGCCTTTCGCTAAGACAGTTCTTGTGGAATTGGCAAAGTGATATTTGGAAGCCCATAGAGGGCTATGGTGAAAAAGGAAATATCCTCAGATGAAATCTGGAAAGAAGCTTTCTGTGAAACTGCTTAGTGTTCTGTTAATTCATCTCACAGAGTTACAGCTGTAGTTCGTGGATCTCTTTGCTAGCCTTATTTCTGTGGAATCTGAGAACAGATATTTCGGATCCCTTTGAAGACTATAGGGCCAAAGGAAATATCCTCCGATAACAAAGAGAAAGAAGCTTTCTGAGAAACTTCTTTGTGTTCTGTGAAATCATCTCACAGAGTTACAGCTTTCCCCTCAAGAAGCCTTTTGCTAAGACAGTTCTTGTGGAATTGGCAAAGGGATATTCGGAAGCCCATACAGGCCTATAGTGAAAAAGGAAATAACCTCCGATGGAATCTGGAAAGAAGCTTTCTGAGAAACTGGTTAGTGTTCTGTTAATTCATCTCACAGAGTTACATCTCTATTTCGAGGATCACTTTGCTAGCCTTATTTCTGTGGAATCTGAGAACAGATATTTCGGATCCCTTTGAAGATTATAGGGCCAAAGGAAATATCCTCCGATAACAAAGAGAAAGAAGCTTTCTGAGAAACTTCTTGGTGTTCTGTGAAATCATCTCACAGAGTTACAGCTTTCCCCTCAAGAAGCCTTTCACTAAGACAGTTCTTGTGGAATTGGCAAAGGGATATTTGGAAGCCCATAGATTGCTATGGTGAAAAAGGAATTATCCTCAGATGGAATCTGGAAAGAAGCTTTCTGAGAAACTGGTTAGTGTTCCGTAAATTCATCTCACAGAGTTACATCTGTATTTCGTGGATCTCTTTGCTAGCCTTATTTCTGTGGAATCTGAGAACAGATATTTCGGATCCCTTTGAAGACTGTAGGACCAAAGGAAATATCCTCCGATAACAAAGAGAAAGAAGCTTTCTGAGAAACTTCTTTGTGTTCTGTGAAATCATCTCACAGAGTTACATCTTTCCCCTCAAGAAGCCTATCGCTAAGATAGTTCTTGTGGAATTGGCAAGGTGATATTTGGAAGCCCATAGTGGGCTATGGTGAAAAACGAAATATCCTCAGATGAAATCAGGAAAGAAGCTTTCTGAGAAACTGGTCTGTGATGTGTGACTTCCACTCACAGAGTTACATCTGTATTACGTGGATCCCTTTGCTAGCCTTATTTCTGTGGAATCTGAGAACAGATATTTCGGATCCCTTTGAAGACTATAGGGCCCAAGGAAATATCCTCCGATAACAAAGAGAAAGAAGCTTTCTGAGAAACTTCTTTGTGTTCTGTGAAATCATCTCACAGAGTTACAGCTTTCTCCTCAAGAAGCCTTTCATTAAGACAGTTCTTGTGGAATTGGTAAAGTGATATTTGGAAGCCCATAGAGGGCTATGGTGAAAAAGGAAATATCCTCAGATGAAATCTGGAAAGAAGCTTTCTGAGAAACTGCTTAGTGTTCTGTTAATTCATCTCACAGAGTTACATCTGTACTTCGTGGATCTCTTTGCTAGCCTTATTTCTGTGGAATCTGAGAACAGATATTTCGGATCCCTTTGAAGACTATAGGGCAAAAGGAAATATCCTCCGATAACAAAGAGAAAGAAGCTTTCTGAGAAACTTCTTTGTGTTCTGTGAAATCATCTCACAGAGTTACAGCTTTCCCCTCAAGAAGCCTTTCCCTAAGACAGTTCTTGTGGAATTGGCAAAGTGATATTTGGAAGCCCATAGAGGGTTATGGTGAAAAAGGAAATATCCTCAGATGAAATCTGCAAAGAAGCTTTCTGAGAAACTGCTTAGTGTTCTGTTAATTCATCTCACAGAGTTACAGCTGTATTTCCTGGATTACTTTGCTAGCCTTATTTCTGTGGAATCTGAGAACAGATATTTCGGATCCCTTTGAAGACTATAGGGCCAAAGGAAATATCCTCCGATAACAAAGAGAAAGAAGCTTTCTGAGAAACTTCTTTGTGTTCTGTGAAATCATCTCACAGAGTTACAGCTTTCTCCTCAAGAAGCCTTTCGCTAAGACAGTCCTTGTGGAATTGGCAAAGGGATATTTGGAAGCCCATAGAGGGTTATGGTGAAAAAGGAAATATCCTCAGATGAAATATGGAAGGAAGCTTTCTGAGAAACTGCTTAGTGTTCTGTTAATTCATCTCACAGAGTTACATCTGTATTTCGTGGATCTCTTTGCTAGCCTTATTTCTGTGGAATCTGAGAACAGATATTTCGGATCCCTTTGAAGACTATAGGGCCCAAGGAAATATCCTCCGATAACAAAGAGAAAGAAGCTTTCTGAGAAACTTCTTTGTGTTCTGTGAAATCATCTCACAGAGTTACAGCTTTCTCCTCAAGAAGCCTTTCATTAAGACAGTTCTTGTGGAATTGGTAAAGTGATATTTGGAAGCCCATAGAGGGCTATGGTGAAAAAGGAAATATCCTCAGATGAAATCTGGAAAGAAGCTTTCTGAGAAACTGCTTAGTGTTCTGTTAATTCATCTCACAGAGTTACATCTGTACTTCGTGGATCTCTTTGCTAGCCTTATTTCTGTGGAAACTGAGAACAGATATTTCGGATCCCTTTGAAGACTATAGGGCAAAAGGAAATATCCTCCGATAACAAAGAGAAAGAAGCTTTCTGAGAAACTTCTTTGTGTTCTGTGAAATCATCTCACAGAGTTACAGCTTTCCCCTCAAGAAGCCTTTCCCTAAGACAGTTCTTGTGGAATTGGCAAAGTGATATTTGGAAGCCCATAGAGGGTTATGGTGAAAAAGGAAATATCCTCAGATGAAATCTGCAAAGAAGGTTTCTGAGAAACTGCTTAGTGTTCTGTTAATTCATCTCACAGAGTTACAGCTGTATTTCCTGGATTACTTTGCTAGCCTTATTTCTGTGGAATCTGAGAACAGATATTTCGGATCCCTTTGAAGGCTATAGGGTCAAAGGAAATATCCTCCGATAACAAAGAGAAAGAAGGTTTCTGAGAAACTTCTTTCTGTTCTGTGAAATCATCTCACAGAGTTACAGCTTTCCCCTCAAGAAGCCTTTCGCTAAGACAGTTCTTGTGGAATTGGCAAAGTGATATTTGGAAGCCCATAGAGGCCTAGGGTGAAAAAGGAAATATCCTCAGATGAAATCTAGAAAGAAGCTTTCTGAGAAACTGCTTAGTGTTCTGTTAATTCATTGCACAGAGTTACATCTGTATTTCGTGGATCTCTTTGCTAGCCTTATTTCAGTGGAATCTGAGAACAGATATTTCGGATCCCTTTGAAGACTATAGGGCCAAAGGAAATATCCTCCGATAACAAAGAGAAAGAAGCTTTCTGAGAAACTTCTTTGTGTTCTGTGAAATCATCTCACAGAGTTACAGCTTTCCCCTCAAGAAGCCTTTCGCTAAGACAGTCCTTGTGGAATTGGCAAAGGGATATTTGGAAGCCCATAGAGGGTTATGGTGAAAAAGGAAGTATCCTCAGATGAAATATGGAAGGAAGCTTTCTGAGAAACTGCTTAGTGTTCTGTAATTTCATCTCACAGAGTTACATCTGTATTTCGTGGATCTCTTTGCTAGCCTTATTTCTGTGGAATCTGAGAACAGATATTTCGGATCCCTTTGAAGACTATGGGACCAAAGAAAATATCCTCCGATAACAAAGAGAAAGAAGCTTTCTGAGAAACTTCTTTGTGTTCTGTGAAATCATCTCACAGAGTTACAGCTTTCCCCTCAAGAAGCCTTTCACTAATACAGTTCTTGTGGAATTGGCAAAGTGATATTTGGAAGCCCATAGAGGGCTATGGTGAAAAAGGAAATATCCTCAGATGAAATCTGGAAAGAAGCTTTCTGAGAAACTGCTTAGTGTTCTGTTAATTCATCTCACAGTGTTACATCTGTATTTCGTGGATCTCTTTGCTAGCCTTATTTCTGTGGAATCTGAGAACAGATATTTCGAATCCCTTTGAAGACTATAGGGCCAAAGGAAATATCCTCCGATAACAAAGAGAAAGAAGCTTTCTGAGAAACTTCTTTGTGTTCTGTGAAATCATCTCACAGAGTTACAGCTTTCCCCTCAAGAAGCCTTTCACTAAGACAGTTCTTGTTGAATTGGCAAAGTGATATTTGGAAGCCCATAGAGGGCTATGGTGAAAAGGAAATATCCTCAGATGAAATCTGGAAAGATGCTTTCTCAGAAATTGCTCTGTGATGTGTGACTTCCACTCACAGAGTTACATCTGTGTTTCGTGGATCTCTTTGCTAGCCTTATTTCTGTGGAATCTGAGAACAGATATTTCGGATCCCTTTGAAGACTATAGGGCCAAAGGAAATATCCTCCGATAACAAAGAGAAAGAAGCTTTCTGAGAAACTTCTTTGTGTTCTGTGAAATCATCTCACAGAGTTACAGCTTTCCCCTCAAGAAGCCGTTCGCTAAGACAGTTCTTGTGAAATTGGCAAAGTTATATTTGGAAGCCCATAGAGGCCTAGGGTGAAAAAGGAAATATCCTCAGATGAAATCTGGAAAGAAGCTTTCTGAGAAACTGCTTAGTGTTCTGTTAATTCATCGCACAGAGTTACATCTGTATTTCGTGGATCTCTTTGCTAGCCTTATTTCTGTGGAATCTGAGAACAGATATTTCGGATCCCTTTGAAGGCTATAGGGCCAAAGGAAATATCCTCCGATAACAAAGAGAAAGAAGCTTTCTGAGAAACTTCTTTGTGTTCTGTGAAATCATCTCACAGAGTTACAGCTTTCCCCTCAAGAAGCCTTTCGCTAAGACAGTTCTTGTGGAATTGGCAAAGGGATATTTGGAAGCCCATAGAGGGTTATGGTGAAAAAGGAAATATCCTCAGATGAAATCTGGAAAGAAGCTTTCTGAGAAACTGCTTAGTGTTCTGTTAATTCATCTCACAGATTTACAGCTGTATTTCGTGGATCTCTTTGCTAGCCTTATTTCTGTGGAATCTGAGAACAGATATTTCAGATCCCTTTGAAGACTATAGGGCCAAAGGAAATATCCTCCGTTAACAAAGAGAAAGAAGCTTTCTGAGAAACTTCTTTGTGTTCTGTGAAATCATCTCACAGAGTTACAGGGTTCCCTTCAAGAAGCCTTTCGCTAAGACAGTTCTTGTGGAATTGGCAAAGGGATATTTGGAAGCCCGTAGAGGGCTATGGTGAAAAAGGAAATATCCTCAGATGAAATCTGGAAAGAAGCTTTCTGAGAAACTGCTTAGTGTTCTGTTAATTCATCTCACAGAGTTACATCTGTATTTCGTGGATCTCTTTGCTAGCCTTATTTCTGTGGAATCTGAGAACAGATATTTCGGATCCCTTTGAAGACTATAGGGCCAAAGGAAATATAGTCCGATAACAAAGAGAAAGAAGCTTTCTGAGAAACTTCTTTGTGTTCTGTGAAATCATCTCACAGAGTTACAGCGTTCCCTTCAAGAAGCCTCTCGCTAAGACAGTTCTTGTGGAATTGGCAAAGGGATATTTGGAAGCCCGTAGAGGGCTATGGTGAAAAAGGAAATATCCTCAGATGAAATCTGGAAAGAAGCTTTCTGAGAAACTGCTTAGTGTTCTGTTAATTCATCTCACAGAGTTACATCTGTATTTCGTGGATCTCTTTGCTGGCCTTATTTCTGTGGAATCTGAGAAGAGATATTTCGGATCCCTTTGAAGACTATAGGGCCAAAGGAAATATCCTCCGATAACAAAGAGAAAGAAGCTTTCTGAGAAACTTCTTTGTGTTCTGTGAAATCATCTCACAGAGTTACAGCTTTCCCCTCAAGAAGCCTTTCACTAAGACAGTTCTTGTGGAATTGGCAAAGTGATATTTGGAAGCCCATAGAGGGCTATGGTGAAAAAGGAAATATCCTCAGATGAAATCTGGAAAGAAGCTTTCTGAGAAACTGCTCTGTGATGTGTGACTTCCACTCACAGAGTTACATCTGTATTTCGTGGATCTATTTGCTAGCCTTATTTCTGTGGAATCTGAGAACAGATATTTCGGATCCCTATGAAGACTATAGGACCAAATGAAATATCCTCCAATAACAAAGAGAAAGAGGCTTTCTGAGAAACTTCTTTGTGTTCTGTGAAATCATCTCACAGAGTTACAGCTTTCCCCTCAAGAAGCCTTTCGCTAAGACAGTTGTTGTGGAATTGGCAAAGGGATATTTGGGAGCCCATAGAGGCCTATGGTGAAAAAGGAAATATCCTCAGATGAAATCTGGAAAGAAGCTTTCTGAGAAACTGCTTAGGGTTCTGTTAATTCATCTCACAGAGTTACATCAGTATTTCGTGGATCTCTTTGCTAGCCTTATTTCTGTGGAATCTGAGAACAGATATTTCGGATCCCTTTGAAGACTATAGGGCCAAAGGAAATAGCCTCCGATAACAAAGAGAAAGAAGCTTTCTGAGAAACTGCTTTGTGTTCTGTGAAATCATCTCACAGAGTTACAGCTTTCCCCTCAAGGAGCTTTTCGCTGTGACAGTTCTTGTGGAATTGGCAATGTGATATTTGGAAGCCCATAGAGGGTTATGGTGAAAAAGGAAATATCCTCAGATGAAATCTGGAAAGAAGCTTTCTGAGAAACTGCTTAGGGTTCTGTTAATTCATCTCACAGAGTTACAGCTTTCCCCTCAGGAAGCTTTTCGCTGTGACAGTTCTTGTGGAATTGGCAATGTGATATTTGGAAGCCCATAGAGGGTTATGGTGAAAAAGGAAATATCCTCAGATGAAATCTGGAAAGAAGCTTTCTGAGAAACTGGTCTGTGATGTGTGACTTCCACTCACAGAGTTACATCTGTATTTCGCTGATCTCTTTGCTAGCCTTATTTCTATGGAATCTGAGAACAGATATTTCGGATCCCTTTGAAGACTATAGGACCAAAGGAAATATCCTCCGATAACAAAGAGAAAGAAGCTTTCTGAGAAACTTCTTTGTGTTCTGTGAAATCATCTCACAGAGTTACAGCTTTCCCCTCAAGAAGCCTTTCGCTAAGACAGTTCTTGTGGAATTGGCAAAGGGATATTTGGGAGCCCATAGAGGCCTATGGTGAAAAAGGAAATATCCTCAGATGAAATCTGGAAAGAAGCTTTCTGAGAAACTGCTTAGTGTTCTGTAAATTCATCTCACGGAGTTACATCTGTATTTCGAGGATCTCTTTCCTAGCCTTATTTCTGTGGAAACTGAGAACAGATATTTCGGATCCCTTTGAAGACTATAGGGCCAAAGGAAATAGCCTCCGATAACAAAGAGAAAGAAGCTTTCTGAGAAACTTCTTTGTGTTCTGTGAAATCATCTCACAGAGTTACAGCTTTCCCCTCAAGAAGCCTTTCGCTAAGACAGTTCTTGTGGAATTGGCAAAGGGATATTTGGAAGCCCATAGAGGGTTATGGTGAAAAAGGAAATATCCTCAGATGAAATCTGGTAAGAAGCTTTCTGAGAAACTGCTTAGTGTTCTGTTAATTCATCTCACAGAGTTACATCTGTTTTTCGTGGATCTCTTTGCTAGCCTTATTTCTGTGGAATCTGAGAACAGATATTTCAGATCCCTTTGAAGACTATAGGACCAAAGAAAATATCCTCCGATAACAAAGAGAAAGAAGCTTTCTGAGAAACTTCTTTGTGTTCTGTGAAATCATCTCACAGAGTTACAGCTTTCCCCTCAAGAAGCCTTTCACTAATACAGTTCTTGTGCAATTGGCAAAGTGATATTTGGAAGCCCGTAGAGGGCTATGTTGAAAAAGGAAATATCCTCAGATGAAATCTGGAAAGAAGCTTTCTGAGAAACTGCTTAGTGTTCTGTTAATTCATCTCACAGAGTTACATCTGTATTTCGTGGATCTCTTTGCTAGGCTTATTTCTGTGGAATATGAGAACAGATATTTCGGATCCCTTTGAAGACTATAGGGCCAAAGGAAATATCCTCCGATAACAAAGAGAAAGAAGCTTTCTGAGAAACTTCTTTGCGTTCTGTGAAATCATCTCACAGAGTTACAGCTTTCCCCTCAAGAAGCCTTTCACTAAGACAGTTCTTGTGGAATTGGCAAAGTGATATTTGGAAGCCCATAGAGGGCTATGGTGAAAAAGGAAATATCCTCAGATGAAATCTGGAAAGAAGCTTTCTGAGAAACTGCTTAGTGTTCTGTTAATTCATCTCACAGAGTTACATCTGTATTTCGTGTATCTCTTTGCTAGCCTTATTTCTGTGGAATCTGAGAACAGATATTTCGGATCCCTTTGAAGACTATAGGGCAAAAGGAAATATCCTCCGATAACAAAGAGAAAGAAGCTTTCTGAGAAACTTCTTTGTGTTCTGTGAAATCATCTCACAGAGTTACAGCTTTCACCTCAAGAAGCCTTTCGCTAAGACAGTTCTTGTGGAATTGGCAAAGTGATATTTGGAAGTCCGTAGAGGGTTATGGTGAAAAAGGAAATATCCTCAGATGAAATCTGGAAAGAAGCTTTCTGAGAAACTGCTTAGTGTTCTCTTAATTCATCTCACAGAGTTACAGCTGTATTTCCTGGATCACTTTGCTAGCCTTATTTCTGTGGAATCTGAGAACAGATATTTCGGATCCCTTTGAAGACTATAGGGCCAAAGGAAATATCCTCCGATAACAAAGAGAAAGAAGCTTTCTGAGAAACTTCTTTGTGTTCTGTGAAATCATCTCACAGAGTTACAGCTTTCCCCTCAAGAAGCCTTTTGCTAAGACAGGTCTTGTGAAATTGGCAAAGGGATATTTGGAAGCCCGTAGAGGGCTATGGTGAAAAAGGAAATATCCTCAGATGAAATCTGGAAAGAAGCTTTCTGAGAAACTGCTTAGTGTTCTGTTAATTCATCTCACAGAGTTACATCTGTATTTCGTGGATCTCTTTGCTAGGCTTATTTCTGTGGAATCTGAGAAGAGATATTTCGGATCCCTTTGAAGACTATAGGGCCAAAGGAAATATCCTCCGATAACAAAGAGAAAGAAGCTTTCTGAGAAACTTCTTTGTGTTCTGTGAAATCATCTCACAGAGTTACAGCTTTCCCCTCAAGAAGCCTTTCGCTAAGACAGTTCTTGTTGAATTGGCAAAGGGATATTTGGAAGCCCATAGAGGGCTATGGTGAAAAAGGAAATATCCTCAGATGAAATCTGGAAAGAAGCTTTCTGAGAAACTGCTCTTTGTAGTGTGACTTCCACTCACAGAGTTACATCTGTATTTCGTGGATCTCTTTGATAGCCTTATTTCTGTGGAATCTGAGAACAGATATTTCAGATCCCTTTGAAGACTATAGGGCCAAAGGAAATATCCTCCGATAACAAAGAGAAAGAAGCTTTCTGAGAAACTTCTTTGTGTTCTGTGAAATCATCTCACAGAGTTACAGCTTTCCCCTCAAGAAGCCTTTCGCTAAGACAGTTCTTGTGGAATTGGCAAAGGGATATTCGGGAGCCCATAGAGGCCTATTGTGAAAAAGGAAATATCCTCAGATGAAATCTGGAAAGAAGCTTTCTGAGAAACTGCATAGTGTTCTGTTAATTCATCTCACAGAGTTACATCTGTATTTCGTGGATCTCTTTGCTAGGCTTATTTCTGTGGAATCTGAGAAGAGATATTTCGGATCCCTTTGAAGACTATAGGGCCAAAGGAAATATCCTCCGATAACAAAGAGAAAGAAGCTTTCTGAGAAACTTCTTTGTGTTCTGTGAAATCATCTCACAGAGTTACAGCTTTCCCCTCAAGAAGCCTTTCGCTAAGACAGTTCTTGTTGAATTGGCAAAGGGATATTTGGAAGCCCATAGAGGCCTAGGGTGAAAAAGGAAATATCCTCAGATGAAATCTGGAAAGAAGCTTTCTGAGAAACTGCTTAGTGTTCTGTTAATTCATCGCACAGAGTTACATCTGTATTTCGTAGATCTCTTTGCTAGCCTTATTTCTGTGGAATCTGAGAACAGATATTTCGGATCGCTTTGAAGACTATAGGGCCAAAGGAAATATCCTCCGATAACAAAGAGAAAGAAGCTTTCTGAGAAACTTCTTTGTGTTCTGTGAAATCATCTCACAGAGTTACAGCTTTCCCCTCAAGAAGCCTTTCGCTAAGACAGTTCTTGTGGAATTGGCAAAGGGATATTTGGAAGCCCATAGAGGGTTATGGTGAAAAAGGAAATATCCTCAGATGAAATCTGGAAAGAAGCTTTCTGAGAAACTGCTTAGTGTTCTGTTAATTCATCTCACAGATTTACAGCTGTATTTCGTGGATCTCTTTGCTAGCCTTATTTCTGTGGAATCTGAGAACAGATATTTCGGATCCCTTTGAAGACTATAGGGCCCAAGGAAAGGTCCTCCGATAACAAAGAGAAAGAAGCTTTCTGAGAAACTTCTTTGTGTTCTGTGAAATCATCTCACAGAGATACAGCTTTCCCCTCAAGAAGCCTTTCGCTAAGACAGTTCTTGTGGAATTGGCAAACTGATATTTAGAAGCCCATAGAGGGCTACGGTGAAAAAGGAAATATCCTCAGATGAAATCTGGAAAGAAGCTTTCTGAGAAACTGCTTAGTGTTCTGTTAATTCATCTCACAGAGTTACATCTGTATTTCGTGGATCTCTTTGCTAGCCTTATTTCTGTGGAATCTGAGAACAGATGTTTCGGATCCCTTTGAAGACTCTAGGGCCAAAGGAAATATCCTCCGATAACAAAGAGAAAGAAGCTTTCTGAGAAACTTCTTTGTGTCTGTGAAATCATCTCACAGAGTTACAGCTTTCCCCTCAAGAAGCCTTTCGCTAAGACAGTTCTTGTGAAATTGGCAAAGGGATATTTGGAAGCCCATAGAGGCCTATGGTGAAAAAGGAAATATCCTCAGATGAAATCTGGAAAGAAGCTTTCTGAGAAACTGCTTAGTGTTCTGTTAATTCATCTCACAGAGTTACAGCTTTCCCTTCAAGAAGCCTTTCGCTAAGACAGTTCTTGTGGAATTGGCAAATTGATATTTGGAAGCCCGTAGAGGGCTATGGTGAAAAAGGAAATATCCTCAGATGAAATCTGGAAAGAAGCTTTCTGAGAAACTGCTTAGTGTTCTGTTAATTCATCTCACAGAGTTACATCTGTATATCGTAGATCTCTTTGCTAGGCTTATTTCTGTGGAATCTGAGAAGAGATATTTCGGATCCCTTTGAAGACTATAGGGCCAAAGGAAATATCCTCCGATAACAAAGAGAAAGAAGCTTTCTGAGAAACTTCTTTGTGTTCTGTGAAATCATCTCACAGAGTTACAGCTTTCCCCTCAAGAAGCCTTTCACTAAGACAGTTCTTGTGGAATTGGCAAAGTGATATTTGGAAGCCCATAGAGGGCTATGGTGAAAAAGGAAATATCCTCAGATGAAATCTGGAAAGAAGCTTTCTGAGAAACTGCTCTGTGATGTGTGACTTCCACTCACAGTGTTACATCTGTATTTCGTGGATCTCTTTGCTAGCCTTATTTCTGTGGAATCTGAGAACAGATATTTCGGATCCCTTTGAAGACTATAGGGCCAAAGGAAATATCCTCCGATAACAAAGAGAAAGAAGCTTTCTGAGAAACTTCTATGTGTTCTGTGAAATCATCTCACATAGTTACAGCTTTCCCCTCAAGAAGCCTTTCGCTAAGACAGTTCTTGTGGAATTGGCAAAGTGATATTTGGAAGCCCATAGAGGGCTATGCTGACAAAGGAAATATCCTCAGATGAAATCTGGAAAGAAGCTTTCTGAGAAACTGCTCTGTGATGTGTGACTTCCACTCACAGAGTTACATCTGTATTTCGCTGATCTCTTTGCTAGCCTTATTTCTGTGGAATCTGAGAACAGATATTTCGGATCCCTTTGAAGACTATAGGGCCAAAGTAAATATCCTCCGATAACAAAGAGAAAGAAGCTTTCTGAGAAACTTCTTTGTGTTCTGTGAAATCATCTCACAGAGTTACAGCTTTCCCCTCAAGAAGCCTTTCGCTAAGACAGTTCTTGTGGAATTGGCAAAGGGATATTTGGAAGCCCATAGAGGGTTATGGTGAAAAAGGAAATATCCTCAGATGAAATCTGGTAAGAAGCTTTCTGAGAAACTGCTTAGTGTTCTGTTAATTCATCTCACAGAGTTACATCTGTTTTTCGTGGATCTCTTTGCTAGCCTTATTTCTGTGGAATCTGAGAACAGATATTTCAGATCCCTTTGAAGACTATAGGACCAAAGAAAATATCCTCCGATAACAAAGAGAAAGAAGCTTTCTGAGAAACTTCTTTGTGTTCTGTGAAATCATCTCACAGAGTTACAGCTTTCCCCTCAAGAAGCCTTTCACTAATACAGTTCTTGTGCAATTGGCAAAGTGATATTTGGAAGCCCGTAGAGGGCTATGTTGAAAAAGGAAATATCCTCAGATGAAATCTGGAAAGAAGCTTTCTGAGAAACTGCTTAGTGTTCTGTTAATTCATCTCACAGAGTTACATCTGTATTTCGTGGATCTCTTTGCTAGGCTTATTTCTGTGGAATATGAGAACAGATATTTCGGATCCCTTTGAAGACTATAGGGCCAAAGGAAATATCCTCCGATAACAAAGAGAAAGAAGCTTTCTGAGAAACTTCTTTGCGTTCTGTGAAATCATCTCACAGAGTTACAGCTTTCCCCTCAAGAAGCCTTTCACTAAGACAGTTCTTGTGGAATTGGCAAAGTGATATTTGGAAGCCCATAGAGGGCTATGGTGAAAAAGGAAATATCCTCAGATGAAATCTGGAAAGAAGCTTTCTGAGAAACTGCTTAGTGTTCTGTTAATTCATCTCACAGAGTTACATCTGTATTTCGTGTATCTCTTTGCTAGCCTTATTTCTGTGGAATCTGAGAACAGATATTTCGGATCCCTTTGAAGACTATAGGGCAAAAGGAAATATCCTCCGATAACAAAGAGAAAGAAGCTTTCTGAGAAACTTCTTTGTGTTCTGTGAAATCATCTCACAGAGTTACAGCTTTCACCTCAAGAAGCCTTTCCCTAAGACAGTTCTTGTGGAATTGGCAAAGTGATATTTGGAAGTCCGTAGAGGGTTATGGTGAAAAAGGAAATATCCTCAGATGAAATCTGGAAAGAAGCTTTCTGAGAAACTGCTTAGTGTTCTCTTAATTCATCTCACAGAGTTACAGCTGTATTTCCTGGATCACTTTGCTAGCCTTATTTCTGTGGAATCTGAGAACAGATATTTCGGATCCCTTTGAAGACTATAGGGCCAAAGGAAATATCCTCCGATAACAAAGAGAAAGAAGCTTTCTGAGAAACTTCTTTGTGTTCTGTGAAATCATCTCACAGAGTTACAGCTTTCCCCTCAAGAAGCCTTTTGCTAAGACAGGTCTTGTGAAATTGGCAAAGGGATATTTGGAAGCCCGTAGAGGGCTATGGTGAAAAAGGAAATATCCTCAGATGAAATCTGGAAAGAAGCTTTCTGAGAAACTGCTTAGTGTTCTGTTAATTCATCTCACAGAGTTACATCTGTATTTCGTGGATCTCTTTGCTAGGCTTATTTCTGTGGAATCTGAGAAGAGATATTTCGGATCCCTTTGAAGACTATAGGGCCAAAGGAAATATCCTCCGATAACAAAGAGAAAGAAGCTTTCTGAGAAACTTCTTTGTGTTCTGTGAAATCATCTCACAGAGTTACAGCTTTCCCCTCAAGAAGCCTTTCGCTAAGACAGTTCTTGTGGAATTGGCAAAGGGATATTCGGGAGCCCATAGAGGCCTATGGTGAAAAAGGAAATATCCTCAGATGAAATCTGGAAAGAAGCTTTCTGAGAAACTGCATAGGGTTCTGTTAATTCATCTCACAGAGTTACATCTGTATTTCGTGGTTCTCTTTGCTAGCCTTATTTCTGTGGAATCTGAGAACAGATATTTCGGATCCTTTGAAGACTATAGGGCCCAAGGATATATCCTCCGATAACAAATAGAAAGAAGCTTTCTGAGAAACTGCTTTGTGTTCTGTGAAATCATCTCACAGAGTTACAGCTTTCCCCTCAAGAAGCCTTTCGCTAAGACAGTTCTTGTGGAATTGGCAAAGTGATATTTGGAAGCCCATAGAGGGCTATGGTGAAAAAGGAAATATCCTCAGATGAAATCTGGAAAGAAGCTTTCTGAGAAACTGCTTAGTGTTCTGTTAATTCATCTCACAGAGGTACATCTGTATTTCGTGGATCTCTTTGCTAGCCTTATTTCTGTGGAATCTCAGAACAGATATTTCGGATCCCTTTGAAGACTATAGGACCAAAGGGAATATCCTCCGATAACAAAGAGAAAGAAGCTTTCTGAGAAACTTCTTTGTGTTCTGTGAAATCATCTCACAGAGTTACAGCTTTCCTCTCAAGAAGCCTTTCGCTAAGACAGTTCTTGTGGAATTGGCAAAGGAATATTTGGAAGCCCGTAGAGGGCTATGGTGAAAAAGGAAATATCCTCAGATGAAATCTGGAAAGAAGCTTTCTGAGAAATTGCTTAGTGTTCTGTTAATTCATCTCACAGAGTTACATCTGTATTTCGTGGATCTCTTTGCTAGGCATATTTCTGTGGAATCTGAGAAGAGATATTTCGGATCCCTTTGAAGACTATAGGGCCAAAGGAAATATCCTCCGATAACAAAGAGAAAGAAGCTTTCTGAGAAACTTCTTTGTGTTCTGTGAAATCATCTCACAGAGTTACAGCTTTCCCCTCAAGAAGCCTTTCACTAAGACAGTTCTTGTGGAATTGGCAAAGTGATATTTGGAAGCCCATAGAGGGCTATGGTGAAAAAGGAAATATCCTCAGATGAAATCTGGAAAGAAGCTTTCTGAGAAACTGCTCTGTGTAGTGTGACTTCCACTCACAGAGTTACATCTGTATTTCGTGGATCTCTTTGATAGCCTTATTTCTGTGGAATCTGAGAACAGATATTTCAGATCCCTTTGAAGACTATAGGGCCAAAGGAAATATCCTCCGATAACAAAGAGAAAGAAGCTTTCTGAGAAACTTCTTTGTGTTCTGTGAAATCATCTCGCAGAGTTACAGCTTTCCCCTCAAGAAGCCTTTCGCTAAGACAGTTCTTGTGGAATTGGCAAAGGGATATTCGGGAGCCCATAGAGGCCTATTGTGAAAAAGGAAATATCCTCAGATGAAATCTGGAAAGAAGCTTTCTGAGAAACTGCATAGGGTTCTGTTAATTCATCTCACAGAGTTACATCTGTATTTCGTGGATCTCTTTGCTAGCCTTATTTCTGTGGAATCTGAGAACAGATATTTCGGATCCCTTTGAAGACTATAGGGCCCAAGGATATATCCTCCGATAACAAATAGAAAGAAGCTTTCTGAGAAACTGCTTTGTGTTCTGTGAAATCATCTCACAGAGTTACAGCTTTCCCCTCAAGAAGCCTTTCGCTAAGACAGTTCTTGTGGAATTGGCAAAGTGATATTTGGAAGCCCATAGAGGGCTATGGTGAAAAAGGAAATATCCTCAGATGAAATCTGGAAAGAAGCTTTCTGAGAAACTGCTTAGTGTTCTGTTAATTCATCTCACAGAGGTACATCTGTATTTCGTGGATCTCTTTGCTAGCCTTATTTCTGTGGAATCTCAGAACAGATATTTCGGATCCCTTTGAAGACTATAGGACCAAAGGGAATATCCTCCGATAACAAAGAGAAAGAAGCTTTCTGAGAAACTTCTTTGTGTTCGGTGAAATCATCTCACAGAGTTACAGCTTTCCCTTCAAGAAGCCTTTCGCTAAGACAGTTCTTGTGGAATTGGCAAAGGGATATTTGGAAGCCCGTAGAGGGCTATGGTGAAAAAGGAAATATCCTCAGTTGAAATCTGGAAAGAAGCTTTCTGAGAAACTGCTTAGTGTTCTGTTAATTCATCTCACAGAGTTACAGCTTTCCCCTCATGAAGCCTTTCGCTATGACAGTTCTTGTGGAATTGGCAATGTGATATTTGGAAGCCCATAGAGGGTTATGGTGGAAAAGGAAATATCCTCAGATTAAATCTGGAAAGATGCTTTCTGAGAAACTGCTTAGGGTTCTGTTAATTCATCTCACAGAGTTACATCTGTATTTCGTGGATCTCTTTGCTAGTCTTATTTCTGTGGAATCTGAGAACAGATATTTCGGATCCCTTTGAAGAATATAGGGCCAAAGGAAATATCCTCCGATAACAAAGAGAAAGAAGCTTTCTGAGAAACTTCTTTGTGTTCTGTGAAATCATCTCACAGAGTTACAGCTTTCCCCTCAAGAATCCTTTCGTTAAGACAGTTCTTGTGGAATTGGCAAAGAGATATTTGGAAGCCCATAGAGGGCTATGGTGAAAAAGGAAATATCCTCAGATGAAATCTGGAAAGAAGCTTTCTGAGAAACTGCTTAGTGTTCTGTTAATTCATCTCACAGAGTTACATCTGTATTTCGTGCATCTCTTTGCTAGCCTTATTTCTGTGGAATCTGAGAACAGATATTTCGGATCCCTTTGAAGACTATAGGGCAAAAGGAAATATCCTCCGATAACAAAGAGAAAGAAGCTTTCTGAGAAACTTCTTTGTGTTCTGTGAAATCATCTCACAGAGTTACAGCTTTCACCTCAAGAAGCCTTTCGCTAAGACAGTTCTTGTGGAATTGGCAAAGTGATATTTGGAAGTCCGTAGAGGGTTATGGTGAAAAAGGAAATATCCTCAGATGAAATCTGGAAAGAAGCTTTCTGAGAAACTGCTTAGTGTTCTCTTAATTCATCTCACAGAGTTACAGCTGTATTTCCTGGATCACTTTGCTAGCCTTATTTCTGTGGAATCTGAGAACAGATATTTCGGATCCCTTTGAAGACTATAGGGCCAAAGGAAATATCCTCCGATAACAAAGAGAAAGAAGCTTTCTGAGAAACTTCTTTGTGTTCTGTGAAATCATCTCACAGAGTTACAGCTTTCCCCTCAAGAAGCCTTTTGCTAAGACAGTTCTTGTGAAATTGGCAAAGGGATATTTGGAAGCCCGTAGAGGGCTATGGTGAAAAAGGAAATGTCCTCAGATGAAATCTGGAAAGAAGCTTTCTGAGAAACTGCTTAGTGTTCTGTTAATTCATCTCACAGAGTTACATCTGTATTTCGTGGATCTCTTTGCTAGGCTTATTTCTGTGGAATCTGAGAAGAGATATTTCGGATCCCTTTGAAGACTATAGGGCCAAAGGAAATATCCTCCGATAACAAAGAGAAAGAAGCTTTCTGAGAAACTTCTTTGTGTTCTGTGAAATCATCTCACAGAGTTACAGCTTTCCCCTCAAGAAGCCTTTCGCTAAGACAGTTCTTGTTGAATTGGCAAAGGGATATTTGGAAGCCCATAGAGGCCTAGGGTGAAAAAGGAAATATCCTCAGATGAAATCTGGAAAGAAGCTTTCTGAGAAACTGCTTAGTGTTCTGTTAATTCATCGCACAGAGTTACATCTGTATTTCGTAGATCTCTTTGCTAGCCTTATTTCTGTGGAATCTGAGAACAGATATTTCGGATCGCTTTGAAGACTATAGGGCCAAAGGAAATATCCTCCGATAACAAAGAGAAAGAAGCTTTCTGAGAAACTTCTTTGTGTTCTGTGAAATCATCTCACAGAGTTACAGCTTTCCCCTCAAGAAGCCTTTCGCTAAGACAGTTCTTGTGGAATTGGCAAAGGGATATTTGGAAGCCCATAGAGGGTTATGGTGAAAAAGGAAATATCCTCAGATGAAATCTGGAAAGAAGCTTTCTGAGAAACTGCTTAGTGTTCTGTTAATTCATCTCACAGATTTACAGCTGTATTTCGTGGATCTCTTTGCTAGCCTTATTTCTGTGGAATCTGAGAACAGATATTTCGGATCCCTTTGAAGACTATAGGGCCCAAGGAAATGTCCTCCGATAACAAAGAGAAAGAAGCTTTCTGAGAAACTTCTTTGTGTTCTGTGAAATCATCTCACAGAGATACAGCTTTCCCCTCAAGAAGCCTTTCGCTAAGACAGTTCTTGTGGAATTGGCAAACTGATATTTAGAAGCCCATAGAGGGCTACGGTGAAAAAGGAAATATCCTCAGATGAAATCTGGAAAGAAGCTTTCTGAGAAACTGCTTAGTGTTCTGTTAATTCATCTCACAGAGTTACATCTGTATTTCGTGGATCTCTTTGCTAGCCTTATTTCTGTGGAATCTGAGAACAGATGTTTCGGATCCCTTTGAAGACTATAGGGCCAAAGGAAATATCCTCCGATAACAAAGAGAAAGAAGCTTTCTGAGAAACTTCTTTGTGTCTGTGAAATCATCTCACAGAGTTACAGCTTTCCCCTCAAGAAGCCTTTCGCTAAGACAGTTCTTGTGAAATTGGCAAAGGGATATTTGGAAGCCCATAGAGGCCTATGGTGAAAAAGGAAATATCCTCAGATGAAATCTGGAAAGAAGCTTTCTGAGAAACTGCTTAGTGTTCTGTTAATTCATCTCACAGAGTTACAGCTTTCCCTTCAAGAAGCCTTTCGCTAAGACAGTTCTTGTGGAATTGGCAAAGGGATATTTGGAAGCCCGTAGAGGGCTATGGTGAAAAAGGAAATATCCTCAGATGAAATCTGGAAAGAAGCTTTCTGAGAAACTGCTTAGTGTTCTGTTAATTCATCTCACAGAGTTACATCTGTATATCGTAGATCTCTTTGCTAGGCTTATTTCTGTGGAATCTGAGAAGAGATATTTCGGATCCCTTTGAAGACTATAGGGCCAAAGGAAATATCCTCCGATAACAAAGAGAAAGAAGCTTTCTGAGAAACTTCTTTGTGTTCTGTGAAATCATCTCACAGAGTTACAGCTTTCCACTCAAGAAGCCTTTCACTAAGACAGTTCTTGTGGAATTGGCAAAGTGATATTTGGAAGCCCATAGAGGGCTATGGTGAAAAAGGAAATATCCTCAGATGAAATCTGGAAAGAAGCTTTCTGAGAAACTGCTCTGTGATGTGTGACTTCCACTCAGTGTGTTACATCTGTATTTCGTGGATCTCTTTGCTAGCCTTATTTCTGTGGAATCTGAGAACAGATATTTCGGATCCCTTTGAAGACTATAGGGCCAAAGGAAATATCCTCCGATAACAAAGAGAAAGAAGCTTTCTGAGAAACTTCTATGTGTTCTGTGAAATCATCTCACATAGTTACAGCTTTCCCCTCAAGAAGCCTTTCGCTAAGACAGTTCTTGTGGAATTGGCAAAGTGATATTTGGAAGCCCATAGAGGGCTATGCTGACAAAGGAAATATCCTCAGATGAAATCTGGAAAGAAGCTTTCTGAGAAACTGCTCTGTGATGTGTGACTTCCACTCACAGAGTTACATCTGTATTTCGCTGATCTCTTTGCTAGCCTTATTTCTGTGGAATCTCAGAACAGATATTTCGGATCCCTTTGAAGACTATAGGACCAAAGGGAATATCCTCCGATAACAAAGAGAAAGAAGCTTTCTGAGAAACTTCTTTGTGTTCTGTGAAATCATCTCACAGAGTTACAGCTTTCCTCTCAAGAAGCCTTTCGCTAAGACAGTTCTTGTGGAGTTTGCAAAGGAATATTTGGAAGCCCGTAGAGGACTATGGTGAAAAAGGAAATATCCTCAGATGAAATCTGGAAAGAAGCTTTCTGAGAAATTGCTTAGTGTTCTGTTAATTCATCTCACAGAGTTACATCTGTATTTCGTGGATCTCTTTGCTAGGCTTATTTCTGTGGAATCTGAGAACAGATATTTCGGATCCCTTTGAAGACTATAGGGCCAAAGGAAATATCCTCCGATAACAAAGAGAAAGAAGCTTTCTGAGAAACTTCTTTGTGTTCTGTGAAATCATCTCACAGAGTTACAGCTTTCCCCTCAAGAAGCCTTTCACTAAGACAGTTCTTGTGGAATTGGCAAAGTGATATTTGGAAGCCCATAGAGGGCTATGGTGAAAAAGGAAATATCCTCAGATGAAATCTGGAAAGAAGCTTTCTGAGAAACTGCTCTGTGATGTGTGACTTCCACTCACAGAGTTACATCTGTATTTCGTGGATCTCTTTGATAGCCTTATTTCTGTGGAATCTGAGAACAGATATTTCAGATCCCTTTGAAGACTATAGGGCCAAAGGAAATATCCTCCGATAACAAAGAGAAAGAAGCTTTCTGAGAAACTTCTTTGTGTTCTGTGAAATCATCTCACAGAGTTACAGCTTTCCCCTCAAGAAGCCTTTCGCTAAGACAGTTCTTGTGGAATTGGCAAAGGGATATTTGGGAGCCCATAGAGGCCTATGGTGAAAAAGGAAATATCCTCAGATGAAATCTGGAAAGAAGCTTTCTGAGAAACTGCATAGGGTTCTGTTAATTCATCTCACAGAGTTACATCTGTATTTCGTGGATCTCTTTGCTAGCCTTATTTCTGTGGAATCTGAGAACAGATATTTCGGATCCCTTTGAAGACAATAGGGCAAAAGGAAATATCCTCCGATAACAAAGAGAAAGAAGCTTTCTGAGAAACTGCTTTGTGTTCTGTGAAATCATCTCACAGAGTTACAGCTTTCCCCTCAAGAAGCCTTTCGCTAAGACAGTTCTTATGGAATTGGCAAAGTGATATTTGGAAGCCCATAGAGGGCTATGGTGAAAAAGGAAATATCCTCAGATGGATTCTGGAAAGAAGCTTTCTGAGAAACTGCTTAGTGTTCTGTTAATTCATCTCACAGAGTTACATCTGTATTTCGTGGATCTCTTTGCTAGCCTTATTTCTGTGGAATCTGAGAACAGATATTTCGGATCCATTTGAAGACTATAGGGCCAAAGGAAATATCCTCCGATAACAAAGAGAAAGAAGCTTTCTGAGAAACTTCTTTGTGTTCTGTGAAATCATCTCACAGAGTTACAGCTTTCCCCTCAAGAAGCCTTTCGTTAAGACAGTTCTTGTGGAATTGGCAAAGTGATATTTGGAAGCCCATAGAGGGCTATGGTGAAAAAGGAAATATCCTCAGATGAAATCTGGAAAGAAGCTTTCTGAGAAACTGCTTAGTGTTCTGTTAATTCATCTCACAGAGGTACATCTGTATTTCGTGGATCTCTTTGCTAGGCTTATTTCTGTGGAATCTGAGAAGAGATATTTCGGATCCCTTTGAAGACTATAGGGCCAAAGGAAATATCCTCCGATAACAAAGAGAAAGAAGCTTTCTGAGAAACTTCTTTGTGTTCTGTGAAATCATCTCACAGAGTTACAGCTTTCCCCTCAAGAAGCCTTTCGCTAAGACAGTTCTTGTTGAATTGGCAAAGGGATATTTGGAAGCCCATAGAGGCCTAGGGTGAAAAAGGAAATATCCTCAGATGAAATCTGGAAAGAAGCTTTCTGAGAAACTGCTTAGTGTTCTGTTAATTCATCGCACAGAGTTACATCTGTATTTCGTAGATCTCTTTGCTAGCCTTATTTCTGTGGAATCTGAGAACAGATATTTCGGATCGCTTTGAAGACTATAGGGCCAAAGGAAATATCCTCCGATAACAAAGAGAAAGAAGCTTTCTGAGAAACTTCTTTGTGTTCTGTGAAATCATCTCACAGAGTTACAGCTTTCCCCTCAAGAAGCCTTTCGCTAAGACAGTTCTTGTGGAATTGGCAAAGGGATATTTGGAAGCCCATAGAGGGTTATGGTGAAAAAGGAAATATCCTCAGATGAAATCTGGAAAGAAGCTTTCTGAGAAACTGCTTAGTGTTCTGTTAATTCATCTCACAGATTTACAGCTGTATTTCGTGGATCTCTTTGCTAGCCTTATTTCTGTGGAATCTGAGAACAGATATTTCGGATCCCTTTGAAGACTATAGGGCCCAAGGAAATGTCCTCCGATAACAAAGAGAAAGAAGCTTTCTGAGAAACTTCTTTGTGTTCTGTGAAATCATCTCACAGAGATACAGCTTTCCCCTCAAGAAGCCTTTCGCTAAGACAGTTCTTGTGGAATTGGCAAACTGATATTTAGAAGCCCATAGAGGGCTACGGTGAAAAAGGAAATATCCTCAGATGAAATCTGGAAAGAAGCTTTCTGAGAAACTGCTTAGTGTTCTGTTAATTCATCTCACAGAGTTACATCTGTATTTCGTGGATCTCTTTGCTAGCCTTATTTCTGTGGAATCTGAGAACAGATGTTTCGGATCCCTTTGAAGACTATAGGGCCAAAGGAAATATCCTCCGATAACAAAGAGAAAGAAGCTTTCTGAGAAACTTCTTTGTGTCTGTGAAATCATCTCACAGAGTTACAGCTTTCCCCTCAAGAAGCCTTTCGCTAAGACAGTTCTTGTGAAATTGGCAAAGGGATATTTGGAAGCCCATAGAGGCCTATGGTGAAAAAGGAAATATCCTCAGATGAAATCTGGAAAGAAGCTTTCTGAGAAACTGCTTAGTGTTCTGTTAATTCATCTCACAGAGTTACAGCTTTCCCTTCAAGAAGCCTTTCGCTAAGACAGTTCTTGTGGAATTGGCAAAGGGATATTTGGAAGCCCGTAGAGGGCTATGGTGAAAAAGGAAATATCCTCAGATGAAATCTGGAAAGAAGCTTTCTGAGAAACTGCTTAGTGTTCTGTTAATTCATCTCACAGAGTTACATCTGTATATCGTAGATCTCTTTGCTAGGCTTATTTCTGTGGAATCTGAGAAGAGATATTTCGGATCCCTTTGAAGACTATAGGGCCAAAGGAAATATCCTCCGATAACAAAGAGAAAGAAGCTTTCTGAGAAACTTCTTTGTGTTCTGTGAAATCATCTCACAGAGTTACAGCTTTCCACTCAAGAAGCCTTTCACTAAGACAGTTCTTGTGGAATTGGCAAAGTGATATTTGGAAGCCCATAGAGGGCTATGGTGAAAAAGGAAATATCCTCAGATGAAATCTGGAAAGAAGCTTTCTGAGAAACTGCTCTGTGATGTGTGACTTCCACTCAGTGTGTTACATCTGTATTTCGTGGATCTCTTTGCTAGCCTTATTTCTGTGGAATCTGAGAACAGATATTTCGGATCCCTTTGAAGACTATAGGGCCAAAGGAAATATCCTCCGATAACAAAGAGAAAGAAGCTTTCTGAGAAACTTCTATGTGTTCTGTGAAATCATCTCACATAGTTACAGCTTTCCCCTCAAGAAGCCTTTCGCTAAGACAGTTCTTGTGGAATTGGCAAAGTGATATTTGGAAGCCCATAGAGGGCTATGCTGACAAAGGAAATATCCTCAGATGAAATCTGGAAAGAAGCTTTCTGAGAAACTGCTCTGTGATGTGTGACTTCCACTCACAGAGTTACATCTGTATTTCGCTGATCTCTTTGCTAGCCTTATTTCTGTGGAATCTCAGAACAGATATTTCGGATCCCTTTGAAGACTATAGGACCAAAGGGAATATCCTCCGATAACAAAGAGAAAGAAGCTTTCTGAGAAACTTCTTTGTGTTCTGTGAAATCATCTCACAGAGTTACAGCTTTCCTCTCAAGAAGCCTTTCGCTAAGACAGTTCTTGTGGAGTTTGCAAAGGAATATTTGGAAGCCCGTAGAGGACTATGGTGAAAAAGGAAATATCCTCAGATGAAATCTGGAAAGAAGCTTTCTGAGAAATTGCTTAGTGTTCTGTTAATTCATCTCACAGAGTTACATCTGTATTTCGTGGATCTCTTTGCTAGGCTTATTTCTGTGGAATCTGAGAACAGATATTTCGGATCCCTTTGAAGACTATAGGGCCAAAGGAAATATCCTCCGATAACAAAGAGAAAGAAGCTTTCTGAGAAACTTCTTTGTGTTCTGTGAAATCATCTCACAGAGTTACAGCTTTCCCCTCAAGAAGCCTTTCACTAAGACAGTTCTTGTGGAATTGGCAAAGTGATATTTGGAAGCCCATAGAGGGCTATGGTGAAAAAGGAAATATCCTCAGATGAAATCTGGAAAGAAGCTTTCTGAGAAACTGCTCTGTGATGTGTGACTTCCACTCACAGAGTTACATCTGTATTTCGTGGATCTCTTTGATAGCCTTATTTCTGTGGAATCTGAGAACAGATATTTCAGATCCCTTTGAAGACTATAGGGCCAAAGGAAATATCCTCCGATAACAAAGAGAAAGAAGCTTTCTGAGAAACTTCTTTGTGTTCTGTGAAATCATCTCACAGAGTTACAGCTTTCCCCTCAAGAAGCCTTTCGCTAAGACAGTTCTTGTGGAATTGGCAAAGGGATATTTGGGAGCCCATAGAGGCCTATGGTGAAAAAGGAAATATCCTCAGATGAAATCTGGAAAGAAGCTTTCTGAGAAACTGCATAGGGTTCTGTTAATTCATCTCACAGAGTTACATCTGTATTTCGTGGATCTCTTTGCTAGCCTTATTTCTGTGGAATCTGAGAACAGATATTTCGGATCCCTTTGAAGACAATAGGGCAAAAGGAAATATCCTCCGATAACAAAGAGAAAGAAGCTTTCTGAGAAACTGCTTTGTGTTCTGTGAAATCATCTCACAGAGTTACAGCTTTCCCCTCAAGAAGCCTTTCGCTAAGACAGTTCTTATGGAATTGGCAAAGTGATATTTGGAAGCCCATAGAGGGCTATGGTGAAAAAGGAAATATCCTCAGATGGATTCTGGAAAGAAGCTTTCTGAGAAACTGCTTAGTGTTCTGTTAATTCATCTCACAGAGTTACATCTGTATTTCGTGGATCTCTTTGCTAGCCTTATTTCTGTGGAATCTGAGAACAGATATTTCGGATCCATTTGAAGACTATAGGGCCAAAGGAAATATCCTCCGATAACAAAGAGAAAGAAGCTTTCTGAGAAACTTCTTTGTGTTCTGTGAAATCATCTCACAGAGTTACAGCTTTCCCCTCAAGAAGCCTTTCGTTAAGACAGTTCTTGTGGAATTGGCAAAGTGATATTTGGAAGCCCATAGAGGGCTATGGTGAAAAAGGAAATATCCTCAGATGAAATCTGGAAAGAAGCTTTCTGAGAAACTGCTTAGTGTTCTGTTAATTCATCTCACAGAGGTACATCTGTATTTCGTGGATCTCTTTGCTAGCCTTATTTCTGTGGAATCTCAGAACAGATATTTCGGATCCCTTTGAAGACTATAGGACCAAAGGGAATATCCTCCGATAACAAAGAGAAAGAAGCTTTCTGAGAAACTTCTTTGTGTTCGGTGAAATCATCTAACAGAGTTACAGCTTTCCCTTCAAGAAGCCTTTCGCTAAGACAGTTCTTGTGGAATTGGCAAAGGGATATTTGGAAGCCCGTAGAGGGCTATGGTGAAAAAGGAAATATCCTCAGTTGAAATCTGGAAAGAAGCTTTCTGAGAAACTGCTTAGTGTTCTGTTAATTCATCTCACAGAGTTACATCTGTATTTCGTGGATCTCTTTCCTAGGCTTATTTCTGTGGAATCTGAGAACAGATATTTCGGATCCCTTTGAAGACTATAGGGCCAAAGGAAATATCCTCCGATAACAAAGAGAAAGAAGCTTTCTGAGAAACTTCTTTGCGTTCTGTGAAATCATCTCACAGAGTTACAGCTTTCCCCTCAAGAAGCCTTTCACTAAGACAGTTCTTGTGGAATTGGCAAAGTGATATTTGGAAGCCCATAGATGGCTATGGTGAAAAAGGAAATATCCTCAGATGAAATCTGGAAAGAAGCTTTCTGAGAAACTGCTCTGTGATGTGTGACTTCCACTCACAGAGTTACATCTGTATTTCGTGGATCTCTTTGCTAGCCTTATTTCTGTGGAATCTGAGAACAGATATTTCGGATCCCTTTGAAAACTATAGGGCCAAAGGAAATATCCTCCGATAACAAAGAGAAAGAAGCTTTCTGAGAAACTTCTTTGTGTTCTGTGAAATCATCTCACAGAGTTACAGCTTTGCCCTCAAGAAGCCTTTCGCTAAGACAGTTCTTGTGGAATTGGCAAAGGGATATTTGGGAGCCCATAGAGGCCTATGGTGAAAAAGGAAATATCCTCAGATGAAATCTGGAAAGAAGCTTTCTGAGAAACTGCATAGGGTTCTGTTAATTCATCTCACAGAGTTTCATCTGTATTTCGTGGATCTCTTTGCTAGCCTTATTTCTGTGGAATCTGAGAACAGATATTTCGGATCCCTTTGAAGATTATAAGGCCCAAGGAAATATCCTCCGATAACAAATAGAAAGAAGCTTTCTGAGAAACTGCTTTGTGTTCTGTGAAATCATCTCACAGAGTTACAGCTTTCCCCTCATGAAGCCTTTCGCTATGACAGTTCTTGTGGAATTGGCAATGTGATATTTGGAAGCCCATAGAAGGTTATGGTGGAAAAGGAAATATCCTCAGATGAAATCTGGAAAGATGCTTTCTGAGAAACTGCTTAGGGTTCTGTTAATTCATCTCACAGAGTTACATCTGTATTTCGTGGATCTCTTTGCTAGTCTTATTTCTGTGGAATCTGAGAACAGATATTTCGGATCCCTTTGAAGAATATAGGGCCAAAGGAAATATCCTCCGATAACAAAGAGAAAGAAGCTTTCTGAGAAACTTCTTTGTGTTCTGTGAAATCATCTCACAGAGTTACAGCTTTCCCCTCAAGAAGCCTTTCGTTAAGACAGTTCTTGTGGAATTGGCAAAGAGATATTTGGAAGCCCATAGAGGGCTATGGTGAAAAAGGAAATATCCTCAGATGAAATCTGGAAAGAAGCTTTCTGAGAAACTGCTTAGTGTTCTGTTAATTCATCTCACAGAGTTACATCTGTATTTCGTGGATCTCTTTGCTAGCCTTATTTCTGTGGAATCTGAGAACAGATATTTCGGATCCCTTTGAAGACTATAGGGCAAAAGGAAATATCCTCCGATAACAAAGAGAAAGAAGCTTTCTGAGAAACTTCTTTGTGTTCTGTGAAATCATCTCACAGAGTTACAGCTTTCACCTCAAGAAGCCTTTCGCTAAGACAGTTCTTGTGGAATTGGCAAAGTGATATTTGGAAGTCCGTAGAGGGTTATGGTGAAAAAGGAAATATCCTCAGATGAAATCTGGAAAGAAGCTTTCTGAGAAACTGCTTAGTGTTCTCTTAATTCATCTCACAGAGTTACAGTTGTATTTCCTGGATCACTTTGCTAGCCTTATTTCTGTGGAATCTGAGAACAGATATTTCGGATCCCTTTGAAGACTATAGGGCCAAAGGAAATATCCTCCGATAACAAAGAGAAAGAAGCTTTCTGAGAAACTTCTTTGTGTTCTGTGAAATCATCTCACAGAGTTACAGCTTTCCCCTCAAGAAGCCTTTTGCTAAGACAGTTCTTGTGAAATTGGCAAAGGGATATTTGGAAGCCCGTAGAGGGCTATGGTGAAAAAGGAAATATCCTCAGATGAAATCTGGAAAGAAGCTTTCTGAGAAACTGCTTAGTGTTCTGTTAATTCATCTCACAGAGTTACATCTGTATTTCGTGGATCTCTTTGCTAGGCTTATTTCTGTGGAATCTGAGAAGAGATATTTCGGATCCCTTTGAAGACTATAGGGCCAAAGGAAATATCCTCCGATAACAAAGAGAAAGAAGCTTTCTGAGAAACTTCTTTGTGTTCTGTGAAATCATCTCACAGAGTTACAGCTTTCCCCTCAAGAAGCCTTTCGCTAAGACAGTTCTTGTTGAATTGGCAAAGGGATATTTGGAAGCCCATAGAGGCCTAGGGTGAAAAAGGAAATATCCTCAGATGAAATCTGGAAAGAAACTTTCTGAGAAACTGCTTAGTGTTCTGTTAATTCATCGCACAGAGTTACATCTGTATTTCGTAGATCTCTTTGCTAGCCTTATTTCTGTGGAATCTGAGAACAGATATTTCGGATCCCTTTGAAGACTATAGGGCCAAAGGAAATATCCTCCGATAACAAAGAGAAAGAAGCTTTCTGAGAAACTTCTTTGTGTTCTGTGAAATCATCTCACAGAGTTACAGCTTTCCCCTCAAGAAGCCTTTCGCTAAGACAGTTCTTGTGGAATTGGCAAAGGGATATTTGGAAGCCCATAGAGGGTTATGGTGAAAAAGGAAATATCCTGAGATGAAATCTGGAAAGAAGCTTTCTGAGAAACTGCTTAGTGTTCTGTTAATTCATCTCACAGATTTACAGCTGTATTTCGTGGATCTCTTTGCTAGCCTTATTTCTGTGGAATCTGAGAACAGATATTTCGGATCCCTTTGAAGACTATAGGGCCCAAGGAAATGTCCTCCGATAACAAAGAGAAAGAAGCTTTCTGAGAAACTTCTTTGTGTTCTGTGAAATCATCTCACAGAGTTACAGCTTTCCCCTCAAGAAGCCTTTTGCTAAGACAGTTCTTGTGGAATTGGCAAACTGATATTTAGAAGCCCATAGAGGGCTACGGTGAAAAAGGAAATATCCTCAGATGAAATCTGGAAAGAAGCTTTCTGAGAAACTGCTTAGTGTTCTGTTAATTCATCTCACAGAGTTACATCTGTATTTCGTGGATCTCTTTGCTAGCCTTATTTCTGTGGAATCTGAGAACAGATGTTTCGGATCCCTTTGAAGACTATAGGGCCAAAGGAAATATCCTCCGATAACAAAGAGAAAGAAGCTTTCTGAGAAACTTCTTTGTGTCTGTGAAATCATCTCACAGAGTTACAGCTTTCCCCTCAAGAAGCCTTTCGCTAAGACAGTTCTTGTGAAATTGGCAAAGGGATATTTGGAAGCCCATAGAGGCCTATGGTGAAAAAGGAAATATCCTCAGATGAAATCTGGAAAGAAGCTTTCTGAGAAACTGCTTAGTGTTCTGTTAATTCATCTCACAGAGTTACAGCTTTCCCTTCAAGAAGCCTTTCGCTAAGACAGTTCTTGTGGAATTGGCAAAGGGATATTTGGAAGCCCGTAGAGGGCTATGGTGAAAAAGGAAATATCCTCAGATGAAATCTGGAAAGAAGCTTTCTGAGAAACTGGTTAGTGTTCTGTTAATTCATCTCACAGAGTTACATCTGTATATCGTAGATCTCTTTGCTAGGCTTATTTCTGTGGAATCTGAGAAGAGATATTTCGGATCCCTTTGAAGACTATAGGGCCAAAGGAAATATCCTCCGATAACAAAGAGAAAGAAGCTTTCTGAGAAACTTCTTTGTGTTCTGTGAAATCATCTCACAGAGTTACAGCTTTCCCCTCAAGAAGCCTTTCACTAAGACAGTTCTTGTGGAATTGGCAAAGTGATATTTGGAAGCCCATAGAGGGCTATGGTGAAAAAGGAAATATCCTCAGATGAAATCTGGAAAGAAGCTTTCTGAGAAACTGCTCTGTGATGTGTGACTTCCACTCACAGTGTTTCATCTGTTTTTCGTGGATCTCTTTGCTAGCCTTATTTCTGTGGAATCTGAGAACAGATATTTCGGATCCCTTTGAAGACTATAGGGCCAAAGGAAATATCCTCCGATAACAAAGAGAAAGAAGCTTTCTGAGAAACTTCTTTGTGTTCTGTGAAATCATCTCACATAGTTACAGCTTTCCCCTCAAGAAGCCTTTCGCTAAGACAGTTCTTGTGGAATTGGCAAAGTGATATTTGGAAGCCCATAGAGGGCTATGCTGACAAAGGAAATATCCTCAGATGAAATCTGGAAAGAAGCTTTCTGAGAAACTGCTCTGTGATGTGTGACTTCCACTCACAGAGTTACAACTGTATTTCGCTGATCTCTTTGCTAGCCTTATTTTTGTGGAATCTGAGAACAGATATTTCGGATCCCTTTGAAGACTATAGGGCCAAAGTAAATATCCTCCGATAACAAAGAGAAAGAAGCTTTCTGAGAAACTTCTTTGTGTTCTGTGAAATCATCTCACAGAGTTACAGCTTTCCCCTCAAGAAGCCTTTCGCTATGACAGTTCTTGTGGAATTGGCAATGTGATATTTGGAAGCCCATAGAGGGTTATGGTGAAAAAGGAAATATCCTCAGATGAAATCTGGAAAGAAGCTTTATGAGAAACTGCTTAGGGTTCTGTTAATTCATCTCACAGAGTTACAGCTGTATTTCGTGGATCTCTTTGCTAGCCTTATTTCTGTGGAATCTGAGAACAGATATTTCGGATCCCTCTGAAGCCTATAGGGCCAAAGGAAATATCCTCCGATAACAAAGAGAAAGAAGCTTTCTGAGAAACTTCTTTGTGTTCTGTGAAATCATCTCACAGAGTTACAGCTTTCCCCTCAAGAAGCCTTTCGCTAAGACAGTTCTTGTGAAATTGGCAAAGGGATATTTGGAAGCCCATAGAGGCCTATGGTGAAAAAGGAAATATCCTCAGATGAAATCTGGAAAGAAGCTTTCTGAGAAACTGCTTAGTGTTCTGTTAATTCATCTCACAGAGTTACATCTGTATTTCGTGGATCTCTTTGCTAGCCTTATTTCTGTGGAATCTCAGAACAGATATTTCGGATTCCTTTGAAGACTATAGGACCAAAGGGAATATCCTCCGATAACAAAGAGAAAGAAGCTTTCTGAGAAACTTCTTTGTGTTCTGTGAAATCATCTCACAGAGTTACAGCTTTCCTCTCAAGAAGTCTTTCGCTAAGACAGTTCTTGTGGAATTTGCAAAGGAATATTTGGAAGCCCGTAGAGGGCTATGGTGAAAAAGGAAATATCCTCAGATGAAATCTGGAAAGAAGCTTTCTGAGAAATTGCTTAGTGTTCTGTTAATTCATCTCACAGAGTTACATCTGTATTTCGTGGATCTCTTTGCTAGGCTTATTTCTGTGGAATCTGAGAACAGATATTTCGGATCCCTTTGAAGACTATAGGGCCAAAGGAAATATCCTCCGATAACAAAGAGAAAGAAGCTTTCTGAGAAACTTCTTTGTGTTCTGTGAAATCATCTCACAGAGTTACAGCTTTCCCCTCAAGAAGCCTTTCACTAAGACAGTTCTTGTGGAATTGGCAAAGTGATATTTGGAAGCCCATAGAGGGCTATGGTGAAAAAGGAAATATCCTCAGATGAAATCTGGAAAGAAGCTTTCTGAGAAACTGCTCTGTGATGTGTGACTTCCACTCACAGAGTTACATCTGTATTTCGTGGATCTCTTTGCTAGGCTTATTTCTGTGGAATCTGAGAACAGATATTTCGGATCCCTTTGAAGACTATAGGGCCAAAGGAAATATCCTCCGATAACAAAGAGAAAGAAGCTTTCTGAGAAACTTCTTTGTGTTCTGTGAAATCATCTCACAGAGTTACAGCTTTCCCCTCAAGAAGCCTTTCACTAAGACAGTTCTTGTGGAATTGGCAAAGTGATATTTGGAAGCCCATAGAGGGCTATGGTGAAAAAGGAAATATCCTCAGATGAAATCTGGAAAGAAGCTTTCTGAGAAACTGCTCTGTGATGTGTGACTTCCACTCACAGAGTTACATCTGTATTTCGTGGATCTCTTTGATAGCCTTATTTCTGTGGAATCTGAGAACAGATATTTCAGATCCCTTTGAAGACTATAGGGCCAAAGGAAATATCCTCCGATAACAAAGAGAAAGAAGCTTTCTGAGAAACTTCTTTGTGTTCTGTGAAATCATCTCACAGAGTTACAGCTTTCCCCTCAAGAAGCCTTTCGCTAAGACAGTTCTTGTGGAATTGGCAAAGGGATATTTGGGAGCCCATAGAGGCCTAGGGTGAAAAAGGAAATATCCTCAGATGAAATCTGGAAAGAAGCTTTCTGAGAAACTGCTTAGTGTTCTGTTAATTCATCTCACAGAGTTACATCTGTATTTCGTGGATCTCTTTCCTAGGCTTATTTCTGTGGAATCTGAGAAGAGATATTTCGGATCCCTTTGAAGACTATAGGGCCAAAGGAAATATCCTCCGATAACAAAGAGAAAGAAGCTTTCTGAGAAACTTCTTTGCGTTCTGTGAAATCATCTCACAGAGTTACAGCTTTCCCCTCAAGAAGCCTTTCACTAAGACAGTTCTTGTGGAATTGGCAAAGTGATATTTGGAAGCCCATAGATGGCTATGGTGAAAAAGGAAATATCCTCAGATGAAATCTGGAAAGAAGCTTTCTGAGAAACTGCTCTGTGATGTGTGACTTCCACTCACAGAGTTACATCTGTATTTCGTGGATCTCTTTGCTAGCCTTATTTCTGTGGAATCTGAGAACAGATATTTCGGATCCCTTTGAAAACTATAGGGCCAAAGGAAATATCCTCCGATAACAAAGAGAAAGAAGCTTTCTGAGAAACTTCTTTGTGTTCTGTGAAATCATCTCACAGAGTTACAGCTTTGCCCTCAAGAAGCCTTTCGCTAAGACAGTTCTTGTGGAATTGGCAAAGGGATATTTGGGAGCCCATAGAGGCCTATGGTGAAAAAGGAAATATCCTCAGATGAAATCTGGAAAGAAGCTTTCTGAGAAACTGCATAGGGTTCTGTTAATTCATCTCACAGAGTTTCATCTGTATTTCGTGGATCTCTTTGCTAGCCTTATTTCTGTGGAATCTGAGAACAGATATTTCGGATCCCTTTGAAGATTATAAGGCCCAAGGAAATATCCTCCGATAACAAATAGAAAGAAGCTTTCTGAGAAACTGCTTTGTGTTCTGTGAAATCATCTCACAGAGTTACAGCTTTCCCCTCATGAAGCCTTTCGCTATGACAGTTCTTGTGGAATTGGCAATGTGATATTTGGAAGCCCATAGAAGGTTATGGTGGAAAAGGAAATATCCTCAGATGAAATCTGGAAAGATGCTTTCTGAGAAACTGCTTAGGGTTCTGTTAATTCATCTCACAGAGTTACATCTGTATTTCGTGGATCTCTTTGCTAGTCTTATTTCTGTGGAATCTGAGAACAGATATTTCGGATCCCTTTGAAGAATATAGGGCCAAAGGAAATATCCTCCGATAACAAAGAGAAAGAAGCTTTCTGAGAAACTTCTTTGTGTTCTGTGAAATCATCTCACAGAGTTACAGCTTTCCCCTCAAGAAGCCTTTCGTTAAGACAGTTCTTGTGGAATTGGCAAAGAGATATTTGGAAGCCCATAGAGGGCTATGGTGAAAAAGGAAATATCCTCAGATGAAATCTGGAAAGAAGCTTTCTGAGAAACTGCTTAGTGTTCTGTTAATTCATCTCACAGAGTTACATCTGTATTTCGTGGATCTCTTTGCTAGCCTTATTTCTGTGGAATCTGAGAACAGATATTTCGGATCCCTTTGAAGACTATAGGGCAAAAGGAAATATCCTCCGATAACAAAGAGAAAGAAGCTTTCTGAGAAACTTCTTTGTGTTCTGTGAAATCATCTCACAGAGTTACAGCTTTCACCTCAAGAAGCCTTTCGCTAAGACAGTTCTTGTGGAATTGGCAAAGTGATATTTGGAAGTCCGTAGAGGGTTATGGTGAAAAAGGAAATATCCTCAGATGAAATCTGGAAAGAAGCTTTCTGAGAAACTGCTTAGTGTTCTCTTAATTCATCTCACAGAGTTACAGTTGTATTTCCTGGATCACTTTGCTAGCCTTATTTCTGTGGAATCTGAGAACAGATATTTCGGATCCCTTTGAAGACTATAGGGCCAAAGGAAATATCCTCCGATAACAAAGAGAAAGAAGCTTTCTGAGAAACTTCTTTGTGTTCTGTGAAATCATCTCACAGAGTTACAGCTTTCCCCTCAAGAAGCCTTTTGCTAAGACAGTTCTTGTGAAATTGGCAAAGGGATATTTGGAAGCCCGTAGAGGGCTATGGTGAAAAAGGAAATATCCTCAGATGAAATCTGGAAAGAAGCTTTCTGAGAAACTGCTTAGTGTTCTGTTAATTCATCTCACAGAGTTACATCTGTATTTCGTGGATCTCTTTGCTAGGCTTATTTCTGTGGAATCTGAGAAGAGATATTTCGGATCCCTTTGAAGACTATAGGGCCAAAGGAAATATCCTCCGATAACAAAGAGAAAGAAGCTTTCTGAGAAACTTCTTTGTGTTCTGTGAAATCATCTCACAGAGTTACAGCTTTCCCCTCAAGAAGCCTTTCGCTAAGACAGTTCTTGTTGAATTGGCAAAGGGATATTTGGAAGCCCATAGAGGCCTAGGGTGAAAAAGGAAATATCCTCAGATGAAATCTGGAAAGAAACTTTCTGAGAAACTGCTTAGTGTTCTGTTAATTCATCGCACAGAGTTACATCTGTATTTCGTAGATCTCTTTGCTAGCCTTATTTCTGTGGAATCTGAGAACAGATATTTCGGATCCCTTTGAAGACTATAGGGCCAAAGGAAATATCCTCCGATAACAAAGAGAAAGAAGCTTTCTGAGAAACTTCTTTGTGTTCTGTGAAATCATCTCACAGAGTTACAGCTTTCCCCTCAAGAAGCCTTTCGCTAAGACAGTTCTTGTGGAATTGGCAAAGGGATATTTGGAAGCCCATAGAGGGTTATGGTGAAAAAGGAAATATCCTGAGATGAAATCTGGAAAGAAGCTTTCTGAGAAACTGCTTAGTGTTCTGTTAATTCATCTCACAGATTTACAGCTGTATTTCGTGGATCTCTTTGCTAGCCTTATTTCTGTGGAATCTGAGAACAGATATTTCGGATCCCTTTGAAGACTATAGGGCCCAAGGAAATGTCCTCCGATAACAAAGAGAAAGAAGCTTTCTGAGAAACTTCTTTGTGTTCTGTGAAATCATCTCACAGAGTTACAGCTTTCCCCTCAAGAAGCCTTTTGCTAAGACAGTTCTTGTGGAATTGGCAAACTGATATTTAGAAGCCCATAGAGGGCTACGGTGAAAAAGGAAATATCCTCAGATGAAATCTGGAAAGAAGCTTTCTGAGAAACTGCTTAGTGTTCTGTTAATTCATCTCACAGAGTTACATCTGTATTTCGTGGATCTCTTTGCTAGCCTTATTTCTGTGGAATCTGAGAACAGATGTTTCGGATCCCTTTGAAGACTATAGGGCCAAAGGAAATATCCTCCGATAACAAAGAGAAAGAAGCTTTCTGAGAAACTTCTTTGTGTCTGTGAAATCATCTCACAGAGTTACAGCTTTCCCCTCAAGAAGCCTTTCGCTAAGACAGTTCTTGTGAAATTGGCAAAGGGATATTTGGAAGCCCATAGAGGCCTATGGTGAAAAAGGAAATATCCTCAGATGAAATCTGGAAAGAAGCTTTCTGAGAAACTGCTTAGTGTTCTGTTAATTCATCTCACAGAGTTACAGCTTTCCCTTCAAGAAGCCTTTCGCTAAGACAGTTCTTGTGGAATTGGCAAAGGGATATTTGGAAGCCCGTAGAGGGCTATGGTGAAAAAGGAAATATCCTCAGATGAAATCTGGAAAGAAGCTTTCTGAGAAACTGGTTAGTGTTCTGTTAATTCATCTCACAGAGTTACATCTGTATATCGTAGATCTCTTTGCTAGGCTTATTTCTGTGGAATCTGAGAAGAGATATTTCGGATCCCTTTGAAGACTATAGGGCCAAAGGAAATATCCTCCGATAACAAAGAGAAAGAAGCTTTCTGAGAAACTTCTTTGTGTTCTGTGAAATCATCTCACAGAGTTACAGCTTTCCCCTCAAGAAGCCTTTCACTAAGACAGTTCTTGTGGAATTGGCAAAGTGATATTTGGAAGCCCATAGAGGGCTATGGTGAAAAAGGAAATATCCTCAGATGAAATCTGGAAAGAAGCTTTCTGAGAAACTGCTCTGTGATGTGTGACTTCCACTCACAGTGTTTCATCTGTTTTTCGTGGATCTCTTTGCTAGCCTTATTTCTGTGGAATCTGAGAACAGATATTTCGGATCCCTTTGAAGACTATAGGGCCAAAGGAAATATCCTCCGATAACAAAGAGAAAGAAGCTTTCTGAGAAACTTCTTTGTGTTCTGTGAAATCATCTCACATAGTTACAGCTTTCCCCTCAAGAAGCCTTTCGCTAAGACAGTTCTTGTGGAATTGGCAAAGTGATATTTGGAAGCCCATAGAGGGCTATGCTGACAAAGGAAATATCCTCAGATGAAATCTGGAAAGAAGCTTTCTGAGAAACTGCTCTGTGATGTGTGACTTCCACTCACAGAGTTACAACTGTATTTCGCTGATCTCTTTGCTAGCCTTATTTTTGTGGAATCTGAGAACAGATATTTCGGATCCCTTTGAAGACTATAGGGCCAAAGTAAATATCCTCCGATAACAAAGAGAAAGAAGCTTTCTGAGAAACTTCTTTGTGTTCTGTGAAATCATCTCACAGAGTTACAGCTTTCCCCTCAAGAAGCCTTTCGCTATGACAGTTCTTGTGGAATTGGCAATGTGATATTTGGAAGCCCATAGAGGGTTATGGTGAAAAAGGAAATATCCTCAGATGAAATCTGGAAAGAAGCTTTATGAGAAACTGCTTAGGGTTCTGTTAATTCATCTCACAGAGTTACAGCTGTATTTCGTGGATCTCTTTGCTAGCCTTATTTCTGTGGAATCTGAGAACAGATATTTCGGATCCCTCTGAAGCCTATAGGGCCAAAGGAAATATCCTCCGATAACAAAGAGAAAGAAGCTTTCTGAGAAACTTCTTTGTGTTCTGTGAAATCATCTCACAGAGTTACAGCTTTCCCCTCAAGAAGCCTTTCGCTAAGACAGTTCTTGTGAAATTGGCAAAGGGATATTTGGAAGCCCATAGAGGCCTATGGTGAAAAAGGAAATATCCTCAGATGAAATCTGGAAAGAAGCTTTCTGAGAAACTGCTTAGTGTTCTGTTAATTCATCTCACAGAGTTACATCTGTATTTCGTGGATCTCTTTGCTAGCCTTATTTCTGTGGAATCTCAGAACAGATATTTCGGATCCCTTTGAAGACTATAGGACCAAAGGGAATATCCTCCGATAACAAAGAGAAAGAAGCTTTCTGAGAAACTTCTTTGTGTTCTGTGAAATCATCTCACAGAGTTACAGCTTTCCTCTCAAGAAGCCTTTCGCTAAGACAGTTCTTGTGGAATTTGCAAAGGAATATTTGGAAGCCCGTAGAGGGCTATGGTGAAAAAGGAAATATCCTCAGATGAAATCTGGAAAGAAGCTTTCTGAGAAATTGCTTAGTGTTCTGTTAATTCATCTCACAGAGTTACATCTGTATTTCGTGGATCTCTTTGCTAGGCTTATTTCTGTGGAATCTGAGAACAGATATTTCGGATCCCTTTGAAGACTATAGGGCCAAAGGAAATATCCTCCGATAACAAAGAGAAAGAAGCTTTCTGAGAAACTTCTTTGTGTTCTGTGAAATCATCTCACAGAGTTACAGCTTTCCCCTCAAGAAGCCTTTCACTAAGACAGTTCTTGTGGAATTGGCAAAGTGATATTTGGAAGCCCATAGAGGGCTATGGTGAAAAAGGAAATATCCTCAGATGAAATCTGGAAAGAAGCTTTCTGAGAAACTGCTCTGTGATGTGTGACTTCCACTCACAGAGTTACATCTGTATTTCGTGGATCTCTTTGCTAGGCTTATTTCTGTGGAATCTGAGAACAGATATTTCGGATCCCTTTGAAGACTATAGGGCCAAAGGAAATATCCTCCGATAACAAAGAGAAAGAAGCTTTCTGAGAAACTTCTTTGTGTTCTGTGAAATCATCTCACAGAGTTACAGCTTTCCCCTCAAGAAGCCTTTCACTAAGACAGTTCTTGTGGAATTGGCAAAGTGATATTTGGAAGCCCATAGAGGGCTATGGTGAAAAAGGAAATATCCTCAGATGAAATCTGGAAAGAAGCTTTCTGAGAAACTGCTCTGTGATGTGTGACTTCCACTCACAGAGTTACATCTGTATTTCGTGGATCTCTTTGATAGCCTTATTTCTGTGGAATCTGAGAACAGATATTTCAGATCCCTTTGAAGACTATAGGGCCAAAGGAAATATCCTCCGATAACAAAGAGAAAGAAGCTTTCTGAGAAACTTCTTTGTGTTCTGTGAAATCATCTCACAGAGTTACAGCTTTCCCCTCAAGAAGCCTTTCGCTAAGACAGTTCTTGTGGAATTGGCAAAGGGATATTTGGGAGCCCATAGAGGCCTAGGGTGAAAAAGGAAATATCCTCAGATGAAATCTGGAAAGAAGCTTTCTGAGAAACTGCATAGGGTTCTGTTAATTCATCTCACAGAGTTACATCTGTATTTCGTGGATCTCTTTGCTAGCCTTATTTCTGTGGAATCTGAGAACAGATATTTCGGATCCCTTTGAAGACTATAGGGCCCAAGGAAATATCCTCCGATAACAAATAGAAAGAAGCTTTCTGAGAAACTGCTTTGTGTTCTGTGAAATCATCTCACAGAGTTACAGCTTTCCCCTCAAGAAGCCTTTCGCTAAGACAGTTCTTGGGGAATTGGCAAAGTGATATTTGGAAGCCCATAGAGGGCTATGGTGAAAAAGGAAATATCCTCAGATGAAATCTGGAAAGAAGCTTTCTGAGAAACTGCTTAGTGTTCTGTTAATTCATCTCACAGAGTTACATCTGTATTTCGTGGATCTCTTTGCTAGCCTTATTTCTGTGGAATCTGAGAATAGATATTTCGGATCCATTTGAAGACTATAGGGCCAAAGGAAATATCCTCCGATAACAAAGAGAAAGAAGGTTTCTGAGAAACTGCTTTGTGTTCTGTGAAATCATCTCACAGAGTTACAGCTTTCCCCTCAAGAAGCCTTTCGCTAAGACAGTTCTTGTGGAATTGGGAAAGTGATATTTGGAAGCCCATGGAGGGCTATGGTGAAAAAGGAAATATCCTCAGATGGAATCTGGAAAGAAGCTTTCTGAGAAACTGCTTAGTGTTCTGTTAATTCATCTCACAGAGTTACATCTGTATTTCGTGGATCTCTTTGCTAGCCTTATTTCTGTGGAATCTGAGAACAGATATTTCGGATCCCTTTGAAGACTATAGGGCCAAAGGAAATATCCTCCGATAACAAAGAGAAAGAAGCTTTCTGAGAAACTTCTTTGTGTTCTGTGAAATCATTTCACAGAGTTACATCTTTCCCCTCAAGAAGCCTTTCGCTATGACAGTTCTTGTGGAATTGGCAATGTATTATTTGGAAGCCCATAGAGGGTTATGGTGAAAAAGGAAATATCCTCAGATGAAATCTGGAAAGATGCTTTCTGAGAAACTGCTTAGGGTTCTGTTAATTCATCTCACAGAGTTACATCTGTATTTCGTGGATCTCTTTGCTAGCCTTATTTCTGTGGAATCTGAGAACAGATATTTCGGATCCCTTTGAAGACTATAGGGCCAAAGGAAATATCCTCCGATAACAAAGAGAAAGAAGCTTTCTGAGAAACTTCTTTGTGTTCTGTGAAATCATCTCACAGAGTTACAGCTTTCCCCTCAAGAAGCCTTTCGTTAAGACAGTTCTTGTGGAATTGGCAAAGTGATATTTGGAAGCCCATGGAGGGCTATGGTGAAAAAGGAAATATCCTCAGATGAAATCTGGAAAGAAGCTTTCTGAGAAACTGCTTAGTGTTCTGTTAATTCATCTCACAGAGGTACATCTGTATTTCGTGGATCTCTTTGCTAGCCTTATTTCTGTGGAATCCCAGAACAGATATTTCGGATCCCTTTGAAGACTATAGGACCAAAGGGAATATCCTCCGATAACAAAGAGAAAGAAGCTTTCTGAGAAACTTCTTTGTGTTCGGTGAAATCATCTCACAGAGTTACAGCTTTCCCTTCAAGAAGCCTTTCGCTAAGACAGTTCTTGTGGAATTGGCAAAGGGATATTTGGAAGCCCGTAGAGGGCTATGGTGAAAAAGGAAATATCCTCAGATGAAATCTGGAAAGAAGCTTTCTGAGAAACTGCTTAGTGTTCTGTTAATTCATCTCACAGAGTTACATCTGTATTTCGTGGATCTCTTTCCTAGGCTTATTTCTGTGGAATCTGAGAAGAGATATTTCGGATCCCTTTGAAGACTCTAGGGCCAAAGGAAATATCCTCCGATAACAAAGAGAAAGAAGCTTTCTGAGAAACTTCTTTGTGTTCTGTGAAATCACCTCACAGAGTTACAGCTTTCCCCTCAAGAAGCCTTTCACTAAGACAGTTCTCGTGGAATTGGCCAAGTGATATTTGGAAACCCATAGAGGGCTATGGTGAGAAAGGAAATATCCTCAGATGAAATCTGGAAAGAAGCTTTCTGAGAAACTGCTCTGTGATGTGTGACTTCCACTCACAGAGTTACATCTGTATTTCGTGGATCTCTTTGCTAGCCTTTTTTCTGTGGAATCTGAGAACAGATATTTCGGATCCCTTTGAAGACTATAGGGCCAAAGGAAATATCCTCCGATAACAAAGAGAAAGAAGCTTCCTGAGAAACTTCTTTGTGTTCTGTGAAATCATCTCACAGAGTAACAGCTTTCCCCTCAAGAAGCCTTTCGTTAAGACAGTTCTTGTGGAATTGGCAAAGTGATATTTGGAAGCCCATAGAGGGCTATGGTGAAAAAGGAAATATCCTCAGATGAAATCTGGAAAGAAGCTTTCTGAGAAACTGCTCTGTGATGTGTGACTTCCACTCACAGAGTTACATCTGTATTTCGCTGAACTCTTTGCAAGCCTTATTTCTGTGGAATCTGAGAAAAGATATTTCGGATCCCTTTGAAGACTCTAGGGCCAAAGGAAATATCCTCCGATAACAAAGAGAAAGAAGCTTATTGAGAAACTTCTTTGTGTTCTGTGAAATCATCTCACAGAGTTACAGCTTTCTCCTCAAGAAGCCTTTCGCTAAGACAGTTCTTGTGGAATTGGCAAAGGGATATTTGGGAGCCCATAGAGGCCTATGGTGAAAAAGGAAATATCCTCAGATGAAATCTGGAAAGAAGCTTTCTGAGAAACTGCTTAGTGTTCTGTAAATTCATCTCACCGAGTTACATCTGTATTTCGTGGATCTCTTTGCTAGCCTTATTTCTGTGGAATCTGAGAACAGATATTTCGGATCCCTTTGAAGACTATAGGGCCAAAGGAAATATCCTCCGATAACAAAGAGAAAGAAGCTTTCTGAGAAACTTCTTTGTGTTCTGTGAAATCATCTCACAGAGTTACAGCTTTCCCCTCAAGAAGCCTTTCGCTATGACAGTTCTTGTGGAATTGGCAATGTGATATTTGGAAGCCCATAGAGGGTTATGGTGAAAAAGGAAATATCCTCAGATGAAATCTGGAAAGAAGCTTTCTGAGAAACTGCTTAGTGTTCTGTTAATTCATCTCACAGCGATACATCTGTATTTCGTGGATCTCTTTGCTAGCCTTATTTCTGTGGAATCTGAGAACAGATATTTCGGATCCCTTTGAAGACTATAGGGCCAAAGGAAATATCCTCTGATAACAAAGAGAAAGAAGATTTCTGAGAAACTTCTTGGTGTTCTGTGAAATCATCTCACAGAGTTACAGCTTTCCCCTCAAGAAGCCTTTCGCTATGACAGTTCTTTTGGAATTGGCAATGTGATATTTGGAAGCCCATAGAGGGTTATGGTGAAAAAGGAAATATCCTCAGATGAAATCTGGAAAGAAGCTTTCTGAGAAACTGCTTAGTGTTCTGTTAATTCATCTCACAGAGTTACATCTGTATTTCGTGGATCTCTTTGCTAGCCTTATTTCTGTGGAATCTGAGAACAGATATTTCGGATCCCTTTGAAGCCTATAGGGCCAAAGGAAATATCCTCCGATAACAAAGAGAAAGAAGCTTTCTGAGAAACTTCTTTGTGTTCTGTGAAATCATCTCACAGAGTTACAGCTTTCCCCTCAAGAAGCCTTTCGCTAAGACAGTTCTTGTTGAATTGGCAAAGGGATATTTGGGAGCCCATAGAGGCCTATGGTGAAAAAGGAAATATCCTCAGATGAAATCTGGAAAGAAGCTTTCTGAGAAACTGCTTAGGGTTCTGTTAATTCATCTCACAGAGTTACATCAGTATTTCGTGGATCTCTTTGCTAGCCTTATTTCTGTGGAATCTGAGAACAGATATTTCGGATCCCTTTGAAGACTATAGGGCCAAAGGAAATATCCTCCGATAACAAAGAGAAAGAAGCTTTCTGAGAAACTTCTTTGTGTTCTGTGAAATCATCTCACAGAGTTACAGCTTTCCCCTCAAGAAGCCTTTCGCTAAGACAGTTCTTGAGGAATTGGCAAAGGGATATTTGTGAGCCCATAGAGGCCTATGGTGAAAAATGAAGTATCCTCAGATGAAATCTGGAAAGAAGCTTTCTGAGAAACTGCTCTGTGATGTGTGACTTCCACTCACAGAGTTACATCTGTATTTCGTGGATCACTTTGCTAGGCTTATTTCTGTGGAATCTGAGAACAGATATTTCGGATCCCTTTGTAGACTATAGGGCCAAAGGAAATATCCTCCGATAACAAAGAGAAAGAAGCTTTCTGAGAAACTTCTTTGTGTTCTGTGAAATCATCTCACAGAGTTACAGCTTTCCCCTCAAGAAGCCTTTCGCTAAGACAGTTCTTGTGGAATTGGCAAAGTGATATTTGGAACCCCATAGAGGGCTATGGTGAAAAAGGATATATCCTCAGATGAAATCTGGAAAGAAGCTTTCTGAGAAACTGCTCTGTGATGTGTGACTTCCACTCACAGAGTTACATCTGTATTTCGCTGAACTCTTTGCAAGCCTTATTTCTGTGGAATCTGAGAACAGATATTTCGGATCCCTTTGAAGACTCTAGGGCCAAAGGAAATATCCTCCGATAACAAAGAGAAAGAAGCTTTCTGAGAAACTTCTTTGTGTTCTGTGAAATCATCTCACAGAGTTACAGCTTTCCCCTCAAGAAGCCTTTCGCTAAGACAGTTCTTGTGGAATTGGCAAAGGGATATTTGGGAGCCCATAGAGGCCTACGGTGAAAAAGGAAATATCCTCAGATGAAATCTGGAAAGGAGCTTTCTGAGAAACTGCTTAGTGTTCTGTAAATTCATCTCACCGAGTTACATCTGTATTTCGTGGATCTCTTTGCTAGCCTTATTTCTGTGGAATCTGAGAACAGATATTTCGGATCCCTTTGAAGACTATAGGGCCAAAGGAAATATCCTCCGATAACAAAGAGAAAGAAGCTTTCTGAGAAACTTCTTTGTGTTCTGTGAAATCATCTCACAGAGTTACAACTTTCCCCTCAAGAAGCCTTTCGCTATGACAGTTCTTGTGGAATTGGCAAAGGGATATTTGGGAGCCCATAGAGGCCTACGGTGAAAAAGGAAATATCCTCAGATGAAATCTGGAAACAAGCTTTCTGAGAAACTGCTTAGTGTTCTGTTAATTCATCTCACAGAGTGACAGCTGTATTTCGTGGATCTCTTTGCTAGCCTTATTTCTGTGGAATCTGAGAACAGATATTTCAGATCCCTTTGAAGACTATAGGGCCAAAGGAAATAGCCTCCGATAGCAAAGAGAAAGAAGCTTTCTGAGAAACTGCTTTGTGTTCTGTGAAATCATCTCACAGAGTTACAGCTTTCCCTTCAAGAAGCCTTTCGCTAAGACAGTTCTTGTGGAATTGGCAAAGTGATATTTGGAAGCCCATAGAGGGCTATGGTGAAAAAGGAGATATCCTCAGATGGAATTTGGAAAGAAGCTTTCTGAGAAACTGCTTAGTGTTCTGTTAATTCATCTCACAGAGTTACATCTGTATTTCGTGGATCTCTTTGCTAGCCTTATTTCTGTGGAATCTGAGAACTGATATTTCGGATCCCTTTGAAGACTATAGGACCTAAGGGAATATCCTCCGATAACAAAGAGAAAGAAGCTCTCTGAGAAACTTCTTTGTGTTCTGTGAAATCATCTCACAGAGTTACAGCTTTCCCCTCAAGAAGCCTTTCGCTAAGACAGTTCTTGTGGAATTGGCAAAGGGATATTTGGAAGCCCTTAGAGGCCTATGGTGAAAAAGGGAAATATCCTCAGATGAAATCTGGAAAGAAGCTTTCTGAGAAATTGCTCTGTGATGTGTGACTTCCACTCACAGAGTTACATCTGTATTTCGTGGATCTCTTTGCTAGCCTTATTTCTGTGGAATCTGAGAACAGATATTTCGGATCCCTTTGAAGACTATAGGGCCAAGGGAAATATCCTCCGATAACAAAGAGAAAGAAGCTTTCTGAGAAACTTCTTTGTGTTCTGTGAAATCATCTCACAGAGTTACAGCTTTCCCCTCAAGAAGCCTTTCGCTAAGACAGTTCTTGTGGAATTGGCAAAGGGATATTTGGGAGCCCATAGAGGCCTACGGTGAAAAAGGAAATATCCTCAGATGAAATCTGGAAAGAAGATTTCTGAGAAACTGCTTAGTGTTCTGTAAATTCATCTCACCGAGTTACATCTGTATTTCGTGGATCTCTTTGCTAGCCTTATTTCTGTGGAATCTGAGAACAGATATTTCTGATCCCTTTGAAGACTATAGGGCCAAAGGAAATAGCCTCCGATAACAAAGAGAAAGAAGCTTTCTGAAAAACTTCTTTGTGTTCTGTGAAATCATCGCACAGAGTTACAGCTTTCCCTTCAAGAAGCCTTTCGCTATGACAGTTCTTGTGGAATTGGCAATGTGATATTTGGAAGCCCATAGAGGGCTATGGTGAAAAAGGAAATATCCTCAGATGAAATCTGGAAAGAAGTTTTCTGAGAAACTGCTTAGGGTTCTGTTAATTCATCTCACAGAGTTACATCTGTATTTCGTGGATCTCTTTGCCAGCCTTATTTCTGTGGAATCTGAGAACAGATATTTCGGATCCCTTTGAAGACTATAGGGCCAAAGGAAATATCCTCCGATAACAAAGAGAAAGAAGCTTTCTGAGAAACGTCTTTGTGTTCTGTGAAATCACCTCACAGAGTTACAGCTTTCCCCTCAAGAAGCCTTTCGCTAAGACAGTTCTTGTGGAATTGGCAAAGTGATATTTGGAAGCCCATAGAGGGCAATGGTGAAAAAGGAAATATCCTCAGATGAAATCTGGAAAGAAGCTTTCTGAGAAACTGCTTAGTGTTCTGTTAATTCATCTCACACAGTTACATCTGTATTTCGTGGATCTCTTTGCTAGCCTTATTTCTGTGGAATCTGAGAACAGATATTTCGGATCCCTTTGAAGACTATAGGGCCAAAGGAAATATCCTCCGATAACAAAGAGAAAGAAGCTTTCTGAGAAACTTCTTTGTGTTCTGTGAAATCATCTCACAGAGTTACAGCTTTCCTCTCAAGAAGCCTTTCGCTAAGACAGTTCTTGTGGAATTGGCAAAGTGATATTTGGAAGCCCATAGAGGGCTATGGTGAAAAAGGAAATATCCTCAGATGAAATCTGGAAAGAAGCTTTCTGAGAAACTGCTTAGTGTTCTGTTAATTCATCTCACAGAGTTACATCTGTATTTCGTGGATCTCTTTGCTAGCCTTATCTCTGTGGAATCTGAGAACAGATATTTCGGATCCCTTTGAAGACTATAGGGCCAAAGGAAATATCCTCCGATAACAAAGAGAAAGAAGGTTTCTGAGAAACTGCTTTGTGTTCTGTGAAGTCATCTCACAGAGTTACAGCTTTCCCCTCAAGAAGCCTTTCGCTAAGACAGTTCTTGTGGAATTGGCAAAGTGATATTTGGAAGCCCATAGAGGGCTATGGTGAAAAAGGAAATATCCTCAGATGGAATCTGGAAAGAAGCTTTCTGAGAAACTGGTTAGTGTTCTGTTAATTCATCTCACAGAGTTACATCTGTATTTCGTGGATCTCTTTGCTAGCCTTATTTCTGTGGAATCTGAGAACAGATATTTCAGATCCCTTTGAAGACTATAGGACCAAAGAGAATATCCTCCGATAACAAAGAGAAAGAAGCTTTCTGAGAAACTTCTTTGTGTTCTGTGAAATCATCTCACAGAGTTACAGCTTTCCCCTCAGGAAGCTTTTCCCTAAGTCAGTTCTTGTGGAATTGGCAAAGGGATATTTGGAAGCCCATAGAGGGCTATGGTGAAAAAGGAAATATCCTCAGATGATATCTGGAAAGAAGCTTTCTGAGAAATTGCTCTGTGATGTGTGATTTCCACTCACAGAGTTACATCTGTATTTCGTGGATCTCTTTGCTAGCCTTATTTCTGTGGAATCTGAGAACAGATATTTCGGATCCCTTTGAAGACTATAGGGCCAAAGGAAATATCCTCCGATAACAAAGAGAAAGAAGCTTTCTGAGAAACTTCTTTGTGTTCTGTGAAATCATCTCACAGAGTTACAGCTTTCCCCTCAAGAAGCCTTTCGTTAAGACAGTTCTTGTGGAATTGGCAAAGTGATATTTGGAAGCCCATGGAGGGCTATGGTGAAAAAGGAAATATCCTCAGATGAAATCTGGAAAGAAGCTTTCTGAGAAACTGCTTAGTGTTCTGTTAATTCATCTCACAGAGGTACATCTGTATTTCGTGGATCTCTTTGCTAGCCTTATTTCTGTGGAATCCCAGAACAGATATTTCGGATCCCTTTGAAGACTATAGGACCAAAGGGAATATCCTCCGATAACAAAGAGAAAGAAGCTTTCTGAGAAACTTCTTTGTGTTCGGTGAAATCATCTCACAGAGTTACAGCTTTCCCTTCAAGAAGCCTTTCGCTAAGACAGTTCTTGTGGAATTGGCAAAGGGATATTTGGAAGCCCGTAGAGGGCTATGGTGAAAAAGGAAATATCCTCAGATGAAATCTGGAAAGAAGCTTTCTGAGAAACTGCTTAGTGTTCTGTTAATTCATCTCACAGAGTTACATCTGTATTTCGTGGATCTCTTTCCTAGGCTTATTTCTGTGGAATCTGAGAAGAGATATTTCGGATCCCTTTGAAGACTCTAGGGCCAAAGGAAATATCCTCCGATAACAAAGAGAAAGAAGCTTTCTGAGAAACTTCTTTGTGTTCTGTGAAATCACCTCACAGAGTTACAGCTTTCCCCTCAAGAAGCCTTTCACTAAGACAGTTCTCGTGGAATTGGCCAAGTGATATTTGGAAACCCATAGAGGGCTATGGCGAGAAAGGAAATATCCTCAGATGAAATCTGGAAAGAAGCTTTCTGAGAAACTGCTCTGTGATGTGTGACTTCCACTCACAGAGTTACATCTGTATTTCGTGGATCTCTTTGCTAGCCTTATTTCTGTGGAATCTGAGAACAGATATTTCGGATCCCTTTGAAGACTATAGGGCCAAAGGAAATATCCTCCGATAACAAAGAGAAAGAAGCTTCCTGAGAAACTTCTTTGTGTTCTGTGAAATCATCTCACAGAGTAACAGCTTTCCCCTCAAGAAGCCTTTCGTTAAGACAGTTCTTGTGGAATTGGCAAAGTGATATTTGGAAGCCCATAGAGGGCTATGGTGAAAAAGGAAATATCCTCAGATGAAATCTGGAAAGAAGCTTTCTGAGAAACTGCTCTGTGACGTGTGACTTCCACTCACAGAGTTACATCTGTATTTCGCTGAACTCTTTGCAAGCCTTATTTCTGTGGAATCTGAGAAAAGATATTTCGGATCCCTTTGAAGACTCTAGGGCCAAAGGAAATATCCTCCGATAACAAAGAGAAAGAAGCTTTCTGAGAAACTTCTTTGTGTTCTGTGAAATCATCTCACAGAGTTACAGCTTTCTCCTCAAGAAGCCTTTCGCTAAGACAGTTCTTGTGGAATTGGCAAAGGGATATTTGGGAGCCCATAGAGGCCTATGGTGAAAAAGGAAATATCCTCAGATGAAATCTGGAAAGAAGCTTTCTGAGAAACTGCTTAGTGTTCTGTAAATTCATCTCACCGAGTTACATCTGTATTTCGTGGATCTCTTTGCTAGCCTTATTTCTGTGGAATCTGAGAACAGATATTTCGGATCCCTTTGAAGACTATAGGGCCAAAGGAAATATCCTCCGATAACAAAGAGAAAGAAGCTTTCTGAGAAACTTCTTTGTGTTCTGTGAAATCATCTCACAGAGTTACAGCTTTCCCCTCAAGAAGCCTTTCGCTATGACAGTTCTTGTGGAATTGGCAATGTGATATTTGGAAGCCCATAGAGGGTTATGGTGAAAAAAGAAATATCCTCAGATGAAATCTGGAAAGAAGCTTTCTGAGAAACTGCTTAGTGTTCTGTTAATTCATCTCACAGCGATACATCTGTATTTCGTGGATCTCTTTGCTAGCCTTATTTCTGTGGAATCTGAGAACAGATATTTCGGATCCCTTTGAAGACTATAGGGCCAAAGGAAATATCCTCTGATAACAAAGAGAAAGAAGATTTCTGAGAAACTTCTTGGTGTTCTGTGAAATCATCTCACAGAGTTACAGCTTTCCCCTCAAGAAGCCTTTCGCTATGACAGTTCTTTTGGAATTGGCAATGTGATATTTGGAAGCCCATAGAGGGTTATGGTGAAAAAGGAAATATCCTCAGATGAAATCTGGAAAGAAGCTTTCTGAGAAACTGCTTAGTGTTCTGTTAATTCATCTCACAGAGTTACATCTGTATTTCGTGGATCTCTTTGCTAGCCTTATTTCTGTGGAATCTGAGAACAGATATTTCGGATCCCTTTGAAGACTCTAGGGCCAAAGGAAATATCCTCCGATAACAAAGAGAAAGAAGCTTTCTGAGAAACTTCTTTGTGTTCTGTGAAATCATCTCACAGAGTTACAGCTTTCCCCTCAAGAAGCCTTTCGCTAAGACAGTTCTTGTGGAATTGGCAAAGGGATATTTGGGAGCCCATAGAGGCCTACGGTGAAAAAGGAAATATCCTCAGATGAAATCTGGAAAGGAGCTTTCTGAGAAACTGCTTAGTGTTCTGTAAATTCATCTCACCGAGTTACATCTGTATTTCGTGGATCTCTTTGCTAGCCTTATTTCTGTGGAATCTGAGAACAGATATTTCGGATCCCTTTGAAGACTATAGGGCCAAAGGAACTATCCTCCGATAACAAAGAGAAAGAAGCTTTCTGAGAAACTTCTTTGTGTTCTGTGAAATCATCTCACAGAGTTACAACTTTCCCCTCAAGAAGCCTTTCGCTATGACAGTTCTTGTGGAATTGGCAAAGGGATATTTGGGAGCCCATAGAGGCCTACGGTGAAAAAGGAAATATCCTCAGATGAAATCTGGAAACAAGCTTTCTGAGAAACTGCTTAGTGTTCTGTTAATTCATCTCACAGAGTGACAGCTGCATTTCGTGGATCTCTTTGCTAGCCTTATTTCTGTGGAATCTGAGAACAGATATTTCAGATCCCTTTGAAGACTATAGGGCCAAAGGAAATAGCCTCCGATAGCAAAGAGAAAGAAGCTTTCTGAGAAACTGCTTTGTGTTCTGTGAAATCATCTCACAGAGTTACAGCTTTCCCTTCAAGAAGCCTTTCGCTAAGACAGTTCTTGTGGAATTGGCAAAGTGATATTTGGAAGCACATAGAGGGCTATGGTGAAAAAGGAGATATCCTCAGATGGAATTTGGAAAGAAGCTTTCTGAGAAACTGCTTAGTGTTCTGTTAATTCATCTCACAGAGTTACATCTGTATTTCGTGGATCTCTTTGCTAGCCTTATTTCTGTGGAATCTGAGAACTGATATTTCGGATCCCTTTGAAGACTATAGGACCTAAGGGAATATCCTCCGATAACAAAGAGAAAGAAGCTTTCTGAGAAACTTCTTTGTGTTCTGTGAAATCATCTCACAGAGTTACAGCTTTCCCCTCAAGAAGCCTTTCGCTAAGACAGTTCTTGTGGAATTGGCAAAGGGATATTTGGAAGCCCTTAGAGGCCTATGGTGAAAAAGGGAAATATCCTCAGATGAAATCTGGAAAGAAGCTTTCTGAGAAATTGCTCTGTGATGTGTGACTTCCACTCACAGAGTTACATCTGTATTTCGTGGATCTCTTTGCTAGCCTTATTTCTGTGGAATCTGAGAACAGATATTTCGGATCCCTTTGAAGACTATAGGGCCAAGGGAAATATCCTCCGATAACAAAGAGAAAGAAGCTTTCTGAGAAACTTCTTTGTGTTCTGTGAAATCATCTCACAGAGTTACAGCTTTCCCCTCAAGAAGCCTTTCGCTAAGACAGTTCTTGTGGAATTGGCAAAGGGATATTTGGGAGCCCATAGAGGCCTACGGTGAAAAAGGAAATATCCTCAGATGAAATCTGGAAAGAAGATTTCTGAGAAACTGCTTAGTGTTCTGTAAATTCATCTCACCGAGTTACATCTGTATTTCGTGGATCTCTTTGCTAGCCTTATTTCTGTGGAATCTGAGAACAGATATTTCGGATCCCTTTGAAGACTATAGGGCCAAAGGAAATAGCCTCCGATAACAAAGAGAAAGAAGCTTTCTGAGAAACTTCTTTGTGTTCTGTGAAATCATCTCACAGAGTTACAGCTTTCCCTTCAAGAAGCCTTTCGCTATGACAGTTCTTGTGGAATTGGCAATGTGATATTTGGAAGCCCATAGAGGGCTATGGTGAAAAAGGAAATATCCTCAGATGAAATCTGGAAAGAAGTTTTCTGAGAAACTGCTTAGGGTTCTGTTAATTCATCTCACAGAGTTACATCTGTATTTCGTGGATCTCTTTGCCAGCCTTATTTCTGTGGAATCTGAGAACAGATATTTCGGATCCCTTTGAAGACTATAGGGCCAAAGGAAATATCCTCCGATAACAAAGAGAAAGAAGCTTTCTGAGAAACGTCTTTGTGTTCTGTGAAATCACCTCACAGAGTTACAGCTTTCCCCTCAAGAAGCCTTTCGCTAAGACAGTTCTTGTGGAATTGGCAAAGTGATATTTGGAAGCCCATAGAGGGCAATGGTGAAAAAGGAAATATCCTCAGATGAAATCTGGAAAGAAGCTTTCTGAGAAACTGCTTAGTGTTCTGTTAATTCATCTCACACAGTTACATCTGTATTTCGTGGATCTCTTTGCTAGACTTATTTCTGTGGAATCTGAGAACAGATATTTCGGATCCCTTTGAAGACTATAGGGCCAAAGGAAATATCCTCCGATAACAAAGAGAAAGAAGCTTTCTGAGAAACTTCTTTGTGTTCTGTGAAATCATCTCACAGAGTTACAGCTTTCCCCTCAAGAAGCCTTTCGCTAAGACAGTTCTTGTGGAATTGGCAAAGTGATATTTGGAAGCCCATAGAGGGCTATGGTGAAAAAGGAAATATCCTCAGATGAAATCTGGAAAGAAGCTTTCTGAGAAACTGCTTAGTGTTCTGTTAATTCATCTCACAGAGTTACATCTGTATTTCGTGGATCTCTTTGCTAGCCTTATCTCTGTGGAATCTGAGAACAGATATTTCGGATCCCTTTGAAGACTATAGGGCCAAAGGAAATATCCTCCGATAACAAAGAGAAAGAAGGTTTCTGAGAAACTGCTTTGTGTTCTGTGAAGTCATCTCACAGAGTTACAGCTTTCCCCTCAAGAAGCCTTTCGCTAAGACAGTTCTTGTGGAATTGGCAAAGTGATATTTGGAAGCCCATAGAGGGCTATGGTGAAAAAGGAAATATCCTCAGATGGAATCTGGAAAGAAGCTTTCTGAGAAACTGGTTAGTGTTCTGTTAATTCATCTCACAGAGTTACATCTGTATTTCGTGGATCTCTTTGCTAGCCTTATTTCTGTGGAATCTGAGAACAGATATTTCAGATCCCTTTGAAGACTATAGGACCAAAGAGAATATCCTCCGATAACAAAGAGAAAGAAGCTTTCTGAGAAACTTCTTTGTGTTCTGTGAAATCATCTCACAGAGTTACAGCTTTCCCCTCAGGAAGCTTTTCCCTAAGTCAGTTCTTGTGGAATTGGCAAAGGGATATTTGGAAGCCCATAGAGGGCTATGGTGAAAAAGGAAATATCCTCAGATGATATCTGGAAAGAAGCTTTCTGAGAAATTGCTCTGTGATGTGTGACTTCCACTCACAGAGTTACATCTGTATTTCGTGGATCTCTTTGCTAGCCTTATTTCTGTGGAATCTGAGAACAGATATTTCGGATCCCTTTGAAGACTATAGGGCCAAAGGAAATATCCTCCGATAACAAAGAGAAAGAAGCTTTCTGAGAAACTTCTTTGTGTTCTGTGAAATCATCTCACAGAGTTACAGCTTTCGCCTCAAGAAGCGTTTCGCTAAGACAGTTCTTGTGGAATTGGCAAAGGGATATTTGGAAGCCCTTAGAGGCCTAGGGTGAAAAAGGAAATATCCTCAGATGAAATCTGGAAAGAAGCTTTCTGAGAAACTGCTCTGTGATGTGTGACTTCCACTCACAGAGTTACATCTGTATTTCGTGGATCTCTTTGCTAGCCTTATTTCTGTGGAATCTGAGAACAGATATTTCGGATCCCTTTGAAGACTATAGGGCCAAAGGAAATATCCTCCGATAACAAAGAGAAAGAAGCTTTCTGAGAAAATGCTTAGTGTTCTCCTAATTCAACTCACAGAGTTACATCTGTATTTCGTGGATCTCTTTGCTAGCCTTATTTCTGTGGAATCTGAGAACAGATATTTCGGATCCCTTTGAAGATTATAGGGCCAAAGGAAATATCCTGCGATAACAAAGAGAAAGAAGCTTTCGGAGAAACTTCTTTGTGTTGTGTGAAATCATCTCACAGAGTTACCGCTTTCCCCTCTAGAAGCCTTTCCCTAAGACAGTTCTTGTGGAATTGGCAAAGTGATATTTGGAAGCCCATAGAGGGCTATGGTGAAAAAGGAAATATCCTCAGATGAAATCTGGAAAGAAGCTTTCTGAGAAACTGCTTAGTGTTCTGTTAATTCATCTCACAGAGTTACATCTGTATTTCGTGGTTCTCTTTGCTAGCCTTATTTCTGTGGAATCTGAGAACAGATATTTCGGATCCCTTTGAAGACTATAGGACCAAAGGAAATATCCTCCGGTAACAAAGAGAAAGAAGCTTTCTGAGAAACTTCTTTGTGTTCTGTGAAATCATCTCACAGAGTTACAGCTTTCCCCTCAAGAAGCCTTTCGCTAAGACAGTTCTTGTGGAATTGGCAAAGTGATATTTGGAAGCCCATAGAGGGCTATGGTGAAAAAGGAAATATCCTAAGTTGAAATCTGGAAAGAAGCTTTCTGAGAAACTGCTCTGTGATGTGTGACTTCCACTCACAGAGTTACATCTGTATTTCGTGGATCTCCTTGCTAGTCTTATTTCTGTGGAATCTGAGAACAGATATTTCGGATCATTTTGAAGACTATAGGGCCAAAAGAAATATCCTCCGATAACAAAGAGAAAGAAGCTTTCTGAGAAACTTCTTTGTGTTTTGTGAAATCATCTCACAGAGTTACAGCTTTCCCCTCAAGAAGCCTTTCGCTAAGACAGTTCTTGTGGAATTGGCAAAGGGATATTTGGAAGCCCATAGAGGCCTATGTTGAAAAAGGAAATATCCTCAGATGAAATCTGGAAAGAAGCTTTCTGAGAAACTGCTTAGTGTTCTGTTAATTCATCTCACAGAGTTACATCTGTATTTCGTGGATTTCTTTGCTAGCCTTATTTCTGTGGAATCTGAGAACAGATATTTCGGATCCCTTTGAAGATTATAGGGCCAAAGGAATTATCCTCCGATATCAAAGAGAAAGATGCTTTCTGAGAAACTTCTTTGTGTTTTGTGAAATCATCTCACAGAGTTACAGCGTTCCCCTCCAGAAGCCTTTCGCTAAGACAGTTCTTGTGGAATTGGCAAAGTGATATTTGGAAGCCCATAGAGGGCTATGGCGAAAAAGGAAATATCCTCAGCTGAAATCTGGAAAGAAGCTTTCTGAGAAACTGCTCTGTGATGTGTGACTTCCACTCACAGGGTTACATCTGTATTTCTTGGATCTCTTTGCTAGCCTTATTTCTGTGGATCTGAGAACAGATATTTCAGATCCCTTTGAAGACTATAGGGTCAAAGGAAATATCCTCCGATAACAAAGAGAAAGAAGCTTTCTGAGAAACTTCTTTGTGTTCTGTGAAATCATCTCACAGAGTTACAGCTATCCCCACCAGAAGCCTTTCGCTAAGACAGTTCTTGTGGAATTTGCAAAGTGATATTTGGAAGCCCATAGAGGGCTATGGTGAAAAAGGAAATATCCTCAGATGAAATCTGGAAAGAACATTTCTGAGAAACTGCTCTGTGATGTGTGACTTCCCCTCACAGAGTTACATCTGTATTTCGTGGATCTCTTTGCTAGCCTTATTTCTGTGGAATCAGAGAACAGATATTTCGGATCCCTTTGAAGATTATAGGGCCAAAGGAAATATCCTCCGATAACAAAGAGAAAGAAGCTTTCTGAGAAACTTCTTTGTGTTCTGTGAAATCATCTCACAGAGTTACAGCTTTCCCCTCAAGAAGCCTTTCACTAAGACAGTTCTTGTGGAATTGGCAAAGTCATATTTGGAAGCCATAGAGGGCTATGGTGAAAAAGGAAATATCCTCAGATGAAATCTGGAAAGAAGTTTTCTGAGAAACTGCTCTGTGATGTGTGACTTCCACTCACAGAGGTACATCTGTATTTCGTGGATCTCTTTGATAGCCTTATTTCTGTGGTATCTGAGAACAGATATTTCGGATCCCTTTGAAGACTATAGGGCCAAAGGAAATATCCTCCGATAACAAAGAGAAAGAAGCTTTCTGAGAAACTTCTTTGTGTTCTGTGAAATCATCTCACAGAGTTACAGCTTTCCCCTCAAGAAGCCTTTCGCTAAGACAGTTCTTGTGGAATTGGCAAAGGGATATTTGGAAGCCCATAGAGGGCTATGGTGAAAAAGGAAATATCCTCAGATGAAATCTGGAAAGAAGCTTTCTGAGAAACTGCTTAGTGTTCTGTTAATTCATCTCACAGAGTTACATCTGTATTTCGTGGATCTCTTTGCTAGCCTTATTTCTGTGGAATCTGAGAACAGATATTTCGGATCCCTTTGAAGACTATAGGGCCAAAGGAAATATCCTCCGATAACAAAGAGAAAGAAGCTTTCTGAGAAACTTCTTTGTGTTCTGTGAAATCATCTCACAGAGTTACATCTTTCCCCTCAAGAAGCCTTTCGCAAAGACAGTTCTTGTGGAATTGGCAAAGTGATATTTGGAAGCCCATAGAGGGCTATGGTGAAAAAGGAAATATCCTCAGATGAAATCTGGAAAGAAGCTTTCTGAGAAACTGCTCTGTGATGTGTGACTTCCACTCACAGAGTTACATCTGTATTTCGTGGATCTCTTTGCCAGCCTTATTTCTGTGGAATCTGAGAACAGATATTTCGGATCCCTTTGAAGACTATAGGGCCAAAGGAAATATCCTCCGATAACAAAGAGAAAGAAGCTTTCTGAGAAACTTCTTTGTGTTCTGTGAAATCATCTCACAGAGTTACAGCTTTCCCCTCAAGAAGCCTTTCGCTAAGACAGTTCTTGTGGAATTGGCAAAGGGATATTTGGAAGCCCATAGAGGCCTATGGTGAAAAAGGAAATATCCTCAGATGAAATCTGCAAAGAAGCTTTCTGAGAAACTGCTTAGTGTTCTGTTAATTCATCTCACAGAGTTACATCTGTATTTCGTGGTTCTCTTTGCTAGCCTTATTTCTGTGGAATCTGAGAACAGATATTTCGGATCCCTTTGAAGACTATAGGACCAAAGGAAATATCCTCCGGTAACAAAGAGAAAGATGCTTTCTGAGAAACTTCTTTGTGTTCTGTGAAATCATCTCACAGAGTTACAGCTTTCCCCTCAAGAAGCCTTTCGCTAAGACAGTTCTTGTGGAATTGGCAAAGTGATATTTGGAAGCCCATAGAGGGCTATGGTGAAAAAGGAAATATCCTAAGTTGAAATCTGGAAAACAGCTTTCTGAGAAACTGCTCTGTGATGTGTGACTTCCACTCACAGAGTTACATCTGTATTTCGTGGATCTCCTTGCTACCCTTATTTCTGTGGAATCTGAGAACAGATATTTCGGATCCCTTTGAAGACTATAGGGCCAAAGGAAATATCCTCCGATAACAAAGAGAAAGAAGCTTTCTGAGAAACTTCTTTGTGTTCTGTGAAATCATCTCACAGAGTTACAGCTTTCCCCTCAAGAAGCCTTTCTCTAAGACAGTTCTTGTGGAATTGGCAAAGGGATATTTGGAAGCCCATAGAGGGCTATGGTGAAAAAGGAAATATCCTCAGATGAAATCTGGAAAGAAGCTTTCTGAGAAACTGCTTAGTGTTCTGTTAATTCATCTCACAGAGTTACATCTGTGTTTCGTGGTTCTCTTTGCTAGCCTTATTTCTGTGGAATCTGAGAACAGATATTTCGGATCCCTTTGAAGACTGTAGGACCAAAGGAAATATCCTCCGGTAACAAAAAGAAAGAAGCTTTCTGAGAAACTTCTTTGTGTTCTGTGAAATCATCTCACAGAGTTACAGCTTTCCCCTCAAGAAGCCTTTCGCTAAGACAGTTCTTGTGGAATTGGCAAAGTGATATTTGGAAGCCCATAGAGGGCTATGGTGAAAAAGGAAATATCCTAAGTTGAAATCTGGAAAGAAGCTTTCTGAGAAACTGCTCTGTGATGTGTGACTTCCACTCACAGAGTTACATCTGTATTTCGTGGATCTCCTGCTAGCCTTATTTCTGTGGAATCTGAGAACAGATATTTCGGATCCCTTTGAAGACTATAGGGCCAAAGGAAATATCCTCCGATAACAAAGAGAAAGAAGCTTTCTGAGAAACTTCTTTGTGTTCTGTGAAATCATCTCACAGAGTTACAGCTTTCCCCACAAGAAGCCTTTCGCTAAGACAGTTCTTGTGGAATTGGCAAAGTGATATTTGGAAGCCCATAGAGGGCTATGGCGAAAAAGGAAATATCCTCAGATGAAATCTGGAAAGAAGCTTTCTGAGAAACTGCTCTGTGATGTGTGACTTCCACTCACAGAGTTACGTCTGTATTTCTTGGATCTCTTTGCTAGCCTTATTTCTGTGGATCTGAGAACAGATATTTCAGATCCCTTTGAAGACTATAGGGCCAAAGGAAATATCCTCCGATAACAAAGAGAAAGAAGGTTTCTGAGAAACTTCTTTGTGTTCTGTGAAATCATATCACAGAGTTACAGCTTTCCCCACCAGAAGCCTTTCGCTAAGACAGTTCTTGTGGAATTTGCAAAGTGATATTTGGAAGCCCATAGAGGGCTATGGTGAAAAAGGAAATATCCTCAGATGAAATCTGGAAAGAACTTTTCTGAGAAACTGCTCTGTGATATGTGACTTCCACTCACAGAGTTACATCTGTATTTCGTGGATCTCTTTGCTAGCCTTATTTCTGTGGAATCTGAGAACAGATATTTCGGATCCCGTTGAAGATTATAGGGCCAAAGGAAATATCGTCCGATAACAAAGAGAAAGAAGCTTTCTGAGAAACTTCTTTGTGTTCTGTGAAATTATCTCACAGAGTTACAGCTTTCCCCACAAGAAGCCTTTCGCTAAGACAGTTCTTCTGGAATTGGCAAAGTGATATTTGGAAGCCCTTAGAGGGCTATGGTGAAAAAGGAAATATCCTCAGATGAAATCTGGAAAGAAGCTTTCTGAGAAACTGCTCTGTGATGTGTGACTTCCACTCACAGAGTTACATCTGTATTTCGTGGATCTCTTTGCCAGCCTTATTTCTGTGGAATCTGAGAACAGATATTTCGGATCCCTTTGAAGACTATAGGGCCAAAGGAAATATCCTCCGATATCAAAGAGAAAGAAGCTTTCTGAGAAACTTCTTTGTGTTCTGTGAAATCATCTCACAGAGTTACAGCTTTCCCCTCAAGAAGCCTTTCGCTAAGACAGTTCTTGTGGAAATAGCAAAGGGATATTTGGAAACCCATAGAGGCCTATGGTGAAAAAGGAAATATCCTCAGATGAAATCTGGAAAGAAGCTTTCTGAGAAACTGCTTAGTGTTCTGTCAATTCATCTCACAGAGTTACATCTGTATTTCGTGGATCTCTTTGCCAGCCTTATTTCTGTGGAATCTGAGAACAGATATTTCGGATCCCTTTGAAGATTATAGGGCCAAAGGAAATATCCTCCGATAACAAAGAGAAAGAAGCTTTCTGAGAAACTTCTTTGTGTTCTGTGAAATCATCTCACAGAGTTACAGCTTTCCCCTCAAGAAGCCTTTCGCTAAGACAGTTCTTGTGGAAATAGCAAAGGGATATTTGGAAACCCATAGAGGGCTATGGCGAAAAAGGAAATATCCTCAGATGAAATCTGGAAAGAAGCTTTCTGAGAAACTGCTCTGTGATGTGTGACTTCCACTCACAGAGTTACATCTGTATTTCTTGGATCTCTTTGCTAGCCTTATTTCTGTGGATCTGAGAACAGATATTTCAGATCCCTTTGAAGACTATAGGGCCAAAGGAAATATCCTCCGATAACAAAGAGAAAGAAGGTTTCTGAGAAACTTCTTTGTGTTCTGTGAAATCATATCACAGAGTTACAGCTTTCCCCACCAGAAGACTTTCGCTAAGACAGTTCTTGTGGAATTTGCAAAGTGATATTTGGAAGCCCATAGAGGGCTATGGTGAAAAAGGAAATATCCTCAGATGAAATCTGGAAAGAACTTTTCTGAGAAACTGCTCTGTGATGTGTGACTTCCACTCACAGAGTTACATCTGTATTTCGTGGATCTCTTTGCTAGCCTTATTTCTGTGGAATCTGAGAACAGATATTTCGGATCCCTTTGAAGATTATAGGGCCAAAGGAAATATCCTCCGATAACAAAGAGAAAGAAGCTTTCTGAGAAACTTCTTTGTGTTCTGTGAAATTATCTCACAGAGTTACAGCTTTCCCCTCAAGAAGCCTTTCGCTAAGACAGTTCTTGTGGAATTTGCAAAGTGATATTTGGAAGCCCATAGAGGGCTATGGTGAAAAAGGAAATATCCTCAGATGAAATCTGGAAAGAAGCTTTCTGAGAAACTGCTCTGTGATGTGTGACTTCCACTCACAGAGTTACATCTGTATTTCGTGGATCTCTTTGCTAGCCTTATTTCTGTGGAATCTGAGAACAGATATTTCGGATCCCTTTGAAGACTATAGGGCCAAAGGAAATATCCTCCGATAACAAAGAGAAAGAAGCTTTCTGAGAAACTTCTTTGTGTTCTGTGAAATCATCTCACAGAGTTACAGCTTTCCCCTCAAGAAGCCTTTCGCTAAGACAGTTCTTGTGGAAATAGCAAAGGGATATTTGGAAACCCATAGAGGCCTATGGTGAAAAAGGAAATATCCTCAGATGAAATCTGGAAAGAAGCTTTCTGAGAAACTGCTTAGTGTTCTGTTAATTCATCTCACAGAGTTACATCTGTATTTCGTGGATCTCTTTGCTAGCCTTATTTCTGTGGAATCTGAGAACAGATATTTCGGATCCCTTTGAAGATTATAGGGCCAAAGGAAATATCCTCCGATAACAAAGAGAAAGAAGCTTTCTGAGAAACTTCTTTGTGTTCTGTGAAATCACCTCACAGAGTTACAGCTTTCCCCTCAAGAAGCCTTTCGCTAAGACAGTTCTTGTGGAATTGGCAAAGTGATATTTGGAAGCCCATAGAGGGCTATGGCGAAAAAGGAAATATCCTCTGATGAAATCTGGAAAGAAGCTTTCAGAGAAACTGCTCTGTGATGTGTGACTTCCACTCACAGAGTTACATCTGTATTTCTTGGGTCTCTTTGCTAGCCTTATTTCTGTGGATCTGAGAACAGATATTTCAGATCCCTTTGAAGACTATAGGGCCAAAGGAAATATCCTCCGATAACAAAGAGAAAGAAGGTTTCTGAGAAACTTCTTTGTGTTCTGTGATATCATATAACAGAGTTACAGCTTTCCCCACCAGAAGCCTTTCGCTGAGACAGTTCTTGTGGAATTTGCAAAGTGATATTTGGAAGCCCATAGAGGGCTATGGTGAAAAAGGAAATATCCTCAGATGAAATCTGGAAAGAAGCTTTCTGAGAAACTGCTCTGTGATGTGTGACTTCCACTCACAGAGTTACATCTGTATTTCGTGGATCTCCTGCTAGCCTTATTTCTGTGGAATCTGAGAACAGATATTTCGGATCCCTTTGAAGATTATAGGGCCAAAGGAAATATCCTCCGATAACAAAGAGAAAGAAGCTTTCTGAGAAACTTCTTTGTGTTCTGTGAAATCATCTCACAGAGTTACAGCTTTCCCCTCAAGAAGCCTTTCGCTAAGACAGTTCTTGTGGAATTGGCAAAGTGATATTTGGAAGCCCATAGAGGGCTATGGCGAAAAAGGAAATATCCTCAGATGAAATCTGGAAAGAAGCTTTCTGAGAAACTGCTCTGTGATGTGTGACTTCCACTCACAGAGTTACATCTGTATTTCTTGGATCTCTTTGCTAGCCTTATTTCTGTGGATCTGAGAACAGATATTTCAGATCCCTTTGAAGACTATAGGGCCAAAGGAAATATCCTCCGATAACAAAGAGAAAGAAGGTTTCTGAGAAACTTCTTTGTGTTCTGTGAAATCATATCACAGAGTTACAGCTTTCCCCACCAGAAGCCTTTCGCTAAGACAGTTCTTGTGGAATTTGCAAAGTGATATTTGGAAGCCCATAGAGGGCTATGGTGAAAAAGGAAATATCCTCAGATGAAATCTGGAAAGAACTTTTCTGAGAAACTGCTCTGTGATGTGTGACTTCCACTCACAGAGTTACATCTGTATTTCGTGGATCTCTTTGCTAGCCTTATTTCTGTGGAATCTGAGAACAGATATTTCGGATCCCTTTGAAGATTATAGGGCCAAAGGAAATAACCTCCGATAACAAAGAGAAAGAAGCTTTCTGAGAAACTTCTTTGTGTTCTGTGAAATTATCTCACAGAGTTACAGCTTTCCCCTCAAGAAGCCTCTCGCTAAGACAGTTCTTGTGGAATTGGCAAAGTGATATTTGGAAGCCCATAGAGGGCTATGGTGAAAAAGGAAATATCCTCAGATGAAATCTGGAAAGAAGCTTTCTGAGAAACTGCTCTGTGATGTGTGACTTCCACTCACAGAGTTACATCTGTATTTCGTGGATCTCTTTGCTAGCCTTATTTCTGTGGAATCTGAGAACAGATATTTCGGATCCCTTTGAAGACTATAGGGCCAAAGGAAATATCCTCCGATAACAAAGAGAAAGAAGCTTTCTGAGAAACTTCTTTGTGTTCTGTGAAATCATCTCACAGAGTTACAGCTTTCCCCTCAAGAAGCCTTTCGCTAAGACAGTTCTTGTGGAAATAGCAAAGGGATATTTGGAAACCCATAGAGGCCTATGGTAAAAAAGGAAATATCCTCAGATGAAATCTGGAAAGAAGCTTTCTGAGAAACTGCTTAGTGTTCTGTTAATTCATCTCACAGAGTTACATCTGTATTTCGTGGATCTCTTTGCTAGCCTTATTTCTGTGGAATCTGAGAACAGATATTTCGGATCCCTTTGAAGATTATAGGGCCAAAGGAAATATCCTCCGATAACAAAGAGAAAGAAGCTTTCTGAGAAACTTCTTTGTGTTCTGTGAAATCATCTCACAGAGTTACAGCTTTCCCCTCAAGAAGCCTTTCGCTAAGACAGTTCTTGTGGAATTGGCAAAGTGATATTTGGAAGCCCATAGAGGGCTATGGCGAAAAAGGAAATATCCTCAGATGAAATCTGGAAAGAAGCTTTCTGAGAAACTGCTCTGTGATGTGTGACTTCCACTCACAGAGTTACATCTGTATTTCTGGATCTCTTTGCTAGCCTTATTTCTGTGGATCTGAGAACAGATATTTCAGATCCCTTTGAAGACTATAGGGCCAAAGGAAATATCCTCCGATAACAAAGAGAAAGAAGGTTTCTGAGAAACTTCTTTGTGTTCTGTGAAATCATATCACAGAGTTACAGCTTTCCCCACCAGAAGACTTTCGCTAAGACAGTTCTTGTGGAATTTGCAAAGTGATATTTGGAAGCCCATAGAGGGCTATGGTGAAAAAGGAAATATCCTCAGATGAAATCTGGAAAGAACTTTTCTGAGAAACTGCTCTGTGATGTGTGACTTCCACTCACAGAGTTACATCTGTATTTCGTAGATCTCTTTGCTAGCCTTATTTCTGTGGAATCTGAGAACAGATATTTCGGATCCCTTTGAAGATTATAGGGCCAAAGGAAATATCCTCCGATAACAAAGAGAAAGAAGCTTTCTGAGAAACTACTTTGTGTTCTGTGAAATTATCTCACAGAGTTACAGCTTTCCCCTCAAGAAGCCTTTCGCTAAGACAGTTCTTGTGGAATTGGCAAAGTGATATTTGGAAGCCCATAGAGGGCTATGGTGAAAAAGGAAATATCCTCAGATGAAATCTGGAAAGAAGCTTTCTGAGAAACTGCTCTGTGATGTGTGACTTCCACTCACAGAGTTACATCTGTATTTCGTGGATCTCTTTGCTAGCCTTATTTCTGTGGAATCTGAGAACAGATATTTCGGATCCCTTTGAAGACTATAGGGCCAAAGGAAATATCCTCCGATAACAAAGAGAAAGAAGCTTTCTGAGAAACTTCTTTGTGTTCTGTGAAATCATCTCACAGAGTTACAGCTTTCCCCTCAAGAAGCCTTTCGCTAAGACAGTTCTTGTGGAAATAGCAAAGGGATATTTGGAAACCCATAGAGGCCTATGGTGAAAAAGGAAATATCCTCAGATGAAATCTGGAAAGAAGCTTTCTGAGAAACTGCTTAGTGTTCTGTTAATTCATCTCACAGAGTTACATCTGTATTTCGTGGATCTCTTTGCTAGCCTTATTTCTGTGGAATCTGAGAACAGATATTTCGGATCCCTTTGAAGACTATAGGGCCAAAGGAAATATCCTCCTATAACAAAGAGAAAGAAGCTTTCTGAGAAACTGCTCTGTGATGTGTGACTTCCACTCACAGAGTTACATCTGTATTTCTTGGATCTCTTTGCTAGCCTTATTTCTGTGGATCTGAGAACAGATATTTCAGATCCCTTTGAAGACTATAGGGCCAAAGGAAATATCCTCCGATAACAAAGAGAAAGAAGGTTTCTGAGAAACTTCTTTGTGTTCTGTGAAATCATATCACAGAGTTACAGCTTTCCCCACCAGAAGCCTTTCGCTAAGACAGTTCTTGTGGAATTTGCAAAGTGATATTTGGAAGCCCATAGAGGGCTATGGTGAAAAAGGAAATATCCTCAGATGAAATCTGGAAAGAACTTTTCTGAGAAACTGCTCTGTGATGTGTGACTTCCACTCACAGAGTTACATCTGTATTTCGTGGATCTCTTTGCTAGCCTTATTTCTGTGGAATCTGAGAACAGATATTTCGGATCCCTTTGAAGATTATAGGGCCAAAGGAAATAACCTCCGATAACAAAGAGAAAGAAGCTTTCTGAGAAACTTCTTTGTGTTCTGTGAAATTATCTCACAGAGTTACAGCTTTCCCCTCAAGAAGCCTTTCGCTAAGACAGTTCTTGTGGAATTGGCAAAGTGATATTTGGAAGCCCATAGAGGGCTATGGTGAAAAAGGAAATATCCTCATATGAAATCTGGAAAGAAGCTTTCTGAGAAACTGCTCTGTGATGTGTGACTTCCACTCACAGAGTTACATCTGTATTTCGTGGATCTCTTTGCTAGCCTTATTTCTGTGGAATCTGAGAACAGATATTTCGGATCCCTTTGAAGACTATAGGGCCAAAGGAAATATCCTCCGATAACAAAGAGAAAGAAGCTTTCTGAGAAACTTCTTTGTGTTCTGTGAAATCATCTCACAGAGTTACAGCTTTCCCCTCAAGAAGCCTTTCGCTAAGACAGTTCTTGTGGAAATAGCAAAGGGATATTTGGAAACCCATAGAGGCCTATGGTGAAAAAGGAAATATCCTCAGATGAAATCTGGAAAGAAGCTTTCTGAGAAACTGCTTAGTGTTCTGTTAATTCATCTCACAGAGTTACATCTGTATTTCGTGGATCTCTTTGCTAGCCTTATTTCTGTGGAATCTGAGAACAGATATTTCGGATCCCTTTGAAGATTATAGGGCCAAAGGAAATATCCTCCGATAACAAAGAGAAAGAAGCTTTCTGAGAAACTTCTTTGTGTTCTGTGAAATCATCTCACTGAGTTACAGCTTTCCCCTCAAGAAGCCTTTCGCTAAGACAGTTCTTGTGGAATTGGCAAAGTGATATTTGGAAGCCCATAGAGGGCTATGGCGAAAAAGGAAATATCCTCAGATGAAATCTGGAAAGAAGCTTTCTGAGAAACTGCTCTGTGATGTGTGACTTCCACTCACAGAGTTACATCTGTATTTCTGGATCTCTTTGCTAGCCTTATTTCTGTGGATCTGAGAACAGATATTTCAGATCCCTTTGAAGACTATAGGGCCAAAGGAAATATCCTCCGATAACAAAGAGAAAGAAGGTTTCTGAGAAACTTCTTTGTGTTCTGTGAAATCATATCACAGAGTTACAGCTTTCCCCACCAGAAGACTTTCGCTAAGACAGTTCTTGTGGAATTTGCAAAGTGATATTTGGAAGCCCATAGAGGGCTATGGTGAAAAAGGAAATATCCTCAGATGAAATCTGGAAAGAACTTTTCTGAGAAACTGCTCTGTGATGTGTGACTTCCATTCACAGAGTTACATCTGTATTTCGTAGATCTCTTTGCTAGCCTTATTTCTGTGGAATCTGAGAACAGATATTTCGGATCCCTTTGAAGATTATAGGGCCAAAGGAAATATCCTCCGATAACAAAGAGAAAGAAGCTTTCTGAGAAACTACTTTCTGTTCTGTGAAATTATCTCACAGAGTTACAGCTTTCCCCTCAAGAAGCCTTTCGCTAAGACAGTTCTTGTGGAATTGGCAAAGTGATATTTGGAAGCCCATAGAGGGCTATGGTGAAAAAGGAAATATCCTCAGATGAAATCTGGAAAGAAGCTTTCTGAGAAACTGCTCTGTGATGTGTGACTTCCACTCACAGAGTTACATCTGTATTTCGTGGATCTCTTTGCTAGCCTTATTTCTGTGGAATCTGAGAACAGATATTTCGGATCCCTTTGAAGACTATAGGGCCAAAGGAAATATCCTCCGATAACAAAGAGAAAGAAGCTTTCTGAGAAACTTCTTTGTGTTCTGTGAAATCATCTCACAGAGTTACAGCTTTCCCCTCAAGAAGCCTTTCGCTAAGACAGTTCTTGTGGAAATAGCAAAGGGATATTTGGAAACCCATAGAGGCCTATGGTGAAAAAGGAAATATCCTCAGATGAAATCTGGAAAGAAGCTTTCTGAGAAACTGCTTAGTGTTCTGTTAATTCATCTCACAGAGTTACATCTGTATTTCGTGGATCTCTTTGCTAGCCTTATTTCTGTGGAATCTGAGAACAGATATTTCGGATCCCTTTGAAGATTATAGGGCCAAAGGAAATATCCTCCGATAACAAAGAGAAAGAAGCTTTCTGAGAAACTTCTTTGTGTTCTGTGAAATCACCTCACAGAGTTACAGCTTTCCCCTCAAGAAGCCTTTCGCTAAGACAGTTCTTGTGGAATTGGCAAAGTGATATTTGGAAGCCCATAGAGGGCTATGGCGAAAAAGGAAATATCCTCTGATGAAATCTGGAAAGAAGCTTTCTGAGAAACTGCTCTGTGATGTGTGACTTCCACTCACAGAGTTACATCTGTATTTCTTGGATCTCTTTGCTAGCCTTATTTCTGTGGATCTGAGAACAGATATTTCGGATCCCTTTGAAGACTATAGGGCCAAAGGAAATATCCTCCGATAACAAAGAGAAAGAAGGTTTCTGAGAAACTTCTTTGTGTTCTGTGATATCATATCACAGAGTTACAGCTTTCCCCACCAGAAGCCTTTCGCTGAGACAGTTCTTGTGGAATTTGCAAAGTGATATTTGGAAGCCCCTAGAGGGCTATGGTGAAAAAGGAAATATCCTCAGATGAAATCTGGAAAGAAGCTTTCTGAGAAACTGCTCTGTGATGTGTGACTTCCACTCACAGAGTTACATCTGTATTTCGTGGATCTCCTGCTAGCCTTATTTCTGTGGAATCTGAGAACAGATATTTCGGATCCCTTTGAAGACTATAGGGCCAAAGGAAATATCCTCCGATAACAAAGAGAAAGAAGCTTTCTGAGAAACTTCTTTGTGTTCTGTGAAATCATCTCACAGAGTTACAGCTTTCCCCTCAAGAAGCCTTTCGCTAAGACAGTTCTTGTGGAATTGGCAAAGTGATATTTGGAAGCCCATAGAGGGCTATGGCGAAAAAGGAAATATCCTCAGATGAAATCTGGAAAGAAGCTTTCTGAGAAACTGCTCTGTGATGTGTGACTTCCACTCACAGAGTTACATCTGTATTTCTTGGATCTCTTTGCTAGCCTTATTTCTGTGGATCTGAGAACAGATATTTCAGATCCCTTTGAAGACTATAGGGCCAAAGGAAATATCCTCCGATAACAAAGAGAAAGAAGGTTTCTGAGAAACTTCTTTGTGTTCTGTGAAATCATATCACAGAGTTACAGCTTTCCCCTCAAGAAGCCTTTCGCTAAGACAGTTCTTGTGGAATTGGCAAAGTGATATTTGGAAGCCCATAGAGGGCTATGGTGAAAAAGGAAATATCCTCAGATGAAATCTGGAAAGAAGCTTTCTGAGAAACTGCTCTGTGATGTGTGACTTCCACTCACAGAGTTACATCTGTATTTCGTGGATCTCTTTGCTAGCCTTATTTCTGTGGAATCTGAGAACAGATATTTCGGATCCCTTTGAAGATTATAGGGCCAAAGGAAATATCCTCCGATAACAAAGAGAAAGAAGCTTTCTGAGAAACTTCTTTGTGTTCTGTGAAATTATCTCACAGAGTTACAGCTTTCCCCTCAAGAAGCCTTTCGCTAAGACAGTTCTTGTGGAATTGGCAAAGTGATATTTGGAAGCCCATAGAGGGCTATGGTGAAAAAGGAAATATCCTCAGATGAAATCTGGAAAGAAGCTTTCTGAGAAACTGCTCTGTGATGTGTGACTTCCACTCACAGAGTTACATCTGTATTTCGTGGATCTCTTTGCTAGCCTTATTTCTGTGGAATCTGAGAACAGATATTTCGGATCCCTTTGAAGACTATAGGGCCAAAGGAAATATCCTCCGATAACAAAGAGAAAGAAGCTTTCTGAGAAACTTCTTTGTGTTCTGTGAAATCATCTCACAGAGTTACAGCTTTCCCCTCAAGAAGCCTTTCGCTAAGACAGTTCTTGTGGAAATAGCAAACGGATATTTGGAAACCCATAGAGGCCTATGGTGAAAAAGGAAATATCCTCAGAAGAAATCTGGAAAGAAGCTTTCTGAGAAACTGCTTAGTGTTCTGTTAATTCATCTCACAGAGTTACATCTGTATTTCGTGGATCTCTTTGCTAGCCTTATTTCTGTGGAATCTGAGAACAGATATTTCGGATCCCTTTGAAGATTATAGGGCCAAAGGAAATATCCTCCGATAACAAAGAGAAAGAAGCTTTCTGAGAAACTTCTTTGTGTTCTGTGAAATCATCTCACAGAGTTACAGCTTTCCCCTCAAGAAGCCTTTCGCTAAGACAGTTCTTGTGGAATTGGCAAAGTGATATTTGGAAGCCTATAGAGGGCTATGGCGAAAAAGGAAATATCCTCTGATGAAATCTGGAAAGAAGCTTTCTGAGAAACTGCTCTGTGATGTGTGACTTCCACTCACAGAGTTACATCTGTATTTCTTGGATCTCTTTGCTAGCCTTATTTCTGTGGATCTGAGAACAGATATTTCAGATCCCTTTGAAGACTATAGGGCCAAAGGAAATATCCTCCGATAACAAAGAGAAAGAAGGTTTCTGAGAAACTTCTTTGTGTTCTGTGAAATCATATCACAGAGTTACAGCTTTCCCCTCAAGAAGCCTTTCGCTAAGACAGTTCTTGTGGAATTGGCAAAGTGATATTTGGAAGCCCATAGAGGGCTATGGTGAAAAAGGAAATATCCTCAGATGAAATCTGGAAAGAAGCTTTCTGAGAAACTGCTCTGTGATGTGTGACTTCCACTCACAGAGTTACATCTGTATTTCGTGGATCTCTTTGCTAGCCTTATTTCTGTGGAATCTGAGAACAGATATTTCGGATCCCTTTGAAGACTATAGGGCCAAAGGAAATATCCTCCGATAACAAAGAGAAAGAAGCTTTCTGAGAAACTTCTTTGTGTTCTGTGAAATCATTTCCCAGAGTACAGCTTTCCCCTCAAGAAGCCTTTCGCAAAGACAGTTCTTGTGGAATTGGCAAAGTGATATTTGGAAGCCCATAGAGGGCTATGGTGAAAAAGGAAATATCCTCAGATGAAATCTGGAAAGAAGCTTTCTGAGAAACTGCTTAGTGTTCTGTTAATTCATTTCACAAGGTTACATCTGTATTTCGTGGATCTCTTTGCTAGCCTTATTTCTGTGGAATCTGAGAACAGATATTTCCGATCCCTTTGAAGACTACAGGGCCAAAGGAAATATCCTCCGATAACAAAGAGAAAGAAGCTTTCTGAGAAACTTCTTTGAGTTCTGTGAAATCAACTCACAGAGTTACAGCTTTCCCCTCAAGAAGCCTTTCGCTAAGACAGTTCTTGTGGAATTGGCAAAGGGATATGTGGAAACCCATAGAGGCCTATGGTGAAAAAGGAAATATCCTCAGATGAAATCTGGAAAGAAGCTTTCTGAGAAACTGCTTAGTGTTCTGTTAATTCATCTCACAGAGTTACATCTATATTTCGTGGATCTCTTTGCTAGCCTTATTTCTGTGGAATCTGAGAACAGATATTTCGGATCCCTTTGAAGATTATAGGGCCAAAGGAAATATCCTCCGATAACAAAGAGAAAGAAGCTTTCTGAGAAACTTCTTTGTGTTCTGTGAAATCATCTCACAGAGTTACAGCTTTCCCCTCAAGAAGCCTTTCGCTAAGACAGTTCTTGTGGAATTGGCAAAGGGATATTTGGAAGCCCATAGAGGCCTATGTTGAAAAAGGAAATATCCTGAGATGAAATCTGGAAAGAAGCTTTCTGAGAAACTACTTAGTGTTCTGTTAATTCATCTCACAGAGTTACATCTGTATTTCGTGGATCTCTTTGCTAGCCTTATTTCTGTGGAATCTGAGAACAGATATTTCGGATCACTTTGAAGACTATAGGGCAAAGGAATTATCCTCTGACAACAAAGATAAAGAAGCTTTCTGAGAAACTTCTTTGTATTCTGTGAAATCAGCTCACCGAGTTACAGCTTTCCCCTCAAGAAGCCTTTCGCTAAGACAGTTCTTGTGGAATTGGCAAAGTGATATTTGGAAGCCCCTAGAGGGCTATGGTGAAAAAGGAAATATCTTCAGATGAAATCTGGAAAGAAGCTTTCTGAGAAACTGCTTTGTGATGTGTGACTTCCACTCACAGAGTTACATCCGTATTTCGTGAATCTCTTTGCTAGCCTTATTTCTGTGGAATCTGAGAACAGATATTTCGGATCCCTTTGAAGATTATAGGGCCAAAGGAAATATCCTCCGATAACAAAGAGAAAGAAGCTTTCTGAGAAACTTCTTTGTGTTCTGTGAAATCATCTCACAGAGTTACAGCTTTCCCCTCAAGAAGCCTTTCGCTAAGACAGTTCTTGTGGAATTGGCAAAGTGATATTTGGAAGCCCATAGAAGGCTATGGTGAAAAAGGAAATATCCTAAGTTGAAATCCGGAAAACAGCTTTCTGAGAAACTGCTCTGTGATGTGTGACTTCCACTGAGAGAGTTACATCTGTATTTCGTGGATCTCCTTGCTAGCCTTATTTCTGTGGAATCTGAGAACAGATATTTCGGATCCCTTTGAAGACTATAGGGCCAAAGGAAATATCCTCCGATAACAAAGAGAAAGAAGCTTTCTGAGAAACTTCTTTGTGTTCTGTGAAATCATCTCACAGAGTTACAGCTTTCCCCTCAAGAAGCCTTTCGCTAAGACAGTTCTTGTGGAATTGGCAAAGGGATATTTGGAAGCCCATAGAGGGCTATGGTGAAAAAGGAAATATCCTCAGATGAAATCTGGAAAGAAGCTTTCTGAGAAACTGCTTAGTGTTCTGTTAATTCATCTCACAGAGTTACATCTGTATTTCGTGGTTCTCTTTGCTAGCCTTATTTCTGTGGAATCTGAGAACAGATATTTCGGATCCCTTTGAACACTATAGGACCAAAGGAAATATCCTCCGGTAACAAAGAGAAAGAAGCTTTCTGAGAAACTTCTTTGTGTTCTGTGAAATCATCTCACAGAGTTACAGCTTTCCCCTCAAGAAGCCTTTCGCTAAGACAGTTCTTGTGGAATTGGCAAAGTGATATTTGGAAGCCCATAGAGGGCTATGGTGAAAAAGGAAATATCCTAAGTTGAAATCTGGAAAGAAGCTTTCTGAGAAACTGCTCTGTGATGTGTGACTTCCACTCACAGAGTTACATCTGTATTTCGTGGATCTCCTGCTAGCCTTATTTCTGTGGAATCTGAGAACAGATATTTCGGATCCCTTTGAAGACTATAGGGCCAAAGGAAATATCCTCCGATAACAAAGAGAAAGAAGCTTTCTGAGAAACTTCTTTGTGTTCTGTGAAATCATCTCACAGAGTTACAGCTTTCCCCACAAGAAGCCTTTCGCTAAGACAGTTCTTGTGGAATTGGCAAAGTGATATTTGGAAGCCTATAGAGGGCTATGGCGAAAAAGGAAATATCCTCAGATGAAATCTGGAAAGAAGCTTTCTGAGAAACTGCTCTGTGATGTGTGACTTCCACTCACAGAGTTACGTCTGTATTTCTTGGATCTCTTTGCTAGCCTTATTTCTGTGGATCTGAGAACAGATATTTCGGATCCCTTTGAAGACTATAGGGCCAAAGGAAATATCCTCCGATAACAAAGAGAAAGAAGGTTTCTGAGAAACTTCTTTGTGTTCTGTGAAATCATATCACAGAGTTACAGCTTTCCCCACCAGAGGCCTTTCGCTAAGACAGTTCTTGTGGAATTTGCAAAGTGATATTTGGAAGCCCATAGAGGGCTATGGTGAAAAAGGAAATATCCTCAGATGAAATCTGGAAAGAACTTTTCTGAGAAACTGCTCTGTGATATGTGACTTCCACTCACAGAGTTACATCTGTATTTCGTGGATCTCTTTGCTAGCCTTATTTCTGTGGAATCTGAGAACAGATATTTCGGATCCCTTTGAAGATTATAGGGCCAAAGGAAATATCGTCCGATAACAAAGAGAAAGAAGCTTTCTGAGAAACTTCTTTGTGTTCTGTGAAATTATCTCACAGAGTTACAGCTTTCCCCTCAAGAAGCCTTTCGCTAAGACAGTTCTTGTGGAATTGGCAAAGTGATATTTGGAAGCCCATAGAGGGCTATGGTGAAAAAGGAAATATCCTCAGATGAAATCTGGAAAGAAGCTTTCTGAGAAACTGCTCTGTGATGTGTGACTTCCACTCACAGAGTTACATCTGTATTTCGTGGATCTCTTTGCTAGCCTTATTTCTGTGGAATCTGAGAACAGATATTTCGGATCCCTTTGAAGACTATAGGGCCAAAGGAAATATCCTCCGATATCAAAGAGAAAGAAGCTTTCTGAGAAACTTCTTTGTGTTCTGTGAAATCATCTCACAGAGTTACAGCTTTCCCCTCAAGAAGCCTTTCGCTAAGACAGTTCTTGTGGAAATAGCAAAGGGATATTTGGAAACCCATAGAGGCCTATGGTGAAAAAGCTAATATCCTCAGATGAAATCTGGAAAGAAGCTATCTGAGAAACTGCTTAGTGTTCTGTTAATTCATCTCACAGAGTTACATCTGTATTTCGTGGATCTCTTTGCTAGCCTTATTTCTGTGGAATCTGAGAACAGATATTTCGGATCCCTTTGAAGATTATAGGGCCAAAGGAAATATCCTCCGATAACAAAGAGAAAGAAGCTTTCTGAGAAACTTCTTTGTGTTCTGTGAAATCATCTCACAGAGTTACAGCTTTCCCCTCAAGAAGCCTTTCGCTAAGACAGTTCTTGTGGAATTGGCAAAGTGATATTTGGAAGCCCATAGAGGGCTATGGCGAAAAAGGAAATATCCTCAGATGAAATCTGGAAAGAAGCTTTCTGAGAAACTGCTCTGTGATGTGTGACTTCCACTCACAGAGTTACATCTGTATTTCTTGGATCTCTTTGCTAGCCTTATTTCTGTGGATCTGAGAACAGATATTTCAGATCCCTTTGAAGACTATAGGGCCAAAGGAAATATCCTCCGATAACAAAGAGAAAGAAGGTTTCTGAGAAACTTCTTTGTGTTCTGTGAAATCATATCACAGAGTTACAGCTTTCCCCACCAGAAGACTTTCGCTAAGACAGTTCTTGTGGAATTTGCAAAGTGATATTTGGAAGCCCATAGAGGGCTACGGTGAAAAAGGAAATATCCTCAGATGAAATCTGGAAAGAACTTTTCTGAGAAACTGCTCTGTGATGTGTGACTTCCACTCACAGAGTTACATCTGTATTTCGTGGATCTCTTTGCTAGCCTTATTTCTGTGGAATCTGAGAACAGATATTTCGGATCCCTTTGAAGATTATAGGGCCAAAGGAAATATCCTCCGATAACAAAGAGAAAGAAGCTTTCTGAGAAACTTCTTTGTGTTCTGTGAAATTATCTCACAGAGTTACAGCTTTCCCCTCAAGAAGCCTTTCGCTAAGACAGTTCTTGTGGAATTGGCAAAGTGATATTTGGAAGCCCATAGAGGGCTATGGTGAAAAAGGAAATATCCTCAGATGAAATCTGGAAAGAAGCTTTCTGAGAAACTGCTCTGTGATGTGTGACTTCCACTCACAGAGTTACATCTGTATTTCGTGGATCTCTTTGCTAGCCTTATTTCTGTGGAATCTGAGAACAGATATTTCGGATCCCTTTGAAGACTATAGGGCCAAAGGAAATATCCTCCGATAACAAAGAGAAAGAAGCTTTCTGAGAAACTTCTTTGTGTTCTGTGAAATCATCTCACAGAGTTACAGCTTTCCCCTCAAGAAGCCTTTCGCTAAGATAGTTCTTGTGGAAATAGCAAAGGGATATTTGGAAACCCATAGAGGCCTATGGTGAAAAAGGAAATATCCTTAGATGAAATCTGGAAAGAAGCTTTCTGAGAAACTGCTTAGTGTTCTGTTACTTCATCTCACAGAGTTACATCTGTATTTCGTGGATCTCTTTGCTAGCCTTATTTCTGTGGAATCTGAGAACAGATATTTCGGATCCCTTTGAAGATTATAGGGCCAAAGGAAATATCCTCCGATAACAAAGAGAAAGAAGCTTTCTGAGAAACTTCTTTGTGTTCTGTGAAATCACCTCACAGAGTTACAGCTTTCCCCTCAAGAAGCCTTTCGCTAAGACAGTTCTTGTGGAATTGGCAAAGTGATATTTGGAAGCCCATAGAGGGCTATGGCGAAAAAGGAAATATCCTCTGATGAAATCTGGAAAGAAGCTTTCAGAGAAACTGCTCTGTGATGTGTGACTTCCACTCACAGAGTTACATCTGTATTTCTTGGATCTCTTTGCTAGCCTTATTTCTGTGGATCTGAGAACAGATATTTCAGATCCCTTTGAAGACTATAGGGCCAAAGGAAATATCCTCCGATAACAAAGAGAAAGAAGGTTTCTGAGAAACTTCTTTGTGTTCTGTGAAATCATATCACAGAGTTACAGCTTTCCCCACCAGAAGCCTTTCGCTAAGACAGTTCTTGTGGAATTTGCAAAGTGATATTTGGAAGCCCATAGAGGGCTATGGTGAAAAAGGAAATATCCTCAGATGAAATCTGGAAAGAACTTTTCTGAGAAACTGCTCTGTGATGTGTGACTTCCACTTACAGAGTTACATCTGTATTTCGTGGATCTCTTTGCTAGCCTTATTTCTGTGGAATCTGAGAACAGATATTTCGGATCCCTTTGAAGATTATAGGGCCAAAGGAAATAACCTCCGATAACAAAGAGAAAGAAGCTTTCTGAGAAACTTCTTTGTGTTCTGTGAAATTATCTCACAGAGTTACAGCTTTCCCCTCAAGAAGCCTTTCGCTAAGACAGTTCTTGTGGAATTGGCAAAGTGATATTTGGAAGCCCCTAGAGGGCTATGGTGAAAAAGGAAATATCTTCAGATGAAATCTGGAAAGAAGCTTTCTGAGAAACAGCTTTGTGATGTGTGACTTCCACTCACAGAGTTACATCCGTATTTCGTGGATCTCTTTGCTAGCCTTATTTCTGTGGAATCTGAGAACAGATATTTCGGATCCCTTTGAAGATTATAGGGCCAAAGGAAATATCCTCCGATAACAAAGAGAAAGAAGCTTTCTGAGAAACTTCTTTGTGTTCTGCGAAATCATCTCACAGAGTTACAGCTTTCCCCTCAAGAAGCCTTTCGCTAAGACAGTTCTTGTGGAATGGGCAAAGTGATATTTGGAAGCCCATAGAGGGCTATGCTGAAAAAGGAAATATCCTCAGATGAAATCTGGAAAGAAGCTTTCTGAGAAACTGCTTAGTGTTCTGTTAATTCATCTCACAGGGTTACATCTGTATTTCGTGGATCTCTTTGCTAGCCTTATTTCTCTGGAATCTGAGAACAGATATTTCGGATCCCTTTGAAGAGTATAGGACCAAAGGAAATATCCTACGGTAACAAAGAGAAAGAAGCTTTCTGAGAAACTTCTTTGTGTTCTGTGAAATCATCTCACAGAGTTACAGCTTTCCCCTCAAGAAGCCTTTCGCTAAGACAGTTCTTGTGGAATTGGCAAAGTGATATTTGGAAGCCCATAGAGGGCTATGGTGAAAAAGGAAATATCCTCAGATGAAATCTGGAAAGAAGCTTTCTGAGAAACTGCTCTGTGATGTGTGACTTCCACTCACAGAGTTACATCTGTATTTCGTGGTTATCTTTGCTAGCCTTATTTCTGTGGAATGTGAGAACAGATATTTCGGATCCCTTTGAAGACAATAGGGCCAAAGGAAATATCCTCCGATAACAAAGAGAAAGAAGCTTTCTGAGAAACTTCTTTGTGTTCTGTGAAATCATCTCACAGAGTTACAGCTTTCCCCTCAAGAAGCCTTTCGCTAAGACAGTTCTTGTGGGAATTGGCAAAGGGATAGTTGCAAACGCATAGAGGCCTATGGTGAAAAAGGAAATATCCTCAGATGAAATCTGAAAAGAAGCTTTCTGAGAAACTGCTTAGTGTTCTCTTAATTCATCTCACAGAGTTGCATCTGTATTTCGTGGATCTCTTTGCTAGCCTTATTTCTGTGGAATCTGAGAACAGATATTTCGGATCCCTTTGAAGATTATAGGGCCAAAGGAAATATAATCCGATAACAAAGAGAAAGAAGCTTTCTGAGAAACTTCTTTGTGTTCTGTGAAGTCATCTCACAGAGTTACAGCTTTCCCCTCAAGAAGCCTTTCGCTAAGACAGTTCTTGTGGAATTGGCAAAGGGATATTTGGAAGCCCATAGAGGGCTACGGTGAAAAAGGAAATATCCTCAGATGAAATCTGGAAAGAAGCTTTCTGAGAAACTGCTCTGTGATGTGTGATTTCCACTCACAGAGTTACATCTGTATTTCGTGGTTATCTTTGCTAGCCTTATTTCAGTGGAATGTGAGAACATTTATTTCGGATCCCTTTGAAGATTATAGGGCCAAAGGAAGTATCATCCGATAACAAAGAGAAAGAAGCTTTCTGAGAAACTTCTTTGTGTTCTGTGAAATCATCTCACAGAGTAATAGCTTTCCCCTCAAGAAGCCTTTCGCTAAGACAGTTCTTGTGGGAATTGGCAAAGGGATAGTTGGAAGCGCATAGAGGCCTATGGTGAAAAAGGAAATATCCTCAGATGAAATCTGAAAAGAAGCTTTCTGAGAAACTGCTTAGTGTTCTCTTAATTCATCTCAAAGAGTTACATCTGTATTTCGTGGATCTCTTTGCTAGCCTTATTTCTGTGAAATCTGAGAACAGATATTTCGGATACCTCTGAAGATTATAGGGCCAAAGGAAATATAATCCGATAACAAAGAGAAAGAAGCTTTCTGAGAAACTTCTTTGTGTTCTGTGAAGTCATCTCACAGAGTTACAGCTTTCCCCTCAAGAAGCCTTTCGCTAAGACATTTCTTGTGGAATTGGCAAAGTGATATTTGGAAGCCCATAGAGGGCTAAGGTGAAAAGGAAATATCCTCAGATGAAATCTGGAAAGAAGCTTTCTGAGAAACTGCTTAGTGTTCTGTTAATTCATCTCACAGAGTTACATCTGTATTTCGTGGATCTCTTTGCTAGCCTTATTTCTGTGGAATCTGAGAACAGATATTTCCGATCCCTTTGAAGACTAGAGGGCCAAAGGAAATATCCTCCGATAACAAAGAGAAAGAAGCTTTCTGAGAAACTTCTTTGAGTTCTGTGAAATCAACTCACAGAGTTACAGCTTTCCCCTCCAGAAGCCTTTCGCTAAGACAGTTCTTGTGGAATTGGCATAGGAATATTTGGAAACCCATAGAGGCCTACGGTGAAAAAGGAAATATCCTCAGATGAAATCTGGAAAGAAGCTTTCTGAGAAACTGCTCTGTGATGTGTGACTTCCACTCACAGAGTTACATCTGTATTTCGTGGATCTCTTTGCTAGCCTTATTTCTGTGGAATCTGAGAACAGATATTTCCGATCCCTTTGAAGACTAGAGGGCCAAAGGAAATATCCTCCGATAACAAAGAGAAAGAAGCTTTCTGAGAAACTTCTTTGAGTTCTGTGAAATCAACTCACAGAGTTACAGCTTTCCCCTCCAGAAGCCTTTCGCTAAGACAGTTCTTGTGGAATTGGCATAGGGATATTTGGAAACCCATAGAGGCCTATGGTGAAAAAGGAAATATCCTCAGATGAAATCTGGAAAGAAGCTTTCTGAGAAACTGCTTAGTGTTCTGTTAATTCATCTCACAGAGTTACATCTGTATTTCTTGGATCTCTTTGCTAGCCTTATTTCTGTGGAATCTGAGAACAGATATTTCGGATCCCTTTGAAGACTATAGGGCCAAAGGAAATATCCTCCGATAACAAAGAGAAAGAAGCTTTCTGAGAAACTTCTTTGTGTTGTGTGAAATCATCTCACAGAGTTACCCCTTTCCCCTCAAGAAGCCTTTCGCTAAGACAGTTCTTGTGGAATTGGCAAAGTGATATTTGGAAGCCCATAGAGGGCTATGGTGAAAAAGGAAATATCATCAGATGAAATCTGGAAAGAAGCTTTCTGAGAAACTGCTCTGTGATGTGTGACTTCCACTCACAGAGTTACATCTGTATTTCGTGGATCTCTTTGCTAGCCTTATTACTGTGGAATCTGAGAACAGATATTTCGGATCCCTTTGAAGACTATAGGGCCAAAGGAAATATCCTCCGATAGCAAAGAGAAAGAAGCTTTCTGAGAAACTTCTTTGTGTTCTGTGAAATCATCTCACAGAGTTACAGCTTTCCCCTCAAGAAGCCTTTCGCTAAGACAGTTCTTGTGGGAATTGGCAAAGGGATATATGGAAACGCATAGAGGCCTATGGTGAAAAAGGAAATATCCTCAGATGAAATCTGATAAGAAGCTTTCTGAGAAACTGCTTAGTGTTCTGTTAATTCATCTCACAGAGTTACATCTGTATTTCGTGGATCTCTTTGCTAGCCTTATTTCTGTGGAATCTGAGAACAGATATTTCGGATCCCTTTGAAGATTATAGGGCCAAAGGAAATATGCTCCGATAACAAAGAGAAAGAAGCTTTCTGAGAAACTTCTTTGTGTTTTGTGAAATCATCTCACAGAGTTACAGATTTCCCCTCAAGAAGCCTTTCGCTAAGACAGTTCTTGTGGAATTCGCAAAGTGATATTTGGAAGCCCATAGAGGGCTATGGTGAAAAAGGAAATATCCTCAGATGAAATCTGGAAAGAAGCTTTCTGAGAAACTGCTCTGTGATGTGTGACTTCCACTCACAGAGTTACATCTGTATTTCGTGGATCTCTTTGCTAGCCTTATTTCTGTGGAATCTGAGAACAGATATTTCGGATCCCTTTGAAGACTATAGGGCCAAAGGAAATATCCTCCGATAACAAAGAGAAAGAAGCTTTCTGAGAAACTTCTTTGTGTTCTGTGAAATCATCTCAAAGAGTTACAGCTTTCCCCACCAGAAGCCTTTAGGTAAGACTGTTCTTGTGGAATTTGCAAAGTGATATTTGGAAGCCCATAGAGGGCTATGGTGAAAAAGGAAATATCCTCAGATGAAATCTGGAAAGAAGCTTTCTGAGAAACTGCTCTGTGATGTGTGACTTCCACTCACAGAGTTACATCTGTATTTCGTGGATCTCTTTGCTAGCCTTATTTCTGTGGAATCTGAGAACAGATATTTCGGATCCCTTTGAAGACTATAGGGCCAAAGGAAATATCCTCCGATAACAAAGAGAAAGAAGCTTTCTGAGAAACTTCTTTGTGTTCTGTGAAATCATCTCACAGAGTTACAGCTTTCCCCTCAAGAAGCCTTTCGCTAAGACAGTTCTTGTGGGAATTGGCAAAGGGATATTTGGAAACGCATAGAGGCCTATGGTGAAAAAGGAAATATCCTCAGATGAAATCTGATAAGAAGCTTTCTGAGAAACTGCTTAGTGTTCTCTTAATTCATCTCACAGAGTTACATCTGTATTTCGTGGATCTCTTTGCTAGCCTTATTTCTGTGGAATCTGAGAACAGATATTTCGGATCCCTTTGAAGATTATAGGGCCAAAGGAAATATCCTCCCATAACAAAGAGAAAGAAGCTTTCTGAGAAACTTCTTTGTGTTTTGTGAAATCATCTCACAGAGTTACAGATTTCCTCTCAAGAAGCCTTTCGCTAAGACAGTTCTTGTGGAATTGGCAAAGTGATATTTGGAAGCCCATAGAGGGCTATGGTGAAAAAGGAAATATCCTCAGATGAAATCTGGAAAGAAGCTTTCTGAGAAACTGCTCTGTGATGTGTGACTTCCACTCACAGAGTTACATCTGTATTTCGTGGATCTCTTTGCTAGCCTTATTTCTGTGGAATCTGAGAACAGATATTTCGGATCCCTTTGAAGATTATAGGGCCAAAGGAAATATCCTCCGATAACAAAGAGAAAGAAGCTTTCTGAGAAACTTCTTTGTGTTCTGTGAAATCATCTCACAGAGTTACAGCTTTCCCCTCAAGAAGCCTTTCGCTAAGACAGTTCTTGTGGAAATAGCAAAGGGATATTTGGAAACCCATAGAGGCCTATGGTGAAAAAGGAAATATCCTCAGATGAAATCTGGAAAGAAGCTTTCTGAGAAAGTGCTTAGTGTTCTGTTAATTCATCTCACAGAGTTACATCTGTATTTCGTGGATCTCTTTGCTAGCCTTATTTCTGCGGAATCTGAGAACAGATATTTCGGATCCCTTTGAAGACTATAGGGCCAAAGGAAATATCCTCCGATAACAAAGAGAAAGAAGCTTTCGGAGAAACTTCTTTGTGTTCTGTGAAATCATCTCAAAGAGTTACAGCTTTCCCCACCAGAAGCCTTTCGGTAAGACAGTTCTTGTGGAATTTGCAAAGTGATATTTGGAAGCCCATAGAGGGCTATGGTGAAAAAGGAAATATCCTCAGATGAAATCTGGAAAGAAGCTTTCTGAGAAACTGCTCTGTGATGTGTGACTTCCACTCACAGAGGTACATCTGTATTTCGTGGATCTCTTTGCTAGCCTTATTTCTGTGGAATCTGAGAACAGATATTTTGGATCACTTTGAAGACTATAGGGCCAAAGGAAATATCCTCCGATAACAAAGAGAAAGAAGCTTTCTGAGAAACTTCTTTGTGTTCTGTGAAATCATCTCACAGAGTTACAGCTTTCCCCTCAAGAAGCCTTTCGCTAAGACAGTTCTTGTGGGAATTGGCAAAGGGATATTTGGAAACGCATAGAGGCCTATGGTGAAAAAGGAAATATCCTCAGATGAAATCTGATAAGAAGCTTTTTGAGAAACTGCTTAGTGTTCCCTTAATTCATCTCACAGAGTTACATCTGTATTTCGTGGATCTCTTTGCTAGCCTTATTTCTGTGGAATCTGAGAACAGATATTTCGGATCCCTTTGAAGATTATAGGGCCAAAGGAAATATCCTCCCATAACAAAGAGAAAGAAGCTTTCTGAGAAACTTCTTTGTGTTTTGTGAAATCATCTCACAGAGTTACAGATTTCCCCTCAAGAAGCCTTTCGCTAAGACAGTTCTTGTGGAATTGGCAAAGTGATATTTGGAAGCCCATAGAGGGCTATGGTGAAAAAGGAAATATCCTCAGATGAAATCTGGAAAGAAGCTTTCTGAGAAACTGCTCTGTGATGTGTGACTTCCACTCACAGAGTTACATCTGTATTTCGTGGATCTCTTTGCTAGCCTTATTTCTGTGGAATCTGAGAACAGATATTTCGGATCCCTTTGAAGATTATAGGGCCAAAGGAAATATCCTCCCATAACAAAGAGAAAGAAGCTTTCTGAGAAACTTCTTTGTGTTCTGTGAAATCATCTCACAGAGTTACAGCTTTCCCCTCAAGAAGCCTTTCGCTAAGACAGTTCTTGTGGAAATAGCAAAGGGATATTTGGAAACCCATAGAGGCCTATGGTGAAAAAGGAAATATCCTCAGATGAAATCTGGAAAGAAGCTTTCTGAGAAAGTGCTTAGTGTTCTGTTAATTCATCTCACAGAGTTACATCTGTATTTCGTGGATCTCTTTGCTAGCCTTATTTGTGTGGAATCTGAGAACAGATATTTCGGATCCCTTTGTAGACTATAGGGCCAAAGGAAATATCCTCCGATAACAAAGAGAAAGAAGCTTTCGGAGAAACTTCTTTGTGTTCTGTGAAATCATCTCAAAGAGTTACAGCTTTCCCCACCAGAAGCCTTTCGGTAAGACAGTTCTTGTGGAATTTGCAAAGTGATATTTGGAAGCCCATAGAGGGCTATGGTGAAAAAGGAAATATCCTCAGATGAAATCTGGAAAGAAGCTTTCTGAGAAACTGCTCTGTGATGTGTGACTTCCACTCACAGAGGTACATCTGTATTTCGTGGATCTCTTTGCTAGCCTTATTTCTGTGGAATCTGAGAACAGATATTTCGGATCCCTTTGAAGACTATAGGGCCAAAGGAAATATCCTCCGATAACAAAGAGAAAGAAGCTTTCTGAGAAACTTCTTTGTGTTCTGTGAAATCACCTCACAGAGTTACAGCTTTCCCCTCAAGAAGTCTTTCGCTAAGACAGTTCTTGTGGAATTGGCAAAGGGATATTTGGAAGCCCATAGAGGCCTATGGTGAAAAAGGAAATATCCTCAGATGAAATCTGGAAAGAAGCTTTCTGAGAAACTGCTTAGTGTTCTGTTAATTCATCTCACAGAGTTACATGTGTATTTCGTGGATCTCTTTGTTCGCCTTATTTCTGTGGAATCTGAGAACAGATATTTCGGATCCCTTTGAAGACTATAGGGCCAAAGGAAATATCATCCGATAACAAAGAGAAAGAAGCTTTCTGAGAAACTTCTTTGTGTTCTGTGAAATCATCTCACAGAGTTACAGCTTTCCCCTCAAGAAGCCCTTCGCTAAGACAGTTCTTGTGGAATTGGGAAAGTGATATTTGGAAGCCCATAGAGGGCTATGGTGAAAAAGGAAATATCCTCAGATGAAATCTGGAAAGAAGCTTTCTGAGAAACTGCTCTGTGATGTGTGACTTCCACTCACAGAGTTACATCTGTATTTCGTGGATCTCTTTGCTAGCCTTATTTCTGTGGAATCTGAGAACAGATATTTCGGATCCCTTTGAAGACTATAGGGCCAAAGGAAATATCCTCCGATAACGAAGAGAGAGAAGCTTTCTGAGAAACTTCTTTGTGTTCTGTGAAATCATCTCACAGAGTTACAGCTTTCCCATCAAGAAGTCTTTCGCTAAGACAGTTCTTGTGGAATTGGCAAAGGGATATTTGGAAGCCCGTAGTGGCCTATGGTGAAAAAGGAAATATCCTCAGATGAAATCTGGAAAGAAGCTTTCTGAGAAACTGCTTAGTGTTCTCTTAATTCATCTCACAGAGTTACATGTGTATTTCGTGGATCTCTTTGCTAGCCTTTTTTCTGTGGAATCTGAGAACAGATATTTCGGGTCCCTTTGAAGAGTATAGGACCAAAGGAAATATCCTACGGTAACAAAGAGAAAGAAGCTTTCTGAGAAACTTCTTTGTGTTCTGTGAAATCATCTCACAGAGTTACAGCTTTCCCCTCAAGAAGCCTTTCGCTAAGACAGTTCTTGTGGAATTGGCAAAGTGATATTTGGAAGCCCATAGAGGGCTATGGTGAAAAAGGAAATATCCTCAGATGAAATCTGGAAAGAAGCTTTCTGAGAAACTGCTCTGTGATGTGTGACTTCCACTCACAGAGTTACATCTGTATTTCGTGGATCTCTTTGCTAGCCTTATTTCTGTGGAATCTGAGAAGAGATATTTCGGATCCCTTTGAAGACTATAGGGCCAAAGGAAATATCCTCCGATAACAAAGAGACAGAAGCTTTCTGAGAAACTTCTTTGTGTTCTGTGAAATCATCTCACAGAGTTACAGCTTTCCCCTCAAGAAGCCTTACGCTAAGACAGTTCTTGTGGAATTGGCAAAGGGATATTTGGGAGCCCATAGAGGCCTATGGTGAAAAAGGAAATATCCTCAGATGAAATCTGGAAAGAAGCTTTCTGAGAAACTGCTTAGTGTTCTGTTAATTCATCTCACAGAGTTACATCTGTATTTCTTGGATCTCTTTGCTCGCCTTATTTCTGTGGAATCTGAGAACAGATATTTCGGATCCCTTTGAAGACTATAGGGCCAAAGGAAATATCCTCCGATAACAAAGAGAAAGAAGCTTTCTGAGAAACTTCTTTGTGTTCTGTGAAATCATCTCACAGAGTTACAGCTTTCCCCTCAAGAAGCCCTTCGCTAAGACAGTTCTTGTGGAATTGGCAAAGTGATATTTGGAAGCCCATAGAGGGCTATGGTGAAAAAGGAAATATCCTCAGATGAAATCTGGAAAGAAGCTTTCTGAGAAACTGCTCTGTGATGTGTGACTTCCACTCACAGAGTTACATCTGTATTTCGTGGATCTCTTTGCTAGCCTTATTTCTGTGGAATCTGAGAACAGATATTTCGGATCCCTTTGAAGACTATAGGGCCAAAGGAAATATCCTCCGATAACGAAGAGAAAGAAGCTTTCTGAGAAACTTCTTTGTGTTCTGTGAAATCATCTCACAGAGTTACAGCTTTCCCATCAAGAAGTCTTTCGCTAAGACAGTTCTTGTGGAATTGGCAAAGGGATATTTGGAAGCCCGTAGAGGCCTATGGTGAAAAAGGAAATATCCTCAGATGAAATCTGGAAAGAAGCTTTCTGAGAAACTGCTTAGTGTTCTCTTAATTCATCTCACAGAGTTACATGTGTATTTCGTGGATCTCTTTGCTAGCCTTTTTTCTGTGGAATCTGAGAACAGATATTTCGGATCCCTTTGAAGAGTATAGGACCAAAGGAAATATCCTACCGTAACAAAGAGAAAGAAGCTTTCTGAGAAACTTCTTTGTGTTCTGTGAAATCATCTCACAGAGTTACAGCTTTCCCCTCAAGAAGCCTTTCGCTAAGACAGTTCTTGTGGAATTGGCAAAGTGATATTTGGAAGCCCATAGAGGGCTATGGTGAAAAAGGAAATATCCTCAGATGAAATCTGGAAAGAAGCTTTCTGAGAAACTGCTCTGTGATGTGTGACTTCCACTCACAGAGTTACATCTGTATTTCGTGGATCTCTTTGCTAGCCTTATTTCTGTGGAATCTGAGAACAGATATTTCGGATCCCTTTGAAGACTATAGGGCCAAAGGATATATCCCCCGATAACAAAGAGACAGAAGCTTTCTGAGAAACTTCTTTGTGTTCTGTGAAATCATCTCACAGAGTTACAGCTTTCCCCTCAAGAAGTCTTTCGCTAAGACAGTTCTTGTGGAATTGGCAAAGGGATATTTGGAAGCCCTTAGAGGCCTATGGTGAAAAAGGAAATATCCTCAGATGAAATCTGGAAAGAAGCTTTCTGAGAAACTGCTTAGTGTTCTGTTAATTCATCTCACAGAGTTACATGTGTATTTCGTGGATCTCTTTGCCAGCCTTATTTCTGTGGAATCTGAGAACAGATATTTCGGATCCCTTTGAAGAGTACAGGACCAAAGGAAATATCCTACGGTAACAAAGTGAAAGAAGCTTTCTGAGAAACTTCTTTGTGTTCTGTGAAATCATCTCACAGAGTTACAGCTTTCCCCTCAAGAAGCCTTTCGCTAAGACAGTTCTTGTGGAATTGGCAAAGTGATATTTGGAAGCCCGTAGAGGGCTATGGTGAAAAAGTAAATATCCTCAGATGAAATCTGGAAAGAAGCTTTCTGAGAAACTGCTCTGTGATGTGTGACTTCCACTCACAGAGTTACATCTGTATTTCGTGGATCTCTTTGCTAGCCTTATTTCTGTGGAATCTGAGAACAGATATTTCGGATCCCTTTGAAGACTATAGGGACAAAGGAAATATCCTCCGATAACGAAGAGAAAGAAGCTTTCTGAAGAAACTTCTTTGTGTTCTGTGAAATCATCTCACAGAGTTACAGCTTTCCCCTCAAGAAGTCTTTCGCTAAGACAGTTCTTGTGGAATTGGCAAAGGGATATTTGGAAGCCAGTAGAGGCCTATGGTGAAAAAGGAAATATCCTCAGATGAAATCTGGAAAGAAGCTTTCTGAGAAACTGCTTAGTGTTCTCTTAATTCATCTCACAGAGTTACATGTGTATTTCGTGGATCTCTTTGCTAGCCTTTTTTCTGTGGAATCTGAGAACAGATATTTCGGATCCCTTTGAAGAGTATAGGACCAAAGGAAATATCCTACTGTAAGAAAGAGAAAGAAGCTTTCTGAGAAACTTCTTTGTGTTCTGTGAAATCATCTCACAGAGTTACAGCTTTCCCCTCAAGAAGCCTTTCGCTAAGACAGTTCTTGTGGAATTGGCAAAGAGATATTTGGAAGCCCATAGAGGGCTATGGTGAAAAAGGAAATATCCTCAGATGAAATCTGGAAAGAAGCTTTCTGAGAAACTGCTCTGTGATGTGTGACTTCCACTCACAGAGTTACATCTGTATTTCGTGGATCTCTTTGCTAGCCTTATTTCTGTGGAATCTGAGAACAGATATTTCGGATCCCTTTGAAGACTATAGGGCCAAAGGAAATATCCTCCGATAACAAAGAGACAGAAGCTTTCTGAGAAACTTCTTTGTGTTCTGTGAAATCATCTCACAGAGTTACAGCTTTCCCCTCAAGAAGCCTTACGCTAAGACAGTTCTTGTGGAATTGGCAAAGGGATATTTGGGAGCCCATAGAGGCCTATGGTGAAAAAGGAAATATCCTCAGATGAAATCTGGAAAGAAGCTTTCTGAGAAACTGCTTAGTGTTCTGTTAATTCATCTCACAGAGTTACATCTGTATTTCTTGGATCTCTTTGCTCGCCTTATTTCTGTGGAATCTGAGAACAGATATTTCGGATCCCTTTGAAGACTATAGGGCCAAAGGAAATATCCTCCGATAACAAAGAGAAAGAAGCTTTCTGAGAAACTTCTTTGTGTTCTGTGAAATCATCTCACAGAGTTACAGCTTTCCCCTCAAGAAGCCCTTCGCTAAGACAGTTCTTGTGGAATTGGCAAAGTGATATTTGGAAACCCATAGAGGGCTATGGTGAAAAAGGAAATATCCTCAGATGAAATCTGGAAAGAAGCTTTCTGAGAAACTGCTCTGTGATGTGTGACTTCCACTCACAGAGTTACATCTGTATTTCGTGGATCTCTTTGCTAGCCTTATTTCTGTGGAATCTGAGAACAGATATTTCGGATCCCTTTGAAGACTATAGGGCCAAAGGAAATATCCTCCGATAACGAAGAGAAAGAAGCTTTCTGAGAAACTTCTTTCTGTTCTGTGAAATCATCTCACAGAGTTACAGCTTTCCCATCAAGAAGTCTTTCGCTAAGACAGTTCTTGTGGAATTGGCAAAGGGATATTTGGAAGCCCGTAGAGGCCTATGGTGAAAAAGGAAATATCCTCAGATGAAATCTGGAAAGAAGCTTTCTGAGAAACTGCTTAGTGTTCTCTTAATTCATCTCACAGAGTTACATGTGTATTTCGTGGATCTCTTTGCTAGCCTTTTTTCTGTGGAATCTGAGAACAGATATTTCGGATCCCTTTGAAGAGTATAGGACCAAAGGAAATATCCTACCGTAACAAAGAGAAAGAAGCTTTCTGAGAAACTTCTTTGTGTTCTGTGAAATCATCTCACAGAGTTACAGCTTTCCCCTCAAGAAGCCTTTCGCTAAGACAGTTCTTGTGGAATTGGCAAAGTGATATTTGGAAGCCCATAGAGGGCTATGGTGAAAAAGGAAATATCCTCAGATGAAATCTGGAAAGAAGCTTTCTGAGAAACTGCTCTGTGATGTGTGACTTCCACTCACAGAGTTACATCTGTATTTCGTGGATCTCTTTGCTAGCCTTATTTCTGTGGAATCTGAGAACAGATATTTCGGATCCCTTTGAAGACTATAGGGCCAAAGGAAATATCCCCCGATAACAAAGAGACAGAAGCTTTTTGAGAAACTTCTTTGTGTTCTGTGAAATCATCTCACAGAGTTACAGCTTTCCCCTCAAGAAGCCTTACGCTAAGACAGTTCTTGAGGAATTGGCAAAGGGATATTTGGGAGCCCATAGAGGCCTATGGTGAAAAAGGAAATATCCTCAGATGAAATCTGGAAAGAAGCTTTCTGAGAAACTGCTTAGTGTTCTGTTAATTCATCTCACAGAGTTACATCTGTATTTCTTGGATCTCTTTGCTCGCCTTATTTCTGTGGAATCTGAGAACAGATATTTCGGATCCCTTTGAAGATTATAGGGCCAAAGGAAATATCCTCCGATAACAAAGAGAAAGAAGCTTTCTGAGAAACTTCTTTGTGTTTTGTGAAATCATCTCACAGAGTTACAGATTTCCCCTCAAGAAGCCTTTCGCTAAGACAGTTCTTGTGGAATTGGCAAAGTGATACTTGGAAGCCCATAGAGGGCTATGGTGAAAAAGGAAATATCCTCAGATGAAATCTGGAAAGAAGCTTTCTGAGAAACTGCTCTGTGATGTGTGACTTCCACTCACAGAGTTACATCTGTATTTCGTGGATCTCTTTGCTAGCCTTATTTCTGTGGAATCTGAGAACAGATATTTCGGATCCCTTTGAAGACTATAGGGCCAAAGGAAATATCCTCCGATAACAAAGAGAAAGAAGCTTTCTGAGAAACTTCTTTGTGTTCTGTGAAATCATCTCACAGAGTTACAGCTTTCCCCTCAAGAAGCCTTTCGCTAAGACAGTTCTTGTGGAAATAGCAAAGGGATATTTGGAAACCCATAGAGGCCTATGGTGAAAAAGGAAATATCCTCAGATGAAGTCTGGAAAGAAGCTTTCTGAGAAACTGCTTAGTGTTCTGTTAATTCATCTCACAGAGTTACATCTGTATTTCGTGGATCTCTTTGCTAGCCTTATTTCTGTGGAATCTGAGAACAGATATTTCGGATCCCTTTGAAGACTATAGGGCCAAAGGAAATATCCTCCGATAACAAAGAGAAAGAAGCTTTCGGAGAAACTTCTTTGTGTTCTGTGAAATCATCTCAAAGAGTTACAGCTTTCCCCACCAGAAGCCTTTCGGTAAGACAGTTCTTGTGGAATTTGCAAAGTGATATTTGGAAGCCCATAGAGGGCTATGGTGAAAAAGGAAATATCCTCAGATGAAATCTGGAAAGAAGCTTTCTGAGAAACTGCTCTGTGATGTGTGACTTCCACTCACAGAGTTACATCTGTATTTCGTGGATCTCTTTGCTAGCCTTATTTCTGTGGAATCTGAGAACAGATATTTCGGATCCCTTTGAAGACTATAGGGCCAAAGGAAATATCCTCCGATAACAAAGAGAAAGAAGCTTTCTGAGAAACTTCTTTGTGTTCTGTGAAATCATCTCACAGAGTTACAGCTTTCCCCTCAAGAAGCCTTTCGCTAAGACAGTTCTTGTGGGAATTGGCAAAGGGATATTTGGAAACGCATAGAGGCCTATGGTGAAAAAGGAAATATCCTCAGATGAAATCTGATAAGAAGCTTTCTGAGAAACTGCTTAGTGTTCTCTTAATTCATCTCACAGAGTTACATCTGTATTTCGTGGATCTCTTTGCTAGCCTTATTTCTGTGGAATCTGAGAACAGATATTTCGGATCCCTTTGAAGATTATAGGGCCAAAGGAAATATCCTCCGATAACAAAGAGAAAGAAGCTTTCTGAGAAACTTCTTTGTGTTTTGTGAAATCATCTCACAGAGTTACAGATTTCCCCTCAAGAAGCCTTTCGCTAAGACAGTTCTTGTGGAATTGGCAAAGTGATATTTGGAAGCCCATAGAGGGCTATGGTGAAAAAGGAAATATCCTCAGATGAAATCTGGAAAGAAGCTTTCTGAGAAACTGCTCTGTGATGTGTGACTTCCACTCACAGAGTTACATCTGTATTTCGTGGATCTCTTTGCTAGCCTTATTTCTGTGGAATCTGAGAACAGATATTTCGGATCCCTTTGAAGATTATTGGGCCAAAGGAAATATCCTCCGATAACAAAGAGAAAGAAGCTTTCTGAGAAACTTCTTTGTGTTCTGTGAAATCATCTCACAGAGTTACAGCTTTCCCCTCAAGAAGCCTTTCGCTAAGACAGTTCTTGTGGAAATAGCAAAGGGATATTTGGAAACCCATAGAGGCCTATGGTGAAAAAGGAAATATCCTCAGATGAAATCTGGAAAGAAGCTTTCTGAGAAAGTGCTTAGTGTTCTGTTAATTCATCTCACAGAGTTACATCTGTATTTCGTGGATCTCTTTGCTAGCCTTATTTGTGTGGAATCTGAGAACAGATATTTCGGATCCCTTTGAAGACTATAGGGCCAAAGGAAATATCCTCCGATAACAAAGAGAAAGAAGCTTTCGGAGAAACTTCTTTGTGTTCTGTGAAATCATCTCAAAGAGTTACAGCTTTCCCCACCAGAAGCCTTTCGGTAAGACAGTTCTTGTGGAATTTGCAAAGTGATATTTGGAAGCCCATAGAGGGCTATGGTGAAAAAGGAAATATCCTCAGATGAAATCTGGAAAGAAGCTTTCTGAGAAACTGCTTAGTGTTCTCTTAATTCATCTCACAGAGTTAGATGTGAATTTCGTGGATCTCTTTGCTAGCCTTTTTTCTGTGGAATCTGAGAACAGATATTTCGGATCCCTTTGAAGAGTATAGGACCAAAGGAAATATCCTACTGTAAGAAAGAGAAAGAAGCTTTCTGAGAAACTTCTTTGTGTTCTGTGAAATCATCTCACAGAGTTACAGCTTTCCCCTCAAGAAGCCTTTCGCTAAGACAGTTCTTGTGGAATTGGCAAAGAGATATTTGGAAGCCCATAGAGGGCTATGGTGAAAAAGGAAATATCCTCAGATGAAATCTGGAAAGAAGCTTTCTGAGAAACTGCTCTGTGATGTGTGACTTCCACTCACAGAGTTACATCTGTATTTCGTGGATCTCTTTGCTAGCCTTATTTCTGTGGAATCTGAGAACAGATATTTCGGATCCCTTTGAAGACTATAGGGCCAAAGGAAATATCCTCCGATAACAAAGAGACAGAAGCTTTCTGAGAAACTTCTTTGTGTTCTGTGAAATCATCTCACAGAGTTACAGCTTTCCCCTCAAGAAGCCTTACGCTAAGACAGTTCTTGTGGAATTGGCAAAGGGATATTTGGGAGCCCATAGAGGCCTATGGTGAAAAAGGAAATATCCTCAGATGAAATCTGGAAAGAAGCTTTCTGAGAAACTGCTTAGTGTTCTGTTAATTCATCTCACAGAGTTACATCTGTATTTCTTGGATCTCTTTGCTCGCCTTATTTCTGTGGAATCTGAGAACAGATATTTCGGATCCCTTTGAAGACTATAGGGCCAAAGGAAATATCCTCCGATAACAAAGAGAAAGAAGCTTTCTGAGAAACTTCTTTGTGTTCTGTGAAATCATCTCACAGAGTTACAGCTTTCCCCTCAAGAAGCCCTTCGCTAAGACAGTTCTTGTGGAATTGGCAAAGTGATATTTGGAAGCCCATAGAGGGCTATGGTGAAAAAGGAAATATCCTCAGATGAAATCTGGAAAGAAGCTTTCTGAGAAACTGCTCTGTGATGTGTGACTTCCACTCACAGAGTTACATCTGTATTTCGTGGATCTCTTTGCTAGCCTTATTTCTGTGGAATGTGAGAACAGATATTTCGGATGCCTTTGAAGACTATAGGGCCAAAGGAAATATCCTCCGATAACAAAGAGAAAGAAGCTTTCTGAGAAACTTCTTTGTGTTCTGTGAAATCATCTCACAGAGTTACAGCTTTCCCCTCAAGAAGCCTTTCGCTAAGACAGTTCTTGTGGGAATTGGCAAAGGGATAGTTGGAAACGCATAGACCTATGGTGAAAAAGGAAATATCCTCAGATGAAATCTGAAAAGAAGCTTTCTGAGAAACTGCTTAGTGTTCTCTTAATTCATCTCACAGAGTTACATCTGTATTTCGTGGATCTCTTTGCTAGCCTTATTTCTGTGGAATCTGAGAACAGATATTTCCGATCCCTTTGAAGATTACAGGGCCAAAGGAAATGCCTCCCATAACAAAGAGAAAGAAGCTTTCTGAGAAACTTCTTTGTGTTTTGTGAAATCATCTCACAGAGTTACAGATTTCCCCTCAAGAAGCCTTTCGCTAAGACAGTTCTTGTGGAATTGGCAAAGTGATATTTGGAAGCCCATAGAGGGCTATGGTGAAAAAGGAAATATCCTCAGATGAAATCTGGAAAGAAGCTTTCTGAGAAACTGCTCTGTGATGTGTGACTTCCACTCACAGAGTTACATCTGTATTTCGTGGATCTCTTTGCTAGCCTTATTTCTGTGGAATCTGAGAACAGATATTTCGGATCCCTTTGAAGACTATAGGGCCAAAGGAAATATCCTCCGATAACAAAGAGAAAGAAGCTTTCTGAGAAACTTCTTTGTGTTCTGTGAAATCATTTCCCAGAGTACAGCTTTCCCCTCAAGAAGCCTTTCGCAAAGACAGTTCTTGTGGAATTGGCAAAGTGATATTTGGAAGCCCATAGAGGGCTATGGTGAAAAAAGAAATATCCTCAGATGAAATCTGGAAAGAAGCTTTCTGAGAAACTGCTTAGTGTTCTGTTAATTCATCTCACAAGGTTACATCTGTATTTCGTGGATCTCTTTGCTAGCCTTATTTCTGTGGAATCTGAGAACAGATATTTCCGATCCCTTTGAAGACTACAGGGCAAAAGGAAATATCCTCCGATAACAAAGAGAAAGAAGCTTTCTGAGAAACTTCTTTGAGTTCTGTGAAATCAACTCACAGAGTTACAGCTTTCCCCTCAAGAAGCCTTTCGCTAAGACAGTTCTTGTGGAATTGGCAAAGGGATATTTGGAAACCCATAGAGGCCTATGGTGAAAAAGGAAATATCCTCAGATGAAATCTGGAAAGAAGCTTTCTGAGAAACTGCTTAGTGTTCTGTTAATTCATCTCACAGAGTTACATCTATATTTCGTGGATCTCTTTGCTAGCCTTATTTCTGTGGAATCTGAGAACAGATATTTCGGATCCCTTTGAAGATTATAGGGCCAAAGGAAATATCCTCCGATAACAAAGAGAAAGAAGCTTTCTGAGAAACTTCTTTGTGTTCTGTGAAATCATCTCACAGAGTTACAGCTTTCCCCTCAAGAAGCCTTTCGCTAAGACAGTTCTTGTGGAATTGGCAAAGTGATATTTGGAAGCCCATAGAGGGCTATGGTGAAAAAGGAAATATCCTCAGATGAAATCTGGAAAGAAGCTTTCTGAGAAACTGCTCTGTGATGTGTGACTTCCACTCACAGAGTTACATCCGTATTTCGTGGATCTCTTTGCTAGCCTTATTTCTGTGGAATCTGAGAACAGATATTTCCGATCCCTTTGTAGATTATACGGCCAAAGGAAATATCCTCCGATAACAAAGAGAAAGAAGCTTTCTGAGAAACTTCTTTGTGTTCTCTGAAATCATCTCACAGAGTTACAGCTTTCCCCTCAAGAAGCCTTTCGCTAAGACAGTTCTTGTGGAATTGGCAAAGTGATATTTGGAAGCCCATAGAGGGCTATGGTGAAAAAGGAAATATCCACAGATGAAATCTGGAAAGAAGCTTTCTGAGAAACTGCTTAGTGTTCTGTTAATTCATCTCACAGGGTTACATCTGTATTTCGTGGATCTCTTTGCTAGCCTTATTTCTGTGGAATCTGAGAACAGATATTTCGGATCCCTTTGAAGATTATAGGGCCAAAGGAAATATCGTGCGATAACAAAGAGAAAGAAGCTTTCTGCGAAACTTCTTTGTGTTTTGTGAAATCATCTCACAGAGTTACAGCTTTCCCCACCAGAAGCCTTTCGCTAAGACAGTTCTTGTGGAATTGGCAAAGGGATATTTGGAAGCCCATAGAAGGCTACGGTGAAAAAGGAAATATCCTCAGATGAAATCTGGAAAGAAGCTTTCTGAGAAACTGCTCTGTGATGTGTGAATTCCACTCACAGAGTTACATCTGTATTTCGTGGTTATCTTTGCTAGCCTTATTTCTGTGGAATGTGAGAACAGATATTTCGGATCCCTTTGAAGACTATAGGGCCAAAGGAAATATCCTCCGATAACAAAGAGAAAGAAGCTTTCTGAGAAACTTCTCTGTGTTCTGTGAAATCATCTCACAGAGTTACAGCTTTCCCCTCAAGAGGCCTTTCGCTAAGACAGTTCTTGTGGGAATTGGCAAAGGGATAGTTGGAAACGCATAGACCTATGGTGAAAAAGGAAATATCCTCAGATGAAATCTGAAAAGAAGCTTTCTGAGAAACTGCTTAGTGTTCTCTTAATTCATCTCACAGAGTTACATCTGTATTTCGTGGATCTCTTTGCTAGCCTTATTTCTGTGGAATCTGAGAACAGATATTTCGGATCCCTTTGAAGATTATAGGGCCAAAGGAAATATAATCCGATAACAAAGTGAAAGAAGCTTTCTGAGAAACTTCTTTGTGTTCTGTGAAGTCATCTCACAGAGTTACAGCTTTCCCCTCAAGAAGCCTTTCGCTAAGACAGTTCTTGTGGAATTGGCAAAGGGATATTTGGAAGCCCATAGAGGGCTAAGGTGAAAAAGGAAATTTCCTCAGATGAAATCTGGAAAGAAGCTTTCTGAGAAACTGCTTAGTGTTCTGTTAATTCATCTCACAGAGTTACATCTGTATTTCGTGGATCTCTTTGCTAGCCTTATTTCTGTGGAATCTGAGAACAGATATTTCGGATCCCTTTGAAGACTATAGGGCCAAAGGAAATATCCTCCGATAACAAAGAGAAAGAAGCTTTCTGAGAAACTTCTTTGTGTTCTGTGAAATCATCTCACAGAGTTACAGCTTTCCCCTCAAGAAGCCTTTCGCTAAGACAGTTCTTGTGGAAATAGCAAAGGGATATTTGGAAACCCATAGAGGCCTATGGTGAAAAAGGAAATATCCTCAGATGAAATCTGGAAAGAAGCTTTCTGAGAAAGTGCTTAGTGTTCTGTTAATTCATCTCACAGAGTTACATCTGTATTTCGTGGATCTCTTTGCTAGCCTTATTTGTGTGGAATCTGAGAACAGATATTTCGGATCCCTTTGAAGACTATAGGGCCAAAGGAAATATCCTCCGATAACAAAGAGAAAGAAGCTTTCGGAGAAACTTCTTTGTGTTCTGTGAAATCATCTCAAAGAGTTACAGCTTTCCCCACCAGAAGCCTTTCGGTAAGACAGTTCTTGTGGAATTTGCAAAGTGATATTTGGAAGCCCATAGAGGGCTATGGTGAAAAAGGAAATATCCTCAGATGAAATCTGGAAAGAAGCTTTCTGAGAAACTGCTCTGTGATGTGTGACTTCCACTCACAGAGGTACATCTGTATCTCGTGGATCTCTTTGCTAGCCTTATTTCTGTGGAATCTGAGAACAGATATTTCGGATCCCATTGCAGACTATAGGGCCAAAGGAAATATCCTCCGATAACAAAGAGAAAGAAGCTTTCTGAGAAACTTCTTTGTGTTCTGTGAAATCATCTCACAGAGTTACAGCTTTCCCCTCAAGAAGTCTTTCGCTAAGACAGTTCTTGTGGAATTGGCAAAGGGATATTTGGAAGCCCATAGAGGCCTATGGTGAAATAGGAAATATCCTCAGATGAAATCTGGAAAGAAGCTTTCTGAGAAACTGCTTAGTGTTCTGTTAATTCATCTCACAGAGTTACATGTGTATTTCGTGGATCTCTTTGCCAGCCTTATTTCTGTGGAATCTGAGAACAGATATTTCGGATCCCTTTGAAGAGTACAGGACCAAAGGAAATATCCTACGGTAACAAAGTGAAAGAAGCTTTCTGAGAAACTTCTTTGTGTTCTGTGAAATCATCTCACAGAGTTACAGCTTTCCCCTCAAGAAGCCTTTCGCTAAGACAGTTCTTGTGGAATTGGCAAAGTGATATTTGGAAGCCCGTAGAGGGCTATGGTGAAAAAGTAAATATCCTCAGATGAAATCTGGAAAGAAGCTTTCTGAGAAACTGCTCTGTGATGTGTGACTTCCACTCACAGAGTTACATCTGTATTTCGTGGATCTCTTTGCTAGCCTTATTTCTGTGGAATCTGAGAACAGATATTTCGGATCCCTTTGAAGACTATAGGGACAAAGGAAATATCCTCCGATAACGAAGAGAAAGAAGCTTTCTGAGAAACTTCTTTGTGTTCTGTGAAATCATCTCACAGAGTTACAGCTTTCCCCTCAAGAAGTCTTTCGCTAAGACAGTTCTTGTGGAATTGGCAAAGGGATATTTGGAAGCCAGTAGAGGCCTATGGTGAAAAAGGAAATATCCTCAGATGAAATCTGGAAAGAAGCTTTCTGAGAAACTGCTTAGTGTTCTCTTAATTCATCTCACAGAGTTAGATGTGAATTTCGTGGATCTCTTTGCTAGCCTTTTTTCTGTGGAATCTGAGAACAGATATTTCGGATCCCTTTGAAGAGTATAGGACCAAAGGAAATATCCTACTGTAAGAAAGAGAAAGAAGCTTTCTGAGAAACTTCTTTGTGTTCTGTGAAATCATCTCACAGAGTTACAGCTTTCCCCTCAAGAAGCCTTTCGCTAAGACAGTTCTTGTGGAATTTGCAAAGATATATTTGGAAGCCCATAGAGGGCTATGGTGAAAAAGGAAATATCCTCAGATGAAATCTGGAAAGAAGCTTTCTGAGAAACTGCTCTGTGATGTGTGACTTCCACTCACAGAGTTACATCTGTATTTCGTGGATCTCTTTGCTAGCCTTATTTCTGTGGAATCTGAGAACAGATATTTCGGATCCCTTTGAAGACTATAGGGCCAAAGGAAATATCCTCCGATAACAAAGAGACAGAAGCTTTCTGAGAAACTTCTTTGTGTTCTGTGAAATCATCTCACAGAGTTACAGCTTTCCCCTCAAGAAGCCTTACGCTAAGACAGTTCTTGTGGAATTGGCAAAGGGATATTTGGGAGCCCATAGAGGCCTATGGTGAAAAAGGAAATATCCTCAGATGAAATCTGGAAAGAAGCTTTCTGAGAAACTGCTTAGTGTTCTGTTAATTCATCTCACAGAGTTACATCTGTATTTCTTGGATCTCTTTGCTCGCCTTATTTCTGTGGAATCTGAGAACAGATATTTCGGATCCCTTTGAAGACTATAGGGCCAAAGGAAATATCCTCCGATAACAAAGAGAAAGAAGCTTTCTGAGAAACTTCTTTGTGTTCTGTGAAATCATCTCACAGAGTTACAGCTTTCCCCTCAAGAAGCCCTTCGCTAAGACAGTTCTTGTGGAATTGGCAAAGTGATATTTGGAAGCCCATAGAGGGCTATGGTGAAAAAGGAAATATCCTCAGATGAAATCTGGAAAGAAGCTTTCTGAGAAACTGCTCTGTGATGTGTGACTTCCACTCACAGAGTTACATCTGTATTTCGTGGATCTCTTTGCTAGCCTTATTTCTGTGGAATCTGAGAACAGATATTTCGGATCCCTTTGAAGACTATAGGGCCAAAGGAAATATCCTCCGATAACGAAGAGAAAGAAGCTTTCTGAGAAACTTCTTTGTGTTCTGTGAAATCATCTCACAGAGTTACAGCTTTCCCATCAAGAAGTCTTTCGCTAAGACAGTTCTTGTGGAATTGGCAAAGGGATATTTGGAAGCCCGTAGAGGCCTATGGTGAAAAAGGAAATATCCTCAGATGAAATCTGGAAAGAAGCTTTCTGAGAAACTGCTTAGTGTTCTGTTAATTCATCTCACAGAGTTACATCTGTATTTCGTGGATCTCTTTGCTAGCCTTATTTCTGTGGAATCTGAGAACAGATATTTCGGATCCCTTTGAAGACTATAGGGCCAAAGGAAATATCCTCCGATAACAAAGAGAAAGAAGCTTTCGGAGAAACTTCTTTGTGTTCTGTGAAATCATCTCAAAGAGTTACAGCTTTCCCCACCAGAAGCCTTTCGGTAAGACAGTTCTTGTGGAATTTGCAAAGTGATATTTGGAAGCCCATAGAGGGCTATGGTGAAAAAGGAAATATCCTCAGATGAAATCTGGAAAGAAGCTTTCTGAGAAACTGCTCTGTGATGTGTGACTTCCACTCACAGAGTTACATCTGTATTTCGTGGATCTCTTTGCTAGCCTTATTTCTGTGGAATCTGAGAACAGATATTTCGGATCCCTTTGAAGATTATTGGGCCAAAGGAAATATCCTCCGATAACAAAGAGAAAGAAGCTTTCTGAGAAACTTCTTTGTGTTCTGTGAAATCATCTCACAGAGTTACAGCTTTCCCCTCAAGAAGCCTTTCGCTAAGACAGTTCTTGTGGAAATAGCAAAGGGATATTTGGAAACCCATAGAGGCCTATGGTGAAAAAGGATTTATCCTCAGATGAAATCTGGAAAGAAGCTTTCTGAGAAAGTGCTTAGTGTTCTGTTAATTCATCTCACAGAGTTACATCTGTATTTCGTGGATCTCTTTGCTAGCCTTATTTGTGTGGAATCTGAGAACAGATATTTCGGATCCCTTTGAAGACTATAGGGCCAAAGGAAATATCCTCCGATAACAAAGAGAAAGAAGCTTTCGGAGAAACTTCTTTGTGTTCTGTGAAATCATCTCAAAGAGTTACAGCTTTCCCCACCAGAAGCCTTTCGGTAAGACAGTTCTTGTGGAATTTGCAAAGTGATATTTGGAAGCCCATAGAGGGCTATGGTGAAAAAGGAAATATCCTCAGATGAAATCTGGAAAGAAGCTTTCTGAGAAACTGCTCTGTGATGTGTGACTTCCACTCACAGAGGTACATCTGTATTTCGTGGATCTCTTTGCTAGCCTTATTTCTGTGGAATCTGAGAACAGATATTTCGGATCACTTTGAAGATTATAGGGCAAAGGAATTATCCTCTGACAACAAAGAGAAAGAAGCTTTCTGAGAAACTTCTTTGTATTCTGTGAAATCATCTCACCGAGTTACAGCTTTCCCCTCAAGAAGCCTTTCGCTAAGACAGTTCTTGTGGAATTGGCAAAGTGATATTTGGAAGCCCATAGAGGGCTATGGTGAAAAAGGAAATATCCTCAGATGAAATCTGGAAAGAAGCTTTCTGAGAAACTGCTCTGTGATGTGTGACTTCCACTCACAGAGTTACATCCGTATTTCGTGGATCTCTTTGCTAGCCTTATTTCTGTGGAATCTGAGAACAGATATTTCGCATCCCTTTGAAGATTATAGGGCCAAAGGAAATATCCTCCGATAACAAAGAGAAAGAAGCTTTCTGAGAAACTTCTTTGTGTTCTCTGAAATCATGTCACAGAGTTACAGCTTTCCCCTCAAGAAGCCTTTCGCTAAGACAGTTCTTGTAGAATTGGCAAAGTGATATTTGGAAGCCCATTGAGGGCTATGGTGAAATAGGAAATATCCACAGATGAAATCTGGAAAGAAGCTTTCTGAGAAACTGCTTAGTGTTCTGTTAATTCATCTCACAGGGTTACATCTGTATTTCGTGGATCTCTTTGCTAGCCTTATTTCTGTGGAATCTGAGAACAGATATTTCGGATCCCTTTGAAGATTATAGGGCCAAAGGCAATATAATCCGATAACAAAGAGAAAGAAGCTTTCTGAGAAACTTCTTAGTGTTCTGTAAAGTCATCTCACAGAGTTACAGCTTTCCCCTCAAGAAGCCTTTCGCTAAGACAGTTCTTGTGGAATTGGCAAAGGGATATTTAGAAGCCCATAGAGGGCTACGGTGAAAAAGGAAATATCCTCAGATGAATTCTGGAAAGAAGCTTTCTGAGAAACTGCTCTGTGATGTGTGACTTCCACTCACAGAGTTACATCTGTATTTCGTGGTTATCTTTGCTAGCCTTATTTCTGTGGAATGTGAGAACAGATATTTCGGATCCCTTTGAAGACTATAGGGCCAAAGGAAATATCCTCCGATAACAAAGAGAAAGAAGCTTTCTGAGAAACTTCTTTGTGTTCTGTGAAATCATCTCACAGAGTTACAGCTTTCCCCTCAAGAAGCCTTTCGCTAAGACAGTTCTTGTGGGAATTGGCAAAGGGATAGTTGGAAACGCATAGACCTATGGTGAAAAAGGAAATATCCTCAGATGAAATCTGAAAAGAAGCTTTCTGAGAAACTGCTTGGTGTTCTCTTAATTCATCTCACAGAGTTACATCTGTATTTCGTGGATCTCTTTGCTAGCCTTATTTCTGTGGAATCTGAGAACAGATATTTCCGATCCCTTTGAAGATTATAGGGCCAAAGGAAATGCCTCCCATAACAAAGAGAAAGAAGCTTTCTGAGAAACTTCTTTGTGTTTTGTGAAATCATCTCACAGAGTTACAGATTTCCCCTCAAGAAGCCTTTCGCTAAGACAGTTCTTGTGGAATTGGCAAAGTGATATTTGGAAGCCCATAGAGGGCTATGGTGAAAAAGGAAATATCCTCAGATGAAATCTGGAAAGAAGCTTTCTGAGAAACTGCTCTGTGATGTGTGACTTCCACTCACAGAGTTACATCTGTATTTCGTGGATCTCTTTGCTAGCCTTATTTCTGTGGAATCTGAGAACAGATATTTCGGATCCCTTTGAAGACTATAGGGCCAAAGGAAATATCCTCCGATAACAAAGAGAAAGAAGCTTTCTGAGAAACTTCTTTGTGTTCTGTGAAATCATTTCCCAGAGTACAGCTTTCCCCTCAAGAAGCCTTTCGCAAAGACAGTTCTTGTGGAATTGGCAAAGTGATATTTGGAAGCCCATAGAGGGCTATGGTGAAAAAAGAAATATCCTCAGATGAAATCTGGAAAGAAGCTTTCTGAGAAACTGCTTAGTGTTCTGTTAATTCATCTCACAAGGTTACATCTGTATTTCGTGGATCTCTTTGCTAGCCTTATTTCTGTGGAATCTGAGAACAGATATTTCCGATCCCTTTGAAGACTACAGGGCAAAAGGAAATATCCTCCGATAACAAAGAGAAAGAAGCTTTCTGAGAAACTTCTTTGAGTTCTGTGAAATCAACTCACAGAGTTACAGCTTTCCCCTCAAGAAGCCTTTCGCTAAGACAGTTCTTGTGGAATTGGCAAAGGGATATTTGGAAACCCATAGAGGCCTATGGTGAAAAAGGAAATATCCTCAGATGAAATCTGGAAAGAAGCTTTCTGAGAAACTGCTTAGTGTTCTGTTAATTCATCTCACAGAGTTACATCTATATTTCGTGGATCTCTTTGCTAGCCTTATTTCTGTGGAATCTGAGAACAGATATTTCGGATCCCTTTGAAGATTATAGGGCCAAAGGAAATATCCTCCGATAACAAAGAGAAAGAAGCTTTCTGAGAAACTTCTTTGTGTTCTGTGAAATCATCTCACAGAGTTACAGCTTTCCCCTCAAGAAGCCTTTCGCTAAGACAGTTCTTGTGGAATTGGCAAAGTGATATTTGGAAGCCCATAGAGGGCTATGGTGAAAAAGGAAATATCCTCAGATGAAATCTGGAAAGAAGCTTTCTGAGAAACTGCTCTGTGATGTGTGACTTCCACTCACAGAGTTACATCCGTATTTCGTGGATCTCTTTGCTAGCCTTATTTCTGTGGAATCTGAGAACAGATATTTCCGATCCCTTTGAAGATTATAGGGCCAAAGGAAATATCCTCCGATAACAAAGAGAAAGAAGCTTTCTGAGAAACTTCTTTGTGTTCTCTGAAATCATCTCACAGAGTTACAGCTTTCCCCTCAAGAAGCCTTTCGCTAAGACCGTTCTTGTGGAATTGGCAAAGTGATATTTGGAAGCCCATAGAGGGCTATGGTGAAAAAGGAAATATCCACAGATGAAATCTGGAAAGAAGCTTTCTGAGAAACTGCTTAGTGTTCTGTTAATTCATCTCACAGGGTTACATCTGTATTTCGTGGATCTCTTTGCTAGCCTTATTTCTGTGGAATCTGAGAACAGATATTTCGGATCCCTTTGAAGATTATAGGGCCAAAGGAAATATCGTGCGATAACAAAGAGAAAGAAGCTTTCTGCGAAACTTCTTTGTGTTTTGTGAAATCATCTCACAGAGTTACAGCTTTCCCCACCAGAAGCCTTTCGCTAAGACAGTTCTTGTGGAATTGGCAAAGGGATATTTGGAAGCCCATAGAGGGCTACGGTGAAAAAGGAAATATCCTCAGATGAAATCTGGAAAGAAGCTTTCTGAGAAACTGCTCTGTGATGTGTGAATTCCACTCACAGAGTTACATCTGTATTTCGTGGTTATCTTTGCTAGCCTTATTTCTGTGGAATGTGAGAACAGATATTTCGGATCCCTTTGAAGACTATAGGGCCAAAGGAAATATCCTCCGATAACAAAGAGAAAGAAGCTTTCTGAGAAACTTCTCTGTGTTCTGTGAAATCATCTCACAGAGTTACAGCTTTCCCCTCAAGAGGCCTTTCGCTAAGACAGTTCTTGTGGGAATTGGCAAAGGGATAGTTGGAAACGCATAGACCTATGGTGAAAAAGGAAATATCCTCAGATGAAATCTGAAAAGAAGCTTTCTGAGAAACTGCTTAGTGTTCTCTTAATTCATCTCACAGAGTTACATCTGTATTTCGTGGATCTCTTTGCTAGCCTTATTTCTGTGGAATCTGAGAACAGATATTTCGGATCCCTTTGAAGATTATAGGGCCAAAGGAAATATAATCCGATAACAAAGAGAAAGAAGCTTTCTGAGAAACTTCTTTGTGTTCTGTGAAGTCATCTCACAGAGTTACAGCTTTCCCCTCAAGAAGCCTTTCGCTAAGACAGTTCTTGTGGAATTGGCAAAGGGATATTTGGAAGCCCATAGAGGGCTAAGGTGAAAAAGGAAATAACCTCAGATGAAATCTGGAAAGAAGCTTTCTGAGAAACTGCTTAGTGTTCTGTTAATTCATCTCACAGAGTTACATCTGTATTTCGTGGATCTCTTTGCTAGCCTTATTTCTGTGGAATCTGAGAACAGATATTTCGGATCACTTTGAAGACTATAGGGCCAAAGGAAATATCCTCCGATAACAAAGAGAAAGAAGCTTTCTGAGAAACTTCTTTGTGTTCTGTGAAATCATCTCACAGAGTTACAGCTTTCACCTCAAGAAGCCTTTCGCTAAGACAGTTCTTGTGGAATTGACAAAGGGATATTTGGAAGCCCTTAGAGGCCTTTGGTGAAAAAGGAAATATCCTCAGATGAAATCTGGAAAGAAGCTTTCTGAGAAACTGCTTAGTGTTCTGTTAATTCGTCTCACAGAGTTACATCTGTATTTCGTGGATCACTTTGCTAGCCTTATTTCTGTGGAATCTGAGAACAGATATTTTGGATCCCTTTGAAGACTATGGGGCCAAAGGAAATATCCTCCGATAACAAAGAGAAAGAAGCTTTCTGAGAAACTTCTTTGTGTTCTGTGAAATCATGTCACAGAGTTACAGCTTTCCCCTCAAGAAGCCTTTCGCTAAGACAGTTCTTGTGGAATTGGCAAAGTGATATTTGGAAGCCCATAGAGGGCTATGGTGAAAAAGGAAATATCCTCAGATGAAATCTGGAAAGAAGCTTTCTGAGAAACTGCTCTGTGATGTGTGACTTCCACTCACAGAGTTACATCTGTATTTCGTGGATCTCTTTGCTAGCCTTATTTCTATGGAATCTGAGAACAGATATTTCGGATCCCTTTGAAGACTATAGGGCCAAAGGAAATATCCCCCGATAACAAAGAGAAGGAAGCTTTCTGAGAAACTTCTTTGTGTTCTGTGAAATCATCTCACAGAGTTACAGCTTTCCCCTCAAGAAGCCTTTCGGTAAACAGTTCTTGTTGCATTGGCAAAGTGATATTTGGAAGCCCATAGAGGGCTATGGTGAAAAAGGAAATATCCTCAGATGAAATCTGGAAAGAAGCTTTCTGAGAAAGTGCTTTGTGTTGTGTTATTTCATCTCACAGAGTTACATCTGTATTTCGTGGATCTCTTTGCTAGCCTTATTTCTGTGGAATCTGAGAACAGATATTTCGGATCCCTTTGAAGACTATAGGGCCAAAGGAAATATCCTCCGATAACAAAGAGAAAGAAGCTTTCTGAGAAACTTCTTTGTGTTCTGTGAAATCATCTAACAGAGATACAGCTTTCCCCTCAAGAAGCCTTTCGCTAAGACAGTTCTTGTGGAATTGGCAGAGTGATATTTGGAAGCCCATAGAGGGCTATGGTGGAAAAGGAAATATCCTCAGATGCAATCTGGAAAGAAGCTTTCTGAGAAACTGCTCTGTCATGTGTGACGTCCACTCACAGAGTTACATCTGTATTTCGTGGATCTCTTTGCTAGCCTTATTTCTGTGGAATCTGAGAACAGATAATTCGGATCCCTTGAAGACTACAGGGCCAAAGGAAATATCCTCGGATAACAAAGAGAAAGAAGCTTTCTGAGAAACTTCTTTGTGTTCTGTGAAATCATCTCACAGAGTTACAGCTTTCCCCTCAAGAAGCCTTTCGCTAAGACAGTTCTTGGGGAATTCGCAAAGGGATATTTGGAAGCCCATAGAGGCCTACGGTGAAAAAGGAAATATCCTCAGATGAAATCTGGAAAGAAGTTTCTGAGAAACTGCTCTGTCATGTGTGACGTCCACTCACAGAGTTACATCTGTATTTCGTGGATCTCTTTGCTAGCCTTATTTCTGTGGAATCTGAGAACAGATATTTCGGATCCCTTTGAAGACTATAGGGCCAAAGGAAATATCCTCCGATAACAAAGAGAAAGAAGCTTTCGGAGAAACTTCTTTGTGTTCTGTGAAATCATCTCACAGAGTTACAGCTTTCCCTTCAAGAAGCCTTTCGCTAAGTCAGTTCTTGTGGAATAGGCAAAGGGATATTTGGAAGCCCATAGAGGCCTATGGTGAAAAAGGAAATATCCTCAGATGAAATCTGGAAAGAAGCTTTCTGAGAAACTGCTTAGTGTTCTGTTAATTCATCTCACAGAGTTACATCTGTATTTCGTGGATCTCTTTGCTAGCCTTATTTCTGTGGAATCTGAGAACAGATATTTCGGAACCCTTTGAAGAATATAGGGCCAAAGGAAATATCCTCCCATAACAAAGAGAAAGAAGCTTTCTGAGACACTTCTTTGTGTTCTGTGAAATCATCTCACAGTGTTACAGGTTTCCGCTCAAGAAACCTTTCGCTAAGACAGTTCTTGTGGAATAGGCAAAGGGATATTTGGAATCCCATAGAGTGCTATGGTGAAAAAGGAAATATCCTCAGATGAAATCTGGAAAGAAGCTTTCTGAGAAACTGCTTAGTGTTCTGTTAATTCATCTCACAGAGTTACATCTGTATTTCGTGGATCTCTTTGCTAGCATTATTTCTGTGGAATCTGAGAACAGATATTTCGGATCCCTTTGAAGACTATAGGGCCTAAGGAAATATCCTCCGATAACAAAGAGAAAGAAGCTTTCTGAGAAACTTCTTTGTGTTCTGTGAAATCATCTCACAGAGTTACAGCTTTCCCCTCAAGAAGCCTTTCGCTAAGACAGTTCTTGTGGAATTGGCAAAGTGATATTTGGAAGCCCACAGAGGGCTATGGTGAAAAAGGAAATATCTTCAGATGAAATCTGGAAAGAAGCTGTCTGAGAAAGTGCTTAGTGCTGTGTTAATTCATCTCACAGAGTTACATCTGTATTTCGTGGATCTCGAGGATCTCTTTGCTAGACTTATTTCTGTGGAATCTGAGAACAGATATTTCAGATCACTTTGAAGACTATAGGGCCAAAGGAAATGTTCTCCGATAACAAAGAGAAAGAAGCTTTCTGGGAAACTTCTTTGTGTTCTGTGAAATCATCTCACAGAGTTACAGCTTTCCCCTCAAGAATCCTCTCGCTAAACAGTTCTTGTGGAATTGGCAAAGTGATATTTGGAAGCCCATAGAGGCCTACGGTGAAAAAGGAAATATCCTCAGATGAAATCTGGAAAGAAGCTTTCTGAGAAAATGCTTAGTGTTGTGTTAATTCATCTCACAGAGTTACATCTGTATTTCTTGGATCTCTTTGCTAGCCTTATTTCTGTGGAACATGAGAACAGATATTTCGGATCCCTTTGAAGACTATAGGGCCAAAGGAAATATCCTCCCATAACAAAGAGAAAGAAGCTTTCTGAGAAACATCTTTGTGTTCTGTGAAATCATCTCACAGAGTTACAGCTTTCCTCTCAAGAAGCCTTTCGCTAAGACAGTTTTTGTGGAATTGGCAAAGTGATATTTGGAAGCCCATAGAAGGCTATGGTGAAAAAGGAAATATCCTCAGATGAAATCTGGAAAGAAGCTTTCTGAGAAACTTCTTAGTGTTCTGTTAATTCATCTCACAGAGTTACATCTGTATTTCGTGGATCTCTTTGCTAGCCTTATTTCTGTGGAATCTGAGAACAGATATTTCGGTTCCCTTTGAAGACTATAGGGCCAAAGAGAATATCCTCCGATAACAAAGAGAAGGAAGCTTTCTGAGAAACTTCTTTGTGTTCTGTGAAATCATCTCACAGAGTTAGAGCTTTCCCCTCCAGAAGCCTTTCGCTAAGACAGTTCTTGTGGAATGGGCAAAGTGATATTTGGAAGCCCTTAGAGGCCTATGGTGGAAAAGGAAATATCCTCAGATGCAATCTGGAAAGAAGCTTTCTGAGAAACTGCTCTGTCATGTGTGACGTCCACTCACAGAGTTACATCTGTATTTCGTGGATCTCTTTGCTAGCCTTATTTCTGTGGAATCTGAGAACAGATAATTCGGATCCCTTGAAGACTACAGGGCCAAAGGAAATATCCTCGGATAACAAAGAGAAAGAAGCTTTCTGAGAAACTTCTTTGTGTTCTGTGAAATCATCTCACAGAGTTACAGCTTTCCCCTCAAGAAGCCTTTCGCTAAGACAGTTCTTGTGGAATTCGCAAAGGGATATTTGGAAGCCCATAGAGGCCTACGGTGAAAAAGGAAATATCCTCAGATGAAATCTGGAAAGAAGTTTCTGAGAAACTGCTCTGTCATGTGTGACGTCCACTCACAGAGTTACATCTGTATTTCGTGGATCTCTTTGCTAGCCTTATTTCTGTGGAATCTGAGAACAGATATTTCGGATCCCTTTGAAGACTATAGGGCCAAAGGAAATATCCTCCGATAACAAAGAGAAAGAAGCTTTCGGAGAAACTTCTTTGTGTTCTGTGAAATCATCTCACAGAGTTACAGCTTTCCCTTCAAGAAGCCTTTCGCTAAGTCAGTTCTTGTGGAATAGGCAAAGGGATATTTGGAAGCCCATAGAGGCCTATGGTGAAAAAGGAAATATCCTCAGATGAAATCTGGAAAGAAGCTTTCTGAGAAACTGCTTAGTGTTCTGTTAATTCATCTCACAGAGTTACATCTGTATTTCGTGGATCTCTTTGCTAGCCTTATTTCTGTGGAATCTGAGAACAGATATTTCGGAACCCTTTGAAGAATATAGGGCCAAAGGAAATATCCTCCCATAACAAAGAGAAAGAAGCTTTCTGAGACACTTCTTTGTGTTCTGTGAAATCATCTCACAGTGTTACAGGTTTCCGCTCAAGAAACCTTTCGCTAAGACAGTTCTTGTGGAATAGGCAAAGGGATATTTGGAATCCCATAGAGTGCTATGGTGAAAAAGGAAATATCCTCAGATGAAATCTGGAAAGAAGCTTTCTGAGAAACTGCTTAGTGTTCTGTTAATTCATCACACAGAGTTACATCTGCATTTCGTGGATCTCTTTGCTAGCATTATTTCTGTGGAATCTGAGAACAGATATTTCGGATCCCTTTGAAGACTATAGGGCCAAAGGAAATATCCTCCGATAACAAAGAGAAAGAAGCTTTCTGAGAAACTTCTCTGTGTTCTGTGAAATCATCTCACAGAGTTACAGCTTTCCCCTCAAGAAGCCTTTCGCTAAGACAGTTCTTGTGGAATTGGCAAAGTGATATTTGGAAGCCCACAGAGGGCTATGGTGAAAAAGGAAATATCTTCAGATGAAATCTGGAAAGAAGCTGTCTGAGAAAGTGCTTAGTGCTGTGTTAATTCATCTCACAGAGTTACATCTGTATTTCGTTAATCTCGAGGATCTCTTTGCTAGACTTATTTCTGTGGAATCTGAGAACAGATATTTCAGATCACTTTGAAGACTATAGGGCCAAAGGAAATGTTCTCCGATAACAAAGAGAAAGAAGCTTTCTGGGAAACTTCTTTGTGTTCTGTGAAATCATCTCACAGAGTTACAGCTTTCCCCTCAAGAATCCTCTCGCTAAACAGTTCTTGTGGAATTGGCAAAGTGATATTTGGAAGCCCATAGAGGCCTACGGTGAAAAAGGAAATATCCTCAGATGAAATCTGGAAAGAAGCTTTCTGAGAAAATGCTTAGTGTTGTGTTAATTCATCTCACAGAGTTACATCTTTATTTCTTGGATCTCTTTGCTAGCCTTATTTCTGTGGAACATGAGAACAGATATTTCGGATCCCTTTGAAGACTATAGGGCCAAAGGAAATATCCTCCCATAACAAAGAGAAAGAAGCTTTCTGAGAAACATCTTTGTGTTCTGTGAAATCATCTCACAGAGTTACAGCTTTCCTCTCAAGAAGCCTTTCGCTAAGACAGTTCTTGTGGAATTGGCAAAGTGATATTTGGAAGCCCATAGAAGGCTATGGTGAAAAAGGAAATATCCTCAGATGAAATCTGGAAAGAAGCTTTCTGAGAAACTTCTTAGTGTTCTGTTAATTCATCTCACAGAGTTACATCTGTATTTCGTGGATCTCTTTGCTAGCCTTATTTCTGTGGAATCTGAGAACAGATATTTCGGTTCCTTTTGAAGACTATAGGGCCAAAGAGAATATCCTCCGATAACAAAGAGAAGGAAGCTTTCTGAGAAACTTCTTTGTGTTCTGTGAAATCATCTCACAGAGTTAGAGCTTTCCCCTCCAGAAGCCTTTCGCTAAGACAGTTCTTGTGGAATGGGCAAAGTGATATTTGGAAGCCCTTAGAGGCCTATGGTGAAAAAGGAAATATCCTCAGATGAAATCTGGAAAGAAGCTTTCTGAGAAACTGCTCTGTGATGTGTGACTTCCACTCACAGAGTTACATCTGTATTTCGTGGATCTGTTTGCTAGCCTTATTTCTGTGGAATCTGAGAACAGATATTTCGGATCCCTTTGAAGACTGTAGGGCCAAAGGAAATATCCTCCGATGAAAAAGAGAAAGAAGCTTTCTGAGAAACTTCTTTGTGTTCTGTGAAATCATCTCACAGAGTTACAGCTTTCCCCTCAAGAAGCCTTCCGCTAAGACAGTTCTTGTGGAATTGGCAAAGTGATATTTGGAAGCCCTTAGAGGGCTATGGTGAAAAAGGAAATATCCTCAGATGAAATCTGGAAAGAAGCTTTCTGAGAAACTGCTCTGTGATGTCTGACTTCCACTCACAGAGTTACATCTGTATTTCGTGGATCTCTTTGCTAGCCTTATTTGTGTGAAATCTGAGAACAGATATTTCGGATCCCTTTGAAGACTATAGGGCCAAAGGAATTATCCTCCGATAACAAAGAGAAAGAAGCTTTCTGAGAAACTTCTTTGTGTTCTGTGAAATCATCTCACAGAGTTACCACTTTCCCCTAAAGAAGCCTTTCGCTAAGACAGTTCTTGTGGAATTGGCAAAGGGATATTTGGAAGCCCATAGATTCCTACGGTGAAAAAGGAAATATTCTCAGATGAAATCTGGAAAGAAGCTTTCTGAGAAACTGCTCTGTGATGTGTGACTTCCACTCACAGAGTTACATCTGTATTTCGTGGATCTCTTTGCTAGCCTTATTTCTGTGGAATCTGAGAACAGATATTTCGGATCCTTTGAAGACTATAAGGCCAAAGGAAATATCCTCCGATAACAAAGAGAAAGAAGCTTTCGGAGAAACTTCTTTGTGTTCTGTGAAATCATCTCACAGTGTTACAGCTTTCCCCTCAAGAAGCCTTTCGCTAAGACAGTTCTTGTTGAATTGGCAAAGTGATATTTGGAAGCCCATAGAGGGCTATGGTGAAAAAGGAAATATCCTCAGATGAAATCTGGAAAGAAGCTTTCTGAGAAAATGCTTAGTGTTGTGTTAATTCATCTCACAGAGTTACATCTGTATTTCGTGGATCTCTTTGCTAGCCTTATTTCTGTGGAATCTGAGAACAGATATTTCGGATCCCTCTGAAGACTATAGGGCCAAAGGAATTATCCTCCGATAACAAAGAGAAAGAAGCTTTCTGAGAAACTTCTTTGTGTTCTGTGAAATCATCTCACAGAGTTACAGCTTTCCCCTCAAGAAGCCTTTCGCTAAGACAGTTCTTGTGGAATTGGCAAAGTGATATTTGGAAGCCCATAGAGGCCTATGGTGAAAAAGGAAATATTCTCAGATGAAATCTGGAAAGAAGCTTTCTGAGAAACTGCTTAGTGTTCTGTTAATTCATCTCACAGAGTTACATCTGTATTTCGTGGATCTCTTTGCTAGCCTTATTTCTGTGGAATCTGAGAACAGTTATTTCGGATCCTTTTGAAGACTATAGGGCCAAAGGAAATATCCTCCGTTACAAAGAGAAAGAAGATTTCTGAGAAACTTCTTTGTGTTCTGTGAAATCATCTCACAGAGTTAGAGCTTTCCCCTCAAGAAGCCTTTCGCTAAGACAGTTCTTGTGGAATTGGCAAAGTGATATTTGGAAGCCCATAGAGGGCTATGGTGAAAAAGGAAATATCCTCAGATGAAATCTGGAAAGAAGCTTTCTGAGAAACTGCTTAGTGTTCTGTTAATTCATCTCACAGAGTTACATCTGTATTTCGTGGATCTCTTTGCTAGCCTTATTTCTGTGGAATCTGAGAACAGATATTTCGGATCCCTTTGAAGACTATAGGGCCAAAGGAATTATCCTCCGATAACAAAGAGAAAGAAGCTTTCTGAGAAACTTCTTTGTGTTCTGTGAAATCATCTCACAGAGTTACCACTTTCCCCTCAAGAAGCCTTTCGCTAAGACAGTTCTTGTGGAATTGGCAAAGGGATATTTGGAAGCCCATAGATTCCTACGGTGAAAAAGGAAATATTCTCAGATCAAATCTGGAAAGAAGCTTTCTGAGAAACTGCTCTGTGATGTGTGACTTCCACTCACAGAGTTACATCTGTATTTCGTGGATCTCTTTGCTAGCCTTATTTCTGTGGAATCTGAGAACAGATATTTCGGATCCTTTGAAGACTATAAGGCCAAAGGAAATATCCTCCGATAACAAAGAGAAAGAAGCTTTCGGAGAAACTTCTTTGTGTTCTGTGAAATCATCTCACAGTGTTACAGCTTTCCCCTCAAGAAGCCTTTCGCTAAGACAGTTCTTGTGGAATTGGCAAAGGGATATTTGGAAGCCCATAGAGGCCTATGGTTAAAAAGGAAATATCCACAGATGAAATCTGGAAAGAAGCTTTCTGAGACACTGCTTAGTGTTCTGTTAATTCATCTCACAGAGTTACATCTGTATTTCGTGGATCTCTTTGCTAGCCTTATTTCTGTGGAATCTGAGAACAGATATTTCGGATCCCTTTGAAGACTATAGGGCCAAAGGAAATATCCTCCGATAACAAAGAGAAAGAAGCTTTCTGAGAAACTTCCTTGTGTTCTGTGAAATCATCTCACAGAGTTACAGCTTTCCCCTCAAGAAGCCTTTCGCTAAGAAACCTCTGGTGGAATTGGCAAAGTGATATTTGGAAGTCCATAGAGGGCTATGGTGAAACAGGAAATATCCTCAGATGAAATCTGGAAAGAAGCTTTCTGAGAAACTGCTCTGTGATGTGCGACTTCCACTCACAGAGTTACATCTGTATTTCGTGAATCTCTTTGCTAGCCTTATTTCTGTGGAATCTGAGAACAGATAATTCGGATGCCTTTGAAGACTATAGGGCCACAGGAAATATCTTCCGATAACAAAGAGAAAGAAGCTTTCTGAGAAATTTCTTTGTGTTCTGTGAAATCATCTCACAGAGTTACAGCTTCCCTCTCAAGAAGCCTTTCGCTAAGACAGTTCTTGTGGAATTGGCAAAGTGATATTTGGAAGCCCATAGAGGGCTATGGTGAAAAAGGAAATATCCTCAGATGAAATCTGGAAAGAAGCTTTCTGAGAAACTGCTCTGTGATGTGTGACTTCCACTCAAAGAGTTACATCTGTATTTCGTGGATCTCTTTGCTAGCCTTATTTCTGTGGAATCTGAGAACAGATATTTCGGATCCCTTTGAAGACTATAGGGCCAAAGGAAATATCCTCCGATAACAAAGAGAAAGAAGCTTTCTGAGAAACTTCTTTGTGTTCTATGAAATCATCTCACAGAGTTACAGCTTTCCCCTCAAGAAGCCTTTCGCTAAGACAGTTCTTGTGGAATTGGCAAAGGGATATTTGGAAGCCCATAGAAGCCTATGGTGAAAAAGGAAATATCCTCAGATGAAATCTGGAAAGAAGCTTTCTGAGAAACTGCTTAGTGTTCTGTTAATTCATCTGACAGAGTTACATCTGTATTTCGTGGATCTCTTTGCTAGCCTTATTTCTGTGGAATCTGAGAACAGATATTTCGGATCTCTTTGAAGACTATAGGGCCAAAGGAAATATCCTCCGATAACAAAGAGAAAGAAGCTTTCTGAGAAACTTCTTTGTGTTCTGTGAAATCATCTCACAGAGTTACAGCTTTCCCCTCAAGAAGCCTTTCGCTAAGAAACCTGTTGTGGAATTGGCAGTGATATTTGGAAGTCCATAGAGGGCTATGGTGAAACAGGAAATATACACAGATGAAATCTGGAAACAACCTTGCTGAGAAACTGCTCTGTGATGTGTGACTTCCACTCATCGAATTACATCTATATTTCGTGAATCTCTTTGCTAGCCTTATTTCTGTGGAATCTGAGAACAGATATTTCGGATCCCTTTGAAGACATAGGGCCAAAGGAAATATCCTCCGATAACAAAGAGAAAGAAGCTTTCTGAGAAACTTCTTTGTGTTCTGTGAAATCATCTCACAGAGTTACAGCTTTCCTCTCAAGAAGCCTTTCGCTAAGACAGTTCTTGTGGAATTGGCAAAGTGATATTTGGAAGCCCATAGAGGGCTATGGTGAAAAAGGAAATATCCTCAGGTAAAATCTGGAAAGAAGCTTTCTGAGAAACTGCTTAGTGTTCTGTTAATTCATCTCACAGAGTTACATCTGTATTTCGTGGATCTCTTTGCTAGCCTTATTTCTGTGGAATCTGAGAACAGATATTTCGGATCCCTATGACGACTATAGGGCCAAAGGAAATATCCTCCGATAACAAAGAGAAAGAAGCTTTCTGAGAAACTTCTTTGTGTTCTGTGAAATCATCTCACAGAGTTACAGCTTTCCCTTCAAGAAGCCTTTCGCTAAGTCAGTTCTTGTGGAATTGGCAAAGGGATATTTGGAAGCCCATAGAGGCCTATGGTGAAAAAGGAAATATCCTCAGATGAAATCTGGAAAGAAGTTTTCTGAGAAACTGCTTAGTGTTCTGTTAATTCATCTCACAGAGTTACATCCGTATTTCATGGATCTCTTTGCTAGCCTTATTTCTGTGGAATCTGAGAACAGATATTTCGGATCCCTTTGAAGACTATTGGGCCAAAGGAAATATCCTCCGATAACAAAGAGAAAGAAGCTTTCTGAGAAACTTTTTTGTGTTCTGTGAAATCATCTCACAGAGTTACAGCTTTCCCCTCAAGAAGCCTTTCGCTAAGACAGTTCTTGTGGAATTGGCAGAGTGATATTTGGAAGCCCCAAAGGGCTATGGTGGAAAAGGAAATATCCTCAGATGAAATCTGGAAAGAAGCTTTCTGAGAAACTGCTCTGTGATGTGTGACGTCCACTCACAGAGTTACATCTGTATTTCGTGGATCTCTTTGCTAGCCTTATTTCTGTGGAATCTGAGAACAGATATTTCGGATCCCTTTGAAAACTATAGGGCCAAAGGAAATATCCTCCGATAACAAAGAGAAAGAAGCTTTCTGAGAAACTTCTTTGTGTTCTGTGAAATCATCTCACAGAGTTACAGCTTTCACCTCAAGAAGCCTTTCGCTAAGACAGTTCTTGTAGAATTGACAAAGGGATATTTGGAAGACCATAGAGGCCTATGGTGAAAAAGGAAATATCCTCAGATGAAATCTGGAAAGAAGCTTTCTAAGAAACTGCTTAGTGTACTGTTAATTCGTCTCACAGAGTTACATCTGTATTTCGTGGATCACTTTGCTAGCCTTATTTCTGTGGAATCTGAGAACAGATATTTTGGATCCCTTTGAAGACTATGGGGCCAAAGGAAATATCCTCCGATAACAAAGAGAAAGAAGCTTTCTGAGAAACATCTTTGTGTTCTGTGAAATCATCTCACAGAGTTACAGCTTTCCCCTCAAGAAGCCTTTCGCTAAGACAGTTCTTGTGGAATTGGCAAAGGGATATTTGGAAGCCCCTAGAGGGCTACGGTGAAAAAGGAAATATCCTCAGATGAAATCTGGAAAGAAGCTTTCTGAGAAAGTGCTTAGTGTTGTGTTAATTCATCTCACAGAGTTACATCTGTATTTCGTGGATCTCTTTGCTAGCCTTATTTCTGTGGAATCTGAGAACAGATATTTCGGATCCCTTTGAAGACTATAGGGCCAAAGGAAATATCCTCCGATAACAAAGAGAAAGAAGCTTTCTGAGAAACTTCTTTGTGTTCTGTGAAATCATCTCACAGAGATACAGCTTTCCCCTCAAGAATCCTTTCGCTAAGACAGTTGTTGTGGAATTGGCAGAGTGATATTTGTAAGCTCATAGAGGGCTACGGTGGAAAAGGAAATATCCTCAGATGAAATCTGGAAAGAAGCTTTCTGAGAAACTGCTCTGTGATGTGTGACTTCCACTCACAGAGTTACATCTGTATTTCGGGGATCTCTTTGCTAGCCTTATTTCTGTGGAATCTGAGAACAGATATTTCGGATCCCTTTGAAGACTATAGGGCCAAAGGAAATATCCTCCGATAACAAAGAGAAAGAAGCTTTCGGAGAAACTTCTTTGTGTTCTGTGAAATCATCTCACAGAGTTACAGCTTTCCCTTCAAGAAGCCTTTCGCTAAGACAGTTCTTGTGGAATTGGCAAAGTGATATTTGGAAGCCCATAGAAGGCTATGGTGAAAAAGGAAATATCCTCAGATGAAATCTGGAAAGAAGCTTTCTGAGAAACTGCTTACTGTTCTGTTAATTCATCTCACAGAGTTACATCTGTATTTCGTGGATCTCTTTGCTAGCCTTATTTCTGTGGAATCTGAGAACAGATATTTCGGATCCCTTTGAAGACTATAGGGCCAAAGGAAATATCCTCCGATAACAAAGAGAAAGAAGCTTTCTGAGAAACTTCTTTGTGTTCTGTGAAATCATCTCACAGTGTTACAGCTTTCCCCTCAAGAAGCCTTTCGCTAAACAGTTCTTGTTGAATTGGCAAAGTGATATTTGGAAGCCCATAGAGGGCTATGGTGAAAAAGGAAATATCCTCAGATGAAATCTGGAAAGAAGCTATCTGAGAAACTGCTCTGTCATGTATGACGTCCACTCACAGAGTTACATCTGTATTTCGTGGATCTCTTTGCTAGCCTTATTTCTGTGGAATCTGAGAACAGATATTTCGGATCCCTTTGAAGACTATAGGGCCAAAGGAAATATCCTCCGATAACAAAGAGAAAGAAGCTTTCTGAGAAACTTCTTTGTGTTCTGTGAAATCATCTCACAGAGTTACAGCTTTCCCCTCAAGAAGCCTTTCGCTAAGACAGTTCTTGTGGAATTGGCAAAGTGATATTTGGAAGCCCATAGAGGGCTATGGTGAAAAAGGAAATATCCTCAGATGAAATCTGGAAAGAAGCTTTCTGAGAAACTGCTTAGTGTTGTGTTAATTCATCTCACAGAGTTACATCTGTATTTCGTGGATCTCTTTGCTAGCCTTATTTCTGTGGAATCTGAGAACAGATATTTCGGATCCCTTTGAAGACTATAGGGCCAAAGGAAATATCCTCCGATAAAAAGAGAAAGAAGCTTTCTGAGAAACTTCTTTGTGTTCTGTGAAGTCATGTCACAGAGCTACAGCTTTTACCTCAAGAAGACTTTCGCTAAGACAGTTTTTGTGGAATTGGCAAAGGGATATTTGGAAGCCCATAGAGGCCTATGGTGAAAAAGGAAATATCCTCAGATGAAATCTGGAAAGAAGCTTTCTGAGAAACTGCTTAGTGTTCTGTTAATTCATCTCACAGAGTTACATCTGTATTTCGTGGATCTCTTTGCTAGCCTTATTTCTGTGGAATCTGAGAACAGATATTTCTCATCCCTTTGAAGAATATAGGGCCAAAGGAAATATCCTCCCATAACAAAGAGAAAGAAGCTTTCTGAGACACTTCTTTGTGTTCTGTGAAATCATCTCACAGAGTTACAGGTTTCCCCTCAAGAAGCCTTTCGCTAAGACAGTTCTTGTGGAATTGGCAAAGTGATATTTGGAAGCCCACAGAGGGCTATGGTTGAAAAGGAAATATCCTCAGATGAAATCTGGAAAGAAGCTTTCTGAGAAACTGCTCTGTGATGTGTGACGTCCACTCACAGAGTTACATCTGTATTTCGTGGATCTCTTTGCTAGCCTTATTTCTGTGGAATCTGAGAACAGATATTTCGGATCCCTTTGAAGACTATAGGGCCAAAGGAAATATCCTCCGATAACAAAGAGAAAGAAACTTTCTGAGAAACTTCTTTGTATTCTGTGTAATCATCTCACAGAGTTACAGCTTTTCCCTCAAGAAGCCTTTCGCTAAGACAGTTCTTGTGGAATTGGCAAAGGGATATTTGGAAGCCCCTAGAGGCCTATGGTGAAAAAGGAAATATCCTCAGATGAATTGTGGAAAGAAGCTTTCTGAGAAACTGCTCTGTGATGTGTGACGTCCACTCTCAGATTTACATCTGTATTTCGTGGATCTCTTTGCTAGCCTTATTTCTGTGGAATCTGAGAACAGATATTTCGGATCCCTTTGAAGACTATAGGGCCAATGGATATATCCTCGGATAACAAAGAGAAAGAAGCTTTCTGGGAAACTTCTTTGTGTTCTGTGAAATCATCTCACAGTGTTACAGCTTTCCCCTCAAGAAGCCTTTCGCTAAGACAGTTCTTGTGGAATTGGCAAAGTGATATTTGGAAGCCCATACAGGGCTATTTTGAAAAAAGAAATATCCTCAGATGAAATCTGGAAAGAAGCTTTCTGAGAAACTGCTTAGTGTTCTGTTAATTCATCTCACAGAGTTACATCTGTATTTCGTGGATCTCTTTGCTAGCCTTATTTCTGTGGAATCTGAGAACAGATAATTCGGATCCCTTTGAAGACTACAGGGCCAAAGGAAATATCCTCGGATAACAAAGAGAAAGAAGCTTTCTGAGAAACTTCTTTGTGTTCTGTGAAATCATCTCACAGAGATACAGCTTTCCCCTCAAGAAGCCTTTCGCGAAGACAGTTCTTGTGGAATTGGCAGAGAGATATTTGGAAGCCCATAGAGGGCTATGGTGGAAAATGAAATATCCTCAGATGAAATCTGGAAAGAAGCTTTCTGAGAAACTGCTCTGTGATGTGTGAGGTCCACTCACAGCATTACATCTGTATTTCGTGGATCTCTTTGCTAGCCTTATTTCTGTGGAATCTGAGAACAGATATTTCGGATCCCTTCGAAGACTATAGGGCCAAAGGAAATATCCTCCGATAACAAAGAGAAAGAAGCTTTCGGAGAAACTTCTTTGTGTTTTGTGAAATCATCTCACAGAGTTACAGCTTTCCCCTCAAGAAGCCTTTCGCTAGGACAGTTCTTGTGGAATTGGCAAAGTGATATTTGGAAGCCCAAAGAGGGCTACGGTGAAAAAGGAAATATCCTCAGATGAAATCTGGAAAGAAGCTTTCTGAGAAACTGCTCTGTGATGTGTGACGTCCACTCACAGAGTTACATCTGTATTTCGTGGATCTCTTTGGTAGCCTTATTTCTGTGGAATCTGAGAACAGATATTTCGGATCCCTTTGAAGACTATAGAGCCAAAGGAAATATCCTCCGATAACAAAGAGAAAGAAGCTGTCTGAGAAACTTCTTTGTGTTCCGTGAAATCATCTCACAGAGTTACAGCTTTCCCCTCTAGAAGCCTTTCGCTAAGACACTTCTTTTGGAATTGGAAAAGGGATATTTGGAAGCCCATAGAGGCCTATGGTGAAAAAGGAAATATCCTCAGATGAAATGTGGAAAGAAGCTTTCTGAGAAACTGCTCTGTGATGTGTGACTTCCACTCACAGAGTTACATCTGTATTTCGTGGATCTCTTTGCTAGCCTTATTTCTATGGAATCTGAGAACAGATATTTCGGATCCCTTTGAAGACTATCGGGCCAAAGGAAATATCCTCCGATAACAAAGAGAAAGAAGCTTTCTGAGAAACTTCTTTGTGTTCTGTGAAATCATCTCACAGAGTTACAGCTTTCCCCACAAGAAGCCTTTCGCTAAGACAGTTCTTGTGGAATTGACAAAGGGATATTTGGAATCCCATAGAGGCATATGGTGAAAAAGGAAATATCCTCAGAAGAAATCTGGAAAGAAGCTTTCTGAGAAACTGCTTAATGTTCTGTTAATTCGTCTCACAGAGTTACATCTGTATTTCGTGGATCACTTTGGTAGCCTTATTTCTGTGGAATCTGAGAACAGATATTTCGGATCCCTTGAAGACTATAGGGCCAAAGGAAATATCCTCCCATAACAAAGAGAAAGAAGCTTTCTGAGAAACTTCTTTGTGTTCTGTGAAATCATCTCACAGAGTTACAGCTTTCCCCTCAAGAAGCCTTTCGCTAAGACAGTTCTTGTGGAATTGGCAAACGGATATTTGGAAGCCCATAGAGGGCTATGGTGAAAAAGGAAATATCCTCAGGTGAAATCTGGAAAGAAGCTTTCTGAGAAACTGCTCTGTGATGTGTGACGTCCACTCACAGAGTTACATCTGTATTTCGTGGATCTCTTTGCTAGCCTTATTTCTGTGGAATCTGAGAACAGATATTTCGGATCCCTTTGAAGACTATAGGGCCAAAGGAAATATCCTCCGATAACAAAGAGAAAGAAGCTTTCGGAGAAACTTCTTTGTGTTCTGTGAAATCATCTCACAGAGTTACAGCTTTCCCTTCAAGAAGCCTTTCGCTAAGACAGTTCTTGTGGAATTGGCAAAGTGATATTTGGAAGCCCATAGAAGGCTATGGTGAAAAAGGAAATATCCTCAGATGAAATCTGGAAAGAAGCTTTCTGAGAAACTACTTAGTGTTCTGTTAATTCATCTCACAGAGTTACATCTGTATTTCGTGGATCTCTTTGCTAGCCTTATTTCTGTGGAATCTGAGAACAGATATTTCGGATCCCTTTGAAAACTATAGGGCCAAAGGAAATATCCTCCGATAACAAAGAGAAAGAAGCTTTCTGAGAAACTTCTTTGTGTTCTGTGAAATCATCTCACAGTGTTACAGCTTTCCCCTCAAGAAGCCTTTCGCTGAACAGTTCTTGTTGAATTGGCAAAGTGATATTTGGAAGCCCATAGAGGGCTATGGTGAAAAAGGAAATATCCTCAGATGAAATCTGGAAAGAAGCTTTCTGAGAAACTGCTCTGTCATGTATGACGTCCACTCACAGAGTTACATCTGTATTTCGTGGATCTCTTTGCTAGCCTTATTTCTGTGGAATCTGAAAACAGATATTTCGGATCCCTTTGAAGACTATAGGGCCAAAGGAAATATCCTCCCATAACAAAGAGAAAGAAGCTTTCTGAGACACTTCTTTGTGTTCTGTGAAATCATCTCACAGAGTTACAGGTTTCCCGTCAAGAAGCCTTTCGCTAAGACAGTTCTTGTGGAATTGGAAAAGTGATATTTGGAAGCCCATAGAGGGCTATGGTTGAAAAGAAAATATCCTCAGATGAAATCTGGAAAGAAGCTTTCTGAGAAACTGCTCTGTGATGTGTGACGTCCACTCACAGAGTTACATCTGTATTTCGTGGATCTCTTTGCTAGCCTTATTTCTGTGGAATCTGAGAACAGATATTTCGGATCCCTTTGAAGACTATAGGGCCAAAGGAAATATCCTCCGATAACAAAGAGAAAGAAACTTTCTGAGAAACTTCTTTGTATTCTGTGTAATCATCTCACAGAGTTACAGCTTTTCCCTCAAGAAGCCTTTCGCTAAGACAGTTCTTGTGGAATTGGAAAAGGGATATTTGGAAGCCCCTAGAGGCCAATGGTGAAAAAGGAAATATCCTCAGATGAATTGTGTAAAGAAGCTTTCTGAGAAACTGCTCTGTGATGTGTGACGTCCACTCTCAGATTTACATCTGTATTTCGTGGATCTCTTTGCTAGCCTTATTTCTGTGGAATCTGAGAACAGATATTTCGGATCCCTTTGAAGACTATAGGGCCAATGGATATATCCTCGGATAACAAAGAGAAAGAAGCTTTCTGGGAAACTTCTTTGTGTTCTGTGAAATCATCTCACAGTGTTACAGCTTTCCCCTCAAGAAGCCTTTCGCTAAGACAGTTCTTGTGGAATTGGCAAAGTGATATTTGGAAGCCCATACAGGGCTATTTTGAAAAAAGAAATATCCTCAGATGAAATCTGGAAAGAAGCTTTCTGAGAAACTGCTTAGTGTTCTGTTAATTCATCTCACAGAGTTACATCTGTATTTCGTGGATCTATTTGCTAGCCTTATTTCTGTGGAATATGAGAACAGATAACTCAGATCCCTTTGAAGACTACAGGGCCAAAGGAAATATCCTCGGATAACAAAGAGAAAGAAGCTTTCTGAGAAACTTCTTTGTGTTCTGTGAAATCATCTCACAGAGATACAGCTTTCCCCTCAAGAAGCCTTTCGCGAAGACAGTTCTTGTGGAATTGGCAGAGAGATATTTGGAAGCCCATAGAGGGCTATGGTGGAAAATGAAATATCCTCAGATGAAATCTGGAAAGAAGCTTTCTGAGAAACTGCTCTGTGATGTGTGAGGTCCACAAACAGCGTTACATCTGTATTCCGTGGATCTCTTTGCTAGCCTTATTTCTGTGGAATCTGAGAACAGATATTTCGGATCCCTTCGAAGACTATAGGGCCAAAGGAAATATCCTCCGATAACAAAGAGAAAGAAGCTTTCAGAGAAACTTCTTTGTGTTCTGTGAAATCTTCTCACAGAGTTACAGCTTTCCCCTCAAGAAGCCTTTCGCTAGGACAGTTCTTGTGGAATTGGCAAAGTGATATTTGGAAGCCCAAAGAGGGCTACGGTGAAAAAGGAAATATCCTCAGATGAAATCTGGAAAGAAGCTTTCTGAGAAACTGCTCTGTGATGTGTGACGTCCACTCACAGAGTTACATCTGTATTTCGTGGATCTCTTTGCTAGCCTTATTTCTGTGGAATCTGAGAACAGATATTTCGGATCCCTTTTGAAGACTATAGGGCCAAAGGAAATATCCTCCGATAACAAAGAGAAAGAAGCTGTCTGAGAAACTTCTTTGTGTTCCGTGAAATCATCTCACAGAGTTACAGCTTTTCCCTCAAGAAGCCTTTCGCTAAGACAGTTCTTTTGGAATTGGCAAAGGGATATTTGGAAGCCCATAGAGGCCTATGGTGAAAAAGGAAATATCCTCAGATGAAATCTGGAAAGAAGCTTTCTGAGAAACTGCTTAGTGTTCTGTTAATTCATCTCACAGAGTTACATCTGTATTTCGTGGATCTCTTTGCTAGCCTTATTTCTGTGGAATCTGAGAACAGATATTTCGGATCCCTTTGAAGACTATAGGGCCAAAGGAAATATCCTCCGATAACAAAGAGAAAGAAGCTTTCTGAGAAACTTCTTTGTGTTCTGTGAAATCATCTCACAGTGTTACAGCTTTCCCCTCAAGAAGCCTTTCGCTAAACAGTTCTTGTTGAATTGGCAAAGTGATATTTGGAAGCCCATAGAGGGCTATGGTGAAAAAGGAAATATCCTCAGATGAAATCTGGAAAGAAGCTATCTGAGAAACTGCTCTGTCATGTATGACGTCCACTCACAGAGTTACATCTGTATTTCGTGGATCTCTTTGCTAGCCTTATTTCTGTGGAATCTGAGAACAGATATTTCGGATCCCTTTGAAGACTATAGGGCCAAAGGAAATATCCTCCGATAACAAAGAGAAAGAAGCTTTCTGAGAAACTTCTTTGTGTTCTGTGAAATCATCTCACAGAGTTACAGCTTTCCCCTCAAGAAGCCTTTCGCTAAGACAGTTCTTGTGGAATTGGCAAAGTGATATTTGGAAGCCCATAGAGGGCTATGGTGAAAAAGGAAATATCCTCAGATGAAATCTGGAAAGAAGCTTTCTGAGAAACTGCTTAGTGTTGTGTTAATTCATCTCACAGAGTTACATCTGTATTTCGTGGATCTCTTTGCTAGCCTTATTTCTGTGGAATCTGAGAACAGATATTTCGGATCCCTTTGAAGACTATAGGGCCAAAGGAAATATCCTCCGATAAAAAGAGAAAGAAGCTTTCTGAGAAACTTCTTTGTGTTCTGTGAAGTCATGTCACAGAGCTACAGCTTTTACCTCAAGAAGACTTTCGCTAAGACAGTTTTTGTGGAATTGGCAAAGGGATATTTGGAAGCCCATAGAGGCCTATGGTGAAAAAGGAAATATCCTCAGATGAAATCTGGAAAGAAGCTTTCTGAGAAACTGCTTAGTGTTCTGTTAATTCATCTCACAGAGTTACATCTGTATTTCGTGGATCTCTTTGCTAGCCTTATTTCTGTGGAATCTGAGAACAGATATTTCTCATCCCTTTGAAGAATATAGGGCCAAAGGAAATATCCTCCCATAACAAAGAGAAAGAAGCTTTCTGAGACACTTCTTTGTGTTCTGTGAAATCATCTCACAGAGTTACAGGTTTCCCCTCAAGAAGCCTTTCGCTAAGACAGTTCTTGTGGAATTGGCAAAGTGATATTTGGAAGCCCACAGAGGGCTATGGTTGAAAAGGAAATATCCTCAGATGAAATCTGGAAAGAAGCTTTCTGAGAAACTGCTCTGTGATGTGTGACGTCCACTCACAGAGTTACATCTGTATTTCGTGGATCTCTTTGCTAGCCTTATTTCTGTGGAATCTGAGAACAGATATTTCGGATCCCTTTGAAGACTATAGGGCCAAAGGAAATATCCTCCGATAACAAAGAGAAAGAAACTTTCTGAGAAACTTCTTTGTATTCTGTGTAATCATCTCACAGAGTTACAGCTTTTCCCTCAAGAAGCCTTTCGCTAAGACAGTTCTTGTGGAATTGGCAAAGGGATATTTGGAAGCCCCTAGAGGCCTATGGTGAAAAAGGAAATATCCTCAGATGAATTGTGGAAAGAAGCTTTCTGAGAAACTGCTCTGTGATGTGTGACGTCCACTCTCAGATTTACATCTGTATTTCGTGGATCTCTTTGCTAGCCTTATTTCTGTGGAATCTGAGAACAGATATTTCGGATCCCTTTGAAGACTATAGGGCCAATGGATATATCCTCGGATAACAAAGAGAAAGAAGCTTTCTGGGAAACTTCTTTGTGTTCTGTGAAATCATCTCACAGTGTTACAGCTTTCCCCTCAAGAAGCCTTTCGCTAAGACAGTTCTTGTGGAATTGGCAAAGTGATATTTGGAAGCCCATACAGGGCTATTTTGAAAAAAGAAATATCCTCAGATGAAATCTGGAAAGAAGCTTTCTGAGAAACTGCTTAGTGTTCTGTTAATTCATCTCACAGAGTTACATCTGTATTTCGTGGATCTCTTTGCTAGCCTTATTTCTGTGGAATCTGAGAACAGATAATTCGGATCCCTTTGAAGACTACAGGGCCAAAGGAAATATCCTCGGATAACAAAGAGAAAGAAGCTTTCTGAGAAACTTCTTTGTGTTCTGTGAAATCATCTCACAGAGATACAGCTTTCCCCTCAAGAAGCCTTTCGCGAAGACAGTTCTTGTGGAATTGGCAGAGAGATATTTGGAAGCCCATAGAGGGCTATGGTGGAAAATGAAATATCCTCAGATGAAATCTGGAAAGAAGCTTTCTGAGAAACTGCTCTGTGATGTGTGAGGTCCACTCACAGCATTACATCTGTATTTCGTGGATCTCTTTGCTAGCCTTATTTCTGTGGAATCTGAGAACAGATATTTCGGATCCCTTCGAAGACTATAGGGCCAAAGGAAATATCCTCCGATAACAAAGAGAAAGAAACTTTCCGAGAAACTTCTTTGTGTTTTGTGAAATCATCTCACAGAGTTACAGCTTTCCCCTCAAGAAGCCTTTCGCTAGGACAGTTCTTGTGGAATTGGCAAAGTGATATTTGGAAGCCCAAAGAGGGCTACGGTGAAAAAGGAAATATCCTCAGATGAAATCTGGAAAGAAGCTTTCTGAGAAACTGCTCTGTGATGTGTGACGTCCACTCACAGAGTTACATCTGTATTTCGTGGATCTCTTTGGTAGCCTTATTTCTGTGGAATCTGAGAACAGATATTTCGGATCCCTTTGAAGACTATAGAGCCAAAGGAAATATCCTCCGATAACAAAGAGAAAGAAGCTGTCTGAGAAACTTCTTTGTGTTCCGTGAAATCATCTCACAGAGTTACAGCTTTCCCCTCTAGAAGCCTTTCGCTAAGACAGTTCTTTTGGAATTGGCAAAGGGATATTTGGAAGCCCATAGAGGCCTATGGTGAAAAAGGAAATATCCTCAGATGAAATGTGGAAAGAAGCTTTCTGAGAAACTGCTCTGTGATGTGTGACTTCCACTCACAGAGTTACATCTGTATTTCGTGGATCTCTTTGCTAGCCTTATTTCTATGGAATCTGAGAACAGATATTTCGGATCCCTTTGAAGACTATCGGGCCAAAGGAAATATCCTCCGATAACAAAGAGAAAGAAGCTTTCTGAGAAACTTCTTTGTGTTCTGTGAAATCATCTCACAGAGTTACAGCTTTCCCCACAAGAAGCCTTTCGCTAAGACAGTTCTTGTGGAATTGACAAAGGGATATTTGGAATCCCATAGAGGCATATGGTGAAAAAGGAAATATCCTCAGAAGAAATCTGGAAAGAAGCTTTCTGAGAAACTGCTTAATGTTCTGTTAATTCGTCTCACAGAGTTACATCTGTATTTCGTGGATCACTTTGCTAGCCTTATTTCTGTGGAATCTGAGAACAGATATTTCGGATCCCTTGAAGACTATAGGGCCAAAGGAAATATCCTCCCATAACAAAGAGAAAGAAGCTTTCTGAGAAACTTCTTTGTGTTCTGTGAAATCATCTCACAGAGTTACAGCTTTCCCCTCAAGAAGCCTTTCGCTAAGACAGTTCTTGTGGAATTGGCAAACGGATATTTGGAAGCCCATAGAGGGCTATGGTGAAAAAGGAAATATCCTCAGGTGAAATCTGGAAAGAAGCTTTCTGAGAAACTGCTCTGTGATGTGTGACGTCCACTCACAGAGTTACATCTGTATTTCGTGGATCTCTTTGCTAGCCTTATTTCTGTGGAATCTGAGAACAGATATTTCGGATCCCTTTGAAGACTATAGGGCCAAAGGAAATATCCTCCGATAACAAAGAGAAAGAAGCTTTCGGAGAAACTTCTTTGTGTTCTGTGAAATCATCTCACAGAGTTACAGCTTTCCCTTCAAGAAGCCTTTCGCTAAGACAGTTCTTGTGGAATTGGCAAAGTGATATTTGGAAGCCCATAGAAGGCTATGGTGAAAAAGGAAATATCCTCAGATGAAATCTGGAAAGAAGCTTTCTGAGAAACTACTTAGTGTTCTGTTAATTCATCTCACAGAGTTACATCTGTATTTCGTGGATCTCTTTGCTAGCCTTATTTCTGTGGAATCTGAGAACAGATATTTCGGATCCCTTTGAAAACTATAGGGCCAAAGGAAATATCCTCCGATAACAAAGAGAAAGAAGCTTTCTGAGAAACTTCTTTGTGTTCTGTGAAATCATCTCACAGTGTTACAGCTTTCCCCTCAAGAAGCCTTTCGCTAAACAGTTCTTGTTGAATTGGCAAAGTGATATTTGGAAGCCCATAGAGGGCTATGGTGAAAAAGGAAATATCCTCAGATGAAATCTGGAAAGAAGCTTTCTGAGAAACTGCTCTGTCATGTATGACGTCCACTCACAGAGTTACATCTGTATTTCGTGGATCTCTTTGCTAGCCTTATTTCTGTGGAATCTGAAAACAGATATTTCGGATCCCTTTGAAGACTATAGGGCCAAAGGAAATATCCTCCCATAACAAAGAGAAAGAAGCTTTCTGAGACACTTCTTTGTGTTCTGTGAAATCATCTCACAGAGTTACAGGTTTCCCGTCAAGAAGCCTTTCGCTAAGACAGTTCTTGTGGAATTGGAAAAGTGATATTTGGAAGCCCATAGAGGGCTATGGTTGAAAAGGAAATATCCTCAGATGAAATCTGGAAAGAAGCTTTCTGAGAAACTGCTCTGTGATGTGTGACGTCCACTCACAGAGTTACATCTGTATTTCGTGGATCTCTTTGCTAGCCTTATTTCTGTGGAATCTGAGAACAGATATTTCGGATCCCTTTGAAGACTATAGGGCCAAAGGAAATATCCTCCGATAACAAAGAGAAAGAAACTTTCTGAGAAACTTCTTTGTATTCTGTGTAATCATCTCACAGAGTTACAGCTTTTCCCTCAAGAAGCCTTTCGCTAAGACAGTTCTTGTGGAATTGGAAAAGGGATATTTGGAAGCCCCTAGAGGCCAATGGTGAAAAAGGAAATATCCTCAGATGAATTGTGTAAAGAAGCTTTCTGAGAAACTGCTCTGTGATGTGTGACGTCCACTCTCAGATTTACATCTGTATTTCGTGGATCTCTTTGCTAGCCTTATTTCTGTGGAATCTGAGAACAGATATTTCGGATCCCTTTGAAGACTATAGGGCCAATGTATATATCCTCGGATAACAAAGAGAAAGAAGCTTTCTGGGAAACTTCTTTGTGTTCTGTGAAATCATCTCACAGTGTTACAGCTTTCCCCTCAAGAAGCCTTTCGCTAAGACAGTTCTTGTGGAATTGGCAAAGTGATATTTGGAAGCCCATACAGGGCTATTTTGAAAAAAGAAATATCCTCAGATGAAATCTGGAAAGAAGCTTTCTGAGAAACTGCTTAGTGTTCTGTTAATTCATCTCACAGAGTTACATCTGTATTTCGTGGATCTATTTGCTAGCCTTATTTCTGTGGAATCTGAGAACAGATAATTCAGATCCCTTTGAAGACTACAGGGCCAAAGGAAATATCCTCGGATAACAAAGAGAAAGAAGCTTTCTGAGAAACTTCTTTGTGTTCTGTGAAATCATCTCACAGAGATACAGCTTTCCCCTCAAGAAGCCTTTCGCGAAGACAGTTCTTGTGGAATTGGCAGAGAGATATTTGGAAGCCCATAGAGGGCTATGGTGGAAAATGAAATATCCTCAGATGAAATCTGGAAAGAAGCTTTCTGAGAAACTGCTCTGTGATGTGTGAGGTCCACAAACAGCGTTACATCTGTATTTCGTGGATCTCTTTGCTAGCCTTATTTCTGTGGAATCTGAGAACAGATATTTCGGATCCCTTCGAAGACTATAGGGCCAAAGGAAATATCCTCCGATAACAAAGAGAAAGAAGCTTTCAGAGAAACTTCTTTGTGTTCTGTGAAATCTTCTCACAGAGTTACAGCTTTCCCCTCAAGAAGCCTTTCGCTAGGACAGTTCTTGTGGAATTGGCAAAGTGATATTTGGAAGCCCAAAGAGGGCTACGGTGAAAAAGGAAATATCCTCAGATGAAATCTGGAAAGAAGCTTTCTGAGAAACTGCTCTGTGATGTGTGACGTCCACTCACAGAGTTACATCTGTATTTCGTGGATCTCTTTGCTAGCCTTATTTCTGTGGAATCTGAGAACAGATATTTCGGATCCCTTTTGAAGACTATAGGGCCAAAGGAAATATCCTCCGATAACAAAGAGAAAGAAGCTGTCTGAGAAACTTCTTTGTGTTCCGTGAAATCATCTCACAGAGTTACAGCTTTTCCCTCAAGAAGCCTTTCGCTAAGACAGTTCTTTTGGAATTGGCAAAGGGATATTTGGAAGCCCATAGAGGCCTATGGTGAAAAAGGAAATATCCTCAGATGAAATGTGGAAAGAAGCTTTCTGAGAAACTGCTCTGTGATGTGTGACTTCCACTCACAGAGTTACATCTGTATTTCGTGGATCTCTTTGCTAGCCTTATTTCTATGGAATCTGAGAACAGATATTTCGGATCCCTTTGAAGACTATCGGACCAAAGGAAATATCCTCCGATAACAAAGAGAAAGAAGCTTTCTGAGAAACTTCTTTGTGTTCTGTGAAATCATCTCACAGAGTTACAGCTTTCCCCTCAAGAAGCCTTTCGCTAAGACAGTTCTTGTGGAATTGACAAAGGGATATTTGGAATCCCATAGAGGCATATGGTGAAAAAGGAAATATCCTCAGAAGAAATCTGGAAAGAAGCTTTCTGAGAAACTGCTTAATGTTCTGTTAATTAGTCTCACAGAGTTACATCTGTATTTCGTGGATCACTTTGCTAGCCTTATTTCTGTGGAATCTGAGAACAGATATTTCGGATCCCTTGAAGACTATAGGGCCAAAGGAAATATCCTCCCATAACAAAGAGAAAGAAGCTTTCTGAGAAACTTCTTTGTGTTCTGTGAAATCATCTCACAGAGTTACAGCTTTCCCCTCAAGAAGCCTTTCGCTAAGACAGTTCTTGTGGAATTGGCAAACGGATATTTGGAAGCCCATAGAGGGCTATGTTGAAAAAGGAAATATCATCAGGTGAAATCTGGAAAGAAGCTTTCTGAGAAACTGCTCTGTGATGTGTGACTTCCACTCACAGAGTTACATCTGTATTTCGGGGATCTCTTTGCTAGCCTTATTTCTGTGGAATCTGAGAACAGATATTTCGGATCCCTTTGAAGACTATCGGGCCAAAGGAAATATCCTCCGATAACAAAGAGAAAGAAGCTTTCGGAGAAACTTCTTTGTGTTCTGTGAAATCATCTCACAGAGTTACAGCTTTCCCTTCAAGAAGCCTTTCGCTAAGACAGTTCTTATGGAATTGGCAAAGTGATATTTGGAAGCCCATAGAAGGCTATGGTGAAAAAGGAAATATACTCAGATGAAATCTGGAAAGAAGCTTTCTGAGAAACTGCTTAGTGTTCTGTTAATTCATCTCACAGAGTTACATCTGTATTTCGTGGATCTCTTTGCTAGCCTTATTTCTGTGGAATCTGAGAACAGATATTTCGGATCCCTTTGAACACTATAGGGCCAAAGGAAATATCCTCCGATAACAAAGAGAAAGAAGCTTTCTGAGAAACTTCTTTGTGTTCTGTGAAATCATCTCACAGTGTTACAGCTTTCCCCTCAAGAAGCCTTTCGCTAAACAGTTCTTGTTGAATTGGCAAAGTGATATTTGGAAGCCCATAGAGGGCTATGGTGAAAAAGGAAATATCCTCAGATGAAATCTGGAAAGAAGCTTTCTGAGAAACTGCTCTGTCATGTGTGACGTCCACTCACAGAGTTACATCTGTATTTCGTGGATCTCTTTGCTAGCCTTATTTCTGTGGAATCTGAGAACAGATATTTCGGATCCCTTTGAAGACTATAGGGCCAAAGGAAATATCCTCCGATAACATAGAGAAAGAAACATTCTGAGAAACTTCTTTGTGTTCTGTGAAATCATCTCAGAGAGTTCCAGCTTTTCCCTCAAGAAGCTTCCACTAAGACAGTTCTTGTGGAATTGGCAAAGGGATATTTGGAAGCCCCGAGAGGCCTATGGTGAAAAAGGAAATATCCTCAGATGAATTGTGGAAAGAAGCTTTCTGAGAAACTGCTCTGTGATGTGTGACGTCCACTCTCAGAGTTACATCTGTATTTCGTGGATCTATTTGCTAGCCTTATTTCTGTGGAATCTCAGAACAGATATTTCGGATCCCTTTGAAGACTATAGGGCCAAAGCAAATATCCTCCGATAACAAAGAGAAAGAAGCTTTCTGAGAACCTTCTTTGTGTTCTGTGAAATCATCTCACAGAGTTACAGCTTTCCCCTAAAGAAGCCTTTCGCTAACACAGTTCTTGTGGAATTGGCAAAGGGATATTTGGAAGCCCATAGAGGGCTATGGTGAAAAAGGAAATATCCTCAGATGAAATCTGGAAAGAAGCTTTCTGAGAAACTGCTCTGTGATGTGTGACGTCCACTCACAGAGTTACATCTGTATTTCGTGGATCTCTTTGCTAGCCTTATTTCTGTGGAATCTGAGAACAGATATTTCGGATCCCTTTGAAGACTATAGGGCCAAAGGAAATATCCTCCCATAACAAAGAGAAAGAAGCTTTCTGAGAAACTTCTTTGTGTTATGTGAAATCATCTCACAGAGTTACAGGTTTCCCCTCAAGAATCCTTTCGCTAAGACAGTTCTTGTGGAATTGGCAAAGTGATATTTGGAATCCCATAGAGTGCTATGGTGAAAAGGGAAATATCCTCAGATGAAATCTGGAAAGAAGCTTTCTGAGAAAAAGCTTAGTGTTCTGTTAATTCATCTCACAGAGTTACATCTGTATTTCGTTGATCTCTTTGCTAGCCTTATTTCTGTGGAATCTGAGAACAGATATTTCGGATCCCTTTGAAGACTATAGGGCCAAAGGAAATATCGTCCGATAACAAAGAGAAAGAAGCTTTCTGAGAAACTTCTTTGTGTTCTGTGAAATCATCTCACAGAGTTACAGCTTTCCCCTCTAGAAGCCTTTCGCTAAGACAGTTCTTGTGGAATTGGCAAAGTGATATTTGGAAGCCCATAGAGGGCGATGGTGAAAAAGGAAATATCCTCAGATGAAATCTGGAAAGAAGCTTTCTGAGAAACTGCTTAGTGTTCTGTTAATTCATCTCACAGAGTTACATCTGTATTTCGTGGATCTCTTTGCTAGCCTTATTTCTGTGGAATCTGAGAACAGATTTTTCGGATCCCTTTGAAGACTATAGGGCCAAAGGAAATATCCTATGATAACAAAGAGAAGAAGCTTTCTGAGAAACTTCTTTGTGTTCTGTGAAATCATCTCACAGAGTTACAACTTTCCCCTCAAGAAGCCTTTCGCTAAGACAGTTCTTGTGGAATTGACAAAGGGATATTTGGAAGCCCATAGAGGCCTATGGTGAAAAAGGAAATATCCTTAGATGAAATCTGGAAAGAAGCTTTCTGAGAAACTGCTTAGTGTTCTGTTAATTCATCTCACAGAGTTACATCTGTATTTCGTGGATCTCTTTGCTAGCCTTATTTCTGTGGAATCTGAGAACAGATATTTCGGATCCCTTGAAGACTATAGGGCCAAAGGAAATATCCTCCCATAACAAAGAGAAAGAAGCTTTCTGAGAAACTTCTTTGTGTTCTGTGAAATCATCTCACAGAGTTACAGCTTTCCCCTCGAGAAGCCTTTCGCTAAGACAGTTCTTGTGGAATTGGCAAAGTGATATTTGGAAGCCCATAGAGGGCTATGTTGAAAAAGGAAATATCCTCAGGGGAAATCTGGAAAGAAGCTTTCTGAGAAACTGCTCTGTGATGTGTGACGTCCACTCACAGAGTTACATGTGTATTTCGTGGATCTCTTTGCTAGCCTTATTTCTGTGGAATCCGAGAACAGATATTTCGGATCCCTTTGAAGACTATAGGGCCAATGGATATATCCTCGGTTAACAAAGAGAAAGAATCTTTCTAAGAAACTTCTTTGTGTTCTGTGAAATCATCTCACAGAGTTACAGCTTTCAACTGAAGAAGCCTTTCGCTAAGACAGTTCTTGTGGAATTGGAAAAGTGATATTTGGAAGCCCATAGAGGGCTATGGTGAAAAAGGAAATATCCTCAGATGAAATCCGGAAAGAAGCTTTCTGAGAAACTGCTTAGTGTTCTGTTTATTCATTTCAGAGAGTTACATCTGTATTTCGTGGATCTCTTTGCTAGCCTTATTTCTGTGGAATCTGAGAACAGATATTTCGGATCCTTTGAAGACTATAAGGCCAAAGGAAATATCCTCCGATAACAAAGAGAAAGAAGCTTTCGGAGAAACTTCTTTGTGTTCTGTGAAATCATCTCACAGTCTTACAGCTTTCCCCTCAAGAAGCCTTTCGCTAAGACAGTTCTTGTTGAATTGGCAAAGTGATATTTGGAAGCCCATAGAGGGCTATGGTGAAAAAGGAAATATCCTCAGATGAAATCTGGAAAGAAGCTTTCTGAGAAACTGCTCTGTGACGTGTGACTTCCACTCACAGAGTTACATCTGTATTTCGTGGATCTCTTTGCTAGCCTTATTTGTGTGGAATCTGAGAACAGATATTTCGGATCCCTTTGAAGACTATAGGGCCAAAGGAATTATCCTCCGATAACAAAGAGAAAGAAGCTTTCTGAGAAACTTCTTTGTGTTCTGTGAAATCATCTCACAGAGTTACCGCTTTCCCCTCAAGAAGCCTTTCGCTAAGACAGTTCTTGTGGAATTGGCAAAGGGATATTTGGAAGCCCATAGATTCCTATGGTGAAAAAGGAAATATTCTCAGATGAAATCTGGAAAGAACCTTTCTGAGAAACTGCTTAGTGTTCTGTTAATTCATCTCACAGAGTTACATCTGTATTTCGTGGATCTCTTTGCTAGCCTTATTTCTGTGGAATCTGAGAACAGATATTTCGGATCCCTTTGAAGACTATAGGGCCAAAGGAAATATCCTCCCATAACAAAGAGAAAGAAGCTTTCTGAGAAACTTCTTTGAGTTCTGTGAAATCATCTCACAGTGTTACAGATTTCCCCTCAAGAAGCCTTTCGCTAAGACAGTTCTTGTTGAGTTGGCAAAGTGATATTTGGAAGTCCTTAGAGGGCTATGGTGAAAAAGGAAATATCCTCAGATGAAATCTGGAAAGAAGCTTTCTGAGAAAGTGCTTAGTGTTGTGTGAATTCATCTCACAGAGTTACATCTGTATTTCGTGGATCTCTTTGCTAGCCTTATTTCTGTGGAATCTGAGAACAGATATTTCGGATACCTTTGAAGACTATAGGGCCAAAGGAAATATCGTCCGATAACAAATAGAAAGAAGCTTTCTGAGAAACTTCTTTGTGTTCTGTGAAATTATCTCACAGAGTTACAGCTTTCCCCTCAGGAAGCCTTTCGCTAAGACAGTTCTTGTGGAATTGGCAGAGAGATATTTGGAAGGCAATAGAGGTCTATGGTGGAAAAGGAAATATCCTCAGATGAAATCTGGAAAGAAGCTTTCTGAGAAACTGCTCTGTGATGTGTGACGTCCACTCACAGAGTTACATCTGTATTTCGTGGATCTCTTTGCTAGCCTTATTTCTGTGGAATCTGAGAACAGAGATTTCGGATCCCTTTGAAGACTATAGGGCCAAAGGAAATATCCCCCGATAACAAAGAGAAAGAAGCTTTCTGAGAAACTTCTTTGTGTTCTGTGAAATCATCTCAAAGAGTTACAGCTTTTCCTTCAAGAGGCCTTTCGCTAAGTCAGTTCTTGTGGAATTGGCAAAGGGATATTTGGAAGCCCATAGAGGCCTATGGTGAAGAAGGAAATATCCTCAGATGAAATCTGGAAAGAAGCTTTCTTAGAAACTGGTTAGTGTTCTGTTAATTCATCTCACAGTGTTACATCTGTATTTCGTGGTTCTCTTTGCTAGCCTTATTTCTGTGGAATCTGAGAACAGATATTTCGGATCCCTTTGAAGACTATAGGGCCAAAGGAAATATCCTCCCATAACAAAGAGAAAGAAGCTTTCTGAGAAACTTCTTTGTGTTATGTGAAATCATCTCACAGAGTTACAGGTTTCCCCTCAAGAAGCCTTTCGCTAAGACAGTTCTTGTGGAATTGGCAAAGTGATATTTATAATCCCATAGAGTGCTACGGTGAAAAGGGAAGTATCCTCAGATGAAATCTGGAAAGAAGCTTTCTGAGAAAAAGCTTAGTGTTCTGTTAATTCATCTCACAGAGTTACATCTGTATTTCGTTGATCTCTTTGCTAGCCTTATTTCTGTGGAATCTGAGAACAGATATTTCGGATCCCTTTGAAGACTATAGGGCCAAAGGAAATATCGTCCGATAACAAAGAGAAAGAAGCTTTCTGAGAAACTTCTTTGTGTTCTGTGAAATCATCTCACAGAGTTACAGCTTTCCCCTCTAGAAGCCTTTCGCTAAGACAGTTCTTGTGGAATTGGCAAAGTGATATTTGGAAGCCCATAGAGGGCTATGGTGAAAAAGGAAATATCCTCAGATGAAATCTGGAAAGAAGCTTTCTGAGAAAGTGCTTAGTGTTCTGTTAATTCATCTCACAGAGTTACATCTGTATTTCGTGGGTCTCTTTGCCAGCCTTATTTCTGTGGAATCTGAGAACAGATTTTTCGGATCCCTTTGAAGACTGTAGGGCCAAAGGAAATATCCTATGATAACAAAGAGAAAGAAGCTTTCTGAGAAACTTCTTTGTGTTCTGTGAAATCATCTCACAGAGTTACAACTTTCCCCTCAAGAAGCCTTTCGCTAAGACAGTTCTTGTGGAATTGGCAAAGGGATATTTGGAAGCCCATAGAGGCCTATGGTGAAAAAGGAAATATCCTCAGATGAAATCTGGAAAGAAGCTTTCTGAGAAACTGCTTAGTGTTCTGTTAATTCATCTCACAGAGTTACATCTGTATTTCGTGGATCTCTTTGCTAGCCTTATTTCTGTGGAATCTGAGAACAGATATTTCGGATCCCTTGAAGACTATAGGGCCAAAGGAAATATCCTCCCATAACAAAGAGAAAGAAGCTTTCTGAGAAACTTCTTTGTGTTCTGTGAAATCATCTCACAGAGTTACAGCTTTCCCCTCAAGAAGCCTTTCGCTAAGACAGTTCTTGTGGAATTGGCAAAGTGATATTTGGAAGCCCATAGAGGGCTATGGTGAAAAAGGAAATATCCTCAGATGAAATCTGGAAAGAAGCTTTCTGAGAAACTGCTCTGTGATGTGTGACGTCCACTCACAGAGTTACATCTGTATTTCGTGGATCTCTTTGCTAGCCTTATTTCTGTGGAATCTGAGAACAGATACTTCGGATCCCTTTGAAGACTATAGGGCCAATGGATATATCCTCGGATAACAAAGAGAAAGAAGCTTTCTGAGAAACTTCTTTGTGTTCTGTGAAATCATCTCACAGTGTTACAGCTTTCCCCTCAAGAAGCCTTTCGCTAAGACAGTTCTTGTGGAATTGGCAAAGGGATATTTGGAAGCCCATACAGGGCTATTTTGAAAAAACAAATATCCTCAGATGAAATCTGGAAAGAAGCTTTCTGAGAAACTGCTTAGTGTTCTGTTAATTCATCTCACAGAGTTACATCTGTAATTCGTGGATCTCTTGGCTAGCCTTATTTCTGTTGAATCTGAGAACAGATATTTCGGATCCCTTTGAAGACTATAGGGCCAAAGGAAATATCCTCCGATAACAAAGAGAAAGAACCTTTCTGAGAAACTTCTTTGTGTTCTGTGAAATCATCTCAAAGAGTTACAGCTTTTCCTTCAAGAGGCCTTTCGCTAAGTCAGTTCTTGTGGAATTGGCAAAGGGATATTTGGAAGCCCATAGAGGCCTATGGTGAAGAAGGAAATATCCTCAGATGAAATCTGGAAAGAAGCTTTCTTAGAAACTGCTTAGTGTTCTGTTAATTCATCTCACAGTGTTACATCTGTATTTCGTGGTTCTCTTTGCTAGCCTTATTTCTGTGGAATCTGAGAACAGATATTTCGGATCCCTTTGAAGACTATAGGGCCAAAGGAAATATCCTCCCATAACAAAGAGAAAGAAGCTTTCTGAGAAACTTCTTTGTGTTATGTGAAATCATCTCACAGAGTTACAGGTTTCCCCTCAAGAAGCCTTTCGCTAAGACAGTTCTTGTGGAATTGGCAAAGTGATATTTGGAATCCCATAGAGTGCTATGGTGAAAAGGGAAATATCCTCAGATGAAATCTGGAAAGAAGCTTTCTGAGAAAAAGCTTAGTGTTCTGTTCATACATCTCACAGAGTTACATCTGTATTTCGTTGATCTCTTTGCTAGCCTTATTTCTGTGGAATCTGAGAACAGATATTTCGGATCCCTTTGAAGACTATAGGGCCAAAGGAAATATCGTCCGATAACAAAGAGAAAGAAGCTTTCTGAGAAACTTCTTTGTGTTCTGTGAAATCATCTCACAGAGTTACAGCTTTCCCCTCTAGAAGCCTTTCGCTAAGACAGTTCTTGTGGAATTGGCAAAGTGATATTTGGAAGCCCATAGAGGGCTATGGTGAAAAAGGAAATATCCTCAGATGAAATCTGGAAAGAAGCTTTCTGAGAAAAAGCTTAGTGTTCTGTTAATTCATCTCACAGAGTTACATCTGTATTTCGTTGATCTCTTTGCTAGCCTTATTTCTGTGGAATCTGAGAACAGATATTTCGGATCCCTTTGAAGACTATAGGGCCAAAGGAAATATCGTCCGATAACAAAGAGAAAGAAGCTTTCTGAGAAACTTCTTTGTGTTCTGTGAAATCATCTCACAGAGTTACAACTTTCCCCTCTAGAAGCCTTTCGCTAAGACAGTTCTTGTGGAATTGGCAAAGTGATATTTGGAAGCCCATAGAGGGCTATGGTGAGAAAGGAAATATCCTCAGATGAAATCTGGAAAGAAGCTTTCTGAGAAAGTGCTTAGTGTTCTGTTAATTCATCTCACAGAGTTACATCTGTATTTCGTGGGTCTCTTTGCTAGCCTTATTTCTGTGGAATCTGAGAACAGATTTTTCGGATCCCTTTGAAGACTATAGGGCCAAAGGAAATATCCTATGATAACAAAGAGAAAGAAGCTTTCTGAGAAACTTCTTTGCGTTCTGTGAAATCATCTCACAGAGTTACAACTTTCCCCTCAAGAAGCCTTTCGCTAAGACAGTTCTTGTGGAATTGGCAAAGGGATATTTGGAAGCCCATAGAGGCCTATGGTGAAAAAGGAAATATCCTTAGATGAAATCTGGAAAGAAGCTTTCTGAGAAACTGCTTAGTGTTCTGTTAATTCATCTCACAGAGTTACATCTGTATTTCGTGGATCTCTTTGCTAGCCTTATTTCTGTGGAATCTGAGAACAGATTTTTCGGATCCCTTGAAGACTCTAGGGCCAAAGGAAATATCCTCCCATAACAAAGAGAAAGAAGCTTTCTGAGAAACTTCTTTGTGTTCTGTGAAATCATCTCACAGAGTTACAGCTTACCCCTCGAGAAGCCTTTCGCTAAGACAGTTCTTGTGGAATTGCCAAAGTGATATTTGGAAGCCCATAGAGGGCTATGGTGAAAAAGGAAATATCCTCAGATGAAATCTGGAAAGAAGCTTTCTGAGAAACTGCTCTGTGATGTGTGACGTCCACTCACAGAGTTACATCTGTATTTCGTGGATCTCTTTGCTAGCCTTATTTCTGTGGAATCTGAGAACAGATACTTCGGATCCCTTTGAAGACTATAGGGCCAATGGATATATCCTCGGATAACAAAGAGAAAGAAGCTTTCTGAGAAACTTCTTTGTGTTCTGTGAAATCATCTCACAGTGTTACAGCTTTCCCCTCAAGAAGCCTTTCGCTAAGACAGTTCTTGTGGAATTGGCAAAGGGATATTTGGAAGCCCATACAGGGCTATTTTGAAAAAACAAATATCCTCAGATGAAATCTGGAAAGAAGCTTTCTGAGAAACTGCTTAGTGTTCTGTTAATTCATCTCACAGAGTTACATCTGTATTTCGTGGATCTCTTGGCTAGCCTTATTTCTGTTGAATCTGATAACAGATATTTCGGATCCCTTTGAAGACTATAGGGCCAAAGGAAATATCCTCCGATAACAAAGAGAAAGAACCTTTCTGAGAAACTTCTTTGTGTTCTGTGAAATCATCTCACAGAGTTACAGCTTTTCCTTCAAGAGGCCTTTCGCTAAGTCAGTTCTTGTGGAATTGGCAAAGGGATATTTGGAAGCCCATAGAGGCCTATGCTGAAGAAGGAAATATCCTCAGATGAAATCTGGAAAGAAGCTTTCTTAGAAACTGCTTAGTGTTCTGTTAATTCATCTCACAGAGTTACATCTGTATTTCGTGGATCTCTTTGCTAGCCTTATTTCTGTGGAATCTGAGAACAGATATTTCGGATCCCTTTGAAGACTATAGGGCCAAAGGAAATATCCTCCGATAACAAAGAGAAAGAAGCTTTCTGAGAAACTTCTTTGTGTTCTGTGAAATCATCTCACAGAGTTACAGCTTTCCCCTCAAGAAGTCTTTCGCTAAGACAGTTCTTGTGGAATTGGCAAAGTGATATTTAGAATCCCATAGAGTGCTATGGTGAAAAGGGAAATATCCTCAGATGAAATCTGGAAAGAAGCTTTCTGAGAAAGTGCTTAGTGTTCTGTTAATTCATCTCACAGAGTTACATCTGTATTTCGTGCATCTCTTTGCTAGCCTTATTTCTGTGGAATCTGAGAACAGATATTTCGGATCCCTTTGAAGACTATAGGGCCAAAGGAAATATCGTCCGATAACAAAGAGAAAGAAGCTTTCTGAGAAACTTCTTTGTGTTCTGTGAAATCATCTCACAGAGTTACAGCTTTCCCCTCTAGAAGCCTTTCACTAAGACAGTTCTTGTGGAATTGGCAAAGTGATATTTGGAAGCCCATAGAGGGCTATGGTGAAAAAGGAAATATCCTCAGATGAAATCTGGAAAGAAGCTTTCTGAGAAAGTGCTTAGTGTTCTGTTAATTCATCTCACAGAGTTACATCTGTATTTCGTGGATCTCTTTGCTAGCCTTATTTCTGTGGAATCTGAGAACAGATTTTTCGGATCCCTTTGAAGACTATAGGGCCAAAGGAAATATCCTATGATAACAAAGAGAAAGAAGCTTTCTGAGAAACTTCTTTGTGTTCTGTGAAATCATCTCACAGAGTTACAACTCTCCCCTCAAGAAGCCTTTCGCTAAGACAGTTCTTGTGGAATTGGCAAAGGGATATTTGGAAGCCCATAGAGGCCTATGGTGAAAAAGGAAATATCCTTAGATGAAATCTGGAAAGAAGCTTTCTGAGAAACTGCTTAGTGTTCTGTTAATTCATCTCACAGAGTTACATCTGTATTTCGTGGATCTCTTTGCTAGCCTTATTTCTGTGGAATCTGAGAACAGATATTTCGGATCCCTTGAAGACTATAGGGCCAAAGGAAATATCCTCCCATAACAAAGAGAAAGAAGCTTTCTGAGAAACTTCTTTGTGTTCTGTGAAATCATCTCACAGAGTTACAGCTTTCCCCTCGAGAAGCCTTTCGCTAAGACAGTTCTTGTGGAATTGGCAAAGTGATATTTGGAAGCCCATAGAGGGCTATGTTGAAAAAGGAAATATCCTCAGGTGAAATCTGGAAAGAAGCTTTCTGAGAAACTGCTCTGTGATGTGTGACGTCCACTCACAGAGTTACATCTGTATTTCGTGGATCTCTTTGCTAGCCTTATTTCTGTGGAATCTGAGAACAGATATTTCGGATCCCTTTGAAGACAATAGGGCCAAAGGAAATATCCTCCGATAACAAAGAGAAAGAAGCTTTCTGAGAAACTTCTTTGTGTTCTGTGAAATCATCTCACAGAGTTACAGCTTTACCCTCAAGAAGCCTTTCGCTAAGACAGTTCTTGTGGAATTGGCAAAGTGATATTTGGAAGCCCATAGAACGCTTTCGTGAAAAAGGAAATATCCTCAGATGAAATCTGGAAAGAAGCTTTCTGAGAATCTGCTCTGTGATGTGTGACTTCCACTCACAGAGTTACATCTGTATTTCGTGGATCTCTTTGCTAGCCTTATTTCTGTGGAATCTGAGAACAGATAATTCGGATCCCTTTGTAGACTATAGGGCCAAAGGAAATATCCTCCGTTAACAAAGAGAAAGGAGATTTCGGAGAAACTTCTTTGTGTTCTGTGAAATCATCTCACAGAGTTACAGCTTTCCCCTCAAGAAGCCTTTCGCTAAGACAGTTCTTGTGGAATTGGCAAAGTGATATTTGGAAGCCCATAGAGGGCTATGGTGAAAAAGGAAATATCCTCAGATGAAATCTGGCAAGAAGGTTTCTGAGAAACTGCTTAGTGTTCTGTTAATTCATCTCACAGATTTACATCTGTATTTCGTGGATCTCTTTGCTAGCCTTATTTCTGTGGAATCTGAGAACAGATATTTCGGATCCCTTTGAAGACTATAGGGCCAAAGGAAATATCCTCCGATAACAAAGAGAAAGAAGCTCTCTGACAAACTTCTTTGTGATCTGTGAAATCATCTCACAGTGTTACAGCTTTCCCCTCAAGAAGCCTTTCGGTAAGACAGTTCTTGTAGAATTGGCAAAGTGATATTTGGAAGCCCATAGAGGGCTATGGTGAAAAAGGAAATATCCTCACATGAAATCTGGAAAGGAGCTTACTGAGAAACTGCTTTCTGTTCTGTTAATTCATCTCACAGAGTTACATCTGTATATCGTGGATCTCTTTGCTAGCCTTATTTCTGTGGAATCTGAGAACAGATATTTCAGATCCCTTTGAAGACTATAGGGCCAAAGGAAATATCCACCGATAACAAAGAGAAAGAAGCTTTCTGAGAAACTTCTTTGTGTTCTGTGAAATCATTTCACAGAGTTACAGCTTTCCCCTCAAGAAACCTTTCGCTAAGACAGTTCTTGTGGAATTGGCAAAGTGATATTTGGAAGCCCATAGAACGCTGTGAGGAAAAAGGAAATATCCTCAGATGAAATCTGGAAAGAAGCTTTCTGAGAATCTGCTCTGTGATGTGTGACTTCCACTCACAGAGTTACATCTGTATTTCGTGGATCTCTTTGCTAGCCTTATTTCTGTGGAATCTGAGAACAGATATTTCGGATCCCTTTGAAGACTATAGGGCCAAAGGAAATATCCTCCCTTAACAAAGAGAAAGGAGCTTTCGGAGAATCTTCTTTGTGTTCTGTGAAATCATCTCACAGAGTTACAGCTTTCCCCTCAAGAAGCCTTTCGCTAAGACAGTTCTTGTGGAATTGGCAAAGTGATATTTGGAAGCCCATAGAGGGCTATGGTGAAAAAGGAAATATCCTCAGATGAAATCTGGAAAGAAGCTTTCTGAGAAACTGCTTAGTGTTCTGTTAATTCATCTCACAGATTTACATCTGTATTTCGTGGATCTCTTTGCCAGCCTTATTTCTGTGGAATCTGAGAACAGATATTTCGGATCCCTTTGAAGACTATAGGGCCAAAGGAAATATCCTCCGATAACAAAGAGAAAGAAGCTTTCTGAGAAACTTCTTTGTGTTCTGTGAAATCAGGTCACAGAGTTACAGCTTTCCCCTCAAGAAGCCTTTCGCTAAGACAGTTCTTGTGGAATTGGCAAAGTGATATTTGGAAGCTCATAGAGGGCTACGGTGAAAAAGGAAATATCCTCAGATGAAATCTGGAAAGAAGCTTTCTGAGAAACTGCTCTGTGATGTGTGACGTCCACTCACAGAGTTACATCTGTATTTCGTGCATCTCTTTGCTAGCCTTATTTCTGTGGAATTTGAGAACAGATATTTCGGATCCCTTTGAAGACTATAGGGCCAAAGGAAATATCCCCCGATAACAAAGAGAAAGAAACTTTCTGAGAAACTTCTTTGTGTTCTGTGAAATCATTTCACAGATTTACAGCTTTCCCCTCAAGAAACCTTTCGCTAAGACAGTTCTTGTGGAATTGGCAAAGTGATATTTGGAAGCCCATAGAACGCTTTGATGAAAAAGGAAATAACCTCAGATGAAATCTGGAAAGATGCTTTCTGAGAATATGCTCTGTGATGTGTGACTACCACTCACAGAGTTACATCTGTATTTCGTGGATATCTTTGCTAGCCTTATTTCTGTGGAATCTGAGAACAGATATTTCGGATCCCTTTGAAGACTATAGGGCCAAAGAAATATCCTCCCTTAACAAAGAGAAAGGAGCTTTTGGAGAAACTTCTTTGTGTTCTGTGAAATCATCTCACAGAGTTACAGCTTTCCCCTCAAGAAGCCTTTCGCTAAGACAGTTCTTGTGGAATTGGCAAAGTGATATTTGGAAGCCCCTAGAGGGCTATGGTGAAAAAGGAAATATCCTCAGATGAAATCTGGAAAGAAGCTTTCTGAGAAACTGCTCTGTGATGTGTGACTTCCACTCACAGAGTTACATCTGTATTTCGTGGATCTCTTTGCTAGCCTTATTTCTGTGGAGTCTGGGAACAGATATTTCGAATCACTTTGAAGACTATAGGGCCAAAGGAAATATCATCCGATGACAAAGAGAAAGAAGCTTTCTGAGAAACTTCTTTGTGTTCTGTGAAATCATCTCACAGTGTTACAGCTTTCCCCTCAAGAAGCCTTTCGCTAAGACAGTTCTTGTGGAATTGGCAAAGGGATATTTGGAAGCCCTTAGAGGGCTATGATGAAAAAGGAAATATCCTCAGATGAAATCTGGAAAGAAGCTTTCTGAGAAAGTGCTTAGTGTTCTGTTAATTCGTTTCACAGAGTTATATCTGTATTTCGCGGATCTCTTTGCTAGCCTTATTTCTGTGGAATCTGAGAACAGATATTTCGGATCCCTTTGAAGACTATAAGGCCAAAGGAAATATCCTCCGATAACAAAGAGAAAGAAGCTTTCTGAGAAACTTCTTGGTGTTCTGTGAAATCATCTCACAGAGTTACAGCTTTCCCCTCAAGAAGCCTTTCGCTAAGACAGTTCTTGTGGAATTGGCAAAGTGATATTTGGAAGCCCATAGAGGGCTATGGTGAAAAAGGAATTATCCTCAGATGAAATCTGGAAAGAAGCTTTCTTAGAAACTCCTCTGTGATGTGTGACTTCCACTCACAGAGTTACATCTGTATTTCGTGGATCTCTTTGCTAGCTTTATTTCTGTGGAATCTGAGAACAGATATTTCGGATCCCTTTGAAGACTATAGTGCTAAAGGAAATATCCTCCGATAACAAAGAGAAAGAAGCTTTCTGAGAAACTTCTTTGTGTTCTGTGAAATCATCTCACAGAGTTACAGCTTTCCCCTCAAGAAGCCTTTCGCTAAGACAGTTCTTGTGGAATTGGCAAAGTGATATTTGGAAGCCCTTAGAGGGCTATTGTGAAAAAGGAAATATCCTCACATGAAATCTGGAAAGAAGCTTTCTGAGAAAGTGCTTAGTGTTCTGTTAATTCATCTTAGAGAGTTACATCTGTATTTCGTGGATCTCTTTGCTAGCCTTATTTCTGTGGAATCTGAGAACAGATATTTCGGATCCCTTTGAAGACTATAGGGCCAAAGGAAATATCGTTTCTGAGAAACCTCTTTGTGTTCTGTGAAATCATCTCACAGAGTTACAGCTTTCCCCTCAAGAAGCCTTTCGCTAAGACAGTTCTTGTGGAATTGGCAAAGGGATATTTGGAAGGCCATAGAGGGCTATGGTGAAAAAGGAAATATCCTCAGATGAAATCTCTAAAGAAGCTTTCTGAGAAACTGCTCTGTGATGTGTGACTTCCACTCACAGAGTTACATCTGTATTTCGTGGATCTCTTTGATAGCCTTATTTCTGTGGAATCTGAGAACAGATATTTCGGATCCCTTGCAAGACTATAGGGCGAAAGGAAATATTCTCCGATAACAAAGAGAAAGAAGCTTTCTGAGAAACTTCTTTGTGTTCTGTGAAATCATCTCACAGAGTTACAGCTTTCCCCTCAAGAAGCCTTTCGCTAAGACAGTTCTTGTGGAATTGGCAAAGTGATATTTGGAAGCCCATAGAGGGCTATGGTGAAAAAGGAAATATCCTCAGATGAAATCTGGAAAGAAGCTTTCAGAGAAACTGCTCTGTGATGTGTGACTTCCACTCACAGAGTTACATCTTCATTTCATGGATCTCTTTGCTAGCCTTATTTCTGTGGAATCTGAGAACAGATATTTAGGATCCCTTTGAAGACTATAGGGCCAAAGGAAATATCCTCCGATAACAAAGAGAAAGAAGCTTTTTCAGAAAGATCTTTGTGTTCTGTGAAATCATCTCACAGAGTTACTGCTTTCCCCTCAAGAAGCCTTTCCCTAAGACAGTTCTTGTGTAATTGGCAAGGTGATATTTGGAAGCCCATAGAGGGATATGGTGAAAAAGGAAATATCCTAAGATGAAATCTGGAAAGAAGCTTTCTGAGAAACTGCTCTGTGATGTGTGACTTCTACTCACAGAGTTACATCTGTATTTCGTGGATCTCTTTGCTAGACTTAATTCTTTGGAATTTGAGAACAGATATTTCGGATCCCTTTGAAGACTACAGGGCCAAAGGAAATATTCTCCCATAACAGAGAGAAAGAAGCTTTCGGAGAAACTTCTTTGTGTTCTGTGAAAACATCTCACAGAGTTACAGCTTTCCCCTCAAGAAGCCTTTCGATAAGACAGTTCTTGTGGAATTGGCAAAGGGATATTTGGAAGCCCATAGAGGCCTATGGTGAAAAAGGAAATATCCTCAGATGAAATCTGGAAAGAAGCTTTCTGAGAAACTGCTTAGTGTTCTGTTAATTCACCTCACAGATTTACATCTGTATTTCGTGGATCTCTTTGCTAGCCTTATTTCTGTGGAGTCTGGGAACAGATATTTCGGATCACTTTGAAGAATATAGGGCCAAAGGAAATATCATCCGATGACAAAGAGAAAGAAGCTTTCTGAGAAACTTCTTTGTGTTCTGTGAAATCATCTCACAGTGTTACAGCTTTCCCCTCAAGAGGCCTTTCGCTAAGACAGTTCTTGTGGAATTGGCAAAGTGATATTTGGAAGCCCATAGAGGGCTATGATGAAAAAGGAACTATCCTCAGATGAAATCTGGAAAGAAGCTTTCTGAGAAAGTGCTTAGTGTTCTGTTCATTCATCTCACAGAGATATATCTGTATTTCGCGGATCTCTTTGCCAGCCTTATTTCTGTGGAATCTGAGAACAGATATTTCGGATCCCTTTGAAGACTATAAGGCCAAAGGAAATATCCTCCGATAACAAAGAGAAAGAAGCTTTCTGAGAAACTTCTTGGTGTTTTCTGAAATCATCTCACAGAGTTACAGCTTTCCCCTCAAGAAGCCTTTCGCTAAGACAGTTCTTGTGGAATTGGCAAAGTGATATTTGGAAGCCCATAGAGGGCTATGGTGAAAAAGGAATTATCTTCAGATGAAATCTGGAAAGAAGCTTTCTTAGAAACTCCTCTGTGATGTGAGACTTCCACTCACAGAGTTACATCTGTATTTCGTGGATCTCTTTGCTAGCCTTATTTCTGTGGTATCTGAGAACAGATATTTCGGATCCCTTTGAAGACTATAGGCCAAAAGGAAATATCCTCCGATAACAAAGAGAAAGAAGCTTTCTGAGAAACTCCTTTGTGTTTTGGGAAATCTTCTCACAGAGTTAAAGCTTTCCCCTCAAGAAGCCTTTCGCTAAGACAGTTCTGGTGGAATTGGCAAAGTGATATTTGTAAGCCCATAGAGGGATATGGTGAAAAAGGAAATATCCTAAGGTGAAATCTGGAAAGAAGCTTTATGAGAAACTGCTCTGTGATGCGTGACGTCCACCCACAGAGTTACATCTGTATTTCGTGGATCTCTTTGCCAGCCTTAATTCTGTGGAATCTGAGAACAGATATTTCGGATCCCTTTGGAGACTATAGGTCCAAAGGAAATATCCTCCGATAACAAAGAGAAAGAAGGTTTCTGAGAAACTTCTTTGTGTTCTGTGAAATCATGTCACAGAGATACAGCTTTCCCCTCAAGAAGCCTTTCGCTAAGACAGTTCTTGTGGAATTGGCAAAGGGATATTTGGAAGCCCATAGAGGGCTATGATGAAAAAGGAAATATCCTCAGATGAAATCTGGAAAGAAGCTTTCTGAGAAAGTGCTTAGTGTTCTGTTAATTCACCTCACAGAGATACATCTGTATTTCTTGGATCTCTTTGCTAGCCTTATTTCTGTGGAATCTGAGAACAGATATTTTGGATCCCTTTGAAGGCTTTAGGGCCAAAGGAAATATCCTCCGATAACAAAGAGAAAGAAGCTTTCTGAGAAACTTCTTTGTGTTCTGTGAAATCATCTCACAGTGTTACAGCTTTCCCCTCAAGAAGCCTTTCGCTAAGACAGTTCTTGTGGAATTGGCAAAGTGATATTTGGAAGCCTTTAGAGGGCTATGGTGAAAAAGGAAATATCCTCAGATGAAATCTGGAAAGAAGCTATCAGAGAAAGTGCTTAGTGTTCTGTTAATTCATCTTAGAGAGTTACATCTGTATTTCGTGGATCTCTTTGCTAGCCTTATTTCTGTGGAATCTGAGAAACGATATTTCGGATCCCTTTGAAGACTATAGGGCCTAAGGAAATATCGTTTCTGAGAAACTTCTTTGTGTTCTGTGAAATCATCTCACAGAGTTACAGCTTTCCCCTCAAGAAGCCTTTCGCTAAGACAGTTCTTGTGGAATTGGCAAAGTGATATTTGGAAGCCCATAGAGAGCTATGGTGAAAAAGGAAATTTCCTCAGATGAAATCTGGAAAAAAGCTTTCTGAGAAACTGCTCTGTGATGTGTGACTTCCACTCACAGAGTTACATCTTCATTTCGTGGATCTCTTTGCTAGCCTTATTTCTGTGGAATCTGAGAACAGATATTTAGGATCCCTTTGAAGACTATAGGGCCAAAGGAAATATCCTCCGATAACAAAGTGAAAGAAGCTTTTTCAGAAAGAACTTTGTGTTCTGTGAAATCATCTCACAGAGTTACAGCTTTCCCCTCAAGAAGGCTTTCGCTAAGACAGTTCTTGTGTAATTGGCAAGGTGATATTTGGAAGCCCATAGAGGGCTATGGTGAAAAAGGAAATATCCTAAGATGAAATCTGGAAAGAAGCTTTCTGAGAAACTGCTCTGTGATGTGTGACTTCCACTCACAGAGTTACATCTGTATTTCGTGGATCTCTTTGCTAGCCTAATTCTGTGGAATCTGAGAACAGATATTTCGGATCCCTTTGAAGACTATAGGGCCAAAGGAAATATCCTCCGATAACAAAGAGAAAGAAGCTTTCTGAGAAACTTCTTGGTGTTTTCTGAAATCATCTCACAGAGTTACAGCTTTCCACTCAAGAAGCCTTTCGCTAAGACAGTTCTTGTGGAATTGGCAAAGTGATATTTGGAAGCCCATAGAGGGCTATGGTGAAAAATGAATTATCCTCAGATGAAATCTGGAAAGAAGCTTTCTTAGAAACTCCTCTGTGATGTGTGACTTCAACTCACAGAGTTACATCTGTATTTCGTGGATCTCTTTGCTAGCCTTATTTCTGTGGAATCTGAGAACAGATATTTCGGATCCCTTTGAAGAGTATAGGGCTAAAGGAAATATTCTCCGATAACAAAGAGAAAGAAGCTTTCTGAGAAACTTCTTTGTGTTCTGTGAAATCATCTCACAGAGTTACAGCTTTCCCCTCAAGAAGCCTTTCGCTAAGACAGTTCTTGTGGAATTGGCAAAGGGATATTTGGAAGCCCATTGAGGGCTATGTTGAAAAAGGAAATATCCTCAGATGAAATCTGGAAAGAAGCTTTCTGAGAAACTGCTTAGTGTTCTGTTAATTCATCTGACAGAGTTACATCTGTATTTCGTGGATCTCTTTGCTAGCCTTATTTCTGTGGAATCTGAGAACAGATATTTCGGATCCCTTTGAAGACTATAGGGCCAAAGGAAATATCCTCCCATAACAAAGAGAAAGAAGCTTTCTGAGAAACTTCTTTGTGTTCTGTGAAATCAACTCACAGAGTTACAGCTTTCCCCTCAAGAAGCCTTTCGCTAAGACAGTTCTTGGGGAATTGGCAATGTGATATTTGGAAGCCCATAGAGGGCAATGGTGAAAAAGGAAATATCCTCAGATGAAATCTGGAAAGAAGATTTCTGAGAAACTGCCCTGTGATGTGTGACTTCCACTCACAGAGTTACATCTGTATTTCGTGGATCTCTTTGCTAGCCTTATTTCTGTGGAATCTGAGAACAGATATTTCGGATCCATATGAAGACTATAGGGCCAAAGGAAATATCCTCCGATAACAAAGAGAAAGAAGCTTTCTGAGAAACTTCTTTGTGTTCTGTGAAATCATCTCACAGAGTTACAGCTTTCCCCTCAAGAAGCCTTTCGCTAAGACAGTTCTTGTGGAATTGGAAAAGGGATATTTGGAAACCCATAGAGGGCTATGGTGAAAAAGGAAATATCCTCAGATGAAATCTGGAAAGAAGCTTTCTGAGAAAGTGCTTAGTGTTCTGTAAATTCATCTCACAGAGTTACATCTGTATTTCGTGGATCTGTTTGCCAGCCTTATTTCTGTGGAATCTGAGAACAGATATTTCGGATCCCTTTGAAGACTATAGGGCCTAAGGAAATATCCTCCCATAACAAAGAGAAAGAAGCTTTCTGAGAAACTTCCTTGTGTTCTGTGAAATCATCTCACAGTGTTACAGCTATCCCCTCAAGAAGCCTTTCGCTAAGACAGTTCTTGTTGAATTGGCAAAGTGATATTTGGAAGCCCATAGAGGGCTATGGTGAAAAAGGAACTATCCTCAGATGAAATCTGGAAAGAAGCTTTCTGAGAAAGTGCTTAGTGTTCTGTTAATTCATCTCACAGAGTTATATCTGTATTTCGTGGATCTCTTTGCTAGCCTTATTTCTGTGGAATCTGAGAACAGATATTTCGGATCCCTTTGAAGACTATAGGGCCAAAGGAAATATCCTCCGATAACAAAGAGAAAGAAGCTTTCTGAGAAACTTCTTTGTGTTCTGTGAAATCATCTCACAGAGTTACAGCTTTCCCCTCAAGAAGCCTTTCGCTAAGACAGTTCTTGTGGAATGGGCAAAGTGATATTTGGAAGCCCATAGAGGGCTATGGTGAAAAAGGAAATATCCTCAGATGAAATCTGGAAAGAAGCTTTCTGAGAAACTGCTCTGTGATGTGTGACTTCCACTCCCAGAGTTACATCTGTATTTCATGGATCTCTTTGCTAGCCTTATTTCTGTGGAATCTGAGAACAGATATTTCAGATCCCTTTGAAGACTATAGGGCCAAAGGAAATATCCTCCGATTACAAAGAGAAAGAAGCTTTTTGAGAAAGTTCTTTGTGTTCCGTGAAATCATCTCACAGAGTTACAGCTTTCCCCTCAAGAAGCCTTTCGCTAAGACAGCTCTTGTGGAATTGGCAAAGTGATATTTGGAAGCCCATAGAGGGCTATGGTGAAAAAGGAAGTATCCTAAGATGAAATCTGGAAAGAAGCTTTCTGAGAAACTGCTCTGTGATGTGTGACTTCCACTCACAGAGTTACATCTGTATTTCGTGGATCTCTTTGCTAGCCTAATTCTGTGGAATCTGAGAACAGATATTTCGGATCCCTTTGAAGACTATAGGGCCAAAGGAAATATCCTCCGATAACAAAGAGAAAGAAGCTTTCTGAGAAACTTCTTTGTGTTCTGTGAAATCATCTCACAGAGTTACAGCTTTCCCCTCAAGAAGCCTTTCGCTAAAACAGTTCTTGTGGAATTGGCAAAGGGATATTTGGAAGCCCATAGAGGGCTATGGTGAAAAAGGAAATATCCTCAGATGAAATCTGCAAAGAAGCTTTCTGAGAAACTGCTTAGTGTTCTGTTAATTCATCTGACAGAGTTACATCTGTATTTCGTTGATCTCTTTGTTAGCCTTATTTCTGTGGAATCTGAGAACAGATATTTCGGATCCCTTTGAAGACTATAGGGCCAAAGGAAATATCCTCCCATAACAAAGAGAAAGAAGCTTTCTGAGAAACTTCTTTGTGTTCTGTGAAATCATCTCACAGAGTTACAGCTTTCCCCTCAAGAAGCCTTTCGCTAAAACAGTTCTTGTGGAATTGGCAAAGTGATATTTGGAAGCCCATAGAGGGCTATGGTGAAAAAGGAAATATCCTCAGATGAAATCTGGAAAGAAGCTTTCTGAGAAACTGCTTAGTGTTCTGTTAATTCATCTGACAGAGTTACATCTGTATTTCGTGGATCTCTTTGTTAGCCTTATTTCTGTGGAATCTGAGAACAGATATTTCGGATCCCTTCGAAGACTATAGGGCCAAAGGAAATATCCTCCCATAACAAAGAGAAAGAAGCTTTCTGAGAAACTTCTTTGTGTTCTGTGAAATCATCTCACAGAGTTACAGCTTTCCCCTCAAGAAGCCTTTCGCTAAGACAGTTCTTGTGGAATTGGCAAAGGGATATTTGGAAGGCCATAGAGGGCTATGGTGAAAAAGGAAATATCCTCAGATGAAATCTGGAAAGAAGCTTTCTGAGAAACTGCTCTGTGATGTGTGACTTCCACTCACAGAGTTACATCTGTATTTCGTGGATCTCTTTGATAGCCTTATTTCTGTGGAATCTGGGAACAGATATTTCGGATCCCTTGCAAGACTATAGGGCGAAAGGAAATATCATCCGATAACAAAGAGAAAGAAGCTTTCTGAGAAACTTCTTTGTGTTCTGTGAAATCATCTCACAGAGTTACAGCTTTCCCCTCAAGAAGCCTTTCGCTAAGACAGTTCTTGTGGAATTGGCAAAGTGATATTTGGAAGCCCAGAGAGGGCTATGGTGAAAAAGGAAATATCCTCAGATGAAATCTGGAAAGAAGCTTTCAGAGAAACTGCTCTGTGATGTGTGACTTCCACTCACAGAGTTACATCTGTATTTCGTGGATCTCTTTGCTAGCCTTATTTCTGTGGAATCTGAGAACAGATATTTAGGATCCCTTTGAAGACTATAGGGCCAAAGGAAATATCCTCCGATAACAAAGAGAAAGAAGCTTTTTCAGAAAGATCTTTGTGTTCTGTGAAATCATCTCACAGAGTTACTGCTTTCCCCTCAAGAAGCCTTTCCCTAAGACAGTTCTTGTGTAATTGGCAAGGTGATATTTGGAAGCCCATAGAGGGATATGGTGAAAAAGGAAATATCCGAAGATGAAATCTGGAAAGAAGCTTTCTGAGAAACTGCTCTGTGATGTGTAACTTCTACTCACAGAGTTACATCTGTATTTCGTGGATCTCTTTGCTAGACTTAATTCTGTGGAATTTGAGAACAGATATTTCGGATCCCTTTGAAGACTACAGGGCCAAAGGAAATATTCTCCGATAACAGAGAGAAAGAAGCTTTCGGAGAAACTTCTTTGTGTTCTGTGAAATCATCTCACAGAGTTACAGCTTTCCCCTCAAGAAGCCTTTCGCTAAGACAGTTCTTGTGGAATTGGCAAAGGGATATTTGGAAGCCCATTGAGGGCTATGTTGAAAAAGGAAATATCCTCAGATGAAATCTGGAAAGAAGCTTTCTGAGAAACTGCTTAGTGTTCTGTTAATTCATCTGACAGAGTTACATCTGTATTTCGAGGATCTCTTTGCTAGCCTTATTTCTGTGGAATCTGAGAACAGATATTTCGGATCCCTTTGAAGACTATAGGGCCAAAGGAAATATCCTCCGATAACAAAGAGAAAGAAGCTTTTTGAGAAAGTTCTTTGTGTTCTGTGAAATCATCTCACAGAGTTACAGCTTTCCCCTCAAGAAGCCTTTCGCTAAGACAGTTCTTGTGGAATTGGCAAAGTGATATTTGGAAGCCCATAGAGGGCTATTGTGAAAAAGGAAATATCCTCAGATGAAATCTGGAAAGAAGCTTTCTGAGAAACTGCTCTGTGATGTGTGACTTCCACTCCCAGAGTTACATCTGTATTTCTTGGATCTCTTTGCTAGGCTTATTTCTGTGGAATCTGAGAACAGATATTTTGGATCCCTTTGAAGAATATATGGCCAAAGGAAATATCTTCCGATAACAAAGAGAAAGAAGCTTTCTGAGAAACTTCTTTGTGTTCTGTGAAATCATCTCACAGAGTTACAGCTTTCCTCTCAGGAAGCCTTTCGCTAAGACAGTTCTTGTGGAATTCGCAAAGTGACGTTTGGAAGCCCATAGAGGGCTATGGTGAAAAAGGAAATATCCTCAGATGAAATCTGGAAAGAAGCTTTCTGAGAAACTGCTCTGTGATGTGTGACTTCCACTCAGAGAGTTACATCTGTATTTCGTGGATCTCTTTGCTAGCCTTATTTCTGTAGAATCTGAAAACAGATATTTCGGATCTCTTTAAAGACTATAGGGCCAAAGGAAATATCCTCCGATAACAAAGAGAAAGAAGCTTTCGGAGAAACTTCTTTGTGTTCTGTGAAATCATCTCTCAGAGTTGCAGCTTTCCCCTCAAGAAGACTTTCGGTAAGACAGTTCTTGTGGAATTGGCAAAGTGATATTTGGAAGCCCATAGAGGCCTATGGTGAAAAAGGAAATATCCTCAGATGAAATCTGGAAGGAAGTTTTCTGAGAAACTGCTTAGTGTTATGTTAATTCATCTCACAGAGTTATATCTGTATTTCGTGGATCTGTTTGCTAGCCTTATTTCTGTGGAATCTGAGAACAGATATTTCGTATCCCTTTGAAGACTAAAGAGCCAAAGGAAATATCCTCCGATAACAAAGAGAAAGAAGCGTTCTGAGAATCTTCTTTGTGTTCTGTGAAATCATCTCACAGAGTTACAGCTTTCCCCTCAAGAATCCTTTCCCTAAGACAGTTCTTGTGGAATTGGCAAAGGGATATTTGGAAGCCCATAGAGGGCTATGGTGAAAAAGGAAATATCCTCACCTGAAATCTGGAAAGAAGCTTTCTGAGAAAGTGCTTAGTGTTCTGTTAATTCATCTCACAGAGTTACATCTGTATTTCGTGGATCTCTTTGCTAGCCTTATTTCTGTGGAATCTGAGAACAGATATTTCGGATCCCTTTGAAGACTATAGGGCCAAAGGAAATATCCTCTGATAACAAAGAGAAAGAAGCTTTCTGAGAAACTTCTTTGTGTTCTGTGAAATCATCTCACAGAGTTACAGCTTTCCCGTCAAGAAGCCTTTCGCTTATACAGTTCTTGTGGAATTGGCAAAGTGATATTTGGAAGCCCATAGAGGGCTATGGTGAAAAAGGAAATATCCTCAGATGAAATCTGGAAAGAAGCTTTCTGAGAAACTGCTTAGTGTTCTGTTAATTCATCTGACAGAGTTACATCTGTATTTCGTGGATCTCTTTGTTAGCCTTATTTCTGTGGAATCTGAGAACAGATATTTCAGATCCCTTTGAAGACTATAGGGCCAAAGGAAATATCCTCCCATAACAAAGAGAAAGAAGCTTTCTGAGAAACTTCTTTGTGTTCTGTGAAATCATCTCACAGAGTTACAGCTTTCCCCTCAAGAAGCCTTTCGCTAAGACAGTTCTTGGGGAATTGGCAATGTGATATTTGGAAGCCCATAGAGGGCAATGGTGAAAAAGGAAATCTCCTCAGCTGAAATCTGGAAAGAAGATTTCTGAGAAACTGCTCTGTGATGTGTGACTTCCACTCACAGAGTTACATCTGTATTTCGTGGATCTCTTTGCTAGCCTTATTTCTGTGGAATCTGAGAACAGATATTTCGGATCCATATGAAGACTATAGGGCCAAAGGAAATATCCTCCGATAACAAAGAGAAAGAAGCTTTCTGAGAAACTTCTTTGTGTTCTGTGAAATCATCTCACAGAGTTACAGCTTTCCCCTCCAGAAGCCTTTCGCTAAGACAGTTCTTGTGGAATTGGTAAAGGGATATTTGGAAACCCATAGAGGGCTATGGTGAAAAAGGAAATATCCTCAGATGAAATCTGGAAAGAAGCTTTCTGAGAAACTGCTTAGTGTTCTGTAAATTCATCTCACAGAGTTACATCTGTATTTCGTGGATCTCTTTGCTAGCCTTATTTCTGTGGAATCTGAGAACAGATATTTCGGATCCCTTTGAAGACTATAGAGATAAAGGAAATATCCTCCGATAACAAAGAGAAAGAAGCTTTCTGAGAAACTTCTTTGTGTTCTGTGAAATCATCTCAGAGTGTTAAAGCTTTCCCCTCAAGAAGCCTTTCGCTAAGACAGTTCTTGTTGAATTGGGAAAGTGATATTTGGAAGCCCACAGAGGGCTATGGTGAAAAAGGAAATATCCTCAGATGAAATCTGGAAAGAAGCTTTCTGAGAAAGTGCTTAGTGTTCTGTTAATTCATCTCACAGAATTACCTCTATATTTCGTGGATCTCTTTGTTAGCCTTATTTCTGTGGAATCTGAGAACAGATTTTTCGGATCCCTTTGAAGACTATAGGGCCAAAGGAAATATCCTCCTATAACAAAGAGAAAGAAACTTTCTGAGAAACTTCTTTGGTTCTGTGAAATCATCCCACAGAGTTACAGCTTTCCCCTCAAGAAGCCTTTCGCTAAGACAGTTCTTGTGGAATTGGCAAAGGGATATTTGGAAGCCCATAGAGGGCTACGGTGAAAAAGGAAATATCCTCAGATGAAATCTGGAAAGAAGCTTTCTGAGAAACTACTCTGTGATGTGTGACTTCCACTCACAGAGTTACATCTGTATTTCATGGATCTCTTTGCTAGCCTTATTTCTGTGGAATCTGAGAACAGATATTTCGGATCCCGTTGAAGACTATAGGGCCAAAGGAAATATCTTCCGATATAAAAAGAGAAAGACGCTTTCTGAGAAACTTTTTTGTGTTCTGTGAAATCATCTCACAGAGTTACAGCTTTCCCCTCAAGAAGCCTTTCGCTAAGACAGTTCTTGTGGAATTGGCACAGTGATATTTAGAAGCCCAAAGAGGGCTACGGTGAAAAAGGAAATATCCTCAGATGAAATCTGGAAAGAAGCTTTCTGAGAAACTGCTTAGTGTTCTGTTAATTCTTCTCACAAGAGTTACATCTGTATTTCGTGGATCTCTTTGCTAGCCTTATTTCTGTGGAATCTGAGAACAGATATTTCGGATCCCTTTGAAGACTATAGGGCTTAAGGTAATATCCTCCGATAACAAAGAGAAAGAAGCTTTCTGAGAAACTTCTTTTTGTTCTGTGAAATCATCTCACAGAGTTACAGCTTTCCCCTCAAGAAGCCTTTCGCTAAGACAGTTCTTGTGGAATTGGCAAAGGGATATTTGGGAGCCCATAGAGGCCTATGGTGAAAAAGGAAATATCCTCATATGAAATCTGGAAAGAAGCTTTCTGACAAACTGCTTAGTGTTCTGTTAATTCATCTCACAGAGTTACATCTGTATATCGTGGATATCTTTGCTAGCCTTATTTCTGTGGAATCTGAGAACAGATATTTCGGATCCCTTTGAAGACTATAGGGCCAAAGGAAATATCCTCCGATAACAAAGAGAAAGAAGCTTTCTGAGAAACTTCTTTGTGTTCTGTGAAATCATCTCACAGTGTTACAGCTTTCCCCTCAAGAAGCCTTTCGCTAAGAGAGTTCTTTTGGAATTGGCAAAGTGATATTTGGAAGCCCCTAGAGGGCTATGGTGAAAAAGGAAATATCCTCAGATGAAATCTGGAAAGAAGCTTCCTGAGAAAGTGCTTAGTGTTCTGTTTATTCATCTCACAGAGTTACATCTGTATTTCGTGGATCTCTTTGCTAGCCTTATTTCTGTGGAATCTGAGAACAGATATTTCAGATCCCTTTGAAGGCTATAGGGCCAAAGGAAATATCCTCCGATTACAAAGAGAAAGAAGCTTTTTGAGAAAGTTCTTTGTGTTCCGTGAAATCATCTCACAGAGTTACAGCTTTCCCCTCAATCAGCCTTTCGCTAAGACAGTTCTTGTGGAATTGGCAAAGTGATATTTGGAAGCCCATAGAGGGCTATGGTGAAAAAGGAAATATCCTCAGATGAAATCTGGAAAGAAGCTTTCTGAGAAACTGCTCTGTGATGTGTGACTTCCACTCACAGAGTTACATCTGTATTTCGTGGATCTCTTTGCTAGCCTAATTCTGTGGAATCTGAGAACAGATATTTCGGATCCCTTTGAAGACTATAGCGCCAAAGGAAATATCCTCCGATAACAAAGAGAAAGAAGCTTTCTGATAAACTTCTTTGTGTTCTGTGAAATCATCTCACAGAGTTACAGCTTTCCCCTCAAGAAGCCTTTCGCTAAAACAGTTCTTGTGGAATTGGCAAAGGGATATTTGGAAGCCCATAGAGGGCTACGGTGAAAAAGGAAATATCCTCAGATGAAATCTGGAAAGAAGCTTTCTGAGAAACTGCTTAGTGTTCTGTTAATTCATCTCACAGAGTTACATCTGTATTTCGTGGGTCTCTTTGCTAGCCTTATTTCTGTGGAATCTGAGAACAGATATTTCGGATCCCTTGGAAGACTATAGGGCCAAAGGAAATATCCTCCCATAACAAAGAGAAAGAAGCTTTCTGAGAAACTTCTTTGTGTTCTGTGAAATCATCTCACAGAGTTACAGCTTTCCCCTCAAGAAGCCTTTCGCTAAGACAGTTCTTGGGGAATTGGCAATGTGATATTTGGAAGCCCATAGAGGGCAATGGTGAAAAAGGAAATCTCCTCAGATGAAATCTGGAAAGAAGATTTCTGAGAAACTGCTCTGTGATGTGTGACTTCCACTCACAGAGTTACATCTGTATTTCGTGGATCTCTTTGCTAGCCTTATTTCTGTGGAATCTGAAAGCAGATATTTCGGATCCCTTTGAAGAATATATGGCCAAAGGAAATATCCTCCGATAAAAAAGAGAAAGAAGCTTTCTGAGAAACTTCTTTGTGTTCTGTGAAATCATCTCTCAGAGTTACAGCTTTCCCCTCAAGAATCCTTTCGGTAAGACAGTTCTTGTGGAATTGGCAAAGTGATATTTGGAAGCCCATAGAGGCCTATGGTGAAAAAGGAAATATCCTCAGATGAAATCTGGAAAGAAGTTTTCTGAGAAACTGCTTAGTGTTATGTTAATTCATCTCACAGAGTTACATCTGTATTTCGTGGATCTCTTTGCTAGCCTTATTTCTGTGGAATCTGAGAACAGATATTTCGGATCCCTTTGAAGACTATAGAGATAAAGGAAATATCCTCCGATAACAAAGAGAAAGAAGCTTTCTGAGAAACTTCTTTGTGTTCTGTGAAATCATCTCAGAGTGTTAAAGCTTTCCCCTCAAGAAGCCTTTCGCTAAGACAGTTCTTGTTGAATTGGGAAAGTGATATTTGGAAGCCCACAGAGGGCTATGGTGAAAAAGGAAATATCCTCAGATGAAATCTGGAAAGAAGCTCTGAGAAAGTGCTTAGTGTTCTGTTAATTCATCTCACAGAATTACCTCTATATTTCGTGGATCTCTTTGTTAGCCTTATTTCTGTGGAATCTGAGAACAGATTTTTCAGATCCCTTTGAAGACTATAGGGCCAAAGGAAATATCCTCCCATAACAAAGAGAAAGAAGCTTTCTGAGAAACTTCTTTGTGTTCTGTGAAATCATCTCACAGAGTTACAGCTTTCCCCTCAAGAAGCCTTTCGCTAAGACAGTTCTTGGGGAATTGGCAATGTGATATTTGGAAGCCCATAGAGGGCAATGGTGAAAAAGGAAATCTCCTCAGCTGAAATCTGGAAAGAAGATTTCTGAGAAACTGCTCTGTGATGTGTGACTTCCACTCACAGAGTTACATCTGTATTTCGTGGATCTCTTTGCTAGCCTTATTTCTGTGGAATCTGAGAACAGATATTTCGGATCCATATGAAGACTATAGGGCCAAAGGAAATATCCTCCGATAACAAAGAGAAAGAAGCTTTCTGAGAAACTTCTTTGTGTTCTGTGAAATCATCTCACAGAGTTACAGCTTTCCCCTCCAGAAGCCTTTCGCTAAGACAGTTCTTGTGGAATTGGTAAAGGGATATTTGGAAACCCATAGAGGGCTATGGTGAAAAAGGAAATATCCTCAGATGAAATCTGGAAAGAAGCTTTCTGAGAAACTGCTTAGTGTTCTGTAAATTCATCTCACAGAGTTACATCTGTATTTCGTGGATCTCTTTGCTAGCCTTATTTCTGTGGAATCTGAGAACAGATATTTCGGATCCCTTTGAAGACTATAGAGATAAAGGAAATATCCTCCGATAACAAAGAGAAAGAAGCTTTCTGAGAAACTTCTTTGTGTTCTGTGAAATCATCTCAGAGTGTTAAAGCTTTCCCCTCAAGAAGCCTTTCGCTAAGACAGTTCTTGTTGAATTGGGAAAGTGATATTTGGAAGCCCACAGAGGGCTATGGTGAAAAAGGAAATATCCTCAGATGAAATCTGGAAAGAAGCTTTCTGAGAAAGTGCTTAGTGTTCTGTTAATTCATCTCACAGAATTACCTCTATATTTCGTGGATCTCTTTGTTAGCCTTATTTCTGTGGAATCTGAGAACAGATTTTTCGGATCCCTTTGAAGACTATAGGGCCAAAGGAAATATCCTCCTATAACAAAGAGAAAGAAACTTTCTGAGAAACTTCTTTGGTTCTGTGAAATCATCCCACAGAGTTACAGCTTTCCCCTCAAGAAGCCTTTCGCTAAGACAGTTCTTGTGGAATTGGCAAAGGGATATTTGGAAGCCCATAGAGGGCTACGGTGAAAAAGGAAATATCCTCAGATGAAATCTGGAAAGAAGCTTTCTGAGAAACTACTCTGTGATGTGTGACTTCCACTCACAGAGTTACATCTGTATTTCGTGGATCTCTTTGCTAGCCTTATTTCTGTGGAATCTGAGAACAGATATTTCGGATCCCGTTGAAGACTATAGGGCCAAAGGAAATATCTTCCGATATAAAAAGAGAAAGACGCTTTCTGAGAAACTTTTTTGTGTTCTGTGAAATCATCTCACAGAGTTACAGCTTTCCCCTCAAGAAGCCTTTCGCTAAGACAGTTCTTGTGGAATTGGCACAGTGATATTTAGAAGCCCAAAGAGGGCTACGGTGAAAAAGGAAATATCCTCAGATGAAATCTGGAAAGAAGCTTTCTGAGAAACTGCTTAGTGTTCTGTTAATTCATCTCACAAGAGTTACATCTGTATTTCGTGGATCTCTTTGCTAGCCTTATTTCTGTGGAATCTGAGAACAGATATTTCGGATCCCTTTGAAGACTATAGGGCTTAAGGTAATATCCTCCGATAACAAAGAGAAAGAAGCTTTCTGAGAAACTTCTTTTTGTTCTGTGAAATCATCTCACAGAGTTACAGCTTTCCCCTCAAGAAGCCTTTCGCTAAGACAGTTCTTGTGGAATTGGCAAAGGGATATTTGGGAGCCCATAGAGGCCTATGGTGAAAAAGGAAATATCCTCATATGAAATCTGGAAAGAAGCTTTCTGACAAACTGCTTAGTGTTCTGTTAATTCATCTCACAGAGTTACATCTGTATATCGTGGATATCTTTGCTAGCCTTATTTCTGTGGAATCTGAGAACAGATATTTCGGATCCCTTTGAAGACTATAGGGCCAAAGGAAATATCCTCCGATAACAAAGAGAAAGAAGCTTTCTGAGAAACTTCTTTGTGTTCTGTGAAATCATCTCACAGTGTTACAGCTTTCCCCTCAAGAAGCCTTTCGCTAAGAGAGTTCTTTTGGAATTGGCAAAGTGATATTTGGAAGCCCCTAGAGGGCTATGGTGAAAAAGGAAATATCCTCAGATGAAATCTGGAAAGAAGCTTCCTGAGAAAGTGCTTAGTGTTCTGTTTATTCATCTCACAGAGTTACATCTGTATTTCGTGGATCTCTTTGCTAGCCTTATTTCTGTGGAATCTGAGAACAGATATTTCAGATCCCTTTGAAGACTATAGGGCCAAAGGAAATATCCTCCGATTACAAAGAGAAAGAAGCTTTTTGAGAAAGTTCTTTGTGTTCCGTGAAATCATCTCACAGAGTTACAGCTTTCCCCTCAATCAGCCTTTCGCTAAGACAGTTCTTGTGGAATTGGCAAAGTGATATTTGGAAGCCCATAGAGGGCTATGGTGAAAAAGGAAATATCCTCAGATGAAATCTGGAAAGAAGCTTTCTGAGAAACTGCTCTGTGATGTGTGACTTCCACTCACAGAGTTACATCTGTATTTCGTGGATCTCTTTGCTAGCCTAATTCTGTGGAATCTGAGAACAGATATTTCGGATCCCTTTGAAGACTATAGGGCCAAAGGAAATATCCTCCGATAACAAAGAGAAAGAAGCTTTCTGATAAACTTCTTTGTGTTCTGTGAAATCATCTCACAGAGTTACAGCTTTCCCCTCAAGAAGCCTTTCGCTAAAACAGTTCTTGTGGAATTGGCAAAGGGATATTTGGAAGCCCATAGAGGGCTATGGTGAAAAAGGAAATATCCTCAGATGAAATCTGGAAAGAAGCTTTCTGAGAAACTGCTTAGTGTTCTGTTAATTCATCTCACAGAGTTACATCTGTATTTCGTGGGTCTCTTTGCTAGCCTTATTTCTGTGGAATCTGAGAACAGATATTTCGGATCCCTTGGAAGACTATAGGGCCAAAGGAAATATCCTCCCATAACAAAGAGAAAGAAGCTTTCTGAGAAACTTCTTTGTGTTCTGTGAAATCATCTCACAGAGTTACAGCTTTCCCCTCAAGAAGCCTTTCGCTAAGACAGTTCTTGGGGAATTGGCAATGTGATATTTGGAAGCCCATAGAGGGCAATGGTGAAAAAGGAAATCTCCTCAGATGAAATCTGGAAAGAAGATTTCTGAGAAACTGCTCTGTGATGTGTGACTTCCACTCACAGAGTTACATCTGTATTTCGTGGATCTCTTTGCTAGCCTTATTTCTGTGGAATCTGAAAGCAGATATTTCGGATCCCTTTGAAGAATATATGGCCAAAGGAAATATCCTCCGATAAAAAAGAGAAAGAAGCTTTCTGAGAAACTTCTTTGTGTTCTGTGAAATCATCTCTCAGAGTTACAGCTTTCCCCTCAAGAATCCTTTCGGTAAGACAGTTCTTGTGGAATTGGCAAAGTGATATTTGGAAGCCCATAGAGGCCTATGGTGAAAAAGGAAATATCCTCAGATGAAATCTGGAAAGAAGTTTTCTGAGAAACTGCTTAGTGTTATGTTAATTCATCTCACAGAGTTACATCTGTATTTCGTGGATCTCTTTGCTAGCCTTATTTCTGTGGAATCTGAGAACAGATATTTCGGATCCCTTTGAAGACTATAGAGATAAAGGAAATATCCTCCGATAACAAAGAGAAAGAAGCTTTCTGAGAAACTTCTTTGTGTTCTGTGAAATCATCTCAGAGTGTTAAAGCTTTCCCCTCAAGAAGCCTTTCGCTAAGACAGTTCTTGTTGAATTGGGAAAGTGATATTTGGAAGCCCACAGAGGGCTATGGTGAAAAAGGAAATATCCTCAGATGAAATCTGGAAAGAAGCTCTGAGAAAGTGCTTAGTGTTCTGTTAATTCATCTCACAGAATTACCTCTATATTTCGTGGATCTCTTTGTTAGCCTTATTTCTGTGGAATCTGAGAACAGATTTTTCAGATCCCTTTGAAGACTATAGGGCCAAAGGAAATATCCTCCTATAACAAAGAGAAAGAAACTTTCTGAGAAACTTCTTTGGTTCTGTGAAATCATCTCACAGAGTTACAGCTTTCCCCTCAAGAAGCCTTTCGCTAAGACAGTTCTTGTGTAATTGGCAAAGGGATATTTGGAAGCCCATAGATTGCTACGGTGAAAAAGGAAATATCCTCAGATGAAATCTGGAAAGAAGCTTTCTGAGAAACTACTCTGTGATGTGTGACTTCCACTCACAGAGTTACATCTGTATTTCGTGGATCTCTTTGCTAGCCTTATTTCTGTGGAATCTGAGAACAGATATTTCGGATCCCTTTGAAGACTATAGGGCCAAAGGAAATATCTTCCGATATAAAAAGAGAAAGACGCTTTCTGAGAAACTTTTTTGTGTTCTGTGAAATCATCTCACAGAGTTACAGCTTTCCCCTCAAGAAGCCTTTCGCTAAGACAGTTCTTGTGGAATTGGCACAGTGATATTTAGAAGCCCAAAGAGGGCTACGTTGAAAAAGGAAATATCCTCAGATGAAATCTGGAAAGAAGCTTTCTGAGAAACTGCTCTGTGATGTGTGACTTCCACTCACAGAGTTACGTCTGTATTTCGTGGATCTCTTTGCTAGCCTAATTCTGTGGAATCTGAGAACAGATATTTCGGATCCCTTTGAAGACTATAGGGCCAAAGGAAATATCCTCCGATAACAAAGAGAAAGAAGCTTTCTGAGAAACTTCTTTGTGTTCTGTGAAATCATCTCACAGAGTTACAGCTTTCCCCTCAAGAAGCCTTTCGCTAAAACAGTTCTTGTGGAATTGGCAAAGGGATATTTGGAAGCCCCTAGAGGGCTATGGTGAAAAAGGAAATATCCTCAGATGAAATCTGGAAAGAAGCTTTCTGAGAAACTGCTTAGTGTTCTGTTAATTCATCTGACAGAGTTACATCTGTATTTCGTGGGTCTCTTTGCTAGCCTTATTTCTGTAGAATCTGAGAACAGATATTTCGGATCCCTTTGAAGACTATAGGGCCAAAGGAAATATCCTCCCATAACAAAGAGAAAGAAGCTTTCTGAGAAACTTCTTTGTGTTCTGTGAAATCATCTCACAGAGTTACAGCTTTCCCCTCAAGAAGCCTTTCGCTAAGACAGTTCTTGGGGAATTGGCAAAGGGATATTTGGAAGCCCATAGAGGGCAATGGTGAAAAAGGAAATCTCCTCAGATGAAATCTGGAAAGAAGATTTCTGAGAAACTGCTCTGTGATGTGTGACTTCCACTCACAGAGTTACATCTGTATTTCGTGGATCTCTTTGCTAGCCTTATTTCTGTGGAATCTGAAAGCAGATATTTCGGATCCCTTTGAAGAATATATGGCCAAAGGAAATATCCTCCGATAAAAAAGAGAAAGAAGCTTTCTGAGAAACTTCTTTGTGTTCTGTGAAATCATCTCTCAGAGTTACAGCTTTCCCCTCAAGAATCCTTTCGGTAAGACAGTTCTTGTGGAATTGGCAAAGTGATATTTGGAAGCCCATAGAGGCCTATGGTGAAAAAGGAAATATCCTCAGATGAAATCTGGAAAGAAGTTTTCTGAGAAACTGCTTAGTGTTATGTTAATTCATCTCACAGAGTTACATCTGTATTTCGTGGATCTCTTTGCTAGCCTTATTTCTGTGGAATCTGAGAACAGATATTTCGGATCCCTTTGAAGACTATAGAGATAAAGGAAATATCCTCCGATAACAAAGAGAAAGAAGCTTTCTGAGAAACTTCTTTGTGTTCTGTGAAATCATCTCAGAGTGTTAAAGCTTTCCCCTCAAGAAGCCTTTCGCTAAGACAGTTCTTGTTGAATTGGGAAAGTGATATTTGGAAGCCCACAGAGGGCTATGGTGAAAAAGGAAATATCCTCAGATGAAATCTGGAAAGAAGCTCTGAGAAAGTGCTTAGTGTTCTGTTAATTCATCTCACAGAATTACCTCTATATTTCGTGGATCTCTTTGTTAGCCTTATTTCTGTGGAATCTGAGAACAGATTTTTCAGATCCCTTTGAAGACTATAGGGCCAAAGGAAATATCCTCCTATAACAAAGAGAAAGAAACTTTCTGAGAAACTTCTTTGGTTCTGTGAAATCATCTCACAGAGTTACAGCTTTCCCCTCAAGAAGCCTTTCGCTAAGACAGTTCTTGTGTAATTGGCAAAGGGATATTTGGAAGCCCATAGAGGGCTACGGTGAAAAAGGAAATATCCTCAGATGAAATCTGGAAAGAAGCTTTCTGAGAAACTACTCTGTGATGTGTGACTTCCACTCACAGAGTTACATCTGTATTTCGTGGATCTCTTTGCTAGCCTTATTTCTGTGGAATCTGAGAACAGATATTTCGGATCCCTTTGAAGACTATAGGGCCAAAGGAAATATCTTCCGATATAAAAAGAGAAAGACGCTTTCTGAGAAACTTTTTTGTGTTCTGTGAAATCATCTCACAGAGTTACAGCTTTCCCCTCAAGAAGCCTTTCGCTAAGACAGTTCTTGTGGAATTGGCACAGTGATATTTAGAAGCCCAAAGAGGGCTACGGTGAAAAAGGAAATATCCTCAGATGAAATCTGGAAAGAAGCTTTCTGAGAAACTGCTCTGTAATGTGTGACTTCCACTCACAGAGTTACGTCTGTATTTCGTGGATCTCTTTGCTAGCCTAATTCTGTGGAATCTGAGAACAGATATTTCGGATCCCTTTGAAGACTATAGGGCCAAAGGAAATATCCTCCGATAACAAAGAGAAAGAAGCTTTCTGAGAAACTTCTTTGTGTTCTGTGAAATCATCTCACAGAGTTACAGCTTTCCCCTCAAGAAGCCTTTCGCTAAGACAGTTCTTCTGGAATTGGCAAAGTGATATTTGGAAGCCCATAGAGGGCTATGGTGAAAAAGGAAATATCCTCAGATGAAATCTGGAAAGAAGCTTTCTGAGAAACTGCTCTGTGATGTGTGACTTCCACTCACAGAGTTACATCTGTATTTCGTGGATCTCTTTGCTAGCCTTATTTCTGTGGAATCTGAGAATAGATATTTCGGATCCCTTTGAAGACTATAGGGCCAAAGGAAATATCCTCCGATAACAAAGAGAAAGAAGCTTTCTGAGAAACTTCTTTGTGTTCTGTGAAATAATCTCACAGAGTTACAGCTTTCCCCTCAGGAAGCCTTTCGCTAAGACAGTTCTTGTGGAATTGGCAAAGGGATATTTGGAAACCCATAGAGGGCTATGGTGAAAAACGAAATATCCTCAGATGAAATCTGGAAAGAAGCTTTCTGAGAAACTGCTTAGTGTTCTTTTAATTCATCTCACAGAGTTACATCTGTATTTCCTGGATCTCTTTGCTAGCCTTATTTCTGTGGAATCTGAGAACAGATATTTCGGATCCCTTTGAAGACTATAGGGCCAAAGGAAATATCCTCCGATAACAAAGAGAAAGAAGCTTTCTGAGAAACTTCTTTGTGTTCTGTGAAATCATCTCACAGAGTTACAGCTTTCTCCTCAAGAAGCCTTTCGCTAAGACAGTTCTTGTGGAATTGGCAAAGGGATATTTGGAAGCCCATAGAGGGCTATGGTGAAAAAGGAAATATCCTCAGATGAAATCTGGAAAGAAGCTTTCTGAGAAACTGCTCTGTATGTGTGACTTCGACTCACAGAGTTACATCTGTATTTCGTGGATCTCTTTGCTAGCCTTATTTCTGTGGAATCTGAGAACAGATATTTCGGATCCCTTTGAAGACTATAGGGCCAAAGGAAATATCCTCTGATAACAAAGAGAAAGAAGCTTTCTGAGAAACTTCTTTGTGTTCTGTGAAATCATCTCACAGAGTTACAGCTTTCCCCTCAAGAAGCCTTACGCTAAGACAGTTCTTGTGGAATTGGCAAAGGGATTTTTGGGACCCCTTAGAGGCCTATGGTGAAAAAGGAAATATCCTCTGATGAAATCTGGAAAGAAGCTTTCTGAGAAACTGCTTACTGTTCTCTTAATTAATCTCACAGAGTTACATCTGTATTTCGTGGATCTCTTTGCTAGCCTTATTTCTGTGGAATCTGAGAACAGATATTTCGGATCCCTTTGAAGACTATAGGGCCAAAGGAAATATCCTCCGATAACAAAGAGAAAGAAGCTTTCTGAGAAACTTCTTTGTGTTCTGTGAAATCATCTCACAGAGATACAGCTTTCCCCTCAAGAAGCCTTTCGCTAAGACAGTTCTTGTGGAATTGGCAAAGGGATATTTGGAAGCCCATAGAGGCCTACGGTGAAAAAGGAAATATCCTCAGATGAAATCTGGAAAGAAGCTTTCTGAGAAACTGCTTAGTGTTCTGTTAATTCAACTCACAGTGTTACATCTGTATTTCGTGGATCTCTTTGCTAGCCTTATTTCTGTGGAATCTGAGAACAGATATTTCGGATGCCTTGAAGACTACAGGGTCGAAGGAAATATCCTCCAGTAACAAAGAGAAAGAAGCTTTCTGAGAAACTTCTTTGTGTTCTGTGAAATCATCTCACAAGGTTACAGCTTTCCCCTCAAGAAGCCTTTCGCTAAGACAGTTCTTGTGGAATTGGCAAAGTGATATTTGAAAGCCCATAGAGGGCTATGGTGAAAAAGGAAATAATCTCAGATGAAATCTGGAAAGAAGCTTTCTGAGAAACTGCTCTGTGATGTGTGACTTACACTCACAGAGTGACATCTATATTTCGTGGATCTCTTTGCTAGCCTTATTTCTGTGGAATCTGAGAACAGATATTTCGGATCCCTTTGAAGACTATAGGGCCAAAGGAAATATCCTCCGATAACAAAGAGAAAGAAGCTTTCTGAGAAACTTCTTTCTGTTCTGTGAAATCACCTCACAGAGTTACAGCTTTCCCCTCAAGAAGCCTTTCGCTAAGACAGTTCTTGTGGAATTGGCAAAGGGATATTTGGAAGCCCATAGAGGGATATGGTGAAAAAGGAAATATCCTCAGAAGAAATCTGGAAATAAGCTTTCTGAGAAACTGCTCTGTGATGTGTGACTTCGACTCACAGAGTTACATCTGTATGTCGTGGATCTCTTTGCCAGCCTTATTTCTGTGGAATCTGAGAACAGATATTTCGGATCCCTTTGAAGACTATAGGACCAAAGGAAATAGCCTCCGGTAACAAAGAGAAAGAAGCTTTCTGAGAAACTTCTTTGTGTTCTGTGAAATCATCTCACAGAGTTACAGCTTTCCCCTCAAGAAGCCTTTCGCTAAGACAGTTCTTGTGGAATTGGCAAAGTGATATTTGGAAGCCCATAGAGGGCTACGGTGAAAAAGGAAATATCCTAAGATGAAATCTGGAAAGAAGCCTTCTGAGAAACTGCTCTGTGATGTGTGACTTCCACTCACAGAGTTACATCTGTATTTCGTGGATCTCCTTGCTAGCCTTATTTCTGTGGAATCTGAGAACAGATATTTCGGATCCCTTTGAAGACTATAGGGCCAAAGGAAATATCCTCCGATAACAAAGAGAAAGAAGCTTTCTGAGAAACTTCTTTGTGTTCTGTGAAATCATCTCACAGAGTTACAGCTTTCCCCTCAAGAAGCCTTTCGCTAAAACAGTTCTTGTGGAATTGGCAAAGGGATATTTGGAAGCCCCTAGAGGGCTATGGTGAAAAAGGAAATATCCTCAGATGAAATCTGGAAAGAAGCTTTCTGAGAAACTGCTTAGTGTTCTGTTAATTCATCTGACAGAGTTACATCTGTATTTCGTGGGTCTCTTTGCTAGCCTTATTTCTGTGGAATCTGAGAACAGATATTTCGGATCCCTTTGAAGACTATAGGGCCAAAGGAAATATCCTCCCATAACAAAGAGAAAGAAGCTTTCTGAGAAACTTCTTTGTGTTCTGTGAAATCATCTCACAGAGTTACAGCTTTCCCCTCAAGAAGCCTTTCGCTAAGACAGTTCTTGGGGAATTGGCAAAGGGATATTTGGAAGCCCATAGAGGGCAATGGTGAAAAAGGAAATCTCCTCAGATGAAATCTGGAAAGAAGATTTCTGAGAAACTGCTCTGTGATGTGTGACTTCCACTCACAGAGTTACATCTGTATTTCGTGGATCTCTTTGCTAGCCTTATTTCTGTGGAATCTGAAAGCAGATATTTCGGATCCCTTTGAAGAATATATGGCCAAAGGAAATATCCTCCGATAAAAAAGAGAAAGAAGCTTTCTGAGAAACTTCTTTGTGTTCTGTGAAATCATCTCTCAGAGTTACAGCTTTCCCCTCAAGAATCCTTTCGGTAAGACAGTTCTTGTGGAATTGGCAAAGTGATATTTGGAAGCCCATAGAGGCCTATGGTGAAAAAGGAAATATCCTCAGATGAAATCTGGAAAGAAGTTTTCTGAGAAACTGCTTAGTGTTATGTTAATTCATCTCACAGAGTTACATCTGTATTTCGTGGATCTCTTTGCTAGCCTTATTTCTGTGGAATCTGAGAACAGATATTTCGGATCCCTTTGAAGACTATAGAGATAAAGGAAATATCCTCCGATAACAAAGAGAAAGAAGCTTTCTGAGAAACTTCTTTGTGTTCTGTGAAATCATCTCAGAGTGTTAAAGCTTTCCCCTCAAGAAGCCTTTCGCTAAGACAGTTCTTGTTGAATTGGGAAAGTGATATTTGGAAGCCCACAGAGGGCTATGGTGAAAAAGGAAATATCCTCAGATGAAATCTGGAAAGAAGCTCTGAGAAAGTGCTTAGTGTTCTGTTAATTCATCTCACAGAATTACCTCTATATTTCGTGGATCTCTTTGTTAGCCTTATTTCTGTGGAATCTGAGAACAGATTTTTCAGATCCCTTTGAAGACTATAGGGCCAAAGGAAATATCCTCCTATAACAAAGAGAAAGAAACTTTCTGAGAAACTTCTTTGGTTCTGTGAAATCATCTCACAGAGTTACAGCTTTCCCCTCAAGAAGCCTTTCGCTAAGACAGTTCTTGTGTAATTGGCAAAGGGATATTTGGAAGCCCATAGAGGGCTACGGTGAAAAAGGAAATATCCTCAGATGAAATCTGGAAAGAAGCTTTCTGAGAAACTACTCTGTGATGTGTGACTTCCACTCACAGAGTTACATCTGTATTTCGTGGATCTCTTTGCTAGCCTTATTTCTGTGGAATCTGAGAACAGATATTTCGGATCCCTTTGAAGACTATAGGGCCAAAGGAAATATCTTCCGATATAAAAAGAGAAAGACGCTTTCTGAGAAACTTTTTTGTGTTCTGTGAAATCATCTCACAGAGTTACAGCTTTCCCCTCAAGAAGCCTTTCGCTAAGACAGTTCTTGTGGAATTGGCACAGTGATATTTAGAAGCCCAAAGAGGGCTACGGTGAAAAAGGAAATATCCTCAGATGAAATCTGGAAAGAAGCTTTCTGAGAAACTGCTCTGTAATGTGTGACTTCCACTCACAGAGTTACGTCTGTATTTCGTGGATCTCTTTGCTAGCCTAATTCTGTGGAATCTGAGAACAGATATTTCGGATCCCTTTGAAGACTATAGGGCCAAAGGAAATATCCTCCGATAACAAAGAGAAAGAAGCTTTCTGAGAAACTTCTTTGTGTTCTGTGAAATCATCTCACAGAGTTACAGCTTTCCCCTCAAGAAGCCTTTCGCTAAGACAGTTCTTCTGGAATTGGCAAAGTGATATTTGGAAGCCCATAGAGGGCTATGGTGAAAAAGGAAATATCCTCAGATGAAATCTGGAAAGAAGCTTTCTGAGAAACTGCTCTGTGATGTGTGACTTCCACTCACAGAGTTACATCTGTATTTCGTGGATCTCTTTGCTAGCCTTATTTCTGTGGAATCTGAGAATAGATATTTCGGATCCCTTTGAAGACTATAGGGCCAAAGGAAATATCCTCCGATAACAAAGAGAAAGAAGCTTTCTGAGAAACTTCTTTGTGTTCTGTGAAATAATCTCACAGAGTTACAGCTTTCCCCTCAGGAAGCCTTTCGCTAAGACAGTTCTTGTGGAATTGGCAAAGGGATATTTGGAAACCCATAGAGGGCTATGGTGAAAAACGAAATATCCTCAGATGAAATCTGGAAAGAAGCTTTCTGAGAAACTGCTTAGTGTTCTTTTAATTCATCTCACAGAGTTACATCTGTATTTCCTGGATCTCTTTGCTAGCCTTATTTCTGTGGAATCTGAGAACAGATATTTCGGATCCCTTTGAAGACTATAGGGCCAAAGGAAATATCCTCCGATAACAAAGAGAAAGAAGCTTTCTGAGAAACTTCTTTGTGTTCTGTGAAATCATCTCACAGAGTTACAGCTTTCTCCTCAAGAAGCCTTTCGCTAAGACAGTTCTTGTGGAATTGGCAAAGGGATATTTGGAAGCCCATAGAGGGCTATGGTGAAAAAGGAAATATCCTCAGATGAAATCTGGAAAGAAGCTTTCTGAGAAACTGCTCTGTATGTGTGACTTCGACTCACAGAGTTACATCTGTATTTCGTGGATCTCTTTGCTAGCCTTATTTCTGTGGAATCTGAGAACAGATATTTCGGATCCCTTTGAAGACTATAGGGCCAAAGGAAATATCCTCTGATAACAAAGAGAAAGAAGCTTTCTGAGAAACTTCTTTGTGTTCTGTGAAATCATCTCACAGAGTTACAGCTTTCCCCTCAAGAAGCCTTACGCTAAGACAGTTCTTGTGGAATTGGCAAAGGGATTTTTGGGACCCCTTAGAGGCCTATGGTGAAAAAGGAAATATCCTCTGATGAAATCTGGAAAGAAGCTTTCTGAGAAACTGCTTACTGTTCTCTTAATTAATCTCACAGAGTTACATCTGTATTTCGTGGATCTCTTTGCTAGCCTTATTTCTGTGGAATCTGAGAACAGATATTTCGGATCCCTTTGAAGACTATAGGGCCAAAGGAAATATCCTCCGATAACAAAGAGAAAGAAGCTTTCTGAGAAACTTCTTTGTGTTCTGTGAAATCATCTCACAGAGATACAGCTTTCCCCTCAAGAAGCCTTTCGCTAAGACAGTTCTTGTGGAATTGGCAAAGGGATATTTGGAAGCCCATAGAGGCCTACGGTGAAAAAGGAAATATCCTCAGATGAAATCTGGAAAGAAGCTTTCTGAGAAACTGCTTAGTGTTCTGTTAATTCAACTCACAGTGTTACATCTGTATTTCGTGGATCTCTTTGCTAGCCTTATTTCTGTGGAATCTGAGAACAGATATTTCGGATGCCTTGAAGACTACAGGGTCGAAGGAAATATCCTCCAGTAACAAAGAGAAAGAAGCTTTCTGAGAAACTTCTTTGTGTTCTGTGAAATCATCTCACAAGGTTACAGCTTTCCCCTCAAGAAGCCTTTCGCTAAGACAGTTCTTGTGGAATTGGCAAAGTGATATTTGAAAGCCCATAGAGGGCTATGGTGAAAAAGGAAATAATCTCAGATGAAATCTGGAAAGAAGCTTTCTGAGAAACTGCTCTGTGATGTGTGACTTACACTCACAGAGTGACATCTATATTTCGTGGATCTCTTTGCTAGCCTTATTTCTGTGGAATCTGAGAACAGATATTTCGGATCCCTTTGAAGACTATAGGGCCAAAGGAAATATCCTCCGATAACAAAGAGAAAGAAGCTTTCTGAGAAACTTCTTTCTGTTCTGTGAAATCACCTCACAGAGTTACAGCTTTCCCCTCAAGAAGCCTTTCGCTAAGACAGTTCTTGTGGAATTGGCAAAGGGATATTTGGAAGCCCATAGAGGGATATGGTGAAAAAGGAAATATCCTCAGAAGAAATCTGGAAATAAGCTTTCTGAGAAACTGCTTAGTGTTCAGTTAATTCATCTCACAGAGTTACATCTGAATTTCGTGGATCTCTTTGCTAGCCTTATTTCTGTGGAATCTGAGAACAGATATTTCGGATCCCTTTGAAGACTGTATGGCCAAAGGAAATATCCTCCGATAACAAAGAGAAAGAAGCTTTCTGAGAAACTTCTTTGTGTTCTGTGAAATCATCTCACAGACTGACAGCTTTCCCCACAAGAAGCCATTCGCTAAGACAGTTCTTGTGGAATTGGCAAATTGATATTTGGAAGCCCATAGAGGGGTATGGTGAAAAAGGAAATATCCTCAGATGAAATCTGGAAAGAAGCTTTCTGAGAAACTGCTCTGTGATGTGTGACTTCCACTCACAGAGTTACATCTGTATTTCGTGGATCTCTTTGCTAGCCTTATTTCTGTGGAATCTGAGAACAGGTATTTCGGATCCCTTTGAAGACTATAGGGCCAAAGGAAATATCCTCCGATAACAATGAAAAAGAAGCTTTCTGAGAAACTTCTTTGTGTTCTGTGAAATCATCTCACAGAGTTACAGCTTTCCCCTCAAGAAGCCTTTCGCTAAGACAGTTCTTGTTGTATTGGCAAAGTGATATATGGAAGCCCATAGAGGGCTATGGTGAAAAAGGAAATATCCTCAGATGAAATCTGGAAAGAAGATTTCTGAGAAAGTGCTTAGTGTTCTGTTAATTCATCTCACAGAGTTACATCTGTATTTCGTGGATCTCTTTGCTAGCCTTATTTCTGTGGAATCTGAGAACAGATATTTCGGATCCCCTTGAAGACTATAGGGCCAAAGGAAATATCCTCCGATAACAAAGAGAAAGAAGCTTTCTGAGAAACTTCTTTGTGTTCTGTGAAATCATCTCACAGAGTTACAGCTTTCCCCTCAAGAAGCCTTTCGCTAAGACAGTTATTCTGGAATTGGCAAAGTGATATTTGGAAGCCCATAGAGGGCTATGGTGAAAAAGGAAATATCCTCAGATGAAATCTGGAAAGAAGCTTTCTGAGAAACTTCTCTGTGATGTGTGACTTCCACTCACAGAGTTACATCTGTATTTCGTGGATCTCTTTGCTAGCCTTATTTCTGTGGAATCTGAGAACAGATATTTCGGATCCCTTTGAAGACTATAGGGCCAAAGGAAATATCCTCCGATAACAAAGAGAAAGAAGCTTTCTGAGAAACTTCTTTGTGTTCTGTGAAATCATCTCACAGAGTTACACCTTTCCCTCAAGAAGCCTTACGCTAAGACAGTTCTTGTGGAATTGGCAAAGGGATATTTGGGAGCCCATAGAGGCCTACGGTGAAAAAGGAAATATCCTCAGATGAAATCTGGAAAGAAGCTTTCTGAGAAACTGCTTAGTGTTCTGTTAATTCATCTCACAGAGTTACATCTGTATTTCGTGGATCTCTTTGCTAGCCTTATTTCTGTGGAATCTGAGAACAGATATTTCGGATCCCTTTGAAGACTATAGGGCCAAAGGAAATATCCTCCGATAACAAAGAGAAAGAAGCTTTCTGAGAAACTTCTTTGTGTTCTGTGAAATCATCTCACAGAGATACAGCTTTCCCCTCAAGAAGCCTTTCGCTAAGACAGTTCTTGTGGAATTGGCAAAGGGATATTTGGAAGCCCATAGAGGCCTACGGTGAAAAAGGAAATGTCCTCAGATGAAATCTGGAAAGAAGCTTTCTGAGAAACTGCTTAGTGTTCTGTTAATTCATCTCACAGAGTTACATCTGTATTTCGTGGATCTCTTTGCTAGCCTTATTTCTGTGGAATCTGAGAACAGATATTTCGGATCCCTTTGAAGACTATAGGGCCAAAGGGAATACCCTCCGATAACAAAGAGAAAGAAGCTTTCTGAGAAACTTCTTTGTGTTCTGTGACATCATCTCACAGAGTTACAGCTTTCCCCTCAAGAAGCCTTTCGCTAAGACAGTTCTTGTGGAATTGGCAAAGGGATATTTGGAAGCCCATAGAGGGCTATGGTGAAAAAGGAAATATCCTCAGATGAAATCTGGAAAGAAGCTTTCTGAGAAACTGCTCTGTGATGTGTGACTTCGACTCACAGAGTTACATCTGTATTTCGTGGATCTCTTTGCTAGCCTTATTTCTGTGGAATCTGAGAACAGATATTTCAGATCCCTTTGAAGACTATAGGGCCAAAGGAAATATCCTCCGATAACAAAGAGAAAGAAGCTTTCTGAGAAACTTCTTTGTGTTCTGTGAAATCATCTCCCAGAGTTACAGCTTTCCCCTCAAGAAGCCTTTCGCAAAGACACTTCTTGTGGAATTGGCAAAGTGATATTTGGAAGTCCATAGAGGGCTATGGTGAAAAAGGAAATATCCTAAGTTGAGAACTGGAAAGAAGCTTTCTGAGAAACTGCTCTGTGATGTGTGACTTCAACTCACAGAGTTACATCTGTATTTCGTGGATCTCCTTGCTAGCCTTATTTCTGTGGAATCTGAGAACAGATATTTCGGATCCCTTTGAAGACTATAGGGCCAAAGGAAATATCCTCCGATAACAAAGAGAAAGAAGCTTTCTGAGAAACTTCTTTGTGTTCTGTGAAATCATCTCACAGAGTTACAGCTTTCCCCTCAAGAAGCCTTTCGCTAAGACAGTTCTTGTGGAATTGGCAAAGGGATATTTGGAAGCCCATAGAGGGCTATGGTGAAAAAGGAAATATCCTCAGATGAAATCTGGAAAGAAGCTTTCTGAGAAACTGCTTAGTGTTCTGTTAATTCATCTCACAGAGTTACATCTGTATTTCGTGGATCTCTTTGCTAGCCTTATTTCTGTGGAATCTGAGAACAGATATTTCGGAACCCTTTGAAGACTATAGGGCCAAAGGAAATATCCTCTGATAACAAAGAGAAAGAAGCTTTCTGAGAAACTTCTTTCTGTTCTGTGAAATCATCTCACAGAGTGAAAGCTTTCCCCTCAAGAAGCCTTACGCTAAGACAGTTCTTGTGGAATTGGCAAAGGGATATTTGGGAGCCCATAGAGGCCTATGGTGAAAAAGGAAATATCCTCAGATGAAATCTGGAAAGAAGCTTTCTGAGAAACTGCTTGATTTTCTATTAATTCAACTCACAGAGTTACATCTGTATTTCGTGGATCTCTTTGCTAGCCTTATTTGTGTGGAATCTGAGAACAGATATTTCGGATCCCTTTGAAGACTATAGGGCAAAAGGAAATATCCTCCGATAACAAAGAGAAAGAAGCTTTCTGAGAAACTTCTTTGTGTTTTGTGAAATCATCTCACAGAGATACAGCTTTCCCCTCAAGAAGCCTTTCGGTAAGACAGTTCTTGTGGAATTGGCAAAGGGATATTTGGAAGCCCATAGAGGCCTACAGTGAAAAAGGAAATATCCTCAGATGAAATCTGGAAAGAAGCTTTCTGAGAAACTGCTTAGTGTTCTGTTAATTCATCTCACAGAGTTACATCTGTATTTCGTGGATCTCTTTGCTAGTCTTATTTCTGTGGAATTTGAGAACAGATATTTCGGATCCGTTTAAAGACTATAGGGCCAAAGGAAATATCCTCCGATAACAAGGAGAAAGAAACTTTCTGAGAAACTTCTTTGTGTTCTGTGAAATCATCTCACAGAGTTACAGCTTTCCCCTCAAGAAGCCTTTCGCTAAGACAGTTCTTGTGCAATTGGCAAAGTGATATTTGGAAGCCCATAGAGGGCTATGGTGAAAAAGGAAATATCCTCAGATGAAATCTGGAAAGAAGCTTTCTGAGAAACTGCTCTGTGATGTGTGACTTCCACTCACAGAGTTACATCTGTATTTCGTGGATCTCTTTGCTAGCCTTATTTCTGTGGAATTTGAGAACAGATATTTCGGATCCCTTTGAAGACTATAGGGCCAAAGGAAATATCCTCCGATAACAAAGAGAAAGAAGATTTCGGAGAAACTTCTTTGTGTTCTGTGAAATCATCTCACAGAGTTACAGCTTTCCCCACCAGAAGCCTTTCGGTAAGACAGTTCTTCTGGAATTGGCAAAGTGATATTTGGAAGCCCATAGAGGGCTATGGTGAAAAAGGAAATATCCTAAGATGAAATCTGGAAAGAAGCTTTCTGAGAAACTGCTCTGTGATGTGTGACTTCCACTCACAGAGTTACATCTGTATTTCGTGGATCTCCTTGCTAGCCTTATTTCTGTGGATTCTGAGAACAGATATTTCGGATCCCTTTGAAGACTATAGGGCCAAAGGAAATATCCTCCTATAACAAAGAGAAAGAAGCTTTCTGAGAAACTTCTTTGTGTTCTGTGAAATCATCTCACAGAGTTACAGCTTTCCCCTCAAGAAGCCTTTCGATAAGACAGTTCTTGTGGAATTGGCAAAGAGATATTTGGAAGCCCATACAGGGCTATGGTGAAAAAGGAAATATCCTCAGATGAAATCTGGAAACAAGCTTTCTGAGAATCTGCTCTATGATGTGTGACTTCCACTCACAGAGTTACATCTGTATTTCGTGGATCTCTTTGCTAGCCTTATTTCTGTGGAATCTGAGAACAGATATTTCGGATGCCTTGAAGACTATAGGGCCGAAGGAAATATCCTCCAGTAACAAAGAGAAAGAAGCTTTCTGAGAAACTTCTTTGTGTTCTGTGAAATCATCTCACAAAGTTACAGCTTTCCCCTCAAGAAGCCTTTCGCTAAGACAGTTCTTGTGGAATTGGCAAAGTGATATTTGAAAGCCCATAGAGGGCTATGGTGAAAAAGGAAATATCCTCAGATGAAATCTGGAAAGAAGCTTTCTGAGAAACTGCTCTGTGATGTGTGACTTCCACTCACAGAGTTACATCTGTATTTCGTGGATCTCTTTGCTAGCCTTATTTCTGTGGAATCTGAGAACAGATATTTCGGATCCCTTTGAAGACTATAGGGCCAAAGGAAATATCCTCCGATAACAAAGAGAAAGAAGCTTTCTGAGAATCTTCTTTGTGTTCTGTGAAATCATCTCACAGAGTTACAGCTTTCCCCTCAAGAAGCCTTTCGCTAAGACAGTTCTTGTGGAATTGGCAAAGGGATATTTGGAAGCCCATAGAGGGCTATGGTGAAAAAGGAAATATCCTCAGAAGAAATCTGGAAATAAGCTTTCTGAGAAACTGCTCTGTGATCTGTGACTTCGACTCACAGAGTTACATCTGTATTTCGTGGATCTCTTTGCCTGCCTTATTTCTGTGGAATCTGAGAACAGATATTTCGGATCCCTTTGAAGACTATAGGACCAAAGGAAATAGCCTCCGGTAACAAAGAGAACGAAGCTTTCTGAGAAACTTCTTGGTGTTCTGTGAAATCATCTCACAGAGTTACAGCTTTCCCCTCAAGAAGCCTTTCGCTAAGACACTTCTTGTGGAATTGGCAAAGTGATATTTGGAAGCCCATAGAGGGCTATAGTGAAAAAGGAAATATCCTAAGATGAAATCTGGAAAGAAGCCTTCTGAGAAACTGCTCTGTGATGTGTGACTTCCACTCACAGAGTTACATCTGTATTTCGTGGATCTCCTTGCTAGCCTTATTTCTGTGGAATCTGAGAACAGATATTTTGGATCCCTTTGAAGACTATAGGGCCAAAGGAAATATCCTCCGATAACAAAGAGAAAGAAGCTTTCTGAGAAACTTCTTTGTGTTCTGTGAAATCATCTCACAGAGTTACAGCTTTCCACTCAAGAAGCCTTACGCTAAGACAGTTCCTGTGGAATTGGCAAAGGGATATTTGGGAGCCCATAGAGGCCTATGGTGAAAAAGGAAATAGCCTCAGATGAAATCTGGAAAGAAGCTTTCTGAGAAACTGCTTGGTGTTCTGTTAATTCATCTCACAGAGTTACATCTGTATTTCGTGGAGCTCTTTGCTAGCCTTATTTGTGTGGAATCTGAGAACAGATATTTCGGATCCCTTTGAAGACTATAGGGCCCAAGGAAATATCCTCCGGTAACAAAGAGAAAGAAGCTTTCTGAGAAACTTCTTTGTGTTCTGTGAAATCATCTCACAGAGATACAGCTTTCCCCTCAAGAAGCCTTTCACTAAGACAGTTCTTCTGGAATTGGCAAAGGGATATTTGGAAGCCCATAGAGGCCTACGGTGAAAAAGGAAATATCCTCAGATGAAATCTGGAAAGAAGTTTTCTGAGAAACTGCTTACTGTTCTGTTAATTCATCTCACAGAGTTACATCTTTATTTCGTGGATCTCTTTGCTAGCCTTATTTCTGTGGAATCTGAGAACAGATATTTCGGATCCCTTTGAAGAGTATAGGACCAAAGGAAGTATCCTCCGGTAACAAAGAGAAAGAAGCTTTCTGAGAAACTTCTTTGTGTTCTGTGAAATCATCTCACAGAGTTACAGCTTTCCCCTCAAGAAGCCTTTCGCTAAGACAGTTCTTGTGGAATTTGCAAAGTGATATTTGGAAGCCCATAGAGGGCTGTGGAGAAAAAGGAAATGTCCTCAGATGAAATCTGGAAATAAGCTTTCTGAGAATCTGCTCTGTGATGTGTGACTTCCACTCACAGAGTTACATCTGTATTTCGTGGATCTCTTTGCTAGCCTTATTTCTGTGGAATCTGAGAACAGATATTTCGGATCCCTTTGAAGAGTATAGGACCAAAGGAAATATCCTCCGGTAACAAAGAGAAAGAAGCTTTCTGAGAAACTTCTTTGTGTTCTGTGAAATCATCTCTCAGAGTTACAGCTTTCCCCTCAAGAAGCCTTTCGCTAAGACAGTTCTTGTGGAATTGGCAAAGTGATATTTGGAAGCCCATAGAGGGCTATGGTGAAAAAGGAAATATCCTCAGATGAAATCTGGAAAGAAGCTTTCTGAGAAACTGCTCTGTATGTGTGACTTCGACTCACAGAGTTACATCTGTATTTCGTGGATCTCTTTGCTAGCCTTATTTCTGTGAAATCTGAGAACAGATATTTCGGATCCCTTTGAAGACTATAGGGCCAAAGGAAATATCCTCCGATAACAAAGAGAAAGAATATTTATGAGAAACTTCTTTGTGTTCTGTGAAATCATCTCACAGAGATACAGCTTTCCCCTCAAGAAGCCTTTCGCTAAGACAGTTCTTGTGGAATTGGCAAAGGGATATTTGGAAGCCCATAGAGGCCTGCAGCGAAAAAGGAAATATGCTCAGATGAAATCTGGAAAGAAGCTTTCTGAGAAACTGCTTAGTGTTCTGTTAATTCATCTCACAGAATTACATCTATATTTCGTGGATCTCTTTGCTAGCCTTATTTCTGTGGAATTTGAGAACAGATATTTCGGATCCGTTTGAAGACTATAGGGCCAAAGGAAATATCCTCCGATAACAAGGAGAAAGAAACTTTCTGAGAAACTTCTTTGTGTTCTGTGAAATCATCTCACAGAGTTACAGCTTTCCCCTCAAGAAGCCTTTCGCTAAGACAGTTCTTGTGGAATTGGCAAAGTGATATTTGGAAGCCCATAGAGGGCTAAGGTGAAAAAGGAAATATCCTCAGATGAAATCTGGAAAGAAGCTTTCTGAGAAACTGCTTACTGTTCTGTTAATTCATCTCACAGAGTTACATCTTTATTTCGTGGATCTCTTTGCTAGCCTTATTTCTGTGGAATCTGAGAACAGATATTTCGGATCCCTTTGAAGAGTATAGGACCAAAGGAAATATCCTCCGGTAACAAAGAGAAAGAAGCTTTCTGAGAAACTTCTTTGTGTTCTGTGAAATCATCTCACAGAGTTACAGCTTTCCCCTCAAGAAGCCTTTCGCTAAGACAGTTCTTGTGGAATTGGCAAAGTGATATTTGGAAGCCCATAGAGGGCTATGGTGAAAAAGGAAATATCCTCAGATGAAATCTGGAAAGAAGCTTTCTGAGAAACTGCTCTGTATGTGTGACTTCGACTCACAGAGTTACATCTGTATTTCGTGGATCTCTTTCTAGTCTTATTTCTGTGGAATCTGAGAACAGATAATTCGGATCCCTTTGAAGACTATAGGGCCAAAGGAAATATCCTCCGATATAAAAAGAGAAAGAAGCTTTCTGAGAAACTTCTTTGTGTTCTGTGAAATCATCTCACAGAGTTACAGCTTTCCCCTCAAGAAGCCTTACGCTAAGACAGTTCTTGTGGAATTGGCAAAGGGATATTTGGGAGCCCATAGAGGCCTATGGTGAAAAAGGAAATATCCTCAGATGAAATCTGGAAAGAAGCTTTCTGAGAAACTGCTTAGTGTTCTGTTAATTCATCTCACAGAGTTACTTCTGTATTTCGTGGATCTCTTTGCTAGCCTTATTTCTGTGGAATCTGAGAACAGATATTTCGGATCCCTTTGAAGACTATAGGGCCAAAGGAAATATCCTCCGATAACAAAGAGAAAGAAGGTTTCTGAGAAACTTCTTTGTGTTCTGTGAAATCATCTCACAGAGATACAGCTTTCCCCTCAAGAAGCCTTTCGCTAAGACAGTTCTTGTGGAATTGGCAAAGGGATATTTGGAAGCCCATAGAGGCCTACGGTGAAAAAGGAAATGTCCTCAGATGAAATCTGGAAAGAAGCTTTCTGAGAAACTGCTTAGTGTTCTGTTAATTCATCTCACAGAGTTACATCTGTATTTCGTGGATCTCTTTGCTAGCCTTATTTCTGTGGAATTTGAGAACAGATATTTCGGATCCGTTTGAAGACTATAGGGCCAAAGGAAATATCCTCCGATAACAAGGAGAAAGAAACTTTCTGAGAAACTTCTTTGTGTTCTGTGAAATCATCTCACAGAGTTACAGCTTTCCCCACAAGAAGCCTTTCGCTAAGACAGTTCTTGTGGAATTGGCAAAGTGATATTTGGAAGCCCATAGAGGGCTATGGTGAAAAAGGAAATATCCTCAGATGAAATCTGGAAACAAGCTTTCTGAGAATCTGCTCTGGGATGTGTGACTTCCACTCACAGAGTTACATCTGTATTTCGTGGATCTCTTTGCTAGCCTTATTTCTGTGGAATCTGAGAACAGATATTTCGGATGCCTTGAAGACTATAGGGCCGAAGGAAATATCCTCCAGTAACAAAGAGAAAGAAGCTTTCTGAGAAACTTCTTTGTGTTCTGTGAAATCATCTCACAAAGTTACAGCTTTCCCCTCAAGAAGCCTTTCGCTAAGACAGTTCTTGTGGAATTGGCAAAGTGATGTTTGAAAGGCCATAGAGGGCTATGGTGAAAAAGGAAATATCCTCAGATGAAATCTGGAAAGAAGCTTTCTGAGAAACTGCTCTGTGATGTGTGACTTCCACTCACAGAGTTACATCTGCATTTCGTGGATCTCTTTGCTAGCCTTATTTCTGTGGAATCTGAGAACAGATATTTCGGATCCCTTTGAAGACTCTAGGGCCAAAGGGAATACCCTCCGATAACAAAGAGAAAGAAGCTTTCTGAGAAACTTCTTTGTGTTCTGTGAAATCATCTCACAGAGTTACAGCTTTCCCCTCAAGAAGCCTTTCGCTAAGACAGTTCTTGTGGAATTGGCAAAGGGATATTTGGAAGCCCATAGAGGGCTATGTTGAAAAAGGAAATATCCTCAGATGAAATCTGGAAAGAAGCTTTCTGAGAAACTGCTTAGTGTTCTGTTAATTCATCTCACAGAGTTACATCTGTATTTCGTGGATCTCTTTGCTAGCCTTATTTCTGTGGAATCTGAGAACAGATATTTCGGATCCCTTTGAAGACTATAGGGAAAAAGGAAATATCCTCCGATAACAAAGAGAAAGAAGCTTTCGGAGAAGCTTCTTTGTGTTCTGTGAAATCATCTCACAGAGTTACAGCTTTCCCCACCAGAAGCCTTTCGGTAAGACAGTTCTTGTGGAATTGGCAAAGTGATATTTGGAAGCCCATAGAGGGCTATGGTGAAAAAGGAAATATCCTAAGATGAAATCTGGAAAGAAGCTTTCTGAGAAACTGCTCTGTGATGTGTGACTTCCACTCACAGAGTTACATCTGTATTTCGTGGATCTCCTTGCTAGCCTTATTTCTGTGGAATCTGAGAACAGATATTTCGGATCCCTTTGAAGACTATAGGGCCAAAGGAAATATCCTCCGATAACAAAGAGAAAGAAGCTTTCTGAGAAACTTCTTTGTGTTCTGTGAAATCATCTCACAGAGTTACAGCTTTCCCCACCAGAAGCCTTTCGCTAAGACAGTTCTTGTGGAATTTGCAAAGTGATATTTGGCAGCCCATAGAGGGCTGTGGAGAAAAAGGAAATGTCCTCAGATGAAATCTGGAAATAAGCTTTCTGAGAATCTGCTCTGTGATGTGTGACTTCCACTCACAGAGTTACATCTGTATTTCGTGGATCTCTTTGCTAGCCTTATTTCTGTGGAATCAGAGAACAGATATTTCGGATCCCTTTGAAGAGTATAGGACCAAAGGAAATATCCTCCGGTAACAAAGAGAAAGAAGCTTTCTGAGAAACTTCTTTGTGTTCTGTGAAATCATCTCACAGAGTTACAGCTTTCCCCTCAAGAAGCCTTTCGCTAAGACAGTTCTTGTGGAATTGGCAAAGTGATATTTGGAAGCCCGTAGAGGGCTATGGTGAAAAAGGAAATATCCTCAGATGAAATCTGGAAAGAAGCATTCTGAGAAACTGCTCTGTATGTGTGACTTCGACTCACAGAGTTACATCTGCATTTCGTGGATCTCTTTGCTAGCCTTATTTCTGTGGAATCAGAGAACAGATATTTCGGAACCCTTTGAAGACTATAGGGCCAAAGGAAATATCCTCTGATAACAAGGAGAAAGAAGCTTTCTGAGAAACTTCTTTCTGTTCTGTGAAATCATCTCACAGAGTTAAAGCTTTCCCCTCAAGAAGCCTTACGCTAAGAAAGTTCTTGTGGAATTGGCAAAGGGATATTTGGGAGCCCATAGAGGCCTATAGTGAAAAAGGAAATATCCTCAGATGAAATCTGGAAAGAAGCTTTCTGAGAAACTGCTTGGTTTTCTGTTAATTCATCTCACAGAGTTACATCTGTATTTCGTGGATCTCTTTGCTAGCCTGATTTCTGTGGAATCTGAGAACAGATATTTCGGATCCCTTTGAAGACTATAGGGCCAAAGGAAATATCCTCCGATAACAAAGAGAAAGAAGCTTTCTGAGAAACTTCTTTGTGTTCTGTGAAATCATCTCACAGAGATACAGCTTTCCCCTCAAGAACCCTTTCGCTAAGACAGTTCTTGTGGAATTGGCAAAGGGATATTTGGAAGCCCATAGAGGCCTACGGTGAAAAAGTAAATATCCTCAGATGAAATCTGGAAAGAAGCTTTCTGAGAAACTGCTTACTGTTCTGTTAATTCATCTCACAGAGTTACATCTTTATTTCGTGGATCTCTTTGCTAGCCTTATTTCTGTGGAATTTGAGAACAGATATTTCGGATCCGTTTAAAGACTATAGGGCCAAGGAAATATCCTCCGATAACAAGGAGAAAGAAACTTTCTGAGAAACTTCTTTGTGTTCTGTGAAATCATCTCACAGAGTTACAGCTTTCCCCTCCAGAAGCCTTTCGCTAAGACAGTTCTTGTGGAATTGGCAAAGTGATATTTGGAAGCCCATAGAGGGCTATGTTGAAAAAGGAAATATCCTCAGATGAAATCTGGAAAGAAGCTTTCTGAGAAAATGCTCTGTGATGTGTGACCTCCACTCACAGAGTTACATCTGTATTTCGTGGATCTCTTTGCTAGCCTTATTTCTGTTGAATCTGAGAACAGATATTTCGGATCCCTTTGAAGACTATAGGGCCAAAGGAAATATCCTCCGATAACAAAGAGAAAGAAGCTTTCTGAGAAACTTCTTTGTGTTCTGTGAAATCATCTCACAGAGTTACAGCTTTACCCTCAAGAAGCCTTTCGCTAAGACAGTTCTTGTAGCATTGGCAAAGGGATATTTGGAAACCCATAGAGGCCTATGGTGAAAAAGGAAATATCCTCAGATGAAATCTGGAAAGAAGCTTTCTGAGAAACTGCTTAGTGTTCTGTTAATTCATCTCACAGAGTTACATCTGTATTTCGTGGATCTCTTTGCTAGCCTTATTTCTGTGGAATCTGAGAACAGATATTTCGGATCCCTTTGAAGACTATAGGGCCAAAGGAAATATCCTCCGATAACAAAGAGAAAGAAGCTTTCTGAGAAACTTCTTTGTGTTCTGTGAAATCATCTCACAGAGATACTGCTTTCCCCTCAAGAAGCCTTTCGCTAAGACAGTTCTTGTGGAATTGGCAAAGGGATATTTGGAAGCCCATAGAGGCCTACGGTGAAAAAGGAAATGTCCTCAGATGAAATCTGGAAAGAAGCTTTCTGAGAAACTGCTTAGTGATCTGTTAATTCATCTCACAGAGTTACATCTGTATTTCGTGGATCTCTTTGCTAGCCTTATTTCTGTGGAATTTGAGAACAGATATTTCGGATCCGTTTAAAGACTATAGGGCCAAAGGAAATATCCTCCGATAACAGGGAGAAAGAAATTTTCTGAGAAACTTCTTTGTGTTCTGTGAAATCATCTCACAGAGTTACAGCTTTCCCCTCAAGAAGCCTTTCGCTAAGACAGTTCTTGTGGAATTGGCAAAGTGATATTTGGAAGCCCCTAGAGGGCTATGGTGAAAAAGGAAATATCCTCAGATGAAATCTGGAAAGAAGCTTTCTGAGAAACTGCTCTGTGATGTGTGACTTCCACTCACAGAGTTACATCTGTATTTCGTGGATCTCTTTGCTAGCCTTATTTCTGTGGAATCTGAGAACAGATATTTCGGATCCCTTTGAAGACTATAGGGCCAAAGGAAATATCCTCCGATAACAAAGAGAAAGAAGCTTTTTGAGAAGCTTCTTTGTGTTCTGTGAAATCATCTCACAGAGTTACAGCTTTCCCCACCAGAAGCCTTTCGCTAAGACAGTTCTTGTGGAATTTGCAAAGTGATATTTGGAAGCCAATGAGGGCTATGGTGAAAAAGGAAATATCCTCAGATGAAATCTGGAAAGAAGCTTTCTGAGAAACTGCTCTTGTTCTGTTAATTCATCTCACAGAGTTACATCTGTATTTCGTGGATCTCTTTGCTAGCCTTATTTTTGTGGAATCTGAGAGCAGATATTTCGGATCCCTTTCAAGATTATATGGCCAAAGGAAATATCCTCCGATAACAAAGAGAAAGAAGCTTTCTGACAAACTTCTTTCTGTTCTGTGAAATCATCTCACAGAATTACAGCTTTCCCCTCAAGAAGCCTTTCGCAAAGACAGTTCTTGTGGAATTGGCAAAGTGATATTAGGAAGCCCATAGAGGGCTATGGTGTAAAAGGAAATATCCTCAGATGAAATCTGGAAAGAAGCTTTCTGAGAAACTGCTCTGTGATGTGTGACTTCCACTCACAGAGTTACATCTGTATTTCGTGGATCTCTTTGATAGCCTTATTTCTGGGGAATTTGAGAACAGATATTTCGGATCCCTTTGAAGACTATAGGGCCAAAGGAAATATCCTCCGATAACAAGGAGAAAGAAGCTTTCTGAGAAACTTCTTTGTGCTCTGTGAAATCATCTCACAGAGTTACAGCTTTCCCCTCAAGAAGACTTTCGCTAAGACAGTTCTTGTGGAATTGGCAAGGTGATATTTGGAAGCCCATAGAGGGCTATGGTGAAAAAGGAAATATCCTAAGATGAAATCTGGAAAGAGCTTTCTGAGAAACTGCTCTGTGATGTGTGACTTCCACTCACAGAGTTACATCTGTATTTCGTGGATCTCCTTGTTAGCCCTATTTCTGTGGAATCTGAGAACAGATATTTCGGATCCCTTTGAAGACTATAGGGCCAAAGGAATTATCCTCTGATAACAAAGAGAAAGAAGCTTTCTGAGAAACTTCTTTGTATTCTGTGAAATCATCTCACAGAGTTACAGCTTTCCCCTCAAGAAGCCTTTCGCTAAGACAGTTCTTGTGGAATTGGCAAAGTGATATTTGGAAGCCCATAGAGGGCAGTGGTGAAAAAGGAAATATCCTCAGATGAAATCTGGAAAGAAGCTTTCTGAGAAACTGCTCTGTGATGTGTGACTTCCACTCACAGAGTTACATCTGTATTTCGAGGATCTCTTTGCTAGCCTTATTTCTGTGGAATCTGAGAACAGATATTTCGGATCCCTTTGAAGACTATAGGGCCAAAGGAAATATCCTCCGATAACAAAGAGAAAGAAGCTTTCTGAGAAACTTCTTTGTGTTCTGTGAAATCATCTCACAGAGTTACAGCTTTCCCCACCAGAAGCCTTTCGCTAAGACAGTTCTTGTGGAATTTGCAAAGTGATATTTGGCAGCCCATAGAGGGCTGTGGAGAAAAAGGAAATGTCCTCAGATGAAATCTGGAAATAAGCTTTCTGAGAATCTGCTCTGTGATGTGTGACTTCCACTCACAGAGTTACATCTGTATTTCGTGGATCTCTTTGCTAGCCTTATTTCTGTGGAATCTGAGAACAGATATTTCGGATCCCCTTGAAGAGTATAGGACCAAAGGAAATATCCTCCGGTAACAAAGAGAAAGAAGCTTTCTGAGAAACTTCTTTGTGTTCTGTGAAATCATCTCACAGAGTTACAGCTTTCCCCTCAAGAAGCCTTTCGCTAAGACAGTTCTTGTGGAATTGGCAAAGTGATATTTGGAAGCCCATAGAGGGCTATGGTGAAAAAGGAAATATCCTCAGATGAAATCTGGAAAGAAGCATTCTGAGAAACTGCTCTGTATGTGTGACTTCGACTCACAGAGTTACATCTGTATTTCGTGGATCTCTTTGCTAGCCTTATTTCTGTGGAATTTGAGAACAGATATTTCGGATCCGTTTAAAGACTATAGGGCCAAAGGAAATATCCTCCGATAACAAGGAGAAAGAAATTTTCTGAGAAACTTCTTTGTGTTCTGTGAAATCATCTCACAGAGTTACAGCTTTCCCCTCAAGAAGCCTTTCGCTAACACAGTTCTTGTGGAATTGGCAAAGTGATATTTGTAAGCCCATAGAGGGCTATGGTGAAAAAGGAAATATCCTCAGATGAAATCTGGAAAGAAGCTTTCTGAGAAACTGCTCTGTGATGTGTGACTTCCACTCACAGAGTTACATCTGTATTTCGTGGATCTATTTGCTAGCCTTATTTCTGTGGAATCTGAGAACAGATATTTCGGATCCCTTTGAAGTCTATAGGGCCAAAGGAAATATCCTCCGATATAAAAAGAGAAAGAAGCTTTCTGAGAAACTTCTTTGTGTTCTGTGAAATCATCTCACAGAGTTACAGCTTTCCCCTCAAGAAGCCTTACGCTAAGACAGTTCTTGTGGAATTGGCAAAGGGATATTTGGGAGCCCTTAGAGGCCTATGGTGAAAAAGGAAATATCCTCAGATGAAATCTGGAAAGAAGCTTTCTGAGAAACTGCTTAGTGTTCTGTTAATTCATCTCACAGAGTTACTTCTGTATTTCGTGGATCTCTTTGCTAGCCTTATTTCTGTGGAATCTGAGAACAGATATTTCGGATCCCTTTGAAGACTATAGGGCCAAAGGAAATATCCTCCGATAACAAAGAGAAAGAAGCTTTCTGAGAAACTTCTTTGTGTTCTGTGAAATCATCTCACAGAGATACAGCTTTCCCCTCAAGAAGCCTTTCGCTAAAACAGTTCTTGTGGAATTGGCAAAGGGATATTTGGAAGCCCATAGAGGCCTACGGTGAAAAAGGAAATATCCTCAGATGAAATCTGGAAAGAAGCTTTCTGAGAAACTGCTTAGTGTTCTGTTAATTCATCTCACAGAGTTACATCTGTATTTCGTGGAATCTTTGCTAGCCTTATTTCTGTGGAATTTGAGAACAGATATTTCGGATCCGTTTAAAGACTATAGGGCCAAAGGAAATATCCTCCGATAACAAGGAGAAAGAAACTTTCTGAGAAACTATTTTCTGTTCTGTGAAATCATCTCACAGAGTTACAGCTTTCCCCACCAGAAGCCTTTCGCTAAGACAGTTCTTGTGGAATTTGCAAAGTGATATTTGGCAGCCCATAGAGGGCTGTGGAGAAAAAGGAAATGTCCTCAGATGAAATCTGGAAATAAGCTTTCTGAGAATCTGCTCTGTGATGTGTGACTTCCACTCACAGAGTTACATCTGTATTTCGTGGATCTCTTTGCTAGCCTTATTTCTGTGGAATCTGAGAACACATATTTCGGATCCCTTTGAAGAGTATAGGACCAAAGGAAATATCCTCCGGTAACAAAGAGAAAGAAGCTTTCTGAGAAACTTCTTTGTGTTCTGTGAAATCATCTCACAGAGTTACAGCTTTCCCCTCAAGAAGCCTTTCGCTAAGACAGTTCTTGTGGAATTGGCAAAGTGATATTTGGAAGCCCATAGAGGGCTATGGTGAAAAAGGAAATATCCTCAGATGAAATCTGGAAAGAAGCTTTCTGAGAAACTGCTTAGTGTTCTGTTAATTCATCTCACAGAGTTACATCTGTATTTCGTGGATCTCTTTGCTAGCCTTATTTCTGTGGAATCTGAGAACAGATATTTCGGATCCCTTTGAAGACTATAGGGAAAAAGGAAATATCCTCCGATAACAAAGAGAAAGAAGCTTTCGGAGAAGCTTCTTTGTGTTCTGTGAAATCATCTCACAGAGTTACAGCTTTCCCCACCAGAAGCCTTTCGGTAAGACAGTTCTTGTGGAATTGGCAAAGTGATATTTGGAAGCCCATAGAGGGCTATGGTGAAAAAGGAAATATCCTAAGATGAAATCTGGAAAGAAGCTTTCTGAGAAACTGCTCTGTGATGTGTGACTTCCACTCACAGAGTTACATCTGTATTTCGTGGATCTCCTTGCTAGCCTTATTTCTGTGGAATCTGAGAACAGATATTTCGGATCCCTTTGAAGACTATAGGGCCAAAGGAAATATCCTCCGATAACAAAGAGAAAGAAGCTTTCTGAGAAACTTCTTTGTGTTCTGTGAAATCATCTCACAGAGTTACAGCTTTCCCCACCAGAAGCCTTTCGCTAAGACAGTTCTTGTGGAATTTGCAAAGTGATATTTGGCAGCCCATAGAGGGCTGTGGAGAAAAAGGAAATGTCCTCAGATGAAATCTGGAAATAAGCTTTCTGAGAATCTGCTCTGTGATGGGTGACTTCCACTCACAGAGTTACATCTGTATTTCGTGGATCTCTTTGCTAGCCTTATTTCTGTGGAATCAGAGAACAGATATTTCGGATCCCTTTGAAGAGTATAGGACCAAAGGAAATATCCTCCGGTAACAAAGAGAAAGAAGCTTTCTGAGAAACTTCTTTGTGTTCTGTGAAATCATCTCACAGAGTTACAGCTTTCCCCTCAAGAAGCCTTTCGCTAAGACAGTTCTTGTGGAATTGGCAAAGTGATATTTGGAAGCCCGTAGAGGGCTATGGTGAAAAAGGAAATATCCTCAGATGAAATCTGGAAAGAAGCATTCTGAGAAACTGCTCTGTATGTGTGACTTCGACTCACAGAGTTACATCTGCATTTCGTGGATCTCTTTGCTAGCCTTATTTCTGTGGAATCAGAGAACAGATATTTCGGAACCCTTTGAAGACTATAGGGCCAAAGGAAATATCCTCTGATAACAAGGAGAAAGAAGCTTTCTGAGAAACTTCTTTCTGTTCTGTGAAATCATCTCACAGAGTTAAAGCTTTCCCCTCAAGAAGCCTTACGCTAAGAAAGTTCTTGTGGAATTGGCAAAGGGATATTTGGGAGCCCATAGAGGCCTATGGTGAAAAAGGAAATATCCTCAGATGAAATCTGGAAAGAAGCTTTCTGAGAAACTGCTTGGTGTTCTGTTAATTCATCTCACAGAGTAACATCTGTATTTCGTGGATCTCTTTGCTAGCCTTATTTGTGTGGAATCTGAGAACAGATATTTCGGATCCCTTTGAAGACTATAGGGCCAAAGGAAATATCCTCCGATAACAAAGAGAAAGAAGCTTTCTGAGAAACTTCTTTGTGTTCTGTGAAATCATCTCACAGAGTTACAGCGTTCCCCTCAAGAAGCCTTTCGCTAAGACAGTTCTTGTGGAATTGGCAAAGGGATATTTGGGAGCCCATAGAGGCCTATGGTGAAAAAGGAAATATCCTCATATGAAATCTGGAAAGAAGCTTTCTGAAAAACTGCTTAGTGTTCTGTTAATTCATCTCACAGAGTTACATCTGTATATCGTGGATCTCTTTGCTAGCCTTATTTCTGTGGAATCTGAGAACAGATATTTCGGATCCCTTTGAAGAGTATAGGACCAAAGGAAATATCCTCTGATAACAAAGAGAAAGAAGCTTTCGGAGAAACTTCTTTGTGTTCTGTGAAATCATCTCACAGAGTTACAGCTTTCCCCTCAAGAAGCCTTTCGCTGAGACAGTTCTTGTGGAGTTGGCAAAGTGATATTTGGAAGCCCTTAGAGGGCTATTGTGAAAAAGGAAATATCCTCAGATGAAATCTGGAAAGAAGCTTTCTGAGAAACTGCTTAGTGTTCAGTTAATTCATCTCACAGAGTTACATCTGAATTTCGTGGATCTCTTTGCTAGCCTTATTTCTGTGGAATCTGAGAACAGATATTTCGGATCCCTTTGAAGACTGTATGGCCAAAGGAAATATCCTCCGATAACAAAGAGAAAGAAGCTTTCTGAGAAACTTCTTTGTGTTCTGTGAAATCATCTCACAGACTGACAGCTTTCCCCACAAGAAGCCATTCGCTAAGACAGTTCTTGTGGAATTGGCAAATTGATATTTGGAAGCCCATAGAGGGGTATGGTGAAAAAGGAAATATCCTCAGATGAAATCTGGAAAGAAGCTTTCTGAGAAACTGCTCTGTGATGTGTGACTTCCACTCACAGAGTTACATCTGTATTTCGTGGATCTCTTTGCTAGCCTTATTTCTGTGGAATCTGAGAACAGGTATTTCGGATCCCTTTGAAGACTATAGGGCCAAAGGAAATATCCTCCGATAACAATGAAAAAGAAGCTTTCTGAGAAACTTCTTTGTGTTCTGTGAAATCATCTCACAGAGTTACAGCTTTCCCCTCAAGAAGCCTTTCGCTAAGACAGTTCTTGTTGTATTGGCAAAGTGATATATGGAAGCCCATAGAGGGCTATGGTGAAAAAGGAAATATCCTCAGATGAAATCTGGAAAGAAGATTTCTGAGAAAGTGCTTAGTGTTCTGTTAATTCATCTCACAGAGTTACATCTGTATTTCGTGGATCTCTTTGCTAGCCTTATTTCTGTGGAATCTGAGAACAGATATTTCGGATCCCCTTGAAGACTATAGGGCCAAAGGAAATATCCTCCGATAACAAAGAGAAAGAAGCTTTCTGAGAAACTTCTTTGTGTTCTGTGAAATCATCTCACAGAGTTACAGCTTTCCCCTCAAGAAGCCTTTCGCTAAGACAGTTATTCTGGAATTGGCAAAGTGATATTTGGAAGCCCATAGAGGGCTATGGTGAAAAAGGAAATATCCTCAGATGAAATCTGGAAAGAAGCTTTCTGAGAAACTTCTCTGTGATGTGTGACTTCCACTCACAGAGTTACATCTGTATTTCGTGGATCTCTTTGCTAGCCTTATTTCTGTGGAATCTGAGAACAGATATTTCGGATCCCTTTGAAGACTATAGGGCCAAAGGAAATATCCTCCGATAACAAAGAGAAAGAAGCTTTCTGAGAAACTTCTTTGTGTTCTGTGAAATCATCTCACAGAGTTACACCTTTCCCTCAAGAAGCCTTACGCTAAGACAGTTCTTGTGGAATTGGCAAAGGGATATTTGGGAGCCCATAGAGGCCTACGGTGAAAAAGGAAATATCCTCAGATGAAATCTGGAAAGAAGCTTTCTGAGAAACTGCTTAGTGTTCTGTTAATTCATCTCACAGAGTTACATCTGTATTTCGTGGATCTCTTTGCTAGCCTTATTTCTGTGGAATCTGAGAACAGATATTTCGGATCCCTTTGAAGACTATAGGGCCAAAGGAAATATCCTCCGATAACAAAGAGAAAGAAGCTTTCTGAGAAACTTCTTTGTGTTCTGTGAAATCATCTCACAGAGATACAGCTTTCCCCTCAAGAAGCCTTTCGCTAAGACAGTTCTTGTGGAATTGGCAAAGGGATATTTGGAAGCCCATAGAGGCCTACGGTGAAAAAGGAAATGTCCTCAGATGAAATCTGGAAAGAAGCTTTCTGAGAAACTGCTTAGTGTTCTGTTAATTCATCTCACAGAGTTACATCTGTATTTCGTGGATCTCTTTGCTAGCCTTATTTCTGTGGAATCTGAGAACAGATATTTCGGATCCCTTTGAAGACTATAGGGCCAAAGGGAATACCCTCCGATAACAAAGAGAAAGAAGCTTTCTGAGAAACTTCTTTGTGTTCTGTGACATCATCTCACAGAGTTACAGCTTTCCCCTCAAGAAGCCTTTCGCTAAGACAGTTCTTGTGGAATTGGCAAAGGGATATTTGGAAGCCCATAGAGGGCTATGGTGAAAAAGGAAATATCCTCAGATGAAATCTGGAAAGAAGCTTTCTGAGAAACTGCTCTGTGATGTGTGACTTCGACTCACAGAGTTACATCTGTATTTCGTGGATCTCTTTGCTAGCCTTATTTCTGTGGAATCTGAGAACAGATATTTCAGATCCCTTTGAAGACTATAGGGCCAAAGGAAATATCCTCCGATAACAAAGAGAAAGAAGCTTTCTGAGAAACTTCTTTGTGTTCTGTGAAATCATCTCCCAGAGTTACAGCTTTCCCCTCAAGAAGCCTTTCGCAAAGACACTTCTTGTGGAATTGGCAAAGTGATATTTGGAAGTCCATAGAGGGCTATGGTGAAAAAGGAAATATCCTAAGTTGAGAACTGGAAAGAAGCTTTCTGAGAAACTGCTCTGTGATGTGTGACTTCAACTCACAGAGTTACATCTGTATTTCGTGGATCTCCTTGCTAGCCTTATTTCTGTGGAATCTGAGAACAGATATTTCGGATCCCTTTGAAGACTATAGGGCCAAAGGAAATATCCTCCGATAACAAAGAGAAAGAAGCTTTCTGAGAAACTTCTTTGTGTTCTGTGAAATCATCTCACAGAGTTACAGCTTTCCCCTCAAGAAGCCTTTCGCTAAGACAGTTCTTGTGGAATTGGCAAAGGGATATTTGGAAGCCCATAGAGGGCTATGGTGAAAAAGGAAATATCCTCAGATGAAATCTGGAAAGAAGCTTTCTGAGAAACTGCTTAGTGTTCTGTTAATTCATCTCACAGAGTTACATCTGTATTTCGTGGATCTCTTTGCTAGCCTTATTTCTGTGGAATCTGAGAACAGATATTTCGGAACCCTTTGAAGACTATAGGGCCAAAGGAAATATCCTCTGATAACAAAGAGAAAGAAGCTTTCTGAGAAACTTCTTTCTGTTCTGTGAAATCATCTCACAGAGTGAAAGCTTTCCCCTCAAGAAGCCTTACGCTAAGACAGTTCTTGTGGAATTGGCAAAGGGATATTTGGGAGCCCATAGAGGCCTATGGTGAAAAAGGAAATATCCTCAGATGAAATCTGGAAAGAAGCTTTCTGAGAAACTGCTTGATTTTCTATTAATTCAACTCACAGAGTTACATCTGTATTTCGTGGATCTCTTTGCTAGCCTTATTTGTGTGGAATCTGAGAACAGATATTTCGGATCCCTTTGAAGACTATAGGGCAAAAGGAAATATCCTCCGATAACAAAGAGAAAGAAGCTTTCTGAGAAACTTCTTTGTGTTTTGTGAAATCATCTCACAGAGATACAGCTTTCCCCTCAAGAAGCCTTTCGCTAAGACAGTTCTTGTGGAATTGGCAAAGGGATATTTGGAAGCCCATAGAGGCCTACAGTGAAAAAGGAAATATCCTCAGATGAAATCTGGAAAGAAGCTTTCTGAGAAACTGCTTAGTGTTCTGTTAATTCATCTCACAGAGTTACATCTGTATTTCGTGGATCTCTTTGCTAGTCTTATTTCTGTGGAATTTGAGAACAGATATTTCGGATCCGTTTAAAGACTATAGGGCCAAAGGAAATATCCTCCGATAACAAGGAGAAAGAAACTTTCTGAGAAACTTCTTTGTGTTCTGTGAAATCATCTCACAGAGTTACAGCTTTCCCCTCAAGAAGCCTTTCGCTAAGACAGTTCTTGTGCAATTGGCAAAGTGATATTTGGAAGCCCATAGAGGGCTATGGTGAAAAAGGAAATATCCTCAGATGAAATCTGGAAAGAAGCTTTCTGAGAAACTGCTCTGTGATGTGTGACTTCCACTCACAGAGTTACATCTGTATTTCGTGGATCTCTTTGCTAGCCTTATTTCTGTGGAATTTGAGAACAGATATTTCGGATCCCTTTGAAGACTATAGGGCCAAAGGAAATATCCTCCGATAACAAAGAGAAAGAAGCTTTCGGAGAAGCTTCTTTGTGTTCTGTGAAATCATCTCACAGAGTTACAGCTTTCCCCACCAGAAGCCTTTCGGTAAGACAGATCTTGTGGAATTGGCAAAGTGATATTTGGAAGCCCATAGAGGGCTATGGTGAAAAAGGAAATATCCTAAGATGAAATCTGGAAAGAAGCTTTCTGAGAAACTGCTCTGTGATGTGTGACTTCCACTCACAGAGTTACATCTGTATTTCGTGGATCTCCTTGCTAGCCTTATTTCTGTGGATTCTGAGAACAGATATTTCGGATCCCTTTGAAGACTATAGGGCCAAAGGAAATATCCTCCTATAACAAAGAGAAAGAAGCTTTCTGAGAAACTTCTTTGTGTTCTGTGAAATCATCTCACAGAGTTACAGCTTTCCCCTCAAGAAGCCTTTCGATAAGACAGTTCTTGTGGAATTGGCAAAGAGATATTTGGAAGCCCATACAGGGCTATGGTGAAAAAGGAAATATCCTCAGATGAAATCTGGAAACAAGCTTTCTGAGAATCTGCTCTATGATGTGTGACTTCCACTCACAGAGTTACATCTGTATTTCGTGGATCTCTTTGCTAGCCTTATTTCTGTGGAATCTGAGAACAGATATTTCGGATGCCTTGAAGACTATAGGGCCGAAGGAAATATCCTCCAGTAACAAAGAGAAAGAAGCTTTCTGAGAAACTTCTTTGTGTTCTGTGAAATCATCTCACAAAGTTACAGCTTTCCCCTCAAGAAGCCTTTCGCTAAGACAGTTCTTGTGGAATTGGCAAAGTGATATTTGAAAGCCCATAGAGGGCTATGGTGAAAAAGGAAATATCCTCAGATGAAATCTGGAAAGAAGCTTTCTGAGAAACTGCTCTGTGATGTGTGACTTCCACTCACAGAGTTACATCTGTATTTCGTGGATCTCTTTGCTAGCCTTATTTCTGTGGAATCTGAGAACAGATATTTCGGATCCCTTTGAAGACTATAGGGCCAAAGGAAATATCCTCCGATAACAAAGAGAAAGAAGCTTTCTGAGAATCTTCTTTGTGTTCTGTGAAATCATCTCACAGAGTTACAGCTTTCCCCTCAAGAAGCCTTTCGCTAAGACAGTTCTTGTGGAATTGGCAAAGGGATATTTGGAAGCCCATAGAGGGCTATGGTGAAAAAGGAAATATCCTCAGAAGAAATCTGGAAATAAGCTTTCTGAGAAACTGCTCTGTGATCTGTGACTTCGACTCACAGAGTTACATCTGTATTTCGTGGATCTCTTTGCCTGCCTTATTTCTGTGGAATCTGAGAACAGATATTTCGGATCCCTTTGAAGACTATAGGACCAAAGGAAATAGCCTCCGGTAACAAAGAGAACGAAGCTTTCTGAGAAACTTCTTGGTGTTCTGTGAAATCATCTCACAGAGTTACAGCTTTCCCCTCAAGAAGCCTTTCGCTAAGACACTTCTTGTGGAATTGGCACAGTGATATTTGGAAGCCCATAGAGGGCTATAGTGAAAAAGGAAATATCCTCAGATGAAATCTGGAAAAAAATTTCTGAGAAACTGCTTAGTGTTCTGTTAATTCATCTCACAGAGATACATCTGTATTTCGTGGATCTCTTTGCTAGCCTTATTTCTGTGGAATCTGAGAACAGATATTTCGGATCCCTTTGAAGACTATAGGGCCAAAGGAAATATCCTCCGATAACAAAGAGAAAGAAGCTTTCTGAGAAACTTCTTTGTTTTCTGTGAAATCATCTCACAGAGTTACAGCTTTCCCTTCAAGAAGCCTTTCACTAAGACAGTTCTTGTGGAATAGGCAAAGTGATATTTGGAAGCCCATAGAGGGCTATGGTGAAAAAGGAAATATCCTCAGATGAAATCTGGAAAGAAGCTTTCTGAGAAACTGCTCTGTGATGTGTGACTTCCACTCCCAGAGTTACATCTGTATTTCGTGGATCTCTTTGCTAGCCTTATTTCTGTGGAATCTGAGAACAGATATTTCGGATCCCTTTGAAGACTATAGGGCCAAAGGAAATATCCTCCGATAACAAAGAGAAAGAAGCTTTCTGAGAAACTTCTTTGTGTTCTGTGAAATCATCTCACAGAGTTACAGCTTTCCACTCAAGAAGCCTTTCGCTAAGACAGTTCTTGTGGAATCGGCAAAGGGATATTTGGAAGCCCATAGAGGCCTTTGGTGAAAAAGGAAATATCCTCAGATGAAATCTGGAAAGAAGCTTTCTGAGAAACTGGTTAGTGTTCTGTTAATTCATCTCACTGAGTTACATATGTATTTCGTGGATCTCTTGGCTAGTCTTATTTCTGTGGAATCTGAGAACAGATATTTCGGATCCCTTTGAAGACTATAGGGCCAAAGGAAATATCCTCCGATAACAAAGAGAAAGAAGCTTTCTGACAAACTTCTTTGTGTTCTGTGAAATCATCTCACAGAGTTACAGCTTTCCGCTCAAGAAGCCTTTCGCTAAGACAGTTCTTGTGGAATTGGCAAAGGGATATTTGGAAGCCCATAGAGGGCTATGGTGAAAAAGGAAATATCCTCAGATGAAATCTGGAAAGAAGCTTTCTGAGAAACTGCTCTGTGATGTGTGACTTTCACTCACAGAGTTACATCTGTATTTCCTGGATCTCTTGGCTACCCTTATTTCTGTGGAATCTGAGAACAGATATTTCGGATCCCTTTGAAGACTATAGGGCCAAAGGAAATATCCTCCGATAACAAAGAGAAAGAAGCTTTCTGAGAAACTTCTTTGTGTTCTGTGAAATCATCTCACAGAGTTACAGCTTTCCCCTCAAGAAGCCTTTCGCTAAGACAGTTCTTGTGGAATCGGCAAAAGGATATTTGGAAGCCCATAGTGGCCTTTGGTGAAAATGGAAATATCTTCAGATGGAATCTCGAAAGAAGCATTCTGAGAAACTGGTTAGTGTTCTGTTAATTCATCTCACAAAGTTACATCTGTATTTCGTGGATCTCTTGGCTAGCCTTATTTCTGTGGAATCTGAGAACAGATATTTCGGATCCCTTTGAAGACTATAGGACCAAAGGGAATATCCTCCGATAACAAAGAGAAAGAAGCTTTCTGAGAAACTTCTTTGTGTTCTGTGAAATCATCTCACAGAGTTACAGCTTTCCACTCAAGAAGCCTTTCGCTAAGACAGTTCTTCTGGAATTGGCAAAGGGATATTTGGGAGCCCATAGAGGCCTATGGTGAAAAAGGAAATATCCTCAGATGAAATCTGGAAAGAAGCTTTCTGAGAAACTGCTTAGTGTTCTGTTAATTAATCTCACAGAGTTACATCTCTATTTCTTGGATCTCTTTACTAGCCTTATTTCTGTGGAATCTGAGAACAGATATTTCGGATCCCTTTGAAGACTATAGGGCCAAAGGAAATATCCTCCGATAACAAAGAGAAAGAAGCTTTCTGAGAAACTTCTTTGTGTTCTGTGAAATCATCTCACTGAGTTACAGCTTTCCCCTCAAGAAACCTTTCGCTAAGACAGTTCTTGTGGAATTGGCAAAGTGATATTTGGAAGCCCTTAGAGGGCTATGGTGAAAAAGGAAATATCCTCAGATGAAATCTGGAAAGAAGCTTTCTGAGAAACTGCTCTGTGATGTGTGACTTCCACTCACAGAGTTACATCTGTATTTCGTGGATCTCTTTGCTAGCCTTATTTCTGTGGAATCTGAGAACAGATATTTCGGATCCCTTTGAAGACTATAGGGCCAAAGGAAATATCCTCCGATAACAAAGAGAAAGAAGCTTTCTGAGAAACTTCTTTGTGTTCTGTGAAATCATCTCACAGAGTTACAGCTTTCCCTTCAAGAAGCCTTTCACTAAGACAGTTCTTGTGGAATTGGCAAAGGGATATTTGGGAGCCCATAGAGGCCTATGGTGAAAAAGGAAATATACTCAGATGAAATCTGGAAAGAAGCTTTCTGAGAAACTGCTTAGTGTTCTGTTAATTCATCTCACGGAGTCACATCTGTATTTCGTGGATCTCTTTGCTAGCCTTATTTCTGTGGAATCTAAGAACAGATATTTCGGATCCCTTTGAAGACTATAGGGCCAAAGGAAATATCCTCCGATAACAAAGAGAAAGAAGCTTTCTGAGAAACTTCTTTCTGTTCTGTGAAATCATCTCACAGAGTTACAGCTTTCCCTTCAAGAAGCCTTTCGCTAAGATAGTTCTTGTGGAATTGGCAAAGTGATATTTGGAAGCCCATAGAGGGCTATGGTGAAAAAGGAAATATCCTCAGATGAAATCTGGAAAGAAGCTTTCTGAGAAACTGCTTAGTGTTCTGTTAATTCATCTCACAGAGGTACATCTGTGTTTCGTGGAACTCTTTGCTAGCCTTATTTCTGTGGAATCTGACAACAGATATTTCGGATCTCTTTGAAGACTACAGGGTCAAAGGAAATATCCTCCGATAACAAAGAGAAAGAAGCTTTCTGAGAAACTTCTTTGTGTTCTGTGAAATCTTCTCACAGAGTTACAGCTTTCCCGTCAAGAAGCCTTTCGCTAAGACAGTTCTTGTGGAATCGGCAAAGGGATATTTGGAAGCCCACAGAGGCCTATGGTGAAAAAGGAATTATCCTCAGATGGAATCTAGAAAAAAGCTTTCTGAGAAACTGGTTAGTGTTCTGTTAATTCATCTCACAGAGTTACATCTGTATTTCGTGGATCTCTTTGCTAGCCTTATTTCTGTGGAATCTGAGAACAGATATTTCGGATCCCTTTGAAGACTATAGGGCCAATGGAAATATCCTCCGATAACAAAGAGAAAGAAGTTTTCTGAGAAACTTCTTTGTGTTCTGTGAAATCATCTCACAGAGTTACAGCTTTCCCTTCAAAAAGCCTTTCGCTAACACAGTTCTTGTGGAATTGGCAAAGGGATATTTGGAAGCCCATAGAGGGCTATGGTGAAAAAGGAAATATCCTCAGATGAAATCTGGAAAGAAGCTTTCTGAGAAACTGCTCTGTGATGTGTGACTTTCACTCACAGAGTTACATCTGTATTTCCTGGATCTCTTGGCTAGCCTTATTTCTGTGGAATCTGAGAACAGATATTTCGGATCCCTTTGAAGAGTATAGGGCCAAAGGAAATATCCTCCGATAACAAAGAGAAAGAAGCTTTCTGAGGAACTTCTTTGTGTTCTGTGAAATCATCTCACAGAGTTACAGCTTTCGCCTCAAGAAGCCTTTCGCTAAGACAGTTCTTGTGGAATTGGCAAAGGGATATTTGGGAGCCCATAGAGGCCTATGGTGAAAAAGGAAATATCCTCAGATGAAATCTGGAAAGAAGCTTTCTGAGAAACTGCTTAGTGTTCTGTTAATTCATCTCACAGAGTTACATCTGTGTTTCGTGGAACTCTTTGCTAGCCTTATTTCTGTGGAATATGAGAACAGATATTACGGATCCCTTTGAAGACTATAGAGCCAAAGGAAATATCCTCCGATAACAAAGAGAAAGAAGCTTTCTGAGAAACTTCTTTGTGTTCTGTGAAATCATCTCACGGAGTTACAGCTTTCCACTCAAGAAGCCTTTCGCTAAGACAGTTCTTGTGGAATTGGCAAAGTGATATTTGGGAGCCCCTACAGGACTATGGTGAAAAAGGAAATATCCTCAGATGAAATCTGGAAAAAAGCTTTCTGAGAAACTGCTTAGTGTTCTGTTAATTCATCTCACAGAGATACATCTGTATTTCGTGGATCTCTTTGCTAGCCTTATTTCTGTGGAATCTGAGAACAGATATTTCGGATCCCTTTGAAGACTATAGGGCCAAAGGAAATATCCTCCGATAACAAAGAGAAAGAAGCTTTCTGAGAAACTTCTTTCTTTTCTGTGAAATCATCTCACAGAGTTACAGCTTTCCCTTCAAGAAGCCTTTCACTAAGACAGTTCTTGTGGAATTGGCAAAGTGATATTTGGAAGCCCTTAGAGGGCTATGGTGAAAAAGGAAATATCCTCAGATGAAATCTGGAAAGAAGCTTTCTGAGAAACTGCTCTGTGATGTGTGACTTCCACTCCCAGAGTTACATCTGTATTTCGTGGATCTCTTTGCTAGCCTTATTTCTGTGGAATCTGAGAACAGATATTTCGGATCTCTTTGAAGTCTATAGGGCCAAAGGAAATATCCTCCGATAACAAAGAGAAAGAAGCTTTCTGACAAACTTCTTTGTGTTCTGTGAAATCATCTCACAGAGTTACAGCTTTCCACTCAAGAAGCCTTTCGCTAAGACAGTTCTTGTGGAATCGGCAAAGGGATATTTGGAAGACCAAAGAGGCCTATGGTGAAAAAGGAAATATCCTCAGATGGAATCTGGAAAGAAGCTTTCTGAGAAACTGGTTAGTGTTCTGTTAATTCATCTCACAGAGTTACATCTGTATTTCGTGGATCTCTTTGCTAGCCTTATTTCTGTGGAATCTGAGAACAGATATTTCGGATCCCTTTGAGGACTATAGGACCAAAGGGTATATCCTCCGATAACAAAGAGAAAGAAGCTTTCTGAGAAACTTCTTTGTGTTCTGTGAAATCATCTCACAGAGTTACAGCTTTCCCCTCCAGAAGCCTTTCGCTAAGACAGTTCTTCTGGAATTGGCAAAGGGATATTTGGGAGCCCATAGAGGCCTATGGTGAAAAAGGAAATATCCTCAGATGAAATCTGGAAAGAAGCTTTCTGAGAAACTGCTTGGTGTTCTGTTAATTCATCTCACAGAGTAACATCTGTATTTCGTGGATCTCTTTGCTAGCCTTATTTGTGTGGAATCTGAGAACAGATATTTCGGATCCCTTTGAAGACTATAGGGCCAAAGGAAATATCCTCCGATAACAAAGAGAAAGAAGCTTTCTGAGAAACTTCTTTGTGTTCTGTGAAATCATCTCACAGAGTTACAGCGTTCCCCTCAAGAAGCCTTTCGCTAAGACAGTTCTTGTGGAATTGGCAAAGGGATATTTGGGAGCCCATAGAGGCCTATGGTGAAAAAGGAAATATCCTCATATGAAATCTGGAAAGAAGCTTTCTGAAAAACTGCTTAGTGTTCTGTTAATTCATCTCACAGAGTTACATCTGTATATCGTGGATCTCTTTGCTAGCCTTATTTCTGTGGAATCTGAGAACAGATATTTCGGATCCCTTTGAAGAGTATAGGACCAAAGGAAATATCCTCTGATAACAAAGAGAAAGAAGCTTTCGGAGAAACTTCTTTGTGTTCTGTGAAATCATCTCACAGAGTTACAGCTTTCCCCTCAAGAAGCCTTTCGCTGAGACAGTTCTTGTGGAGTTGGCAAAGTGATATTTGGAAGCCCTTAGAGGGCTATTGTGAAAAAGGAAATATCCTCAGATGAAATCTGGAAAGAAGCTTTCTGAGAAACTGCTTAGTGTTCAGTTAATTCATCTCACAGAGTTACATCTGAATTTCGTGGATCTCTTTGCTAGCCTTATTTCTGTGGAATCTGAGAACAGATATTTCGGATCCCTTTGAAGACTGTATGGCCAAAGGAAATATCCTCCGATAACAAAGAGAAAGAAGCTTGCTGAGAAACTTCTTTGTGTTCTGTGAAATCATCTCACAGACTGACAGCTTTCCCCACAAGAAGCCATTCGCTAAGACAGTTCTTGTGGAATTGGCAAATTGATATTTGGAAGCCCATAGAGGGGTATGGTGAAAAAGGAAATATCCTAAGATGAAATCTGGAAAGAAGCTTTCTGAGAAACTGCTCTGTGATGTGTGACTTCCACTCACAGAGTTACATCTGTATTTCGTGGATCTCTTTGCTAGCCTTATTTCTGTGGAATCTGAGAACAGGTATTTCGGATCCCTTTGAAGACTATAGGGCCAAAGGAAATATCCTCCGATAACAATGAAAAAGAAGCTTTCTGAGAAACTTCTTTGTGTTCTGTGAAATCATCTCACAGAGTTACAGCTTTCCCCTCAAGAAGCCTTTCGCTAAGACAGTTCTTGTTGTATTGGCAAAGTGATATATGGAAGCCCATAGAGGGCTATGGTGAAAAAGGAAATATCCTCAGATGAAATCTGGAAAGAAGATTTCTGAGAAAGTGCTTAGTGTTCTGTTAATTCATCTCACAGAGTTACATCTGTATTTCGTGGATCTCTTTGCTAGCCTTATTTCTGTGGAATCTGAGAACAGATATTTCGGATCCCCTTGAAGACTATAGGGCCAAAGGAAATATCCTCCGATAACAAAGAGAAAGAAGCTTTCTGAGAAACTTCTTTGTGTTCTGTGAAATCATCTCACAGAGTTACAGCTTTCCCCTCAAGAAGCCTTTCGCTAAGACAGTTATTCTGGAATTGGCAAAGTGATATTTGGAAGCCCATAGAGGGCTATGGTGAAAAAGGAAATATCCTCAGATGAAATCTGGAAAGAAGCTTTCTGAGAAACTTCTCTGTGATGTGTGACTTCCACTCACAGAGTTACATCTGTATTTCGTGGATCTCTTTGCTAGCCTTATTTCTGTGGAATCTGAGAACAGATATTTCGGATCCCTTTGAAGACTATAGGGCCAAAGGAAATATCCTCCGATAACAAAGAGAAAGAAGCTTTCTGAGAAACTTCTTTGTGTTCTGTGAAATCATCTCACAGAGTTACACCTTTCCCTCAAGAAGCCTTACGCTAAGACAGTTCTTGTGGAATTGGCAAAGGGATATTTGGGAGCCCATAGAGGCCTACGGTGAAAAAGGAAATATCCTCAGATGAAATCTGGAAAGAAGCTTTCTGAGAAACTGCTTAGTGTTCTGTTAATTCATCTCACAGAGTTACATCTGTATTTCGTGGATCTCTTTGCTAGCCTTATTTCTGTGGAATCTGAGAACAGATATTTCGGATCCCTTTGAAGACTATAGGGCCAAAGGAAATATCCTCCGATAACAAAGAGAAAGAAGCTTTCTGAGAAACTTCTTTGTGTTCTGTGAAATCATCTCACAGAGATACAGCTTTCCCCTCAAGAAGCCTTTCGCTAAGACAGTTCTTGTGGAATTGGCAAAGGGATATTTGGAAGCCCATAGAGGCCTACGGTGAAAAAGGAAATGTCCTCAGATGAAATCTGGAAAGAAGCTTTCTGAGAAACTGCTTAGTGTTCTGTTAATTCATCTCACAGAGTTACATCTGTATTTCGTGGATCTCTTTGCTAGCCTTATTTCTGTGGAATCTGAGAACAGATATTTCGGATCCCTTTGAAGACTATAGGGCCAAAGGGAATACCCTCCGATAACAAAGAGAAAGAAGCTTTCTGAGAAACTTCTTTGTGTTCTGTGACATCATCTCACAGAGTTACAGCTTTCCCCTCAAGAAGCCTTTCGCTAAGACAGTTCTTGTGGAATTGGCAAAGGGATATTTGGAAGCCCATAGAGGGCTATGGTGAAAAAGGAAATATCCTCAGATGAAATCTGGAAAGAAGCTTTCTGAGAAACTGCTCTGTGATGTGTGACTTCGACTCACAGAGTTACATCTGTATTTCGTGGATCTCTTTGCTAGCCTTATTTCTGTGGAATCTGAGAACAGATATTTCAGATCCCTTTGAAGACTATAGGGCCAAAGGAAATATCCTCCGATAACAAAGAGAAAGAAGCTTTCTGAGAAACTTCTTTGTGTTCTGTGAAATCATCTCCCAGAGTTACAGCTTTCCCCTCAAGAAGCCTTTCGCAAAGACACTTCTTGTGGAATTGGCAAAGTGATATTTGGAAGTCCATAGAGGGCTATGGTGAAAAAGGAAATATCCTAAGTTGAGAACTGGAAAGAAGCTTTCTGAGAAACTGCTCTGTGATGTGTGACTTCAACTCACAGAGTTACATCTGTATTTCGTGGATCTCCTTGCTAGCCTTATTTCTGTGGAATCTGAGAACAGATATTTCGGATCCCTTTGAAGACTATAGGGCCAAAGGAAATATCCTCCGATAACAAAGAGAAAGAAGCTTTCTGAGAAACTTCTTTGTGTTCTGTGAAATCATCTCACAGAGTTACAGCTTTCCCCTCAAGAAGCCTTTCGCTAAGACAGTTCTTGTGGAATTGGCAAAGGGATATTTGGAAGCCCATAGAGGGCTATGGTGAAAAAGGAAATATCCTCAGATGAAATCTGGAAAGAAGCTTTCTGAGAAACTGCTTAGTGTTCTGTTAATTCATCTCACAGAGTTACATCTGTATTTCGTGGATCTCTTTGCTAGCCTTATTTCTGTGGAATCTGAGAACAGATATTTCGGAACCCTTTGAAGACTATAGGGCCAAAGGAAATATCCTCTGATAACAAAGAGAAAGAAGCTTTCTGAGAAACTTCTTTCTGTTCTGTGAAATCATCTCACAGAGTGAAAGCTTTCCCCTCAAGAAGCCTTACGCTAAGACAGTTCTTGTGGAATTGGCAAAGGGATATTTGGGAGCCCATAGAGGCCTATGGTGAAAAAGGAAATATCCTCAGATGAAATCTGGAAAGAAGCTTTCTGAGAAACTGCTTGATTTTCTATTAATTCAACTCACAGAGTTACATCTGTATTTCGTGGATCTCTTTGCTAGCCTTATTTGTGTGGAATCTGAGAACAGATATTTCGGATCCCTTTGAAGACTATAGGGCAAAAGGAAATATCCTCCGATAACAAAGAGAAAGAAGCTTTCTGAGAAACTTCTTTGTGTTTTGTGAAATCATCTCACAGAGATACAGCTTTCCCCTCAAGAAGCCTTTCGCTAAGACAGTTCTTGTGGAATTGGCAAAGGGATATTTGGAAGCCCATAGAGGCCTACAGTGAAAAAGGAAATATCCTCAGATGAAATCTGGAAAGAAGCTTTCTGAGAAACTGCTTAGTGTTCTGTTAATTCATCTCACAGAGTCACATCTGTATTTCGTGGATCTCTTTGCTAGTCTTATTTCTGTGGAATTTGAGAACAGATATTTCGGATCCGTTTAAAGACTATAGGGCCAAAGGAAATATCCTCCGATAACAAGGAGAAAGAAACTTTCTGAGAAACTTCTTTGTGTTCTGTGAAATCATCTCACAGAGTTACAGCTTTCCCCTCAAGAAGCCTTTCGCTAAGACAGTTCTTGTGCAATTGGCAAAGTGATATTTGGAAGCCCATAGAGGGCTATGGTGAAAAAGGAAATATCCTCAGATGAAATCTGGAAAGAAGCTTTCTGAGAAACTGCTCTGTGATGTGTGACTTCCACTCACAGAGTTACATCTGTATTTCGTGGATCTCTTTGCTAGCCTTATTTCTGTGGAATTTGAGAACAGATATTTCGGATCCCTTTGAAGACTATAGGGCCAAAGGAAATATCCTCCGATAACAAAGAGAAAGAAGCTTTCGGAGAAGCTTCTTTGTGTTCTGTGAAATCATCTCACAGAGTTACAGCTTTCCCCACCAGAAGCCTTTCGGTAAGACAGATCTTGTGGAATTGGCAAAGTGATATTTGGAAGCCCATAGAGGGCTATGGTGAAAAAGGAAATATCCTAAGATGAAATCTGGAAAGAAGCTTTCTGAGAAACTGCTCTGTGATGTGTGACTTCCACTCACAGAGTTACATCTGTATTTCGTGGATCTCCTTGCTAGCCTTATTTCTGTGGATTCTGAGAACAGATATTTCGGATCCCTTTGAAGACTATAGGGCCAAAGGAAATATCCTCCTATAACAAAGAGAAAGAAGCTTTCTGAGAAACTTCTTTGTGTTCTGTGAAATCATCTCACAGAGTTACAGCTTTCCCCTCAAGAAGCCTTTCGATAAGACAGTTCTTGTGGAATTGGCAAAGAGATATTTGGAAGCCCATACAGGGCTATGGTGAAAAAGGAAATATCCTCAGATGAAATCTGGAAACAAGCTTTCTGAGAATCTGCTCTATGATGTGTGACTTCCACTCACAGAGTTACATCTGTATTTCGTGGATCTCTTTGCTAGCCTTATTTCTGTGGAATCTGAGAACAGATATTTCGGATGCCTTGAAGACTATAGGGCCGAAGGAAATATCCTCCAGTAACAAAGAGAAAGAAGCTTTCTGAGAAACTTCTTTGTGTTCTGTGAAATCATCTCACAAAGTTACAGCTTTCCCCTCAAGAAGCCTTTCGCTAAGACAGTTCTTGTGGAATTGGCAAAGTGATATTTGAAAGCCCATAGAGGGCTATGGTGAAAAAGGAAATATCCTCAGATGAAATCTGGAAAGAAGCTTTCTGAGAAACTGCTCTGTGATGTGTGACTTCCACTCACAGAGTTACATCTGTATTTCGTGGATCTCTTTGCTAGCCTTATTTCTGTGGAATCTGAGAACAGATATTTCGGATCCCTTTGAAGACTATAGGGCCAAAGGAAATATCCTCCGATAACAAAGAGAAAGAAGCTTTCTGAGAATCTTCTTTGTGTTCTGTGAAATCATCTCACAGAGTTACAGCTTTCCCCTCAAGAAGCCTTTCGCTAAGACAGTTCTTGTGGAATTGGCAAAGGGATATTTGGAAGCCCATAGAGGGCTATGGTGAAAAAGGAAATATCCTCAGAAGAAATCTGGAAATAAGCTTTCTGAGAAACTGCTCTGTGATCTGTGACTTCGACTCACAGAGTTACATCTGTATTTCGTGGATCTCTTTGCCTGCCTTATTTCTGTGGAATCTGAGAACAGATATTTCGGATCCCTTTGAAGACTATAGGACCAAAGGAAATAGCCTCCGGTAACAAAGAGAACGAAGCTTTCTGAGAAACTTCTTGGTGTTCTGTGAAATCATCTCACAGAGTTACAGCTTTCCCCTCAAGAAGCCTTTCGCTAAGACACTTCTTGTGGAATTGGCAAAGTGATATTTGGAAGCCCATAGAGGGCTATAGTGAAAAAGGAAATATCCTAAGATGAAATCTGGAAAGAAGCCTTCTGAGAAACTGCTCTGTGATGTGTGACTTCCACTCACAGAGTTACATCTGTATTTCGTGGATCTCCTTGCTAGCCTTATTTCTGTGGAATCTGAGAACAGATATTTTGGATCCCTTTGAAGACTATAGGGCCAAAGGAAATATCCTCCGATAACAAAGAGAAAGAAGCTTTCTGAGAAACTTCTTTGTGTTCTGTGAAATCATCTCACAGAGTTACAGCTTTCCACTCAAGAAGCCTTACGCTAAGACAGTTCCTGTGGAATTGGCAAAGGGATATTTGGGAGCCCATAGAGGCCTATGGTGAAAAAGGAAATAGCCTCAGATGAAATCTGGAAAGAAGCTTTCTGAGAAACTGCTTGGTGTTCTGTTAATTCATCTCACAGAGTTACATCTGTATTTCGTGGAGCTCTTTGCTAGCCTTATTTGTGTGGAATCTGAGAACAGATATTTCGGATCCCTTTGAAGACTATAGGGCCCAAGGAAATATCCTCCGGTAACAAAGAGAAAGAAGCTTTCTGAGAAACTTCTTTGTGTTCTGTGAAATCATCTCACAGAGATACAGCTTTCCCCTCAAGAAGCCTTTCACTAAGACAGTTCTTCTGGAATTGGCAAAGGGATATTTGGAAGCCCATAGAGGCCTACGGTGAAAAAGGAAATATCCTCAGATGAAATCTGGAAAGAAGTTTTCTGAGAAACTGCTTACTGTTCTGTTAATTCATCTCACAGAGTTACATCTTTATTTCGTGGATCTCTTTGCTAGCCTTATTTCTGTGGAATCTGAGAACAGATATTTCGGATCCCTTTGAAGAGTATAGGACCAAAGGAAGTATCCTCCGGTAACAAAGAGAAAGAAGCTTTCTGAGAAACTTCTTTGTGTTCTGTGAAATCATCTCACAGAGTTACAGCTTTCCCCTCAAGAAGCCTTTCGCTAAGACAGTTCTTGTGGAATTTGCAAAGTGATATTTGGAAGCCCATAGAGGGCTGTGGAGAAAAAGGAAATGTCCTCAGATGAAATCTGGAAATAAGCTTTCTGAGAATCTGCTCTGTGATGTGTGACTTCCACTCACAGAGTTACATCTGTATTTCGTGGATCTCTTTGCTAGCCTTATTTCTGTGGAATCTGAGAACAGATATTTCGGATCCCTTTGAAGAGTATAGGACCAAAGGAAATATCCTCCGGTAACAAAGAGAAAGAAGCTTTCTGAGAAACTTCTTTGTGTTCTGTGAAATCATCTCTCAGAGTTACAGCTTTCCCCTCAAGAAGCCTTTCGCTAAGACAGTTCTTGTGGAATTGGCAAAGTGATATTTGGAAGCCCATAGAGGGCTATGGTGAAAAAGGAAATATCCTCAGATGAAATCTGGAAAGAAGCTTTCTGAGAAACTGCTCTGTATGTGTGACTTCGACTCACAGAGTTACATCTGTATTTCGTGGATCTCTTTGCTAGCCTTATTTCTGTGAAATCTGAGAACAGATATTTCGGATCCCTTTGAAGACTATAGGGCCAAAGGAAATATCCTCCGATAACAAAGAGAAAGAATATTTATGAGAAACTTCTTTGTGTTCTGTGAAATCATCTCACAGAGATACAGCTTTCCCCTCAAGAAGCCTTTCGCTAAGACAGTTCTTGTGGAATTGGCAAAGGGATATTTGGAAGCCCATAGAGGCCTGCAGCGAAAAAGGAAATATGCTCAGATGAAATCTGGAAAGAAGCTTTCTGAGAAACTGCTTAGTGTTCTGTTAATTCATCTCACAGAATTACATCTATATTTCGTGGATCTCTTTGCTAGCCTTATTTCTGTGGAATTTGAGAACAGATATTTCGGATCCGTTTGAAGACTATAGGGCCAAAGGAAATATCCTCCGATAACAAGGAGAAAGAAACTTTCTGAGAAACTTCTTTGTGTTCTGTGAAATCATCTCACAGAGTTACAGCTTTCCCCTCAAGAAGCCTTTCGCTAAGACAGTTCTTGTGGAATTGGCAAAGTGATATTTGGAAGCCCATAGAGGGCTAAGGTGAAAAAGGAAATATCCTCAGATGAAATCTGGAAAGAAGCTTTCTGAGAAACTGCTTACTGTTCTGTTAATTCATCTCACAGAGTTACATCTTTATTTCGTGGATCTCTTTGCTAGCCTTATTTCTGTGGAATCTGAGAACAGATATTTCGGATCCCTTTGAAGAGTATAGGACCAAAGGAAATATCCTCCGGTAACAAAGAGAAAGAAGCTTTCTGAGAAACTTCTTTGTGTTCTGTGAAATCATCTCACAGAGTTACAGCTTTCCCCTCAAGAAGCCTTTCGCTAAGACAGTTCTTGTGGAATTGGCAAAGTGATATTTGGAAGCCCATAGAGGGCTATGGTGAAAAAGGAAATATCCTCAGATGAAATCTGGAAAGAAGCTTTCTGAGAAACTGCTCTGTATGTGTGACTTCGACTCACAGAGTTACATCTGTATTTCGTGGATCTCTTTCTAGTCTTATTTCTGTGGAATCTGAGAACAGATAATTCGGATCCCTTTGAAGACTATAGGGCCAAAGGAAATATCCTCCGATATAAAAAGAGAAAGAAGCTTTCTGAGAAACTTCTTTGTGTTCTGTGAAATCATCTCACAGAGTTACAGCTTTCCCCTCAAGAAGCCTTACGCTAAGACAGTTCTTGTGGAATTGGCAAAGGGATATTTGGGAGCCCATAGAGGCCTATGGTGAAAAAGGAAATATCCTCAGATGAAATCTGGAAAGAAGCTTTCTGAGAAACTGCTTAGTGTTCTGTTAATTCATCTCACAGAGTTACTTCTGTATTTCGTGGATCTCTTTGCTAGCCTTATTTCTGTGGAATCTGAGAACAGATATTTCGGATCCCTTTGAAGACTATAGGGTCAAAGAAATATCCTCCGATAACAAAGAGAAAGAAGCTTTCTGAGAAACTTCTTTGTGTTCTGTGAAATCATCTCACAGAGTTACAGCTTTCCCCACAAGAAGCCTTTCGCTAAGACAGTTCTTGTGGAATTGGCAAAGTGATATTTGGAAGCCCAAAGAGGGCTATGGTGAAAAAGGAAATATCCTCAGATGAAATCTGGAAACAAGCTTTCTGAGAATCTGCTCTGGGATGTGTGACTTCCACTCACAGAGTTACATCTGTATTTCGTGGATCTCTTTGCTAGCCTTATTTCTGTGGAATCTGAGAACAGATATTTCGGATGCCTTGAAGACTATAGGGCCGAAGGAAATATCCTCCAGTAACAAAGAGAAAGAAGCTTTCTGAGAAACTTCTTTGTGTTCTGTGAAATCATCTCACAAAGTTACAGCTTTCCCCTCAAGAAGCCTTTCGCTAAGACAGTTCTTGTGGAATTGGCAAAGTGATGTTTGAAAGGCCATAGAGGGCTATGGTGAAAAAGGAAATATCCTCAGATGAAATCTGGAAAGAAGCTTTCTGAGAAACTGCTCTGTGATGTGTGACTTCCACTCACAGAGTTACATCTGCATTTCGTGGATCTCTTTGCTAGCCTTATTTCTGTGGAATCTGAGAACAGATATTTCGGATCCCTTTGAAGACTATAGGGCCAAAGGGAATACCCTCCGATAACAAAGAGAAAGAAGCTTTCTGAGAAACTTCTTTGTGTTCTGTGAAATCATCTCACAGAGTTACAGCTTTCCCCTCAAGAAGCCTTTCGCTAAGACAGTTCTTGTGGAATTGGCAAAGGGATATTTGGAAGCCCATAGAGGGCTATGTTGAAAAAGGAAATATCCTCAGATGAAATCTGGAAAGAAGCTTTCTGAGAAACTGCTTAGTGTTCTGTTAATTCATCTCACAGAGTTACATCTGTATTTCGTGGATCTCTTTGCTAGCCTTATTTCTGTGGAATCTGAGAACAGATATTTCGGATCCCTTTGAAGACTATAGGGAAAAAGGAAATATCCTCCGATAACAAAGAGAAAGAAGCTTTCGGAGAAGCTTCTTTGTGTTCTGTGAAATCATCTCACAGAGTTACAGCTTTCCCCACCAGAAGCCTTTCGGTAAGACAGTTCTTGTGGAATTGGCAAAGTGATATTTGGAAGCCCATAGAGGGCTATGGTGAAAAAGGAAATATCCTAAGATGAAATCTGGAAAGAAGCTTTCTGAGAAACTGCTCTGTGATGTGTGACTTCCACTCACAGAGTTACATCTGTATTTCGTGGATCTCCTTGCTAGCCTTATTTCTGTGGAATCTGAGAACAGATATTTCGGATCCCTTTGAAGACTATAGGGCCAAAGGAAATATCCTCCGATAACAAAGAGAAAGAAGCTTTCTGAGAAACTTCTTTGTGTTCTGTGAAATCATCTCACAGAGTTACAGCTTTCCCCACCAGAAGCCTTTCGCTAAGACAGTTCTTGTGGAATTTGCAAAGTGATATTTGGCAGCCCATAGAGGGCTGTGGAGAAAAAGGAAATGTCCTCAGATGAAATCTGGAAATAAGCTTTCTGAGAATCTGCTCTGTGATGTGTGACTTCCACTCACAGAGTTACATCTGTATTTCGTGGATCTCTTTGCTAGCCTTATTTCTGTGGAATCAGAGAACAGATATTTCGGATCCCTTTGAAGAGTATAGGACCAAAGGAAATATCCTCCGGTAACAAAGAGAAAGAAGCTTTCTGAGAAACTTCTTTGTGTTCTGTGAAATCATCTCACAGAGTTACAGCTTTCCCCTCAAGAAGCCTTTCGCTAAGACAGTTCTTGTGGAATTGGCAAAGTGATATTTGGAAGCCCGTAGAGGGCTATGGTGAAAAAGGAAATATCCTCAGATGAAATCTGGAAAGAAGCATTCTGAGAAACTGCTCTGTATGTGTGACTTCGACTCACAGAGTTACATCTGCATTTCGTGGATCTCTTTGCTAGCCTTATTTCTGTGGAATCAGAGAACAGATATTTCGGAACCCTTTGAGACTATAGGGCCAAAGGAAATATCCTCTGATAACAAGGAGAAAGAAGCTTTCTGAGAAACTTCTTTCTGTTCTGTGAAATCATCTCACAGAGTTAAAGCTTTCCCCTCAAGAAGCCTTACGCTAAGAAAGTTCTTGTGGAATTGGCAAAGGGATATTTGGGAGCCCATAGAGGCCTATAGTGAAAAAGGAAATATCCTCAGATGAAATCTGGAAAGAAGCTTTCTGAGAAACTGCTTGGTTTTCTGTTAATTCATCTCACAGAGTTACATCTGTATTTCGTGGATCTCTTTGCTAGCCTGATTTCTGTGGAATCTGAGAACAGATATTTCGGATCCCTTTGAAGACTATAGGGCCAAAGGAAATATCCTCCGATAACAAAGAGAAAGAAGCTTTCTGAGAAACTTCTTTGTGTTCTGTGAAATCATCTCACAGAGATACAGCTTTCCCCTCAAGAACCCTTTCGCTAAGACAGTTCTTGTGGAATTGGCAAAGGGATATTTGGAAGCCCATAGAGGCCTACGGTGAAAAAGTAAATATCCTCAGATGAAATCTGGAAAGAAGCTTTCTGAGAAACTGCTTACTGTTCTGTTAATTCATCTCACAGAGTTACATCTTTATTTCGTGGATCTCTTTGCTAGCCTTATTTCTGTGGAATTTGAGAACAGATATTTCGGATCCGTTTAAAGACTATAGGGCCAAGGAAATATCCTCCGATAACAAGGAGAAAGAAACTTTCTGAGAAACTTCTTTGTGTTCTGTGAAATCATCTCACAGAGTTACAGCTTTCCCCTCAAGAAGCCTTTCGCTAAGACAGTTCTTGTGGAATTGGCAAAGTGATATTTGGAAGCCCATAGAGGGCTATGTTGAAAAAGGAAATATCCTCAGATGAAATCTGGAAAGAAGCTTTCTGAGAAAATGCTCTGTGATGTGTGACCTCCACTCACAGAGTTACATCTGTATTTCGTGGATCTCTTTGCTAGCCTTATTTCTGTTGAATCTGAGAACAGATATTTCGGATCCCTTTGAAGACTATAGGGCCAAAGGAAATATCCTCCGATAACAAAGAGAAAGAAGCTTTCTGAGAAACTTCTTTGTGTTCTGTGAAATCATCTCACAGAGTTACAGCTTTACCCTCAAGAAGCCTTTCGCTAAGACAGTTCTTGTAGCATTGGCAAAGGGATATTTGGAAACCCATAGAGGCCTATGGTGAAAAAGGAAATATCCTCAGATGAAATCTGGAAAGAAGCTTTCTGAGAAACTGCTTAGTGTTCTGTTAATTCATCTCACAGAGTTACATCTGTATTTCGTGGATCTCTTTGCTAGCCTTATTTCTGTGGAATCTGAGAACAGATATTTCGGATCCCTTTGAAGACTATAGGGCCAAAAGAAATATCCTCCGATAACAAAGAGAAAGAAGCTTTCTGAGAAACTTCTTTGTGTTCTGTGAAATCATCTCACAGAGATACTGCTTTCCCCTCAAGAAGCCTTTCGCTAAGACAGTTCTTGTGGAATTGGCAAAGGGATATTTGGAAGCCCATAGAGGCCTACGGTGAAAAAGGAAATGTCCTCAGATGAAATCTGGAAAGAAGCTTTCTGAGAAACTGCTTAGTGATCTGTTAATTCATCTCACAGAGTTACATCTGTATTTCGTGGATCTCTTTGCTAGCCTTATTTCTGTGGAATTTGAGAACAGATATTTCGGATCCGTTTAAAGACTATAGGGCCAAAGGAAATATCCTCCGATAACAGGGAGAAAGAAATTTTCTGAGAAACTTCTTTGTGTTCTGTGAAATCATCTCACAGAGTTACAGCTTTCCCCTCAAGAAGCCTTTCGCTAAGACAGTTCTTGTGGAATTGGCAAAGTGATATTTGGAAGCCCCTAGAGGGCTATGGTGAAAAAGGAAATATCCTCAGATGAAATCTGGAAAGAAGCTTTCTGAGAAACTGCTCTGTGATGTGTGACTTCCACTCACAGAGTTACATCTGTATTTCGTGGATCTCTTTGCTAGCCTTATTTCTGTGGAATCTGAGAACAGATATTTCGGATCCCTTTGAAGACTATAGGGCCAAAGGAAATATCCTCCGATAACAAAGAGAAAGATGCTTTCTGAGAAACTTCTTTGTGTTCTGTGAAATCATCTCACAGAGTTACAGCTTTCCCCTCAAGAAGCCTTTCGCTAAGACAGTTCTTGTAGAATTGGCAAAGGGATATTTGGAAACCCATAGAGGCCTATGGTGAAAAAGGAAATATCCTCAGATGAAATCTGGAAAGAAGCTTTCTGAGAAACTGCTTAGTGTTCTGTTAATTCATCTCACAGAGTTACATCTGTATTTCGTGGATCTCTTTGCTAGCCTTATTTCTGTGGAATCTGAGAACAGATATTTCGGATCCCTTTGAAGACTATAGGGCCAAAGGAAATATCCTCCGATAACAAAGAGAAAGAAGCTTTTTGAGAAGCTTCTTTGTGTTCTGTGAAATCATCTCACAGAGTTACAGCTTTCCCCACCAGAAGCCTTTCGCTAAGACAGTTCTTGTGGAATTTGCAAAGTGATATTTGGAAGCCAATGAGGGCTATGGTGAAAAAGGAAATATCCTCAGATGAAATCTGGAAAGAAGCTTTCTGAGAAACTGCTCTTGTTCTGTTAATTCATCTCACAGAGTTACATCTGTATTTCGTGGATCTCTTTGCTAGCCTTATTTTTGTGGAATCTGAGAGCAGATATTTCGGATCCCTTTCAAGATTATATGGCCAAAGGAAATATCCTCCGATAACAAAGAGAAAGAAGCTTTCTGACAAACTTCTTTCTGTTCTGTGAAATCATCTCACAGAATTACAGCTTTCCCCTCAAGAAGCCTTTCGCAAAGACAGTTCTTGTGGAATTGGCAAAGTGATATTAGGAAGCCCATAGAGGGCTATGGTGTAAAAGGAAATATCCTCAGATGAAATCTGGAAAGAAGCTTTCTGAGAAACTGCTCTGTGATGTGTGACTTCCACTCACAGAGTTACATCTGTATTTCGTGGATCTCTTTGATAGCCTTATTTCTGGGGAATTTGAGAACAGATATTTCGGATCCCTTTGAAGACTATAGGGCCAAAGGAAATATCCTCCGATAACAAGGAGAAAGAAGCTTTCTGAGAAACTTCTTTGTGCTCTGTGAAATCATCTCACAGAGTTACAGCTTTCCCCTCAAGAAGACTTTCGCTAAGACAGTTCTTGTGGAATTGGCAAGGTGATATTTGGAAGCCCATAGAGGGCTATGGTGAAAAAGGAAATATCCTAAGATGAAATCTGGAAAGAGCTTTCTGAGAAACTGCTCTGTGATGTGTGACTTCCACTCACAGAGTTACATCTGTATTTCGTGGATCTCCTTGTTAGCCCTATTTCTGTGGAATCTGAGAACAGATATTTCGGATCCCTTTGAAGACTATAGGGCCAAAGGAATTATCCTCTGATAACAAAGAGAAAGAAGCTTTCTGAGAAACTTCTTTGTATTCTGTGAAATCATCTCACAGAGTTACAGCTTTCCCCTCAAGAAGCCTTTCGCTAAGACAGTTCTTGTGGAATTGGCAAAGTGATATTTGGAAGCCCATAGAGGGCAGTGGTGAAAAAGGAAATATCCTCAGATGAAATCTGGAAAGAAGCTTTCTGAGAAACTGCTCTGTGATGTGTGACTTCCACTCACAGAGTTACATCTGTATTTCGAGGATCTCTTTGCTAGCCTTATTTCTGTGGAATCTGAGAACAGATATTTCGGATCCCTTTGAAGACTATAGGGCCAAAGGAAATATCCTCCGATAACAAAGAGAAAGAAGCTTTCTGAGAAACTTCTTTGTGTTCTGTGAAATCATCTCACAGAGTTACAGCTTTCCCCACCAGAAGCCTTTCGCTAAGACAGTTCTTGTGGAATTTGCAAAGTGATATTTGGCAGCCCATAGAGGGCTGTGGAGAAAAAGGAAATGTCCTCAGATGAAATCTGGAAATAAGCTTTCTGAGAATCTGCTCTGTGATGTGTGACTTCCACTCACAGAGTTACATCTGTATTTCGTGGATCTCTTTGCTAGCCTTATTTCTGTGGAATCTGAGAACAGATATTTCGGATCCCCTTGAAGAGTATAGGACCAAAGGAAATATCCTCCGGTAACAAAGAGAAAGAAGCTTTCTGAGAAACTTCTTTGTGTTCTGTGAAATCATCTCACAGAGTTACAGCTTTCCCCTCAAGAAGCCTTTCGCTAAGACAGTTCTTGTGGAATTGGCAAAGTGATATTTGGAAGCCCATAGAGGGCTACGGTGAAAAAGGAAATATCCTCAGATGAAATCTGGAAAGAAGCATTCTGAGAAACTGCTCTGTATGTGTGACTTCGACTCACAGAGTTACATCTGTATTTCGTGGATCTCTTTGCTAGCCTTATTTCTGTGGAATTTGAGAACAGATATTTCGGATCCGTTTAAAGACTATAGGGCCAAAGGAAATATCCTCCGATAACAAGGAGAAAGAAATTTTCTGAGAAACTTCTTTGTGTTCTGTGAAATCATCTCACAGAGTTACAGCTTTCCCCTCAAGAAGCCTTTCGCTAACACAGTTCTTGTGGAATTGGCAAAGTGATATTTGGAAGCCCATAGAGGGCTATGGTGAAAAAGGAAATATCCTCAGATGAAATCTGGAAAGAAGCTTTCTGAGAAACTGCTCTGTGATGTGTGACTTCCACTCACAGAGTTACATCTGTATTTCGTGGATCTATTTGCTAGCCTTATTTCTGTGGAATCTGAGAACAGATATTTCGGATCCCTTTGAAGACTATAGGGCCAAAGGAAATATCCTCCGATATAAAAAGAGAAAGAAGCTTTCTGAGAAACTTCTTTGTGTTCTGTGAAATCATCTCACAGAGTTACAGCTTTCCCCTCAAGAAGCCTTACGCTAAGACAGTTCTTGTGGAATTGGCAAAGGGATATTTGGGAGCCCTTAGAGGCCTATGGTGAAAAAGGAAATATCCTCAGATGAAATCTGGAAAGAAGCTTTCTGAGAAACTGCTTAGTGTTCTGTTAATTCATCTCACAGAGTTACTTCTGTATTTCGTGGATCTCTTTGCTAGCCTTATTTCTGTGGAATCTGAGAACAGATATTTCGGATCCCTTTGAAGACTATAGGGCCAAAGGAAATATCCTCCGATAACAAAGAGAAAGAAGCTTTCTGAGAAACTTCTTTGTGTTCTGTGAAATCATCTCACAGAGATACAGCTTTCCCCTCAAGAAGCCTTTCGCTAAAACAGTTCTTGTGGAATTGGCAAAGGGATATTTGGAAGCCCATAGAGGCCTACGGTGAAAAAGGAAATATCCTCAGATGAAATCTGGAAAGAAGCTTTCTGAGAAACTGCTTAGTGTTCTGTTAATTCATCTCACAGAGTTACATCTGTATTTCGTGGAATCTTTGCTAGCCTTATTTCTGTGGAATTTGAGAACAGATATTTCGGATCCGTTTAAAGACTATAGGGCCAAAGGAAATATCCTCCGATAACAAGGAGAAAGAAACTTTCTGAGAAACTATTTTCTGTTCTGTGAAATCATCTCACAGAGTTACAGCTTTCCCCACCAGAAGCCTTTCGCTAAGACAGTTCTTGTGGAATTTGCAAAGTGATATTTGGCAGCCCATAGAGGGCTGTGGAGAAAAAGGAAATGTCCTCAGATGAAATCTGGAAATAAGCTTTCTGAGAATCTGCTCTGTGATGTGTGACTTCCACTCACAGAGTTACATCTGTATTTCGTGGATCTCTTTGCTAGCCTTATTTCTGTGGAATCTGAGAACACATATTTCGGATCCCTTTGAAGAGTATAGGACCAAAGGAAATATCCTCCGGTAACAAAGAGAAAGAAGCTTTCTGAGAAACTTCTTTGTGTTCTGTGAAATCATCTCACAGAGTTACAGCTTTCCCCTCAAGAAGCCTTTCGCTAAGACAGTTCTTGTGGAATTGGCAAAGTGATATTTGGAAGCCCATAGAGGGCTATGGTGAAAAAGGAAATATCCTCAGATGAAATCTGGAAAGAAGCTTTCTGAGAAACTGCTTAGTGTTCTGTTAATTCATCTCACAGAGTTACATCTGTATTTCGTGGATCTCTTTGCTAGCCTTATTTCTGTGGAATCTGAGAACAGATATTTCGGATCCCTTTGAAGACTATAGGGAAAAAGGAAATATCCTCCGATAACAAAGAGAAAGAAGCTTTCGGAGAAGCTTCTTTGTGTTCTGTGAAATCATCTCACAGAGTTACAGCTTTCCCCACCAGAAGCCTTTCGGTAAGACAGTTCTTGTGGAATTGGCAAAGTGATATTTGGAAGCCCATAGAGGGCTATGGTGAAAAAGGAAATATCCTAAGATGAAATCTGGAAAGAAGCTTTCTGAGAAACTGCTCTGTGATGTGTGACTTCCACTCACAGAGTTACATCTGTATTTCGTGGATCTCCTTGCTAGCCTTATTTCTGTGGAATCTGAGAACAGATATTTCGGATCCCTTTGAAGACTATAGGGCCAAAGGAAATATCCTCCGATAACAAAGAGAAAGAAGCTTTCTGAGAAACTTCTTTGTGTTCTGTGAAATCATCTCACAGAGTTACAGCTTTCCCCACCAGAAGCCTTTCGCTAAGACAGTTCTTGTGGAATTTGCAAAGTGATATTTGGCAGCCCATAGAGGGCTGTGGAGAAAAAGGAAATGTCCTCAGATGAAATCTGGAAATAAGCTTTCTGAGAATCTGCTCTGTGATGGGTGACTTCCACTCACAGAGTTACATCTGTATTTCGTGGATCTCTTTGCTAGCCTTATTTCTGTGGAATCAGAGAACAGATATTTCGGATCCCTTTGAAGAGTATAGGACCAAAGGAAATATCCTCCGGTAACAAAGAGAAAGAAGCTTTCTGAGAAACTTCTTTGTGTTCTGTGAAATCATCTCACAGAGTTACAGCTTTCCCCTCAAGAAGCCTTTCGCTAAGACAGTTCTTGTGGAATTGGCAAAGTGATATTTGGAAGCCCGTAGAGGGCTATGGTGAAAAAGGAAATATCCTCAGATGAAATCTGGAAAGAAGCATTCTGAGAAACTGCTCTGTATGTGTGACTTCGACTCACAGAGTTACATCTGCATTTCGTGGATCTCTTTGCTAGCCTTATTTCTGTGGAATCAGAGAACAGATATTTCGGAACCCTTTGAAGACTATAGGGCCAAAGGAAATATCCTCTGATAACAAGGAGAAAGAAGCTTTCTGAGAAACTTCTTTCTGTTCTGTGAAATCATCTCACAGAGTTAAAGCTTTCCCCTCAAGAAGCCTTACGCTAAGAAAGTTCTTGTGGAATTGGCAAAGGGATATTTGGGAGCCCATAGAGGCCTATGGTGAAAAAGGAAATATCCTCAGATGAAATCTGGAAAGAAGCTTTCTGAGAAACTGCTTGGTTTTCTGTTAATTCATCTCACAGAGTTACATCTGTATTTCGTGGATCTCTTTGCTAGCCTGATTTCTGTGGAATCTGAGAACAGATATTTCGGATCCCTTTGAAGACTATAGGGCCAAAGGAAATATCCTCCGATAACAAAGAGAAAGAAGCTTTCTGAGAAACTTCTTTGTGTTCTGTGAAATCATCTCACAGAGATACAGCTTTCCCCTCAAGAACCCTTTCGCTAAGACAGTTCTTGTGGAATTGGCAAAGGGATATTTGGAAGCCCATAGAGGCCTACGGTGAAAAAGTAAATATCCTCAGATGAAATCTGGAAAGAAGCTTTCTGAGAAACTGCTTACTGTTCTGTTAATTCATCTCACAGAGTTACATCTTTATTTCGTGGATCTCTTTGCTAGCCTTATTTCTGTGGAATTTGAGAACAGATATTTCGGATCCGTTTAAAGACTATAGGGCCAAGGAAATATCCTCCGATAACAAGGAGAAAGAAACTTTCTGAGAAACTTCTTTGTGTTCTGTGAAATCATCTCACAGAGTTACAGCTTTCCCCTCAAGAAGCCTTTCGCTAAGACAGTTCTTGTGGAATTGGCAAAGTGATATTTGGAAGCCCATAGAGGGCTATGTTGAAAAAGGAAATATCCTCAGATGAAATCTGGAAAGAAGCTTTCTGAGAAAATGCTCTGTGATGTGTGACCTCCACTCACAGAGTTACATCTGTATTTCGTGGATCTCTTTGCTAGCCTTATTTCTGTTGAATCTGAGAACAGATATTTCGGATCCCTTTGAAGACTATAGGGCCAAAGGAAATATCCTCCGATAACAAAGAGAAAGAAGCTTTCTGAGAAACTTCTTTGTGTTCTGTGAAATCATCTCACAGAGATACAGCTTTCCCCTCAAGAAGCCTTTCGCTAAGACAGTTCTTGTGGAATTGGCAAAGGGATATTTGGAAGCCCATAGAGGCCTACGGTGAAAAAGGAAATGTCCTCAGATGAAATCTGGAAAGAAGCTTTCTGAGAAACTGCTTAGTGTTCTGTTAATTCATCTCACAGAGTTACATCTGTATTTCGTGGATCTCTTTGCTAGCCTTATTTCTGTGGAATTTGAGAACAGATATTTCGGATCCGTTTAAAGACTATAGGGCCAAAGGAAATATACTCCGATAACAGGGAGAAAGAAATTTTCTGAGAAACTTCTTTGTGTTCTGTGAAATCATCTCACAGAGTTACAGCTTTCCCCTCAAGAAGGCTTTCGCTAAGACAGTTCTTGTGGAATTGGCAAAGTGATATTTGGAAGCCCCTAGAGGGCTATGGTGAAAAAGGAAATATCCTCAGATGAAATCTGGAAAGAAGCTTTCTGAGAAACTGCTCTGTGATGTGTGACTTCCACTCACAGAGTTACATCTGTATTTCGTGGATCTCTTTGCTAGCCTTATTTCTGTGGAATCTGAGAACAGATATTTCGGATCCCTTTGAAGACTATAGGGCCAAAAGAAATATCCTCCGATAACAAAGAGAAAGATGCTTTCTGAGAAACTTCTTTGTGTTCTGTGAAATCATCTCACAGAGTTACAGCTTTCCCCTCAAGAAGCCTTTCGCTAAGACAGTTCTTGTAGAATTGGCAAAGGGATATTTGGAAACCCATAGAGGCCTATGGTGAAAAAGGAAATATCCTCAGATGAAATCTGGAAAGAAGCTTTCTGAGAAACTGCTTAGTGTTCTGTTAATTCATCTCACAGAGTTACATCTGTATTTCGTGGATCTCTTTGCTAGCCTTATTTCTGTGGAATCTGAGAACAGATATTTCGGATCCCTTTGAAGACTATAGGGCCAAAGGAAATATCCTCCGATAACAAAGAGAAAGAAGCTTTTTGAGAAGCTTCTTTGTGTTCTGTGAAATCATCTCACAGAGTTACAGCTTTCCCCACCAGTAGCCTTTCGCTAAGACAGTTCTTGTGGAATTTGCAAAGTGATATTTGGAAGCCAATGAGGGCTATGGTGAAAAAGGAAATATCCTCAGATGAAATCTGGAAAGAAGCTTTCTGAGAAACTGCTCTTGTTCTGTTAATTCATCTCACAGAGTTACATCTGTATTTCGTGGATCTCTTTGCTAGCCTTATTTTTGTGGAATCTGAGAGCAGATATTTCGGATCCCTTTCAAGATTATATGGCCAAAGGAAATATCCTCCGATAACAAAGAGAAAGAAGCTTTCTGACAAACTTCTTTCTGTTCTGTGAAATCATCTCACAGAATTACAGCTTTCCCCTCAAGAAGCCTTTCGCAAAGACAGTTCTTGTGGAATTGGCAAAGTGATATTTGGAAGCCCATAGAGGGCTATGGTGAAAAAGGAAATATCCTAAGATGAAATCTGGAAAGAGCTTTCTGAGAAACTGCTCTGTGATGTGTGACTTCCACTCACAGAGTTACATCTGTATTTCGTGGATCTCCTTGTTAGCCCTATTTCTGTGGAATCTGAGAACAGATATTTCGGATCCCTTTGAAGACTATAGGGCCAAAGGAATTATCCTCTGATAACAAAGAGAAAGAAGCTTTCTGAGAAACTTCTTTGTATTCTGTGAAATCATCTCACAGAGTTACAGCTTTCCCCTCAAGAAGCCTTTCGCTAAGACAGTTCTTGTGGAATTGGCAAAGTGATATTTGGAAGCCCATAGAGGGCAGTGGTGAAAAAGGAAATATCCTCAGATGAAATCTGGAAAGAAGCTTTCTGAGAAACTGCTCTGTGATGTGTGACTTCCACTCACAGAGTTACATCTGTATTTCGAGGATCTCTTTGCTAGCCTTATTTCTGTGGAATCTGAGAACAGATATTTCGGATCCCTTTGAAGACTATAGGGCCAAAGGAAATATCCTCCAATAACAAAGAGAAAGAAGCTTTCTGAGAAACTTCTTTGTGTTCTGTGAAATCATCTCACAGAGTTACAGCTTTCCCCACCAGAAGCCTTTCGCTAAGACAGTTCTTGTGGAATTTGCAAAGTGATATTTGGCAGCCCATAGAGGGCTGTGGAGAAAAAGGAAATGTCCTCAGATGAAATCTGGAAATAAGCTTTCTGAGAATCTGCTCTGTGATGTGTGACTTCCACTCACAGAGTTACATCTGTATTTCGTGGATCTCTTTGCTAGCCTTATTTCTGTGGAATCTGAGAACAGATATTTCGGATCCCCTGAAGAGTATAGGACCAAAGGAAATATCCTCCGGTAACAAAGAGAAAGAAGCTTTCTGAGAAACTTCTTTGTGTTCTGTGAAATCATCTCACAGAGTTACAGCTTTCCCCTCAAGAAGCCTTTCGCTAAGACAGTTCTTGTGGAATTGGCAAAGTGATATTTGGAAGCCCATAGAGGGCTATGGTGAAAAAGGAAATATCCTCAGATGAAATCTGGAAAGAAGCATTCTGAGAAACTGCTCTGTATGTGTGACTTCGACTCACAGAGTTACATCTGTATTTCGTGGATCTCTTTGCTAGCCTTATTTCTGTGGAATTTGAGAACAGATATTTCGGATCCGTTTAAAGACTATAGGGCCAAAGGAAATATCCTCCGATAACAAGGAGAAAGAAATTTTCTGAGAAACTTCTTTGTGTTCTGTGAAATCATCTCACAGAGTTACAGCTTTCCCCTCAAGAAGCCTTTCGCTAACACAGTTCTTGTGGAATTGGCAAAGTGATATTTGGAAGCCCATAGAGGGCTATGGTGAAAAAGGAAATATCCTCAGATGAAATCTGGAAAGAAGCTTTCTGAGAAACTGCTCTGTGATGTGTGACTTCCACTCACAGAGTTACATCTGTATTTCGTGGATCTATTTGCTAGCCTTATTTCTGTGGAATCTGAGAACAGATATTTCGGATCCCTTTGAAGACTATAGGGCCAAAGGAAATATCCTCCGATAACAAAGAGAAAGAAGCTTTTTGAGAAGCTTCTTTGTGTTCTGTGAAATCATCTCACAGAATTACAGCTTTCCCCACCAGAAGCCTTTCGCTAAGACAGTTCTTGTGGAATTTACAAAGTGATATTTGGAAGCCAATGAGGGCTATGGTGAAAAAGGAAATATCCTCAGATGAAATCTGGAAAGAAGCTTTCTGAGAAACTGCTCTTGTTCTGTTAATTCATCTCACAGAGTTACATCTGTATTTCGTGGATCTCTTTGCTAGCCTTTTTTGTGTGGAATCTGAGAACAGATATTTCGGATCCCTTTGAAGACTATAGGGCCAAAGGAAATATCCTCCGATAACAAAGAGAAAGAAGCTTTCTGAGAAACTTCTTTGTGTTCTGTGAAATCATCTCACAGAGTTACAGCTTTCCCCTCAAGAAGCCTTTCGCTAAGACAGTTCTTGTGGAATTGGCAAAGGGTTTATTTGGAAACCCATAGAGGGCTATGGTGAAAAAGGAAATATCCTCAGATGAAATCTGGAAAGAAGCTTTCTGAGAAACTGCTTAGTGTTCTGTTAATTCATCTCACCGAGTTACATCTGTATTTCGTGGATCTCTTTGCTAGCCTTATTTCTGTGGAATCTGAGAACAGATATTTCGGATCCCTTTCAAGATTATATGGCCAAAGGAAATATCCTCCGAAAACAAAGAGAAAGAAGCTTTCTGAGAAACTTCTTTCCTTTCTGTGAAATCATCTCACAGAATTACAGCTTTCCCCTCAAGAAGCCTTTCGCAAAGACAGTTCTTGTGGAATTGGCAAAGTGATATTAGGAAGCCCATAGAGGGCTATGGTGTAAAAGGAAATATCCTCAGATGAAATCTGGAAAGAAGCTTTCTGAGAAACTGCTCTGCGATGTGTGACTTCCACTCAGAGAGTTACATCTGTATTTCGTGGATCTCTTTGATAGCCTTATTTCTGTGGAATCTGAGAACAGATATTTCGGATCCCTTTGAAGACTATAGGGAAAAAGGAAATATCCTCCGATAACAAAGAGAAAGAAGCTTTCGGAGAAGCTTCTTTGTGTTCTGTGAAATCATCTCACAGAGTTACAGCTTTCCCCACCAGAAGCCTTTCGGTAAGACAGTTCTTGTGGAATTGGCAAAGTGATATTTGGAAGCCCATAGAGGGCTATGGTGAAAAAGGAAATATCCTAAGATGAAATCTGGAAAGAAGCTTTCTGAGAAACTGCTCTGTGATGTGTGACTTCCACTCACAGAGTTACATCTGTATTTCGTGGATCTCCTTGCTAGCCTTATTTCTGTGGAATCTGAGAACAGATATTTCGGATCCCTTTGAAGACTATAGGGCCAAAGGAAATATCCTCCGATAACAAAGAGAAAGAAGCTTTCTGAGAAACTTCTTTGTGTTCTGTGAAATCATCTCACAGAGTTACAGCTTTCCCCACCAGAAGCCTTTCGCTAAGACAGTTCTTGTGGAATTTGCAAAGTGATATTTGGCAGCCCATAGAGGGCTGTGGAGAAAAAGGAAATGTCCTCAGATGAAATCTGGAAATAAGCTTTCTGAGAATCTGCTCTGTGATGTGTGACTTCCACACACAGAGTTACATCTGTATTTCGTGGATCTCTTTGCTAGCCTTATTTCTGTGGAATCAGAGAACAGATAATTCGGATCCCTTTGAAGAGTATAGGACCAAAGGAAATATCCTCCGGTAACAAAGAGAAAGAAGCTTTCTGAGAAACTTCTTTGTGTTCTGTGAAATCATCTCACAGAGTTACAGCTTTCCCCTCAAGAAGCCTTTCGCTAAGACAGTTCTTGTCGAATTGGCAAAGTGATGTTTGAAAGGCCATAGAGGGCTATGGTGAAAAAGGAAATATCCTCAGATGAAATCTGGAAAGAAACTTTCTGAGAAACTGCTCTGTGATGTGTGACTTCCACTCACAGAGTTACATCTGCATTTCGTGGATCTCTTTGCTAGCCTTATTTCTGTGGAATCTGAGAACAGATATTTCGGATCCCTTTGAAGATTCTAGGGCCAAAGGGAATACCCTCCGATAACAAAGAGAAAGAAGCTTTCTGAGAAACTTCTTTGTGTTCTGTGAAATCATCTCACAGAGTTACAGCTTTCCCCTCAAGAAGCCTTTCGCTAAGACAGTTCTTGTGGAATTGGCAAAGGGATATTTGGAAGCCCATAGAGGGCTATGTTGAAAAAGGAAATATCCTCAGATGAAATCTGGAAATAAGCTTTCTGAGAAACTGCTCTGTGATGTGTGACTTCGACTCACAGAGTTACATCTGTATTTCGTGGATCTCTTTGCTAGCCTTATTTCTGTGGAATCTGAGAACAGATATTTCGGATCCCATTGAAGACTATAGGACCAAAGGAAATATCCTCCGGTAACAAAGAGAAAGAAGCTTTCTGAAAAACTTCTTTGTGTTCTGTGAAATCATCTCACAGAGTTACAGCTTTCCCCTCAAGAAGCCTTTCGCTAAGACAGTTCTTGTGGAATTGGCAAAGTGATATTTGGAAGCCCATAGAGGGCTATGGTGAAAAAGGAAATATCCTCAGATGAAATCTGGAAAGAAGCTCTCTGAGAAACTGCTCTGTGATGTGTGACTTCCACTCACAGAGTTACATCTGTATTTCGTGGATCTCTTTGCTAGCCTTATTTCTGTGGAATCTGAGAACAGATATTTCGGATCCCTTTGAAGACTATAGGGCCAAAGGAAATATCCTCCGATAACAAAGAGAAAGAAGCTTTCTGAGAAACTTCTTTGTGTTCTGTGAAATCATCTCACAGAGATACAGCTTTCCCCTCAAGAAGCCTTTCGCTAAGACAGTTCTTGTGGAATTGGGAAAGGGATATTTGGAAGCCCATAGAGGCCTACGGTGAAAAAGGAAATATCCTCAGATGAAATCTGGAAAGAAGCTTTCTGAGAAACTGCTTAGTGTTCTGTTAATTCATCTCACAGAGTTACATCTGTATTTCGTGGAATCTTTGCTAGCCTTATTTCTGTGGAATTTGAGAACAGATATTTCGGATCCGTTTGAAGACTATAGGGCCAAAGGAAATATCCTCCGATAACAAGGAGAAAGAAACTTTCTGAGAAACTATTTTGTGTTCTGTGAAATCATCTCACAGAGTTACAGCTTTCCCCTCAAGAAGGCTTTCGCTAAGACAGTTTTTGTGGAATTGGCAAAGTGATATTTGGAAGCCCATAGAGGGCTATTTGGAAAAAGGAAATATCCTCAGATGAAATCTGGAAAAAAGCTTTCTGAGAATCTGCTCTGTGATGTGTGACTTCCACTCACTGAGTTACATCTGTATTTCGTGGATCTCTTTGCTAGCCTTATTTCTGTGGAATCTGAGAACAGATATTTCAGATGCCTTGAAGACTATAGGGCCAAAGGAAATATCCTCCGATAACAAAGAGAAAGAAGCTTTCTGAGAAACTTCTTTGTGTTCTGTGAAATCATCTCACAGAGTTACAGCTTTCCCCTCAAGAAGCCTTTCGCTAAGACAGTTCTTGTGGAATTGGCAAAGGGATATTTGGAAGCCCATAGAGGCCTATATTGTAAAAGGAAATATCCTCAGATGAAATCTGGAAAGAAGCTTTCTGAGAAACTACTTAGTGTTCTGTTAATTCACCTCACAGAGTTACATCTGTATTTCGTGGATCTCTTTGCTATCCTTATTTCTGTGGAATCTGAGAACAGATATTTCGGATCCCTTAGAAGACTATAGGGCAAAAGGAATTATCCTCTGATAACAAAGAGAAAGAAGCTTTCTGAGAAACTTCTTTGTATTCTGTGAAATCATCTCACAGAGTTACAGCTTTCCCCTCAAGAAGCCTTTCTCTAAGACAGTTCTTGTGGAATTGGCAAAGAGATATTTGGAAGCCCATAGAGGGCTATGGTGAAAAAGGAAGTATCCTCAGATGAAATCTGGAAAGAAGCTTTCTGAGAAACTGCTCTGTGATGTGTGACTTCCACTCACAGAGTTACATCTGTATTTCGTGGATCTCTTTGCTAGCCTTATTTCTGTGGAATCTGAGAACAGATATTTCGGATCCCTTTGAAGACTATAGGGCCAAAGGAAATATCCTCCGATAACAAAGAGAAAGAAGCTTTTTGAGAAGCTTCTTTGTGTTCTGTGAAATCATCTCACAGAGTTACAGCTTTCCCCACCAGAAGCCTTTCGCTAAGACAGTTCTTGTGAAATTTGCAAAGTGATATTTGGAAGCCCATAGAGGCAATGGTGAAAAAGGAAATATCCTCAGATGAAATCTGGAAAGAAGCTTTCTGAGAAACTGTTCTTGTTCTGTTAATTCATCTCACAGAGTTACATCTGTATTTCGTGGATCTCTTTGCTAGCCTTTTTTGTGTGGAATCTGAGAACACATATTTCGGATCCCTTTGAAGACTATAGGGCCAAAGGAAATATCCTCCGATAACAAAGAGAAAGAAGCTTTCTGAGAAACTTCTTTGTGTTCTGTGAAATCATCTCACAGAGATACAGCTTTCCCCTCAAGAAGCCTTTCGCTAAGACAGTTCTTGTGGAATTGGCAAAGGGATATTTGGAAACCCATAGAGGGCTAGGGGAAAAAGGAAATATCCTCAGATGAAATCTGGAAAGAAGCTTTCTGAGAAAGTGCTTAGTGTTCTGTTAATTCATCTCACAGAGTTACATCTGTATTTCGTGCATCTCTTTGCTAGCCTTATTTCTGTGGAATCTGAGAACAGATATTTCGGATCCCTTTCAAGATTATATGGCCAAAGGAAATATCCTCCGAAAACAAAGAGAAAGAAGCTTTCTGAGAAACTTCTTTCTGTTCTGTGAAATCATATCACAGAATTAGAGCTTTCCCCTCAAGAAGCCTTTCGCTAAGACAGTTCTTGTGGAATTGTCAAAGTGATATTAGGAAGCCCATAGAGGGCTATGGTGTAAAAGGAAATATCCTCAGATGAAATCTGGAAAGAAGCTTTCTGAGAAACTGCTCTGTGATGTGTGATTTCCACTCACAGAGTTACATCTGTATTTCGTGGATCTCTTTGATAGCCTTATTTCTGTGGAATTTGAGAACAGATATTTCGGATCCCTTTGAAGACTATAGGGCCAAAGGAAATATCCTCCGATAACAAGGAGAAAGAAGCTTTCTGAGAAACTTCTTTGTGTTTTGTGAAATCATCTCACAGAGTTACAGCTTTCCCCTCAAGAAGACTTTCGCTAAGACAGTTCTTGTGGAATTGGCAAAGTGATATTTGGAAGCCCTTAGAGGGCTATGGTGAAAAAGGAAATATCCTAAGATGAAATCTGGAAAGAAGCTTTCTGAGAAACTGCTCTGTGATGTGTGACTTCCACTCACAGAGTTACATCTGCATTTCGTGGATCTCTTTGCTAGCCTTATTTCTGTGGAATCTGAGAACAGATATTTCGGATCCCTTTGAAGATTCTAGGGCCAAAGGGAATACCCTCCGATAACAAAGAGAAAGAAGCTTTCTGAGAAACTTCTTTGTGTTCTGTGAAATCATCTCACAGAGTTACAGCTTTCCCCTCAAGAAGCCTTTCGCTAAGACAGTTCTTGTGGAATTGGCAAAGGGATATTTGGAAGCCCATAGAGGGCTATGTTGAAAAAGGAAATATCCTCAGATGAAATCTGGAAATAAGCTTTCTGAGAAACTGCTCTGTGATGTGTGACTTCGACTCACAGAGTTACATCTGTATTTCGTGGATCTCTTTGCTAGCCTTATTTCTGTGGAATCTGAGAACAGATATTTCGGATCCCATTGAAGACTATAGGACCAAAGGAAATATCCTCCGGTAACAAAGAGAAAGAAGCTTTCTGAAAAACTTCTTTGTGTTCTGTGAAATCATCTCACAGAGTTACAGCTTTCCCCTCAAGAAGCCTTTCGCTAAGACAGTTCTTGTGGAATTGGCAAAGTGATATTTGGAAGCCCATAGAGGGCTATGGTGAAAAAGGAAATATCCTCAGATGAAATCTGGAAAGAAGCTCTCTGAGAAACTGCTCTGTGATGTGTGACTTCCACTCACAGAGTTACATCTGTATTTCGTGGATCTCTTTGCTAGCCTTATTTCTGTGGAATCTGAGAACAGATATTTCGGATCCCTTTGAAGACTATAGGGCCAAAAGAAATATCCTCCGATAACAAAGAGAAAGAAGCTTTCTGAGAAACTTCTTTGTGTTCTGTGAAATCATCTCACAGAGATACAGCTTTCCCCTCAAGAAGCCTTTCGCTAAGACAGTTCTTGTGGAATTGGGAAAGGGATATTTGGAAGCCCATAGAGGCCTACGGTGAAAAAGGAAATATCCTCAGATGAAATCTGGAAAGAAGCTTTCTGAGAAACTGCTTAGTGTTCTGTTAATTCATCTCACAGAGTTACATCTGTATTTCGTGGAATCTTTGCTAGCCTTATTCCTAGGAATTTGAGAACAGATATTTCGGATCCGTTTAAAGACTATAGGGCCAAAGGAAATATCCTCCGATAACAAGGAGAAAGAAACTTTCTGAGAAACTATTTTGTGTTCTGTGAAATCATCTCACAGAGTTACAGCTTTCCCCTCAAGAAGGCTTTCGCTAAGACAGTTTTTGTGGAATTGGCAAAGTGATATTTGGAAGCCCATAGAGGGCTATTTGGAAAAAGGAAATATCCTCAGATGAAATCTGGAAAAAAGCTTTCTGAGAATCTGCTCTGTGATGTGTGACTTCCACTCACAGAGTTACATCTGTATTTCGTGGATCTCTTTGCTAGCCTTATTTCTGTGGAATCTGAGAACAGATATTTCAGATGCCTTGAAGACTATAGGGCCAAAGGAAATATCCTCCGATAACAAAGAGAAAGAAGCTTTCTGAGAAACTTCTTTGTGTTCTGTGAAATCATCTCACAGAGTTACAGCTTTCCCCTCAAGAAGCCTTTCGCTAAGACAGTTCTTGTGGAATTGGCAAAGGGATATTTGGAAGCCCATAGAGGCCTATATTGTAAAAGGAAATATCCTCAGATGAAATCTGGAAAGAAGCTTTCTGAGAAACTACTTAGTGTTCTGTTAATTCACCTCACAGAGTTACATCTGTATTTCGTGGATCTCTTTGCTATCCTTATTTCTGTGGAATCTGAGAACAGATATTTCGGATCCCTTAGAAGACTATAGGGCAAAAGGAATTATCCTCTGATAACAAAGAGAAAGAAGCTTTCTGAGAAACTTCTTTGTATTCTGTGAAATCATCTCACAGAGTTACAGCTTTCCCCTCAAGAAGCCTTTCTCTAAGACAGTTCTTGTGGAATTGGCAAAGAGATATTTGGAAGCCCATAGAGGGCTATGGTGAAAAAGGAAGTATCCTCAGATGAAATCTGGAAAGAAGCTTTCTGAGAAACTGCTCTGTGATGTGTGACTTCCACTCACAGAGTTACATCTGTATTTCGTGGATCTCTTTGCTAGCCTTATTTCTGTGGAATCTGAGAACAGATATTTCGGATCCCTTTGAAGACTATAGGGCCAAAGGAAATATCCTCCGATAACAAAGAGAAAGAAGCTTTCTGAGAAACTTCTTTGAGTTCTGTGAAATCATCTCACAGAGTTACAGCTTTCCCCTCAAGAAGCCTTTCGCTAAGACAGTTCTTGTGGAATAGGCAAAGGGATATTTGGAAACCCATAGAGGCCTATGGTGAAAAAGGAAATATCCTCAGATGAAATCTGGAAGGAAGCTTTCTGAGAAACTGCTTAGTGTTCTGTTAATTCATCTCACAGAGTTACATCTGTATTTCGTGGATCTCTTTGCTAGCCTTATTTCTGTGGAATCTGAGAACAGATATTTCGGATCCCTTTGAAGACTATAGGGCCAAAGGAAATATCCTCCGATAACAAAGAGAAAGAAGCTTTTTGAGAAGCTTCTTTGTGTTTTGTGAAATCATCTCACAGAGTTACAGCTTTCCCCACCAGAAGCCTTTCGCTAAGACAGTTCTTGTGAAATTTGCAAAGTGATATTTGGAAGCCCATAGAGGCAATGGTGAAAAAGGAAATATCCTCAGATGAAATCTGGAAAGAAGCTTTCTGAGAAACTGTTCTTGTTCTGTTAATTCATCTCACAGAGTTACATCTGTATTTCGTGGATCTCTTTGCTAGCCTTTTTTGTGTGGAATCTGAGAACACATATTTCGGATCCCTTTGAAGACTATAGGGCCAAAGGAAATATCCTCCGATAACAAAGAGAAAGAAGCTTTCTGAGAAACTTCTTTGTGTTCTGTGAAATCATCTCACAGAGATACAGCTTTCCCCTCAAGAAGCCTTTCGCTAAGACAGTTCTTGTGGAATTGGCAAAGGGATATTTGGAAACCCATAGAGGGCTAGGGGAAAAAGGAAATATCCTCAGATGAAATCTGGAAAGAAGCTTTCTGAGAAAGTGCTTAGTGTTCTGTTAATTCATCTCACAGAGTTACATCTGTATTTCGTGCATCTCTTTGCTAGCCTTATTTCTGTGGAATCTGAGAACAGATATTTCGGATCCCTTTCAAGATTATATGGCCAAAGGAAATATCCTCCGAAAACAAAGAGAAAGAAGCTTTCTGAGAAACTTCTTTCTATTCTGTGAAATCATATCACAGAATTAGAGCTTTCCCCTCAAGAAGCCTTTCGCTAAGACAGTTCTTGTGGAATTGTCAAAGTGATATTAGGAAGCCCATAGAGGGCTATGGTGTAAAAGGAAATATCCTCAGATGAAATCTGGAAAGAAGCTTTCTGAGAAACTGCTCTGTGATGTGTGATTTCCACTCACAGAGTTACATCTGTATTTCGTGGATCTCTTTGATAGCCTTATTTCTGTGGAATTTGAGAACAGATATTTCGGATCCCTTTGAAGACTATAGGGCCAAAGGAAATATCCTCCGATAACAAGGAGAAAGAAGCTTTCTGAGAAACTTCTTTGTGTTTTGTGAAATCATCTCACAGAGTTACAGCTTTCCCCTCAAGAAGACTTTCGCTAAGACAGTTCTTGTGGAATTGGCAAAGTGATATTTGGAAGCCCTTAGTGGGCTATGGTGAAAAAGGAAATATCCTAAGATGAAATCTGGAAAGAAGCTTTCTGAGAAACTGCTCTGTGATGTGTGACTTCCACTCACAGAGTTACATCTGTATTTCGTGGATCTCCTTGCTAGCCCTATTTCTGTAGAATCTGAGAACTGATATTTCGGATCCCTTTGAAGACTATAGGGCCAAAGGAATTATCCTCTGATAACAAAGAGAAAGAAGCTTTCTGAGAAACTTCTTTGTATTCTGTGAAATCATCTCACAGAGTTACAGCTTTCCCCTCAAGAAGCCTTTCGCTAAGACAGTTCTTGTGGAATTGGCAAAGTGATATTTGGAAGCCCATAGAGGGCTGTGGTGAAAAAGGAAATATCCTCAGATGAAATCTGGAAAGAAGCTTTCTGAGAAACTGCTCTGTGATGTGTGACTTCCACTCACAGAGTTACATCTGTATTTCGAGGATCTCTTTGCTAGCCTTATTTCTGTGGAATCTGAGAACAGATATTTCGGATCCCTTTGAAGACTATAGGGCCAAAGGGAATATCCTCCGATAACAAAGAGAAAGAAGCTTTCTGAGAAACTTCTTTGTGTTCTGTGAAATCATCTCACAGAGTTACAGCTTTCCCCACCAGAAGCCTTTCGCTAAGACAGTTCTTGTGAAATTGGCAAAGTGATATTTGGCAGCCCATAGAGGGCTGTGGAGAAAAAGGAAATGTCCTCAGATGAAATCTGGAAATAAGCTTTCTGAGAATCTGCTCTGTGATGTGTGACTTCCACTCACAGAGTTACATCTGTATTTCGTGGATCTCTTTGCTAGCCTTATTTCTGTGGAATCTGAGAACACATATTTCGGATCCCTTTGAAGAGTATAGGACCAAAGGAAATATCCTCCGGTAACAAAGAGAAAGAAGCTTTCTGAGAAACTTCTTTGTGTTCTGTGAAATCATCTCACAGAGTTACAGCTTTCCCCTCAAGAAGCCTTTCGCTAAGACAGTTCTTGTGGAATTGGCAAAGGGATATTTGGAAGCCCATAGAGGGCTATGGTGAAAAAGGAAATATCCTCAGATGAAATCTGGAAAGAAGCTTTCTGAGAAACTGCTTAGTGTTCTGTTAATTCATCTCACAGAGTTACATCTGTATTTCGTGGATCTCTTTGCTAGCCTTATTTCTGTGGAATCTGAGAACAGATATTTCGGATCCCTTTGAAGACTATAGGGAAAAAGGAAATATCCTCCGATAACAAAGAGAAAGAAGCTTTCGGAGAAGCTTCTTTGTGTTCTGTGAAATCATCTCACAGAGTTACAGCTTTCCCCACCAGAAGCCTTTCGGTAAGACAGTTCTTGTGGAATTGGCAAAGTGATATTTGGAAGCCCATAGAGGGCTATGGTGAAAAAGGAAATATCCTAAGATGAAATCTGGAAAGAAGCTTTCTGAGAAACTGCTCTGTGATGTGTGACTTCCACTCACAGAGTTACATCTGTATTTCGTGGATCTCCTTGCTAGCCTTATTTCTATGGAATCTGAGAACAGATATTTCGGATCCCTTTGAAGACTATAGGGCCAAAGGAAATATCCTCCGATAACAAAGAGAAAGAAGCTTTCTGAGAAACTTCTTTGTGTTCTGTGAAATCATCTCACAGAGTTACAGCTTTCCCCACCAGAAGCCTTTCGCTAAGACAGTTCTTGTGGAATTTGCAAAGTGATGTTTGGCAGCCCATAGAGGGCTGTGGAGAAAAAGGAAATGTCCTCAGATGAAATCTGGAAATAAGCTTTCTGAGAATCTGCTCTGTGATGTGTGACTTCCACTCACAGAGTTACATCTGTATTTCGTGGATCTCTTTGCTAGCCTTATTTCTGTGGAATCAGAGAACAGATATTTCGGATCCCTTTGAAGAGTATAGGACCAAAGGAAATATCCTCCGGTAACAAAGAGAAAGAAGCTTTCTGAGAAACTTCTTTGTGTTCTGTGAAATCATCTCACAGAGTTACAGCTTTCCCCTCAAGAAGCCTTTCGCTAAGACAGTTCTTGTGGAATTGGCAAAGTGATATTTGGAAGCCCATAGAGGGCTATGGTGAAAAAGGAAATATCCTCAGATGAAATCTGGAAAGAAGCATTCTGAGAAACTGCTCTGTATGTGTGACTTCGACTCACAGAGTTACATCTGCATTTCGTGGATCTCTTTGCTAGCCTTATTTCTGTGGAATCAGAGAACAGATATTTCGGAACCCTTTGAAGACTATAGGGCCAAAGGAAATATCCTCTGATAACAAGGAGAAAGAAGCTTTCTGAGAAACTTCTTTCTGTTCTGTGAAATCATCTCACAGAGTTACAGCTTTACCCTCAAGAAGCCTTTCGCTAAGACAGTTCTTGTAGCATTGGCAAAGGGATATTTGGAAACCCATAGAGGCCTATGGTGAAAAAGGAAATATCCTCAGATGAAATCTGGAAAGAAGCTTTCTGAGAAACTGCTTAGTGTTCTGTTAATTCATCTCACAGAGTTACATCTGTATTTCGTGGATCTCTTTGCTAGCCTTATTTCTGTGGAATCTGAGAACAGATATTTCGGATCCCTTTGAAGACTATAGGGCCAAAGGAAATATCCTCCGATAACAAAGAGAAAGAAGCTTTCTGAGAAACTTCTTTGTGTTCTGTGAAATCATCTCACAGAGATACAGCTTTCCCCTCAAGAAGCCTTTCGCTAAGACAGTTCTTGTGGAATTGGCAAAGGGATTTTTGGAAGCCCATAGAGGCCTACGGTGAAAAAGGAAATGTCCTCAGATGAAATCTGGAAAGAAGCTTTCTGAGAAACTGCTTAGTGTTCTGCTAATTCATCTCACAGAGTTACATCTGTATTTCGTGGATCTCTTTGCTAGCCTTATTTCTGTGGAATTTGAGAACAGATATTTCGGATCCGTTTAAAGACTATAGGGCCAAAGGAAATATCCTCCGATAACAAGGAGAAAGAAATTTTCTGAGAAACTTCTTTGTGTTCTGTGAAATCATCTCACAGAGTTACAGCATTCCCCTCAAGAAGCCTTTCGCTAAGACAGTTCTTGTGGAATTGGCAAAGTGATATTTGGAAGCCCATAGAGGGCTATGGTGAAAAAGGAAATATCCTCAGATGAAATCTGGAAAGAAGCTTTCTGAGAAACTGCTCTGTGATATGTGACTTCCATTCACAGAGTTACATCTGTATTTCGTGGATCTCTTTGCTAGCCTTATTTCTGTGGAATCTGAGAACAGATATTTCGGATCCCTTTGAAGACTATAGGGCCAAAGGAAATATCCTCCGATAACAAAGAGAAAGATGCTTTCTGAGAAACTTCTTTGTGTTCTGTGAAATCATCTCACAGAGTTACAGCTTTCCCCTCAAGAAGCCTTTCGCTAAGACAGTTCTTGAAGAATTGGCAAAGGGATATTTGGAAACCCATAGAGGCCTATGGTGAAAAAGGAAATATCCTCAGATGAAATCTGGAAAGAACCTTTCTGAGAAACTGCTTAGTGTTCTGTTAATTCATCTCACAGAGTTACATCTGTATTTCGTGGATCTCTTTGCTAGCCTTATTTCTGTGGAATCTGAGAACAGATATTTCGGATCCCTTTGAAGACTATAGGGCCAAAGGAAATATCCTCCCATAACAAAGAGAAAGAAGCTTTTTGAGAAGCTTCTTTGTGTTCTGTGAAATCATCTCACAGAGTTACAGCTTTCCCCACCAGAAGCCTATCGCTAAGACAGTTCTTGTGGAATTTGCAAAGTGATATTTGGAAGCCAATGAGGGCTATGGTGAAAAAGGAAATATCCTCAGATGAAATCTGGAAAGAAGCTTTCTGAGAAACTGCTCTTGTTCTGTTAATTCATCTCACAGAGTTACATCTGTATTTCGTGGATCTCTTTGCTAGCCTTATTTCTGTGGAATCTGAGAGCAGATATTTCGGATCCCTTTCAAGATTATATGGCCAAAGGAAATATCCTCCGATAACAAAGAGAAAGAAGCTTTCTGAGAAACTTCTTTCTGTTCTGTGAAATCATCTCACAGAATTACAGCTTTCCCCTCAAGAAGCCTTTCGCAAAGACAGTTCTTGTGGAATTGGCAAAGTGATATTAGGAAGCCCATAGAGGGCTATGGTGTAAAAGGAAATATCCTAAGATGAAATCTGGAAAGAAGCTTTCTGAGAAACTGCTCTGTGATGTGTGACTTCCACTCACAGAGTTACATCTGTATTTCGTGGATCTCTTTGATAGCCTTATTTCTGTGGAATTTGAGAACAGATATTTCGGATCCCTTTGAAGACCATAGGGCCAAAGGAAATATCCTCCGATAACAAGGAGAAAGAAGCTTTCTGAGAAACTTCTTTGTGTTCTGTGAAATCATCTCACAGAGTTACAGCTTTCCCCTCAAGAAGACTTTCGCTAAGACAGTTCTTGTGGAATTGGCAAGGTGATATTTGGAAGCCCATAGAGGGCTATGGTGAAAAAGGAAATATCCTAAGATGAAATCTGGAAAGAGCTTTCTGAGAAACTGCTCTGTGATGTGTGACTTCCACTCACAGAGTTACATCTGTATTTCGTGGATCTCCTTGTTAGCCCTATTTCTGTGGAATCTGAGAACAGATATTTCGGATCCCTTTGAAGACTATAGGGCCAAAGGAATTATCCTCTGATAACAAAGAGAAAGAAGCTTTCTGAGAAACTTCTTTGTATTCTGTGAAATCATCTCACAGAGTTACAGCTTTCCCCTCAAGAAGCCTTTCGCTAAGACAGTTCTTGTGGAATTGGCAAAGTGATATTTGGAAGCCCATAGAGGGCAGTGGTGAAAAAGGAAATATCCTCAGATGAAATCTGGAAAGATGCTTTCTGAGAAACTGCTCTGTGATGTGTGACTTCCACTCACAGAGTTACATCTGTATTTCGAGGATCTCTTTGCTAGCCTTATTTCTGTGGAATCTGAGAACAGATATTTCGGATCCCTTTGAAGACTATAGGGCCAAAGGAAATATCCTCCGATAACAAAGAGAAAGAAGCTTTCTGAGAAACTTCTTTGTGTTCTGTGAAATCATCTCACAGAGTTACAGCTTTCCCCACCAGAAGCCTTTCGCTAAGACAGTTCTTGTGGTATTTGCAAAGTGATATTTGGCAGCCCATAGAGGGCTGTGGAGAAAAAGGAAATGTCCTCAGATGAAATCTGGAAATAAGCTTTCTGAGAATCTGCTCTGTGATGTGTGACTTCCACTCACAGAGTTACATCTGTATTTCGTGGATCTCTTTGCTAGCCTTATTTCTGTGGAATCTGAGTACAGATATTTCGGATCCCCTTGAAGAGTATAGGACCAAAGGAAATATCCTCCGGTAAAAAAGAGAAAGAAGCTTTCTGAGAAACTTCTTTGTGTTCTGTGAAATCATCTCACAGAGTTACAGCTTTCCCCTCAAGAAGCCTTTCGCTAAGACAGTTCTTGTGGAATTGGCAAAGTGATATTTGGAAGCCCATAGAGGGCTATGGTGAAAAAGGAAATATCCTCAGATGAAATCTGGAAAGAAGCATTCTGAGAAACTGCTCTGTATGTGTGACTTCGACTTACAGAGTTACATCTGTATTTCGTGGATCTCTTTGCTAGCCTTATTTCTGTGGAATTTGAGAACAGATATTTCGGATCCGTTTAAAGACTATAGGGCCAAAGGAAATATCCTCCGATAACAAGGAGAAAGAAATTTTCTGAGAAACTTCTTTGTGTTCTGTGAAATCATCTCACAGAGTTACAGCTTTCCCCTCAAGAAGCCTTTCGCTAACACAGTTCTTGTGGAATTGGCAAAGTGATATTTGGAAGCCCATAGAGAGCTATGGTGAAAAAGGAAATATCCTCAGATGAAATCTGGAAAGAAGCTTTCTGAGAAACTGCTCTGTGATGTGTGACTTCCACTCGCAGAGTTACATCTGTATTTCGTGGATCTATTTGCTAGCCTTATTTCTGTGGAATCTGAGAACAGATATTTCGGATCCCTTTGAAGACTATAGGGCCAAAGGAAATATCCTCCGATAACAAAGAGAAAGATGCTTTCTGAGAAACTTCTTTGTGTTCTGTGAAATCATCTCACAGAGTTACAGCTTTCCCCACCAGAAGCCTTTCGCTAAGACAGTTCTTGTGGTATTTGCAAAGTGATATTTGGCAGCCCATAGAGGGCTGTGGAGAAAAAGGAAATGTCCTCAGATGAAATCTGGAAAGAAGCTTTCTGAGAAACTGCTTAGTGTTCTGCTAATTCATCTCACAGAGTTACATCTGTATTTCGTGGATCTCTTTGCTAGCCTTATTTCTGTGGAATTTGAGAACAGATATTTCGGATCCGTTTAAAGACTATAGGGCCAAAGGAAATATCCTCCGATAACAAGGAGAAAGAAATTTTCTGAGAAACTTCTTTGTGTTCTGTGAAATCATCTCACAGAGTTACAGCATTCCCCTCAAGAAGCCTTTCGCTAAGACAGTTCTTGTGGAATTGGCAAAGTGATATTTGGAAGCCCATAGAGGGCTATGGTGAAAAAGGAAATATCCTCAGATGAAATCTGGAAAGAAGCTTTCTGAGAAACTGCTCTGTGATATGTGACTTCCATTCACAGAGTTACATCTGTATTTCGTGGATCTCTTTGCTAGCCTTATTTCTGTGGAATCTGAGAACAGATATTTCGGATCCCTTTGAAGACTATAGGGCCAAAGGAAATATCCTCCGATAACAAAGAGAAAGATGCTTTCTGAGAAACTTCTTTGTGTTCTGTGAAATCATCTCACAGAGTTACAGCTTTCCCCTCAAGAAGCCTTTCGCTAAGACAGTTCTTGAAGAATTGGCAAAGGGATATTTGGAAACCCATAGAGGCCTATGGTGAAAAAGGAAATATCCTCAGATGAAATCTGGAAAGAACCTTTCTGAGAAACTGCTTAGTGTTCTGTTAATTCATCTCACAGAGTTACATCTGTATTTCGTGGATCTCTTTGCTAGCCTTATTTCTGTGGAATCTGAGAACAGATATTTCGGATCCCTTTGAAGACTATAGGGCCAAAGGAAATATCCTCCCATAACAAAGAGAAAGAAGCTTTTTGAGAAGCTTCTTTGTGTTCTTTGAAATCATCTCACAGAGTTACAGCTTTCCCCACCAGAAGCCTATCGCTAAGACAGTTCTTGTGGAATTTGCAAAGTGATATTTGGAAGCCAATGAGGGCTATGGTGAAAAAGGAAATATCCTCAGATGAAATCTGGAAAGAAGCTTTCTGAGAAACTGCTCTTGTTCTGTTAATTCATCTCACAGAGTTACATCTGTATTTCGTGGATCTCTTTGCTAGCCTTATTTCTGTGGAATCTGAGAGCAGATATTTCGGATCCCTTTCAAGATTATATGGCCAAAGGAAATATCCTCCGATAACAAAGAGAAAGAAGCTTTCTGAGAAACTTCTTTCTGTTCTGTGAAATCATCTCACAGAATTACAGCTTTCCCCTCAAGAAGCCTTTCGCAAAGACAGTTCTTGTGGAATTGGCAAAGTGATATTAGGAAGCCCATAGAGGGCTATGGTGTAAAAGGAAATATCCTAAGATGAAATCTGGAAAGAAGCTTTCTGAGAAACTGCTCTGTGATGTGTGACTTCCACTCACAGAGTTACATCTGTATTTCGTGGATCTCTTTGATAGCCTTATTTCTGTGGAATTTGAGAACAGATATTTCGGATCCCTTTGAAGACCATAGGGCCAAAGGAAATATCCTCCGATAACAAGGAGAAAGAAGCTTTCTGAGAAACTTCTTTGTGTTCTGTGAAATCATCTCACAGAGTTACAGCTTTCCCCTCAAGAAGACTTTCGCTAAGACAGTTCTTGTGGAATTGGCAAGGTGATATTTGGAAGCCCATAGAGGGCTATGGTGAAAAAGGAAATATCCTAAGATGAAATCTGGAAAGAGCTTTCTGAGAAACTGCTCTGTGATGTGTGACTTCCACTCACAGAGTTACATCTGTATTTCGTGGATCTCCTTGTTAGCCCTATTTCTGTGGAATCTGAGAACAGATATTTCGGATCCCTTTGAAGACTATAGGGCCAAAGGAATTATCCTCTGATAACAAAGAGAAAGAAGCTTTCTGAGAAACTTCTTTGTATTCTGTGAAATCATCTCACAGAGTTACAGCTTTCCCCTCAAGAAGCCTTTCGCTAAGACAGTTCTTGTGGAATTGGCAAAGTGATATTTGGAAGCCCATAGAGGGCAGTGGTGAAAAAGGAAATATCCTCAGATGAAATCTGGAAAGATGCTTTCTGAGAAACTGCTCTGTGATGTGTGACTTCCACTCACAGAGTTACATCTGTATTTCGAGGATCTCTTTGCTAGCCTTATTTCTGTGGAATCTGAGAACAGATATTTCGGATCCCTTTGAAGACTATAGGGCCAAAGGAAATATCCTCCGATAACAAAGAGAAAGAAGCTTTCTGAGAAACTTCTTTGTGTTCTGTGAAATCATCTCACAGAGTTACAGCTTTCCCCACCAGAAGCCTTTCGCTAAGACAGTTCTTGTGGTATTTGCAAAGTGATATTTGGCAGCCCATAGAGGGCTGTGGAGAAAAAGGAAATGTCCTCAGATGAAATCTGGAAATAAGCTTTCTGAGAATCTGCTCTGTGATGTGTGACTTCCACTCACAGAGTTACATCTGTATTTCGTGGATCTCTTTGCTAGCCTTATTTCTGTGGAATCTGAGTACAGATATTTCGGATCCCCTTGAAGAGTATAGGACCAAAGGAAATATCCTCCGGTAACAAAGAGAAAGAAGCTTTCTGAGAAACTTCTTTGTGTTCTGTGAAATCATCTCACAGAGTTACAGCTTTCCCCTCAAGAAGCCTTTCGCTAAGACAGTTCTTGTGGAATTGACAAAGTGATATTTGGAAGCCCATAGAGGGCTATGGTGAAAAAGGAAATATCCTCAGATGAAATCTGGAAAGAAGCATTCTGAGAAACTGCTCTGTATGTGTGACTTCGACTTACAGAGTTACATCTGTATTTCGTGGATCTCTTTGCTAGCCTTATTTCTGTGGAATCTGAGAACAGATATTTCGGATCCCTTTGAAGACTATAGGGCCAAAGGAAATATCCTCCGATAACAAAGAGAAAGATGCTTTCTGAGAAACTTCTTTGTGTTCTGTGAAATCATCTCACAGAGTTACAGCTTTCCCTTCAAGAAACCTTTCGCTAAGACAGTTCTTGTAGAATTGGCAAAGGGATATTTGGAAACCCATAGAGGCCTATGGTGAAAAAGGAAATATCCTCAGATGAAATCTGGAAAGAAGCTTTCTGAGAAACTGCTTAGTGTTCTGTTAATTCATCTCACAGAGTTACATCTGTATTTCGTCGATCTCTTTGCTAGCCTTATTTCTGTGGAATCTGAGAACAGATATTTCGGATCCCTTTGAAGACTATAGGGCCAAAGGAAATATCCTCCGATAACAAAGAGAAAGAAGCTTTTTGAGAAGCTTCTTTGTGTTCTGTGTAATCATCTCACAGAATTACAGCTTTCCCCACCAGAAGCCTTTCGCTAAGACAGTTCTTGTGGAATTTGCAAAGTGATATTTGGAAGCCAATGAGGGCTATGGTGAAAAAGGAAATATCCTCAGATGAAATCTGGAAAGAAGCTTTCTGAGAAACTGCTCTTGTTCTGTTAATTCATCTCACAGAGTTACATCTGTATTTCGAGGATCTCTTTGCTAGCCTTTTTTGTGTGGAATCTGAGAACAGATATTTCAGATCCCTTTAAAGACTATAGGGCCAAAGGAAATATCCTCCGATAACAAAGAGAAAGAAGCTTTCTGAGAAACTTCTTTGTGTTCTGTGAAATCATCTCACAGAGTTACAGCTTTCCCCTCAAGAAGCCTTTCGCTAAGACAGTTCTTGTGGAATTGGCAAAGGGATATTTGGAAACCCATAGAGGGCTATGGTGAAAAAGGAAATATCCTCAGATGAAATCTGGAAAGAAGCTTTCTGAGAAAGTGCTTAGTGTTCTGTTAATTCATCTCACCGAGTTACATCTGTATTTCGTGGATCTCTTTGCTAGCCTTATTTCTGTGCAATCTGAGAACAGATATTTCGGATCCCTTTCAAGATTATATGGCCAAAGGAAATATCCTCCGAAAACAAAGAGAAAGAAGCTTTCTGAGAAACTTCTTTCTGTTCTGTGAAATCATCTCACAGAATTACAGCTTTCCCCTCAAGAAGCCTTTCGCAAAGACAGTTCTTGTGGAATTGGCAAATTGATATTAGGAAGCCCATAGAGGGCTATGGTGTAAAAGGAAATATCCTCAGATGAAATCTGGAAAGAAGCTTTCTGAGAAACTGCTCTGTGATGTGTGACTTCCACTCACAGAGTTACATCTGTATTTCGTGGATCTCTTTGATAGCCTTATTTCTGTGGAATTTGAGAACAGATATTTCGGATCCCTTTGAAGACTATAGGGCCAAAGGAAATATCCTCCGATAACAAGGAGAAAGAAGCTTTCTGAGAAACTTCTTTGTGTTCTGTGAAATCATCTCACAGAGTTACAGCTTTCCCCTCAAGAAGACTTTCGCTAAGACAGTTCTTGTGGAATTGGCAAAGTGATATTTGGAAGCCCATAGAGGGCTATGGTGAAAAAGGAAATATCCTAAGATGAAATCTGGAAAGAAGCTTTCTGAGAAACTGCTCTGTGATGTGTGACTTCCACTCACAGAGTTACATCTGTATTTCGTGGATCTCCTTGCTAGCCCTATTTCTGTGGAATCTGAGAACAGATATTTCGGATCCCTTTGAAGACTATAGGGCCAAAGGAATTATCCTCTGATAACAAAGAGAAAGAAGCTTTCTGAGAAACTTCCTTGTATTCTGTGAAATCATCTCACAGAGTTACAGCTTTCCCCTCAAGAAGCCTTTCGCTAAGACAGTTCTTGTGGAATTGGCAAAGTGATATTTGGAAGCCCATAGAGGGCTGTGGTGAAAAAGGAAATATCCTCAGATGAAATCTGGAAAGAAGCTTTCTGAGAAACTGCTCTGTGATGTGTGACTTCCACTCACAGAGTTACATCTGTATTTCGACGATAACTTTGCTAGCCTTATTTCTGAGGAATCTGAAAACAGATATTTCGGATCCCTTTGAAGACTATAGGGCCAAAGGAAATATCCTCCGATAACAAAGAGAAAGAAGCTTTCTGAGAAACTTCTTTGTGTTCTGTGAAATCATCTCACAGAGTTACAGCTTTCCCCTCAAGAAGCCTTTCGCTAAGACAGTTCTTGTGGAATTGGCAAAGTGATATTTGGAAGCCCATAGAGTTCTATGGTGAAAAAGGAAATATCCTCAGATGAAATCTGGAAAGAAGCTTTCTGAGAAACTGCTTAGTGTTCTGTTAATTCATCTCACAGAGTTACATCTGTATTTCGTGGATCTCTTTGCTAGCCTTATTTCTGTGGAATCTGAGAACAGATATTTCGGAACCCTTTGAAGACTATAGGGAAAAAGGAAATATCCTCCGATAACAAAGAGAAAGAAGCTTTCGGAGAAGCTTCTTTGTGTTCTGTGAAATCATCTCACAGAGTTACAGCTTTCCCCACCAGAAGCCTTTCGGTAAGACAGTTCTTGTGGAATTGGCAAAGTGATATTTGGAAGCCCATAGAGGGCTATGGTGAAAAAGGAAATATCCCAAGATGAAATCTGGAAAGAAGCTTTCTGAGAAACTGCTCTGTGATGTGTGACTTCCACTCACAGAGTTACATCTGTATTTCGTGGATCTCCTTGCTAGCCTTATTTCTGTGGAATCTGAGAACAGATATTTCGGATCCCTTTGAAGACTATAGGGCCAAAGGAAATATCCTCCGATAACAAAGAGAAAGAAGCTTTCTGAGAAACTTCTTTGTGTTCTGTGAAATCATCTCACAGAGTTACAGCTTTCCCCACCAGAAGCCTTTCGCTAAGACAGTTCTTGTGGAATTTGCAAAGTGATATTTGGCAGCCCATAGAGGGCTGTGGAGAAAAAGGAAATGTCCTCAGATGAAATCTGGAAATAAGCTTTCTGTGAATCTGCTCTGTGATGTGTGACTTCCACTCACAGAGTTACATCTGTATTTCGTGGATCTCTTTGCTAGCCTTATTTCTGTGGAATCAGAGAACAGATATTTCGGATCCCTTTGAAGAGTATAGGACCAAAGGAAATATCCTCCGGTAACAAAGAGAAAGAAGCTTTCTGAGAAACTTCTTTGTGTTCTGTGAAATCATCTCACAGAGTTACAGCTTTCCCCTCAAGAAGCCTTTCGCTAAGACAGTTCTTGTGGAATTGGCAAAGTGATATTTGGAAGCCCATAGAGGGCTATGGTGAAAAAGGAAATATCCTCAGATGAAATCTGGAAAGAAGCATTCTGAGAAACTGCTCTGTATGTGTGACTTCGACTCACAGACTTACATCTGCATTTCGTGGATCTCTTTGCTAGCCTTATTTCTGTGGAATCTGAGAACAGATATTTCGGAACCCTTTGAAGACTATAGGGCCAAAGGAAATATCCTCTGATAACAAAGAGAAAGAAGCTTTCTGAGAAACTTCTTTCTGTTCTGTGAAATCATCTCACAGAGTTAAAGCTTTCCCCTCAAGAAGCCTTACGCTAAGACAGTTCTTGTGGAATTGGCAAAGGGATATTTGGGAGCCCATAGAGGCCTATGGTGAAAAAGGAAATATCCTCAGATGAAATCTGGAAAGAAGCTTTCTGAGAAACTGCTTGGTTTTCTGTTAATTCATCTCACAGAGTTACATCTGTATTTCGTGGATCTCTTTGCTAGCCTTATTTGTGTGGAATCTGAGAACAGATATTTCGGATCCCTTTGAAGACTATAGGGCCAAAGGAAATATCCTCCGATAACAAAGAGAAAGAAGCTTTCTGAGAAACTTCTTTGTGTTCTGTGAAATCATCTCACAGAGATACAGCTTTCCCCTCAAGAAGCCTTTCGCTAAGACAGTTCTTGTGGAATTGGCAAAGGGATATTTGGAAGCCCATAGAGGCCTACGGTGAAAAAGTAAATATCCTCAGATGAAATCTGGAAAGAAGCTTTCTGAGAAACTGCTTACTGTTCTGTTAATTCATCTCACAGAGTTACATCTTTATTTCGTGGATCTCTTTGCTAGCCTTATTTCTGTGGAATTTGAGAACAGATATTTCGGATCCGTTTAAAGACTATAGGGCCAAGGAAATATCCTCCGATAAAAAGGAGAAAGAAACTTTCTGAGAAACTTCTTTGTGTTCTCTGAAATCATCTCACAGAGTTACAGCTTTCCCCTCAAGAAGACTTTCGCTAAGACAGTTCTTGTGGAATTGGCAAAGTGATATTTGGAAGCCCATAGAGGGCTATGTTGAAAAAGGAAATATCCTCAGATGAAATCTGGAAAGAAGCTTTCTGAGAAAATGCTCTGTGATGTGTGACCTCCACTCACAGAGTTACATCTGTATTTCGTGGATCTCTTTGCTAGCCTTATTTCTGTTGAATCTGAGAACAGATATTTCGGATCCCTTTGAAGACTATAGGGCCAAAGGAAATATCCTCCGATAACAAAGAGAAAGAAGCTTTCTGAGAAACTTCTTTGTGTTCTGTGAAATCATCTCACAGAGTTACAGCTTTACCCTCAAGAAGCCTTTCGCTAAGACAGTTCTTGTAGCATTGGCAAAGGGATATTTGGAAACCCATAGAGGCATATGGTGAAAAAGGAAATATCCTCAGATGAAATCTGGAAAGAAGCTTTCTGAGAAACTGCTTAGTGTTCTGTTAATTCATCTTACAGAGTTACATCTGTATTTCGTGGATCTCTTTGCTAGCCTTATTTCTGTGGAATCTGAGAACAGATATTTCGGATCCCTTTGAAGACTATAGGGCCAAAGGAAATATCCTCCGATAACAAAGAGAGAGAAGCTTTCTGAGAAACTTCTTTGTATTCTGTGAAATCATCTCACAGAGATACAGCTTTCCCCTCAAGAAGCCTTTCGCTAAGACAGTTCTTGTGGAATTGGCAAAGGGATATTTGGAAGCCCATAGAGGCCTACGGTGAAAAAGGAAATGTCCTCAGATGAAATCTGGAAAGAAGCTTTCTGAGAAACTGCTTAGTGTTCTGTTAATTCATCTCACAGAGTTACATCTGTATTTCGTGGATCTCTTTGCTAGCCTTATTTCTGTGGAATTTGAGAACAGATATTTCGGATCCGTTTAAAGACTATAGGGCCAAAGGAAATATCCTCCGATAACAAGGAGAAAGAAATTTTCTGAGAAACTTCTTTGTGTTCTGTGAAATCATCTCACAGAGTTACAGCTTTCCCCTCAAGAAGCCTTTCGCTAAGACAGTTCCTGTGGAATTGGCAAAGTGATATTTGGAAGCTCATAGAGGGCTATGGTGAAAAAGGAAATATCCTCAGATGAAATCTGGAAAGAAGCTTTCTGAGAAACTGCTCTGTGATGTGTGACTTCCACTCACAGAGTTACATCTGTATTTCGTGGATCTCTTTGCTAGCCTTATTTCTGTGGAATCTGAGAACAGATATTTCGGATCCCATTCAAGATTATATGGCCAAAGGAAATATCCTCCGATAACAAAGAGAAAGAAGCTTTCTGAGAAACTTCTTTCTGTTCTGTGAAATCATCTCACAGAATTACAGCTTTCCCCTCAAGAAGCCTTTCGCAAAGACAGTTCTTGTGGAATTGGCAAAGTGATATTAGGAAGCCCATAGAGGGCTATGGTGTAAAAGGAAATATCCTCAGATGAAATCTGGAAAGAAGCTATCTGAGAAACTGCTCTGTGATGTGTGACTTCCACTCACAGAGTTACATCTGTATTTCGTGGATCTCTTTGATAGCCTTATTTCTGTGGAATTTGAGAACAGATATTTCGGATCCCTTTGAAGACTATAGGGCCAAAGGAAATATCCTCCGATAACAAGGAGAAAGAAGCTTTCTGAGAAACTTCTTTGTGTTCTGTGAAATCATCTCACAGAGTTACAGCTTTCCCCTCAAGAAGACTTTCGCTAAGACAGTTCTTGTGGAATTGGCAAGGTGATATTTGGAAGCCCATAGAGGGCTATGGTGAAAAAGGAAATATCCTAAGATGAAATCTGGAAAGAAGCTTTCTGAGAAACTGCTCTGTGATGTGTGACTTCCACTCACAGAGTTACATCTGTATTTCGTGGATCTCTTTGCTAGCCCTATTTCTGTGGAATCTGAGAACAGATATTTCGGATCCCTTTGAAGACTATAGGGCCAAAGGAATTATCCTCTGATAACAAAGAGAAAGAAGCTTTCTGAGAAACTTCTTTGTATTCTGTGAAATCATCTCACAGAGTTACAGCTTTCCCCTCAAGAAGCCTTTCGCTAAGACAGTTCTTGTGGAATTGCAAAGTGATATTTGGAAGCCCATAGAGGGCAGTGGTGAAAAAGGAAATATCCTCAGATGAAATCTGGAAAGAAGCTTTCTGAGAAACTGCTCTGTGATGTGTGACTTCCACTCACAGAGTTACATCTGTATTTCGAGGATCTCTTTGCTAGCCTTATTTCTGTGGAATCTGAGAACAGATATTTCGGATCCCTTTGAAGACTATAGGGCCAAAGGAAATATCCTCCGATAACAAAGAGAAAGAAGCTTTCTGAGAAACTTCTTTGTGTTCTGTGAAATCATCTCACAGAGTTACAGCTTTCCCCACCAGAAGCATTTCGCTAAGACAGTTCTTGTGGAATTTGCAAAGTGATATTTGGCAGCGCATAGAGGGCTGTGGAGAAAAAGGAAATGTCCTCAGATGAAATCTGGAAATAAGCTTTCTGAGAATCTGCTCTGTGATGTGTGACTTCCACTCACAGAGTTACATATGTATTTCGTGGATCTCTTTGCTAGCCTTATTTCTGTGGAATCTGAGAACAGATATTTCGGATCCCTTTGAAGAGTATAGCACCAAAGGTAATATCCTCCGGTAACAAAGAGAAAGAAGCTTTCTGAGAAACTTCTTTGTGTTCTGTGAAATCATCTCACAGAGTTACAGCTTTCCCCTCAAGAAGCCTTTCGCTAAGACAGTTCTTGTGGAATTGGCAAAGTGATATTTGGAAGCCCATAGAGGCCTATGGAGAAAAAGGAAATATCCTCAGATGAAATCTGGAAAGAAGCTTTCTGAGAACCTGCTTAGTGTTCTGTTAATTCATCTCACAGAGTTACATCTGTATTTCGTGGATCTCTTTGCTAGCCTTATTTCTGTGGAATCTGAGAACAGATATTTCGGATCCCTTTGAAGACTATAGGGCCAAAGGAAATATCCTCCGATAACAAAGAGAAAGAAGCTTTCTGAGAAACTTCTTTGTGTTCTGTGAAATCATCTCACAGAGTTACAGCTTTCCCCTAAAGAAGCCTTTCGCTAAGACAGTTCTTGTAGCATTGGCAAAGGGATATTTGGAAACCCATAGAGGGCTATGGTGAAAAAGGAAATATCCTCAGATGAAATCTGGAAAGAAGCTTTCTGAGAAAGTGCTTAGTGTTCTGTTAATTCATCTCACAGAGTTACATCTGTATTTCGTGAATCTCTTTGCTACCTTATTTCTGTGGAATCTGAGAACAGATATTTCGGATCCCTTTGAAGACTATAGGGCCAAAGGAAATATCCTCCGATAACAAAGAGAAAGAAGCTTTCTTAGAAACTTCTTTGTGTTCTGTGAAATCATCTCACAGAGATACAGCTTTCCCCTCAAGAAGCCTTTCGCTAACACAGTTCTTGTGGAATTGGCAAAGGGATATTTGGAAGCCCATAGAGGCCTACGGTGAAAAAGGAAATATCCTCAGATGAAATCTGGAAAGAAGCTTTCTGAGAAACTGCTTAGTGTTCTGTTAATTCATCTCACAGAGTTTCATCTGTATTTCGTGGATCTCTCTGCTAGCCTTATTTCTGTGGAATTTGAGAACAGATATTTCGGATCCGTTTAAAGACTATAGGGCCAAAGGAAATATCCTCCGATAACAAGGAGAAAGAAATTTTCCGAGAAACTTCTTTGTGTTCTGTGAAATCATCTCACAGAGTTACAGCTTTCCCCTCAAGAAGCCTTTCGCTAAGACAGTTCTTGTGGAATTGGCAAAGTGATATTTGGAAGCCCATAGAGGGCTATGGTGAAAAAGGAAATATCCTCAGATGAAATCTGGAAAGAAGCTTTCTGAGAAACTGCTCTGTGATGTGTGACTTCCACTCACAGAGTTACATCTGTATTTCGTGGATCTCTTTGCTAGCCTTATTTCTGTGGAATCTGAGAACAGATATTTCGGATCCCTTTGAAGACTATAGGGCCAAAGGAAATATCCTCCGATAACAAAGAGAAAGATGCTTTCTGAGAAACTTCTTTGTGTTCTGTGAAATCATCTCACAGAGTTACAGCTTTCCCCTCAAGAAGCCTTTCGCTAAGACAGTTCTTGTAGAATTGGCAAAGGGATATTTGGAAACCCATAGAGGCCTACGGTGAAAAAGGAAATATCCTCAGATGAAATCTGGAAAGAAGCTTTCTGAGAAACTGCTTAGTGTTCTGTTAATTCATCTCACACAGTTACATCTGTATTTCGTGGATCTCTTTGCTAGCCTTATTTCTGTGGAATCTGAGACCAGATATTTCGGATCCCTTTGAAGACTATAGGGCCAAAGGAAATATCCTCTGATAACAAAGAGAAAGAAGCTTTTTGAGAAGCTTCTTTGTGTTCTGTGAAATCATCTCACAGAGTTACAGCTTTCCCCACCAGAAGCCTTTCGCTAAGACAGTTCTTGTGGAATTTGCAAAGTGATATTTGGAAGCCCATAGAGGGCTATGGTGAAAAAGGAAATATCCTCAGATGAAATCTGGAAAGAAGCTTTCTGAGAAACTGCTCTTGTTCTGTTAATTCATCTCACAGAGTTACATCTGTATTTCGTGGATCTCTTTGCTAGCCTTTTTTGTGTGGAATCTGAGAACAGATATTTCGGATCCCTTTGAAGACTATAGGGCCAAAGGAAATATCCTCCGATAACAAAGAGAAAGAAGCTTTCTGAGAAACTTCTTTGTGTTCTGTGTAATCATCTCACAGAGTTACAGCTTTCCCCTCAAGAAGCCTTTCGCTAAGACAGTTCTTGTGGAATTGGCAAAGGGATATTTGGAAACCCATAGAGGGCTATGGTGAAAAAGGAAATATCCTCAGATGAAATCTGGAAAGAAGCTTTCTGAGAAAGTGCTTAGTGTTCTGTTAATTCATCTCACAGAGTTACATCTGTATTTCGTGGATCTCTTTGCTAGCCTTATTTCTGTGGAATCTGAGAACAGATATTTCGGATCCCTTTCAAGATTATATGGCCAAAGGAAATATTCTCCGATAACAAAGAGAAAGAAGCTTTCTGAGAAACTTCTTTCGGTTCTGTGAAATCATCTCACAGAATTACAGCTTTCCCCTCAAGAAGCCTTTCGCAAAGACAGTTCTTGTGGAATTGGCAAAGTGATATTAGGAAGCCCATAGAGGGCAATGGTGTAAAAGGAAATATCCTCAGATGAAATCTGGAAAGAAGCTTTCTGAGAAACTGCTCTGTGATGTGTGACTTCCACTCACAGAGTTACATCTGTATTTCGTGGATCTCTTTGATAGCCTTATTTCTGTGGAATTTGAGAACAGATATTTCGGATCCCTTTGAAGACTATAGGGCCAAAGGAAATATCCTCCGATAACAAGGAGAAAGAAGCTTTCTGAGAAACTTCTTTGTGTTCTGTGAAATCATCTCACAGAGTTACAGCTTTCCCCTCAAGAAGACTTTCGCTAAGACAGTTCTTGTGGAATTGGCAATGTGATATTTGGAAGCCCATAGAGGGCTATGGTGAAAAAGGAAATATCCTAAGATGAAATCTGGAAAGAAGCTTTCTGAGAAACTGCTCTGTGATGTGTGACTTCCACTCACAGAGTTACATCTGTATTTCGTGGATCTCCTTGCTAGCCCTATTTCTGGGGAATCTGAGAACAGATATTTCGGATCCCTTTGAAGACTATAGGGCCAAAGGAATTATCCTCTGATAACAAAGAGAAAGAAGCTTTCTGAGAAACTTCTTTGTATTCTGTGAAATCATCTCACAGAGTTACAGCTTTCCCCTCAAGAAGCCTTTCGCTAAGACAGTTCTTGTGGAATTGGCAAAGTGATATTTGGAAGCCCATAGAGGGCTGTGGTGAAAAAGGAAATATCCTCAGATGAAATCTGGAAAGAAGCTTTCTGAGAAACTGCTCTGTGATGTGTGACTTCCACTCACAGAGTTACATCTGTATTTCGAGGATCTCTTTGCTAGCCTTATTTCTGTGGAATCTGAGAACAGATATTTCGGATCCCTTTGAAGACTATAGGGCCAAAGGAAATATCCTCCGATAACAAAGAGAAAGAAGCTTTCTGAGAAACTTCTTTGTGTTCTGTGAAATCATCTCACAGAGTTACAGCTTTCCCCACCAGAAGCCTTTCGCTAAGACAGTTCTTGTGGAATTTGCAAAGTGATATTTGGCAGCCCATAGAGGGCTGTGGAGAAAAAGGAAATGTCCTCAGAGGAAATCTGGAAATAAGCTTTCTGAGAATCTGCTCTGTGATGTGTGACTTCCACTCACAGAGTTACATCTGTATTTCGTGGATCTCTTTGCTAGCCTTATTTCTGTGGAATCTGAGAACAGATATTTCGGATCCCTTTGAAGAATATAGGACCAAAGGAAATATCCTCCGGTAACAAAGAGAAAGAAGCTTTCTGAGAAACTTCTTTGTGTTCTGTGAAATCATCTCACAGAGTTACAGCTTTCCCCTCAAGAAGCCTTTCGCTAAGACAGTTCTTGTGGAATTGGCAAAGTGATATTTGGAAGCCCATAGAGGGCTATGGTGAAAAAGGAAATATCCTCAGATGAAATCTGGAAAGAAGCTTTCTGAGAAACTGCTCTGTATGTGTGACTTCGACTCACAGAGTTACATCTGTATTTCGTGGATCTCTTTGCTAGCCTTATTTCTGTGGAATCTGAGAACAGATATTTCGGAACCCTTTGAAGACTATAGGGCCAAAGAAAATATCCTCTGATAACAAAGAGAAAGAAGCTTTCTGAGAAACTTCTTTCTGTTCTGTGAAATCATCTCACAGAGTTAAAACTTTCCCCTCAAGAAGCCTTACGCTAAGACAGTTCTTGTGGAATTGGCAAAGGGATATTTGGGAGCCCATAGAGGCCTATGGTGAAAAAGGAAATATCCTCAGATGAAATCTGGAATGAAGCTTTCTGAGAAACTGCTTGGTTTTCTGTTAATTCATCTCACAGAGTTACATCTGTATTTCGTGGATCTCTTTGCTAGCCTTATTACTGTGGAATCTGAGAACAGATATTTCGGATCCCTTTGAAGACTATAGGGCAAAAGGAATTATCCTCTGATAACAAAGAGAAAGAAGGTTTCTGAGAAACTTCTTTGTATTCTGTTAAATCATCTCACAGAGTTACAGCTTTCCCCTCAAGAAGCCTTTCGCTAAGACAGTTCTTGTGGAATTGGCAAAGTGATATTTGGAAGCCCTTAGAGGGCTATGGTGAAAAAGGAAATATCCTCAGATGAAATCTGGAAAGAAGCTTTCTGAGAAACTGCTCTGTGATGTGTGACTTCCACTCACAGAGTTACATCTGTATTTCGTGGATCTCTTTGCTAGCCTTATTTCTGTGGAATCTGAGAACAGATATTTCGGATCCCTTTGAAGACTATAGGGCCAAAGGAAATATCCTCCGATAACAAAGAGAAAGAAGCTTTCTGAGAAACTTCTTTGTGTTCTGTGAAATCATCTCACAGAGTTACAGCTTTCCCCTCAAGAAGCCTTTCGCTAAGACAGTTCTTGTGGAATTGGCAAAGTGATATTTGGAAGCCCATAGAGGGCTATGGTGAAAAAGGAAATATCCTCAGATGAAATCTGGAAAGAAGCTTTCTGAGAAACTCCTCTGTGATGTGTGACTTCCACTCACAGAGTTACATCTGTATTTCGTGGATCTCTTTGCTAGCCTTATTTCTGTGGAATCTCAGAACAGATATTTCGGATCCCTTTGAAGACTATAGGGCCAAAGGAAATATCCTCCGATAACAAAGAGAAAGAAGCTTTCTGAGAAACTTCTTTGAGTTCTGTGAAATCATCTCACAGAGTTACAGCTTTCCCCTCAAGAAGCCTTTCGCTAAGACAGTTCCTGTGGAATTGGCAAAGGGATATTTGGAAACCCATAGAGGGCTATGGTGAAAAAGGAAATATCCTCAGATGAAATCTGGAAAGAAGCTTTCTGAGAAAGTGCTTAGTGTTCTGTTAATTCATCTCACAGAGTTACATCTGTATTTCGTGGATCTCTTTCCTAGCCTTATTTCTGTGGAATCTGAGAACAGATATTTCGGATCCCTTTCAAGATTATATGGCCAAAAGAAATATCCTCCGATAACAAAGAGAAAGAAGCTTTCTGAGAAACTTCTTTCTGTTCTGTGAAATCATCTCACAGAATTACAGCTTTCCCCTCAAGAAGCCTTTCGCTAAGACAGTTCTTGTGGAATTGGCAAAGTGATATTTGGAAGCCCATAGAGGGCTATGGTGAAAAAGGAAATATCCTCAGAAGAAATCTGGAAAGAAGCTTTCTGAGAAACTGCTCTGTGATGTGTGACTTCCACTCACAGAGTTACATCTGTACTTCGTGGATCTCTTTGCTAGCCTTATTTCTGTGGAATCTCAGAACAGATATTTCGGATCCCTTTGAAGACTATAGGGCCAAAGGAAATATCCTCCGATAACAAAGAGAAAGAAGCTTTCTGAGAAACTTCTTTGTGTTCTGTGAAATCATCTCACAGAGTTACAGCTTTCCCCACCAGAAGCCTTTCGCTAAGACAGTTCTGATGGAATTGGCAAAGGGATATTTGGAAGCCCATAGAGGGCTATGGTGAAAAAGGAAATATCCTCAGATGAAATCTGGAAAGAAGCTTTCTGAGAAACTGCTCTGTGATGTGTGACTTCTACTCACAGAGTTACATCTGTATTTCGTGGATCTCTTTGCTAGCCATATTTCTGTGGAATCTCAGAACAGATATTTCGGATCCCTTTGAAGACTATAGGGCCAAAGGAAATATCCTCCGATAACAAAGAGAAAGAAGCTTTCTGAGAAACTTCTTTGTGTTCTGTGAAATCATCTCACAGAGATACAGCTTTCCCCACCAGAAGCCTTTCGCTAAGACAGTTCTTATGGAATTGGCAAAGGGATATTTGGAAGCCCATAGAGGGCTATGGTGAAAAAGGAAATATCCTAAGATGAAATCTGGAAAGAAGCTTTCTGAGAAACTGCTCTGTGATGTGTGACTTCCACTCACAGAGTTACACCTGTATTTCGTGGATCTCCTTGCTAGCCTTATTTCTGTGGAATCTGAGAACAGATATTTCGGATCCCTTTGAAGACTATAGGGCCAAAGGAAATATCCTCCGATATAAAAGAGAAAGAAGCTTTCTGAGAAACTTCTTTGTGTTCTGTGAAATCATCTCACAGAGTTACAGCTTTCCCCTCCAGAAGCCTTTCGCTAAGACAGTTCTTGTGGAATTGGCAAAGGGATATTTGGAAGCCCATAGAGGCCTATGTTGAAAAAGGAAATACCCTCAGATGAAATCTGGAAAGAAGCTTTCTGAGAAACTACTTAGTGTTCTGTTAATTCATCTCACAGAGTTACATCTGTATCTCGTGGATCTCTTTGCTAGCCTTATTTCTGTGGAATCTGAGAACAGATATTTCGGATCCCTTTGAAGACTATAGGGCAAAAGGAATTATCCTCTGATAACAAAGAGAAAGAAGGTTTCTGAGAAACTTCTTTGTATTCTGTGAAATCATCTCACAGAGTTACAGTTTTCCCCTCAAGAAGCCTTTCGCTAAGACAGTTGTTGTGGAATTGGCAAAGTGATATTTGGAAGCCCTTAGAGGGCTATGGTGAAAAAGGAAATATCCTCAGATGAAATCTGGAAAGAAGCTTTCTGAGAAACTGCTCTGTGATGTGTGACTTCCACTCACAGAGTTACATCTGTATTTCGTGGATCTCTTTGCTAGCCTTATTTCTGTGGAATCTGAGAACAGATATTTCGGATCCCTTTGAAGACTATAGGGCCAAAGGAAATATCCTCCGATAAGAAAGAGAAAGAAGCTTTCTGAGAAACTTCTTTGTGTTCTGTGAAATCATCTCACAGAGTTACAGCTTTCCCCTCAAGAAGCCTTTCGCTAAGACAGTTCTTGTGAAATTGGCAAAGTGATATTTGGAAGCCCATAGAGGGCTATGGTGAAAAAGGAAATATCCTCAGATGAAATCTGGAAAGAAGCTTTCTGAGAAACTCCTCTGTGATGTGTGACTTCCACTCACAGAGTTACATCTGTATTTCGTGGATCTCTTTGCTAGCCTTATTTCTGTGGAATCTGAGAACAGATATTTCGGATCCCTTTGAAGACTATAGGGCCAATGGAAATATCCTCCGATAACAAGGAGAAAGAAGCTTTCTGAGAAACTTCTTTGTGTTCTGTGAAATCATCTCACAGAGTTACAGCTTTCCCCTCAGAAGCCTTTCGCTAAGACAGTTCTTGTGGAATTGGCAAAGGGATATTTGGAAACCCATGGAGGGCTATTGTGAAAAAGGAAATATCCTCAGATGAAATCTGGAAAGAAGCTTTCTGAGAAACTGCTTAGTGTTCTGTTAATTCATCTCACAGAGTTACATCTGTATTTCGTAGTTCTCTTTGCTAGCCTTATTTCTGTGGAATCTGAGAACAGATATTTCGGATCCCTTTGAAGACTATAGGACCAAAGGAAATATCCTCTGGTAACAAAGAGAAAGAAGCTTTCTGAGAAACTTCCTCGTGTTCTGTGAAATCATCTCACAGAGTTACAGCTTTCCCCTCAAGAAGCCTTTCGCTAAGACAGTTCTTGTGGAATTGGCAAAGTGATATCTGGAAGCAAATAGAGGGCTATGGTGAGAAAGGAAATATCCTAAGATGAAATCTGGAAAGAAGCTTTCTGAGAAACTGCTCTGTGATGCGTGACTTCCACTCACAGAGTTACATCTGTATTTCGTGGATCTCTTTGCTAGCCTTATTTCTGTGGAATCTCAGAACAGATATTTCGGATCCCTTTGAAGACTATAGGGCCAAAGGAAATATCCTCCGATAACAAAGGGAAAGAAGCTTTTTGAGAAACTTCTTTCTGTTCTGTGAAATCATCTCACAGAATTACAGCTTTCCCCTCAAGAAGCCTTTCGCTAAGACAGTTCTTGTGGAATTGGCAAAGTGATATTTGGAAGCCCATAGAGGGCTATGGTGAAAAAGGAAATATCCTCAGATGAAATCTGGAAAGAAGCTTTCTGAGAAACTGCTCTGTGATGTGTGACTTCTACTCACAGAGTTACATCTGTATTTCGTGGATCTCTTTGCTAGCCATATTTCTGTGGAATCTCAGAACAGATATTTCGGATCCCTTTGAAGACTATAGGGCCAAAGGAAATATCCTCCGATAACAAAGAGAAAGAAGCTTTCTGAGAAACTTCTTTGTGTTCTGTGAAATCATCTCACAGAGTTACAGCTTTCCCCTCCAGAAGCCTTTCGCTAAGACAGTTCTTGTGGAATTGGCAAAGGGATATTTGGAAGCCCATAGAGGCCTATGTTGAAAAAGGAAATACCCTCAGATGAAATCTGGAAAGAAGCTTTCTGAGAAACTACTTAGTGTTCTGTTAATTCATCTCACAGAGTTACATCTGTATTTCGTGGATCTCTTTGCTAGCCTTATTTCTGTGGAATCTGAGAACAGATATTTCGGATCCCTTTGAAGACTATAGGGCAAAAGGAATTATCCTCTGATAACAAAGAGAAAGAAGGTTTCTGAGAAACTTCTTTGTATTCTGTGAAATCATCTCACAGAGTTACAGTTTTCCCCTCAAGAAGCCTTTCGCTAAGACAGTTGTTGTGGAATTGGCAAAGTGATATTTGGAAGCCCTTAGAGGGCTATGGTGAAAAAGGAAATATCCTCAGATGAAATCTGGAAAGAAGCTTTCTGAGAAACTGCTCTGTGATGTGTGACTTCCACTCACAGAGTTACATCTGTATTTCGTGGATCTCTTTGCTAGCCTTATTTCTGTGGAATCTGAGAACAGATATTTCGGATCCCTTTGAAGACTATAGGGCCAAAGGAAATATCCTCCGATAAGAAAGAGAAAGAAGCTTTCTGAGAAACTTCTTTGTGTTCTGTGAAATCATCTCACAGAGTTACAGCTTTCCCCTCAAGAAGCCTTTCGCTAAGACAGTTCTTGTGAAATTGGCAAAGTGATATTTGGAAGCCCATAGAGGGCTATGGTGAAAAAGGAAATATCCTCAGATGAAATCTGGAAAGAAGCTTTCTGAGAAACTCCTCTGTGATGTGTGACTTCCACTCACAGAGTTACATCTGTATTTCGTGGATCTCTTTGCTAGCCTTATTTCTGTGGAATCTGAGAACAGATATTTCGGATCCCTTTGAAGACTATAGGGCCAATGGAAATATCCTCCGATAACAAGGAGAAAGAAGCTTTCTGAGAAACTTCTTTGTGTTCTGTGAAATCATCACACAGAGTTACAGCTTTCCCCTCAGAAGCCTTTCGCTAAGACAGTTCTTGTGGAATTGGCAAAGGGATATTTGGAAACCCATGGAGGGCTATTGTGAAAAAGGAAATATCCTCAGATGAAATCTGGAAAGAAGCTTTCTGAGAAACTGCTTAGTGTTCTGTTAATTCACCTCACAGAGTTACATCTGTATTTCGTAGTTCTCTTTGCTAGCCTTATTTCTGTGGAATCTGAGAACAGATATTTCGGATCCCTTTGAAGACTATAGGACCAAAGGAAATATCCTCTGGTAACAAAGAGAAAGAAGCTTTCTGAGAAACTTCTTTGTGTTCTGTGAAATCATCTCACAGAGTTTCAGCTTTCCCCTCAAGAAGCCTTTCGCTAAGATAGTTCTTGTGGAATTGGCAAAGGGATATTTGGAAGCCCATAGAGGCCTACGGTGAAAAAGGAAATATCCTCAGATGAAATCTGGAAAGAAGCTTTCTGAGAAACTGCTTAGTGTTCTGTTAATTCATCTCACAGAGTTACATCTGTATTTCGTGGATCTCTTTGCTAGCCTTATTTCTGTGGAATTTGAGAACAGATATTTCGGATCCGTTTGAAGACTATAGGGCCAAAGGAAATATCCTCCGATAACAAGGAGAAAGAAGCTTTCTGAGAAACTTCTTTGTGTTCTGTGAAATCATCTCACAGAGTTACAGCTTTCCCCTCAGAAGCCTTTCGCTAAGACAGTTCTTGTGGAATTGGCAAAGGGATATTTGGAAGCCCATAGAGGGCTATGGTGAAAAAGGAAATATCCTCAGATGAAATCTGGAAAGAAGCTTTCTGAGAAACTGCTTAGTGTTCTGTTAATTCATCTCACAGAGTTACATCTGTATTTCGTGGTTCTCTTTGCTAGCCTTATTTCTGTGGAATCTGAGAACAGATATTTCGGATCCCTTTGAAGACTATAGGACCAAAGGAAATATCCTCCGGTAACAAAGAGAAAGAAGCTTTCTGAGAAACTTCCTCGTGTTCTGTGAAATCATCTCACAGAGTTACAGCTTTCCCCTCAGGAAGCCTTTTGCTAAGACAGTTCTTGTGGAATTGGCAAAGTGATATCTGGAAGCCCTCAGAGGGCTATGGTGAAAAAGGAAATATCCTAAGATGAAATCTGGAAAGAAGCTTTCTGAGAAACTGCTCTGTGATGTGTGACTTCCACTCACAGAGTTACATCTGTATTTCGTGGATCTCCTTGCTAGCCTTATTTCTGTGGAATCTGAGAACAGATATTTCGGATCCCTTTGAAGACTATAGGGCCAAAGCAATTATCCTCTGATAACAAAGAGAAAGAAGCTTTCTGAGAAACTTCTCTGTATTCTGTGAAATCATCTCACAGAGTTACAGCTTTCCCCTCAAGAAGCCTTTCGCTAAGACAGTTCTTGTGGAATTGGCAAAGTGATATTTTGAAGCCCATAGAGGGCTCTGGTGAAAAAGGAAATATCCTCAGATGAAATCTGGAAAGAAGCTTTCTGAGAAACTTCTCTGTGATGTGTGACTTCCACTCACAGAGTTACATCTGTATTTCGTGGATCTCTTTGCTAGCCTTATTTCTGTGGAATCTGAGAACAGATATTTCGAATCCCTTTGAAGACTATAGGGCCAAAGGAAATATCCTCCGATAACAAGGAGAAAGAAGCTTTCTGAGAAACTTCTTTGTGTTCTGTGAAATCATCTCACAGAGTTACAGCTTTCCCCTCAGAAGCCTTTCGCTAAGACAGTTCTTGTGGAATTGGCAAAGGGGTATTTGGAAGCCCATAGAGGGCTATTGTGAAAAAGGAAATATCCTCAGATGAAATCTGGAAAGAAGCTTTCTGAGAAACTGCTTAGTGTTCTGTTAATTCATCTCACAGAGTTACATCTGTATTTCGTAGTTCTCTTTGCTAGCCTTATTTCTGTGGAATCTGAGAACAGATATTTCGGATCCCTTTGAAGACTATAGGACCAAAGGAAATATCCTCCGGTAACAAAGAGAAAGAAGCTTTCTGAGAAACTTCCTCGTGTTCTGTGAAATCATCTCACAGAGTTACAGCTTTCCCCTCAAGAAACCTTTGGCTAAGACAGTTCTTGTGGAATTGGCAAAGTGATATCTGGAAGCAAATAGAGGGCTATGGTGAAAAAGGAAATATCCTAAGATGAAATCTGGAAAGAAGCTTTCTGAGAAACTGCTCTGGGATGTGTGACTTCCACTCACAGAGTTACATCTGTATTTCGTGGATCTCTTTGCTAGCCTTATTTCTGTGGAATCTCAGAACAGATATTTCGGATCCCTTTGAAGACTATAGGGCCAAAGGAAATATCCTCCGATAACAAAGAGAAAGAAGCTTTCTGAGAAACTTCTTTGAGTTCTGTGATATCATCTCACAGAGTTACAGCTTTCCCCTCAAGAAGCCTTTCGCTAAGACAGTTCTTGTGGAATTGGCAAAGGGATATTTGGAAACCCATAGAGGGCTATGGTGAAAAAGGAAATATCCTCAGATGAAATCTGGAAAGAAGCTTTCTGAGAAAGTGCTTAGTGTTCTGTTAATTCATCTCACAGAGTTACATCTGTATTTCGTGGATCTCTTTGCTAGCGTTATTTCTGTGGAATCTGAGAACAGATATTTCGGATCCCTTTCAAGATTATATGGCCAAAGGAAATATCCTCCGATAACAAAGGGAAAGAAGCTTTTTGAGAAACTTCTTTCTGTTCTGTGAAATCATCTCACAGAATTACAGCTTTCCCCTCAAGAAGCCTTTCGCTAAGACAGTTCTTGTGGAATTGGCAAAGTGGTATTTGGAAGCCCATAGAGGGCTATGGTGAAAAAGGAAATATCCTCAGATGAAATCTGGAAAGAAGCTTTCTGAGAAACTGCTCTGTGATGTGTGACTTCTACTCACAGAGTTACATCTGTATTTCGTGGATCTCTTTGCTAGCCATATTTCTGTGGAATCTCAGAACAGATATTTCGGATCCCTTTGAAGACTATAGGGCCAAAGGAAATATCCTCCGATAACAAAGAGAAAGAAGCTTTCTGAGAAACTTCTTTGTGTTCTGTGAAATCATCTCACAGAGATACAGCTTTCCCCACCAGAAGCCTTTCGCTAAGACAGTTCTTATGGAATTGGCAAAGGGATATTTGGAAGCCCATAGAGGGCTATGGTGAAAAAGGAAATATCCTAAGATGAAATCTGGAAAGAAGCTTTCTGAGAAACTGCTCTGTGATGTGTGACTTCCACTCACAGAGTTACACCTGTATTTCGTGGATCTCCTTGCTAGCCTTATTTCTGTGGAATCTGAGAACAGATATTTCGGATCCCTTTGAAGACTATAGGGCCAAAGGAAATATCCTCCGATATAAAAGAGAAAGAAGCTTTCTGAGAAACTTCTTTGTGTTCTGTGAAATCATCTCACAGAGTTACAGCTTTCCCCTCCAGAAGCCTTTCGCTAAGACAGTTCTTGTGGAATTGGCAAAGGGATATTTGGAAGCCCATAGAGGCCTATGTTGAAAAAGGAAATACCCTCAGATGAAATCTGGAAAGAAGCTTTCTGAGAAACTACTTAGTGTTCTGTTAATTCATCTCACAGAGTTACATCTGTATTTCGTGCATCTCTTTGCTAGCCTTATTTCTGTGGAATCTGAGAACAGATATTTCGGATCCCTTTGAAGACTATAGGGCAAAAGGAATTATCCTCTGATAACAAAGAGAAAGAAGGTTTCTGAGAAACTTCTTTGTATTCTGTGAAATCATCTCACAGAGTTACAGTTTTCCCCTCAAGAAGCCTTTCGCTAAGACAGTTGTTGTGGAATTGGCAAAGTGATATTTGGAAGCCCTTAGAGGGCTATGGTGAAAAAGGAAATATCCTCAGATGAAATCTGGAAAGAAGCTTTCTGAGAAACTGCTCTGTGATGTGTGACTTCCACTCACAGAGTTACATCTGTATTTCGTGGATCTCTTTGCTAGCCTTATTTCTGTGGAATCTGAGAACAGATATTTCGGATCCCTTTGAAGACTATAGGGCCAAAGGAAATATCCTCCGATAAGAAAGAGAAAGAAGCTTTCTGAGAAACTTCTTTGTGTTCTGTGAAATCATCTCACAGAGTTACAGCTTTCCCCTCAAGAAGCCTTTCGCTAAGACAGTTCTTGTGAAATTGGCAAAGTGATATTTGGAAGCCCATAGAGGGCTATGGTGAAAAAGGAAATATCCTCAGATGAAATCTGGAAAGAAGCTTTCTGAGAAACTCCTCTGTGATGTGTGACATCCACTCACAGAGTTACATCTGTATTTCGTGGATCTCTTTGCTAGCCTTATTTCTGTGGAATCTGAGAACAGATATTTCGGATCCCTTTGAAGACTATAGGGCCAATGGAAATATCCTCCGATAACAAGGAGAAAGAAGCTTTCTGAGAAACTTCTTTGTGTTCTGTGAAATCATCTCACAGAGTTACAGCTTTCCCCTCAGAAGCCTTTCGCTAAGACAGTTCTTGTGGAATTGGCAAAGGGATATTTGGAAACCCATGGAGGGCTATTGTGAAAAAGGAAATATCCTCAGATGAAATCTGGAAAGAAGCTTTCTGAGAAACTGCTTAGTGTTCTGTTAATTCATCTCACAGAGTTACATCTGTATTTCGTAGTTCTCTTTGCTAGCCTTATTTCTGTGGAATCTGAGAACAGATATTTCGGATCCCTTTGAAGACTATAGGACCAAAGGAAATATCCTCTGGTAACAAAGAGAAAGAAGCTTTCTGAGAAACTTCCTCGTGTTCTGTGAAATCATCTCACAGAGTTACAGCTTTCCCCTCAAGAAGCCTTTCGCTAAGACAGTTCTTGTGGAATTGGCAAAGTGATATCTGGAAGCAAATAGAGGGCTATGGTGAGAAAGGAAATATCCTAAGATGAAATCTGGAAAGAAGCTTTCTGAGAAACTGCTCTGTGATGTGTGACTTCCACTCACAGAGTTACATCTGTATTTCGTGGATCTCTTTGCTAGCCTTATTTCTGTGGAATCTCAGAACAGATATTTCGGATCCCTTTGAAGACTATAGGGCCAAAGGAAATATCCTCCGATAACAAAGAGAAAGAAGCTTTCTGAGAAACTTCTTTGAGTTCTGTGAAATCATCTCACAGAGTTACAGCTTTCCCCTCAAGAAGCCTTTCGCTAAGACAGTTCCTGTGGAATTGGCAAAGGGATATTTGGAAACCCATAGAGGGCTATGGTGAAAAAGGAAATATCCTCAGATGAAATCTGGAAAGAAGCTTTCTGAGAAAGTGCTTAGTGTTCTGTTAATTCATCTCACAGAGTTACATCTGTATTTCGTGGATCTCTTTCCTAGCCTTATTTCTGTGGAATCTGAGAACAGATATTTCGGATCCCTTTCAAGATTATATGGCCAAAAGAAATATCCTCCGATAACAAAGAGAAAGAAGCTTTCTGAGAAACTTCTTTCTGTTCTGTGAAATCATCTCACAGAATTACAGCTTTCCCCTCAAGAAGCCTTTCGCTAAGACAGTTCTTGTGGAATTGGCAAAGTGATATTTGGAAGCCCATAGAGGGCTATGGTGAAAAAGGAAATATCCTCAGAAGAAATCTGGAAAGAAGCTTTCTGAGAAACTGCTCTGTGATGTGTGACTTCCACTCACAGAGTTACATCTGTACTTCGTGGATCTCTTTGCTAGCCTTATTTCTGTGGAATCTCAGAACAGATATTTCGGATCCCTTTGAAGACTATAGGGCCAAAGGAAATATCCTCCGATAACAAAGAGAAAGAAGCTTTCTGAGAAACTTCTTTGTGTTCTGTGAAATCATCTCACAGAGTTACAGCTTTCCCCACCAGAAGCCTTTCGCTAAGACAGTTCTGATGGAATTGGCAAAGGGATATTTGGAAGCCCATAGAGGGCTATGGTGAAAAAGGAAATATCCTAAGATGAAATCTGGAAAGAAGCTTTCGGAGAAACTGCTCTGTGATGTCTGACTTCCACTCACAGAGTTACATCTGTATTTCGTGGATCTCCTTGCTAGCCTTATTTCTGTGGAATCTGAGAACAGATATTTCGGATCCCTTTGAAGACTATAGGGCCAAAGGAAATATCCTCCGATAACAAAGAGAAAGAAGCTTTCTGAGAAACTTCTTTGTGTTCTGTGAAATCATCTCACAGAGTTACAGCTTTCCCCTCAAGAAGCCTTTCGCTAAGACAGTTCTTGTGGAATTGGCAAAGGGATATTTGGAAGCCCATAGAGGCCTGTGTTGAAAAAGGAAATACCCACAGATGAAATCTGGAAAGAAGCTTTCTGAGAAACTACTTAGTGTTCTGTTAATTCATCTCACAGAGTTACATCTGTATTTCGTGGATCTCTTTGCTAGCGTTATTTCTGTGGAATCTGAGAACAGATATTTCGGATCCCTTTGAAGACTATAAGGCCAAAGGAAATATCCTCCGATAACAAAGAGAAAGAAGCTTTCAAAGAAACTTCTTTGTGTTCTGTGACATCATCTCACAGAGTTACAGCTTTCCCCACCAGAAGCCTTTCGGTAAGACAGTTCTTCTGGAATTTGCAAAGTGATATTTGGAAGCCCATAGAGGGCTATGGTGAAAAAGGAAATATCCTAAGATGAAATCTGGAAAGAAGCTTTCTGAGAAACTGCTCTGTGATGTGTGACTTCCACTCACAGAGTTACATCTGTATTTCGTGGATCTCCTTGCTAGCCTTATTTCTGTGGAATCTGAGAACAGATATTTCGCATCCCTTTGAAGACTATAGGGCCAAAGGAAATATCCTCCGATAACAAAAAGAAAGAAGCTTTCTGAGAAACTTCTTTGTGTTCTGTGAAGTCATCTCACAGAGTTACAGCTTTCCCCTGAAGAAGCCTTTCGCTAAGACAGTTCTTGTGGAATTGGCAAAGGGATATTTGGAAGCCCATAGAGGCCTATGTTGAAAAAGGAAATACCCTCAGATGAAATCTGGAAAGAAGCTTTCTGAGAAACTACTTAGTGTTCTGTTAATTCATCTCACAGAGTTACATGTGTATTTCGTGCATCTCTTTGCTAGCCTTATTTCTGTGGAATCTGAGAACAGATATTTCGGATCCCTTTGAAGACTATAGGGCAAAAGGAATTATCCTCTGATAACAAAGAGAAAGAAGCTTTCTGAGAAACTTCTTTGTATTCTGTGAAATCATCTCACAGAGTTACAGCTTTCCCCTCAAGAAGCCTTTCGCTAAGACAGTTCTTGTGGAATTGGCAAAGTGATATTTGGAAGCCGATAGAGGGCTATGGTGAAAAAGGAAATATCCTCAGATGAAATCTGGAAAGAAGCTTTCTGAGAAACTGCTTTGTGATGGGTGACTTCCACTCACAGAGTTACATCTGTATTTCGTGGATCTCTTTGCTAGCCTTATTTCTGTGGAATCTGAGAACAGATATTTCGGATCCCTTTGAAGACTATAGGGCCAAAGGAAATATCCTCCGATAACAAAGAGAAAGAAGCTTTCTGAGAAACTTCTTTGAGTTCTGTGAAATCATCTCACAGAGTTACAGCTTTCCCCTCAAGAAGCCTTTCGCTAAGACAGTTCTTGTGGAATTGGCAAAGGGATATTTGGAAACCCATAGAGGCCTATGGTGAAAAAGGAAATATCCTCAGATGAAATCTGGAAAGAAGCTTTCTGAGAAACTGCTTAGTGTTCTGTTAATTCATCTCACAGAGTTACATCTGTATTTCGTGGATCTCTTTGCTAGCCTTATTTCTGTGGAAATTGAGAACAGATATTTCGGATCCCTTTGAAGATTATAGGGCCAAAGGAAATATCGTCCGATAACAAAGAGAAAGAAGCTTTCTGAGAAACTTCTTTCTGTTCTGTGAAATCATCTCACAGAGTTACAGCTTTCCCCTCAAGAAGCCTTTCGCTAAGACAGTTCTTGTGAAATTGGCAAAGTGATATTTGGAAGCCCATAGAGGGCTATGGTGAAAAAGGAAATATCCTCAGATGAAATCTGGAAAGAAGATTTCTGAGAAACTCCTCTGTGATGTGTGACTTCCACTCACAGAGTTACATCTGTATTTCGTGGATCTCTTTGCTAGCCTTATTTCTGTGGAATCTGAGAACAGATATTTCGGATCCCTTTGAAGACTATAGGGCCAAAGGAAATATCCTCCGATAACAAAGAGAAAGAAGCTTTCTGAGAAGCTTCTTTGTGTTCTGTGAAATCATCTCACAGAGTTACAGCTTTCCCCACGAGAAGCCTTTCGCTAAGACAGTTCTTGTGGAATTTGCAAAGTGATATTTGGAAGCCCATAGAGGGCAATGGTGAAAAAGGAAATATCCTCAGATGAAATCTGGAAAGAAGCTTTCTGAGAAACTGCTTAGTGTTCTGTTAATTCATCTCACAGAGTTACATCTGTATTTCGTGGATCTCTTTGCTAGCCTTATTTGTGTGGAATCTGAGAACAGATATTTCGGATCCCTTTGAAGACTACAGGGCCAAAGGAAATATCCTCCGATAACAAAGAGAAAGAAGCTTTCTGAGAAACTTCTTTGTGTTCTGTGAAATCATCTCACAGAGTTTCAGCTTTCCCCTCAAGAAGCCTTTCGCTAAGATAGTTCTTGTGGAATTGGCAAAGGGATATTTGGAAGCCCATAGAGGCCTACGGTGAAAAAGGAAATATCCTCAGATGAAATCTGGAAAGAAGCTTTCTGAGAAACTGCTTAGTGTTCTGTTAATTCATCTCACAGAGTTACATCTGTATTTCGTGGATCTCTTTGCTAGCCTTATTTCTGTGGAATTTGAGAACAGATATTTCGGATCCGTTTGAAGACTATAGGGCCAAAGGAAATATCCTCCGATAACAAGGAGAAAGAAGCTTTCTGAGAAACTTCTTTGTGTTCTGTGAAATCATCTCACAGAGTTACAGCTTTCCCCTCAGAAGCCTTTCGCTAAGACAGTTCTTGTGGAATTGGCAAAGGGATATTTGGAAGCCCATAGAGGGCTATGGTGAAAAAGGAAATATCCTCAGATGAAATCTGGAAAGAAGCTTTCTGAGAAACTGCTTAGTGTTCTGTTAATTCATCTCACAGAGTTACATCTGTATTTCGTGGTTCTCTTTGCTAGCCTTATTTCTGTGGAATCTGAGAACAGATATTTCGGATCCCTTTGAAGACTATAGGACCAAAGGAAATATCCTCCGGTAACAAAGAGAAAGAAGCTTTCTGAGAAACTTCCTCGTGTTCTGTGAAATCATCTCACAGAGTTACAGCTTTCCCCTCAGGAAGCCTTTTGCTAAGACAGTTCTTGTGGAATTGGCAAAGTGATATCTGGAAGCCCTTAGAGGGCTATGGTGAAAAAGGAAATATCCTAAGATGAAATCTGGAAAGAAGCTTTCTGAGAAACTGCTCTGTGATGTGTGACTTCCACTCACAGAGTTACATCTGTATTTCGTGGATCTCCTTGCTAGCCTTATTTCTGTGGAATCTGAGAACAGATATTTCGGATCCCTTTGAAGACTATAGGGCCAAAGCAATTATCCTCTGATAACAAAGAGAAAGAAGCTTTCTGAGAAACTTCTCTGTATTCTGTGAAATCATCTCACAGAGTTACAGCTTTCCCCTCAAGAAGCCTTTCGCTAAGACAGTTCTTGTGGAATTGGCAAAGTGATATTTTGAAGCCCATAGAGGGCTCTGGTGAAAAAGGAAATATCCTCAGATGAAATCTGGAAAGAAGCTTTCTGAGAAACTTCTCTGTGATGTGTGACTTCCACTCACAGAGTTACATCTGTATTTCGTGGATCTCTTTGCTAGCCTTATTTCTGTGGAATCTGAGAACAGATATTTCGAATCCCTTTGAAGACTATAGGGCCAAAGGAAATATCCTCCGATAACAAGGAGAAAGAAGCTTTCTGAGAAACTTCTTTGTGTTCTGTGAAATCATCTCACAGAGTTACAGCTTTCCCCTCAGAAGCCTTTCGCTAAGACAGTTCTTGTGGAATTGGCAAAGGGGTATTTGGAAGCCCATAGAGGGCTATTGTGAAAAAGGAAATATCCTCAGATGAAATCTGGAAAGAAGCTTTCTGAGAAACTGCTTAGTGTTCTGTTAATTCATCTCACAGAGTTACATCTGTATTTCGTAGTTCTCTTTGCTAGCCTTATTTCTGTGGAATCTGAGAACAGATATTTCGGATCCCTTTGAAGACTATAGGACCAAAGGAAATATCCTCCGTTAACAAAGAGAAAGAAGCTTTCTGAGAAACTTCCTCGTGTTCTGTGAAATCATCTCACAGAGTTACAGCTTTCCCCTCAAGAAACCTTTGGCTAAGACAGTTCTTGTGGAATTGGCAAAGTGATATCTGGAAGCAAATAGAGGGCTATGGTGAAAAAGGAAATATCCTAAGATGAAATCTGGAAAGAAGCTTTCTGAGAAACTGCTCTGGGATGTGTGACTTCCACTCACAGAGTTACATCTGTATTTCGTGGATCTCTTTGCTAGCCTTATTTCTGTGGAATCTCAGAACAGATATTTCGGATCCCTTTGAAGACTATAGGGCCAAAGGAAATATCCTCCGATAACAAAGAGAAAGAAGCTTTCTGAGAAACTTCTTTGAGTTCTGTGATATCATCTCACAGAGTTACAGCTTTCCCCTCAAGAAGCCTTTCGCTAAGACAGTTCTTGTGGAATTGGCAAAGGGATATTTGGAAACCCATAGAGGGCTATGGTGAAAAAGGAAATATCCTCAGATGAAATCTGGAAAGAAGCTTTCTGAGAAAGTGCTTAGTGTTCTGTTAATTCATCTCACAGAGTTACATCTGTATTTCGTGGATCTCTTTGCTAGCGTTATTTCTGTGGAATCTGAGAACAGATATTTCGGATCCCTTTCAAGATTATATGGCCAAAGGAAATATCCTCCGATAACAAAGGGAAAGAAGCTTTTTGAGAAACTTCTTTCTGTTCTGTGAAATCATCTCACAGAATTACAGCTTTCCCCTCAAGAAGCCTTTCGGTAAGACAGTTCTTGTGGAATTGGCAAAGTGATATTTGGAAGCCCATAGAGGGCTATGGTGAAAAAGGAAATATCCTCAGATGAAATCTGGAAAGAAGCTTTCTGAGAAACTGCTCTGTGATGTGTGACTTCCACTCACAGAGTTACATCTGTATTTCGTGGATCTCTTTGCTAGCCATATTTCTGTGGAATCTCAGAACAGATATTTCGGATCCCTTTGAAGACTATAGGGCCAAAGGAAATATCCTCCGATAACAAAGAGAAAGAAGCGTTCTGAGAAACTTCTTTGTGTTCTGTGAAATCATCTCACAGAGATACAGCTTTCCCCACCAGAAGCCTTTCGCTAAGACAGTTCTTATGGAATTGGCAAAGGGATATTTGGAAGCCCATAGAGGGCTATGGTGAAAAAGGAAATATCCTAAGATGAAATCTGGAAAGAAGCTTTCTGAGAAACTGCTCTGTGATGTGTGACTTCCACTCACAGAGTTACACCTGTATTTCGTGGATCTCCTTGCTAGCCTTATTTTTTTGGAATCTGAGAACAGATATTTCGGATCCCTTTGAAGACTATAGGGCCAAAGGAAATATCCTCCGATAAAAAAGAGAAAGAAGCTTTCTGAGAAACTTCTTTGTGTTCTGTGAAATCATCTCACAGAGTTACAGCTTTCCCCTCCAGAAGCCATTCGCTAAGACAGTTCTTGTGGAATTGGCAAAGGGATATTTGGAAGCCCATAGAGGCCTATGTTGAAAAAGGAAATACCCTCAGATGAAATCTGGAAAGAAGCTTTCTGAGAAACTACTTAGTGTTCTGTTAATTCATCTCACAGAGTTACATCTGTATTTCGTGGATCTCTTTGCTAGCCTTATTTCTGTGGAATCTGAGAACAGATATTTCGGATCCCTTTGAAGACTATAGGGCAAAAGGAATTATCCTCTGATAACAAAGAGAAAGAAGCTTTCTGAGAAACTTCTTTGTATTCTGTGAAATCATCTCACAGAATTACAGCTTTCCCCTCAAGAAGCCTTTCGCTAAGACAGTTCTTGTGGAATTGGCAAAGTCATATTTGGAAGCCCATAGAGGGCTATGGTGAAAAAGGAAATATCCTCAGATGAAATCTGGAAAGAAGCTTTCTGAGAAACTGCTTTGTGATGTGTGACTTCCACTCACAGAGTTACATCTGTATTTCGTGGATCTCTTTGCTAGCCTTATTTCTGTGGAATCTGAGGACAGATATTTCGGATCCCTTTGAAGACTATAGGGCCAAAGGAAATATCCTCCGATAACAAAGAGAAAGAAGCTTTCTGAGAAACTTCTTTGAGTTCTGTGAAATCATCTCACAGAGTTACAGCTTTCCCCTCAAGAAGCCTTTCGCTAAGACAGTTCTTGTGGAATTGGCAAAGGGATATTTGGAAACCCATAGAGGCCTATGGTGAAAAAGGAAATATCCTCAGATGAAATCTGGAAAGAAGCTTTCTGAGAAACTGCTTAGTGTTCTGTTAATTCATCTCACAGAGTTACATCTGTATTTCGTGGATCTCTTTGCTAGCCTTATTTCTGTGGAATCTGAGAACAGATATTTCGGATCCCTTTGAAGATTATAGGGCCAAAGGAAATATCCTCCGATAACAAAGAGAAAGAAGCTTTCTGAGAAACTTCTTTCTGTTCTGTGAAATCATCTCACAGAGTTACAGCTTTCCCCTCAAGAAGCCTTTCGCTAAGACAGTTCTTGTGAAATTGGCAAAGTGATATTTTGAAGGCCATAGAGGGCTATGGTGAGAAAGGAAATATACTCAGATGAAATCTGGAAAGAAGCTTTCTGAGAAACTCCTCTGTGATGTGTGACTTCCACTCACAGAGTTACATCTGTATTTCGTGGATCTCTTTGCTAGCCTTATTTCTGTGGAATCTCAGAACAGATATTTCGGATCCCTTTGAAGACTATAGGGCCAAAGGAAATATCCTCCGATAACAAAGAGAAAGAAGCTTTCTGAGAAACTTCTTTGTGTTCTGTGAAATCATCTCACAGAGTTACAGCTTTCCCCTCAAGAAGCCTTTCGCTAAGACAGTTCTTGTAGCATTGGTAAAAGGATATTTGGAAACCCATAGAGGCCTATGGTGAAAAAGGAAATATCCTCAGATGAAATCTGGAAAGAAGCTTTCTGAGAAACTGCTTAGTGTTCTGTTAATTCATCTCACAGAGTTACATCTGTATTTCGTGGATCTCTTTGCTAGCCTTATTTCTGTGGAATCTGAGAACAGATATTTCGGATCCCGTTGAAGACTATAGGGCAAAAGGAAATATCCTCCGATAACAAAGAGAAAGAAGCTTTCGGAGAAGCTTCTTTGTGTTCTGTGAAATCATCTCACAGAGTTACAGCTTTCCCCACCAGAAGCCTTTCGCTAAGACAGTTCTTGTGGAATTGGCAAAGTGATATTTGGAAGCCCATAGAGGGCTATGGTGAAAAAGGAAATATCCTAAGATGAAATCTGGAAAGAAGCTTTCTGAGAAACTGCTCTGTGATGTGTGACTTCCACTCACAGAGTTACATCTGTATTTCGTGGATCTCCTTGCTAGCCTTATTTCTGTGGAATCTGAGAACAGATATTTCGGATCCCTTTGAAGATTATAGGGCCAAAGGAAATATCCTCCGATAACAAAGAGAAAGAAGCTTTCTGAGAAACTTCTTTGTGTTCTGTGAAATCATCTCACAGAGTTACAGCTTTCCCCTCAAGAAGCCTTTCGCTAAGACAGTTCTTGTGGAATTGGCAAAGGGATATTTGGAAGCCCATAGAGGCCTATGTTGAAAAAGGAAATACCCTCAGATGAAATCTGGAAAGAAGCTTTCTGAGAAACTACTTAGTGTTCTGTTAATTCATCTCACAGAGTTACATCTGTATTTCGTGGATCTCTTTGCTAGCCTTATTTCTGTGGAATCTGAGAACAGATATTTCGGATCCCTTTGAAGACTATAGGGCAAAAGGAATTATCCTCTGATAACAAAGAGAAAGAAGGTTTCTGAGAAACTTCTTTGTATTTTGTGAAATCATCTCACAGAGTTACAGCTTTTCCCTCAAGAAGCCTTTCGCTAAGACAGTTCTTGTGGAATTGGCAAACTGATATTTGGAAGCCCTTAGAGGGCTATGGTGAAAAAGGAAATATCCTCAGATGAAATCTGGAAAGAAGCTTTCTGAGAAACTGCTTTGTGATGTGTGACTTCCACTCACAGAGTTACATCTGTATTTCTTGGATCTCTTTGCTAGCCTTATTTCTGTGGAATCTGAGAACAGATATTTCGGATCCCTTTGAAGACTATAGGGCCAAAGGAAATATCCTCCGATAACAAAGAGAAAGAAGCTTTCTGAGAAACTTCTTTGTGTTCTGTGAAATCATCTCACAGAGTTACAGCTTTCCCCTCAAGAAGCCTTTCGCTAAGACACTTCTTGTGAAATTGGCAAAGTGATATTTGGAAGCCCATAGAGGGCTATGGTGAAAAAGGAAATATCCTCAGATGAAATCTGGAAAGAAGCTTTCTGAGAAACTGCTCTGTGATGTGTGACTTCCACTCACAGAGTTACATCTGTATTTCGTGGATCTCTTTGCTAGCCTTATTTCTGTGGAATCTGAGAACAGATATTTCGGATCCCTTTGAAGACTATAGGGCCAAAGGAAATATCCTCCGATAACAAAGAGAAAGAAGCTTTCTGAGAAACTTCTTTGAGTTCTTTGAAATCATCTCACAGAGTTACAGCTTTCCCCTCAAGAAGCCTTTCGCTAAGACAGTTCCTGTGGAATTGGCAAAGGGATATTTCCAAACCCATAGAGGGCTATGGTGAAAAAGGAAATATCCTCAGATGTAATCTGGAAAGAAGCTTTCTGAGAAAGTGCTTAGTGTTCTGTTAATTCATCTCACAGAGTTACATCTGTATTTCGTGGATCTCTTTGCTAGCCTTATTTCTGTGGAATCTGAGAACAGATATTTCGGATCCCTTTCAAGATTATATGGCCAAAGGAAATATCCTCCGATAACAAAGAGAAAGAAGCTTTTTGAGAAACTTCTTTCTGTTCTGTGAAATCATCTCACAGAATTACAGCTTTCCCCTCAAGAAGCCTTTCGCTAAGACAGTTCTTGTGGAATTGGCAAAGTGATATTTGGAAACCCATAGAGGGCCATGTTGAAAAAGGAAATATCCTCAGATGAAATCTGGAAAGAAGCTTTCTGAGAAACTGCTCTGTGATGTGTGACTTCCACTCACAGAGTTACATCTGTATTTCGTGGATCTCCTTGCTAGCCTTATTTCTGTGGAATCTGAGAACAGATATTTCGCATCCCTTTGAAGACTATAGGGCCAAAGGAAATATCCTCCGATAACAAAGAGAAAGAAGCTTTCTGAGAAACTTCTTTGTGTTCTGTGAAATCATCTCACAGAGTTTCAGCTTTCCCCTCAAGAAGCCTTTCGCTAAGATAGTTCTTGTGGAATTGGCAAAGGGATATTTGGAAGCCCAAAGAGGCCTACGGTGAAAAAGGAAATATCCTCAGATGAAATCTGGAAAGAAGCTTTCTGAGAAACTGCTTAGTGTTCTGTTAATTCATCTCACAGAGTTACATCTGTATTTCGTGGATCTCTTTGCTAGCCTTATTTCTGTGGAATTTGAGAACAGATATTTCGGATCCTTTTGAAGACTATAGGGCCAAAGGAAATATCCTCCGATAACAAGGAGAAAGAAGCTATCTGAGAAACTTCTTTGTGTTCTGTGAAATCATCTCACAGAGTTACAGCTTTCCCCTCAGAAGCCTTTCGCTAAGACAGTTCTTGTGGAATTGGCAAAGGGATATTTGGAAGCCCATAGAGGGCTATGGTGAAAAAGGAAATATCCTCAGATGAAATCTGGAAAGAAGCTTTCTGAGAAAGTGCTTAGTGTTCTGTTAATTCATCTCACAGAGTTACATCTGTATTTCGTGGTTCTCTTTGCTAGCCTTATTTCTGTGGAATCTGAGAACAGATATTTCGGATCCCTTTGAAGACTATAGGACCAAAGGAAATATCCTCCGGTAACAAAGAGAAAGAAGCTTTCCGAGAAACTTCCTCGTGTTCTGTGAAATCATCTCACAGAGTTACAGCTTTCCCCTCAGGAAGCCTTTTGCTAAGACAGTTCTTGTGGAATTGGCAAAGTGATATCTGGAAGCCCTTAGAGGGCTATGGTGAAAAAGGAAATATCCTAAGATGAAATCTGGAAAGAAGCTTTCTGAGAAACTGCTCTGGGATGTGTGACTTCCACTCACAGAGTTACATCTGTATTTCGTGGATCTCTTTGCTAGCCTTATTTCTGTGGAATCTCAGAACAGATATTTCGGATCCCTTTGAAGACTATAGGGCCAAAGGAAATATCCTCCGATAACAAAGAGAAAGAAGCTTTCTGAGAAACTTCTTTGAGTTCTGTGAAATCACCTCACAGAGTTACAGCTTTCCCCTCAAGAAGCCTTTCGCTAAGACAGTTCTTGTGGAATTGGCAAAGGGATATTTGGAAACCCATAGAGGGCTATGGTGAAAAAGGAAATATCCTCAGATGAAACCTGGAAAGAAGCTTTCTGAGAAAGTGCTTAGTGTTCTGTTAATTCATCTCACAGTGTTACATCTGTATTTCGTGGATCTCTTTGCTAGGCTTATTTCTGTGGAATCTGAGAACAGATATTTCGGATCCCTTTCAAGATTATATGGCCAAAGGAAATATCCTCCGATAACAAAGAGAAAGAAGCTTTTTGAGAAACTTCTTTCTGTTCTGTGAAATCATCTCACAGAATTACAGCTTTCCCCTCAAGAAGCCTTTCGCTAAGACAGTTCTTGTGGAATTGGCAAAGTGATATTTGGAAGCCCATAGAGGGCTATGGTGAAAAAGGAAATATCCTCAGATGAAAATTGGAAAGAAGATTTCTGAGAAACTGCTCTTTGATGTGTGACTTCCACTCACAGAGTTACATCTGTATTTCGTGGATCTCTTTGCTAGCCATATTTCTGTGGAATCTGAGAACAGATATTTCGGATCCCTTTGAAGACTATAGGGCCAAAGGAAATATCCTCCGATAACAAAGAGAAAGAAGCTTTCTGAGAAACTTCTTTGTGTTCTGTGAAATCATCTCACAGAGATACAGCTTTCCCCACCAGAAGCCTTTCGCTAAGACAGTTCTTATGGAATTGGCAAAGGGATATTTGGAAGCCCATAGAGGGCTATGGTGAAATAGGAAATATCCTAAGATGAAATCTGGAAAGAAGCTTTCTGAGAAACTGCTCTGTGATGTGTGACTTCCACTCACAGAGTTACATCTGTATTTCGTGGATCTCTTTGCTAGCCTTATTTCTGTGGAATCTCAGAACAGATATTTCGGATCCCTTTTAAGACTATAGGGCCAAAGGAAATATCCTCCGATAACAAAGAGAAAGAAGCTTTCTGAGAAACTTCTTTGAGTTCTGTGAAATCATCTCACAGAGTTACAGCTTTCCCCTCAAGAAGCCTTTCGCTAAGACAGTTCCTGTGGAATTGGCAAAGGGATATTTGCAAACCCATAGAGGGCTATGGTGAAAAAGGAAATATCCTCAGATGTAATCTGGAAAGAAGCTTTCTGAGAAAGTGCTTAGTGTTCTGTTAATTCATCTCACAGAGTTACATCTGTATTTCGTGGATCTCTTTGCTAGCCTTATTTCTGTGGAATCTGAGAACAGATATTTCGGATCCCTTTCAAGATTATATGGCCAAAGGAAATATCCTCCGATAACAAAGAGAAAGAAGCTTTCTGAGAAACTTCTTTCTGTTCTGTGAAATCATCTCACAGAATTACAGCTTTCCCCTCAAGAAGCCTTTCGCTAAGACAGTTCTTGTGGAATTGGCAAAGTGATATTTGGAAGCCCATAGAGGGCCATGTTGAAAAAGGAAATATCCTCAGATGAAATCTGGAAAGAAGCTTTCTGAGAAACTGCTCTGTGATGTGTGACTTCCACTCACAGAGTTACATCTGTATTTCGTGGATCTCCTTGCTAGCCTTATTTCTGTGGAATCTGAGAACAGATATTTCGCATCCCTTTGAAGACTATAGGGCCAAAGGAAATATCCTCCGATAACAAAGAGAAAGAAGCTTTCTGAGAAACTTCTTTGTGTTCTGTGAAATCATCTCACAGAGTTTCAGCTTTCCCCTCAAGAAGCCTTTCGCTAAGATAGTTCTTGTGGAATTGGCAAAGGGATATTTGGAAGCCCAAAGAGGCCTACGGTGAAAAAGGAAATATCCTCAGATGAAATCTGGAAAGAAGCTTTCTGAGAAACTGCTTAGTGTTCTGTTAATTCATCTCACAGAGTTACATCTGTATTTCGTGGATCTCTTTGCTAGCCTTATTTCTGTGGAATTTGAGAACAGATATTTCGGATCCTTTTGAAGACTATAGGGCCAAAGGAAATATCCTCCGATAACAAGGAGAAAGAAGCTATCTGAGAAACTTCTTTGTGTTCTGTGAAATCATCTCACAGAGTTACAGCTTTCCCCTCAGAAGCCTTTCGCTAAGACAGTTCTTGTGGAATTGGCAAAGGGATATTTGGAAGCCCATAGAGGGCTATGGTGAAAAAGGAAATATCCTCAGATGAAATCTGGAAAGAAGCTTTCTGAGAAAGTGCTTAGTGTTCTGTTAATTCATCTCACAGAGTTACATCTGTATTTCGTGGTTCTCTTTGCTAGCCTTATTTCTGTGGAATCTGAGAACAGATATTTCAGATCCCTTTGAAGACTATAGGACCAAAGGAAATATCCTCCGGTAACAAAGAGAAAGAAGCTTTCCGAGAAACTTCCTCGTGTTCTGTGAAATCATCTCACAGAGTTACAGCTTTCCCCTCAGGAAGCCTTTTGCTAAGACAGTTCTTGTGGAATTGGCAAAGTGATATCTGGAAGCCCTTAGAGGGCTATGGTGAAAAAGGAAATATCCTAAGATGAAATCTGGAAAGAAGCTTTCTGAGAAACTGCTCTGTGATGTGTGACTTCCACTCACAGAGTTACATCTGTATTTCGTGGATCTCCTTGCTAGCCTTATTTCTGTGGAATCTGAGAACAGATATTTCGGATCCCTTTGAAGACTATAGGGCCAAAGCAATTATCCTCTGATAACAAAGAGAAAGAAGCTTTCTGAGAAACTTCTCTGTATTCTGTGAAATTATCTCACAGAGTTACAGCTTTCCCCTCAAGAAGCCTTTCGCTAAGACAGTTCTTGTGGAATTGGCAAAGTGATATTTGGAAGCCCCTAGAGGGCTCTGGTGAAAAAGGAAATATCCTCAGATGAAATCTGGAAAGAAGCTGTCTGAGAAACTGCTCTGTGATGTGTGACTTCCACTCACAGAGTTACATCTGTATTTCGTGGATCTCTTTGCTAGCCTTATTTCTGTGGAATCTGAGAACAGATATTTCGAATCCCTTTGAAGACTATAGGGCCAAAGGAAATATCCTCCGATAACAAAGAGAAAGAAGCTTTCTGAGAAACTTCTTTGTGTTCTGTGAAATCATCTCACAGAGTTACAGCTTTCCCCTCAGAAGCCTTTCGCTAAGACAGTTCTTGTGGAATTGGCAAAGGGATATTTGGAAGCCCATAGAGGGCTATTGTGAAAAAGGAAATATCCTCAGATGAAATCTGGAAAGAAGCTTTCTGAGAAACTGCTTAGTGTTCTGTTAATTCATCTCACAGAGTTACATCTGTATTTCGTAGTTCTCTTTGCTAGCCTTATTTCTGTGGAATCTGAGAACAGATATTTCGGATCCCTTTGAAGACTATTGGACCAAAGGAAATATCCTCCGGTAACAAAGAGAAAGAAGCTTTCTGAGAAACTTCCTCGTGTTCTGTGAAATCATCTCACAGAGTTACAGCTTTCCCCTCAAGAAACCTTTCGCTAAGACAGTTCTTGTGGAATTGGCAAAGTGATATCTGGAAGCAAATAGAGGGCTATGGTGAAAAAGGAAATATCCTAAGATGAAATCTGGAAAGAAGCTTTCTGAGAAACTGCTCTGGGATGTGTGACTTCCACTCACAGAGTTACATCTGTATTTCGTGGATCTCTTTGCTAGCCTTATTTCTGTGGAATCTCAGAACAGATATTTCGGATCCCTTTGAAGACTATAGGGCCAAAGGAAATATCCTCCGATAACAAAGAGAAAGAAGCTTTCTGAGAAACTTCTTTGAGTTCTGTGAAATCACCTCACAGAGTTACAGCTTTCCCCTCAAGAAGCCTTTCGCTAAGACAGTTCTTGTGGAATTGGCAAAGGGATATTTGGAAACCCATAGAGGGCTATGGTGAAAAAGGAAATATCCTCAGATGAAACCTGGAAAGAAGCTTTCTGAGAAAGTGCTTAGTGTTCTGTTAATTCATCTCACAGAGTTACATCTGTATTTCGTGGATCTCTTTGCTAGGCTTATTTCTGTGGAATCTGAGAACAGATATTTCGGATCCCTTTCAAGATTATATGGCCAAAGGAAATATCCTCCGATAACAAAGAGAAAGAAGCTTTTTGAGAAACTTCTTTCTGTTCTGTGAAATCATCTCACAGAATTACAGCTTTCCCCTCAAGAAGCCTTTCGCTAAGACAGTTCTTGTGGAATTGGCAAAGTGATATTTGGAAGCCCATAGAGGGCTATGGTGAAAAAGGAAATATCCTCAGATGAAAATTGGAAAGAAGCTTTCTGAGAAACTGCTCTTTGATGTGTGACTTCCACTCACAGAGTTGCATCTGTATTTCGTGGATCTCTTTGCTAGCCATATTTCTGTGGAATCTGAGAACAGATATTTCGGATCCCTTTGAAGACTATAGGGCCAAAGGAAATATCCTCCGATAACAAAGAGAAAGAAGCTTTCTGAGAAACTTCTTTGTGTTCTGTGAAATCATCTCACAGAGATACAGCTTTCCCCACCAGAAGCCTTTCGCTAAGACAGTTCTTATGGAATTGGCAAAGGGATATTTGGAAGCCCATAGAGGGCTATGGTGAAATAGGAAATATCCTAAGATGAAATCTGGAAAGAAGCTTTCTGAGAAACTGCTCTGTGATGTGTGACTTCCACTCACAGAGTTACACCTGTATTTCGTGGATCTCCTTGCTAGCCTTATTTCTGTGGAATCTGAGAACAGATATTTCGGATCCCTTTGAAGACTATAGGGCCAAAGGAAATATCCTCCGATAACAAAGAGAAAGAAGCTTTCTGAGAAACTTCTTTGTGTTCTGTGAAATCATCTCACAGAGTTACAGCTTTCCCCTCAAGAAGCCTTTCGCTAAGACAGTTCTTGTGGAATTGGCAAAGGGATATTTGGAAGCCCATAGAGGCCTATGTTGAAAAAGGAAATACCCTCAGATGAAATCTGGAAAGAAGCTTTCTGAGAAACTACTTAGTGTTCTGTTAATTCATCTCACAGAGTTACATCTGTATTTCGTGGATCTCTTTGCTAGCCTTATTTCTGTGGAATCTGAGAACAGATATTTCGGATCCCTTTGAAGACTATAGGGCAAAAGGAATTATCCTCTGATAACAAAGAGAAAGAAGCTTTCTGAGAAACTTCTTTGTATTCTGTGAAATCATCTCACAGAGTTACAGCTTTCCCCTCAAGAAGCCTTTCGCTAAGACAGTTCTTGTGGAATTGGCAAAGTCATATTTGGAAGCCCTTAGAGGGCTATGGTGAAAAAGGAAATATCCTCAGATGAAATCTGGAAAGAAGCTTTCTGAGAAACTGCTTTGTGATGTGTGACTTCCACTCACAGAGTTACATCTGTATTTCGTGGATCTCTTTGCTAGCCTTATTTCTGTGGAATCTGAGAACAGATATTTCGGATCCCTTTGAAGACTATAGGGCCAAAGGAAATATCCTCCGATAACAAAGAGAAAGAAGCTTTCTGAGAAACTTCTTTGAGTTCTGTGAAATCATCTCACAGAGTTACAACTTTCCCCTCAAGAAGCCTTTCGCTAAGACAGTTCTTGTGGAATTGGCAAAGTGATATTTGGAAACCCATAGAGGCCTATGGTGAAAAAGGAAATATCCTCAGATGAAATCTGGAAAGAAGCTTTCTGAGAAACTGCTTAGTGTTCTGTTAATTCATCTCACAGAGTTGCATCTGTATTTCGTGGATCTCTTTGCTAGCCTTATTTCTGTGGAATCTGAGAACAGATATTTCGGATCCCTTTGAAGATTATAGGGCCAAAGGAAATATCCTCCGATAACAAAGAGAAAGAAGCTTTCTGAGAAACTTCTTTCTGTTCTGTGAAATCATCTCACAGAGTTACAGCTTTCCCCTCAAGAAGCCTTTCGCTAAGACAGTTCTTGTGAAATTGGCAAAGTGATATTTGGAAGCCCATAGTGGGCTATGGTGAGAAAGGAAATATCCTCAGATGAAATCTGGAAAGAAGCTTTCTGAGAAACTCCTCTGTGATGTGTGACTTCCACTCACAGAGTTACATCTGTATTTCGTGGATCTCTTTGCTAGCCTTATTTCTGTGGAATCTGAGAACAGATATTTCGGATCCCTTTGAAGACTATAGGGCCAAAGGAAATATCCTCCGATAACAAAGAGAAAGAAGCTTTCTGAGAAACTTCTTTGTGTTCTGTGAAATCATCTCACAGAGTTTCAGCTTTCCCCTCAAGAAGCCTTTCGCTAAGATAGTTCTTGTGGAATTGGCAAAGGGATATTTGGAAGCCCATAGAGGCCTACGGTGAAAAAGGAAATATCCTCAGATGAAATCTGGAAAGAAGCTTTCTGAGAAACTGCTTAGTGTTCTGTTAATTCATCTCACAGAGTTACATCTGTATTTCGTGGATCTCTTTGCTAGCCTTATTTCTGTGGAATTTGAGAACAGATATTTCGGATCCGTTTGAAGACTATAGGGCCAAAGGCAATATCCTCCGATAACAAGGAGAAAGAAGCTTTCTGAGAAACTTCTTTGTGTTCTGTGAAATCATCTCACAGAGTTACAGCTTTCCCCTCAGAAGCCTTTCGCTAAGACAGTTCTTGTGGAATTGGCAAAGGGATATTTGGAAGCCCATAGAGGGCTATGGTGAAAAAGGAAATATCCTCAGATGAAATCTGGAAAGAAGCTTTCTGAGAAACTGCTTAGTGTTCTGTTAATTCATCTCACAGAGTTACATCTGTATTTCGTAGTTCTCTTTGCTAGCCTTATTTCTGTGGAATCTGAGAACAGATATTTCGGATCCCTTTGAAGACTATAGGACCAAAGGAAATATCCTCCGGTAACAAAGAGAAGGAAGCTTTCTGAGAAACTTCCTCGTGTTCTGTGAAATCATCTCACAGAGTTACAGCTTTTCCCTCAAGAAGCCTTTCGCTAAGACAGTTCTTGTGGAATTGGCAAAGTGATATCTGGAAGCAAATAGAGGGCTATGGTGAAAAAGGAAATATCCTAAGATGAAATCTGGAAAGAAGCTTTCTGAGAAACTGCTCTGGGATGTGTGCCTTCCACTCACAGAGTTACATCTGTATTTCGTGGATCTCTTTGCTAGCCTTATTTCTGTGGAATCTCAGAACAGATATTTCGGATCCCTTTGAAGACTATAGGGCCAAAGGAAATATCCTCCGATAACAAAGAGAAAGAAGCTTTCTGAGAAACTTCTTTGAGTTCTGTGAAATCATCTCACAGAGTTACAGCTTTCCCCTCAAGAAGCCTTTCGCTAAGACAGTTCTTGTGGAATTGGCAAAGGGATATTTGGAAACCCATAGAGGGCTATGGTGAAAAAGGAAATATCCTCAGATGAAATCTGGAAAGAAGCTTTCTGAGAAAGTGCTTAGTGTTCTGTTAATTCATCTCACAGAGTTACATCTGTATTTCGTGGATCTCTTTGCTAGCCTTATTTCTGTGGAATCTGAGAACAGATATTTCGGATCCCTTTCAAGATTATATGGCCAAAGGAAATATCCTCCGATAACAAAGAGAAAGAAGCTTTTTGAGAAACTTCTTTCTGTTCTGTGAAATCATCTCACAGAATTACAGCTTTCCCCTCAAGAAGCCTTTCACTAAGACAGTTCTTGTGGAATTGGCAAAGTGATATTTGGAAGCCCATAGAGGGCTATGGTGAAAAAGGAAATATCCTCAGATGAAATCTGGAAAGAAGCTTTCTGAGAAACTGCTCTGTGATGTGTGACTTCCACTCACAGAGTTACATCTGTATTTCCTGGATCTCTTTGCTAGCCTTATTTCTGTGGAATCTGAGAACTGATATTTCGGATCCCTTTGAAGACTATAGGGCCAAAGGAAATATCCTCCGATAACAAAGAGAAAGAAGCTTTTTGAGAAACTTCTTTGTGTTCTGTGAAATCATCTCACAGAGTTACAGCTTTCCCCACCAGAAGCCTTTCGCTAAGACAGTTCTTATGGAATTGGCAAAGGGATATTTGGAAGCCCATAGAGGGCTATGGTGAAAAAGGAAATATCCTCAGATGAAATCTGGAAAGAAGCTTTCTGAGAAACTGCTCTGTGATGTGTGACTTCCACTCACAGAGTTACACCTGTATTTCGTGGATCTCCTTGCTAGCCTTATTTCTGTGGAATCTGAGAACAGATATTTCGGATCCCTTTGAAGACTATAGGGCCAAAGGAAATATCCTCCGATAACAAAGAGAAAGAAGCTTTCTGAGAAACTTCTTTGTGTTCTGTGAAATCATCTCACAGAGTTACAGCTTTCCCCTCCAGAAGCCTTTCGCTAACACAGTTCTTGTGGAATTGGCAAAGGGATATTTGGAAGCCCATAGAGGCCTATGTTGAAAAAGGAAATACCCTCAGATGAAATCTGGAAAGAAGCTTTCTGAGAAACTACTTAGTGTTCTGTTAATTCATCTCACAGAGTTACATCTGTATTTCGTGGATCTCTTTGCTAGCCTTATTTCTGTGGAATCTGAGAACAGATATTTCGGATCCCTTTGAAGACTATAGGGCAAAAGGAATTATCCTCTGATAACAAAGAGAAAGAAGCTTTATGAGAAACTTCTTTGTATTCTGTGAAATCATCTCACAGAGTTACAGCTTTCCCCTCAAGAAGCCTTTCGCTAAGACAGTTCTTGTGGAATTGGCAAAGTCATATTTGGAAGCCCATAGAGGGCTATGGTGAAAAAGGAAATATCCTCAGATGAAATCTGGAAAAAAGCTTTCTGAGAAACTGCTCTGTGATGTGTGACTTCCACTCACAGAGTTACATCTGTATTTCGTGGATCTCTTTGCTAGCCTTATTTCTGTGGAATCTGAGAACAGATATTTCGGATCCCTTTGAAGACTATAGGGCCAAAGGAAATATCCTCCGATAACAAAGAGAAAGAAGCTTTCTGAGAAACTTCTTTGAGTTCTGTGAAATCATCTCACAGAGTTACAGCTTTCCCCTCAAGAAGCCTTTCGCTAAGACAGTTCTTGTGGAATTGGCAAAGGGATATTTGGAAACCCATAGAGGCCTATGGTGAAAAAGGAAATATCCTCAGATGAAATCTGGAAAGAAGCTTTCTGAGAAACTGCTTAGTGTTCTGTTAATTCATCTCACAGAGTTGCATCTGTATTTCGTGGATCTCTTTGCTAGCCTTATTTCTGTGGAATCTGAGAACAGATATTTCGGATCCCTTTGAAGATTATAGGGCCAAAGGAAATATCCTCCGATAACAAAGAGAAAGAAGCTTTCTGAGAAACTTCTTTCTGTTCTGTGAAATCATCTCACAGAGTTACAGCCTTCCGCTCAAGAAGCCTTTCGCTAAGACAGTTCTTGTGAAATTGGCAAAGTGATATTTGGAAGCCCTTAGAGGGCTATGGTGAGAAAGGAAATATCCTCAGATGAAATCTGGAAAGAAGCTTTCTGAGAAACTCCTCTGTGATGTGTGACTTCCACTCACAGAGTTACATCTGTATTTCGTGGATCTCTTTGCTAGCCTTATTTCTGTGGAATCTGAGAACAGATATTTCGGATCCCTTTGAAGAGTATAGGGCCAAAGGAAATATCCTCCGATAACAAAGAGAAAGAAGCTTTCTGAGAAACTTCTTTGTGTTCTGTGAAATCATCTCACAGAGTTTCAGCTTTCCCCTCAAGAAGCCTTTCGCTAAGATAGTTCTTGTGGAATTGGCAAAGGGATATTTGGAAGCCCATAGAGGCCTACGGTGAAAAAGGAAATATCCTCAGATGAAATCTGGAAAGAAGCTTTCTGAGAAACTGCTCTGTGATGTGTGACTTCCACTCACAGAGTTACACCTGTATTTCGTGGATCTCCTTGCTAGCCTTATTTCTGTGGAATCTGAGAACAGATATTTCGGATCCCTTTGAAGACTATAGGGCCAAAGGAAATATCCTCCGATAACAAAGAGAAAGAAGCTTTCTGAGAAACTTCTTTGTGTTCTGTGAAATCATCTCACAGAGTTACAGCTTTCCCCTCAAGAAGCCTTTCGCTAAGACAGTTCTTGTGGAATTGGCAAAGGGATATTTGGAAGCCCATAGAGGCCTATGTTGAAAAAGGAAATACCCTCAGATGAAATCTGGAAAGAAGCTTTCTGAGAAACTACTTAGTGTTCTGTTAATTCATCTCACAGAGTTACATCTGTATTTCGTGGATCTCTTTGCTAGCCTTATTTCTGTGGAATCTGAGAACAGATATTTCGGATCCCTTTGAAGACTATAGGGCAAAAGGAATTATCCTCTGATAACAAAGAGAAAGAAGCTTTCTGAGAAACTTCTTTGTATTCTGTGAAATCATCTCACAGAGTTACAGCTTTCCCCTCAAGAAGCCTTTCGCTAAGACAGTTCTTGTGGAATTGGCAAAGTCATATTTGGAAGCCCATAGAGGGCTATGGTGAAAAAGGAAATATCCTCAGATGAAATCTGGAAAGAAGCTTTCTGAGAAACTGCTTTGTGATGTGTGACTTCCACTCACAGAGTTACATCTGTATTTCGTGGATCTCTTTGCTAGCCTTATTTCTGTGGAATCTGAGAACAGATATTTCGGATCCCTTTGAAGACTATAGGGCCAAAGGAAATATCCTCCGATAACAAAGAGAAAGAAGCTTTCTGAGAAACTTCTTTGAGTTCTGTGAAATCATCTCACAGAGTTACAGCTTTCCCCTCAAGAAGCCTTTCGCTAAGACAGTTCTTGTGGAATTGGCAAAGGGATATTTGGAAACCCATAGAGGCCTATGGTGAAAAAGGAAATATCCTCAGATGAAATCTGGAAAGAAGCTTTCTGAGAAACTGCTTAGTGTTCTGTTAATTCAGCTCACAGAGTTGCATCTGTATTTCGTGGATCTCTTTGCTAGCCTTATTTCTGTGGAATCTGAGAACAGATATTTCAGATCCCTTTGAAGATTATAGGGCCAAAGGAAATATCCTCCGATAACAAAGAGAAAGAAGCTTTCTGAGAAACTTCTTTCTGTTCTGTGAAATCATCTCACAGAGTTACAGCTTTCCCCTAAAGAAGCCTTTCGCTAAGACAGTTCTTGTGAAATTGGCAAAGTGATATTTGGAAGCCCATAGAGGGCTATGGTGAGAAAGGAAATATCCTCAGATGAAATCTGGAAAGAAGCTTTCTGAGAAACTCCTCTGTGATGTGTGACTTCCACTCACAGAGTTACATCTGTATTTCGTGGATCTCTTTGCTAGCCTTATTTCTGTGGAATGTGAGAACAGATATTTCGGATCCCTTTGAAGACTATAGGGCCAAAGGAAATATCCTCCGATAACAAAGAGAAAGAAGCTTTCTGAGAAACTTCTTTGTGTTCTGTGAAATCATCTCACAGAGTTTCAGCTTTCCCCTCAAGAAGCCTTTCGCTAAGATAGTTCTTGTGGAATTGGCAAAGGGATATTTGGAAGCCCATAGATTCCTACGGTGAAAAAGGAAATATCCTCAGATGAAATCTGGAAAGAAGCTTTCTGAGAAACTGCTTAGTGTTCTGTTAATTCATCTCACAGAGTTACATCTGTATTTCGTGGATCTCTTTGCTAGCCTTATGTCTGTGAAATTTGAGAACAGATATTTCGGATCCGTTTGAAGACTATAGGGCCAAAGGAAATATCCTATGATAACAAGGAGAAAGAAGCTTTCTGAGAAACTTCTTTGTGTTCTGTGAAATCATCTCACAGAGTTACAGCTTTCCCCTCAGAAGCCTTTCGCTAAGACAGTTCTTGTGGAATTGGCAAAGGGATATTTGGAAGCCCATAGAGGGCTATGGTGAAAAAGGAAATATCCTCAGATGAAATCTGGAAAGAAGCTTTCTGAGAAACTGCTTAGTGTTCTGTTAATTCATCTCACAGAGTTACATCTGTATTTCGTGGTTCTCTTTGCTAGCCTTATTTCTGTGGAATCTGAGAACAGATATTTCGGATCCCTTTGAAGACTATAGGACCAAAGGAAATATCCTCCGGTAACAAAGAGAAAGAAGCTTTCTGAGAAACTTCCTCGTGTTCTGTGAAATCATCTCACAGAGTTACAGCTTTCCCCTCAGGAAGCCTTTCGCTAAGACAGTTCTTGTGGAATTGGCAAAGTGATATCTGGAAGCCCTTAGAGGGCTATGGTGAAAAAGGAAATATCCTAAGATGAAATCTGGAAAGAAGCTTTCTGAGAAACTGCTCTGTGATGTGTGACTTCCACTCACAGAGTTACATCTGTATTTCGTGGATCTCCTTGCTAGCCTTATTTCTGTGGAATCTCAGAACAGATATTTCGGATCCCTTTGAAGACTATAGGGCCAAAGCAATTATCCTCTGATAACAAAGAGAAAGAAGCTTTCTGAGAAACTTCTCTGTATTCTGTGAAATCATCTCACAGAGTTACAGCTTTCCCCTCAAGAAGCCTTTCGCTAAGACAGTTCTTGTGGAATTGGCAAAGTGATATTTGGAAGCCCATAGAAGGCTCTGTTGAAAAAGGAAATATCCTCAGATGAAATCTGGAAAGTAGCTTTCTGAGAAACTTCTCTGTGATGTGTGACTTCCACTCACAGAGTTACATCTGTATTTCGTGGATCTCTTTGCTAGCCTTATTTCTGTGGAATCTGAGAACAGATATTTCGAATCCCTTTGAAGACTATAGGGCCAAAGGAAATATCCTCCGATAACAAGGAGAAAGAAGCTTTCTGAGAAACTTCTTTGTGTTCTGTGAAATCATCTCACAGAGTTACAGCTTTCCCCTCAGAAGCCTTTCGCTAAGACAGTTCTTGTGGAATTGGCAAAGGGATATTTGGAAGCCCATAGAGGGCTATTGTGAAAAAGGAAATATCCTCAGATGAAATCTGGAAAGAAGCTTTCTGAGAAACTGCTTAGTGTTCTGTTAATTCATCTCACAGAGTTACATCTGTATTTCGTAGTTCTCTTTGCTAGCCTTATTTCTGTGGAATCTGAGAACAGATATTTCGGATCCCTTTGAAGACTATAGGACCTAAGGAAATATCCTCCGGTAACAAAGAGAAAGAAGCTTTCTGAGAAACTTCCTCGTGTTCTGTGAAATCATCTCACAGAGTTACAGCTTTCCCCTCAAGAAGCCTTTCGCTAAGACAGTTCTTGTGGAATTGGCAAAGTGATATCTGGAAGCAAATAGAGGGCTATGGTGAAAAAGGAAATATCCTAAGATGAAATCTGGAAAGAAGCTTTCTGAGAAACTGCTCTGGGATGTGTGACTTCCACTCACAGAGTTACATCTGTATTTCGTGGATCTCTTTGCTAGCCTTATTTCTGTGGAATCTCAGAACAGATATTTCGGATCCCTTTGAAGACTATAGGGCCAAAGGAAATATCCTCCGATAACAAAGAGAAAGAAGCTTTCTGAGAAACTTCTTTGAGTTCTGTGAAATCATCTCACAGAGTTACAGCTTTCCCCTCAAGAAGCCTTTCGCTAAGACAGTTCTTGTGGAATTGGCAAAGGGATATTTGGAAACCCATAGAGGGCTATGGTGAAAAAGGAAATATCCTCAGATGAAATCTGGAAAGAAGCTTTCTGAGAAAGTGCTTAGTGTTCTGTTAATTCATCTCACAGAGTTACATCTGTATTTCGTGGATCTCTTTGCTAGCCTTATTTCTGTGGAATCTGAGAACAGATATTTCGGATCCCTTTCAAGATTATATGGACAAAGGAAATATCCTCCGATAACGAAGAGAAAGAAGCTTTTTGAGAAACTTCTTTCTGTTCTGTGAAATCATCTCACAGAATTACAGCTTTCCCCTCAAGAAGCCTTTCGCTAAGACAGTTCTTGTGGAATTGGCAAAGTGATATTTGGAAGCCCATAGAGGGCTATGGTGAAAAAGGAAATATCCTCAGATGAAATCTGGAAAGAAGCTTTCTGAGAAACTGCTCTGTGATGTGTGACTTCCACTCACAGAGTTACATCTGTATTTCGTGGATCTCTTTGCTAGCCTTATTTCTGTGGAATCTGAGAACTGATATTTCGGATCCCTTTGAAGACTATAGGGCCAAAGGAAATATCCTCCGATAACAAAGAGAAAGAAGCTTTCTGAGAAACTTCTTTGTGTTCTGTGAAATCATCTCACAGAGTAACAGCTTTCCCCACCAGAAGCCTTTCGCTAAGACAGTTCTTATGGAATTGGCAAAGGGATATTTGGAAGCCCATGGAGGGCTATGGTGAAAAAGGAAATATCCTAAGATGAAATCTGGAAAGAAGCTTTCTGAGAAACTGCTCTGTGATGTGTGACTTCCACTCACAGAGTTACACCTGTATTTCGTGGATCTCCTTGCTAGCCTTATTTCTGTGGAATCTGAGAACAGATATTTCGGATCCCTTTGAAGACTATAGGGCCAAAGGAAATATCCTCCGATAACAAAGAGAAAGAAGCTTTCTGAGAAACTTCTTTGTGTTCTGTGAAATCATCTCACAGAGTTACAGCTTTCCCCTCAAGAAGCCTTTCGCTAAGACAGTTCTTGTGGAATTGGCAAAGGGATATTTGGAAGCCCATAGAGGCCTATGTTGAAAAAGGAAATACCCTCAGATGAAATCTGGAAAGAAGCTTTCTGAGAAACTACTTAGTGTTCTGTTAATTCATCTCACAGAGTTACATCTGTATTTCGTGGATCTCTTTGCTAGCCTTATTTCTGTGGAATCTGAGAACAGATATTTCGGATCCCTTTGAAGACTATAGGGCAAAAGGAATTATCCTCTGATAACAAAGAGAAAGAAGCTTTCTGAGAAACTTCTTTGTATTCTGTGAAATCATCTCACAGAGTTACAGCTTTCCCCTCAAGAAGCCTTTCGCTAAGACAGTTCTTGTGGCATTGGCAAAGTCATATTTGGAAGCCCATAGAGGGCTATGGTGAAAAAGGAAATATCCTCAGATGAAATCTGGAAAGAAGCTTTCTGAGAAACTGCTTTGTGATGTGTGACTTCCACTCGCAGAGTTACATCTGTATTTCGTGGATCTCTTTGCTAGCCTTATTTCTGTGGAATCTGAGAACAGATATTTCGGATCCCTTTGAAGACTATAGGGCCAAAGGAAATATCCTCCGATAACAAAGAGAAAGAAGCTTTCTGAGAAACTTCTTTGAGTTCTGTGAAATCATCTCACAGAGTTACAGCTTTCCCCTCAAGAAGCCTTTCGCTAAGACAGTTCCTGTGGAATTGGCAAAGGGATATTTGGAAACCCATAGAGGGCTATGGTGAAAAAGGAAATATCCTCAGATGAAATCTGGAAAGAAGCTTTCTGAGAAAGTGCTTAGTGTTCTGTTAATTCATCTCACAGAGTTACATCTGTATTTCGTGGATCTCTTTGCTAGCCTTATTTCTGTGGAATCTGAGAACAGATATTTCGGATCCCTTTCAAGATTATATGGCCAAAGGAAATATCCTCCGATAACAAAGAGAAAGAAGCTTTCTGAGAAACTTCTTTCTGTTCTGTGAAATCATCTCACAGAATTACAGCTTTCCCCTCAAGAAGCCTTTCGCTAAGACAGTTCTTGTGGAATTGGCAAAGTGATATTTGGAAGCCCATAGAGGGCCATGTTGAAAAAGGAAATATCCTCAGATGAAATCTGGAAAGAAGATTTCTGAGAAACTGCTCTGTGATGTGTGACTTCCACTCACAGAGTTACATCTGTATTTCGTGGATCTCTTTGCTAGCCTTATTTCTGTGGAATCTCAGAACAGATATTTCGGATCCCTTTGAAGACTATAGGGCCAAAGGAAATATCCTCCGATAACAAAGAGAAAGAAGCTTTCTGAGAAACTTCTTTGTGTTCTGTGAAATCATCTCACGGAGTTACAGCTTTCCCCACCAGAAGCCTTTCGCTAAGACAGTTCTTATGGAATTGGCAAAGGGATATTTGGAAGCCCATAGAGGGCTAGGGTGAAAAAGGAAATATCCTAAGATGAAATCTGGAAAGAAGCTTTCTGAGAAACTGCTCTGTGATGTGTGACTTCCACTCACAGAGTTACATCTGTATTTCGTGGATCTCCTTGCTAGCCTTATTTCTGTGGAATCTGAGAACAGATATTTCGCATCCCTTTGAAGACTATAGGGCCAAAGGAAATATCCTCCGATAACAAAGAGAAAGAAGCTTTCTGAGAAACTTCTTTGTGTTCTGTGAAATCATCTCACAGAGTTTCAGCTTTCCCCTCAAGAAGCCTTTCGCTAAGATAGTTCTTGTGGAATTGGCAAAGGGATATTTGGAAGCCCATAGAGGCCTACGGTGAAAAAGGAAATATCCTCAGATGAAATCTGGAAAGAAGCTTTCTGAGAAACTGCTTAGTGTTCTGTTAATTCATCTCACAGAGTTACATCTGTATTTCGTGGATCTCTTTGCTAGCCTTATTTCTGTGGAATTTGAGAACAGATATTTCGGATCCTTTTGAAGACTATAGGGCCAAAGGAAATATCCTCCGATAACAAGGAGAAAGAAGCTTTCTGAGAAACTTCTTTGTGTTCTGTGAAATCATCTCACAGAGTTACAGCTTTCCCGTCAGAAGCCTTTCGCTAAGACAGTTCTTGTGGAATTGGCAAAGGGATATTTGGAAGCCCATAGAGGGCTATGGTGAAAAAGGAATTATCCTCAGATGAAATCTGGAAAGAAGCTTTCTGAGAAAGTGCTTAGTGTTCTGTTAATTCATCTCACAGAGTTACATCTGTATTTCGTGGTTCTCTTTGCTAGCCTTATTTCTGTGGAATCTGAGAACAGATATTTCGGATCCCTTTGAAGACTATAGGACCAAAGGAAATATCCTCCGGTAACAAACAGAAAGAAGCTTTCTGAGAAACTTCCTCGTGTTCTGTGAAATCATCTCACAGAGTTACAGCTTTCCCCTCAGGAAGCCTTTCGCTAAGACAGTTCTTGTGGAATTGGCAAAGTGATATCTGGAAGCCCTTAGAGGGCTATGGTGAAAAAGGAAATATCCTAAGATGAAATCTGGAAAGAAGCTTTCTGAGAAACTGCTCTGTGATGTGTGACTTCCACTCACAGAGTTACATCTGTATTTCGTGGATCTCCTTGCTAGCCTTATTTCTGTGGAATCTGAGAACAGATATTTCGGATCCCTTTGAAGACTATAGGGCCAAAGCAATTATCCTTTGATAACAAAGAGAAAGAAGCTTTCTGAGAAACTTCTCTGTATTCTGTGAAATCATCTCACAGAGTTACAGCTTTCCCCTCAAGAAGCCTTTCGCTAAGACAGTTCTTGTGGAATTGGCAAAGTGATATTTGGAAGCCCATAGAGGGCTCTGGTGAAAAAGGAAATATCCTCTGATGAAATCTGGAAAGAAGCTTTCTGAGAAACTTCTCTGTGATGTGTGACTTCCACTCACAGAGTTACATCTGTATTTCGTGGATCTCTTTGCTAGACTTATTTCTGTGGAATCTGAGAACAGATATTTCGAATCCCTTTGAAGACTATAGGGCCAAGGAAATATCCTCCGATAACAAGGAGAAAGAAGCTTTCTGAGAAACTTCTTTGTGTTCTGTGAAATCATCTCACAGAGTTACAGCTTTCCCCTCAGAAGCCTTTCGCTAAGACAGTTCTTGTGGAATTGGCAAAGGGATATTTGGAAGCCCATAGAGGGCTATGGTGAAAAAGGAAATATCCTCAGATGAAATCTGGAAAGAAGCTTTCTGAGAAACTGCTTAGTGTTCTGTTAATTCATCTCACAGAGTTACATCTGTATTTCGTAGTTCTCTTTGCTAGCCTTATTTCTGTGGAATCTGAGAACAGATATTTCGGATCCCTTTGAAGACTATAGGACCAAAGGAAATATCCTCCGGTAACAAAGAGAAGGAAGCTTTCTGAGAAACTTCCTCGTGTTCTGTGAAATCATCTCACAGAGTTACAGCTTTTCCCTCAAGAAGCCTTTCGCTAAGACAGTTCTTGTGGAATTGGCAAAGTGATATCTGGAAGCAAATAGAGGGCTATGGTGAAAAAGGAAATATCCTAAGATGAAATCTGGAAAGAAGCTTTCTGAGAAACTGCTCTGGGATGTGTGCCTTCCACTCACAGAGTTACATCTGTATTTCGTGGATCTCTTTGCTAGCCTTATTTCTGTGGAATCTCAGAACAGATATTTCGGATCCCTTTGAAGACTATAGGGCCAAAGGAAATATCCTCCGATAACAAAGAGAAAGAAGCTTTCTGAGAAACTTCTTTGAGTTCTGTGAAATCATCTCACAGAGTTACAGCTTTCCCCTCAAGAAGCCTTTCGCTAAGACAGTTCTTGTGGAATTGGCAAAGGGATATTTGGAAACCCATAGAGGGCTATGGTGAAAAAGGAAATATCCTCAGATGAAATCTGGAAAGAAGCTTTCTGAGAAAGTGCTTAGTGTTCTGTTAATTCATCTCACAGAGTTACATCTGTATTTCGTGGATCTCTTTGCTAGCCTTATTTCTGTGGAATCTGAGAACAGATATTTCGGATCCCTTTCAAGATTATATGGCCAAAGGAAATATCCTCCGATAACAAAGAGAAAGAAGCTTTTTGAGAAACTTCTTTCTGTTCTGTGAAATCATCTCACAGAATTACAGCTTTCCCCTCAAGAAGCCTTTCACTAAGGCAGTTCTTGTGGAATTGGCAAAGTGATATTTGGAAGCCCATAGAGGGCTATGGTGAAAAAGGAAATATCCTCAGATGAAATCTGGAAAGAAGCTTTCTGAGAAACTGCTCTGTGATGTGTGACTTCCACTCACAGAGTTACATCTGTATTTCGTGGATCTCTTTGCTAGCCTTATTTCTGTGGAATCTGAGAACTGATATTTCGGATCCCTTTGAAGACTATAGGGCCAAAGGAAATATCCTCCGATAACAAAGAGAAAGAAGCTTTCTGAGAAACTTCTTTGTGTTCTGTGAAATCATCTCACAGAGTTACAGCTTTCCCCACCAGAAGCCTTTCGCTAAGACAGTTCTTATGGAATTGGCAAAGGGATATTTGGAAGCCCATAGAGGGCTATGGTGAAAAAGGAAATATCCTCAGATGAAATCTGGAAAGAAGCTTTCTGAGAAACTGCTCTGTGATGTGTGACTTCCACTCACAGAGTTACACCTGTATTTCGTGGATCTCCTTGCTAGCCTTATTTCTGTGGAATCTGAGAACAGATATTTCGGATCCCTTTGAAGACTCTAGGGCCAAAGGAAATATCCTCCGATAACAAAGAGAAAGAAGCTTTCTGAGAAACTTCTTTGTGTTCTGTGAAATCATCTCACAGAGTTACAGCTTTCCCCTCCAGAAGCCTTTCGCTAACACAGTTCTTGTGGAATTGGCAAAGGGATATTTGGAAGCCCATAGAGGCCTATGTTGAAAAAGGAAATACCCTCAGATGAAATCTGGAAAGAAGCTTTCTGAGAAACTACTTAGTGTTCTGTTAATTCATCTCACAGAGTTACATCTGTATTTCGTGGATCTCTTTGCTAGCCTTATTTCTGTGGAATCTGAGAACAGATATTTCGGATCCCTTTGAAGACTATAGGGCAAAAGGAATTATCCTCTGATAACAAAGAGAAAGAAGCTTTATGAGAAACTTCTTTGTATTCTGTGAAATCATCTCACAGAGTTACAGCTTTCCCCTCAAGAAGCCTTTCGCTAAGACAGTTCTTGTGGAATTGGCAAAGTCATATTTGGAAGCCCATAGAGGGCTATGGTGAAAAAGGAAATATCCTCAGATGAAATCTGGAAAAAAGCTTTCTGAGAAACTGCTCTGTGATGTGTGACTTCCACTCACAGAGTTACATCTGTATTTCGTGGATCTCTTTGCTAGCCTTATTTCTGTGGAATCTGAGAACAGATATTTCGGATCCCTTTGAAGACTATAGGGCCAAAGGAAATATCCTCCGATAACAAAGAGAAAGAAGCTTTCTGAGAAACTTCTTTGAGTTCTGTGAAATCATCTCACAGAGTTACAGCTTTCCCCTCAAGAAGCCTTTCGCTAAGACAGTTCTTGTGGAATTGGCAAAGGGATATTTGGAAACCCAAAGAGGCCTATGGTGAAAAAGGAAATATCCTCAGATGAAATCTGGAAAGAAGCTTTCTGAGAAACTGCTTAGTGTTCTGTTAATTCATCTCACAGAGTTGCATCTGTATTTCGTGGATCTCTTTGCTAGCCTTATTTCTGTGGAATCTGAGAACAGATATTTCGGATCCCTTTGAAGATTATAGGGCCAAAGGAAATATCCTCCGATAACAAAGAGAAAGAAGCTTTCTGAGAAACTTCTTTCTGTTCTGTGAAATCATCTCACAGAGTTACAGCCTTCCGCTCAAGAAGCCTTTCGCTAAGACAGTTCTTGTGAAATTGGCAAAGTGATATTTGGAAGCCCTTAGAGGGCTATGGTGAGAAAGGAAATATCCTCAGATGAAATCTGGAAAGAAGCTTTCTGAGAAACTCCTCTGTGATGTGTGACTTCCACTCACAGAGTTACATCTGTATTTCGTGGATCTCTTTGCTAGCCTTATTTCTGTGGAATCTGAGAACAGATATTTCGGATCCCTTTGAAGAGTATAGGGCCAAAGGAAATATCCTCCGATAACAAAGAGAAAGAAGCTTTCTGAGAAACTTCTTTGTGTTCTGTGAAATCATCTCACAGAGTTTCAGCTTTCCCCTCAAGAAGCCTTTCGCTAAGATAGTTCTTGTGGAATTGGCAAAGGGATATTTGGAAGCCCATAGAGGCCTACGGTGAAAAAGGAAATATCCTCAGATGAAATCTGGAAAGAAGCTTTCTGAGAAACTGCTCTGTGATGTGTGACTTCCACTCACAGAGTTACACCTGTATTTCGTGGATCTCCTTGCTAGCCTTATTTCTGTGGAATCTGAGAACAGATATTTCGGATCCCTTTGAAGACTATAGGGCCAAAGGAAATATCCTCCGATAACAAAGAGAAAGAAGCTTTCTGAGAAACTTCTTTGTGTTCTGTGAAATCATCTCACAGAGTTACAGCTTTCCCCTCAAGAAGCCTTTCGCTAAGACAGTTCTTGTGGAATTGGCAAAGGGATATTTGGAAGCCCATAGAGGCCTATGTTGAAAAAGGAAATACCCTCAGATGAAATCTGGAAAGAAGCTTTCTGAGAAACTACTTAGTGCTCTGTTAATTCATCTCTCAGAGTTACATCTGTATTTCGTGGATCTCTTTGCTAGCCTTATTTCTGTGGAATCTGAGAACAGATATTTCGGATCCCTTTGAAGACTATAGGGCAAAAGGAATTATCCTCTGATAACAAAGAGAAAGAAGCTTTCTGAGAAACTTCTTTGTATTCTGTGAAATCATCTCACAGAGTTACAGCTTTCCCCTCAAGAAGCCTTTCGCTAAGACAGTTCTTGTGGAATTGGCAAAGTCATATTTGGAAGCCCATAGAGGGCTATGGTGAAAAAGGAAATATCCTCAGATGAAATCTGGAAAGAAGCTTTCTGAGAAACTGCTTTGTGATGTGTGACTTCCACTCACAGAGTTACATCTGTATTTCGTGGATCTCTTTGCTAGCCTTATTTCTGTGGAATCTGAGAACAGATATTTCGGATCCCTTTGAAGACTATAGGGCCAAAGGAAATATCCTCCGATAACAAAGAGAAAGAAGCTTTCTGAGAAACTTCTTTGAGTTCTGTGAAATCATCTCACAGAGTTACAGCTTTCCCCTCAAGAAGCCTTTCGCTAAGACAGTTCTTGTGGAATTGGCAAAGGGATATTTGGAAACCCATAGAGGCCTATGGTGAAAAAGGAAATATCCTCAGATGAAATCTGGAAAGAAGCTTTCTGAGAAACTGCTTAGTGTTCTGTTAATTCAGCTCACAGAGTTGCATCTGTATTTCGTGGATCTCTTTGCTAGCCTTATTTCTGTGGAATCTGAGAACAGATATTTCAGATCCCTTTGAAGATTATAGGGCCAAAGGAAATATCCTCCGATAACAAAGAGAAAGAAGCTTTCTGAGAAACTTCTTTCTGTTCTGTGAAATCATCTCACAGAGTTACAGCTTTCCCCTAAAGAAGCCTTTCGCTAAGACAGTTCTTGTGAAATTGGCAAAGTGATATTTGGAAGCCCATAGAGGGCTATGGTGAGAAAGGAAATATCCTCAGATGAAATCTGGAAAGAAGCTTTCTGAGAAACTTCTCTGTGATGTGTGACTTCCACTCACAGAGTTACATCTGTATTTCGTGGATCTCTTTGCTAGCCTTATTTCTGTGGAATGTGAGAACAGATATTTCGGATCCCTTTGAAGACTATAGGGCCAAAGGAAATATCCTCCGATAACAAAGAGAAAGAAGCTTTCTGAGAAACTTCTTTGTGTTCTGTGAAATCATCTCACAGAGTTTCAGCTTTCCCCTCAAGAAGCCTTTCGCTAAGATAGTTCTTGTGGAATTGGCAAAGGGATATTTGGAAGCCCATAGATTCCTACGGTGAAAAAGGAAATATCCTCAGATGAAATCTGGAAAGAAGCTTTCTGAGAAACTGCTTAGTGTTCTGTTAATTCATCTCACAGAGTTACATCTGTATTTCGTGGATCTCTTTGCTAGCCTTATGTCTGTGAAATTTGAGAACAGATATTTCGGATCCGTTTGAAGACTATAGGGCCAAAGGAAATATCCTATGATAACAAGGAGAAAGAAGCTTTCTGAGAAACTTCTTTGTGTTCTGTGAAATCATCTCACAGAGTTACAGCTTTCCCCTCAGAAGCCTTTCGCTAAGACAGTTCTTGTGGAATTGGCAAAGGGATATTTGGAAGCCCATAGAGGGCTATGGTGAAAAAGGAAATATCCTCAGATGAAATCTGGAAAGAAGCTTTCTGAGAAACTGCTTAGTGTTCTGTTAATTCATCTCACAGAGTTACATCTGTATTTCGTGGTTCTCTTTGCTAGCCTTATTTCTGTGGAATCTGAGAACAGATATTTCGGATCCCTTTGAAGACTATAGGACCAAAGGAAATATCCTCCGGTAACAAAGAGAAAGAAGCTTTCTGAGAAACTTCCTCGTGTTCTGTGAAATCATCTCACAGAGTTACAGCTTTCCCCTCAGGAAGCCTTTCGCTAAGACAGTTCTTGTGGAATTGGCAAAGTGATATCTGGAAGCCCTTAGAGGGCTATGGTGAAAAAGGAAATATCCTAAGATGAAATCTGGAAAGAAGCTTTCTGAGAAACTGCTCTGTGATGTGTGACTTCCACTCACAGAGTTACATCTGTATTTCGTGGATCTCCTTGCTAGCCTTATTTCTGTGGAATCTCAGAACAGATATTTCGGATCCCTTTGAAGACTATAGGGCCAAAGCAATTATCCTCTGATAACAAAGAGAAAGAAGCTTTCTGAGAAACTTCTCTGTATTCTGTGAAATCATCTCACAGAGTTACAGCTTTCCCCTCAAGAAGCCTTTCGCTAAGACAGTTCTTGTGGAATTGGCAAAGTGATATTTGGAAGCCCATAGAAGGCTCTGTTGAAAAAGGAAATATCCTCAGATGAAATCTGGAAAGTAGCTTTCTGAGAAACTTCTCTGTGATGTGTGACTTCCACTCACAGAGTTACATCTGTATTTCGTGGATCTCTTTGCTAGCCTTATTTCTGTGGAATCTGAGAACAGATATTTCGAATCCCTTTGAAGACTATAGGGCCAAAGGAAATATCCTCCGATAACAAGGAGAAAGAAGCTTTCTGAGAAACTTCTTTGTGTTCTGTGAAATCATCTCACAGAGTTACAGCTTTCCCCTCAGAAGCCTTTCGCTAAGACAGTTCTTGTGGAATTGGCAAAGGGATATTTGGAAGCCCATAGAGGGCTATTGTGAAAAAGGAAATATCCTCAGATGAAATCTGGAAAGAAGCTTTCTGAGAAACTGCTTAGTGTTCTGTTAATTCATCTCACAGAGTTACATCTGTATTTCGTAGTTCTCTTTGCTAGCCTTATTTCTGTGGAATCTGAGAACAGATATTTCGGATCCCTTTGAAGACTATAGGACCTAAGGAAATATCCTCCGGTAACAAAGAGAAAGAAGCTTTCTGAGAAACTTCCTCGTGTTCTGTGAAATCATCTCACAGAGTTACAGCTTTCCCCTCAAGAAGCCTTTCGCTAAGACAGTTCTTGTGGAATTGGCAAAGTGATATCTGGAAGCAAATAGAGGGCTATGGTGAAAAAGGAAATATCCTAAGATGAAATCTGGAAAGAAGCTTTCTGAGAAACTGCTCTGGGATGTGTGACTTCCACTCACAGAGTTACATCTGTATTTCGTGGATCTCTTTGCTAGCCTTATTTCTGTGGAATCTCAGAACAGATATTTCGGATCCCTTTGAAGACTATAGGGCCAAAGGAAATATCCTCCGATAACAAAGAGAAAGAAGCTTTCTGAGAAACTTCTTTGAGTTCTGTGAAATCATCTCACAGAGTTACAGCTTTCCCCTCAAGAAGCCTTTCGCTAAGACAGTTCTTGTGGAATTGGCAAAGGGATATTTGGAAACCCATAGAGGGCTATGGTGAAAAAGGAAATATCCTCAGATGAAATCTGGAAAGAAGCTTTCTGAGAAAGTGCTTAGTGTTCTGTTAATTCATCTCACAGAGTTACATCTGTATTTCGTGGTTCTCTTTGCTAGCCTTATTTCTGTGGAATCTGAGAACAGATATTTCGGATCCCTTTGAAGACTATAGGACCAAAGGAAATATCCTCCGGTAACAAAGAGAAAGAAGCTTTCTGAGAAACTTCCTCGTGTTCTGTGAAATCATCTCACAGAGTTACAGCTTTCCCCTCAGGAAGCCTTTTGCTAAGACAGTTCTTGTGGAATTGGCAAAGTGATATCTGGAAGCCCTTAGAGGGCTATGGTGAAAAAGGAAATATCCTAAGATGAAATCTGGAAAGAAGCTTTCTGAGAAACTGCTCTGTGATGTGTGACTTCCACTCACAGAGTTACATCTGTATTTCGTGGATCTCCTTGCTAGCCTTATTTCTGTGGAATCTGAGAACAGATATTTCGGATCCCTTTGAAGACTATAGGGCCAAAGCAATTATCCTCTGATAACAAAGAGAAAGAAGCTTTCTGAGAAACTTCTCTGTATTCTGTGAAATTATCTCACAGAGTTACAGCTTTCCCCTCAAGAAGCCTTTCGCTAAGACAGTTCTTGTGGAATTGGCAAAGTGATATTTGGAAGCCCATAGAGGGCTCTGGTGAAAAAGGAAATATCCTCAGATGAAATCTGGAAAGATTTCTGAGAAACTTCTCTGTGATGTGTGACTTCCACTCACAGAGTTACATCTGTATTTCGTGGATCTCTTTGCTAGCCTTATTTCTGTGGAATCTGAGAACAGATATTTCGAATCCCTTTGAAGACTATAGTGCCAAAGGAAATATCCTCCGATAACAAGGAGAAAGAAGCTTTCTGAGAAACTTCTTTGTGTTCTGTGAAATCATCTCACAGAGTTACAGCTTTCCCCTCAGAAGCCTTTCGCTAAGACAGTTCTTGTGGAATTGGCAAAGGGATATTTGGAAGCCCATAGAGGGCTATTGTGAAAAAGGAAATATCCTCAGATGAAATCTGGAAAGAAGCTTTCTTAGAAACTGCTTAGTGTTCTGTTAATTCATCTCACAGAGTTACATCTGTATTTCGTAGTTCTCTTTGCTAGCCTTATTTCTGTGGAATCTGAGAACAGATATTTCGGATACCTTTGAAGACTATAGGACCAAAGGAAATATCCTCCGGTAACAAAGAGAAAGAAGCTTTCTGAGAAACTTCCTCGTGTTCTGTGAAATCATCTCACAGAGTTACAGCTTTCCCCTCAAGAAACCTTTCGCTAAGACAGTTCTTGTGGAATTGGCAAAGTGATATCTGGAAGCAAATAGAGGGCTATGGTGAAAAAGGAAATATCCTAAGATGAAATCTTGAAAGAAGCTTTCTGAGAAACTGCTCTGGGATGTGTGACTTCCACTCACAGAGTTACATCTGTATTTCGTGGATCTCTTTGCTAGCCTTATTTCTGTGGAATCTCAGAACAGATATTTCGGATCCCTTTGAAGACTATAGGGCCAAAGGAAATATCCTCCGATAACAAAGAGAAAGAAGCTTTCTGAGAAACTTCTTTGAGTTCTGTGAAATCATCTCACAGAGTTACAGCTTTCCCCTCAAGAAGCCTTTCGCTAAGACAGTTCTTGTGGAATTGGCAAAGGGATATTTGGAAACCCATAGAGGGCTATGGTGAAAAAGGAAATATCCTCAGATGAAACCTGGAAAGAAGCTTTCTGAGAAAGTGCTTAGTGTTCTGTTAATTCATCTCACAGAGTTACATCTGTATTTCGTGGATCTCTTTGCTAGCCTTATTTCTGTGGAATCTGAGAACAGATATTTCGGATCCCTTTCAAGATTATATGGCCAAAGGAAATATCCTCCGATAACAAAGAGAAAGAAGCTTTTTGAGAAACTTCTTTCTGTTCTGTGAAATCATCTCACAGAATTACAGCTTTCCCCTCAAGAAGCCTTCCGCTAAGACAGTTCTTGTGGAATTGGCAAAGTGATATTTGGAAGCCCATAGGGGGCTATGGTGAAAAAGGAAATATCCTCAGATGAAAATTGGAAAGAAGCTTTCTGAGAAACTGCTCTTTGATGTGTGACTTCCACTCACAGAGTTACATCTTTATTTCCTGGATCTCTTTGCTAGCCATATTTCTGTGGAATCTGAGAACAGATATTTCGGATCCCTTTGAAGACTATAGGTCCAAAGGAAATATCCTCCGATAACAAAGAGAAAGAAGCTTTCTGAGAAACTTCTTTGTGTTCTGTGAAATCATCTCACAGAGATACAGCTTTCCCCACCAGAAGCCTTTCGCTAAGACAGTTCTTATGGAATTGGCAAAGGGATATTTGGAAGCCCATAGAGGGCTATGGTGAAATAGGAAATATCCTAAGATGAAATCTGGAAAGAAGCTTTCTGAGAAACTGCTCTGTGATGTGTGACTTCCACTCACAGAGTTACACCTGTATTTCGTGGATCTCCTTGCTAGCCTTATTTCTGTGGAATCTGAGAACAGATATTTCGGATCCCTTTGAAGACTATAGGGCCAAAGGAAATATCCTCCGATAACAAAGAGAAAGAAGCTTTCTGAGAAACTTCTTTGTGTTCTGTGAAATCATCTCACAGAGTTACAGCTTTCCCCTCATGAAGCCTTTCGCTAAGACAGTTCTTGTGGAATTGGCAAAGGGATATTTGAAAGCCCATAGAGGCCTATGTTGAAAAAGGAAATACCCTCAGATGAAATCTGGAAAGAAGCTTTCTGAGAAACTACTTAGTGTTCTGTTAATTCATCTCACAGAGTTACATCTGTATTTCGTGGATCTCTTTGCTAGCCTTATTTCTGTGGAATCTGAGAACAGATATTTCGGATCCCTTTGAAGACTATAGGGCCAAAGGAAATATCCTCCGATAACAAAGAGAAAGAAGCTTTCAAAGAAACTTCTTTGTGTTCTGTGACATCACCTCACAGAGTTACAGCTTTCCCCACCAGAAGCCTTTCGGTAAGACAGTTCTTCTGGAATTTGCAAAGTGATATTTGGAAGCCCTTAGAGGGCTATGGTGAAAAAGGAAATATCCTAAGATGAAATCTGGAAAGAAGCTTTCTGAGAAACTGCTCTGTGATGTGTGACTTCCACTCACAGAGTTACATCTGTGTTTCGTGGATCTCCTTGCTAGCCTTATTTCTGTGGAATCTGAGAACAGATATTTCGGATCCCTTTGAAGACTATAGGGCCAAACGAAATATCCTCCGATAACAAAGAGAAAGAAGCTTTCTGAGAAACTTCTTTGTGTTCTGTGAAATCATCTCACAGAGTTACAGCTTTCCCCTCCAGAAGCCTTTCGCTAAGACAGTTCTTGTGTAATTGGCAAAGGAATATTTGGAAGCCCATAGAGGCCTATGTTGAAAAAGGAAATACCCTCAGATGAAATCTGGAAAGAAGCTTTCTGAGAAATTACTTAGTGTTCTGTTAATTCATCTCACAGAGTTACATCTGTATTTCGTGGATCTCTTTGCTAGCCTTATTTCTGTGGAATCTGAGAACAGATATTTCGGATCCCTTTGAAGACTATAGGGCAAAAGGAATTATCCTCTGATAACAAAGAGAAAGAAGCTTTCTGAGAAACTTCTTTGTATTCTGTGAAATCACCTCACAGAGTTACAGCTTTCCCCTCAAGAAGCCTTTCGCTAAGACAGTTCTTGTGGAATTGGCAAAGTCATATTTGGAAGCCCATAGAGGGCTATGGTGAAAAAGGAAATATCCTCAGATGAAATCTGGAAAGAAGCTTTCTGAGAAACTGCTTTGTGATGTGTGACTTCCACTCACAGAGTTACATCTGTATTTCGTGGATCTCTTTGCTAGCCTTATTTCTGTGGAATCTGAGAACAGATATTTCGGATCCCTTTGAAGACTATAGGGCCAAAGGAAATATCCTCCGATAACAAAGAGAAAGAAGCTTTCTGAGAAACTTCTTTGAGTTCTGTGAAATCATCTCACAGAGATACAGCTTTCCCCTCAAGAAGCCTTTCGCTAAGACAGTTCTTGTGGAATTGGCAAAGGGATATTTGGAAACCCATAGAGGCCTATGGTGAAAAAGGAAATATCCTCAGATGAAATCTGGAAAGAAGCTTTCTGAGAAACTGCTTAGTGTTCTGTTAATTCATCTCACAGAGTTGCATCTGTATTTCGTGGATCTCTTTGCTAGCCTTATTTCTGTGGAATCTGAGAGCAGATATTTCGGATCCCTTTGAAGATTATAGGGCCAAAGGAAATATCCTCCGATAACAAAGAGAAAGAAGCTTTCTGAGAAACTTCTTTCTGTTCTGTGAAATCATCTCACAGAGTTACAGCTTTCCCCTCAAGAAGCCTTTCGCTAAGACAGTTCTTGTGAAATTGGCAAAGTGATATTTGGAAGCCCATAGAGGGATATGGTGAGAAAGGAAATATCCTCAGATGAAATCTGGAAAGAAGCTTTCTGAGAAACTTCTCTGTGATGTGTGACTTCCACTCACAGAGTTACATCTGTATTTCGTGGATCTCTTTGCTAGCCTTATTTCTGTGGAATCTGAGAACAGATATTTCGAATCCCTTTGAAGACTATAGGGCCAAAGGAAATATCCTCCGATAACAAGGAGAAAGAAGCTTTCTGAGAAACTTCTTTGTGTTCTGTGAAATCATCTCACAGAGTTACAGCTTTCCCCTCAGAAGCCTTTCGCTAAGACAGTTCTTGTGGAATTGGCAAAGGGATATTTGGAAGCCCATAGAGGGCTATTGTGAAAAAGGAAATATCCTCAGATGAAATCTGGAAAGAAGCTTTCTGAGAAACTGCTTAGTGTTCTGTTAATTCATCTCACAGAGTTACATCTGTATTTCGTAGTTCTCTTTGCTAGCCTTATTTCTGTGGAATCTGAGAACAGATATTTCGGATCCCTTTGAAGACTATAGGACCAAAGGAAATATCCTCCGGTAACAAAGAGAAAGAAGCTTTCTGAGAAACTTCCTCGTGTTCTGTGAAATCATCTCACAGAGTTACAGCTTTCCCCTCAGGAAGCCTTTCGCTAAGACAGTTCTTGTGGAATTGGCAAAGTGATATCTGGAAGCCCTTAGAGGGCTATGGTGAAAAAGGAAATATCCTAAGATGAAATCTGGAAAGAAGCTTTCTGAGAAACTGCTCTGTGATGTGTGACTTCCACTCACAGAGTTACATCTGTATTTCGTGGATCTCCTTGCTAGCCTTATTTCTGTGGAATCTGAGAACAGATATTTCGGATCCCTTTGAAGACTATAGGGCCAAAGCAATTATCCTTTGATAACAAAGAGAAAGAAGCTTTCTGAGAAACTTCTCTGTATTCTGTGAAATCATCTCACAGAGTTACAGCTTTCCCCTCAAGAAGCCTTTCGCTAAGACAGTTCTTGTGGAATTGGCAAAGTGATATTTGGAAGCCCATAGAGGGCTATGGTGAAAAAGGAAATATCCTCAGATGAAATCTGGAAAGAAGCTTTCTGAGAAACTGCTTAGTGTTCTGTTAATTCATCTCACAGAGTTACATCTGTATTTCGTAGTTCTCTTTGCTAGCCTTATTTCTGTGGAATCTGAGAACAGATATTTCGGATCCCTTTGAAGACTATAGGACCAAAGGAAATATCCTCCGGTAACAAAGAGAAGGAAGCTTTCTGAGAAACTTCCTCGTGTTCTGTGAAATCATCTCACAGAGTTACAGCTTTTCCCTCAAGAAGCCTTTCGCTAAGACAGTTCTTGTGGAATTGGCAAAGTGATATCTGGAAGCAAATAGAGGGCTATGGTGAAAAAGGAAATATCCTAAGATGAAATCTGGAAAGAAGCTTTCTGAGAAACTGCTCTGGGATGTGTGCCTTCCACTCACAGAGTTACATCTGTATTTCGTGGATCTCTTTGCTAGCCTTATTTCTGTGGAATCTCAGAACAGATATTTCGGATCCCTTTGAAGACTATAGGGCCAAAGGAAATATCCTCCGATAACAAAGAGAAAGAAGCTTTCTGAGAAACTTCTTTGAGTTCTGTGAAATCATCTCACAGAGTTACAGCTTTCCCCTCAAGAAGCCTTTCGCTAAGACAGTTCTTGTGGAATTGGCAAAGGGATATTTGGAAACCCATAGAGGGCTATGGTGAAAAAGGAAATATCCTCAGATGAAATCTGGAAAGAAGCTTTCTGAGAAAGTGCTTAGTGTTCTGTTAATTCATCTCACAGAGTTACATCTGTATTTCGTGGATCTCTTTGCTAGCCTTATTTCTGTGGAATCTGAGAACAGATATTTCGGATCCCTTTCAAGATTATATGGCCAAAGGAAATATCCTCCGATAACAAAGAGAAAGAAGCTTTTTGAGAAACTTCTTTCTGTTCTGTGAAATCATCTCACAGAATTACAGCTTTCCCCTCAAGAAGCCTTTCACTAAGACAGTTCTTGTGGAATTGGCAAAGTGATATTTGGAAGCCCATAGAGGGCTATGGTGAAAAAGGAAATATCCTCAGATGAAATCTGGAAAGAAGCTTTCTGAGAAACTGCTCTGTGATGTGTGACTTCCACTCACAGAGTTACATCTGTATTTCGTGGATCTCTTTGCTAGCCTTATTTCTGTGGAATCTGAGAACTGATATTTCGGATCCCTTTGAAGACTATAGGGCCAAAGGAAATATCCTCCGATAACAAAGAGAAAGAAGCTTTCTGAGAAACTTCTTTGTGTTCTGTGAAATCATCTCACAGAGTTACAGCTTTCCCCACCAGAAGCCTTTCGCTAAGACAGTTCTTATGGAATTGGCAAAGGGATATTTGGAAGCCCATAGAGGGCTATGGTGAAAAAGGAAATATCCTCAGATGAAATCTGGAAAGAAGCTTTCTGAGAAACTGCTCTGTGATGTGTGACTTCCACTCACAGAGTTACACCTGTATTTCGTGGATCTCCTTGCTAGCCTTATTTCTGTGGAATCTGAGAACAGATATTTCGGATCCCTTTGAAGACTATAGGGCCAAAGGAAATATCCTCCGATAACAAAGAGAAAGAAGCTTTCTGAGAAACTTCTTTGTGTTCTGTGAAATCATCTCACAGAGTTACAGCTTTCCCCTCCAGAAGCCTTTCGCTAACACAGTTCTTGTGGAATTGGCAAAGGGATATTTGGAAGCCCATAGAGGCCTATGTTGAAAAAGGAAATACCCTCAGATGAAATCTGGAAAGAAGCTTTCTGAGAAACTACTTAGTGTTCTGTTAATTCATCTCACAGAGTTACATCTGTATTTCGTGGATCTCTTTGCTAGCCTTATTTCTGTGGAATCTGAGAACAGATATTTCGGATCCCTTTGAAGACTATAGGGCAAAAGGAATTATCCTCTGATAACAAAGAGAAAGAAGCTTTATGAGAAACTTCTTTGTATTCTGTGAAATCATCTCACAGAGTTACAGCTTTCCCCTCAAGAAGCCTTTCGCTAAGACAGTTCTTGTGGAATTGGCAAAGTCATATTTGGAAGCCCATAGTGGGCTATGGTGAAAAAGGAAATATCCTCAGATGAAATCTGGAAAAAAGCTTTCTGAGAAACTGCTCTGTGATGTGTGACTTCCACTCACAGAGTTACATCTGTATTTCGTGGATCTCTTTGCTAGCCTTATTTCTGTGGAATCTGAGAACAGATATTTCGGATCCCTTTGAAGACTATAGGGCCAAAGGAAATATCCTCCGATAACAAAGAGAAAGAAGCTTTCTGAGAAACTTCTTTGAGTTCTGTGAAATCATCTCACAGAGTTACAGCTTTCCCCTCAAGAAGCCTTTCGCTAAGACCGTTCTTGTGGAATTGGCAAAGGGATATTTGGAAACCCATAGAGGCCTATGGTGAAAAAGGAAATATCCTCAGATGAAATCTGGAAAGAAGCTTTCTGAGAAACTGCTTAGTGTTCTGTTAATTCATCTCACAGAGTTGCATCTGTATTTCGTGGATCTCTTTGCTAGCCTTATTTCTGTGGAATCTGAGAACAGATATTTCGGATCCCTTTGAAGATTATAGGGCCAAAGGAAATATCCTCCGATAACAAAGAGAAAGAAGCTTTCTGAGAAACTTCTTTCTGTTCTGTGAAATCATCTCACAGAGTTACAGCCTTCCGCTCAAGAAGCCTTTCGCTAAGACAGTTCTTGTGAAATTGGCAAAGTGATATTTGGAAGCCCTTAGAGGGCTATGGTGAGAAAGGAAATATCCTCAGATGAAATCTGGAAAGAAGCTTTCTGAGAAACTCCTCTGTGATGTGTGACTTCCACTCACAGAGTTACATCTGTATTTCGTGGATCTCTTTGCTAGCCTTATTTCTGTGGAATCTGAGAACAGATATTTCGGATCCCTTTGAAGAGTATAGGGCCAAAGGAAATATCCTCCGATAACAAAGAGAAAGAAGCTTTCTGAGAAACTTCTTTGTGTTCTGTGAAATCATCTCACAGAGTTTCAGCTTTCCCCTCAAGAAGCCTTTCGCTAAGATAGTTCTTGTGGAATTGGCAAAGGGATATTTGGAAGCCCATAGAGGCCTACGGTGAAAAAGGAAATATCCTCAGATGAAATCTGGAAAGAAGCTTTCTGAGAAACTGCTCTGTGATGTGTGACTTCCACTCACAGAGTTACACCTGTATTTCGTGGATCTCCTTGCTAGCCTTATTTCTGTGGAATCTGAGAACAGATATTTCGGATCCCTTTGAAGACTATAGGGCCAAAGGAAATATCCTCCGATAACAAAGAGAAAGAAGCTTTCTGAGAAACTTCTTTGTGTTCTGTGAAATCATCTCACAGAGTTACAGCTTTCCCCTCAAGAAGCCTTTCGCTAAGACAGTTCTTGTGGAATTGGCAAAGGGATATTTGGAAGCCCATAGAGGCCTATGTTGAAAAAGGAAATACCCTCAGATGAAATCTGGAAAGAAGCTTTCTGAGAAACTACTTAGTGTTCTGTTAATTCATCTCACAGAGTTACATCTGTATTTCGTGGATCTCTTTGCTAGCCTTATTTCTGTGGAATCTGAGAACAGATATTTCGGATCCCTTTGAAGACTATAGGGCCAAAGGAAATATCCTCTGATAACAAAGAGAAAGAAGCTTTCTGAGAAACTTCTTTGAGTTCTGTGAAATCATCTCACAGAGTTACAGCTTTCCCCTCAAGAAGCCTTTCGCTAAGACAGTTCTTGTGGAATTGGCAAAGTGATATTTGGAAGCCCATAGAGGGCTATGGTGAAAAAGGAAATATCCTCAGATGAAATCTGGAAAGAAGCTTTCTGAGAAACTGCTTAGTGTTCTGTTAATTCAGCTCACAGAGTTGCATCTGTATTTCGTGGATCTCTTTGCTAGCCTTATTTCTGTGGAATCTGAGAACAGATATTTCAGATCCCTTTGAAGATTATAGGGCCAAAGGAAATATCCTCCGATAACAAAGAGAAAGAAGCTTTCTGAGAAACTTCTTTCTGTTCTGTGAAATCATCTCACAGAGTTACAGCTTTCCCCTAAAGAAGCCTTTCGCTAAGACAGTTCTTGTGAAATTGGCAAAGTGATATTTGGAAGCCCATAGAGGGCTATGGTGAGAAAGGAAATATCCTCAGATGAAATCTGGAAAGAAGCTTTCTGAGAAACTCCTCTGTGATGTGTGACTTCCACTCACAGAGTTACATCTGTATTTCGTGGATCTCTTTGCTAGCCTTATTTCTGTGGAATGTGAGAACAGATATTTCGGATCCCTTTGAAGACTATAGGGCCAAAGGAAATATCCTCCGATAACAAAGAGAAAGAAGCTTTCTGAGAAACTTCTTTGTGTTCTGTGAAATCATCTCACAGAGTTTCAGCTTTCCCCTCAAGAAGCCTTTCGCTAAGATAGTTCTTGTGGAATTGGCAAAGGGATATTTGGAAGCCCATAGATTCCTACGGTGAAAAAGGAAATATCCTCAGATGAAATCTGGAAAGAAGCTTTCTGAGAAACTGCTTAGTGTTCTGTTAATTCATCTCACAGAGTTACATCTGTATTTCGTGGATCTCTTTGCTAGCCTTATGTCTGTGAAATTTGAGAACAGATATTTCGGATCCGTTTGAAGACTATAGGGCCAAAGGAAATATCCTATGATAACAAGGAGAAAGAAGCTTTCTGAGAAACTTCTTTGTGTTCTGTGAAATCATCTCACAGAGTTACAGCTTTCCTCTCAGAAGCCTTTCGCTAAGACAGTTCTTGTGGAATTGGCAAAGGGATATTTGGAAGCCCATAGAGGGCTATGGTGAAAAAGGAAATATCCTCAGATGAAATCTGGAAAGAAGCTTTCTGAGAAACTGCTTAGTGTTCTGTTAATTCATCTCACAGAGTTACATCTGTATTTCGTGGTTCTCTTTGCTAGCCTTATTTCTGTGGAATCTGAGAACAGATATTTCGGATCCCTTTGAAGACTATAGGACCAAAGGAAATATCCTCCGGTAACAAAGAGAAAGAAGCTTTCTGAGAAACTTCCTCGTGTTCTGTGAAATCATCTCACAGAGTTACAGCTTTCCCCTCAGGAAGCCTTTCGCTAAGACAGTTCTTGTGGAATTGGCAAAGTGATATCTGGAAGCCCTTAGAGGGCTATGGTGAAAAAGGAAATATCCTAAGATGAAATCTGGAAAGAAGCTTTCTGAGAAACTGCTCTGTGATGTGTGACTTCCACTCACAGAGTTACATCTGTATTTCGTGGATCTCCTTGCTAGCCTTATTTCTGTGGAATCTGAGAACAGATATTTCGGATCCCTTTGAAGACTATAGGGCCAAAGCAATTATCCTCTGATAACAAAGAGAAAGAAGCTTTCTGAGAAACTTCTCTGTATTCTGTGAAATCATCTCACAGAGTAACAGCTTTCCCCTCAAGAAGCCTTTCGCTAAGACAGTTCTTGTGGAATTGGCAAAGTGATATTTGGAAGCCCATAGAAGGCTCTGTTGAAAAAGGAAATATCCTCAGATGAAATCTGGAAAGAAGCTTTCTGAGAAACTTCTCTGTGATGTGTGACTTCCACTCACAGAGTTACATCTGTATTTCGTGGATCTCTTTGCTAGCCTTATTTCTGTGGAATCTGAGAACAGATATTTCGAATCCCTTTGAAGACTATAGGGCCAAAGGAAATATCCTCCGATAACAAGGAGAAAGAAGCTTTCTGAGAAACTTCTTTGTGTTCTGTGAAATCATCTCACAGAGTTACAGCTTTCCCCTCAGAAGCCTTTCGCTAAGACAGTTCTTGTGGAATTGGCAAAGGGATATTTGTAAGCCCATAGAGGGCTATTGTGAAAAAGGAAATATCCTCAGATGAAATCTGGAAAGAAGCTTTCTGAGAAACTGCTTAGTGTTCTGTTAATTCATCTCACAGAGTTGCATCTGTATTTCGTGGATCTCTTTGCTAGCCTTATTTCTGTGGAATCTGAGAACAGATATTTCGGATCCCTTTGAAGATTATAGGGCCAAAGGAAATATCCTCCGATAACGAAGAGAAAGAAGCTTTTTGAGAAACTTCTTTCTGTTCTGTGAAATCATCTCACAGAATTACAGCTTTCCCCTCAAGAAGCCTTTCGCTAAGACAGTTCTTGTGGAATTGGCAAAGTGATATTTGGAAGCCCATAGAGGGCTATGGTGAAAAAGGAAATATCCTCAGATGAAATCTGGAAAGAAGCTTTCTGAGAAACTGCTCTGTGATGTGTGACTTCCACTCACAGAGTTACATCTGTATTTCGTGGATCTCTTTGCTAGCCTTATTTCTGTGGAATCTGAGAACTGATATTTCGGATCCCTTTGAAGACTATAGGGCCAAAGGAAATATCCTCCGATAACAAAGAGAAAGAAGCTTTCTGAGAAACTTCTTTGTGTTCTGTGAAATCATCTCACAGAGTAACAGCTTTCCCCACCAGAAGCCTTTCGCTAAGACAGTTCTTATGGAATTGGCAAAGGGATATTTGGAAGCCCATAGAGGGCTATGGTGAAAAAGGAAATATCCTAAGATGAAATCTGGAAAGAAGCTTTCTGAGAAACTGCTCTGTGATGTGTGACTTCCACTCACAGAGTTACACCTGTATTTCGTGGATCTCCTTGCTAGCCTTATTTCTGTGGAATCTGAGAACAGATATTTCGGATCCCTTTGAAGACTATAGGGCCAAAGGAAATATCCTCCGATAACAAAGAGAAAGAAGCTTTCTGAGAAACTTCTTTGTGTTCTGTGAAATCATCTCACAGAGTTACAGCTTTCCCCTCAAGAAGCCTTTCGCTAAGACAGTTCTTGTGGAATTGGCAAAGGGATATTTGGAAGCCCATAGAGGCCTATGTTGAAAAAGGAAATACCCTCAGATGAAATCTGGAAAGAAGCTTTCTGAGAAACTACTTAGTGTTCTGTTAATTCATCTCACAGAGTTACATCTGTATTTCGTGGATCTCTTTGCTAGCCTTATTTCTGTGGAATCTGAGAACAGATATTTCGGATCCCTTTGAAGACTATAGGGCAAAAGGAATTATCCTCTGATAACAAAGAGAAAGAAGCTTTCTGAGAAACTTCTTTGTATTCTGTGAAATCATCTCACAGAGTTACAGCTTTCCCCTCAAGAAGCCTTTCGCTAAGACAGTTCTTGTGGAATTGGCAAAGTCATATTTGGAAGCCCATAGAGGGCTATGGTGAAAAAGGAAATATCCTCAGATGAAATCTGGAAAGAAGCTTTCTGAGAAACTGCTTTGTGATGTGTGACTTCCACTCGCAGAGTTACATCTGTATTTCGTGGATCTCTTTGCTAGCCTTATTTCTGTGGAATCTGAGAACAGATATTTCGGATCCCTTTGAAGACTATAGGGCCAAAGGAAATATCCTCCGATAACAAAGAGAAAGAAGCTTTCTGAGAAACTTCTTTGAGTTCTGTGAAATCATCTCACAGAGTTACAGCTTTCCCCTCAAGAAGCCTTTCGCTAAGACAGTTCCTGTGGAATTGGCAAAGGGATATTTGGAAACCCATAGAGGGCTATGGTGAAAAAGGAAATATCCTCAGATGAAATCTGGAAAGAAGCTTTCTGAGAAAGTGCTTAGTGTTCTGTTAATTCATCTCACAGAGTTACATCTGTATTTCGTGGATCTCTTTGCTAGCCTTATTTCTGTGGAATCTGAGAACAGATATTTCGGATCCCTTTCAAGATTATATGGCCAAAGGAAATATCCTCCGATAACAAAGAGAAAGAAGCTTTCTGAGAAACTTCTTTCTGTTCTGTGAAATCATCTCACAGAATTACAGCTTTCCCCTCAAGAAGCCTTTCGCTAAGACAGTTCTTGTGGAATTGGCAAAGTGATATTTGGAAGCCCATAGAGGGCCATGTTGAAAAAGGAAATATCCTCAGATGAAATCTGGAAAGAAGATTTCTGAGAAACTGCTCTGTGATGTGTGACTTCCACTCACAGAGTTACATCTGTATTTCGTGGATCTCTTTGCTAGCCTTATTTCTGTGGAATCTCAGAACAGATATTTCGGATCCCTTTGAAGACTATAGGGCCAAAGGAAATATCCTCCGATAACAAAGAGAAAGAAGCTTTCTGAGAAACTTCTTTGTGTTCTGTGAAATCATCTCACAGAGTTACAGCTTTCCCCACCAGAAGCCTTTCGCTAAGACAGTTCTTATGGAATTGGCAAAGGGATATTTGGAAGCCCATAGAGGGCTAGGGTGAAAAAGGAAATATCCTAAGATGAAATCTGGAAAGAAGCTTTCTGAGAAACTGCTCTGTGATGTGTGACTTCCACTCACAGAGTTACATCTGTATTTCGTGGATCTCCTTGCTAGCCTTATTTCTGTGGAATCTGAGAACAGATATTTCGCATCCCTTTGAAGACTATAGGGCCAAAGGAAATATCCTCCGATAACAAAGAGAAAGAAGCTTTCTGAGAAACTTCTTTGTGTTCTGTGAAATCATCTCACAGAGTTTCAGCTTTCCCCTCAAGAAGCCTTTCGCTAAGATAGTTCTTGTGGAATTGGCAAAGGGATATTTGGAAGCCCATAGAGGCCTACGGTGAAAAAGGAAATATCCTCAGATGAAATCTGGAAAGAAGCTTTCTGAGAAACTGCTTAGTGTTCTGTTAATTCATCTCACAGAGTTACATCTGTATTTCGTGGATCTCTTTGCTAGCCTTATTTCTGTGGAATTTGAGAACAGATATTTCGGATCCTTTTGAAGACTATAGGGCCAAAGGAAATATCCTCCGATAACAAGGAGAAAGAAGCTTTCTGAGAAACTTCTTTGTGTTCTGTGAAATCATCTCACAGAGTTACAGCTTTCCCCTCAGAAGCCTTTCGCTAAGACAGTTCTTGTGGAATTGGCAAAGGGATATTTGGAAGCCCATAGAGGGCTATGGTGAAAAAGGAAATATCCTCAGATGAAATCTGGAAAGAAGCTTTCTGAGAAAGTGCTTAGTGTTCTGTTAATTCATCTCACAGAGTTACATCTGTATTTCGTGGTTCTCTTTGCTAGCCTTATTTCTGTGGAATCTGAGAACAGATATTTCGGATCCCTTTGAAGACTATAGGACCAAAGGAAATATCCTCCGGTAACAAAGAGAAAGAAGCTTTCTGAGAAACTTCCTCGTGTTCTGTGAAATCATCTCACAGAGTTACAGCTTTCCCCTCAGGAAGCCTTTTGCTAAGACAGTTCTTGTGGAATTGGCAAAGTGATATCTGGAAGCCCTTAGAGGGCTATGGTGAAAAAGGAAATATCCTAAGATGAAATCTGGAAAGAAGCTTTCTGAGAAACTGCTCTGTGATGTGTGACTTCCACTCACAGAGTTACATCTGTATTTCGTGGATCTCCTTGCTAGCCTTATTTCTGTGGAATCTGAGAACAGATATTTCGGATCCCTTTGAAGACTATAGGGCCAAAGCAATTATCCTCTGATAACAAAGAGAAAGAAGCTTTCTGAGAAACTTCTCTGTATTCTGTGAAATTATCTCACAGAGTTACAGCTTTCCCCTCAAGAAGCCTTTCGCTAAGACAGTTCTTGTGGAATTGGCAAAGTGATATTTGGAAGCCCATAGAGGGCTCTGGTGAAAAAGGAAATATCCTCAGATGAAATCTGGAAAGAAGATTTCTGAGAAACTTCTCTGTGATGTGTGACTTCCACTCACAGAGTTACATCTGTATTTCGTGGATCTCTTTGCTAGCCTTATTTCTGTGGAATCTGAGAACAGATATTTCGAATCCCTTTGAAGACTATAGGGCCAAAGGAAATATCCTCCGATAACAAGGAGAAAGAAGCTTTCTGAGAAACTTCTTTGTGTTCTGTGAAATCATCTCACAGAGTTACAGCTTTCCCCTCAGAAGCCTTTCGCTAAGACAGTTCTTGTGGAATTGGCAAAGGGATATTTGGAAGCCCATAGAGGGCTATTGTGAAAAAGGAAATATCCTCAGATGAAATCTGGAAAGAAGCTTTCTTAGAAACTGCTTAGTGTTCTGTTAATTCATCTCACAGAGTTACATCTGTATTTCGTAGTTCTCTTTGCTAGCCTTATTTCTGTGGAATCTGAGAACAGATATTTCGGATACCTTTGAAGACTATAGGACCAAAGGAAATATCCTCCGGTAACAAAGAGAAAGAAGCTTTCTGAGAAACTTCCTCGTGTTCTGTGAAATCATCTCACAGAGTTACAGCTTTCCCCTCAAGAAACCTTTCGCTAAGACAGTTCTTGTGGAATTGGCAAAGTGATATCTGGAAGCAAATAGAGGGCTATGGTGAAAAAGGAAATATCCTAAGATGAAATCTGGAAAGAAGCTTTCTGAGAAACTGCTCTGGGATGTGTGACTTCCACTCACAGAGTTACATCTGTATTTCGTGGATCTCTTTGCTAGCCTTATTTCTGTGGAATCTGAGAACAGATATTTCGGATCCCTTTGAAGACTATAGGGCCAAACGAAATATCCTCCGATAACAAAGAGAAAGAAGCTTTCTGAGAAACTTCTTTGTGTTCTGTGAAATCATCTCACAGAGTTACAGGTTTCCCCTCCAGAAGCCTTTCGCTAAGACAGTTCTTGTGGAATTGGCAAAGGGATATTTGGAAGCCCATAGAGGCCTATGTTGAAAAAGGAAATACCCTCAGATGAAATCTGGAAAGAAGCTTTCTGAGAAATTACTTAGTGTTCTGTTAATTCATCTCACAGAGTTACATCTGTATTTCGTGGATCTCTTTGCTAGCCTTATTTCTGTGGAATCTGAGAACAGATATTTCGGATCCCTTTGAAGACTATAGGGCAAAAGGAATTATCCTCTGATAACAAAGAGAAAGAAGCTTTCTGAGAAACTTCTTTGTATTCTGTGAAATCACCTCACAGAGTTACAGCTTTCCCCTCAAGAAGCCTTTCGCTAAGACAGTTCTTGTGGAATTGGCAAAGTGATATTTGGAAGCCCATAGAGGGCTATGGTGAAAAAGGAAATATCCTCAGATGAAATCTGGAAAGAAGCTTTCTGAGAAACTGCTTTGTGATGTGTGACTTCCACTCACAGAGTTACATCTGTATTTCGTGGATCTCTTTGCTAGCCTTATTTCTGTGGAATCTGAGAACAGATATTTCGGATCCCTTTGAAGACTATAGGGCCAAAGGAAATATCCTCCGATAACAAAGAGAAAGAAGCTTTCTGAGAAACTTCTTTGAGTTCTGTGAAATCATCTCACAGAGATACAGCTTTCCCCTCAAGAAGCCTTTCGCTAAGACAGTTCTTGTGGAATTGGCAAAGGGATATTTGGAAACCCATAGAGGCCTATGGTGAAAAAGGAAATATCCTCAGATGAAATCTGGAAAGAAGCTTTCTGAGAAACTGCTTAGTGTTCTGTTAATTCATCTCACAGAGTTGCATCTGTATTTCGTGGATCTCTTTGCTAGCCTTATTTCTGTGGAATCTGAGAGCAGATATTTCGGATCCCTTTGAAGATTATAGGGCCAAAGGAAATATCCTCCGATAACAAAGAGAAAGAAGCTTTCTGAGAAACTTCTTTCTGTTCTGTGAAATCATCTCACAGAGTTACAGCTTTCCCCTCAAGAAGCCTTTCGCTAAGACAGTTCTTGTGAAATTGGCAAAGTGATATTTGGAAGCCCATAGAGGGATATGGTGAGAAAGGAAATATCCTCAGATGAAATCTGGAAAGAAGCTTTCTGAGAAACTTCTCTGTGATGTGTGACTTCCACTCACAGAGTTACATCTGTATTTCGTGGATCTCTTTGCTAGCCTTATTTCTGTGGAATCTGAGAACAGATATTTCGAATCCCTTTGAAGACTATAGGGCCAAAGGAAATATCCTCCGATAACAAGGAGAAAGAAGCTTTCTGAGAAACTTCTTTGTGTTCTGTGAAATCATCTCACAGAGTTACAGCTTTCCCCTCAGAAGCCTTTCGCTAAGACAGTTCTTGTGGAATTGGCAAAGGGATATTTGGAAGCCCATAGAGGGCTATTGTGAAAAAGGAAATATCCTCAGATGAAATCTGGAAAGAAGCTTTCTGAGAAACTGCTTAGTGTTCTGTTAATTCATCTAACAGAGTTACATCTGTATTTCGTAGTTCTCTTTGCTAGCCTTATTTCTGTGGAATCTGAGAACAGATATTTCGGATCCCTTTGAAGACTATAGGACCAAAGGAAATATCCTCCGGTAACAAAGAGAAAGAAGCTTTCTGAGAAACTTCCTCGTGTTCTGTGAAATCATCTCACAGAGTTACAGCTTTCCCCTCAAGAAACCTTTCGCTAAGACAGTTCTTGTGGAATTGGCAAAGTGATATCTGGAAGCAAATAGAGGGCTATGGTGAAAAAGGAAATATCCTAAGATGAAATCTGGAAAGAAGCTTTCTGAGAAACTTCTCTGTGATGTGTGACTTCCACTCACAGAGTTACATCTGTATTTCGTGGATCTCTTTGCTACCCTTATTTCTGTGGAATCTGAGAACAGATATTTCGGATCCCTTTGAAGACTATAAGGACAAAGGAAATATCCTCCGATATAAAAAGAGAAAGAAGCTTTCTGAGAAACTTCTTTGAGTTCTGTGAAATCATCTCACAGAGTTACAGCTTTCCCCTCAAGAAGCCTTTCGCTAAGACAGTTCTTGTGGAATTGGCAAAGGGATATTTGGAAACCCATAGAGGGCTATGGTGAAAAAGGAAATATCCTCAGATGAAACCTGGAAAGAAGCTTTCTGAGAAAGTGCTTAGTGTTCTGTTAATTCATCTCACAGAGTTACATCTGTATTTCGTGGATCTCTTTGCTAGCCTTATTTCTGTGGAATCTGAGAACAGATATTTCGGATCCCTTTCAAGATTATATGGCCAAAGGAAATAACCTCCGATAACAAAGAGAAAGAAGCTTTTTGAGAAACTTCTTTCTGTTCTGTGAAATCATCTCGCAGAATTACAGCTTTCCCCTCAAGAAGCCTTCCGCTAAGACAGTTCTTGTGGAATTGGCAAAGTGATATTTGGAAGCCCATAGAGGGCTATGGTGAAAAAGGAAATATCCTCAGATGAAAATTGGAAAGAAGCTTTCTGAGAAACTGCTCTGTGATGTGTGACTTCCACTCACAGAGTTACATCTTTATTTCCTGGATCTCTTTGCTAGCCATATTTCTGTGGAATCTGAGAACAGATATTTCGGATCCCTTTGAAGACTATAGGTCCAAAGGAAATATCCTCCGATAACAAAGAGAAAGAAGCTTTCTGAGAAACTTCTTTGTGTTCTGTGAAATCATCTCACAGAGATACAGCTTTCCCCACCAGAAGCCTTTCGCTAAGACAGTTCTTATGGAATTGGCAAAGGGATATTTGGAAGCCCATAGAGGGCTATGGTGAAATAGGAAATATCCTAAGATGAAATCTGGAAAGAAGCTTTCTGAGAAACTGCTCTGTGATGTGTGACTTCCACTCACAGAGTTACACCTGTATTTCGTGGATCTCCTTGCTAGCCTTATTTCTGTGGAATCTGAGAACAGATATTTCGGATCCCTTTGAAGACTATAGGGCCAAAGGAAATATCCTCCGATAACAAAGAGAAAGAAGCTTTCTGAGAAACTTCTTTGTGTTCTGTGAAATCATCTCACAGAGTTACAGCTTTCCCCTCATGAAGCCTTTCGCTAAGACAGTTCTTGTGGAATTGGCAAAGGGATATTTGAAAGCCCATAGAGGCCTATGTTGAAAAAGGAAATACCCTCAGATGAAATCTGGAAAGAAGCTTTCTGAGAAACTACTTAGTGTTCTGTTAATTCATCTCACAGAGTTACATCTGTATTTCGTGGATCTTTTTGCTAGCCTTATTTCTGTGGAATCTGAGAACAGATATTTCGGATCCCTTTGAAGACTATAGGGCCAAAGGAAATATCCTCCGATAACAAAGAGAAAGAAGCTTTCAAAGAAACTTCTTTGTGTTCTGTGACATCACCTCACAGAGTTACAGCTTTCCCCACCAGAAGCCTTTCGGTAAGACAGTTCTTCTGGAATTTGCAAAGTGATATTTGGAAGCCCTTAGAGGGCTATGGTGAAAAAGGAAATATCCTAAGATGAAATCTGGAAAGAAGCTTTCTGAGAAACTGCTCTGTGATGTGTGACTTCCACTCACAGAGTTACATCTGTGTTTCGTGGATCTCCTTGCTAGCCTTATTTCTGTGGAATCTGAGAACAGATATTTCGGATCCCTTTGAAGACTATAGGGCCAAACGAAATATCCTCCGATAACAAAGAGAAAGAAGCTTTCTGAGAAACTTCTTTGTGTTCTGTGAAATCATCTCACAGAGTTACAGCTTTCCCCTCCAGAAGCCTTTCGCTAAGACAGTTCTTGTGGAATTGGCAAAGGGATATTTGGAAGCCCATAGAGGCCTATGTTGAAAAAGGAAATACCCTCAGATGAAATCTGGAAAGAAGCTTTCTGAGAAATTACTTAGTGTTCTGTTAATTCATCTCACAGAGTTACATCTGTATTTCGTGGATCTCTTTGCTAGCCTTATTTCTGTGGAATCTGAGAACAGATATTTCGGATCCCTTTGAAGACTATAGGGCAAAAGGAATTATCCTCTGATAACAAAGAGAAAGAAGCTTTCTGAGAAACTTCTTTGTATTCTGTGAAATCACCTCACAGAGTTACAGCTTTCCCCTCAAGAAGCCTTTCGCTAAGACAGTTCTTGTGGAATTGGCAAAGTCATATTTGGAAGCCCATAGAGGGCTATGGTGAAAAAGGAAATATCCTCAGATGAAATCTGGAAAGAAGCTTTCTGAGAAACTGCTTTGTGATGTGTGACTTCCACTCACAGAGTTACATCTGTATTTCGTGGATCTCTTTGCTAGCCTTATTTCTGTGGAATCTGAGAACAGATATTTCGGATCCCTTTGAAGACTATAGGGCCAAAGGAAATATCCTCCGATAACAAAGAGAAAGAAGCTTTCTGAGAAACTTCTTTGAGTTCTGTGAAATCATCTCACAGAGATACAGCTTTCCCCTCAAGAAGCCTTTCGCTAAGACAGTTCTTGTGGAATTGGCAAAGGGATATTTGGAAACCCATAGAGGCCTATGGTGAAAAAGGAAATATCCTCAGATGAAATCTGGAAAGAAGCTTTCTGAGAAACTGCTTAGTGTTCTGTTAATTCATCTCACAGAGTTGCATCTGTATTTCGTGGATCTCTTTGCTAGCCTTATTTCTGTGGAATCTGAGAGCAGATATTTCGGATCCCTTTGAAGATTATAGGGCCAAAGGAAATATCCTCCGATAACAAAGAGAAAGAAGCTTTCTGAGAAACTTCTTTCTGTTCTGTGAAATCATCTCACAGAGTTACATCTTTCCCCTCAAGAAGCGTTTCGCTAAGACAGTTCTTGTGAAATTGGCAAAGTGATATTTGGAAGCCCATAGAGGGATATGGTGAGAAAGGAAATATCCTCAGATGAAATCTGGAAAGAAGCTTTCTGAGAAACTCCTCTGTGATGTGTGACTTCCACTCACAGAGTTACATCTGTATTTCGTGGATCTCTTTGCTAGCCTTATTTCTGTGGAATCTGAGAACAGATATTTCGGATCCCTTTGAAGACTATAGGGCCAAAGGAAATATCCTCCGATAACAAAGAGAAAGAAGCTTTCTGAGAAACTTCTTTGTGTTCTGTGAAATCATCTCACAGAGTTTCAGCTTTCCCCTCAAGAAGCCTTTCGCTAAGATAGTTCTTGTGGAATTGGCAAAGGGATATTTGGAAGCCCATAGAGGCCTACGGTGAAAAAGGAAATATCCTCAGATGAAATCTGGAAAGAAGCTTTCTGAGAAACTGCTTAGTGTTCTGTTAATTCATCTCACAGAGTTACATCTGTATTTCGTGGATCTCTTTGTTAGCCTTATTTCTGTGGAATTTGAGAACAGATATTTCGGATCCTTTTGAAGACTATAGGGCCAAAGGAAATATCCTCCGATAACAAGGAGAAAGAAGCTTTCTGAGAAACTTCTTTGTGTTCTGTGAAATCATCTCACAGAGTTACAGCTTTCCCCTCAGAAGCCTTTCGGTAAGACAGTTCTTGTGGAATTGGCAAAGGGATATTTGGAAGCCCATAGAGGGCTATGGTGAAAAAGGAAATATCCTCAGATGAAATCTGGAAAGAAGCTTTCTGAGAAACTGCTTAGTGTTCTGTTAATTCATCTCACAGAGTTACATCTGTATTTCGTGGTTCTCTTTGCTAGCCTTATTTCTGTGGAATCTGAGAACAGATATTTCGGATCCCTTTGAAGAGTATAGGACCAAAGGAAATATCCTCCGGTAACAAAGAGAAAGAAGCTTTCTGAGAAACTTCCTCGTGTTCTGTGAAATCATCTCACAGAGTTACAGCTTTCCCCTCAGGAAGCCTTTCGCTAAGACAGTTCTTGTGGAATTGGCAAAGTGATATCTGGAAGCCCTTAGAGGGCTATGGTGAAAAAGGAAATATCCTAAGATGAAATCTGGAAAGAAGCTTTCTGAGAAACTGCTCTGTGATGTGTGACTTCCACTCACAGAGTTACATCTGTATTTCGTGGATCTCCTTGCTAGCCTTATTTCTGTGGAATCTGAGAACAGATATTTCGGATCCCTTTGAAGACTATAGGGCCAAAGCAATTATCCTCTGATAACAAAGAGAAAGAAGCTTTCTGAGAAACTTCTCTGTATTCTGTGAAATCATCTCACAGAGTTACAGCTTTCCCCTCAAGAAGCCTTTCGCTAAGACAGTTCTTGTGGAATTGGCAAAGTGATATTTGGAAGCCCATAGAGGGCTCTGGTGAAAAAGGAAATATCCTCAGATGAAATCTGGAAAGAAGCTTTCTGAGAAACTTCTCTGTGATGTGTGACTTCCACTCACAGAGTTACATCTGTATTTCGTGGATCTCTTTGCTAGCCTTATTTCTGTGGAATCTGAGAACAGATATTTCGAATCCCTTTGAAGACTATAGGGCCAAAGGAAATATCCTCCGATAACAAGGAGAAAGAAGCTTTCTGAGAAACTTCTTTGTGTTCTGTGAAATCACCTCACAGAGTTACAGCTTTCCCCTCAGAAGCCTTTCGCTAAGACAGTTCTTGTGGAATTGGCAAAGGGATATTTGTAAGCCCATAGAGGGCTATTGTGAAAAAGGAAATATCCTCAGATGAAATATGGAAAGAAGCTTTCTGAGAAACTGCTTAGTGTTCTGTTAATTCATCTCACAGAGTTACATCTGTATTTCGTAGTTCTCTTTGCTAGCCTTATTTCTGTGGAATCTGAGAACAGATATTTCGGATCCCTTTGAAGACTATAGGACCAAAGGAAATATCCTCCGGTAACAAAGAGAAAGAAGCTTTCTGAGAAACTTCCTCGTGTTCTGTGAAATCATCTCACAGAGTTACAGCTTTCCCCTCAAGAAGCCTTTCGCTAAGACAGTTCTTGTGGAATTGGCAAAGTGATATCTGGAAGCAAATAGAGGGCTATGGTGAAAAAGGAAATATCCTAAGATGAAATCTGGAAAGAAGCTTTCTGAGAAACTGCTCTGGGATGTGTGACTTCCACTCACAGAGTTACATCAGTATTTCGTGGATCTCTTTGCTAGCATTATTTCTGTGGAATCTCAGAACAGATATTTCGGATCCCTTTGAAGACTATAGGGCCAAAGGAAATATCCTCCGATAACAAAGAGAAAGAAGCTTTCTGAGAAACTTCTTTGAGTTCTGTGAAATCATCTCACAGAGTTACAGCTTTCCCCTCAAGAAGCCTTTCGCTAAGACAGTTCTTGTGGAATTGGCAAAGGGATATTTGGAAACCCATAGAGGGCTATGGTGAAAAAGGAAATATCCTCAGATGAAATCTGGAAAGAAGCTTTCTGAGAAAGTGCTTAGTGTTCTGTTAATTCATCTCACAGAGTTACATCTGTATTTCGTGGATCTCTTTGCTAGCCTTATTTCTGTGGAATCTGAGAACAGATATTTCGGATCCCTTTCAAGATTATATGGCCAAAGGAAATATCCTCCGATAACAAAGAGAAAGAAGCTTTTTGAGAAACTTCTTTGTGTTCTGTGAAATCATCTCACAGAATTACAGCTTTCCCCTCAAGAAGCCTTTCGCTAAGACAGTTCTTGTGGAATTGGCAAAGTGATATTTGGAAGCCCATAGAGGGCTATGGTGAAAAAGGAAATATCCTCAGATGAAATCTCGAAAGAAGCTTTCTGAGAAACTGCTCTGTGATGTGTGACTTCCACTCACAGAGTTACATCTGTATTTCGTGGATCTCTTTGCTAGCCTTATTTCTGTGGAATCTGAGAACAGATATTTCGGATCCCTTTGAAGACTATAGGGCCAAAGGAAATATCCTCCGATAACAAAGAGAAAGAAGCTTTCTGAGAAACTTCTTTCTGTTCTGTGAAATCATCTCACAGAGTAACAGCTTTCCCCACCAGAAGCCTTTCGCTAAGACAGTTCTTATGGAATTGGCAAAGGGATATTTGGAAGCCCATAGAGGGCTAGGGTGAAAAAGGAAATATCCTAAGATGAAATCTGGAAAGAAGCTTTCTGAGAAACTGCTCTGTGATGTGTGACTTCCACTCACAGAGTTACATCTGTATTTCGTGGATCTCCTTGCTAGCCTTATTTCTGTGGAATCTGAGAACAGATATTTCGCATCCCTTTGAAGACTATAGGGCCAAAGGAAATATCCTCCGATAACAAAGAGAAAGAAGCTTTCTAAGAAACTTCTTTGTGTTCTGTGAAATCATCTCACAGAGTTTCAGCTTTCCCCTCAAGAAGCCTTTCGCTAAGATAGTTCTTGTGGAATTGGCAAAGGGATATTTGGAAGCCCATAGAGGCCTACGGTGAAAAAGGAAATATCCTCAGATGAAATCTGGAAAGAAGCTTTCTGAGAAACTGCTTAGTGTTCTGTTAATTCATCTCACAGAGTTACATCTGTATTTCGTGGATCTCTTTGCTAGCCTTATTTCTGTGGAATTTGAGAACAGATATTTCGGATCCTTTTGAAGACTATAGGGCCAAAGGAAATATCCTCCGATAACAAGGAGAAAGAAGCTTTCTGAGAAACTTCTTTGTGTTCTGTGAAATCATCTCACAGAGTTACAGCTTTCCCGTCAGAAGCCTTTCGCTAAGACAGTTCTTGTGGAATTGGCAAAGGGATATTTGGAAGCCCATAGAGGGCTATGGTGAAAAAGGAAATATCCTCAGATGAAATCTGGAAAGAAGCTTTCTGAGAAAGTGCTTAGTGTTCTGTTAATTCATCTCACAGAGTTACATCTGTATTTCGTGGTTCTCTTTGCTAGCCTTATTTCTGTGGAATCTGAGAACAGATATTTCGGATCCCTTTGAAGACTATAGGACCAAAGGAAATATCCTCCGGTAACAAAGAGAAAGAAGCTTTCTGAGAAACTTCCTCGTGTTCTGTGAAATCATCTCACAGAGTTACAGCTTTCCCCTCAGGAAGCCTTTTGCTAAGACAGTTCTTGTGGAATTGGCAAAGTGATATCTGGAAGCCCTTAGAGGGCTATGGTGAAAAAGGAAATATCCTAAGATGAAATCTGGAAAGAAGCTTTCTGAGAAACTGCTCTGTGATGTGTGACTTCCACTCACAGAGTTACATCTGTATTTCGTGGATCTCCTTGCTAGCCTTATTTCTGTGGAATCTGAGAACAGATATTTCGGATCCCTTTGAAGACTATAGGGCCAAAGCAATTATCCTCTGATAACAAAGAGAAAGAAGCTTTCTGAGAAACTTCTCTGTATTCTGTGAAATTATCTCACAGAGTTACAGCTTTCCCCTCAAGAAGCCTTTCGCTAAGACAGTTCTTGTGGAATTGGCAAAGTGATATTTGGAAGCCCATAGAGGGCTCTGGTGAAAAAGGAAATATCCTCAGATGAAATCTGGAAAGAAGATTTCTGAGAAACTTCTCTGTGATGTGTGACTTCCACTCACAGAGTTACATCTGTATTTCGTGGATCTCTTTGCTAGCCTTATTTCTGTGGAATCTGAGAACAGATATTTCGAATCCCTTTGAAGACTATAGGGCCAAAGGAAATATCCTCCGATAACAAGGAGAAAGAAGCTTTCTGAGAAACTTCTTTGTGTTCTGTGAAATCATCTCACAGAGTTACAGCTTTCCCCTCAGAAGCCTTTCGCTAAGACAGTTCTTGTGGAATTGGCAAAGGGATATTTGGAAGCCCATAGAGGGCTATTGTGAAAAAGGAAATATCCTCCGATGAAATCTGGAAAGAAGCTTTCTTAGAAACTGCTTAGTGTTCTGTTAATTCATCTCACAGAGTTACATCTGTATTTCGTAGTTCTCTTTGCTAGCCTTATTTCTGTGGAATCTGAGAACAGATATTTCGGATACCTTTGAAGACTATAGGACCAAAGGAAATATCCTCCGGTAACAAAGAGAAAGAAGCTTTCTGAGAAACTTCCTCGTGTTCTGTGAAATCATCTCACAGAGTTACAGCTTTCCCCTCAAGAAACCTTTCGCTAAGACAGTTCTTGTGGAATTGGCAAAGTGATATCTGGAAGCAAATAGAGGGCTATGGTGAAAAAGGAAATATCCTAAGATGAAATCTGGAAAGAAGCTTTCTGAGAAACTGCTCTGGGATGTGTGACTTCCACTCACAGAGTTACATCTGTATTTCGTGGATCTCTTTGCTAGCCTTATTTCTGTGGAATCTCAGAACAGATATTTCGGATCCCTTTGAAGACTATAGGGCCAAAGGAAATATCCTCCGATAACAAAGAGAAAGAAGCTTTCTGAGAAACTTCTTTGAGTTCTGTGAAATCATCTCACAGAGTTACAGCTTTCCCCTCAAGAAGCCTTTCGCTAAGACAGTTCTTGTGGAATTGGCAAAGGGATATTTGGAAACCCATAGAGGGCTATGGTGAAAAAGGAAATATCCTCAGATGAAACCTGGAAAGAAGCTTTCTGAGAAAGTGCTTAGTGTTCTGTTAATTCATCTCACAGAGTTACATCTGTATTTCGTGGATCTCTTTGCTAGCCTTATTTCTGTGGAATCTGAGAACAGATATTTCGGATCCCTTTCAAGATTATATGGCCAAAGGAAATATCCTCCGATAACAAAGAGAAAGAAGCTTTTTGAGAAACTTCTTTCTGTTCTGTGAAATCATCTCACAGAATTACAGCTTTCCCCTCAAGAAGCCTTCCGCTAAGACAGTTCTTGTGGAATTGGCAAAGTGATATTTGGAAGCCCATAGGGGGCTATGGTGAAAAAGGAAATATCCTCAGATGAAAATTGGAAAGAAGCTTTCTGAGAAACTGCTCTTTGATGTGTGACTTCCACTCACAGAGTTACATCTTTATTTCCTGGATCTCTTTGCTAGCCATATTTCTGTGGAATCTGAGAACAGATATTTCGGATCCCTTTGAAGACTATAGGTCCAAAGGAAATATCCTCCGATAACAAAGAGAAAGAAGCTTTCTGAGAAACTTCTTTGTGTTCTGTGAAATCATCTCACAGAGATACAGCTTTCCCCACCAGAAGCCTTTCGCTAAGACAGTTCTTATGGAATTGGCAAAGGGATATTTGGAAGCCCATAGAGGGCTATGGTGAAATAGGAAATATCCTAAGATGAAATCTGGAAAGAAGCTTTCTGAGAAACTGCTCTGTGATGTGTGACTTCCACTCACAGAGTTACACCTGTATTTCGTGGATCTCCTTGCTAGCCTTATTTCTGTGGAATCTGAGAACAGATATTTCGGATCCCTTTGAAGACTATAGGGCCAAAGGAAATATCCTCCGATAACAAAGAGAAAGAAGCTTTCTGAGAAACTTCTTTGTGTTCTGTGAAATCATCTCACAGAGTTACAGCTTTCCCCTCATGAAGCCTTTCGCTAAGACAGTTCTTGTGGAATTGGCAAAGGGATATTTGAAAGCCCATAGAGGCCTATGTTGAAAAAGGAAATACCCTCAGATGAAATCTGGAAAGAAGCTTTCTGAGAAACTACTTAGTGTTCTGTTAATTCATCTCACAGAGTTACATCTGTATTTCGTGGATCTCTTTGCTAGCCTTATTTCTGTGGAATCTGAGAACAGATATTTCGGATCCCTTTGAAGACTATAGGGCCAAAGGAAATATCCTCCGATAACAAAGAGAAAGAAGCTTTCAAAGAAACTTCTTTGTGTTCTGTGACATCACCTCACAGAGTTACAGCTTTCCCCTCAAGAAGCCTTTCGCTAAGATAGTTCTTCTGGAATTTGCAAAGTGATATTTGGAAGCCCTTAGAGGGCTATGGTGAAAAAGGAAATATCCTAAGATGAAATCTGGAAAGAAGCTTTCTGAGAAACTGCTCTGTGATGTGTGACTTCCACTCACAGAGTTACATCTGTGTTCCGTGGATCTCCTTGCTAGCCTTATTTCTGTGGAATCTGAGAACAGATATTTCGGATCCCTTTGAAGACTATAGGGCCAAACGAAATATCCTCCGATAACAAAGAGAAAGAAGCTTTCTGAGAAACTTCTTTGTGTTCTGTGAAATCATCTCACAGAGTTACAGGTTTCCCCTCCAGAAGCCTTTCGCTAAGACAGTTCTTGTGGAATTGGCAAAGGGATATTTGGAAGCCCATAGAGGCCTATGTTGAAAAAGGAAATACCCTCAGATGAAATCTGGAAAGAAGCTTTCTGAGAAATTACTTAGTGTTCTGTTAATTCATCTCACAGAGTTACATCTGTATTTCGTGGATCTCTTTGCTAGCCTTATTTCTGTGGAATCTGAGAACAGATATTTCGGATCCCTTTGAAGACTATAGGGCAAAAGGAATTATCCTCTGATAACAAAGAGAAAGAAGCTTTCTGAGAAACTTCTTTGTATTCTGTGAAATCACCTCACAGAGTTACAGCTTTCCCCTCAAGAAGCCTTTCGCTAAGACAGTTCTTGTGGAATTGGCAAAGTCATATTTGGAAGCCCATAGAGGGCTATGGTGAAAAAGGAAATATCCTCAGATGAAATCTGGAAAGAAGCTTTCTGAGAAACTGCTTTGTGATGTGTGACTTCCACTCACAGAGTTACATCTGTATTTCGTGGATCTCTTTGCTAGCCTTATTTCTGTGGAATCTGAGAACAGATATTTCGGATCCCTTTGAAGACTATAGGGCCAAAGGAAATATCCTCCGATAACAAAGAGAAAGAAGCTTTCTGAGAAACTTCTTTGAGTTCTGTGAAATCATCTCACAGAGATACAGCTTTCCCCTCAAGAAGCCTTTCGCTAAGACAGTTCTTGTGGAATTGGCAAAGGGATATTTGGAAACCCATAGAGGCCTATGGTGAAAAAGGAAATATCCTCAGATGAAATCTGGAAAGAAGCTTTCTGAGAAACTGCTTAGTGTTCTGTTAATTCATCTCACAGAGTTGCATCTGTATTTCGAGAATCTCTTTGCTAGCCTTATTTCTGTGGAATCTGAGAGCAGATATTTCGGATCCCTTTGAAGATTATAGGGCCAAAGGAAATATCCTCCGATAACAAAGAGAAAGAAGCTTTCTGAGAAACTTCTTTCTGTTCTGTGAAATCATCTCACAGAGTTACAGCTTTCCCCTCAAGAAGCCTTTCGCTAAGACAGTTCTTGTGAAATTGGCAAAGTGATATTTGGAAGCCCATAGAGGGATATGGTGAGAAAGGAAATATCCTCAGATGAAATCTGGAAAGAAGCTTTCTGAGAAACTTCTCTGTGATGTGTGACTTCCACTCACAGAGTTACATCTGTATTTCGTGGATCTCTTTGCTAGCCTTATTTCTGTGGAATCTGAGAACAGATATTTCGAATCCCTTTGAAGACTATAGGGCCAAAGGAAATATCCTCCGATAACAAGGAGAAAGAAGCTTTCTGAGAAACTTCTTTGTGTTCTGTGAAATCATCTCACAGAGTTACAGCTTTCCCCTCAGAAGCCTTTCGCTAAGACAGTTCTTGTGGAATTGGCAAAGGGATATTTGGAAGCCCATAGAGGGCTATTGTGAAAAAGGAAATATCCTCAGATGAAATCTGGAAAGAAGCTTTCTGAGAAACTGCTTAGTGTTCTGTTAATTCATCTAACAGAGTTACATCTGTATTTCGTAGTTCTCTTTGCTAGCCTTATTTCTGTGGAATCTGAGAACAGATATTTCGGATCCCTTTGAAGACTATAGGACCAAAGGAAATATCCTCCGGTAACAAAGAGAAAGAAGCTTTCTGAGAAACTTCCTCGTGTTCTGTGAAATCATCTCACAGAGTTACAGCTTTCCCCTCAAGAAACCTTTCGCTAAGACAGTTCTTGTGGAATTGGCAAAGTGATATCTGGAAGCAAATAGAGGGCTATGGTGAAAAAGGAAATATCCTAAGATGAAATCTGGAAAGAAGCTTTCTGAGAAACTGCTCTGGGATGTGTGACTTCCACTCACAGAGTTACATCTGTATTTCGTGGATCTCTTTGCTAGCCTTATTTCTGTGGAATCTCAGAACAGATATTTCGGATCCCTTTGAAGACTATAGGGCCAAAGGAAATATCCTCCGATAACAAAGAGAAAGAAGCTTTCTGAGAAACTTCTTTGAGTTCTGTGAAATCATCTCACAGAGTTACAGCTTTCCCCTCAAGAAGCCTTTCGCTAAGACAGTTCTTGTGGAATTGGCAAAGGGATATTTGGAAACCCATAGAGGGCTATGGTGAAAAAGGAAATATCCTCAGATGAAACCTGGAAAGAAGCTTTCTGAGAAAGTGCTTAGTGTTCTGTTAATTCATCTCACAGAGTTACATCTGTATTTCGTGGATCTCTTTGCTAGCCTTATTTCTGTGGAATCTGAGAACAGATATTTCGGATCCCTTTCAAGATTATATGGCCAAAGGAAATATCCTCCGATAACAAAGAGAAAGAAGCTTTTTGAGAAACTTCTTTCTGTTCTGTGAAATCATCTCGCAGAATTACAGCTTTCCCCTCAAGAAGCCTTCCGCTAAGACAGTTCTTGTGGAATTGGCAAAGTGATATTTGGAAGCCCATAGAGGGCTATGGTGAAAAAGGAAATATCCTCAGATGAAAATTGGAAAGAAGCTTTCTGAGAAACTGCTCTGTGATGTGTGACTTCCACTCACAGAGTTACATCTTTATTTCCTGGATCTCTTTGCTAGCCATATTTCTGTGGAATCTGAGAACAGATATTTCGGATCCCTTTGAAGACTATAGGTCCAAAGGAAATATCCTCCGATAACAAAGAGAAAGAAGCTTTCTGAGAAACTTCTTTGTGTTCTGTGAAATCATCTCACAGAGATACAGCTTTCCCCACCAGAAGCCTTTCGCTAAGACAGTTCTTATGGAATTGGCAAAGGGATATTTGGAAGCCCATAGAGGGCTATGGTGAAATAGGAAATATCCTAAGATGAAATCTGGAAAGAAGCTTTCTGAGAAACTGCTCTGTGATGTGTGACTTCCACTCACAGAGTTACACCTGTATTTCGTGGATCTCCTTGCTAGCCTTATTTCTGTGGAATCTGAGAACAGATATTTCGGATCCCTTTGAAGACTATAGGGCCAAAGGAAATATCCTCCGATAACAAAGAGAAAGAAGCTTTCTGAGAAACTTCTTTGTGTTCTGTGAAATCATCTCACAGAGTTACAGCTTTCCCCTCATGAAGCCTTTCGCTAAGACAGTTCTTGTGGAATTGGCAAAGGGATATTTGAAAGCCCATAGAGGCCTATGTTGAAAAAGGAAATACCCTCAGATGAAATCTGGAAAGAAGCTTTCTGAGAAACTACTTAGTGTTCTGTTAATTCATCTCACAGAGTTACATCTGTATTTCGTGGATCTCTTTGCTAGCCTTATTTCTGTGGAATCTGAGAACAGATATTTCGGATCCCTTTGAAGACTATAGGGCCAAAGGAAATATCCTCCGATAACAAAGAGAAAGAAGCTTTCAAAGAAACTTCTTTGTGTTCTGTGACATCACCTCACAGAGTTACAGCTTTCCCCACCAGAAGCCTTTCGGTAAGACAGTTCTTCTGGAATTTGCAAAGTGATATTTGGAAGCCCTTAGAGGGCTATGGTGAAAAAGGAAATATCCTAAGATGAAATCTGGAAAGAAGCTTTCTGAGAAACTGCTCTGTGATGTGTGACTTCCACTCACAGAGTTACATCTGTGTTTCGTGGATCTCCTTGCCTGCTTATTTCTGTGGAATCTGAGAACAGATATTTCGGATCCCTTTGAAGACTATAGGGCCAAACGAAATATCCTCCGATAACAAAGAGAAAGAAGCTTTCTGAGAAACTTCTTTGTGTTCTGTGAAATCATCTCACAGAGTTACAGCTTTCCCCTCCAGAAGCCTTTCGCTAAGACAGTTCTTGTGGAATTGGCAAAGGGATATTTGGAAGCCCATAGAGGCCTATGTTGAAAAAGGAAATACCCTCAGATGAAATCTGGAAAGAAGCTTTCTGAGAAATTACTTAGTGTTCTGTTAATTCATCTCACAGAGTTACATCTGTATTTCGTGGATCTCTTTGCTAGCCTTATTTCTGTGGAATCTGAGAACAGATATTTCGGATCCCTTTGAAGACTATAGGGCAAAAGGAATTATCCTCTGATAACAAAGAGAAAGAAGCTTTCTGAGAAACTTCTTTGTATTCTGTGAAATCACCTCACAGAGTTACAGCTTTCCCCTCAAGAAGCCTTTCGCTAAGACAGTTCTTGTGGAATTGGCAAAGTCATATTTGGAAGCCCATAGAGGGCTATGGTGAAAAAGGAAATATCCTCAGATGAAATCTGGAAAGAAGCTTTCTGAGAAACTGCTTTGTGATGTGTGACTTCCACTCACAGAGTTACATCTGTATTTCGTGGATCTCTTTGCTAGCCTTATTTCTGTGGAATCTGAGAACAGATATTTCGGATCCCTTTGAAGACTATAGGGCCAAAGGAAATATCCTCCGATAACAAAGAGAAAGAAGCTTTCTGAGAAACTTCTTTGAGTTCTGTGAAATCATCTCACAGAGATACAGCTTTCCCCTCAAGAAGCCTTTCGCTAAGACAGTTCTTGTGGAATTGGCAAAGGGATATTTGGAAACCCATAGAGGCCTATGGTGAAAAAGGAAATATCCTCAGATGAAATCTGGAAAGAAGCTTTCTGAGAAACTGCTTAGTGTTCTGTTAATTCATCTCACAGAGTTGCATCTGTATTTCGTGTATCTCTTTGCTAGCCTTATTTCTGTGGAATCTGAGAGCAGATATTTCGGATCCCTTTGAAGATTATAGGGCCAAAGGAAATATCCTCCGATAACAAAGAGAAAGAAGCTTTCTGAGAAACTTCTTTCTGTTCTGTGAAATCATCTCACAGAGTTACATCTTTCCCCTCAAGAAGCGTTTCGCTAAGACGGTTCTTGTGAAATTGGCAAAGTGATATTTGGAAGCCCATAGAGGGATATGGTGAGAAAGGAAATATCCTCAGATGAAATCTGGAAAGAAGCTTTCTGAGAAACTCCTCTGTGATGTGTGACTTCCACTCACAGAGTTACATCTGTATTTCGTGGATCTCTTTGCTAGCCTTATTTCTGTGGAATCTGAGAACAGATATTTCGGATCCCTTTGAAGACTATAGGGCCAAAGGAAATATCCTCCGATAACAAAGAGAAAGAAGCTTTCTGAGAAACTTCTTTGTGTTCTGTGAAATCATCTCACAGAGTTTCAGCTTTCCCCTCAAGAAGCCTTTCGCTAAGATAGTTCTTGTGGAATTGGCAAAGGGATATTTGGAAGCCCATAGAGGCCTACGGTGAAAAAGGAAATATCCTAAGATGAAATCTGGAAAGAAGCTTTCTGAGAAACTGCTTAGTGTTCTGTTAATTCATCTCACAGAGTTACATCTGTATTTCGTGGATCTCTTTGTTAGCCTTATTTCTGTGGAATTTGAGAACAGATATTTCGGATCCGTTTGAAGACTATAGGGCCAAAGGAAATATCCTCCGATAACAAGGAGAAAGAAGCTTTCTGAGAAACTTCTTTGTGTTCTGTGAAATCATCTCACAGAGTTACAGCTTTCCCCTCAGAAGCCTTTCGGTAAGACAGTTCTTGTGGAATTGGCAAAGGGATATTTGGAAGCCCATAGAGGGCTATGGTGAAAAAGGAAATATCCTCAGATGAAATCTGGAAAGAAGCTTTCTGAGAAACTGCTTAGTGTTCTGTTAATTCATCTCACAGAGTTACATCTGTATTTCGTGGTTCTCTTTGCTAGCCTTATTTCTGTGGAATCTGAGAACAGATATTTCGGATCCCTTTGAAGACTATAGGACCAAAGGAAATATCCTCCGGTAACAAAGAGAAAGAAGCTTTCTGAGAAACTTCCTCGTGTTCTGTGAAATCATCTCACAGAGTTACAGCTTTCCCCTCAGGAAGCCTTTCGCTAAGACAGTTCTTGTGGAATTGGCAAAGTGATATCTGGAAGCCCTTAGAGGGCTATGGTGAAAAAGGAAATATCCTAAGATGAAATCTGGAAAGAAGCTTTCTGAGAAACTGCTCTGTGATGTGTGACTTCCACTCACAGAGTTACATCTGTATTTCGTGGATCTCCTTGCTAGCCTTATTTCTGTGGAATCTGAGAACAGATATTTCGGATCCCTTTGAAGACTATAGGGCCAAAGCAATTATCCTCTGATAACAAAGAGAAAGAAGCTTTCTGAGAAACTTCTCTGTATTCTGTGAAATCATCTCACAGAGTTACAGCTTTCCCCTCAAGAAGCCTTTCGCTAAGACAGTTCTTGTGGAATTGGCAAAGTGATATTTGGAAGCCCATAGAGGGCTCTGGTGAAAAAGGAAATATCCTCAGATGAAATCTGGAAAGAAGCTTTCTGAGAAACTTCTCTGTGATGTGTGACTTCCACTCACAGAGTTACATCTGTATTTCGTGGATCTCTTTGCTAGCCTTATTTCTGTGGAATCTGAGAACAGATATTTCGAATCCCTTTGAAGACTATAGGGCCAAAGGAAATATCCTCCGATAACAAGGAGAAAGAAGCTTTCTGAGAAACTTCTTTGTGTTCTGTGAAATCACCTCACAGAGTTACAGCTTTCCCCTCAGAAGCCTTTCGCTAAGACAGTTCTTGTGGAATTGGCAAAGGGATATTTGTAAGCCCATAGAGGGCTATTGTGAAAAAGGAAATATCCTCAGATGAAATATGGAAAGAAGCTTTCTGAGAAACTGCTTAGTGTTCTGTTAATTCATCTCACAGAGTTACATCTGTATTTCGTAGTTCTCTTTGCTAGCCTTATTTCTGTGGAATCTGAGAACAGATATTTCGGATCCCTTTGAAGACTATAGGACCAAAGGAAATATCCTCCGGTAACAAAGAGAAAGAAGCTTTCTGAGAAACTTCCTCGTGTTCTGTGAAATCATCTCACAGAGTTACAGCTTTCCCCTCAAGAAGCCTTTCGCTAAGACAGTTCTTGTGGAATTGGCAAAGTGATATCTGGAAGCAAATAGAGGGCTATGGTGAAAAAGGAAATATCCTAAGATGAAATCTGGAAAGAAGCTTTCTGAGAAACTGCTCTGGGATGTGTGACTTCCACTCACAGAGTTACATCAGTATTTCGTGGATCTCTTTGCTAGCCTTATTTCTGTGGAATCTCAGAACAGATATTTCGGATCCCTTTGAAGACTATAGGGCCAAGGGAAATATCCTCCGATAACAAAGAGAAAGAAGCTTTCTGAGAAACTTCTTTGAGTTCTGTGAAATCATCTCACAGAGTCACAGCTTTCCCCTCAAGAAGCCTTTCGCTAAGACAGTTCTTGTGGAATTGGCAAAGGGATATTTGGAAACCCATAGAGGGCTATGGTGAAAAAGGAAATATCCTCAGATGAAATCTGGAAAGAAGCTTTCTGAGAAAGTGCTTAGTGTTCTGTTAATTCATCTCACAGAGTTACATCTGTATTTCGTGGATCTCTTTGCTAGCCTTATTTCTGTGGAATCTGAGAACAGATATTTCGGATCCCTTTCAAGATTATATGGCCAAAGGAAATATCCTCCGATAACAAAGAGAAAGAAGCTTTTTGAGAAACTCCTTTGTGTTCTGTGAAATCATCTCACAGAATTACAGCTTTCCCCTCAAGAAGCCTTTCGCTAAGACAGTTCTTGTGGAATTGGCAAAGTGATATTTGGAAGCCCATAGAGGGCTATGGTGAAAAAGGAAATATCCTCAGATGAAATATGGAAAGAAGCTTTCTGAGAAACTGCTCTGTGATGTGTGACTTCCACTCACAGAGTTACATCTGTATTTCGTGGATCTCTTTGCTAGCCTTATTTCTGTGGAATCTGAGAACAGATATTTCGGATCCCTTTGAAGACTATAGGGCCAAAGGAAATATCCTCCGATAACAAAGAGAAAGAAGCTTTCTGAGAAACTTCTTTGTGTTCTGTGAAATCATCTCACAGAGTAACAGCTTTCCCCACCAGAAGCCTTTCGCTAAGACAGTTCTTATGGAATTGGCAAAGGGATATTTGGAAGCCCATAGAGGGCTATGGTGAAAAAGGAAATATCCTAAGATGAAATCTGGAAAGAAGCTTTCTGAGAAACTGCTCTGTGATGTGTGACTTCCACTCACAGAGTTACACCTGTATTTCGTGGATCTCCTTGCTAGCCTTATTTCTGTGGAATCTGAGAACAGATATTTCGGATCCCTTTGAAGACTATAGGGCCAAAGGAAATATCCTCCGATAACAAAGAGAAAGAAGCTTTCTGAGAAACTTCTTTGTGTTCTGTGAAATCATCTCACAGAGTTACAGCTTTCCCCTCAAGAAGCCTTTTGCTAAGACAGTTCTTGTGGTATTGGCAAAGGGATATTTGGAAGCCCATAGAGGCCTATGTTGAAAAAGGAAATACCCTCAGATGAAATCTGGAAAGAAGCTTTCTGAGAAACTACTTAGTGTTCTGTTAATTCATCTCACAGAGTTACATCTGTATTTCGTGGATCTCTTTGCTAGCCTTATTTCTGTGGAATCTGAGAACAGATATTTCGGATCCCTTTGAAGACTATAGGGCAAAAGGAATTATCCTCTGATAACAAAGAGAAAGAAGCTTTCTGAGAAACTTCTTTGTATTCTGTGAAATCATCTCACAGAGTTACAGCTTTCCCCTCAAGAAGCCTTTCACTAAGACAGTTCTTGTGGAATTGGCAAAGTCATATTTGGAAGCCCATAGAGGGCTATGGTGAAAAAGGAAATATCCTCAGATGAAATCTGGAAAGAAGCTTTCTGAGAAACTGCTTTGTGATGTGTGACTTCCACTCACAGAGTTACATCTGTATTTCGTGGATCTCTTTGCTAGCCTTATTTCTGTGGAATCTGAGAACAGATATTTCGGATCCCTTTGAAGACTATAGGGCCAAAGGAAATATCCTCCGATAACAAAGAGAAAGAAGCTTTCTGAGAAACTTCTTTGAGTTCTGTGAAATCATCTCACAGAGTTACAGCTTTCCCCTCAAGAAGCCTTTCGCTAAGACAGTTCTTGTGGAATTGGCAAAGTGATATCTGGAAGCCCTTAGAGGGCTATGGTGAAAAAGGAAATATCCTCAGATGAAATCTGGAAAGAAGCTTTCTGAGAAACTGCTCTGTGATGTGTGACTTCCACTCACAGAGTTACATCTGTATTTCGTGGATCTCCTTGCTAGCCTTATTTCTGTGGAATCTGAGAACAGATATTTCGGATCCCCTTGAAGACTATAGGGCCAAAGGAATTATCCTCTGATAACAAAGAGAAAGAAGCTTTCTGAGAAACTTCTCTATATTCTGTGAGATCATCTCACAGAGTTACAGCTTTCCCTTCAAGAAGCCTTTCGCTAAGACAGTTCTTGTGGAATTGGCAAAGTGATATTTGGAAGCCCATAGAGGGCTCTGGTGAAAAAGGAAATATCCTCAGATGAAATCTGGAAAGAAGCTTTCTGAGAAACTGCTCTGTGATGTGTGACTTCCACTCACAGAGTTACATCTGTATTTCGTGGATCTCTTTGCTAGCCTTATTTCTGTGGAATCTGAGAACAGATATTTCGGATCCCTTTGAAGACTATAGGGCCAAAGGAAATATCCTCTGATAACAAAGAGAAAGAAGCTTTCTGAGAAACTTCTTTGTGTTCTGTGAAATCATCTCACAGAGTTACAGCTTTCCCCTCAAGAAGCCTTTCGCTAAGACAGTTCTTGTGGAATTGGCAAAGGGATATTTTAAGCCCATAGAGGGCTATGGTGAAAAAGGAAATATCCTCAGATGAAATCTGGAAAGAAGCTTTCTGAGAAACCTCTTAGTGTTCTGTTAATTCATCTCACAGAGTTACATCTGTATTTCGTGGATCTCTTTGCTAGCCTTATTTGTGTGGAATCTGAAAACAGATATTTCGGATCCCTTTGAAGACTATAGGGCCAAAGGAAATATCCTCCGATAACAAAGAGAAAGAAGCTTTCCGAGAAACTTCTTTGTGTTCTGTGAAATCATCTCACAGAGTTACAGCTTTCCCCTCAAGAAGCCTTTCGCTAAGACAGTTCTTGTGGAATTGGCAAAGGGATATTTGGAAGCCCATAGAGGCCTACGGTGAAAAAGGAAATATCCTCAGATGAAATCTGGAAAGAAGCTTTCTGAGAAACTGCTTAGTGTTCTGTTAATTCATCTCACAGAGTTACATCTGTATTTCGTGGATCTCCTTGCTAGCCTTATTTCTGTGGAATATGAGAACAGATATTTCGGATCCCTTTCAAGATTATATGGCCAAAGGAAATATCTTCCGATAACAAAGAGAAAGAAGCTTTCTGAGAAACTTCTTTCTGTTCTGTGAAATCATCTCACAGAGTTACAGCTTTCCCCTCAAGAAGCCTTTCGGCTAAGACAGTTCTTGTGGAATTGGCAGAGTGATATTTGGAAGCCCATAGAGGGCTATGGTGAAAAAGGAAATATCCTCAGATGAAATCTGGAAAGAAGCTTTCTGAGAAACTGCTCTGTGATGTGTGACTTCCACTCACAGAGTTACATCTGTATTTCGTGGATCTCTTTGCTAGCCTTATTTCTGTGGAATCTGAGAACAGATATTTCGGATCCCTTTGAAGACTATAGGGCCAAAAGAAATATCCTCCGATAACAAAGAGAAAGAAGCTTTCTGAGAAACTTCTTTGTGTTCTGTGAAATCATCTCACAGAGTTACAGCTTTCCCCTCAAGAAGCCTTTCGCTAAGACAGTTCTTGTGGAATTGGCCAAGTGATATTTGGAAGCCCATAGAGGCCTATGGCGAAAAAGGAAATATCCTCAGATGAAATCTGGAAAGAAGCTTTCTGAGAAACTGCTCTGTGATGTGTGACTTCCACTCACAGAGTTACATCTGTATTTCCTGGATCTCTTTGCTAGCCTTATTTCTGTGGAATCTGAGAACAGATATTTCGGATCCCTTTGAAGACTATAAGGCCAAAGGAAATATCCTCCGATAACAAAGAGAAAGAAGCTTTCTGAGAAACTTCTTTGTGTTCTGTGAAATCATCTCACAGAGTTACAGCTTTCCCCTCAAGAAGCCTTTCGCTAAGACAGTTCTTGTGAAATTGGCAAAGTGATATTTGGAAGCCCATAGAGGGCTATGGTGAAAAAAGAAATATCCTCAGATGAAATCTGGAAAGAAGCTTTCTGAGAAACTGCTCTGTGATGTGTGACTTCCACTCACAGAGTTACATCTGTATTTCCTGGATCTCTTTGCTAGCCTTATTTCTGTGGAATCTGAGAACAGATATTTCGGATCCCTTTGAAGACTATAGGGCCAAAGGAAATATCCTCCGATAACAAAGAGAAAGAAGCTTTCTGAGAAGCTTCTTTGTGTTCTGTGAAATCATCTCACAGAGTTACAGCTTTCCCCACCAGAAGCCTTTCGCTAAAACAGTTCTTGTGGAATTTGCAAAGTGATATTTGGAAGCCCATAGAGGGCTATGGTGAAAAAGGAAATATCCTCAGATGAAATCTGGAAAGAAGCTTTCTGAGAAACTGCTTAGTTTTGTGTTAATTCATCTCACAGAGTTACATCTGCATTTCTTGGATCTCTTTGCTAGCCTTATTTGTGTGTAATCTGAGAACAGATATTTCGGATCCCTTTGAAGACTATAGGGCCAAAGGAAATATCCTCCGATAACAAAGAGAAAGAAGCTTTCTGAGAAACTTCTTTGTGTTCTGTGAAATCATCTCACAGAGTTACAGCTTTCCCCTCAAGAAGCCTTTCGCTAAGACAGTTCTTGTGGAATTGGCAAAGGGATATTTGGAAGCCCATAGAGGCCTACGGTGAAAAAGGAAATATCCTCAGATGAAATCTGGAAAGAAGCTTTCTGAGAAACTTCTTAGTGTTCTGTTAATTCATCTCACAGAGTTACATCTGTATTTCGTGGATCTCTTTGCTAGCCTTATTTCTGTGGTATTTGAGAACAGATATTTCGGATCCGTTTGAAGACTATAGGGCCAAAGGAAATATCCTCCGATAACAAGGAGAAGGAAGCTTTCTGAGAAACTTCTTTCTGTTCTGTGAAATCATCTCACAGAGTTACAGCTTTCCCCTCAGAAGCCTTTCGCTAAGACAGTTCTTGTGGAATTGGCAAAGTGATATTTGGAAGCCCATAAAGGGCTATGGTGAAAAAGGAAATATCCTCAGATGAAATGTGGAAAGAAGCTTTCTGAGAAACTGCTCTGTGATGTGTGACTTCCACTCACAGAGTTACATCTGTATTTCGTGGATCTCTTTGCTAGCCTTATTTCTGTGGAATCTGAGAACAGATATTTCGGATCCCTTTGAAGACTATAGGGCCAAAGGAAATATCCTCCGATAACAAAGAGAAAGAAGCTTTCTGAGAAACTTCTTTGTGTTCTGTGAAATCATCTCACAGAGTTACAGCTTTCCCCTCAAGAAGCCTTTCGCTAAGACAGTTCTTGTGGAATTGGCAAAGTGATATTTGGAAGCCCATAGAGGGCTATGGCGAAAAAGGAAATATCCTCAGATGAAATCTGGAAAGAAGCTTTCTGAGAAACTGCTCTGTGATGTGTGACTTCCACTCACAGAGTTACATCTGTATTTCTTGTATCTCTTTGCTAGCCTTATTTCTGTGGAATCTGAGAACAGATATTTCAGATCCCTTTGAAGACTATAGGGCCAAAGGAAATATCCTCCGATAACAAAGAGAAAGAAGCTTTCTGAGAAACTTCTTTGTGTTCTGTGAAATCATCTCACAGAGTTACAGCTTTCCCCAACAGAAGCCTTTCGCTAAGACAGTTCTTGTGGAATTGGCAAAGGGATATTTGGAAGCCCATAGAGGGCTATGGTGAAAAAGGAAATATCCTCAGATGAAATCTGGAAAGAAGCTTTCTTAGAAAATACTCTGTGATGTGTGACTTCCACTCACAGAGTTACATCTGTATTTCGTGGATCTCTTTGCTAGCCTTATTTCTGTGGAATCTGAGAACAGATATTTCGGATCCCTTTGAAGAGTATAGGACCAAAGGAAATATCCTCCGGTAACAAAGAGAAAGAAGCTTTCTGAGAAACTTCTTTGTGTTCTGTGAAATCATCTCACAGAGTTACAGCTTTCCCCTCAAGAAGCCTTTCGCTAAGACAGTTCTTGTGGAATTGGCAAAGTGATATTTGGAAGCCCATAGAGGGCTATGGTGAAAAAGGAAATATCCTCAGATGAAATCTGGAAAGAAGCTTTCTGAGAAACTGCTCTGTGATGGGTGACTTCCACTCACAGAGTTACATCTGTATTTCGTGGATCTATTTGCTAGCCTTATTTCTGTGGAATCTGAGAGCAGATATTTCGGATCCCTTTGAAGATTATAGGGCCAAAGGAAATATCCTCCGATAACAAAGAGAAAGAAGCTTTCTGAGAAACTTCTTTGTGTTCTGTGAAATCATCTCACAGAGTTACAGCTTTCCCCTCAAGAAGCCTTTCGTTAAGACAATTCTTGTGGAATTGGCAAAGGGATATTTGGAAACGCATAGAGGCCTATGGTGAAAAAGGAAATATCCTCAGATGAAATCTGAAAAGAAGCTTTCTGAGAAACTGCTTAGTGTTCTCCTAAATCATCTCACAGAGTTACATCTGTATTTCGTGGATCTCTTTGCTAGCCTTATTTCTGTGGAATCTGAGAACAGATATTTCGGATCCCTTTGACGATTATAGGGCCAAAGGAAATATCCTCCGATAACAAAGAGAAAGAAGCTTTCTGAGAAACTTCTTTCTGTTCTGTGAAATCATCTCACAGAGTTACAGCTTTCCCCTCAAGAAGCCTTTCGCTAAGAGAGTTCTTGTGAAATTGGCAAAGTGATATTTGGAAGCCCATAGAGGGCTATGGTGAGAAAGGAAATATCCTCAGATGAAATCTGGAAAGAAGCTTTCTGAGAAACTCCTCTGTGATGTGTGACTTCCACTCACAGAGTTACATCTGTATTTCGTGGATCTCTTTGCTAGCCTTATTTCTGTGGAATCTGAGAACAGATATTTCGGATCCCTTTGAAGACTATAGGGCCAAAGGAAATATCCTCCGATAACAAAGAGAAAGAAGCTTTCTGAGAAGCTTCTTTGTGTTCTGTGAAATCATCTCACAGAGTTACAGCTTTCCCCACCAGAAGCCTTTCGCTAAGACAGTTCTTGTGGAATTTGCAAAGTGATATTTGGAAGCCCATAGAGGGCAATGGTGAAAAAGGAAATATCCTCAGATGAAATCTGGAAAGAAGATTTCTGAGAAACTGCTTAGTGTTCTGTTAATTCATCTCACAGAGTTACATCTGTATTTCGTGGATCTCTTTGCTAGCTTTATTTGTGTGGAATCAGAGAACAGATATTTCGGATCCCTTTGAAGACTATAGGGCCAAAGGAAATATCCTCCGATAACAAAGAGAAAGAAGCTTTCTGAGAAACTTCTTTGTGTTCTGTGAAATCATCTCACAGAGTTACAGCTTTCCCCTCAAGAAGCCTTTCGCTAAGATAGTTCTTGTGGAATTGGCAAAGGGATATTTGGAAGCCCATAGAGGCCTACGGTGAAAAAGGAAATATCCTCAGATGAAATCTGGAAAGAAGCTTTCTGAGAAACTGCTTAGTGTTCTGTTAATTCATCTCACAGAGTTACATCTGTATTTCGTGGATCTCTTTGCTAGCCTTATTTCTGTGGAATTTGAGAACAGATATTTCGGATCCGTTTGAAGACTATAGGGCCAAAGGAAATATCCTCCGATAACAAGGAGAAAGAAGCTTTCTGAGAAACTTCTTTGAGTTCTCTGAAATCATCTCACAGAGTTACAGCTTTCCCCTCAGAAGCCTTTCGCTAAGACAGTTCTTGTGGAATTGGCAAAGGGATATTTGGAAGCCCATAGAGGGCTATGGTGAAAAAGGAAATATCCTCAGATGAAATCTGGAAAGAAGCTTTCTGAGAAACTGCTTAGTGTTCTGGTAGTTCATCTCACAGAGTTACATCTGTATTTCGTGGTTCTCTTTGCTAGACTTATTTCTGTGGAATCTGAGAACAGATATTTCGGATCCCTTTGAAGACTATAGGACCAAAGGAAATATCCTCCGGTAACAAAGAGAAAGAAGCTTTCTGAGAAACTTCCTCGTGTTCTGTGAAATCATCTCACAGAGTTACAGCTTTCCCCTCAAGAAGCCTTTCGCTAAGACAGTTCTTGTGGAATTGGCAAAGTGATATCTGGAAGCCCTTAGAGGGCTATGGTGAAAAAGGAAATATCCTCAGATGAAATCTGGAAAGAAGCTTTCTGAGAAACTGCTCTGTGATGTGTGACTTCCACTCACAGAGTTACATTTGTATTTCGTGGATCTCCTTGCTAGCCTTATTTCTGTGGAATCTGAGAACAGATATTTCGGATCCCTTTGAAGACTATAGGGCCAAAGGAATTATCCTCTGATAACAAAGAGAAAAATGCTTTCTGAGAAACTTCTCTGTATTCTGTGAGATCATCTCACAGAGTTACAGCATTCCCCTCAAGAAGCCTTTCGCTAAGACAGTTCTTGTGGAATTGGCAAAGTGATATTTGGAAGCCCATAGAGGGCTCTGGTGAAAAAGGAAATATCCTCAGATGAAATCTGGAAAGAAGCTTTCTGAGAAACTGCTCTGTGATGTGTGACTTCCACTCACAGAGTTACATCTGTATTTCGTGGATCTCTTTGCTAGCCTTATTTCTGTGTAATCTGAGAACAGATATTTGGGATCCCTTTGAAGACTATAGGGCCAAAGGAAATATCCTCCGATAACAAAGAGAAAGAAGCTTTCTGAGAAACTTCTTTGAGTTCTGTGAAATCATCTCACAGAGTTACAGCTTTCCCCTCAAGGAGCCTTTCGCTAAGACAGTTCTTGTGGAATTGGCAAAGGGATATTTGGAAACCCATAGAGGGCTATGGTGAAAAAGGAAATATCCTCAGGTGAAATCTGGAAAGAAGCTTTCTGAGAAAGTGCTTAGTGTTCTGTTAATTCATCTCACAGAGTTACACCTGTATTTCGTGGATCTCTTTGCTAGCCTTATTTCTGTGGAATTTGAGAACAGATATTTCGGATCCGTTTGAAGACTATAGGGCCAAAGGAAATATCCTCTGATAACAAGGAGAAAGAAACTTTCTGAGAAACTTCTTTGTGTTCTGTGAAATCATGTCACAGAGTTACAGCTTTCCCCACAAGAAGCCTTTCGCTAAGACAGTTCTTGTGGAATTGGCAAAGTGATATTTGGAAGCCCATAGAGGGCTATGGTGAAAAAGGAAATATCCTCAGATGAAATCTGGAAACAAGCTTTCTGAGAATCTGCTCTGTGATGTGTGACTTCCACTCACTGAGTTACATCTGTATTTCGTGGATCTCTTTGCTAGCCTTATTTCTGTGGAATCTGAGAACAGATATTTCGGATGCCTTGAAGACTATAGGGCCGAAGGAAATATTCTCCAGTAACAAAGAGAAAGAAGCTTTCTGAGAAACTTCTTTGTGTTCTGTGAAATCATCTCACAAAGTTACAGCTTTCCCCTCAAGAAGCCTTTCGCTAAGACAGTTCTTGTGGAATTGGCAAAGTGATATTTGAAAGCCCATAGAGGGCTATGGTGAAAAAGGAAATATCCTCAGATGAAATCTGGAAAGAAGCTTTCTGAGAAACTGCTCTGTGATGTGTGACTTCCACTCACAGAGTTACATCTGTATTTCGTGGATCTCTTTGATAGCCTTATTTCTGTGGAATCTGAGAACAGATATTTCGGATCCCTTTGAAGACTATAGGGCCAAAGGAAATATCCTCCGATAACAAAGAGAAAGAAGCTTTCTGAGAAACTTCTTTGTGTTCTGTGAAATCATCTCACAGAGATACAGCTTTCACCTCAAGAAGCCTTTCGCTAAGACAGTTCTTGTGGAATTGGCAAAGTGATATCTGGAAGCCCTTAGAGGGCTATGGTGAAAAAGGAAATATCCTCAGATGAAATCTGGAAACAAGCTTTCTGAGAAACTGCTCTGTGATGTGTGACTTCCACTCACAGAGTTACATCTGTATTTCGTGGATCTCCTTGCTAGCCTTATTTCTGTGGAATCTGAGAACAGATATTTCGGATCCCTTTGAAGACTATAGGGCCAAAGGAATTATCCTCTGATAACAAAGAGAAAAAAGCTTTCTGAGAAACTTCTCTGTATTCTGTGAGATCATCTCACAGAGTTACAGCATTCCCCTCAAGAAGCCTTTCGCTAAGACAGTTCTTGTGGAATTGGCAAAGTGATATTTGGAAGCCCATAGAGGGCTCTGGTGAAAAAGGAAATATCCTCAGATGAAATCTGGAAAGAAGCTTTCTGAGAAACTGCTCTGTGATGTGTGACTTCCACTCACAGAGTTACATCTGTATTTCGTGGATCTCTTTGCTAGCCTTATTTCTGTGTAATCTGAGAACAGATATTTGGGATCCCTTTGAAGACTATAGGGCCAAAGGAAATATCCTCCGATAACAAAGAGAAAGAAGCTTTCTGAGAAACTTCTTTGAGTTCTGTGAAATCATCTCACAGAGTTACAGCTTTCCCCTCAAGAAGCCTTTCGCTAAGACAGTTCTTGTGGAATTGGCAAAGGGATATTTGGAAACCCATAGAGGGCTATGGTGAAAAAGGAAATATCCTCAGATGAAATCTGGAAAGAAGCTTTCTGAGAAAGTGCTTAGTGTTCTGTTAATTCATCTCACAGAGTTACACCTGTATTTCGTGGATCTCTTTGCTAGCCTTATTTCTGTGGAATTTGAGAACAGATATTTCGGATCCGTTTGAAGACTATAGGGCCAAAGGAAATATCCTCTGATATCAAGGAGAAAGAAACTTTCTGAGAAACTTCTTTGTGTTCTGTGAAATCATGTCACAGAGTTACAGCTTTCCCCACAAGAAGCCTTTCGCTAAGACAGTTCTTGTGGAATTGGCAAAGTGATATTTGGAAGCCCATAGAGGGCAATGGTGAAAAAGGAAATATCCTCAGATGAAATCTGGAAACAAGCTTTCTGAGAATCTGCTCTGTGATGTGTGACTTCCACTCACTGAGTTACATCTGTATTTCGTGGATCTCTTTGCTAGCCTTATTTCTGTGGAATCTGAGAACAGATATTTCGGATGCCTTGAAGACTATAGGGCCGAAGGAAATATTCTCCAGTAACAAAGAGAAAGAAGCTTTCTGAGAAACTTCTTTGTGTTCTGTGAAATCATCTCACAAAGTTACAGCTTTCCCCTCAAGAAGCCTTTCGCTAAGACAGTTCTTGTGGAATTGGCAAAGTGATATTTGAAAGCCCATAGAGGGCTATGGTGAAAAAGGAAATATCCTCAGATGAAATCTGGAAAGAAGCTTTCTGAGAAACTGCTCTGTGATGTGTGACTTCCACTCACAGAGTTACATCTGTATTTCGTGGATCTCTTTGCTAGCCTTATTTCTGTGGAATCTGAGAACAGATATTTCGGATCCCTTTGAAGACTATAGGGCCAAAGGAAATATCCTCCGATAACAAAGAGAAAGAAGCTTTCTGAGAAACTTCTTTGTGTTCTGTGAAATCATCTCACAGAGTTACAGCTTTCCCCTCAAGAAGCCTTACGCTAAGACAGTTCTTGTGGAATTGGCAAAGAGATATTTGGGAGCCCATAGAGGCCTATGGTGAAAAAGGAAATATCCTCAGATGAAATCTAGAAAGAAGCTTTCTGAGAAACTGCTTGGTGTTCTGTTAATTCATCTCACAGAGTCACATCAGTATTTCGTGGATCTCTTTGCTAGCCTTATTTGTGTAGAATGTGAGAACAGATATTTCGGATCCCTTTGAAGACTATAGGGCCAAAGGAAATATCCTCCGATAACAAAGAGAAAGAAGCTTTCTGAGAAACTTCTTTGTGTTCTGTGAAATCATCTCACAGAGATACAGCTTTCACCTCAAGAAGCCTTTCGCTAAGACAGTTCTTGTGGAATTGGCAAAGGGATATTTGGAAGCCCATAGAGGCCTACGGTGCAAAAGGAAATATCCTCAGATGAAATCTGGAAAGAAGCTTTCTGAGAAACTGCTTACTGTTCTGTTAATTCATCTCACAGAGTTACATCTGTATTTCGTGGATCTCTTTGCTAGCCTTATTTCTGTGGAATTTGAGAACAGATATTTCGGATCCGTTTAAAGACTATAGGGCCAAAGGAAATATCCTTCGATAACAAGGAGAAAGAAACTTTCTGAGAAACTTCTTTGTGTTCTGTGAAATCATCTCAGAGAGTTACAGCTTTCCCCTCAAGAAGCCTTTCGCTAAGACAGTTCTTGTGGAATTGGCAAAGTGATATTTAGAAGCCCATAGAGGGCTATGGTGAAAAAGGAAATATCCTCAGATGAAATCTGGAAACAAGCTTTCTGAGAATCTGCTCTGTGATGTGTGACTTCCACTCACAGAGTTACATCTGTATTTCGTGGATCTCTTTGCTAGCCTTATTTCTGTGGAATCTGAGAACAGATATTTCGTATGCCTTGAAGACTATAGGGCCGAAGGAAATATCCTCCAGTAACAAAGAGAAAGAAGCTTTCTGAGAAATTTCTTTGTGTTCTGTGAAATCATATCAGAAAGTTACAGATTACCCCTCAAGAAGCCTTTCGCTAAGACAGTTCTTGTGGAATTGGCAAAGTGATATTTGAAAGCCCGTAGAGGGCTATGGTGAAAAAGGAAATATCCTCAGATGAAATCTGGAAAGAAGCTTTCTGAGAAACTGCTCTGTGACGTGTGACTTCCACTCACAGAGTTACATCTGTATTTCGTGGATCTCTTTGCTAGCCTTATTTCTGTGGAATCTGAGAACAGATATTTCGGATCCCTTTGAAGACTATAGGGCCAAAGGAAATATCCTCCGATAACAAAGAGTAAGATGCTTTCTGAGAAACTTCTTTGTGTTCTGTGAAATCATCTCACAGAGTTACAGCTTTCCCCTCAAGAAGCCTTTCGCTAAGACAGTTCTTGTGGAATTGGCAAAGGGATATTTGGAAGCCCATAGAGGGCTATGGTGAAAAAGGAAATATCGTCAGATGAAATCTGGAAAGAAGCTTTCGGAGATACTGCTTAGTGTTCTGCTAATTCATCTCACAGAGTAATTTCTGTATTTCGTGGTTCTCTTTGCTAGCCTTATTTCTGTGGAATCTGAGAACAGATATTTCGGATCCCTTTGAAGACTATAGGACCAAAGGAAATATCCTCCGGTAACAAAGAGAAAGAAGCTTTCTGAGAAACTTCTTTGTGTTCTGTGAAATCATCTCACAGAGTTACAGCTTTCCCCTCAAGAAACCTTTCGCTAAGACAGTTCTTGTGGAATTGGCAAAGTGATATTTGGAAGCCCATAGAGGGCTATGGTGAAAAAGGAAATATCCTCAGATGAAATCTGGAAAGAAGCTTTCTGAGAAACTGCTTTGTGTTCTGTTAATTCATCTCACAGAGTTACATCTGTATTTCGTGGGTCTCTTTGCTAGCCTTATTTCTGTGGAATCTGAGAACAGATATTTCGGATCCCTTTGAAGACTATAGGGCCAAAGGAAATATCCTCCGATAACAAAGAGAAAGAAGCTTTCTGAGAAACTTCCTCGTGTTCTGTGAAATCATCTCACAGAGTTACAGCTTTCCCCTCAAGAAGCCTTTCGCTAAGACAGTTCTTGTGGAATTGGCAAAGTGATATCTGGAAGCCCTTAGAGGGCTATGGTGAAAAAGGAAATATCCTCAGATGAAATCTGGAAACAAGCTTTCTGAGAAACTGCTCTGTGATGTGTGACTTCCACTCACAGAGTTACATCTGTATTTCGTGGATCTCCTTGCTAGCCTTATTTCTGTGGAATCTGAGAACAGATATTTCGGATCCCTTTGAAGACTATAGGGCCAAAGGAATTATCCTCTGATAACAAAGAGAAAAAAGCTTTCTGAGAAACTTCTCTGTATTCTGTGAGATCATCTCACAGAGTTACAGCATTCCCCTCAAGAAGCCTTTCGCTAAGACAGTTCTTGTGGAATTGGCAAAGTGATATTTGGAAGCCCATAGAGGGCTCTGGTGAAAAAGGAAATATCCTCAGATGAAATCTGGAAAGAAGCTTTCTGAGAAACTGCTCTGTGATGTGTGACTTCCACTCACAGAGTTACATCTGTATTTCGTGGATCTCTTTGCTAGCCTTATTTCTGTGTAATCTGAGAACAGATATTTGGGATCCCTTTGAAGACTATAGGGCCAAAGGAAATATCCTCCGATAACAAAGAGAAAGAAGCTTTCTGAGAAACTTCTTTGAGTTCTGTGAAATCATCTCACAGAGTTACAGCTTTCCCCTCCAGAAGCCTTTTGCTTAGACAGTTCTTGTGGAATTGGCAAAGTGATATTTGGAAGCCCATAGAGGGCTATGGTGAAAAAGGAAATATCCTCAGATGAAATCTGGAAAGAAGCTTTCTGAGAAACTGCTTAGTGTTCTGTTAATTCATCTCACAGAGTTACATCTGTATTTCGTGGTTCTCTTTGCTAGCCTTATTTCTGTGGAATCTGAGAACAGATATTTCGGATCCCTTTGAAGACTATAGGGCCAAAGGAAATATCCTCCGATAACAAAGAGAAAGAAGCTTTCGGAGAAACTTCTTTGTGTTCTGTGAAATCATCTCACAGAGTTACAGCTTTCCCCACCAGAAGCCTTTCGGTAAGACAGTTCTTGTGGAATTTGCAAAGTGATATTTGGAAGCCCATAGAGGGCTATGGTGAAAAAGGAAATATCCTCAGATGAAATCTGGAAAGAAGCTTTCTGAGAAACTGCTCTGTGATGTGTGACTTCCACTCACAGAGTTACATCTGTATTTCGTGGATCTCTTTGCTAGCCTTATTTCTGTGGAATCTGAGAACAGATATTTCGGATCCCTTTGAAGACTATAGGGCAAAAGGAATTATCCTCTGATAACAAAGAGAAAGAAGCTTTCTGAGAAACTTCTTTGTATTCTGTGAAATCATCTCACAAAGTTACAGCTTTCCCCTCAAGAAGCCTTTCGCTAAGACAGTTCTTGTGAAACTGGCAAAGTGATATTTGGAAGCCCATAGAGGGCTATGGTGAAAAAGGAAATATCCTCTGATGAAATCTGGAAAGAAGCTTTCTGAGAAACTGCTTAGTGTTCTGTTAATTCATCTCACAGAGTTACATCTGTATTTAGTGGATCTCTTTGCTAGCCTTATTTGTGTGGAATCTGAGAACAGATATTTCGGATCCCTTTGAAGACTATAGGGCCAAAGGAAATATCCTCCGATAACAAAGAGAAAGAAGCGTTCAGAGAAACTTCTTTGTGTTCTGTGAAATCATCTCACAGAGTTACAGCTTTCCCCTCAAGAAGCCTTTCGCTAAGACAGTTCTTGTGGAATTGGCAAAGGGATATTTGGAAGCCCATAGAGGCCTACGGTGAAAAAGGAAATATCCTCAGATGAAATCTGGAAAGAAGCTTTCTGAGAAACTGCTTAGTGTTCTCCTAAATCATCTCACAGAGTTACATCTGTATTTCGTGGATCTCTTTGCTAGCCTTATTTCTGTGGAATCTGAGAACAGATATTTCGGATCCCTTTGAAGATTATAGGGCCAAAGGAAATATCCTCCGATAACAAAGAGAAAGAAGCTTTCTGAGAAACTTCTTTGTGTTCTGTGAAATCATCTCACAGAGTTACAGCTTTCCCCTCAAGAAGCCTTTTGCTTAGACAGTTCTTGTGGAATTGGCAAAGTGATATTTGGAAGCCCATAGAGGGCTATGGTGAAAAAGGAAATATCCTCAGATGAAATCTGGAAAGAAGCTTTCTGAGAAACTGCTTAGTGTTCTGTTAATTCATCTCACAGAGTTACATCTGTATTTCGTGGTTCTCTTTGCTAGCCTTATTTCTGTGGAATCTGAGAACAGATATTTCGGATCCCTTTGAAGACTATAGGGCCAAAGGAAATATCCTCCGATAACAAAGAGAAAGAAGCTTTCGGAGAAACTTCTTTGTGTTCTGTGAAATCATCTCACAGAGTTACAGCTTTCCCCACCAGAAGCCTTTCGGTAAGACAGTTCTTGTGGAATTTGCAAAGTGATATTTGGAAGCCCATAGAGGGCTATGGTGAAAAAGGAAATATCCTCAGATGAAATCTGGAAAGAAGCTTTCTGAGAAACTGCTCTGTGATGTGTGACTTCCACTCACAGAGTTACATCTGTATTTCGTGGATCTCTTTGCTAGCCTTATTTCTGTGGAATCTGAGAACAGATATTTCGGATCCCTTTGAAGACTATAGGGCAAAAGGAATTATCCTCTGATAACAAAGAGAAAGAAGCTTTCTGAGAAACTTCTTTGTATTCTGTGAAATCATCTCACAAAGTTACAGCTTTCCCCTCAAGAAGCCTTTCGCTAAGACAGTTCTTGTGAAACTGGCAAAGTGATATTTGGAAGCCCATAGAGGGCTATGGTGAAAAAGGAAATATCCTCTGATGAAATCTGGAAAGAAGCTTTCTGAGAAACTGCTTAGTGTTCTGTTAATTCATCTCACAGAGTTACATCTGTATTTAGTGGATCTCTTTGCTAGCCTTATTTGTGTGGAATCTGAGAACAGATATTTCGGATCCCTTTGAAGACTATAGGGCCAAAGGAAATATCCTCCGATAACAAAGAGAAAGAAGCGTTCAGAGAAACTTCTTTGTGTTCTGTGAAATCATCTCACAGAGTTACAGCTTTCCCCTCAAGAAGCCTTTCGCTAAGACAGTTCTTGTGGAATTGGCAAAGGGATATTTGGAAGCCCATAGAGGCCTACGGTGAAAAAGGAAATATCCTCAGATGAAATCTGGAAAGAAGCTTTCTGAGAAACTGCTTAGTGTTCTGTTAATTCATCTCACAGAGTTACATCTGTATTTCGTGGATCTCTTTGCTAGCCTTATTTCTGTGGAATTTGAGAACAGATATTTCGAATCCGTTTGAAGACTATAGGGCCAAAGGAAATATCCTCCGATAAGAAGGAGAGAGAAGCTTTCTGAGAAACTTCTTTGTGTTCTGTGAAATCATCTAACAGAGTTACAGCTTTCCCCTCAGAAGCCTTTCGCTAAGACAGTTCTTGTGGAATTGGCAGAGGGATATTTGGAAGCCCATAGAGGGCTATGGTGAAAAAGGAAATATCCTCAGATGAAATCTGGAAAGAAGCTTTCTGAGAAACTGCTTAGTGTTCTGTTAATTCATCTCACAGAGTTACATCTGTATTTCGTGGTTCTCTTTGCTAGCCTTATTTCTGTGGAATCTGAGAACAGATATTTCGGATCCCTTTGAAGACTATGGGACCAAAGGAAATATCCTCCGGTAACAAAGAGAAAGAAGCTTTCTGAGAAACTTCCTCGTGTTCTGTGAAATCATCTCACAGAGTTACAGCTTTCCCCTCAAGAAGCCTTTCGCTAAGACAGTTCTTGTGGAATTGGCAATGTGATATCTGGAAGCCCAAAGAGGGCTATGGTGAAAAAGAAAATATCCTAAGATGAAATCTGGAAAGAAGCTTTCTGAGAAACTGCTCTGTGATATGTGACTTCCACTCACAGAGTTACATCTGTATTTCGTGGATCTCCTTGCTAGCCTTATTTCTGTGGAATCTGAGAACAGATATTTCGGATCCCTTTGAAGACTATAGGGCCAAAGGAATTATCCTCTGATAACAAAGAGAAAGAAGCTTTCTGAGAAACTTCTCTGTATTCTGTGAAATCATCTCACAGAGTTACAGCTTTCCCCTCAAGAAGCCTTTGCTAAGACAGTTCTTGTGGAATTGCAAAGTGATATTTGGAAACCCATAGAGGGCTCTGGTGAAAAAGGAAATATCCTCAGATGAAATCTGGAAAGAAGATTTCTGAGAAACTGCTCTGTGATGTGTGACTTCCACTCACAGAGTTACATCTGTATTTCGTGGATCTCTTTGCTAGCCTTATTTCTGTGGAATCTGAGAACAGATATTTCGGATCCCTTTGAAGACTATAGGGCCAAAGAAAATATCCTCCGATAACAATGAGAAAGAAGCTTTCTGAGAAACTTCTTTGAGTTCTGTGAAATCATCTCACAGAGTTACAGCTTTCCCCTCAAGAAGCCTTTCGCTAAGACAGTTCTTGTGGAATTGGCAAAGGGATATTTGGAAACCCATAGAGGGCTATGGTGAAAAAGGAAATATCCTCAGATGAAATCTGGAAAGAAGCTTTCTGAGAAAGTGCTTAGTGTTCTGTTAATTCATCTCACAGAGTTACATCTGTATTTCGTGCATCTCTTTGCTAGCCTTATTTCTGTGGAATCTGAGAACAGATATTTCGGATCCCTTTCAAGATTATATGGCCAAAGGAAATATCCTCCGATAAAAAAGAGAAAGAAGCTTTCTGAGAAACTTCTTTCTGTTCTGTGAAATCATCTCACAGAATTACAGCTTTCCCCTCAAGAAGCCTTTCGCTAAGACAGTTCTTGTGCAATTGGCAAAGTGATATTTGGAAGCCCATAGAGGGCTATGGTGAAAAAGGAAATATCCTCAGATGAAATCTGGAAAGAAGCTTTCTGAGAAACTGCTCTGTGATGGGTGACTTCCACTCACAGAGTTACATCTGTATTTCGTGGATCTCTTTGCTAGCCTTATTTCTGTGGAATCTGAGAACAAATATTTCGGATCCCTTTGAAGTCTATAGGGCCAAAGGAAATATCCTCCGATAACAAAGGTAAAGAAGCGTTCTGAGAAACTTCTTTGTGTTCTGTGAAATCATCTCACAGAGTTACAGCGTTCCCCTCAAGAAGCCTTTCGCTAAGACAGTTCTTGTGGAATTGTCAAAGGGATATTTGGAAGCCCATAGAGGGCTATGGTGAAAAAGGAAATATCCTCAGATGAAATCTGGAAAGAAGCTTTCTGAGAAACTCCTCTGTGATGTGTGACTTCCACTCACAGAGTTACATCTGTATTTCGTGGATCTCTTTGCTAGCCTTATTTCTGTGGAATCTGAGAACAGATATTTCGGATCCCTTTGAAGACTATAGGGCCAAAGGAAATATCCTCCGATAACAAAGAGAAAGAAGCTTTCTGAGAAACTTCTTTGTGTTCTGTGAAATCATCTCACAGAGTTACAGCTTTCCCCTCAAGAAGCCTTTCGCTAAGACAGTTCTTGTGGAATTGGCAAAGGGATATTTGGAAGCCCAAAGAGGCCTACGGTGAAAAAGGAAATATCCTCAGATGAAATGTGGAAAGAAGCTTTCTGAGAAACTGCTTAGTGTTCTGTTAATTCATCTCACAGAGTTACATCTGTATTTCGTGGATCTCTTTGCTAGCCTTATTTCTGTGGAATTTGAGAACAGATATTTCGGATCCCTTTGAAGACTATAGGGCCAAAGGAAATATCCTCCGATAACAAGGAGAAAGAAGCTTTCTGAGAAACTTCTTTGTGTTCTGTGAAATCATCTCACAGAGTTACAGCTTTCCCCTCAGAAGCCTTTCGCTAAGACAGTTCTTGTGGAATTGGCAAAGGGATATTTGGAAGCCCATAGAGGGCTATGGTGAAAAAGGAAATATCCTAAGATGAAATCTGGAAAGAAGCTTTCTGAGAAACTGCTCTGTGATGTGTGACTTCCACTCACAGAGTTACATCTGTATTTCGTGGATCTCCTTGCTAGCCTTATTTCTGTGGAATCTGAGAACAGATATTTCGGATCCCTTTGAAGACTATAGGGCCAAAGGAATTATCCTCTGATAACAAAGAGAAAGAAGCTTTCTGAGAAACTTCTCTGTATTCTGTGAAATCATCTCACAGAGTTACAGCTTTCCCCTCAAGAAGCCTTTCGCTAAGACAGTTCTTGTGGAATTGGCAAAGTGATATTTGGAAGCCCATAGAGGGCTCTGGTGAAAAAGGAAATATCCTCAGATGAAATCTGGAAAGAAGCTTTCTGAGAAACTGCTCTGTGATGTGTGACTTTCACTCACAGAGTTACATCTGTATTTCATGGATCTCTTTGCTAGCCTTATTTCTGTGGAATCTGAGAACAGATATTTCGGATCCCTTTCAAGATTATATGGCCAAAGGAAATATCCTCCGATAACAAAGAGAAAGAAGTTTTCTGAGAAACTTCTTCGTGTTCTGTGAAATCATCTCACAGAATTACAGCTTTCCCCTCAAGAAGCCTTTCGCTAAGACAGTTCTTGTGGAATTGGCAAAGTGATATTTGGAAGCCCATAGAGGGCTATGGTGAAAAAGGAAATATCCTCAGATGAAATCTGGAAAGAAGATTTCTGAGAAACTGCTCTGTGATGTGTGACTTCCACTCACAGAGTTACATCTGTATTTCGTGGATCTCTTTGCTAGCCTTATTTCTGTGGAATCTGAGAACAGATATTTCGGATCCCTTTGAAGACTATAGGGCCAAAGGAAATATCCTCCGATAACAAAGGGAAAGAAGCTTTCTGAGAAACTTCTTTGTGTTCTGTGAAATCATCTCACAGAGTTACAGCTTTCCCCTCAAGAAGCCTTTCGCTAAGACAGTTCTTGTGGAATTGGCAAAGGGATATTTGGAAGCCCATAGAGGGCTATGGTGAAAAAGGAAATATCCTCAGATGAAATCTGGAAAGAAGCTTTCTGAGAAACTGCTTAGTGTTCTGTTAATTCATCTCACAGAGTTACATCTGTATTTCGTGAATCTCTTTGCTAGCCTTATTTCTGTGGAATTTGAGAACAGATATTTCGGATCCCTTTGAAGACTATAGGGCCAAAGGAAATATCCTCCGAAAACAAGGAGAAAGAAGCTTTCTGAGAAACTTCTTTGTGTTCTGTGAAATCATCTCACAGAGTTACAGCTTTCCCCTCAGAAGCCTTTCGCTAAGACAGTTCTTGTGGAATTGGCAAAGGGATATTTGGAAGCCCATAGAGGGCTATGGTGAAAAAGGAAATATCCTAAGATGAAATCTGGAAAGAAGCTTTCTGAGAAACTGCTCTGTGATGTGTGACTTCCACTCACAGAGTTACATCTGTATTTCGTGGATCTCCTTGCTAGCCTTATTTCTGTGGAATCTGAGAACAGATATTTCGGATCCCTTTGAAGACTATAGGGCCAAAGGAAATATCCTCCGATAACTAAGAGAAAGAAGCTTTCTGAGAAACTTCTTTGTGTTCTGTGAAATCATCTCACGGAGTTACAGCTTTCCCCTCAAGAAGCCTTTCGCTAAGACAGTTCTTGTGGAATTGGCAAAGTGATATTTGGAAGCCCATAGAGGGCTCTGGTGAAAAAGGAAATATCCTCAGATGAAATCTGGAAAGAAGCTTTCTGAGAAACTGCTCTGTGATGTGTGACTTTCACTCACAGAGTTACATCTGTATTTCATGGATCTCTTTGCTAGCCTTATTTCTGTGGAATCTGAGAACAGATATTTCGGATCCCTTTCAAGATTATATGGCCAAAGGAAATATCCTCCGATAATAAAGAGAAAGAAGTTTTCTGAGAAACTTCTTCGTGTTCTGTGAAATCAGCTCGCAGAATTACAGCTTTCCCCTCAAGAAGCCTTTCGCTAAGACAGTTCTTGTGGAATTGGCAAAGTGATATTTGGAAGCCCATAGAGGGCTATGGTGAAAAAGGAAATATCCTCAGATGAAATCTGGAAAGAAGCTTTCTGAGAAACTGCTCTGTGATGTGTGACTTCCACTCACAGAGTTACATCTGTATTTCCTGGATCTCTTTGCTAGCCTTATTTCTGTGGAATCTGAGAACAGATATTTCGGATCCCTTTGAAGACTATAGGGCCAAAGGAAATATCCTCCGATAAAAAAGGGAAAGAAGCTTTCTGAGAAACTTCTTTGTGTTCTGTGAAATCATCTCACAGAGTTACAGCTTTCCCCTCAAGAAGCCTTTCGCTAAGACAGTTCTTGTGGAATTGGCAAAGGGATATTTGGAAGCCCATAGAGGGCTATGGTGAAAAAGGAAATATCCTCAGATGAAATCTGGAAAGAAGCTTTCTGAGAAACTGCTTAGTGTTCTGTTAATTCATCTCACAGAGTTACATCTGTATTTCGTGGATCTCTTTGCTAGCCTTATTTGTGTGGAATCTGAGAACAGATATTTCGGATCCCTTTGAAGACTATAGGGCCAAAGGAAATATCCTCCGATAACAAAGAGAAAGAAGCTTTCTGAGAAACTCCTTTGTGTTCTGTGAAATCATCTCACAGAGTTACATCTTTCCCCTCAAGAAGCCTTTCGCTAAGACAGTTCTTGTGGAATTGGCAAAGGGATATTTGGAAGCCCATAGAGGCCTACGGTGAAAAAGGAAATATCCTCAGATGAAATGTGGAAAGAAGCTTTCTGAGAAACTGGTTAGTGTTCTGTTAATTCATCTCACAGAGTTACATCTGTATTTCGTGGATCTCTTTGCTAGCCTTATTTCTGTGGAATTTGAGAACAGATATTTCGGATCCCTTTGAAGATTATAGGGCCAAAGGAAATATCCTCCGATAACAAGGAGAAAGAAGCTTTCTGAGAACCTTCTTTGTGTTCTGTGAAATCATCTCACAGAGTTACAGCTTTCCCCACCAGAAGCCTTTCGGTAAGACAGTTCTTGTGGAATTTGCAAAGTGATATTTGGAAGCCCATAGAGGGCTATGGTGAAAAAGGAAATATCCTCAGATGAAATCTGGAAAGAAGCTTTCTGAGAAACTGCTTTGTGATGTGTGACTTCCACTCACAGAGTTACATCTGTATTTCTTGGATCTCTTTGCTAGCCTTATTTCTGTGGAATCTGAGAACAGATATTTCAGATCCCTTTGAAGACTATAGGGCCAAAGGAAATATCCTCCGATAACAAAGAGAAAGAAGCTTTCTGAGAAACTTCTTTGTGTTCTGTGAAATCATCTCACAGAGTTACAGCTTTCCCCACCAGAAGCCTTTCGCTAAGACAGTTCTTGTGGAATTGGCAAAGTGATATTTGGAAGCCCATAGAGGGCTATGGTGAAAAAGGAAATATCCTCAGATGAAATCTGGAAAGAAGCTTTCTGAGAAACTGCTCTGTGATGTGTGACTTCCAGTCACAGAGTTACATCTGTATTTCGTGGATCTCTTTGCTAGCCTTATTTCTGTGGAATCTGAGAACAGATATTTCGGATCCCTTTGAAGACTATAAGGCCAAAGGAAATATCCTCCGATAACAAAGAGAAAGAAGCTTTCTGAGAAACTTCTTTGTGTTCTGTGAAATCATCTCACAGAGTTACAGCTTTCCCCTCAAGAAGTCTTTCGCTAAGACAGTTTTTGTGGAATTGGCAAAGGGATATTTGGAAGCCCATAGAGGCCTACGGTGAAAAAGGAAATATCCTCAGATGAAATCTGGAAAGAAGCTTTCTGAGAAACTGCTTAGTGTTCTGTTAATTCATCTCACAGAGTTACATCTGTATTTCGTGGATCTCTTTGCTAGCCTTATTTCTGTGGAATCTGAGAACAGATATTTCGGATCCCTTTGAAGAGTATAGGACCAAAGGAAATATCCTCCGGTAACAAAGAGAAAGAAGCTTTCTGAGAAACTTCTTCGTGTTCTGTGAAATCATCTCACAGAGTTACAGCTTTCCCCTCAAGAAGCCTTTCGCTAAGACAGTTCTTGTGGAATTGGCAAAGTGATATTTGGAAGCCCATAGAGGGCTATGGTGAAAAAGGAAATATCCTCAGATGAAATCTGGAAAGAAGCTTTCTGAGAAACTGGTCTGTGATGTGTGACTTCCACCCACAGAGTTACATCTGTATTTCGTGGATCTCTTTGCTAGCCTTATTTCTGTGGAATCTGAGAACAGATATTTCGGATCCCTTTGAAGACTATAGGGCCAAAGGAAATATCCTCCGATAACAAAGAGAAAGAAGCTTTCTGAGAAACTTCTTTGTGTTCTGTGAAATCATCTCACAGAGTTACAGCTTTCCCCTCAAGAAGCCTTACGCTAAGACAGTTCTTGTGGAATTGGCAAAGGGATATTTGGAAGCCCATAGAGGCCTATGGTGAAAAAGGAAATATCCTCAGATGAAATCTGGAAAGAAGCTTTCTGAGAAACTGCTTAGTGTTCTGTTAATTCATCTCACAGAGTTACATCTGTATTTCGTGGATCTCTTTGCTAGCCTTATTTCTGTGGAATCTGAGAACAGATATTTCAGATCCCTTTGAAGACTATAGGGCCAAAGGAAATATCCTCCGATAACAAAGAGAAAGAAGCTTTCTGAGAAACTTCTTTGTGTTCTGTGAAATCATCTCACAGAGTTACAGCTTTCCCCTCAAGAAGCCTTTCGCTAAGACAGTTCTTGTGGAATTGGCAAAGGGATATTTGGAAGCCCATAGAGGCCTATGTTGAAAAAGGAAATATCCTCAGATGAAATCTGGAAAGAAGCTTTCTGAGAAACTGCTTAGTGTTCTGTTAATTCATCTCACAGAGTTACATCTGTATTTCGTGGATCTCTTTGCTAGCCTTATTTCTGTGGAATCTGAGAACAGATATTTCGGATACCTTTGAAGATTATAGGGCCAAAGGAAATATCCTCCGATAACAAAGAGAAAGAAGCTTTCTGAGAAACTTCTTTGTGTTCTGTGAAATCATCTCACGGAGTTACATCTTTCCCCTCAAGAAGCCTTTCGCAAAGACACTTCTTGTGGAATTGGCAAAGTGATATTTGGAAGTCCATAGAGGGCTATGGTGAAAAAGGAAATATCCTAAGTTGAGAACTGGAAAGAAGCTTTCTGAGAAACTGCTCTGTGATGTGTGACTTCAACTCACAGAGTTACATCTGTATTTCGTGGATCTCCTTGCTAGCCTTATTTCTGTGGAATCTGAGAACAGATATTTCGGATCCCTTTGAAGACTATAGGGCCAAAGGAAATATCCTCCGATAACAAAGAGAAAGAAGCTTTCTGAGAAACTTCTTTGTGTTCTGTGAAATCATCTCACAGAGTTACAGCTTTCCCCTCAAGAAGCCTTTCGCTAAGACAGTTCTTGTGGAATTGGCAAAGGGATATTTGGAAGCCCATAGAGGCCTATGTTGAAAAAGGAAATATCCTCAGATGAAATCTGGAAAGAAGCTTTCTGAGAAACTGCTTAGTGTTCTGTTAATTCATCTCACAGAGTTACATCTGTATTTCGTGGATCTCTTTGCTAGCCTTATTTCTGTGGAATCTGAGAACAGATATTTCGGATACCTTTGAAGATTATAGGGCCAAAGGAAATATCCTCCGATAACAAAGAGAAAGAAGCTTTCGGAGAAACTTCTTTGTGTTCTGTGAAATCATCTCACGGAGTTACAGCTTTCCCCTCAAGAAGCCTTTCGCTAAGACAGTTCTTGTGGAATTGGCAATGTGATATTTGGAAGCCCATAGAGGGCTATGGCGAAAAAGGAAATATCCTCAGATGAAATCTGGAAAGAAGCTTTCTGAGAAACTGCTCTGTGATGTGTGACATCCACTCACAGAGTTACATCTGTATTTCTTGGATCTCTTTGCTAGCCTTATTTCTGTGAAATCTGAGAACAGATATTTCGGATCCCTTTGAAGACTATAGGGCCAAAGGAAATATCCTCCGATAACAAAGAGAAAGAAGCTTTCTGAGAAACTTCTTCGTGTTCTGTGAAATCATCTCACAGAGTTACAGCTTTCCCCACCAGAAGCCTTTCGCTAAGACAGTTCTTGTGGAGTTTGCAAAGTGATATTTGGAAGCCCATAGAGGGCAATGGTGAAAAAGGAAATATCCTCAGATGAAATCTGGAAAGAACTTTTCTGAGAAACTGCTCTGTGATGTGTGACTTCCACTCACAGAGTTACATCTGTATTTCGTGGATCTCTTTGCTAGCCTTATTTCTGTGGAATCTGAGAACAGATATTTCGGATCCCTTTGAAGACTATACGGCCAAAGAAAATATCCTCCGATAACAATGAGAAAGAAGCTTTCTGAGAAACTTCTTTGAGTTCTGTGAAATCATCTCACAGAGTTACAGCTTTCCCCTCAAGAAGCCTTTCGCTAAGACAGTTCTTGTGGAATTGGCAAAGGGATATTTGGAAACCCCTAGAGGGCTATGGTGAAAAAGGAAATATCCTCAGATGAAATCTGCAAAGAAGCTTTCTGAGAAAGTGCTTAGTGTTCTGTTAATTCATCTCACAGAGTTACATCTGTATTTCGTGCATCTCTTTGCTAGCCTTATTTCTGTGGAATCTGAGAACAGATATTTCGGATCCCTTTCAAGATTATATGGCCAAAGGAAATATCCTCCCATAAAAAAGAGAAAGAAGCTTTCTGAGAAACTTCTTTCTGTTCTGTGAAATCATCTCACAGAATTACAGCTTTCCCCTCAAGAAGCCTTTCGCTAAGACAGTTCTTGTGCAATTGGCAAAGTGATATTTGGAAGCCCATAGAGGGCTATGGTGAAAAAGGAAATATCCTCAGATGAAATCTGGAAAGAAGCTTTCTGAGAAACTGCTCTGTGATGGGTGACTTCCACTCACAGAGTTACATCTGTATTTCGTGGATCTCTTTGCTAGCCTTATTTCTGTGGAATCTGAGAACAAATATTTCGGATCCCTTTGAAGTCTATAGGGCCAAAGGAAATATCCTCCGATAACAAAGGTAAAGAAGCGTTCTGAGAAACTTCTTTGTGTTCTGTGAAATCATCTCACAGAGTTACAGCGTTCCCCTCAAGAAGCCTTTCGCTAAGACAGTTCTTGTGGAATTGTCAAAGGGATATTTGGAAGCCCATAGAGGGCTATGGTGAAAAAGGAAATATCCTCAGATGAAATCTGGAAAGAAGCTTTCTGAGAAACTCCTCTGTGATGTGTGACTTCCACTCACAGAGTTACATCTGTATTTCGTGGATCTCTTTGCTAGCCTTATTTCTGTGGAATCTGAGAACAGATATTTCGGATCCCTTTGAAGACTATAGGGCCAAAGGAAATATCCTCCGATAACAAAGAGAAAGAAGCTTTCTGAGAAACTTCTTTGTGTTCTGTGAAATCATCTCACAGAGTTACAGCTTTCCCCTCAAGAAGCCTTTCGCTAAGACAGTTCTTGTGGAATTGGCAAAGGGATATTTGGAAGCCCAAAGAGGCCTACGGTGAAAAAGGAAATATCCTCAGATGAAATGTGGAAAGAAGCTTTCTGAGAAACTGCTTAGTGTTCTGTTAATTCATCTCACAGAGTTACATCTGTATTTCGTGGATCTCTTTGCTAGCCTTATTTCTGTGGAATTTGAGAACAGATATTTCGGATCCCTTTGAAGACTATAGGGCCAAAGGAAATATCCTCCGATAACAAGGAGAAAGAAGCTTTCTGAGAAACTTCTTTGTGTTCTGTGAAATCATCTCACAGAGTTACAGCTTTCCCCTCAGAAGCCTTTCGCTAAGACAGTTCTTGTGGAATTGGCAAAGGGATATTTGGAAGCCCATAGAGGGCTATGGTGAAAAAGGAAATATCCTAAGATGAAATCTGGAAAGAAGCTTTCTGAGAAACTGCTCTGTGATGTGTGACTTCCACTCACAGAGTTACATCTGTATTTCGTGGATCTCCTTGCTAGCCTTATTTCTGTGGAATCTGAGAACAGATATTTCGGATCCCTTTGAAGACTATAGGGCCAAAGGAAATATCCTCCGAAAACAAGGAGAAAGAAGCTTTCTGAGAAACTTCTTTGTGTTCTGTGAAATCATCTCACAGAGTTACAGCTTTCCCCTCAGAAGCCTTTCGCTAAGACAGTTCTTGTGGAATTGGCAAAGGGATATTTGGAAGCCCATAGAGGGCTATGGTGAAAAAGGAAATATCCTAAGATGAAATCTGGAAAGAAGCTTTCTGAGAAACTGCTCTGTGATGTGTGACTTCCACTCACAGAGTTACATCTGTATTTCGTGGATCTCCTTGCTAGCCTTATTTCTGTGGAATCTGAGAACAGATATTTCGGATCCCTTTGAAGACTATAGGGCCAAAGGAATTATCCTCTGATAACAAAGAGAAAGAAGCTTTCTGAGAAACTTCTCTGTATTCTGTGAAATCATCTCACAGAGTTACAGCTTTCCCCTCAAGAAGCCTTTCGCTAAGACAGTTCTTGTGGAATTGGCAAAGTGATATTTGGAAGCCCATAGAGGGCTCTGGTGAAAAAGGAAATATCCTCAGATGAAATCTGGAAAGAAGCTTTCTGAGAAACTGCTCTGTGATGTGTGACTTTCACTCACAGAGTTACATCTGTATTTCATGGATCTCTTTGCTAGCCTTATTTCTGTGGAATCTGAGAACAGATATTTCGGATCCCTTTCAAGATTATATGGCCAAAGGAAATATCCTCCGATAACAAAGAGAAAGAAGTTTTCTGAGAAACTTCTTCGTGTTCTGTGAAATCATCTCACAGAATTACAGCTTTCCCCTCAAGAAGCCTTTCGCTAAGACAGTTCTTGTGGAATTGGCAAAGTGATATTTGGAAGCCCGTAGAGGGCTATGGTGAAAAAGGAAATATCCTCAGATGAAATCTGGAAAGAAGCTTTCTGAGAAACTGCTCTGTGATGTGTGACTTCCACTCACAGAGTTACATCTGTATTTCGTGGATCTCTTTGCTAGCCTTATTTCTGTGGAATCTGAGAACAGATATTTCGGATCCCTTTGAAGACTATAGGGCCAAAGGAAATATCCTCCGATAACAAAGGGAAAGAAGCTTTCTGAGAAACTTCTTTGTGTTCTGTGAAATCATCTCACAGAGTTACAGCTTTCCCCTCAAGAAGCCTTTCGCTAAGACAGTTCTTGTGGAATTGGCAAAGGGATATTTGGAAGCCCATAGAGGGCTATGGTGAAAAAGGAAATATCCTCAGATGAAATCTGGAAAGAAGCTTTCTGAGAAACTGCTTAGTGTTCTGTTAATTCATCTCACAGAGTTACATCTGTATTTCGTGGATCTCTTTGCTAGCCTTATTTGTGTGGAATCTGAGAACAGATATTTCGGATCCCTTTGAAGACTATAGGGCCAAAGGAAATATCCTCCGATAACAAAGAGAAAGAAGCTTTCTGAGAAACTCCTTTGTGTTCTGTGAAATCATCTCACAGAGTTACATCTTTCCCCTCAAGAAGCCTTTCGCTAAGACAGTTCTTGTGGAATTGGCAAAGGGATATTTGGAAGCCCATAGAGGCCTACGGTGAAAAAGGAAATATCCTCATATGAAATGTGGAAAGAAGCTTTCTGAGAAACTGCTTAGTGTTCTGTTAATTCATCTCACAGAGTTACATCTGTATTTCGTGGATCTCTTTGCTAGCCTTATTTCTGTGGAATTTGAGAACAGATATTTCGGATCCCTTTGAAGATTATAGGGCCAAAGGAAATATCCTCCGATAACAAGGAGAAAGAAGCTTTCTGAGAACCTTCTTTGTGTTCTGTGAAATCATCTCACGGAGTTACAGCTTTCCCCACCAGAAGCCTTTCGGTAAGACAGTTCTTGTGGAATTTGCAAAGTGATATTTGGAAGCCCATAGAGGGCTATGGTGAAAAAGGAAATATCCTCAGATGAAATCTGGAAAGAAGCTTTCTGAGAAACTGCTTTGTGATGTGTGACTTCCACTCACAGAGTTACATCTGTATTTCTTGGATCTCTTTGCTAGCCTTATTTCTGTGGAATCTGAGAACAGATATTTCAGATCCCTTTGAAGACTATAGGGCCAAAGGAAATATCCTCCGATAACAAAGAGAAAGAAGCTTTCTGAGAAACTTCTTTGTGTTCTGTGAAATCATCTCACAGAGTTACAGCTTTCCCCACCAGAAGCCTTTCGCTAAGACAGTTCTTGTGGAATTGGCAAAGTGATATTTGGAAGCCCATAGAGGGCTATGGTGAAAAAGGAAATATCCTCAGATGAAATCTGGAAAGAAGCTTTCTGAGAAACTGCTCTGTGATGTGTGACTTCCAGTCACAGAGTTACATCTGTATTTCGTGGATCTCTTTGCTAGCCTTATTTCTGTGGAATCTGAGAACAGATATTTCGGATCCCTTTGAAGACTATAAGGCCAAAGGAAATATCCTCCGATAACAAAGAGAAAGAAGCTTTCTGAGAAACTTCTTTGTGTTCTGTGAAATCATCTCACAGAGTTACAGCTTTCCCCTCAAGAAGTCTTTCGCTAAGACAGTTTTTGTGGAATTGGCAAAGGGATATTTGGAAGCCCATAGAGGCCTACGGTGAAAAAGGAAATATCCTCAGATGAAATCTGGAAAGAAGCTTTCTGAGAAACTGCTTAGTGTTCTGTTAATTCATCTCACAGAGTTACATCTGTATTTCGTGGATCTCTTTGCTAGCCTTATTTCTGTGGAATCTGAGAACAGATATTTCGGATCCCTTTGAAGAGTATAGGACCAAAGGAAATATCCTCCGGTAACAAAGAGAAAGAAGCTTTCTGAGAAACTTCTTCGTGTTCTGTGAAATCATCTCACAGAGTTACAGCTTTCCCCTCAAGAAGCCTTTCGCTAAGACAGTTCTTGTGGAATTGGCAAAGTGATATTTGGAAGCCCATAGAGGGCTATGGTGAAAAAGGAAATATCCTCAGATGAAATCTGGAAAGAAGCTTTCTGAGAAACTGGTCTGTGATGTGTGACTTCCACCCACAGAGTTACATCTGTATTTCGTGGATCTCTTTGCTAGCCTTATTTCTGTGGAATCTGAGAACAGATATTTCGGATCCCTTTGAAGACTATAGGGCCAAAGGAAATATCCTCCGATAACAAAGAGAAAGAAGCTTTCTGAGAAACTTCTTTGTGTTCTGTGAAATCATCTCACAGAGTTACAGCTTTCCCCTCAAGAAGCCTTACGCTAAGACAGTTCTTGTGGAATTGGCAAAGGGATATTTGGAAGCCCATAGAGGCCTATGGTGAAAAAGGAAATATCCTCAGATGAAATCTGGAAAGAAGCTTTCTGAGAAACTGCTTAGTGTTCTGTTAATTCATCTCACGGAGTTACATCTGTATTTCGTGGATCTCTTTGCTAGCCTTATTTCTGTGGAATCTGAGAACAGATATTTCAGAACCCTTTGAAGACTATAGGGCCAAAGGAAATATCCTCCGATAACAAAGAGAAAGAAGCTTTCTGAGAAACTTCTTTGTGTTCTGTGAAATCATCTCACAGAGTTACAGCTTTCCCCTCAAGAAGCCTTTCGCTAAGACAGTTCTTGTGGAATTGGCAAAGGGATATTTGGAAGCCCATAGAGGCCTATGTTGAAAAAGGAAATATCCTCAGATGAAATCTGGAAAGAAGCTTTCTGAGAAACTGCTTAGTGTTCTGTTAATTCATCTCACAGAGTTACATCTGTATTTCGTGGATCTCTTTGCTAGCCTTATTTCTGTGGAATCTGAGAACAGATATTTCGGATACCTTTGAAGATTATAGGGCCAAAGGAAATATCCTCCGATAACAAAGAGAAAGAAGCTTTCTGAGAAACTTCTTTGTGTTCTGTGAAATCATCTCACGGAGTTACATCTTTCCCCTCAAGAAGCCTTTCGCAAAGACACTTCTTGTGGAATTGGCAAAGTGATATTTGGAAGTCCATAGAGGGCTATGGTGAAAAAGGAAATATCCTAAGTTGAGAACTGGAAAGAAGCTTTCTGAGAAACTGCTCTGTGATGTGTGACTTCAACTCACAGAGTTACATCTGTATTTCGTGGATCTCCTTGCTAGCCTTATTTCTGTGGAATCTGAGAACAGATATTTCGGATCCCTTTGAAGACTATAGGGCCAAAGGAAATATCCTCCGATAACAAAGAGAAAGAAGCTTTCTGAGAAACTTCTTTGTGTTCTGTGAAATCATCTCACAGAGTTACAGCTTTCCCCTCAAGAAGCCTTTCGCTAAGACAGTTCTTGTGGAATTGGCAAAGGGATATTTGGAAGCCCATAGAGGCCTATGTTGAAAAAGGAAATATCCTCAGATGAAATCTGGAAAGAAGCTTTCTGAGAAACTGCTTAGTGTTCTGTTAATTCATCTCACAGAGTTACATCTGTATTTCGTGGATCTCTTTGCTAGCCTTATTTCTGTGGAATCTGAGAACAGATATTTCGGATACCTTTGAAGATTATAGGGCCAAAGGAAATATCCTCCGATAACAAAGAGAAAGAAGCTTTCGGAGAAACTTCTTTGTGTTCTGTGAAATCATCTCACGGAGTTACAGCTTTCCCCTCAAGAAGCCTTTCGCTAAGACAGTTCTTGTGGAATTGGCAATGTGATATTTGGAAGCCCATAGAGGGCTATGGCGAAAAAGGAAATATCCTCAGATGAAATCTGGAAAGAAGCTTTCTGAGAAACTGCTCTGTGATGTGTGACATCCACTCACAGAGTTACATCTGTATTTCTTGGATCTCTTTGCTAGCCTTATTTCTGTGAAATCTGAGAACAGATATTTCGGATCCCTTTGAAGACTATAGGGCCAAAGGAAATATCCTCCGATAACAAAGAGAAAGAAGCTTTCTGAGAAACTTCTTCGTGTTCTGTGAAATCATCTCACAGAGTTACAGCTTTCCCCACCAGAAGCCTTTCGCTAAGACAGTTCTTGTGGAGTTTGCAAAGTGATATTTGGAAGCCCATAGAGGGCAATGGTGAAAAAGGAAATATCCTCAGATGAAATCTGGAAAGAACTTTTCTGAGAAACTGCTCTGTGATGTGTGACTTCCACTCACAGAGTTACATCTGTATTTCGTGGATCTTTTTGCTAGCCTTATTTTTGTGGAATCTGAGAACAGATATTTCGGATCCCTTTGAAGACTATAAGGCCAAAGGAAATATCCTCCGATAACAAAGAGAAAGAAGCTTTCTGAGAAACTTCTTTGTGTTCTGTGAAATCATCTCACAGAGTTACAGCTTTCCCCTCAAGAAGTCTTTCGCTAAGACAGTTCTTGTGGAATTGGCAAAGGGATAATTGGAAGCCCATAGAGGCCTACGGTGAAAAAGGAAATGTCCTCAGATGAAATCTGGAAAGAAGCTTTCTGAGAAACTGCTTAGTGTTCTGTTAATTCATCTCACAGAGTTACATGTGTATTTCGTGGATCTCTTTGCTAGCCTTATTTCTGTGGAATCTGAAAACAGATATTTCGGATCCCTTTGAAGAGTATAGGACCAAAGGAAATATCCTCCGGTAACAAAGAGAAAGAAGCTTTCTGAGAAACTTCTTTGTGTTCTGTGAAATCATCTCACAGAGTTACAGCTTTCCCCTCAAGAAGCCTTTCGCTAAGACAGTTCTTGTGGAATTGGCAAACTGATATTTGGAAGCCCATAGAGGGCTATGGTGAAAAAGGAAATATCCTCAGATGAAATCTGGAAAGAAGCTTTCTGAGAAACTGCTCTGTGATGTGTGAATTCCACTCACAGAGTTACATCTGTATTTCGTGGATCTCCTTGCTAGCCTTATTTCTGTGGAATCTGAGAACAGATATTTCGGATTCCTTTGAAGACTATAGGGCCAAAGGAAATATCCTCCGATAACAAAGAGAAAGAAGCTTTCTGAGAAACTTCTTTGTATTCTGTGAAATCATCTCACAGAGTTACAGCTTTCCCCTCAAGAAGCCTTTCGCTAAGACAGTTCTTGTGGAATTGGCAAAGTCATATTTGGAAGCCCATAGAGGGCTATGGTGAAAAAGGAAATATCCTCAGATGAAATCTGGAAAGAAGCTTTCTGAGAAACTGCTCTGTGATGTGTGACTTCCACTCACAGAGTTACATCTGTATTTCGTGGATCTCTTTGCTAGCCTTATTTCTGTGGAATCTGAGAACAGATATTTCGGATCCCTTTGAAGACTATAGGGCCAAAGGAAATATCCTCCGATAACAAAGGGAAAGAAGCTTTCTGAGAAACTTCTTTGTGTTCTGTGAAATCATCTCACAGAGTTACAGCTTTCCCCTCAAGAAGCCTTTCGCTAAGACAGTTCTTGTGGAATTGGCAAAGGGATATTTGGAAGCCCATAGAGGGCTATGGTGAAAAAGGAAATATCCTCAGATGAAATCTGGAAAGAAGCTTTCTGAGAAACTGCTTAGTGTTCTGTTAATTCATCTCACAGAGTTACATCTGTATTTCGTGGATCTCTTTGCTAGCCTTATTTGTGTGGAATCTGAGAACAGATATTTCGGATCCCTTTGAAGACTATAGGGCCAAAGGAAATATCCTCCGATAACAAAGAGAAAGAAGCTTTCTGAGAAACTTCTTTGTGTTCTGTGAAATCATCTCACAGAGTTACAGATTTCCCCTCAAGAAGCCTTTCGCTAAGACAGTTCTTGTGGAATTGGCAAAGGGATATTTGGAAGCCCATAGAGGCCTACGGTGAAAAAGGAAATATCCTCAGATGAAATGTGGAAAGAAGCTTTCTGAGAAACTGCTTAGTGTTCTGTTAATTCATCTCACAGAGTTACATCTGTATTTCGTGGATCTCTTTGCTAGCCTTATTTCTGTGGAATTTGAGAACAGATATTTCGGATCCCTTTGACGATTATAGGGCCAAAGGAAATATCCTCCGATAACAAGGAGAAAGAAGCTTTCTGAGAACCTTCTTTGTGTTCTGTGAAATCATCTCACAGAGTTACAGCTTTCCCCACCAGAAGCCTTTCGGTAAGACAGTTCTTGTGGAATTTGCAAAGTGATATTTGGAAGCCCATAGAGGGCTATGGTGAAAAAGGAAATATCCTCAGATGAAATCTGGAAAGAAGCTTTCTGAGAAACTGCTCTGTGATGTGTGACTTCCACTCACAGAGTTACATCTGTATTTCCTGGATCTCTTTGCTAGCCTTATTTCTGTGGAATCTGAGAACAGATATTTCGGATCCCTTTGAAGACTATAGGGCCAAAGGAAATATCCTCCGATAACAAAGAGAAAGAAGCTTTCTGAGAAACTTCTTTGTGTTCTGTGAAATCATCTCACAGAGTTACAGCTTTCCCCTCAAGAAGCCTTACGCTAAGACAGTTCTTGTGGAATTGGCAAAGGGATATTTGGGAGCCCGTAGAGGCCTATGGTGAAAAAGGAAATATCCTCAGATGAAATCTGGAAAGAAGCTTTCTGAGAAACTGCTTAGTGTTCTGTTAACTCATCTCAAAGAGTTACATCTGTATTTCTTGGATCTCTTTGCTCGCCTTATTTCTGTGGAATCTGAGAACAGATATTTCGGATCCCTTTGAAGACTATAGAGCCAAAAGAAATATCCTCCGATAACAAAGAGAAAGAAGCTTTCTGAGAAACTTCTTTGTGTTCTGTGAAATCATCTCAGAGAGTTACAGCTTTCCCCTCAAGAAGCCTTTCGCTAAGACAGTTCTTGTGGAATTGGCAAAGTGATATTTGGAAGCCCATAGAGGGCTATGGCGAAAAAGGAAATATCCTCAGATGAAATCTGGAAAGAAGCTTTCTGAGAAACTGCTCTGTGATGTGTGACTTCCACTCACAGAGTTACATCTGTATTTCTTGGATCTCTTTGCTAGCCTTATTTCTGTGGAATCTGAGAACAGATATTTCAGATCCCTTTGAAGACTATAGGGCCAAAGGAAATATCCTCCGATAACAAAGAGAAAGAAGCTTTCTGAGAAACTTCTTTGTGTTCTGTGAAATCATCTCACAGAGTTACAGCTTTCCCCACCAGAAGCCTTTCGCTAAGACAGTTCTTGTGGAATTGGCAAAGTGATATTTGGAACCCCTAGAGGGCTATGGTGAAAAAGGAAATATCCTCAGATGAAATCTGGAAAGAAGCTTTCTGAGAAACTGCTCTGTGATGTGTGACTTCCAGTCACAGAGTTACATCCGTATTTCGTGGATCTCTTTGCTAGCCTTATTTCTGTGGAATCTGAGAACAGATATTTCGGATCCCTTTGAAGACTATAAGGCCAAAGGAAATATCCTCCGATAACAAAGAGAAAGAAGCTTTCTGAGAAACTTCTTTGGGTTCTATGAAATCATCTCACAGAGTTACAGCTTTCCCCTCAAGAAGTCTTTCGCTAAGACAGTTTTTGTGGAATTGGCAAAGGGATATTTGGAAGCACATAGAGGCCTACGGTGAAAAAGGAAATATCCTCAGATGAAATCTGGAAAGAAGCTTTCTGAGAAACTGCTTAGTGTTCTGTTAATTCATCTCACAGAGTTACATGTGTATTTCGTGGATCTCTTTGCTAGCCTTATTTCTGTGGAATCTGAGAACAGATATTTCGGATCCCTTTGAAGAGTATAGGACCAAAGGAAATATCCTCTGGTAACAAAGAGAAAGAAGCTTTCTGCGAAACTTCTTCGTGTTCTGTGAAATCATCTCACAGAGTTACAGCTTTCCCCTCAAGAAGCCTTTCGCTAAGACAGTTCTTGTGGAATTGGCAAAGTGATATTTGGAAGCCCATAGAGGGCTATGGTGAAAAAGGAAATATCCTCAGATGAAATCTGGAAAGAAGCTTTCTGAGAAACTGGTCTGTGATGTGTGACTTCCACCCACAGAGTTACATCTGTATTTCGTGGATCTCTTTGCTAGCCTTATTTCTGTGGAATCTGAGAACAGATATTTCGGATCCCTTTGAAGACTATAGGGCCAAAGGAAATATCCTCCGATAACAAAGAGAAAGAAGCTTTCTGAGAAACTTCTTTGTGTTCTGTGAAATCATCTCACAGAGTTACAGCTTTCCCCTCAAGAAGCCTTACGCTAAGACAGTTCTTGTGGAATTGGCAAAGGGATATTTGGAAGCCCATAGAGGCCTATGGTGAAAAAGGAAATATCCTCAGATGAAATCTGGAAAGAAGCTTTCTGAGAAACTGCTTAGTGTTCTGTTAATTCATCTCACAGAGTTACATCTGTATTTCGTGGATCTCTTTGCTAGCCTTATTTCTGTGGAATCTGAGAACAGATATTTCAGATCCCTTTGAAGACTATAGGGCCAAAGGAAATATCCTCCGATAACAAAGAGAAAGAAGCTTTCTGAGAAACTTCTTTGTGTTCTGTGAAATCATCTCCCAGAGTTACAGCTTTCCCCTCAAGAAGCCTTTCGCAAAGACACTTCTTGTGGAATTGGCAAAGTGATATTTGGAAGTCCATAGAGGGCTATGGTGAAAAAGGAAATATCCTAAGTTGAGAACTGGAAAGAAGCTTTCTGAGAAACTGCTCTGTGATGTGTGACTTCAACTCACAGAGTTACATCTGTATTTCGTGGATCTCCTTGCTAGCCTTATTTCTGTGGAATCTGAGAACAGATATTTCGGATCCCTTTGAAGACTATAGGGCCAAAGGAAATATCCTCCGATAACAAAGAGAAAGAAGCTTTCTGAGAAACTTCTTTGTGTTCTGTGAAATCATCTCACAGAGTTACAGCTTTCCCCTCAAGAAGCCTTTCGCTAAGACAGTTCTTGTGGAATTGGCAAAGGGATATTTGGAAGCCCATAGAGGCCTATGTTGAAAAAGGAAATATCCTCAGATGAAATCTGGAAAGAAGCTTTCTGAGAAACTGCTTAGTGTTCTGTTAATTCATCTCACAGAGTTACATCTGTATTTCGTGGATCTCTTTGCTAGCCTTATTTCTGTGGAATCTGAGAACAGATATTTCGGATCCCTTTGAAGATTATAGGGCCAAAGGAAATATCCTCCGATAACAAAGAGAAAGAAGCTTTCTGAGAAACTTCTTTGTGTTCTGTGAAATCATCTCACGGAGTTACAGCTTTCCCCTCAAGAAGCCTTTCGCTAAGACAGTTCTTGTGGAATTGGCAATGTGATATTTGGAAGCCTATAGAGGGCTATGGCGAAAAAGGAAATATCCTCAGATGAAATCTGGAAAGAAGCTTTCTGAGAAACTGCTCTGTGATGTGTGACTTCCACTCACAGAGTTACATCTGTATTTCTTGGATCTCTTTGCTAGCCTTATTTCTGTGAAATCTGAGAACAGATATTTCGGATCCCTTTGAAGACTATAGGGCCAAAGGAAATATCCTCCGATAACAAAGAGAAAGAAGCTTTCTGAGAAACTTCTTCGTGTTCTGTGAAATCATCTCACAGAGTTACAGCTTTCCCCACCAGAAGCCTTTCGCTAAGACAGTTCTTGTGGAGTTTGCAAAGTGATATTTGGAAGCCCATAGAGGGCTATGTTGAAAAAGGAAATATCCTCAGATGAAATCTGGAAAGAACTTTTCTGAGAAACTGCTCTGTGATGTGTGACTTCCACTCACAGAGTTACATCTGTATTTCGTGGATCTTTTTGCTAGCCTTATTTTTGTGGAATCTGAGAACAGATATTTCGGATCCCTTTGAAGACTATAGGGCCAAAGAAAATATCCTCCGATAACAAAGAGAAAGAAGCTTTCTGAGAAACTTCTTTGTGTTCTCTGAAATCATCTCACAGAGTTACTGCTTTCCCCTCTAGAAGCCTTTCGCTAAGACAGTTCTTGTGGAATTGGCAAAGGGATATTTGGAAACGCATAGAGGCCTATGGTGAAAAAGGAAATATCCTCAGATGAAATCTGAAAAGAAGCTTTCTGAGAAACTGCTTAGTGTTCTCCTAATTCATCTCACAGAGTTACATCTGTATTTCGTGGATCTCTTTGCTAGCCTTATTTCTGTGGAATCTGAGAACAAATATTTCGGATCCCTTTGAAGATTATAGGGCCAAAGGAAATATCCTCCGATAACAAAGAGAAAGACGCTTTCTGAGAAACTTCTTTGTGTTCTGTGAAATCATCTCACAGAGTTACAGCTTTCCCCTCAAGTAGCCTTTCACTAAGACAGTTCTTGTGGAATTGGCAAAGTGATATTTGGAAGCCATAGAGGGCTATGGTGAAAAAGGAAATATCCTCAGATGAAATCTGGAAAGAAGCTTTCTGAGAAACTGCTCTGTGATGTGTGACTTCCACTCACAGGGTTACATCTGTATTTCGTGTATCTCTTTGCTAGCCTTATTTCTGTGGAATCTGAGAACAGATATTTCGGATCCCTTTGAAGACTATAGGGCCAATGGAAATATCCTCCGATAACAAAGAGAAAGAAGCTTTCTGAGAAACTTCTTTGTGTTCTGTGAAATCATCTCACAGAGTTACAGCTTTCCCCTCAAGAAGCCTTTCGCTAAGACAGTTCTTGTGGAATTGGCAAAGGGATATTTGGAAACCCATAGAGGCCTATGGTGAAAAAGGAAATATCCTCAGATGAAATCTGGGAAGAAGCTTTCTGAGAAACTGCTTAGTGTTCTGTTAATTCATCTCACAGAGTTACATCTGTTTTTCGTGGATCTCTTTGCTAGCCTTATTTCTGTGGAATCTGAGAACAGATATTTCTGATCCCTTTGAAGACTATAATGCCAAAGGAAATATCCTCCGATAACAAACAGAAAGAAGCTTTCGGAGAAACTTCTTTGTGTTCTTTGAAATCATCTCACAGAGTTACAGCTTTCCCCACCAGAAGCCTTTCGGTAAGAAAGTTCTTGTGGAATTTGCAAAGTGATATTTGGAAGCCCATAGAGGGCTATGGTGAAAAAGGAAATATCCTCAGATGAAATCTGGAAAGAAGCTTTCTGAGAAACTGCTCTGTGATGTGTGACTTCCACTCATAGAGTTACATCTGTATTTCGTGGATCTCTTTGCTAGCCTTATTTCTGTGGAATCTGAGAACAGATATTTCGGATCCCTTTGAAGACTATAGGGCCAAAGGAAATATCCTCCGATAACAAAGAGAAAGAAGCTTTCTGAGAAACTTCTTTGTGTTCTCTGAAATCATCTCACAGAGTTACTGCTTTCCCCTCTAGAAGCCTTTTGCTAAGACAGTTCTTGTGGAATTGGCAAAGGGATATTTGGAAACGCATAGAGGCCTATGGTGAAAAAGGAAATATCCTCAGATGAAATCTGAAAAGAAGCTTTCTGAGAAACTGCTTAGTGTTCTCCTAATTCATCTCACAGAGTTACATCTGTATTTCGTGGATCTCTTTGCTAGCCTTATTTCTGTGGAATCTGAGAACAAATATTTCGGATCCCTTTGAAGATTATAGGGCCAAAGGAAATATCCTCCGATAACAAAGAGAAAGAAGCTTTCTGAGAAACTTCTTTGTGTTCTGTGAAATCATCTCACAGAGTTACAGCTTTCCCCACCAGAAGCCTTTCGCTAAGACAGTTCTTGTGGAGTTTGCAAAGTGATATTTGGAAGCCCATAGAGGGCTATGGTGAAAAAGGAAATATCCTCAGATGAAATCTGGAAAGAACTTTTCTGAGAAACTGCTCTGTGATGTGTGACTTCCACTGACAGAGTTACATCTGTATTTCGTGGATCTTTTTGCTAGCCTTATTTTTGTGGAATCTGAGAACAGATATTTCGGATCCCTTTGAAGACTATAAGGCCAAAGGAAATATCCTCCGATAACAAAGAGAAAGAAGCTTTCTGAGAAACTTCTTTGTGTTCTGTGAAATCATCTCACAGAGTTACAGCTTTCCCCTCAAGAAGTCTTTCGCTAAGACAGTTCTTGTGGAATTGGCAAAGGGATATTTGGAAGCCCATAGAGGCCTACGGTGAAAAAGGAAATGTCCTCAGATGAAATCTGGAAAGAAGCTTTCTGAGAAACTGCTTAGTGTTCTGTTAATTCATCTCACAGAGTTACATGTGTATTTCCTGGATCTCTTTGCTAGCCTTATTTCTGTGGAATCTGAAAACAGATATTTCGGATCCCTTTGAAGAGTATAGGACCAAAGGAAATATCCTCCGGTAACAAAGAGAAAGAAGCTTTCTGAGAAACTTCTTTGTGTTCTGTGAAATCATCTCACAGAGTTACAGCTTTCCCCTCAAGAAGCCTTTCGCTAAGACAGTTCTTGTGGAATTGGCAAACTGATATTTGGAAGCCCATAGAGGGCTATGGTGAAAAAGGAAATATCCTCAGATGAAATCTGGAAAGAAGCTTTCTGAGAAACTGCTCTGTGATGTGTGACTTCCACTCACAGAGTTACATCTGTATTTCGTGGATCTCCTTGCTAGCCTTATTTCTGTGGAATCTGAGAACAGATATTTCGGATCCCTTTGAAGACTATAGGGCCAAAGGAATTATCCTCTGATAACAAAGAGAAAGAAGCTTTCTGAGAAACTTCTCTGTATTCTGTGAAATCATCTCACAGAGTTACAGCTTTCCCTTCAAGAAGCCTTTCGCTAAGACAGTTCTTGTGGAATTGGCAAAGTGATATTTGGAAGCCCATAGAGGGATCTGGTGAAAAAGGAAATATCCTCAGATGAAATCTGGAAAGAAGCTTTCTGAGAAACTGCTCTGTGATGTGTGACTTCCACTCACAGAGTTACATCTGTATTTCATGGATCTCTTTGCTAGCCTTATTTCTGTGGAATCTGAGAACAGATATTTCGGATCCCTTTCAAGATTTTATGGCCAAAGGAAATATCCTCCGATAACAAAGAGAAAGAAGTTTTCTGAGAAACTTCTTCGTGTTCTGTGAAATCATCTCACAGAATTACAGCTTTCCCCTCAAGAAGCCTTTCGCTAAGACAGTTCTTGTGGAATTGGCAAAGTGATATTTGGAAGCCCATAGAGGGCTATGGTGAAAAAGGAAATATCCTCAGATGAAATCTGGAAAGAAGCTTTCTGAGAAACTGCTCTGTGATGTGTGACTTCCACTCACAGAGTTACATCTGTATTTCGTGGATCTCTTTGCTAGCCTTATTTCTGTGGAATCTGAGAACAGATATTTCGGATCCCTTTGAAGACTATAGGGCCAAAGGAAATATCCTCCGATAACAAAGGGAAAGAAGCTTTCTGAGAAACTTCTTTGTGTTCTGTGAAATCATCTCACAGAGTTACAGCTTTCCCCTCAAGAAGCCTTTCGCTAAGACAGTTCTTGTGGAATTGGCAAAGGGATATTTGGAAGCCCATAGAGGGCTATGGTGAAAAAGGAAATATCCTCAGATGAAATCTGGAAAGAAGCTTTCTGAGAAACTGCTTAGTGTTCTGTTAATTCATCTCACAGAGTTACATCTGTATTTCGTGGATCTCTTTGCTAGCCTTATTTGTGTGGAATCTGAGAACAGATATTTCGGATCCCTTTGAAGACTATAGGGCCAAAGGAAATATCCTCCGATAACAAAGAGAAAGAAGCTTTCTGAGAAACTTCTTTGTGTTCTGTGAAATCATCTCACAGAGGTACAGCTTTCCCCTCAAGAAGCCTTTCGCTAAGACAGTTCTTGTGGAATTGGCAAAGGGATATTTGGAAGCCCATAGAGGCCTACGGTGAAAAAGGAAATATCCTCAGATGAAATGTGGAAAGAAGCTTTCTGAGAAACTGCTTAGTGTTCTGTTAATTCATCTCACAGAGTTACATCTGTATTTCGTGGATCTCTTTGCTAGCCTTATTTCTGTGGAATTTGAGAACAGATATTTCGGATCCCTTTGAAGATTATAGGGCCAAAGGAAATATCCTCCGATAACAAGGAGAAAGAAGCTTTCTGAGAACCTTCTTTGTGTTCTGTGAAATCATCTCACAGAGTTACAGCTTTCCCCACCAGAAGCCTTTCGGTAAGACAGTTCTTGTGGAATTTGCAAAGTGATATTTGGAAGCCCATAGAGGGCTATGGTGAAAAAGGAAATATCCTCAGATGAAATCTGGAAAGAAGCTATCTGAGAAACTGCTCTGTGATGTGTGACTTCCACTCACAGAGTTACATCTGTATTTCCTGGATCTCTTTGCTAGCCTTATTTCTGTGGAATCTGAGAACAGATATTTCGGATCCCTTTGAAGACTATAGGGCCAAAGGAAATATCCTCCGATAACAAAGAGAAAGAAGCTTTCTGAGAAACTTCTTTGTGTTCTGTGAAATCATCTCACAGAGTTACAGCTTTCCCCTCAAGAAGCCTTACGCTAAGACAGTTCTTGTGGAATTGGCAAAGGGATATTTGGGAGCCCGTAGAGGCCTATGTTGAAAAAGGAAATATCCTCAGATGAAATCTGGAAAGAAGCTTTCTGAGAAACTGCTTAGTGTTCTGTTAACTCATCTCAAAGAGTTACATCTGTATTTCTTGGATCTCTTTGCTCGCCTTATTTCTGTGGAATCTGAGAACAGATATTTCGGATCCCTTTGAAGACTATAGAGCCAAAAGAAATATCCTCCGATAACAAAGAGAAAGAAGCTTTCTGAGAAACTTCTTTGTGTTCTGTGAAATCATCTCACAGAGTTACAGCTTTCCCCTCAAGAAGCCTTTCGCTAAGACAGTTCTTGTGGAATTGGCAAAGTGATATTTGGAAGCCCATAGAGGGCTATGGCGAAAAAGGAAATATCCTCAGATGAAATCTGGAAAGAAGCTTTCTGAGAAACTGCTCTGTGATGTGTGACTTCCACTCACAGAGTTACATCTGTATTTCTTGGATCTCTTTGCTAGCCTTATTTCTGTGGAATCTGAGAACAGATATTTCAGATCCCTTTGAAGACTATAGGGCCAAAGGAAATATCCTCCGATAACAAAGAGAAAGAAGCTTTCTGAGAAACTTCTTTGTGTTCTGTGAAATCATCTCACAGAGTTACAGCTTTCCCCACCAGAAGCCTTTCGCTAAGACAGTTCTTGTGGAATTGGCAAAGTGATATTTGGAAGCCCATAGAGGGCTATGGTGAAAAAGGAAATATCCTCAGATGAAATCTGGAAAGAAGCTTTCTGAGAAACTGCTCTGTGATGTGTGACTTCCAGTCACAGAGTTACATCTGTATTTCGTGGATCTCTTTGCTAGCCTTATTTCTGTGGAATCTGAGAACAGATATTTCGGATCCCTTTGAAGACTATAAGGCCAAAGGAAATATCCTCCGATAACAAAGAGAAAGAAGCTTTCTGAGAAACTTCTTTGTGTTCTGTGAAATCATCTCACAGAGTTACAGCTTTCCCCTCAAGAAGTCTTTCGCTAAGACAGTTTTTGTGGAATTGGCAAAGGGATATTTGGAAGCCCATAGAGGCCTACGGTGAAAAAGGAAATATCCTCAGATGAAATCTGGAAAGAAGCTTTCTGAGAAACTGCTTAGTGTTCTGTTAATTCATCTCACAGAGTTACATCTGTATTTCGTGGATCTCTTTGCTAGCCTTATTTCTGTGGAATCTGAGAACAGATATTTCGGATCCCTTTGAAGAGTATAGGACCAAAGGAAATATCCTCCGGTAACAAAGAGAAAGAAGCTTTCTGCGAAACTTCTTCGTGTTCTGTGAAATCATCTCACAGAGTTACAGCTTTCCCCTCAAGAAGCCTTTCGCTAAGACAGTTCTTCTGGAATTGGCAAAGTGATATTTGGAAGCCCATAGAGGGCTATGGTGAAAAAGGAAATATCCTCAGATGAAATCTGGAAAGAAGCTTTCTGTGAAACTGGTCTGTGATGTGTGACTTCCACCCACAGAGTTACATCTGTATTTCGTGGATCTCTTTGCTAGCCTTATTTCTGTGGAATCTGAGAACAGATATTTCGGATCCCTTTGAAGACTATAGGGCCAAAGGAAATATCCTCCGATAACAAAGAGAAAGAAGCTTTCTGAGAAACTTCTTTGTGTTCTGTGAAATCATCTCACAGAGTTACAGCTTTCCCCTCAAGAAGCCTTACGCTAAGACAGTTCTTGTGGAATTGGCAAAGGGATATTTGGAAGCCCATAGAGGCCTATGGTGAAAAAGGAAATATCCTCAGATGAAATCTGGAAAGAAGCTTTCTGAGAAACTGCTTAGTGTTCTGTTAATTCATCTCACAGAGTTACATCTGTATTTCGTGGATCTCTTTGCTAGCCTTATTTCTGTGGAATCTGAGAACAGATATTTCAGATCCCTTTGAAGACTATAGGGCCAAAGGAAATATCCTCCGATAAAAAAGAGAAAGAAGCTTTCTGAGAAACTTCTTTGTGTTCTGTGAAATCATCTCCCAGAGTTACAGCTTTCCCCTCAAGAAGCCTTTCGCAAAGACACTTCTTGTGGAATTGGCAAAGTGATATTTGGAAGTCCATAGAGGGCTATGGTGAAAAAGGAAATATCCTAAGTTGAGAACTGGAAAGAAGCTTTCTGAGAAACTGCTCTGTGATGTGTGACTTCAACTCACAGAGTTACATCTGTATTTCGTGGATCTCCTTGCTAGCCTTATTTCTGTGGAATCTGAGAACAGATATTTCGGATCCCTTTGAAGACTATAGGGCCAAAGGAAATATCCTCCGATAACAAAGAGAAAGAAGCTTTCTGAGAAACTTCTTTGTGTTCTGTGAAATCATCTCACAGAGTTACAGCTATCCCCTCAAGAAGCCTTTCGCTAAGACAGTTCTTGTGGAATTGGCAAAGGGATATTTGGAAGCCCATAGAGGCCTATGTTGAAAAAGGAAATATCCTCAGATGAAATCTGGAAAGAAGCTTTCTGAGAAACTGCTTAGTGTTCTGTTAATTCATCTCACAGAGTTACATCTGTATTTCCTGGATCTCTTTGCTAGCCTTATTTCTGTGAAATCTGAGAACAGATATTTCGGATCCCTTTGAAGACTATAGGGCCAAAGGAAATATCCTCCGATAACAAAGAGAAAGAAGCTTTCTGAGAAACTTCTTCGTGTTCTGTGAAATCATCTCACAGAGTTACAGCTTTCCCCACCAGAAGCCTTTCGCTAAGACAGTTCTTGTGGAGTTTGCAAAGTGATATTTGGAAGCCCATAGAGGGCTATGGTGAAAAAGGAAATATCCTCAGATGAAATCTGGAAAGAACTTTTCTGAGAAACTGCTCTGTGATGTGTGACTTCCACTCACAGAGTTACATCTGTATTTCGTGGATCTTTTTGCTAGCCTTATTTTTGTGGAATCTGAGAACAGATATTTCGGATCCCTTTGAAGTCTATAGGGCCAAAGGAAATATCCTCCGATAACAAAGAGAAAGAAGCTTTCTGAGAAACTTCTTTGTGTTCTCTGAAATCATCTCACAGAGTTACTGCTTTCCCCTCTAGAAGCCTTTCGCTAAGACAGTTCTTGTGGAATTGGCAAAGGGATATTTGGAAACGCATAGAGGCCTATGGTGAAAAAGGAAATATCCTCAGATGAAATCTGAAAAGAAGCTTTCTGAGAAACTGCTTAGTGTTCTCCTAATTCATCTCACAGAGTTACATGTGTATTTCGTGGATCTCTTTGCTAGCCTTATTTCTGTGGAATCTGAGAACAAATATTTCGGATCCCTTTGAAGATTATAGGGCCAAAGGAAATATCCTCCGATAACAAAGAGAAAGACGCTTTCTGAGAAACTTCTTTGTGTTCTGTGAAATCATCTCACAGAGTTACAGCTTTCCCCTCAAGTAGCCTTTCACTAAGACAGTTCTTGTGGAATTGGCAAAGTGATATTTGGAAGCCATAGAGGGCTATGGTGAAAAAGGAAATATCCTCAGATGAAATCTGGAAAGAAGCTTTCTGAGAAACTGCTCTGTGATGTGTGACTTCCACTCACAGGGTTACATCTGTATTTCGTGGATCTCTTTGCTAGCCTTATTTCTGTGGAATCTGAGAACAGATATTTCGGATCCCTTTGAAGACTATAGGGCCAATGGAAATATCCTCCGATAACAAAGAGAAAGAAGCTTTCTGAGAAACTTCTTTGTGTTCTGTGAAATCATCTCACAGAGTTACAGCTTTCCCCTCAAGAAGCCTTTCGCTAAGACAGTTCTTGTGGAATTGGCAAAGGGATATTTGGAAACCCATAGAGGCCTATGGTGAAAAAGGAAATATCCTCAGATGAAATCTGGGAAGAAGCTTTCTGAGAAACTGCTTAGTGTTCTGTTAATTCATCTCACAGAGTTACATCTGTTTTTCGTGGATCTCTTTGCTAGCCTTATTTCTGTGGAATCTGAGAACAGATATTTCGGATCCCTTTGAAGACTATAATGCCAAAGGAAATATCCTCCGATAACAAACAGAAAGAAGCTTTCGGAGAAACTTCTTTGTGTTCTTTGAAATCATCTCACAGAGTTACAGCTTTCCCCACCAGAAGCCTTTCGGTAAGACAGTTCTTGTGGAATTTGCAAAGTGATATTTGGAAGCCCATAGAGGGCTATGGTGAAAAAGGAAATATCCTCAGATGAAATCTGGAAAGAAGCTTTCTGAGAAACTGCTCTGTGATGTGTGACTTCCACTCATAGAGTTACATCTGTATTTCGTGGATCTCTTTGCTAGCCTTATTTCTGTGGAATCTGAGAACAGATATTTCGGATCACTTTGAAGACTATAGGGCCAAAGGAAATATCCTCCGATAACAAAGAGAAAGAAGCTTTCTGAGAAACTTCTTTGTGTTCTCTGAAATCATCTCACAGAGTTACTGCTTTCCCCTCTAGAAGCCTTTCGCTAAGACAGTTCTTGTGGAATTGGCAAAGGGATATTTGGAAACGCATAGAGGCCTATGGTGAAAAAGGAAATATCCTCAGATGAAATCTGAAAAGAAGCTTTCTGAGAAACTGCTTAGTGTTCTCCTAATTCATCTCACAGAGTTACATCTGTATTTCGTGGATCTCTTTGCTAGCCTTATTTCTGTGGAATCTGAGAACAGATATTTCGGATCCCTTTGAACACTATAGGTCCAAAGGAAATATCCTCCGATAACAAAGAGAAAGAAGCTTTCTGAGAAACTTCTTTGTGTTCTGTGAAATCATCTCACAGAGTTACAGCTTTCCCCTCAAGAAGCCTTTCGCTAAGACAGTTCTTGTGGAATTGGCAAAGGGATATTTGGAAACCCATAGAGGCCTATGGTGAAAAAGGAAATATCCTCAGATGAAATCTGAAAAGAAGCTTTCTGAGAAACTGCTTAGTGTTCTCTTAATTCATCTCACAGAGTTACATCTGTTTTTCGTGGATCTCTTTGCTAGACTTATTTCTGTGGAATCTGAGAACAGATATTTCGGATCCCTTTGAAGACTATAATGCCAAAGGAAATATCCTCCGATAACAAACAGAAAGAAGCTTTCGGAGAAACTTCTTTGTGTTCTGTGAAATCATCTCACAGAGTTACAGCTTTCCCCTCAAGAAGCCTTTCGGTAAGACAGTTCTTGTGGAATTTGCAAAGTGATATTTTGAAGCCCATAGAGGGCTATGGTGAAAAAGGAAATATCCTCAGATGAAATATGGAAAGAAGCTTTCTGAGAAACTGCTCTGTGATGTGTGACTTCCACTCATAGAGTTACATCTGTATTTCGTGGATCTCTTTGCTAGCCTTATTTCTGTGGAATCTGAGAACAGATATTTCGGATCCCTTTGAAGACTATAGGGCCAAAGGAAATATCCTCCGATAACAAAGAGAAAGAAGCTTTCTGAGAAACTTCTTTGTGTTCTGTGAAATCATCTCACAGAGTTACAGCTTTCCCCTCAAGAAGCCTTTCACTAAGACAGTTCTTGTGGAATTGGCAAAGTGATATTTGGAAGACATAGAGGGCTATGGTGAAAAAGGAAATATCCTCAGATGAAATCTGGAAAGAAGCTTTCTGAGAAAATGCTCTGTGATGTGTGACTTCCACTCACAGAGTTACATCTGTATTTCGTGGATCTCTTTGCTAGCCTTATTTCTGTGGAATCTGAGAACAGATATTTCGGATCCCATTGAAGACTATAGGGCCAAAGGAATTATCCTCCGATAACAAAGAGAAAGAAGCTTTCAGAGAAACTTCTTTGTGTTCTGTGAAATCATCTCACAGAGTTACAGCTTTCCCCTCAAGAAGCCTTTCGCTAAGACAGTTCTTGTGAAACTGGCAAAGTGATATTTGGAAGCCCATAGAGGGTTATGGTGAAAAAGGAAATATCCTCAGATGAAATCTGGAAAGAAGCTTTCTGAGAAACTGCTTAGTGTTCTGTTAATTCATCTCACAGAGTTACATCTGTTTTTCGTGGATCTCTTTGCTAGCCTTATTTCTGTGGAATCTGAGAACAGATATTTCGGATCCCTTTGAAGACTATAGGGCCAAAGGAAATATCCTCCGATAACAAAGAGAAAGAAGCTTTCTGAGAAACTTCTTTGTGTTCTGTGAAATCATCTCACAGAGTTACAGCTTTCCCCTCAAGAAGCCTTTCGCTAAGACAGTTCTAGTGGAATTGGCAAAGTGATATTTGGAAGCCCATAGAGGGCTATGGTGAAAAAGGAAATATCCTCAGATGAAATCTGGAAAGAAGCTTTCTGAGAACCTCTCTGTGATGTGTGACTTCCACTCACAGAGTTACATCTGTATTTCGTGGATCTCTTTGCTAGCCTTATTTCTGTGGAATCTGAGAACAGATATTTCGGATCCCTTTGAAGACTATAGGGCCAAAGGAAATATCCTCCGATAACAAAGAGAAAGAAGCTTTCTGAGAAACTTCTTTGTGTTCTGTGAAATCATCTCACAGAGTTACAGCTTTCCCCTCAAGAAGCCTTTCGCTAAGACAGTTCTTGTGGAATTGGCAAAGGGATATTTGGAAACGCAAAGAGGCCTATGGTGAAAAAGGAAATATCCTCAGATGAAATCTGAAAAGAAGCTTTCTGAGAAACTGCTTAGTGTTCTCTTAATTCATCTCACAGAGTTACATCTGTATTTCGTGGATCTCTTTGCTAGCCTTATTTCTGTGGAATCTGAGAACAGATATTTCGGATCCCTTTGAAGATTATAGGGCCAAAGGAAATATCCTCCGATAACAAAGAGAAAGAAGCTTTCTGAGAAACTTCTTTGTGTTTTGTGAAATCATCTCACAGAGTTACAGCTTTCCCCTCAAGAAGCCTTTCACTAAGACAGTTCTTGTGGAATTGGCAAAGTGATATTTGGAAGCCCATAGAGGGCTATGGTGAAAAAGGAAATATCCTCAGATGAAATCTGGAAAGAAGTTTTCTGAGAAACTGCTCTGTGATGTGTGACTTCCACTCACAGAGGTACATCTGTATTTCGTGGATCTCTTTGCTAGCCTTATTTCTGTGGAATCTGAGAACAGATATTTCGGATCCCTTAGAAGACTATAGGGCCAAAGGAAATATCCTCCGATAACAAAGAGAAGGAAGCTTTCTGAGAAACTTCTTTGTGTTCTGTGAAATCATCTCCCAGAGTTACAGCTTTCCCCTCAAGAAGCCTTTCGCTAAGACAGTTCTTGTGAAATTGGCAAAGGGATATTTGGAAGCCCACAGAGGGCTAAGGTGAAAAAGGAAATATCCTCAGATGAAATCTGGAAGGAAGCTTTCTGAGAAACTGCTGAGTGTTCTGTTAATTCATCTCACAGAGTTACATCTGTATTTCGTGGATCTCTTTGCTAGCCTTATTTCTGTGGAATCTGAGAACAGATATTTCGGATCCGTTTGAAGACTGTAGGGCCAAAGGAAATATCCTCCGATAACTAATAGAAAGATGCTTTCTGAGAAACTTCTTTGTGTTCTGTGAAATCATCTCCCAGAGTTACAGCTTTCCCCTCAAGAAGCCTTTCGCAAAGACAGTTCTTGTGGAATTTGCAAAGTGATATTTGGAAGCCCATAGAGGGCTATGGTGAAAAAGGAAATATCCTCAGATGAAATCTGGAAAGAAGCTTTCTGAGAAACTGCTCTGTGCTGTGTGACTTCCACTCACAGAGTTACATCTGTATTTCGTGGATCTCTTTGCTAGCCTTATTTCTGTGGAATCTGAGAACAGATATTTCGGATCCCTTTGAAGACTATAGGACCAAAGGAAATATCCTCCGGTAACAAAGAGAAAGAAGCTTTCTGAGAAACTTCTTTGTGTTCTGTGAAATCATCTCACAGAGTTACAGCTTTCCCCTCAAGAAGCCTTTCGCTACGACAGTTCTTGTGGAATTGGCAAAGGGATATTTGGAAGCCCATAGAGGGCTATGGTGAAAAAGGAAATATCCTCCGATGAAATCTGGAAAGAAGCTTTCTGAGAAACTGCTTAGTGTTCTGTTAATTCATCTCACAGAGTTACATCTGTATTTCGTGGATCTCTTTGCTAGCCTTATTTCTGTGGAATCTGAGAACAGATATTTCGGATCTCTTTGAAGACTATAGGGCCAAAGGAAATATCCTCCGATAACTAAGAGAAAGAAGCTTTCTGAGAAACTTCTTTGTGTTCTGTGAAATCATCTCCCAGAGTTACAGCTTTCCCCTCAAGAAGCCTTTCGCAAAGACAGTTCTTGTGGAATTTGCAAAGTGATATTTGGAAGCCCATAGAGGCCTACGGTGAAAAAGGAAATATCCTCAGATGAAATGTGGAAAGAAGCTTTCTGAGAAACTGCTTAGTGTTCTGTTAATTCATCTCACAGAGTTACATCTGTATTTCGTGGATCTCTTTGCTAGCCTTATTTCTGTGGAATTTGAGAACAGATATTTCGGATCCCTTTGAAGATTATAGGGCCAAAGGAAATATCCTCCGATAACAAGGAGAAAGAAGCTTTCTGAGAACCTTCTTTGTGTTCTGTGAAATCATCTCACAGAGTTACAGCTTTCCCCACCAGAAGCCTTTCGGTAAGACAGTTCTTGTGGAATTTGCAAAGTGATATTTGGAAGCCCATAGAGGGCTATGGTGAAAAAGGAAATATCCTCAGATGAAATCTGGAAAGAAGCTTTCTGAGAAACTGCTCTGTGATGTGTGACTTCCACTCACAGAGTTACATCTGTATTTCCTGGATCTCTTTGCTAGCCTTATTTCTGTGGAATCTGAGAACAGATATTTCGGATCCCTTTGAAGACTATAGGGCCAAAGGAAATATCCTCCGATAACAAAGAGAAAGAAGCTTTCTGAGAAACTTCTTTGTGTTCTGTGAAATCATCTCACAGAGTTACAGCTTTCCCCTCAAGAAGCCTTACGCTAAGACAGTTCTTGTGGAATTGGCAAAGGGATATTTGGGAGCCCGTAGAGGCCTATGTTGAAAAAGGAAATATCCTCAGATGAAATCTGGAAAGAAGCTTTCTGAGAAACTGCTTAGTGTTCTGTTAACTCATCTCAAAGAGTTACATCTGTATTTCTTGGATCTCTTTGCTCGCCTTATTTCTGTGGAATCTGAGAACAGATATTTCGGATCCCTTTGAAGACTATAGAGCCAAAAGAAATATCCTCCGATAACAAAGAGAAAGAAGCTTTCTGAGAAACTTCTTTGTGTTCTGTGAAATCATCTCACAGAGTTACAGCTTTCCCCTCAAGAAGCCTTTCGCTAAGACAGTTCTTGTGGAATTGGCAAAGTGATATTTGGAAGCCCATAGAGGGCTATGGCGAAAAAGGAAATATCCTCAGATGAAATCTGGAAAGAAGCTTTCTGAGAAACTGCTCTGTGATGTGTGACTTCCACTCACAGAGTTACATCTGTATTTCTTGGATCTCTTTGCTAGCCTTATTTCTGTGGAATCTGAGAACAGATATTTCAGATCCCTTTGAAGACTATAGGGCCAAAGGAAATATCCTCCGATAACAAAGAGAAAGAAGCTTTCTGAGAAACTTCTTTGTGTTCTGTGAAATCATCTCACAGAGTTACAGCTTTCCCCACCAGAAGCCTTTCGCTAAGACAGTTCTTGTGGAATTGGCAAAGTGATATTTGGAAGCCCATAGAGGGCTATGGTGAAAAAGGAAATATCCTCAGATGAAATCTGGAAAGAAGCTTTCTGAGAAACTGCTCTGTGATGTGTGACTTCCAGTCACAGAGTTACATCTGTATTTCGTGGATCTCTTTGCTAGCCTTATTTCTGTGGAATCTGAGAACAGATATTTCGGATCCCTTTGAAGACTATAAGGCCAAAGGAAATATCCTCCGATAACAAAGAGAAAGAAGCTTTCTGAGAAACTTCTTTGTGTTCTGTGAAATCATCTCACAGAGTTACAGCTTTCCCCTCAAGAAGTCTTTCGCTAAGACAGTTTTTGTGGAATTAGCAAAGGGATATTTGGAAGCCCATAGAGGCCTACGGTGAAAAAGGAAATATCCTCAGATGAAATCTGGAAAGAAGCTTTCTGAGAAACTGCTTAGTGTTCTGTTAATTCATCTCACAGAGTTACATGTGTATTTCGTGGATCTCTTTGCTAGCCTTATTTCTGTGGAATCTGAGAACAGATATTTCGGATCCCTTTGAAGAGTATAGGACCAAAGGAAATATCCTCCGGTAACAAAGAGAAAGAAGCTTTCTGCGAAACTTCTTCGTGTTCTGTGAAATCATCTCACAGAGTTACAGCTTTCCCCTCAAGAAGCCTTTCGCTGAGACAGTTCTTCTGGAATTGGCAAAGTGATATTTGGAAGCCCATAGAGGGCTATGGTGAAAAACGAAATATCCTCAGATGAAATCTGGAAAGAAGCTTTCTGAGAAACTGGTCTGTGATGTGTGACTTCCACCCACAGAGTTACATCTGTATTTCGTGGATCTCTTTGCTAGCCTTATTTCTGTGGAATCTGAGAACAGATATTTCGGATCCCTTTGAAGACTATAGGGCCAAAGGAAATATCCTCCGATAACAAAGAGAAAGAAGCTTTCTGAGAAACTTCTTTGTGTTCTGTGAAATCATCTCACAGAGTTACAGCTTTCCCCTCAAGAAGCCTTACGCTAAGACAGTTCTTGTGGAATTGGCAAAGGGATATTTGGATGCCCATAGAGGCCTATGGTGAAAAAGGAAATATCCTCAGATGAAATCTGGAAAGAAGCTTTCTGAGAAACTGCTTAGTGTTCTGTTAATTCATCTCACAGAGTTACATCTGTATTTCGTGGATCTCTTTGCTAGCCTTATTTCTGTGGAATCTGAGAACAGATATTTCAGATCCCTTTGAAGACTATAGGGCCAAAGGAAATATCCTCCGATAACAAAGAGAAAGAAGCTTTCTGAGAAACTTCTTTGTGTTCTGTGAAATCATCTCCCAGAGTTACAGCTTTCCCCTCAAGAAGCCTTTCGCAAAGACACTTCTTGTGGAATTGGCAAAGTGATATTTGGAAGTCCATAGAGGGCTATGGTGAAAAAGGAAATATCCTAAGTTGAGAACTGGAAAGAAGCTTTCTGAGAAACTGCTCTGTGATGTGTGACTTCAACTCACAGAGTTACATCTGTATTTCGTGGATCTCCTTGCTAGCCTTATTTCTGTGGAATCTGAGAACAGATATTTCGGATCCCTTTGAAGACTATAGGGCCAAAGGAAATATCCTCCGATAACAAAGAGAAAGAAGCTTTCTGAGAAACTTCTTTGTGTTCTGTGAAATCATCTCACAGAGTTACAGCTATCCCCTCAAGAAGCCTTTCGCTAAGACAGTTCTTGTGGAATTGGCAAAGGGATATTTGGAAGCCCATAGAGGCCTATGTTGAAAAAGGAAATATCCTCAGATGAAATCTGGAAAGAAGCTTTCTGAGAAACTGCTTAGTGTTCTGTTAATTCATCTCACAGAGTTACATCTGTATTTCCTGGATCTCTTTGCTAGCCTTATTTCTGTGGAATCTGAGAACAGATATTTCGGATCCCTTTGAAGATTATAGGGCCAAAGGAAATATCCTCCGATAACAAAGAGAAAGAAGCTTTCTGAGAAACTTCTTTGTGTTCTGTGAAATCATCTCACGGAGTTACAGCTTTCCCCTCAAGAAGCCTTTCGCTAAGACAGTTCTTGTGGAATTGGCAATGTGATATTTGGAAGCCTATAGAGGGCTATGGCGAAAAAGGAAATATCCTCAGATGAAATCTAGAAAGAAGCTTTCTGAGAAACTGCTCTGTGATGTGTGACTTCCACTCACAGAGTTACATCTGTATTTCTTGGATCTCTTTGCTAGCCTTATTTCTGTGAAATCTGAGAACAGATATTTCGGATCCCTTTGAAGACTATAGGGCCAAAGGAAATATCCTCCGATAACAAAGAGAAAGAAGCTTTCTGAGAAACTTCTTCGTGTTCTGTGAAATCATCTCACAGAGTTACAGCTTTCCTCACCAGAAGCCTTTCGCTAAGACAGTTCTTGTGGAGTTTGCAAAGTGATATTTGGAAGCCCTTAGAGGGCTATGGTGAAAAAGGAAATATCCTCAGATGAAATCTGGAAAGAACTTTTCTGAGAAACTGCTCTGTGATGTGTGACTTCCACTCACAGAGTTACATCTGTATTTCGTGGATCTTTTTGCTAGCCTTATTTTTGTGGAATCTGAGAACAGATATTTCGGATCCCTTTGAAGTCTATAGGGCCAAAGGAAATATCCTCCGATAACAAAGAGAAAGAAGCTTTCTGAGAAACTTCTTTGTGTTCTCTGAAATCATCTCACAGAGTTACTGCTTTCCCCTCTAGAAGCCTTTCGCTAAGACAGTTCTTGTGTAATTGGCAAAGGGATATTTGGAAACGCATAGAGGCCTATGGTGAAAAAGGAAATATCCTCAGATGAAATCTGAAAAGAAGCTTTCTGAGAAACTGCTTAGTGTTCTCCTAATTCATCTCACAGAGTTACATCTGTATTTCGTGGATCTCTTTGCTAGCCTTATTTCTGTGGAATCTGAGAACAAATATTTCGGATCCCTTTGAAGATTACAGGGCCAAAGGAAATATCCTCCGATAACAAAGAGAAAGACGCTTTCTGAGAAACTTCTTTGTGTTCTGTGAAATCATCTCACAGAGTTACAGCTTTCCCCTCAAGTAGCCTTTCACTAAGACAGTTCTTGTGGAATTGGCAAAGTGATATTTGGAAGCCATAGAGGGCTATGGTGAAAAAGGAAATATCCTCAGATGAAATCTGGAAAGAAGCTTTCTGAGAAACTGCTCTGTGATGTGTGACTTCCACTCACAGGGTTACATCTGTATTTCGTGGATCTCTTTGCTAGCCTTATTTCTGTGGAATCTGAGAACAGATATTTCGGATCCCTTTGAAGACTATAGGGCCAATGGAAATATGGTCCGATAACAAAGAGAAAGAAGCTTTCTGAGAAACTTCTTTGTGTTCTGTGAAATCATCTCACAGAGTTACAGCTTTCCCCTCAAGAAGCCTTTCGCTAAGACAGTTCTTGTGGAATTGGCAAAGGGATATTTGGAAACGCATAGAGGCCTATGGTGAAAAAGGAAATATCCTCAGATGAAATCTGGGAAGAAGCTTTCTGAGAAACTGCTTAGTGTTCTGTAATTCATCTCACAGAGTTACATCTGTTTTTCGTGGATCTCTTTGCTAGCCTTATTTCTGTGGAATCTGAGAACAGATATTTCGGATCCCTTTGAAGACTATAATGCCAAAGGAAATATCCTCCGATAACAAACAGAAAGAAGCTTTCGGAGAAACTTCTTTGTGTTCTTTGAAATCATCTCACAGAGTTACAGCTTTCCCCACCAGAAGCCTTTCGGTAAGACAGTTCTTGTGGAATTTGCAAAGTGATATTTGGAAGCCCATAGAGGGCTATGGTGAAAAAGGAAATATCCTCAGATGAAATCTGGAAAGAAGCTTTCTGAGAAACTGCTCTGTGATGTGTGACTTCCACTCATAGAGTTACATCTGTATTTCGTGGATCTCTTTGCTAGCCTTATTTCTGTGGAATCTGAGAACAGATATTTCGGATCACTTTGAAGACTATAGGGCCAAAGGAAATATCCTCCGATAACAAAGAGAAAGAAGCTTTCTGAGAAACTTCTTTGTGTTCTCTGAAATCATCTCACAGAGTTACTGCTTTCCCCTCTAGAAGCCTTTCGCTAAGACAGTTCTTGTGGAATTGGCAAAGGGATATTTGGAAACGCATAGAGGTCTATGGTGAAAAAGGAAATATCCTCAGATGAAATCTGAAAAGAAGCTTTCTGAGAAACTGCTTAGTGTTCTCCTAATTCATCTCACAGAGTTACATCTGTATTTCGTGGATCTCTTTGCTAGCCTTATTTCTGTGGAATCTGAGAACAGTTATTTCGGATCCCTTTGAACACTATAGGTCCAAAGGAAATATCCTCCGATAACAAAGAGAAAGAAGCTTTCTGAGAATCTTCTTTGTGTTCTGTGAAATCATCTCACAGAGTTACAGCTTTCCCCTCAAGAAGCCTTTCGCTAAGACAGTTCTTGTGGAATTGGCAAAGGGATATTTGGAAACCCATAGAGGCCTATGGTGAAAAAGGAAATATCCTCAGATGAAATCTGAAAAGAAGCTTTCTGAGAAACTGCTTAGTGTTCTCTTAATTCATCTCACAGAGTTACATCTGTTTTTCGTGGATCTCTTTGCTAGACTTATTTCTGTGGAATCTGAGAACAGATATTTCGGATCCCTTTGAAGACTATAATGCCAAAGGAAATATCCTCCGATAACAAACAGAAAGAAGCTTTCGGAGAAACTTCTTTGTGTTCTGTGAAATCATCTCACAGAGTTACAGCTTTCCCCTCAAGAAGCCTTTCGGTAAGACAGTTCTTGTGGAATTTGCAAAGTGATATTTTGAAGCCCATAGAGGGCTATGGTGAAAAAGGAAATATCCTCAGATGAAATATGGAAAGAAGCTTTCTGAGAAACTGCTCTGTGATGTGTGACTTCCACTCATAGAGTTACATCTGTATTTCGTGGATCTCTTTGCTAGCCTTATTTCTGTGGAATCTGAGAACAGATATTTCGGATCCCTTTGAAGAATATAGGGCCAAAGGAAATATCCTCCGATAACAAAGAGAAAGAAGCTTTCTGAGAAACTTCTTTGTGTTCTGTGAAATCATCTCACAGAGTTACAGCTTTCCCCTCAAGAAGCCTTTCACTAAGACAGTTCTTGTGGAATTGGCAAAGTGATATTTGGAAGACATAGAGGGCTATGGTGAAAAAGGAAATATCCTCAGATGAAATCTGGAAAGAAGCTTTCTGAGAAAATGCTCTGTGATGTGTGACTTCCACTCACAGAGTTACATCTGTATTTCGTGGATCTCTTTGCTAGCCTTATTTCTGTGGAATCTGAGAACAGATATTTCGGATCCCATTGAAGACTATAGGGCCAAAGGAAATATCCTCCGATAACAAAGAGAAAGAAGCTTTCTGAGAAACTTCTTTGTGTTCTGTGAAATCATCTCACAGAGTTACAGCTTTCCCCTCAAGAAGCCTTTCGCTAAGACAGTTCTTGTGAAACTGGCAAAGTGATATTTGGAAGCCCATAGAGGGTTATGGTGAAAAAGGAAATATCCTCAGATGAAATCTGGAAAGAAGCTTTCTGAGAAACTGCTTAGTGTTCTGTTAATTCATCTCACAGAGTTACATCTGTTTTTCGTGGATCTCTTTGCTAGCCTTATTTCTGTGGAATCTGAGAACAGATATTTCGGATCCCTTTGAAGACTATAGGGCCAAAGGAAATATCCTCCGATAACAAAGAGAAAGAAGCTTTCTGAGAAACTTCTTTGTGTTCTGTGAAATCATCTCACAGAGTTACAGCTTTCCCCTCAAGAAGCCTTTCGCTAAGACAGTTCTAGTGGAATTGGCAAAGTGATATTTGGAAGCCCATAGAGGGCTATGGTGAAAAAGGAAATATCCTCAGATGAAATCTGGAAAGAAGCTTTCTGAGAACCTCTCTGTGATGTGTGACTTCCACTCACAGAGTTACATCTGTATTTCGTGGATCTCTTTGCTAGCCTTATTTCTGTGGAATCTGAGAACAGATATTTCGGATCCCTTTGAAGACTATAGGGCCAAAGGAAATATCCTCCGATAACAAAGAGAAAGAAGCTTTCTGAGAAACTTCTTTGTGTTCCGTGAAATCATCTCACAGAGTTACAGCTTTCCCCTCAAGAAGCCTTTCGCTAAGACAGTTCTTGTGGAATTGGCAAAGGGATATTTGGAAACGCAAAGAGGCCTATGGTGAAAAAGGAAATATCCTCAGATGAAATCTGAAAAGAAGCTTTCTGAGAAACTGCTTAGTGTTCTCTTAATTCATCTCACAGAGTTACATCTGTATTTCGTGGATCTCTTTGCTAGCCTTATTTCTGTTTAATCTGAGAACAGATATTTCGGATCCCTTTGAAGATTATAGGGCCAAAGGAAATATCCTCCGATAACAAAGAGAAAGAAGCTTTCTGAGAAACTTCTTTGTGTTTTGTGAAATCATCTCACAGAGTTACAGCTTTCCCCTCAAGAAGCCTTTCACTAAGACAGTTCTTGTGGAATTGGCAAAGTGATATTTGGAAGCCCATAGAGGGCTATGGTGAAAAAGGAAATATCCTCAGATGAAATCTGGAAAGAAGTTTTCTGAGAAACTGCTCTGTGATGTGTGACTTCCACTCACAGAGGTACATCTGTATTTCGTGGATCTCTTTGCTAGCCTTATTTCTGTGGAATCTGAGAACAGATATTTCGGATCCCTTAGAAGACTATAGGGCCAAAGGAAATATCCTCCGATAACAAAGAGAAGGAAGCTTTCTGAGAAACTTCTTTGTGTTCTGTGAAATCATCTCCCAGAGTTACAGCTTTCCCCTCAAGAAGCCTTTCGCTAAGACAGTTCTTGTGAAATTGGCAAAGGGATATTTGGAAGCCCACAGAGGGCTAAGGTGAAAAAGGAAATATCCTCAGATGAAATCTGGAAGGAAGCTTTCTGAGAAACTGCTGAGTGTTCTGTTAATTCATCTCACAGAGTTACATCTGTATTTCGTGGATCTCTTTGCTAGCCTTATTTCTGTGGAATCTGAGAACAGATATTTCGGATCCGTTTGAAGACTGTAGGGCCAAAGGAAATATCCTCCGATAACTAATAGAAAGATGCTTTCTGAGAAACTTCTTTGTGTTCTGTGAAATCATCTCCCAGAGTTACAGCTTTCCCCTCAAGAAGCCTTTCGCAAAGACAGTTCTTGTGGAATTTGCAAAGTGATATTTGGAAGCCCATAGAGGGCTATGGTGAAAAAGGAAATATCCTCAGATGAAATCTGGAAAGAAGCTTTCTGAGAAACTGCTCTGTGCTGTGTGACTTCCACTCACAGAGTTACATCTGTATTTCGTGGATCTCTTTGCTAGCCTTATTTCTGTGGAATCTGAGAACAGATATTTCGGATCCCTTTGAAGACTATAGGACCAAAGGAAATATCCTCCGGTAACAAAGAGAAAGAAGCTTTCTGAGAAACTTCTTTGTGTTCTGTGAAATCATCTCACAGAGTTACAGCTTTCCCCTCAAGAAGCCTTTCGCTACGACAGTTCTTGTGGAATTGGCAAAGTGATATTTGGAAGCCCATAGAGGGCTATGGTGAAAAAGGAAATATCCTCCGATGAAATCTGGAAAGAAGCTTTCTGAGAAACTGCTTAGTGTTCTGTTAATTCATCTCACAGAGTTACATCTGTATTTCGTGGATCTCTTTGCTAGCCTTATTTCTGTGGAATCTGAGAACAGATATTTCGGATCTCTTTGAAGACTATAGGGCCAAAGGAAATATCCTCCGATAACTAAGAGAAAGAAGCTTTCTGAGAAACTTCTTTGTGTTCTGTGAAATCATCTCCCAGAGTTACAGCTTTCCCCTCAAGAAGCCTTTCGCAAAGACAGTTCTTGTGGAATTTGCAAAGTGATATTTGGAAGCCCATAGAGGGCTATGGTGAAAAAGGAAATATCCTCAGATGAAATCTGGAAAGAAGCTTTCTGAGAAACTGCTCTGTGATGTGTGACTTCGACTCACAGAGTTACATCTGTATTTCGTGGATCTCTTTGCTAGCCTTATTTCTGTGGAATCTGAGAACAGATATTTCGGATCCCTTTGAAGACTATAGGACCAAAGGAAATATCCTCCGGTAACAAAGAGAAAGAAGCTTTCTGAGAAACTTCTTTGTGTTCTGTGAAATCATCTCACAGAGTTACAGCTTTCCCCTCAAGAAGCCTTTCGCTAAGACAGTTCTTGTGGAATTGGCAAAGTGATATTTGGAAGCCCATAGAGGGCTAGGGTGAAAAAGGAAATATCCTCAGATGAAATCTGGAAAGAAGCTTTCTGAGAAGCTGCTTAGTGTTCTGTTAATTCATCTGACAGAGTTACATGTGTATTTCTTGGATCTCTTTGCTCGCCTTTTTTCTGTGGAATCTGAGAACAGATATTTCGGATCCCTTTGAAGAGTATAGGACCAAAGGAAATATCCTCCGGTAACAAAGAGAAAGAAGCTTTCTGAGAAACTTCTTTGTGTTCTGTGAAATCATCTCCCAGAGTTACAGCTTTCCCCTCAAGAAGCCTTTCGCAAAGACAGTTCTTGTGGAATTGGCAAAGTGATATTTGGAAGCCCATAGAGGGCTATGGTGAAAAAGGAAATATCCTCAGATGAAATCTGGAAAGAAGCTTTCTGAGAAACTGCTCTATGATGTGTGACTTCCACTCATAGAGTTACATCTGTATTTCGTGGATCTCTTTGCTAGCCTTATTTCTGTGGAATCTGAGAACAGATATTTCGGATCACTTTGAAGACTATAGGGCCAAAGGAAATATCCTCCGATAACAAAGAGAAAGAAGCTTTCTGAGAAACTTCTTTGTGTTCTCTGAAATCATCTCACAGAGTTACTGCTTTCCCCTCTAGAAGCCTTTCGCTAAGACAGTTCTTGTGGAATTGGCAAAGGGATATTTGGAAACGCATAGAGGTCTATGGTGAAAAAGGAAATATCCTCAGATGAAATCTGAAAAGAAGCTTTCTGAGAAACTGCTTAGTGTTCTCCTAATTCATCTCACAGAGTTACATCTGTATTTCGTGGATCTCTTTGCTAGCCTTATTTCTGTGGAATCTGAGAACAGTTATTTCGGATCCCTTTGAACACTATAGGTCCAAAGGAAATATCCTCTGATAACAAAGAGAAAGAAGCTTTCTGAGAATCTTCTTTGTGTTCTGTGAAATCATCTCACAGAGTTACAGCTTTCCCCTCAAGAAGCCTTTCGCTAAGACAGTTCTTGTGGAATTGGCAAAGGGATATTTGGAAACCCATAGAGGCCTATGGTGAAAAAGGAAATATCCTCAGATGAAATCTGAAAAGAAGCTTTCTGAGAAACTGCTTAGTGTTCTCTTAATTCATCTCACAGAGTTACATCTGTTTTTCGTGGATCTCTTTGCTAGACTTATTTCTGTGGAATCTGAGAACAGATATTTCGGATCCCTTTGAAGACTATAATGCCAAAGGAAATATCCTCCGATAACAAACAGAAAGAAGCTTTCGGAGAAACTTCTTTGTGTTCTGTGAAATCATCTCACAGAGTTACAGCTTTCCCCTCAAGAAGCCTTTCGGTAAGACAGTTCTTGTGGAATTTGCAAAGTGATATTTTGAAGCCCATAGAGGGCTATGGTGAAAAAGGAAATATCCTCAGATGAAATATGGAAAGAAGCTTTCTGAGAAACTGCTCTGTGATGTGTGACTTCCACTCATAGAGTTACATCTGTATTTCGTGGATCTCTTTGCTAGCCTTATTTCTGTGGAATCTGAGAACAGATATTTCGGATCCCTTTGAAGACTATAGGGCCAAAGGAAATATCCTCCGATAACAAAGAGAAAGAAGCTTTCTGAGAAACTTCTTTGTGTTCTGTGAAATCATCTCACAGAGTTACAGCTTTCCCCTCAAGAAGCCTTTCACTAAGACAGTTCTTGTGGAATTGGCAAAGTGATATTTGGAAGACATAGAGGGCTATGGTGAAAAAGGAAATATCCTCAGATGAAATCTGGAAAGAAGCTTTCTGAGAAAATGCTCTGTGATGTGTGACTTCCACTCACAGAGTTACATCTGTATTTCGTGGATCTCTTTGCTAGCCTTATTTCTGTGGAATCTGAGAACAGATATTTCGGATCCCATTGAAGACTATAGGGCCAAAGGAAATATCCTCCGATAACAAAGAGAAAGAAGCTTTCTGAGAAACTTCTTTGTGTTCTGTGAAATCATCTCACAGAGTTACAGCTTTCCCCTCAAGAAGCCTTTCGCTAAGACAGTTCTTGTGAAACTGGCAAAGTGATATTTGGAAGCCCATAGAGGGTTATGGTGAAAAAGGAAATATCCTCAGATGAAATCTGGAAAGAAGCTTTCTGAGAAACTGCTTAGTGTTCTGTTAATTCATCTCACAGAGTTACATCTGTTTTTCGTGGATCTCTTTGCTAGCCTTATTTCTGTGGAATCTGAGAACAGATATTTCGGATCCCTTTGAAGACTATAGGACCAAAGGAAATATCCTCCGGTAACAAAGAGAAAGAAGCTTTCTGAGAAACTTCTTTGTGTTCTGTGAAATCATCTCACAGAGTTACAGCTTTCCCCTCAAGAAGCCTTTCGCTACGACAGTTCTTGTGGAATTGGCAAAGTGATATTTGGAAGCCCATAGAGGGCTATGGTGAAAAAGGAAATATCCTCCGATGAAATCTGGAAAGAAGCTTTCTGAGAAACTGCTTAGTGTTCTGTTAATTCATCTCACAGAGTTACATCTGTATTTCGTGGATCTCTTTGCTAGCCTTATTTCTGTGGAATCTGAGAACAGATATTTCGGATCTCTTTGAAGACTATAGGGCCAAAGGAAATATCCTCCGATAACTAAGAGAAAGAAGCTTTCTGAGAAACTTCTTTGTGTTCTGTGAAATCATCTCCCAGAGTTACAGCTTTCCCCTCAAGAAACCTTTCGCAAAGACAGTTCTTGTGGAATTTGCAAAGTGATATTTGGAAGCCCATAGAGGGCTATGGTGAAAAAGGAAATATCCTCAGATGAAATCTGGAAAGAAGCTTTCTGAGAAACTGCTCTGTGATGTGTGACTTCGACTCACAGAGTTACATCTGTATTTCGTGGATCTCTTTGCTAGCCTTATTTCTGTGGAATCTGAGAACAGATATTTCGGATCCCTTTGAAGACTATAGGACCAAAGGAAATATCCTCCGGTAACAAAGAGAAAGAAGCTTTCTGAGAAACTTCTTTGTGTTCTGTGAAATCATCTCACAGAGTTACAGCTTTCCCCTCAAGAAGCCTTTCGCTAAGACAGTTCTTGTGGAATTGGCAAAGTGATATTTGGAGCCCATAGAGGGCTAGGGTGAAAAAGGAAATATCCTCAGATGAAATCTGGAAAGAAGCTTTCTGAGAAGCTGCTTAGTGTTCTGTTAATTCATCTGACAGAGTTACATGTGTATTTCTTGGATCTCTTTGCTCGCCTTTTTTCTGTGGAATCTGAGAACAGATATTTCGGATCCCTTTGAAGAGTATAGGACCAAAGGAAATATCCTCCGGTAACAAAGAGAAAGAAGCTTTCTGAGAAACTTCTTTGTGTTCTGTGAAATCATCTCCCAGAGTTACAGCTTTCCCCTCAAGAAGCCTTTCGCAAAGACAGTTCTTGTGGAATTGGCAAAGTGATATTTGGAAGCCCATAGAGGGCTATGGTGAAAAAGGAAATATCCTCAGATGAAATCTGGAAAGAAGCTTTCTGAGAAACTGCTCTGTGACTTGTGACTTCCACTCACAGAGTTACATCTGTATTTCGTGGACCTCTTTGCTAGCCTTATTTCTGTGGAATCAGAGAGCAGATATTTCGGATCCCTTTGAAGACTATAGGGCCAAAGGAAATATCCTCCGATAACAAAGAGAAAGAAGCTTTCTGAGAAACTTCTTTGTGTTCTGTGAAATCATCTCACAGAGTTACAGCTTTCCCCTCAAGAAGCCTTTCGCTAAGACAGTTCTTGTGGAATTGGCAAAGGGATATTTGGAAACACATAGAGGGCTAGGGTGCAAAAGGAAATATCCTCAGATGAAATCTGAAAAGAAGCTTTCTGAGAAACTGCTTAGTGTTCTCTTAATTCATCTCACAGAGTTACATCTGTATTTCGTGGATCTCTTTGCTAGCCTTATTTCTGTGGAATCTGAGAACAGATATTTCGGATCCCTTTGAAGATTATAGGGCCAAAGGAAATATCCTCCAATAACAAAGAGAAAGAAGCTTTCTGAGAAACTTCTTTGTGTTTTGTGAAATCATCTCACAGAGTTACAGCTTTCCCCTCAAGAAGCCTTTCGCTAAGACAGTTCTTGTGGAATTGGCAAAGTGACATTTGGAAGCCCATAGAGGGCTATGGTGAAAAAGGAAATATCCTCAGATGAAATCTGGAAAGAAGTTTTCTGAGAAACTGCTCTGTGATGTGTGACTTCCACTCACAGAGGTACATCTGTATTTCGTGGATCACATTGCTAGCCTTATTTCTGTGGAATCTGAGAACAGATATTTCGGATCCCTTTGAAGACTATAGGGCCAAAGGAAATATCCTCCGATAACAATGAGAAAGAAGCTTTCTGAGAAACTTCTTTGTGTTCTGTGAAATCATCTCACAGAGTTACAGCTTTCCCCACCAGAAGCCTTTCGCTAAGACAGTTCTTGTGAAATTGGCAAAGGGATATTTGGAAGCCCATATAGGGCTAAGGTGAAAAAGGAAATATCCTCAGATGAAATCTGGAAGGAAGCTTTCTGAGAAACTGCTTAGTGTTCTGTTAATTCATCTCACAGAGTTACATCTGTATTTCGTGGATCTCTTTGCTAGCCTTATTTCTGTGGAATCTGAGAACAGATATTTCGGATCTCTTTGAAGACTATAGGGCCAAAGGAAATATCCTCCGATAACTAAGAGAAAGAAGCTTTCTGAGAAACTTCTTTGTGTTCTGTGAAATCATCTCCCAGAGTTACAGCTTTCCCCTCAAGAAGCCTTTCGCAAAGACAGTTCTTGTGGAATTGGCAAAGTGATATTTGGAAGCCCATAGAGGGCTATGGTGAAAAAGGAAATATCCTCAGATGAAATCTGGAAAGAAGCTTTCTGAGAAACTGCTCTGTGATGTGTGACTTCGACTCACAGAGTTACATCTGTATTTCGTGGATCTCTTTGCTAGCCTTATTTCTGTGGAATCTGAGAACAGATATTTCGGATCCCTTTGAAGACTATAGGACCAAAGGAAATATCCTCCGGTAACAAAGAGAAAGAAGCTTTCTGAGAAACTTCTTTGTGTTCTGTGAAATCATCTCACAGAGTTACAGCTTTCCCCTCAAGAAGCCTTTCGCTAAGACAGTTCTTGTGGAATTGGCAAAGTGATATTTGGAAGCCCATAGAGGGCTATGGTGAAAAAGGAAATATCCTAAGTTGAAATCTGGAAAGCAGCTTTCTGAGAAACTGCTCTGTGATGTGTGACTTCCACTCACAGAGTTACATCTGTATTTCGTGGATCTCTTTGCTAGCCTTATTTCTGTGGAATCTGAGAACAGATATTTCGGATCCCTTTGAAGATTATAGGGCCAAAGTAAATATCCTCCGATAACAAAGAGAAAGAAGCTTTCTGAGAAACTTCTTTGTGTTCTGTGAAATCATCTCACAGAGTTACAGCTTTCCCCTCAAGAAGCCTTTCGCTAAGACAGTTCTTGTGGAATTGGCAAAGTGATATTTGGAAGCCCATAGAGGGCTATGGTGAAAAAGGAAATATCCTCAGATGAAATCTGGAAAGAAGCTTTCTGAGAAACTGCTCTGTGATGTGTGACTTCCACTCACAGAGTTACATCTGTATTTCGTGGACCTCTTTGCTAGCCTTATTTCTGTGGAATCTGAGAGCAGATATTTCGGATCCCTTTGAAGACTATAGGGCCAAAGGAAATATCCTCCGATAACAAAGAGAAAGAAGCTTTCTGAGAAACTTCTTTGTGTTCTGTGAAATCATCTCACAGAGTTACAGCTTTCCCCTCAAGAAGCCTTTCGCTAAGACAGTTCTTGTGGAATTGGCAAAGGGATATTTGGAAACGCACAGAGGCCTATGGTGAAAAAGGAAATATCCTCAGATGAAATCTGAAAAGAAGCTTTCTGAGAAACTGCTTAGTGTTCTCCTAATTCATCTCACAGAGTTACATCTGTGTTTCGTGGATCTCTTTGCTAGCCTTTTTTCTGTGGAATCTGAGAACAGATATTTCGGATCCCTTTGAAGATTATAGGGCCAAAGGAAATATCCTCTGATAACAAAGAGAAAGAAGCTTTCTGAGAAACTTCTTTGTCTTCTGTGAAATCATCTCACAGAGTTACAGCTTTCCCCTCAAGAAGCCTTTCGCTAAGACAGTTCTTCTGGAATTGGCAAAGTGATATTTGGAAGCCCATAGAGGGCTATGGTGAAAAAGGAAATATCCTCAGATGAAATCTGGAAAGAAGCTTTCTGAGAACCTCTCTGTGATGTGTGACTTCCACTCACAGAGTTACATCTGTATTTCGTGGATCTCTTTGCTAGCCTTATTTCTGTGGAATCTGAGAACAGATATTTCGGATCCCTTTGAAGACTATAGGGCCAAGGGAAATATCCTCCGATAACAAAGAGAAAGAAGCTTTCTGAGAAACTTCTTTGTGTTCTGTGAAATCATCTCACAGAGTTACAGCTTTCCCCTCAAGAAGCCTTTCGCTAAGACAGTTCTTGTGGAATTGGCAAAGGGATAATTGGAAACGCAAAGAGGCCTATGGTGAAAAAGGAAATATCCTCAGATGAAATCTGAAAAGAAGCTTTCTGAGAAACTGCTTAGTGTTCTCTTAATTCATCTCACAGAGTTACATCTGTATTTCGTGGATCTCTTTGCTAGCCTTATTTCTGTGGAATCTGAGAACAGATATTTCGGATCCCTTTGAAGATTATAGGGCCAAAGGAAATATCCTCCGATAACAAAGAGAAAGAAGCTTTCTGAGAAACTTCTTTGCGTTTTGTGAAATCATCTCACAGAGTTACAGCTTTCCCCTCAAGAAGCCTTTCGCTAAGACAGTTCTTGTGGAATTGGCAAAGTGATATTTGGAAGCCCATAGAGGGCTATGGTGAAAAAGGAAATATCCTCAGATGAAATCTGGAAAGAAGTTTTCTGAGAAACTGCTCTGTGATGTGTGACTTCCACTCACAGAGGTACATCTGTATTTCGTGGATCTCTTTGCTAGCCTTATTTCTGTGGAATCTGAGAACAGATATTTCGGATCCCTTTGAAGACTATAGGGCCAAAGGAAATATCCTCCGATAACAAAGAGAAAGAAGCTTTCTGAGAAACTTCTTTGTGTTCTGTGAAATCATCTCACAGAGTTACAGCTTTCCCCACCAGAAGCCTTTCGCTAAGACAGTTCTTGTGAAATTGGCAAAGGGATATTTGGAAGCCCATAGAGGGCTAAGGTGAAAAAGGAAATATCCTCAGATGAAATCTGAAACGAAGCTTTCTGAGAAACTGCTTAGTGTTCTCTTAATTCATCTCACAGAGTTACATCTGTTTTTCGTGGATCTCTTTGCTAGCCTTATTTCTGTGGAATCTGAGAACAGATATTTCGGATCCCTTTGAAGACTATAATGCCAAAAGGAAATATCCTCCGATAACAAACAGAAAGAAGCTTTCGGAGAAACTTCTTTGTGTTCTGTGAAATCATCTCACAGAGTTACAGCTTTCCCCACCAGAAGCCTTTCGGTAAGACAGTTCTTGTGGAATTTGCAAAGTGATATTTGGAAGCCCATAGAGGGCTATGGTGAAAAAGGAAATATCCTCAGATGAAATATGGAAAGAAGCTTTCTGAGAAACTGCTCTGTGATGTGTGACTTCCACTCACAGAGTTCCATCTGTATTTCGTGGATCTCTTTGCTAGCCTTATTTCTGTGGAATCTGAGCACAGATATTTCGGATCCCTTTGAAGACTATAGGGCCAAAGGAAATATCCTCCGATAACAAAGAGAAAGAAGCTTTCTGAGAAACTTCTTTGTGTTCTGTGAAATCATCTCACAGAGTTACAGCTTTCCCCACCAGAAGCCTTTCGGTAAGACAGTTCTTGTGGAATTGGCAAACTGATATTTGGAAGCCCATAGAGGGCTAGGGTGAAAAAGGAAATATCCTCAGATGAAATCTGGAAAGAAGTTTTCTGAGAAACTGCTCTGTGATGTGTGACTTCCACTCACAGAGTTACATCTGTATTTCGTGGATCTCTTTGCTAGCCTTATTTCTGTGGAATCTGAGAACAGATATTTCGGATCCCTTTGAAGACTATAGGGCCAAAGGAAATATCCTCCGATAACAAAGAGAAAGAAGCTTTCTGACAAACTTCTTTGTGTTCTGTGAAATCATCTCACAGAGTTACAGCTTTCCCCTCAAGAAGCCTTTCGCTAAGACAGTTCTAGTGGAATTGGCAAAGTGATATTTGGAAGCCCATAGAGGGCTATGGTGAAAAAGGAAATATCCTCAGATGAAATCTGGAAAGAAGCTTTCTGAGAACCTCTCTGTGATGTGTGACTTCCACTCACAGAGTTACATCTGTATTTCGTGGATCTCTTTGCTAGCCTTATTTCTGTGGAATCTGAGAACAGATATTTCGGATCCCTTTGAAGACTATAGGGCCAAAGGAAATATCCTCCGATAACAAAGAGAAAGAAGCTTTCTGAGAAACTTCTTTGTGTTCTGTGAAATCATCTCACAGAGTTACAGCTTTCCCCTCAAGAAGCCTTTCGCTAAGACAGTTCTTGTGGAATTGGCAAAGGGATATTTGGAAACGCAAAGAGGCCTATGGGGAAAAAGGAAATATCCTCAGATGAAATCTGAAAAGAAGCTTTCTGAGAAACTGCTTAGTGTTCTCTTAATTCATCTCACAGAGTTACATCTGTATTTCGTGTATCTCTTTGCTAGCCTTATTTCTGTGGAATCTGAGAACAGATATTTCGGATCCCTTTGAAGATTATAGAGCCAAAGGAAATATCCTCCGATAACAAAGAGAAAGAAGCTTTCTGAGAAACTTCTTTGTGTTTTGTGAAATCATCTCACAGAGTTACAGCTTTCCCCTCAAGAAGCCTTTCACTAAGACAGTTCTTGTGGAATTGTCAAAGTGATATTTGGAAGCCCATAGAGGGCTATGGTGAAAAAGGAAATATCCTCAGATGAAATCTGGAAATAAGTTTTCTGAGAAACTGCTCTGTGATGTGTAACTTCCACTCACAGAGGTACATCTGTATTTCGTGGATCTCTTTGCTAGCCTTATTTCTGTGGAATCTGAGAACAGATATTTCGGATCCCTTTGAAGACTATAGGACCAAAGGAAATATCCTCCGGTAACAAAGAGAAAGAAGCTTTCTGAGAAACTTCTTTGTGTTCTGTGAAATCATCTCACAGAGTTACAGCTTTCCCCTCAAGAAGCCTTTCGCTAAGACAGTTCTTGTGGAATTGGCAAAGTGATATTTGGAAGCCCATAGAGGGCTATGATGAAAAAGGAAATATCCTCCGATGAAATCTGGAAAGAAGCTTTCTGAGAAACTGCTTAGTGTTCTGTTAATTCATCTCACAGAGTTACATCTGTATTTCGTGGTTCTCTTTGCTAGCCTTATTTCTGTGGAATCTGAAAACAGATATTTCGGATCCCTTTGAAGACTATAGGACCAAAGGAAATATCCTCCGGTAACAAAGAGAAAGAAGCTTTCTGAGAAACTTCTTTGTGTTCTGTGAAATCATCTCACAGAGTTACAGCTTTCCCCTCAAGAAGCCTTTCGCTAAGACAGTTCTTGTGGAATTGGCAAAGTGATATTTGGAAGCCCATAGAGGGCTATGGTGAAAAAGGAAATATCCTAAGTTGAAATCTGGAAAGCAGCTTTCTGAGAAACTGCTCTGTGATGTGTGACTTCCACTCACAGAGTTACATCTGTATTTCGTGGATCTCTTTGCTAGCCTTATTTCTGTGGAATCTGAGAACAGATATTTCGGATCCCTTTGAAGACTATAGGGCCAAAGGAAATATCCTCTGATAACAAAGAGAAGGAAGCTTTCTGAGAAACTTCTTTGTGTTCTGTGAAATCATCTCCCAGAGTTACAGCTTTCCCCTCAAGAAGCCTTTCGCTAAGACAGTTCTTGTGAAATTGGCAAAGGGATATTTGGAAGCCCATAGAGGGCTAAGGTGAAAAAGGAAATATCCTCAGATGAAATCTGGAAGGAAGCTTTCTGAGAAACTGCTTAGTGTTCTGTTAATTCATCTCACAGAGTTACATCTGTATTTCGTGGATCTCTTTGCTAGCCTTATTTCTGTGGAATCTGAGAACAGATATTTCGGATCTGTTTGAAGACTATAGGGCCAAAGGAAATATCCTTCGATAACTAAGAGAACGAAGCTTTCTGAGAAACTTCTTTGTGTTCTGTGAAATCATCTCACAGAGTTACAGCTTTCCCCTCAAGAAGCCTTTCGCAAAGACAGTTCTTGTGGAATTTGCAAAGTGATATTTGGAAGCCCATAGAGGGCTACGGTGAAAAAGGAAATATCCTCAGATGAAATCTGGAAAGAAGCTTTCTGAGAAACTGCTCTGTGATGTGTGACTTCGACTCACAGAGTTACATCTGTATTTCGTGGATCTCTTTGCTAGCCTTATTTCTGTGGAATCTGAGAACAGATATTTCGGATCCCTTTGAAGACTATAGGACCAAAGGAAATATCCTCCGGTAACAAAGAGAAAGAAGCTTTCTGAGAAACTTCTTTGTGTTCTGTGAAATCATCTCACAGAGTTACAGCTTTCCCCTCAAGAAGCCTTTCGCTAAGACAGTTCTTGTGGAATTGGCAAAGTGATATTTGGAAGCCCATAGAGGGCTAGGGTGAAAAAGGAAATATCCTCAGATGAAATCTGGAAAGAAGCTTTCTGAGAAACTGCTTAGTGTTCTGTTAATTCATCTCACAGAGTTACATGTGTTTTTCTTGGATCTCTTTGCTCGCCTTTTTTCTGTGGAATCTGAGAACAGATATTTCGGATCCCTTTGAAGAGTATAGGACCAAAGGAAATATCCTCCGGTAACAAAGAGAAAGAAGCTTTCTGAGAAACTTCTTTGTGTTCTGTGAAATTATCTCCCAGAGTTACAGCTTTCCCGTCAAGAAGCCTTTCGCAAAGACAGTTCTTGTGGAATTGGCAAAGTGATATTTGGAAGCCCATAGAGGGCTATGGTGAAAAAGGAAATATCCTCAGATGAAATCTGGAAAGAAGTTTTCGGAGAAACTGCTCTGTGACTTGTGACTTCCACTCACAGAGTTACATCTGTATTTCTTGGACCTCTTTGCTAGCCTTATTTCTGTGGAATCTGAGAGCAGATATTTCGGATCCCTTTGAAGACTATAGGGCCAAAGGAAATATCCTCCGATAACAAAGAGAAAGAAGCTTTCTGAGAAACTTCTTTGTGTTCTGTGAAATCATCTCACAGAGTTACAGCTTTCCCCTCAAGAAGCCTTTCGCTAAGACAGTTCTTGTGGAATTGGCAAAGGGATATTTGGAAACTCATAGAGGGCTAGGGTGAAAAACGAAATATCCTCAGATGAAATCTGAAAAGAAGCTTTCTGAGAAACTGCTTAGTGTTCTCCTAATTCATCTCACAGAGTTACATCTGTATTTCGTGGATCTCTTTGCTAGCCTTATTTCTGTGGAATCAGAGAACAGATATTTCGGATCCCTTTGTAGATTATAGGGCCAAAGGAAATATCCTCTGATAACAAAGAGAAAGAAGCTTTCTGAGAAACTTCTTTGTGTTCTGTGAAATCATCTCACAGAGTTACAGCTTTCCCCTCAAGAAGCCTTTCGCTAAGACAGTTCTTGTGGAATTGGCAAAGTGATATTTGGAAGCCCATAGAGGGCTATGGTGAAAAAGGAAATATCCTCAGATGAAATCTGGAAAGAAGCTTTCTGAGAACCTCTCTGTGATGTGTGACTTCCACTCACAGAGTTACATCTGTATTTCGTGGATCTCTTTGCTAGCCTTATTTCTGTGGAATCTGAGAACAGATATTTCGGATCCCTTTGAAGACTATAGGGCCAAAGGAAATATCCTCCGATAACAAAGAGAAAGAAGCTTTCTGAGAAAGTTCTTTGTGTTCTGTGAAATCATCTCACAGAGTTACAGCTTTCCCCACCAGAAGCCTTTCGCTAAGACAGTTCTTGTGAAATTGGCAAAGGGATATTTGGAAGCCCATAGAGGGCTAAGGTGAAAAAGGAAATATCCTCAGATGAAATCTGGAAGGAAGCTTTCTGAGAAACTGCTTAGTGTTCTGTTAATTGATCTCACAGAGTTACATCTGTATTTCGTGGATCTCTTTGCTAGCCTTATTTCTGTGGAATCTGAGAACAGATATTTCGGATCTCTTTGAAGACTATAGGGCCAAAGGAAATATCCTCCGATAACTAAGAGAAAGAAGCTTTCTGAGAAACTTCTTTGTGTTCTGTGAAATCATCTCCCAGAGTTACAGCTTTCCCCTCAAGAAGCCTTTCGCAAAGACAGTTCTTGTGGAATTGGCAAAGTGATATTTGGAAGCCCATAGAGGGCTATGGTGAAAAAGGAAATATCCTCAGATGAAATCTGGAAAGAAGCTTTCTGAGAAACTGCTCTGTGATGTGTGACTTCCACTCACAGAGTTACATCTGTATTTCGTGGATCTCTTTGCTAGCCTTATTTCTGTGGAATCTGAGAACAGATATTTCGGATCCCTTTGAAGACTATAGGACCAAAGGAAATATCCTCCGGCAACAAAGAGAAAGAAGCTTTCTGAGAAACTTCTTTGTGTTCTGTGATATCATCTCACAGAGTTACAGCTTTCCCCTCAAGAAGCCTTTCGCTAAGACAGTTCTTGTGGAATTGGCAAAGTGATATTTGGAAGCCCATTGAGGGCTATGGTGAAAAAGGAAATATCCTAAGTTGAAATCTGGAAAGCAGCTTTCTGAGAAACTGCTCTGTGATGTGTGACTTCCACTCACAGAGTTACATCTGTATTTCGTGGATCTCTTTGCTAGCCTTATTTCTGTGGAATCTGAGAACAGATATTTCGGATCCCTTTGAAGATTATAGGGCCAAAGTAAATATCCTCCGATAACAAAGAGAAAGAAGCTTTCTGAGAAACTTCTTTGTGTTCTGTGAAATCATCTCACAGAGTTACAGCTATCCCCTCAAGAAGCCTTTCGCTAAGACAGTTCTTGTGGAATTGGCAAAGGGATATTTGGAAGCCCATAGAGGCCTATGTTGAAAAAGGAAATATCCTCAGATGAAATCTGGAAAGAAGCTTTCTGAGAAACTGCTTAGTGTTCTGTTAATTCATCTCACAGAGTTACATCTGTATTTCCTGGATGTCTTTGCTAGCCTTATTTCTGTGGAATCTGAGAACAGATATTTCGGATCCCTTTGAAGATTATAGGGCCAAAGGAAATATCCTCCGATAACAAAGAGAAAGAAGCTTTCTGAGAAACTTCTTTGTGTTCTGTGAAATCATCTCACGGAGTTACAGCTTTCCCCTCAAGAAGCCTTTCGCTAAGACAGTTCTTGTGGAATTGGCAATGTGATATTTGGAAGCCTATAGAGGGCTATGGCGAAAAAGGAAATATCCTCAGATGAAATCTAGAAAGAAGCTTTCTGAGAAACTGCTCTGTGATGTGTGACTTCCACTCACAGAGTTACATCTGTATTTCTTGGATCTCTTTGCTAGCCTTATTTCTGTGAAATCTGAGAACAGATATTTCGGATCCCTTTGAAGACTATAGGGCCAAAGGAAATATCCTCCGATAACAAAGAGAAAGAAGCTTTCTGAGAAACTTCTTCGTGTTCTGTGAAATCATCTCACAGAGTTACAGCTTTCCTCACCAGAAGCCTTTCGCTAAGACAGTTCTTGTGGAGTTTGCAAAGTGATATTTGGAAGCCCATAGAGGGCTATGGTGAAAAAGGAAATATCCTCAGATGAAATCTGGAAAGAACTTTTCTGAGAAACTGCTCTGTGATGTGTGACTTCCACTCACAGAGTTACATCTGTATTTCGTGGATCTTTTTGCTAGCCTTATTTTTGTGGAATCTGAGAACAGATATTTCGGATCCCTTTGAAGTCTATAGGGCCAAAGGAAATATCCTCCGATAACAAAGAGAAAGAAGCTTTCTGAGAAACTTCTTTGTGTTCTCTGAAATCATCTCACAGAGTTACTGCTTTCCCCTCTAGAAGCCTTTCGCTAAGACAGTTCTTGTGTAATTGGCAAAGGGATATTTGGAAACGCATAGAGGCCTATGGTGAAAAAGGAAATATCCTCAGATGAAATCTGAAAAGAAGCTTTCTGAGAAACTGCTTAGTGTTCTCCTAATTCATCTCACAGAGTTACATCTGTATTTCGTGGATCTCTTTGCTAGCCTTATTTCTGTGGAATCTGAGAACAAATATTTCGGATCCCTTTGAAGATTACAGGGCCAAAGGAAATATCCTCCGATAACAAAGAGAAAGACGCTTTCTGAGAAACTTCTTTGTGTTCTGTGAAATCATCTCACAGAGTTACAGCTTTCCCCTCAAGTAGCCTTTCACTAAGACAGTTCTTGTGGAATTGGCAAAGTGATATTTGGAAGCCATAGAGGGCTATGGTGAAAAAGGAAATATCCTCAGATGAAATCTGGAAAGAAGCTTTCTGAGAAACTGCTCTGTGATGTGTGACTTCCACTCACAGGGTTACATCTGTATTTCGTGGATCTCTTTGCTAGCCTTATTTCTGTGGAATCTGAGAACAGATATTTCGGATCCCTTTGAAGACTATAGGGCCAATGGAAATATGCTCCGATAACAAAGAGAAAGAAGCTTTCTGAGAAACTTCTTTGTGTTCTGTGAAATCATCTCACAGAGTTACAGCTTTCCCCTCAAGAAGCCTTTCGCTAAGACAGTTCTTGTGGAATTGGCAAAGGGATATTTGGAAACGCATAGAGGCCTATGGTGAAAAAGGAAATATCCTCAGATGAAATCTGGGAAGAAGCTTTCTGAGAAACTGCTTAGTGTTCTGTTAATTCATCTCACAGAGTTACATCTGTTTTTCGTGGATCTCTTTGCTAGCCTTATTTCTGTGGAATCTGAGAACAGATATTTCGGATCCCTTTGAAGACTATAATGCCAAAGGAAATATCCTCCGATAACAAACAGAAAGAAGCTTTCGGAGAAACTTCTTTGTGTTCTTTGAAATCATCTCACAGAGTTACAGCTTTCCCCACCAGAAGCCTTTCGGTAAGACAGTTCTTGTGGAATTGGCAAAGTGATATTTGGAAGCCCATAGAGGGCTAGGGTGAAAAAGGAAATATCCTCAGATGAAATCTGGAAAGAAGCTTTCTGAGAAGCTGCTTAGTGTTCTGTTAATTCATCTGACAGAGTTACATGTGTATTTCTTGGATCTCTTTGCTCGCCTTTTTTCTGTGGAATCTGAGAACAGATATTTCGGATCCCTTTGAAGAGTATAGGACCAAAGGAAATATCCTCCGGTAACAAAGAGAAAGAAGCTTTCTGAGAAACTTCTTTGTGTTCTGTGAAATCATCTCCCAGAGTTACAGCTTTCCCCTCAAGAAGCCTTTCGCAAAGACAGTTCTTGTGGAATTGGCAAAGTGATATTTGGAAGCCCATAGAGGGCTATGGTGAAAAAGGAAATATCCTCAGATGAAATCTGGAAAGAAGCTTTCTGAGAAACTGCTCTGTGATGTGTGACTTCCACTCATAGAGTTACATCTGTATTTCGTGGATCTCTTTGCTAGCCTTATTTCTGTGGAATCTGAGAACAGATATTTCGGATCACTTTGAAGACTATAGGGCCAAAGGAAATATCCTCCGATAACAAAGAGAAAGAAGCTTTCTGAGAAACTTCTTTGTGTTCTCTGAAATCATCTCACAGAGTTACTGCTTTCCCCTCTAGAAGCCTTTCGCTAAGACAGTTCTTGTGGAATTGGCAAAGGGATATTTGGAAACGCATAGAGGTCTATGGTGAAAAAGGAAATATCCTCAGATGAAATCTGAAAAGAAGCTTTCTGAGAAACTGCTTAGTGTTCTCCTAATTCATCTCACAGAGTTACATCTGTATTTCGTGGATCTCTTTGCTAGCCTTATTTCTGTGGAATCTGAGAACAGTTATTTCGGATCCCTTTGAACACTATAGGTCCAAAGGAAATATCCTCCGATAACAAAGAGAAAGAAGCTTTCTGAGAATCTTCTTTGTGTTCTGTGAAATCATCTCACAGAGTTACAGCTTTCCCCTCAAGAAGCCTTTCGCTAAGACAGTTCTTGTGGAATTGGCAAAGGGATATTTGGAAACCCATAGAGGCCTATGGTGAAAAAGGAAATATCCTCAGATGAAATCTGAAAAGAAGCTTTCTGAGAAACTGCTTAGTGTTCTCTTAATTCATCTCACAGAGTTACATCTGTTTTTCGTGGATCTCTTTGCTAGACTTATTTCTGTGGAATCTGAGAACAGATATTTCGGATCCCTTTGAAGACTATAATGCCAAAGGAAATATCCTCCGATAACAAACAGAAAGAAGCTTTCGGAGAAACTTCTTTGTGTTCTGTGAAATCATCTCACAGAGTTACAGCTTTCCCCTCAAGAAGCCTTTCGGTAAGACAGTTCTTGTGGAATTTGCAAAGTGATATTTTGAAGCCCATAGAGGGCTATGGTGAAAAAGGAAATATCCTCAGATGAAATATGGAAAGAAGCTTTCTGAGAAACTGCTCTGTGATGTGTGACTTCCACTCATAGAGTTACATCTGTATTTCGTGGATCTCTTTGCTAGCCTTATTTCTGTGGAATCTGAGAACAGATATTTCGGATCCCTTTGAAGACTATAGGGCCAAAGGAAATATCCTCCGATAACAAAGAGAAAGAAGCTTTCTGAGAAACTTCTTTGTGTTCTGTGAAATCATCTCACAGAGTTACAGCTTTCCCCTCAAGAAGCCTTTCACTAAGACAGTTCTTGTGGAATTGGCAAAGTGATATTTGGAAGACATAGAGGGCTATGGTGAAAAAGGAAATATCCTCAGATGAAATCTGGAAAGAAGCTTTCTGAGAAAATGCTCTGTGATGTGTGACTTCCACTCACAGAGTTACATCTGTATTTCGTGGATCTCTTTGCTAGCCTTATTTCTGTGGAATCTGAGAACAGATATTTCGGATCCCATTGAAGACTATAGGGCCAAAGGAAATATCCTCCGATAACAAAGAGAAAGAAGCTTTCTGAGAAACTTCTTTGTGTTCTGTGAAATCATCTCACAGAGTTACAGCTTTCCCCTCAAGAAGCCTTTCGCTAAGACAGTTCTTGTGAAACTGGCAAAGTGATATTTGGAAGCCCATAGAGGGTTATGGTGAAAAAGGAAATATCCTCAGATGAAATCTGGAAAGAAGCTTTCTGAGAAACTGCTTAGTGTTCTGTTAATTCATCTCACAGAGTTACATCTGTTTTTCGTGGATCTCTTTGCTAGCCTTATTTCTGTGGAATCTGAGAACAGATATTTCGGATCCCTTTGAAGACTATAGGGCCAAAGGAAATATCCTCCGATAACAAAGAGAAAGAAGCTTTCTGAGAAACTTCTTTGTGTTCTGTGAAATCATCTCACAGAGTTACAGCTTTCCCCTCAAGAAGCCTTTCGCTAAGACAGTTCTAGTGGAATTGGCAAAGTGATATTTGGAAGCGCATAGAGGGCTATGGTGAAAAAGGAAATATCCTCAGATGAAATCTGGAAAGAAGCTTTCTGAGAACCTCTCTGTGATGTGTGACTTCCACTCACAGAGTTACATCTGTATTTCGTGGATCTCTTTGCTAGCCTTATTTCTGTGGAATCTGAGAACAGATATTTCGGATCCCTTTGAAGACTATAGGGCCAAAGGAAATATCCTCCGATAACAAAGAGAAAGAAGCTTTCTGAGAAACTTCTTTGTGTTCTGTGAAATCATCTCACAGAGTTACAGCTTTCCCCTCAAGAAGCCTTTCGCTAAGACAGTTCTTGTGGAATTGGCAAAGGGATATTTGGAAACGCAAAGAGGCCTATGGTGAAAAAGGAAATATCCTCAGATGAAATCTGAAAAGAAGCTTTCTGAGAAACTGCTTAGTGTTCTCTTAATTCATCTCACAGAGTTACATCTGTATTTCGTGGATCTCTTTGCTAGCCTTATTTCTGTGGAATCTGAGAACAGATATTTCGGATCCCTTTGAAGATTATAGGGCCAAAGGAAATATCCTCCGATAACAAAGAGAAAGAAGCTTTCTGAGAAACTTCTTTGTGTTTTGTGAAATCATCTCACAGTGTTACAGCTTTCCCCTCAAGAAGCCTTTCACTAAGACAGTTCTTGTGGAATTGGCAAAGTGATATTTGGAAGCCCATAGAGGGCTATGGTGAAAAAGGAAATATCCTCAGATGAAATCTGGAAAGAAGTTTTCTGAGAAACTGCTCTGTGATGTGTGACTTCCACTCACAGAGGTACATCTGTATTTCGTGGATCTCTTTGCTAGCCTTATTTCTGTGGAATCTGAGAACAGATATTTCGGATCCCTTAGAAGACTATAGGGCCAAAGGAAATATCCTCCAATAACAAAGAGAAGGAAGCTTTCTGAGAAACTTCTTTGTGTTCTGTGAAATCATCTCCCAGAGTTACAGCTTTCCCCTCAAGAAGCCTTTCGCTAAGACAGTTCTTGTGAAATTGGCAAAGGGATATTTGGAAGCCCACAGAGGGCTAAGGTGAAAAAGGAAATATCCTCAGATGAAATCTGGAAGGAAGCTTTCTGAGAAACTGCTGAGTGTTCTGTTAATTCATCTCACAGAGTTACATCTGTATTTCGTGGATCTCTTTGCTAGCCTTATTTCTGTGGAATCTGAGAACAGATATTTCGGATCCGTTTGAAGACTGTAGGGCCAAAGGAAATATCCTCCGATAACTAATAGAAAGATGCTTTCTGAGAAACTTCTTTGTGTTCTGTGAAATCATCTCCCAGAGTTACAGCTTTCCCCTCAAGAAGCCTTTCGCAAAGACAGTTCTTGTGGAATTTGCAAAGTGATATTTGGAAGCCCATAGAGGGCTATGGTGAAAAAGGAAATATCCTCAGATGAAATCTGGAAAGAAGCTTTCTGAGAAACTGCTCTGTGCTGTGTGACTTCCACTCACAGAGTTACATCTGTATTTCGTGGATCTCTTTGCTAGCCTTATTTCTGTGGAATCTGAGAACAGATATTTCGGATCCCTTTGAAGACTATAGGACCAAAGGAAATATCCTCCGGTAACAAAGAGAAAGAAGCTTTCTGAGAAACTTCTTTGTGTTCTGTGAAATCATCTCACAGAGTTACAGCTTTCCCCTCAAGAAGCCTTTCGCTACGACAGTTCTTGTGGAATTGGCAAACTGATATTTGGAAGCCCATAGAGGGCTATGGTGAAAAAGGAAATATCCTCCGATGAAATCTGGAAAGAAGCTTTCTGAGAAACTGCTTAGTGTTCTGTTAATTCATCTCACAGAGTTACATCTGTATTTCGTGGATCTCTTTGCTAGCCTTATTTCTGTGGAATCTGAGAACAGATATTTCGGATCTCTTTGAAGACTATAGGGCCAAAGGAAATATCCTCCGATAACTAAGAGAAAGAAGCTTTCTGAGAAACTTCTTTGTGTTCTGTGAAATCATCTCCCAGAGTTACAGCTTTCCCCTCAAGAAGCCTTTCGCAAAGACAGTTCTTGTGGAATTTGCAAAGTGATATTTGGAAGCCCATAGAGGGCTATGGTGAAAAAGGAAATATCCTCAGATGAAATCTGGAAAGAAGCTTTCTGAGAAACTGCTCTGTGATGTGTGACTTCCACTCATAGAGTTACATCTGTATTTCGTGGATCTCTTTGCTAGCCTTATTTCTGTGGAATCTGAGAACAGATATTTCGGATCACTTTGAAGACTATAGGGCCAAAGGAAATATCCTCCGATAACAAAGAGAAAGAAGCTTTCTGAGAAACTTCTTTGTGTTCTCTGAAACCATCTCACAGAGTTACTGCTTTCCCCTCTAGAAGCCTTTCGCTAAGACAGTTCTTGTGGAATTGGCAAAGGGATATTTGGAAACGCATAGAGGTCTATGGTGAAAAAGGAAATATCCTCAGATGAAATCTGAAAAGAAGCTTTCTGAGAAACTGCTTAGTGTTCTCCTAATTCATCTCACAGAGTTACATCTGTATTTCGTGGATCTCTTTGCTAGCCTTATTTCTGTGGAATCTGAGAACAGTTATTTCGGATCCCTTTGAACACTATAGGTCCAAAGGAAATATCCTCCGATAACAAAGAGAAAGAAGCTTTCTGAGAAACTTCTTTGTGTTCTGTGAAATCATCTCACAGAGTTACAGCTTTCCCCTCAAGAAGCCTTTCGCTAAGACAGTTCTTGTGGAATTGGCAAAGGGATATTTGGAAACCCATAGAGGCCTATGGTGAAAAAGGAAATATCCTCAGATGAAATCTGAAAAGAAGCTTTCTGAGAAACTGCTTAGTGTTCTCTTAATTCATCTCACAGAGTTACATCTGTTTTTCGTGGATCTCTTTGCTAGACTTATTTCTGTGGAATCTGAGAACAGATATTTCGGATCCCTTTGAAGACTATAATGCCAAAGGAAATATCCTCCGATAACAAACAGAAAGAAGCTTTCGGAGAAACTTCTTTGTGTTCTGTGAAATCATCTCACAGAGTTACAGCTTTCCCCTCAAGAAGCCTTTCGGTAAGACAGTTCTTGTGGAATTTGCAAAGTGATATTTTGAAGCCCATAGAGGGCTATGGTGAAAAAGGAAATATCCTCAGATGAAATATGGAAAGAAGCTTTCTGAGAAACTGCTCTGTGATGTGTGACTTCCACTCATAGAGTTACATCTGTATTTCGTGGATCTCTTTGCTAGCCTTATTTCTGTGGAATCTGAGAACAGATATTTCGGATCCCTTTGAAGACTATAGGGCCAAAGGAAATATCCTCCGATAACAAAGAGAAAGAAGCTTTCTGAGAAACTTCTTTGTGTTCTGTGAAATCATCTCACAGAGTTACAGCTTTCCCCTCAAGAAGCCTTTCACTAAGACAGTTCTTGTGGAATTGGCAAAGTGATATTTGGAAGACATAGAGGGCTATGGTGAAAAAGGAAATATCCTCAGATGAAATCTGGAAAGAAGCTTTCTGAGAAAATGCTCTGTGATGTGTGACTTCCACTCACAGAGTTACATCTGTATTTCGTGGATCTCTTTGCTAGCCTTATTTCTGTGGAATCTGAGAACAGATATTTCGGATCCCTTTGAAGACTATAGGGCCAAAGGAAATATCCTCCGATAACAAAGAGAAAGAAGCTTTCTGAGAAACTTCTTTGTGTTCTGTGAAATCATCTCACAGAGTTACAGCTTTCCCCTCAAGAAGCCTTTCGCTAAGACAGTTCTTGTGAAACTGGCAAAGTGATATTTGGAAGCCCATAGAGGGTTATGGTGAAAAAGGAAATATCCTCAGATGAAATCTGGAAAGAAGCTTTCTGAGAAACTGCTTAGTGTTCTGTTAATTCATCTCACAGAGTTACATCTGTTTTTCGTGGATCTCTTTGCTAGCCTTATTTCTGTGGAATCTGAGAACAGATATTTCGGATCCCTTTGAAGACTATAGGGCCAAAGGAAATATCCTCCGATAACAAAGAGAAAGAAGCTTTCTGAGAAACTTCTTTGTGTTCTGTGAAATCATCTCACAGAGTTACAGCTTTCCCCTCAAGAAGCCTTTCGCTAAGACAGTTCTAGTGGAATTGGCAAAGTGATATTTGGAAGCCCATAGAGGGCTATGGTGAAAAAGGAAATATCCTCAGATGAAATCTGGAAAGAAGCTTTCTGAGAACCTCTCTGTGATGTGTGACTTCCACTCACAGAGTTACATCTGTATTTCGTGGATCTCTTTGCTAGCCTTATTTCTGTGGAATCTGAGAACAGATATTTCGGATCCCTTTGAAGACTATAGGGCCAAAGGAAATATCCTCCGATAACAAAGAGAAAGAAGCTTTCTGAGAAACTTCTTTGTGTTCTGTGAAATCATCTCACAGAGTTACAGCTTTCCCCTCAAGAAGCCTTTCGCTAAGACAGTTCTTGTGGAATTGGCAAAGGGATATTTGGAAACGCAAAGAGGCCTATGGTGAAAAAGGAAGTATCCTCAGATGAAATCTGAAAAGAAGCTTTCTGAGAAACTGCTTAGTGTTCTCTTAATTCATCTCACAGAGTTACATCTGTATTTCGTGGATCTCTTTGCTAGCCTTATTTCTGTGGAATCTGAGAACAGATATTTCGGATCCCTTTGAAGATTATAGGGCCAAAGGAAATATCCTCCGATAACAAAGAGAAAGAAGGTTTCTGAGAAACTTCTTTGTGTTTTGTGAAATCATCTCACAGAGTTACAGCTTTCCCCTCAAGAAGCCTTTCACTAAGACAGTTCTTGTGGAATTGGCAAAGTGATATTTGGAAGCCCATAGAGGGCTATGGTGAAAAAGGAAATATCCTCAGATGAAATCTGGAAAGAAGTTTTCTGAGAAACTGCTCTGTGATGTGTGACTTCCACTCACAGAGGTACATCTGTATTTCGTGGATCTCTTTGCTAGCCTTATTTCTGTGGAATCTGAGAACAGATATTTCGGATCCCTTAGAAGACTATAGGGCCAAAGGAAATATCCTCCGATAACAAAGAGAAGGAAGCTTTCTGAGAAACTTCTTTGTGTTCTGTGAAATCATCTCCCAGAGTTACAGCTTTCCCCTCAAGAAGCCTTTCGCTAAGACAGTTCTTGTGAAATTGGCAAAGGGATATTTGGAAGCCCACAGAGGGCTAAGGTGAAAAAGGAAATATCCTCAGATGAAATCTGGAAGGAAGCTTTCTGAGAAACTGCTGAGTGTTCTGCTAATTCATCTCACAGAGTTACATCTGTATTTCGTGGATCTCTTTGCTAGCCTTATTTCTGTGGAATCTGAGAACAGATATTTCGGATCCGTTTGAAGACTGTAGGGCCAAAGGAAATATCCTCCGATATCTAATAGAAAGATGCTTTCTGAGAAACTTCTTTGTGTTCTGTGAAATCATCTCCCAGAGTTACAGCTTTCCCCTCAAGAAGCCTTTCGCAAAGACAGTTCTTGTGGAATTTGCAAAGTGATATTTGGAAGCCCATAGAGGGCTATGGTGAAAAAGGAAATATCCTCAGATGAAATCTGGAAAGAAGCTTTCTGAGAAACTGCTCTGTGCTGTGTGACTTCCACTCACAGAGTTACATCTGTATTTCGTGGATCTCTTTGCTAGCCTTATTTCTGTGGAATCTGAGAACAGATATTTCGGATCCCTTTGAAGACTATAGGACCAAAGGAAATATCCTCCGGTAACAAAGAGAAAGAAGCTTTCTGAGAAACTTCTTTGTGTTCTGGGAAATCATCTCACAGAGTTACAGCTTTCCCCTCAAGAAGCCTTTCGCTACGACAGTTCTTGTGGAATTGGCAAAGTGATATTTGGAAGCCCATAGAGGGCTATGGTGAAAAAGGAAATATCCTCCGATGAAATCTGAAAAGAAGCTTTCTGAGAAACTGCTTAGTGTTCTGTTAATTCATCTCACAGAGTTACATCTGTATTTCGTGGATCTCTTTGCTAGCCTTATTTCTGTGGAATCTGAGAACAGATATTTCGGATCTCTTTGAAGACTATAGGGCCAAAGGAAATATCCTCCGATAACTAAGAGAAAGAAGCTTTCTGAGAAACTTCTTTGTGTTCTGTGAAATCATCTCCCAGAGTTACAGCTTTCCCCTCAAGAAACCTTTCGCAAAGACAGTTCTTGTGGAATTTGCAAAGTGATATTTGGAAGCCCATAGAGGGCTATGGTGAAAAAGGAAATATCCTCAGATGAAATCTGGAAAGAAGCTTTCTGAGAAACTGCTCTGTGATGTGTGACTTCGACTCACAGAGTTACATCTGTATTTCGTGGATCTCTTTGCTAGCCTTATTTCTGTGGAATCTGAGAACAGATATTTCGGATCCCTTTGAAGACTATAGGACCAAAGGAAATATCCTCCGGTAACAAAGAGAAAGAAGCTTTCTGAGAAACTTCTTTGTGTTCTGTGAAATCATCTCACAGAGTTACAGCTTTCCCCTCAAGAAGCCTTTCGCTAAGACAGTTCTTGTGGAATTGGCAAAGTGATATTTGGAGCCCATAGAGGGCTAGGGTGAAAAAGGAAATATCCTCAGATGAAATCTGGAAAGAAGCTTTCTGAGAAGCTGCTTAGTGTTCTGTTAATTCATCTGACAGAGTTACATGTGTATTTCTTGGATCTCTTTGCTCGCCTTTTTTCTGTGGAATCTGAGAACAGATATTTCGGATCCCTTTGAAGAGTATAGGACCAAAGGAAATATCCTCCGGTAACAAAGAGAAAGAAGCTTTCTGAGAAACTTCTTTGTGTTCTGTGAAATCATCTCCCAGAGTTACAGCTTTCCCCTCAAGAAGCCTTTCGCAAAGACAGTTCTTGTGGAATTGGCAAAGTGATATTTGGAAGCCCATAGAGGGCTATGGTGAAAAAGGAAATATCCTCAGATGAAATCTGGAAAGAAGCTTTCTGAGAAACTGCTCTGTGACTTGTGACTTCCACTCACAGAGTTACATCTGTATTTCGTGGACCTCTTTGCTAGCCTTATTTCTGTGGAATCAGAGAGCAGATATTTCGGATCCCTTTGAAGACTATAGGGCCAAAGGAAATATCCTCCGATAACAAAGAGAAAGAAGCTTTCTGAGAAACTTCTTTGTGTTCTGTGAAATCATCTCACAGAGTTACAGCTTTCCCCTCAAGAAGCCTTTCGCTAAGACAGTTCTTGTGGAATTGGCAAAGGGATATTTGGAAACGCATAGAGGGCTAGGGTGAAAAAGGAAATATCCTCAGATGAAATCTGAAAAGAAGCTTTCTGAGAAACTGCTTAGTTTTCTCCTAATTCATCTCACAGAGTTACATCTGTATTTCGTGGATCTCTTTGCTAGCCTTATTTCTGTGGAATCTGAGAACAGATATTTCGGATCCCTTTGTAGATTATAGGGCCAAAGGAAATATCCTCCGATAACAAAGAAAAAGAAGCTTTCTGAGAAACTTCTTTGTGTTCTGTGAAATCATCTCACAGAGTTACAGCTTTCCCCTCAAGAAGCCTTTCGCTAAGACAGTTCTTGTGGAATTGGCAAAGTGATATTTGGAAGCCCATAGAGGGCTATGGTGAAAAAGGAAATATCCTCAGATGAAATCTGGAAAGAAGCTCTCTGAGAACCTCTCTGTGATGTGTGACTTCCACCCACAGAGTTACATCTGTATTTCGTGGATCTCTTTGCTAGCCTTATTTCTGTGGAATCTGAGAACAGATATTTCGGATCCCTTTGAAGACTATAGGGCCAAAGGAAATATCCTCCGATGACAAAGAGAAAGAAGCTTTCTGAGAAACTTCTTTGTGTTCTGTGAAATCATCTCACAGAGTTACAGCTTTCCCCTCAAGAAGCCTTTCGCTAAGACAGTTCTTGTGGAATTGGCAAAGGGATATTTGGAAACGCAAAGAGGCCTATGGTGCAAAAGGAAATATCCTCAGATGAAATCTGAAAAGAAGCTTTCTGAGAAACTGCTTAGTGTTCTCTTAATTCATCTCACAGAGTTACATCTGTATTTCGTGGATCTCTTTGCTAGCCTTATTTCTGTGGAATCTGAGAACAGATATTTCGGATCCCTTTGAAGATTATAGGGCCAAAGGAAATATCCTCCAATAACAAAGAGAAAGAAGCTTTCTGAGAAACTTCTTTGTGTTTTGTGAAATCATCTCACAGAGTTACAGCTTTCCCCTCAAGAAGCCTTTCGCTAAGACAGTTCTTGTGGAATTGGCAAAGTGACATTTGGAAGCCCATAGAGGGCTATGGTGAAAAAGGAAATATCCTCAGATGAAATCTGGAAAGAAGTTTTCTGAGAAACTGCTCTGTGATGTGTGACTTCCACTCACAGAGGTACATCTGTATTTCGTGGATCACATTGCTAGCCTTATTTCTGTGGAATCTGAGAACAGATATTTCGGATCCCTTTGAAGACTATAGGGCCAAAGGAAATATCCTCCGATAACAATGAGAAAGAAGCTTTCTGAGAAACTTCTTTGTGTTCTGTGAAATCATCTCACAGAGTTACAGCTTTCCCCACCAGAAGCCTTTCGCTAAGACAGTTCTTGTGAAATTGGCAAAGGGATATTTGGAAGCCCATATAGGGCTAAGGTGAAAAAGGAAATATCCTCAGATGAAATCTGGAAGGAAGCTTTCTGAGAAACTGCTTAGTGTTCTGTTAATTCATCTCACAGAGTTACATCTGTATTTCGTGGATCTCTTTGCTAGCCTTATTTCTGTGGAATCTGAGAACAGATATTTCGGATCTCTTTGAAGACTATAGGGCCAAAGGAAATATCCTCCGATAACTAAGAGAAAGAAGCTTTCTGAGAAACTTCTTTGTGTTCTGTGAAATCATCTCCCAGAGTTACAGCTTTCCCCTCAAGAAGCCTTTCGCAAAGACAGTTCTTGTGGAATTGGCAAAGTGATATTTGGAAGCCCATAGAGGGCTATGGTGAAAAAGGAAATATCCTCAGATGAAATCTGGAAAGAAGCTTTCTGAGAAACTGCTCTGTGATGTGTGACTTCGACTCACAGAGTTACATCTGTATTTCGTGGATCTCTTTGCTAGCCTTATTTCTGTGGAATCTGAGAACAGATATTTCGGATCCCTTTGAAGACTATAGGACCAAAGGAAATATCCTCCGGTAACAAAGAGAAAGAAGCTTTCTGAGAAACTTCTTCGTGTTCTGTGAAATCATCTCACAGAGTTACAGCTTTCCCCTCAAGAAGCCTTTCGCTAAGACAGTTCTTGTGGAATTGGCAAAGTGATATTTGGAAGCCCATAGAGGGCTATGGTGAAAAAGGAAATATCCTAAGTTGAAATCTGGAAAGCAGCTTTCTGAGAAACTGCTCTGTGATGTGTGACTTCCACTCACAGAGTTACATCTGTATTTCGTGGATCTCTTTGCTAGCCTTATTTCTGTGGAATCTGAGAACAGATATTTCGGATCCCTTTGAAGATTATAGGGCCAAAGGAAATATCCTCCGATAACAAAGAGAAAGAAGCTTTCTGAGAAACTTCTTTGTGTTCTGTGAAATCATCTCACAGAGTTACAGCTTTCCCCTCAAGAAGCCTTTCGCTAAGACAGTTCTTGTGGAATTGGCAAAGTGATATTTGGAAGCCCATAGAGGGCTATGGTGAAAAAGGAAATATCCTCAGATGAAATCTGGAAAGAAGCTTTCTGAGAAACTGCTCTGTGATGTGTGACTTCCACTCACAGAGTTACATCTGTATTTCGTGGACCTCTTTGCTAGCCTTATTTCTGTGGAATCTGAGAGCAGATATTTCGGATCCCTTTGAAGACTATAGGGCCAAAGGAAATATCCTCCGATAACAAAGAGAAAGAAGCTTTCTGAGAAACTTCTTTGTGTTCTGTGAAATCATCTCACAGAGTTACAGCTTTCCCCTCAAGAAGCCTTTCGCTAAGACAGTTCTTGTGGAATTGGCAAAGGGATATTTGGAAACGCACAGAGGCCTATGGTGAAAAAGGAAATATCCTCAGATGAAATCTGAAAAGAAGCTTTCTGAGAAACTGCTTAGTGTTCTCCTAATTCATCTCACAGAGTTACATCTGTGTTTCGTGGATCTCTTTGCTAGCCTTTTTTCTGTGGAATCTGAGAACAGATATTTCGGATCCCTTTGAAGATTATAGGGCCAAAGGAAATATCCTCTGATAACAAAGAGAAAGAAGCTTTCTGAGAAACTTCTTTGTGTTCTGTGAAATCATCTCACAGAGTTACAGCTTTCCCCTCAAGAAGCCTTTCGCTAAGACAGTTCTTCTGGAATTGGCAAAGTGATATTTGGAAGCCCATAGAGGGCTATGGTGAAAAAGGAAATATCCTCAGATGAAATCTGGAAAGAAGCTTTCTGAGAACCTCTCTGTGATGTGTGACTTCCACTCACAGAGTTACATCTGTATTTCGTGGATCTCTTTGCTAGCCTTATTTCTGTGGAATCTGAGAACAGATATTTCGGATCCCTTTGAAGACTATGGGGCCAAGGGAAATATCCTCCGATAACAAAGAGAAAGAAGCTTTCTGAGAAACTTCTTTGTGTTCTGTGAAATCATCTCACAGAGTTACAGCTTTCCCCTCAAGAAGCCTTTCGCTAAGACAGTTCTTGTGGAATTGGCAAAGGGATAATTGGAAACGCAAAGAGGCCTATGGTGAAAAAGGAAATATCCTCAGATGAAATCTGAAAAGAAGCTTTCTGAGAAACTGCTTAGTGTTCTCTTAATTCATCTCACAGAGTTACATCTGTATTTCGTGGATCTCTTTGCTAGCCTTATTTCTGTGGAATCTGAGAACAGATATTTCGGATCCCTTTGAAGATTATAGGGCCAAAGGAAATATCCTCCGATAACAAAGAGAAAGAAGCTTTCTGAGAAACTTCTTTGCGTTTTGTGAAATCATCTCACAGAGTTACAGCTTTCCCCTCAAGAAGCCTTTCGCTAAGACAGTTCTTGTGGAATTGGCAAAGTGATATTTGGAAGCCCATAGAGGGCTATGGTGAAAAAGGAAATATCCTCAGATGAAATCTGGAAAGAAGTTTTCTGAGAAACTGCTCTGTGATGTGTGACTTCCACTCACAGAGGTACATCTGTATTTCGTGGATCTCTTTGCTAGCCTTATTTCTGTGGAATCTGAGAACAGATATTTCGGATCCCTTTGAAGACTATAGGGCCAAAGGAAATATCCTCCGATAACAAAGAGAAAGAAGCTTTCTGAGAAACTTCTTTGTGTTCTGTGAAATCATCTCACAGAGTTACAGCTTTCCCCACCAGAAGCCTTTCGCTAAGACAGTTCTTGTGAAATTGGCAAAGGGATATTTGGAAGCCCATAGAGGGCTAAGGTGAAAAAGGAAATATCCTCAGATGAAATCTGAAACGAAGCTTTCTGAGAAACTGCTTAGTGTTCTCTTAATTCATCTCACAGAGTTACATCTGTTTTTCGTGGATCTCTTTGCTAGCCTTATTTCTGTGGAATCTGAGAACAGATATTTCGGATCCCTTTGAAGACTATAATGCCAAAGGAAATATCCTCCGATAACAAACAGAAAGAAGCTTTCGGAGAAACTTCTTTGTGTTCTGTGAAATCATCTCACAGAGTTACAGCTTTCCCCACCAGAAGCCTTTCGGTAAGACAGTTCTTGTGGAATTTGCAAAGTGATATTTGGAAGCCCATAGAGGGCTATGGTGAAAAAGGAAATATCCTCAGATGAAATATGGAAAGAAGCTTTCTGAGAAACTGCTCTGTGATGTGTGACTTCCACTCACAGAGTTACATCTGTATTTCGTGGATCTCTTTGCTAGCCTTATTTCTGTGGAATCTGAGCACAGATATTTCGGATCCCTTTGAAGACTATAGGGCCAAAGGAAATATCCTCCGATAACAAAGAGAAAGAAGCTTTCTGAGAAACTTCTTTGTGTTCTGTGAAATCATCTCACAGAGTTACAGCTTTCCCCTCAAGAAGCCTTTCACTAAGACAGTTCTTGTGGAATTGGCAAAGTGATATTTGGAAGACATAGAGGGCTATGGTGAAAAAGGAAATATCCTCAGATGAAATCTGGAAAGAAGCTTTCTGAGAAACTGCTCTGTGATGTGTGACTTCCACTCACAGAGTTACATCTGTATTTCGTGGATCTCTTTGCTAGCCTTATTTCTGTGGAATCTGAGAATAGATATTTCGGATCCCATTGAAGACTATAGGGCCAAAGGAAATATCCTCCGATAACAAAGAGAAAGAAGCTTTCTGAGAAACTTCTTTGTGTTCTGTGAAATCATCTCCCAGAGTTACAGCTTTCCCCTCAAGAAGCCTTTCGCTAAGACACTTCTTGTGGAATTGGCAAAGGGATATTTGGAAACCCATAGAGGCCTATGGTGAAAAAGGAAATATCCTCAGATGAAATCTGGAAAGAAGCTTTCTGAGAAACTGCTTAGTGTTCTGTTAATTCATCTCACAGAGTTACATCTGTTTTTCGTGGATCTCTTTGCTAGCCTGATTTCTGTGGAATCTGAGAACAGATATTTCGGATCCCTTTGAAGACTATAGGGCCAAAGGAAATATCCTCCGATAACAAACAGAAAGAAGCTTTCTGAGAAACTTCTTTGTGTTCTGTGAAATCATCTCACAGAGTTACAGCTTTCCCCACCAGAAGCCTTTCGGTAAGACAGTTCTTGTGGAATTGGCAAACTGATATTTGGAAGCCCATAGAGGGCTAGGGTGAAAAAGGAAATATCCTCAGATGAAATCTGGAAAGAAGTTTTCTGAGAAACTGCTCTGTGATGTGTGACTTCCACTCACAGAGTTACATCTGTATTTCGTGGATCTCTTTGCTAGCCTTATTTCTGTGGAATCTGAGAACAGATATTTCGGATCCCTTTGAAGACTATAGGGCCAAAGGAAATATCCTCCGATAACAAAGAGAAAGAAGCTTTCTGACAAACTTCTTTGTGTTCTGTGAAATCATCTCACAGAGTTACAGCTTTCCCCTCAAGAAGCCTTTCGCTAAGACAGTTCTAGTGGAATTGGCAAAGTGATATTTGGAAGCCCATAGAGGGCTATGGTGAAAAAGGAAATATCCTCAGATGAAATCTGGAAAGAAGCTTTCTGAGAACCTCTCTGTGATGTGTGACTTCCACTCACAGAGTTACATCTGTATTTCGTGGATCTCTTTGCTAGCCTTATTTCTGTGGAATCTGAGAACAGATATTTCGGATCCCTTTGAAGACTATAGGGCCAAAGGAAATATCCTCCGATAACAAAGAGAAAGAAGCTTTCTGAGAAACTTCTTTGTGTTCTGTGAAATCATCTCACAGAGTTACAGCTTTCCCCTCAAGAAGCCTTTCGCTAAGACAGTTCTTGTGGAATTGGCAAAGGGATATTTGGAAACGCAAAGAGGCCTATGGGGAAAAAGGAAATATCCTCAGATGAAATCTGAAAAGAAGCTTTCTGAGAAACTGCTTAGTGTTCTCTTAATTCATCTCACAGAGTTACATCTGTATTTCGTGGATCTCTTTGCTAGCCTTATTTCTGTGGAATCTGAGAACAGATATTTCGGATCCCTTTGAAGATTATAGGGCCAAAGGAAATATCCTCCGATAACAAAGAGAAAGAAGCTTTCTGAGAAACTTCTTTGTGTTTTGTGAAATCATCTCACAGAGTTACAGCTTTCCCCTCAAGAAGCCTTTCACTAAGACAGTTCTTGTGGAATTGTCAAAGTGATATTTGGAAGCCCATAGAGGGCTATGGTGAAAAAGGAAATATCCTCAGATGAAATCTGGAAAGAAGTTTTCTGAGAAACTGCTCTGTGATGTGTAACTTCCACTCACAGAGGTACATCTGTATTTCGTGGATCTCTTTGCTAGCCTTATTTCTGTGGAATCTGAGAACAGATATTTCGGATCCCTTTGAAGACTATAGGGCCAAAGGAAATATCCTCCGATAACAAAGAGAAGGAAGCTTTCTGAGAAACTTCTTTGTGTTCTGTGAAATCATCTCACAGAGTTACAGCTTTCCCCTCAAGAAACCTTTCGCTAAGACAGTTCTTGTGAAAATGGCAAAGGGATATTTGGAAGCCCACAGAGGGCTAAGGTGAAAAAGGAAATATCCTCAGATGAAATCTGCAAGGAAGCTTTCTGAGAAACTGCTGAGTGTTCTGTTAATTCATCTCACAGAGTTACATCTGTATTTCGTGGATCTCTTTGCTAGCCTTATTTCTGTGGAATCTGAGAACAGATATTTCGGATCCCTTTGAAGACTATAGGACCAAAGGAAATATCCTCCGGTAACAAAGAGAAAGAAGCTTTCTGAGAAACTTCTTTGTGTTCTGTGAAATCATCTCACAGAGTTACAGCTTTCCCCTCAAGAAGCCTTTCGCTAAGACAGTTCTTGTGGAATTGGCAAAGTGATATTTGGAAGCCCATAGAGGGCTATGATGAAAAAGGAAATATCCTCCGATGAAATCTGGAAAGAAGCTTTCTGAGAAACTGCTTAGTGTTCTGTTAATTCATCTCACAGAGTTACATCTGTATTTCGTGGTTCTCTTTGCTAGCCTTATTTCTGTGGAATCTGAAAACAGATATTTCGGATCCCTTTGAAGACTATAGGACCAAAGGAAATATCCTCCGGTAACAAAGAGAAAGAAGCTTTCTGAGAAACTTCTTTGTGTTCTGTGAAATCATCTCACAGAGTTACAGCTTTCCCCTCAAGAAGCCTTTCGCTAAGACAGTTCTTGTGGAATTGGCAAAGTGATATTTGGAAGCCCATAGAGGGCTATGGTGAAAAAGGAAATATCCTAAGTTGAAATCTGGAAAGCAGCTTTCTGAGAAACTGCTCTGTGATGTGTGACTTCCACTCACAGAGTTACATCTGTATTTCGTGGATCTCTTTGCTAGCCTTATTTCTGTGGAATCTGAGAACAGATATTTCGGATCCCTTTGAAGACTATAGGGCCAAAGGAAATATCCTCTGATAACAAAGAGAAGGAAGCTTTCTGAGAAACTTCTTTGTGTTCTGTGAAATCATCTCCCAGAGTTACAGCTTTCCCCTCAAGAAGCCTTTCGCTAAGACAGTTCTTGTGAAATTGGCAAAGGGATATTTGGAAGCCCATAGAGGGCTAAGGTGAAAAAGGAAATATCCTCAGATGAAATCTGGAAGGAAGCTTTCTGAGAAACTGCTTAGTGTTCTGTTAATTCATCTCACAGAGTTACATCTGTATTTCGTGGATCTCTTTGCTAGCCTTATTTCTGTGGAATCTGAGAACAGATATTTCGGATCTGTTTGAAGACTATAGGGCCAAAGGAAATATCCTTCGATAACTAAGAGAAAGAAGCTTTCTGAGAAACTTCTTTGTGTTCTGTGAAATCATCTCACAGAGTTACAGCTTTCCCCTCAAGAAGCCTTTCGCAAAGACAGTTCTTGTGGAATTTGCAAAGTGATATTTGGAAGCCCATAGAGGGCTACGGTGAAAAAGGAAATATCCTCAGATGAAATCTGGAAAGAATCTTTCTGAGAAACTGCTCTGTGATGTGTGACTTCGACTCACAGAGTTACATCTGTATTTCGTGGATCTCTTTGCTAGCCTTATTTCTGTGGAATCTGAGAACAGATATTTCGGATCCCTTTGAAGACTATAGGACCAAAGGAAATATCCTCCGGTAACAAAGAGAAAGAAGCTTTCTGAGAAACTTCTTTGTGTTCTGTGAAATCATCTCACAGAGTTACAGCTTTCCCCTCAAGAAGCCTTTCGCTAAGACAGTTCTTGTGGAATTGGCAAAGTGATATTTGGAAGCCCATAGAGGGCTAGGGTGAAAAAGGAAATATCCTCAGATGAAATCTGGAAAGAAGCTTTCTGAGAAACTGCTTAGTGTTCTGTTAATTCATCTCACAGTGTTACATGTGTTTTTCTTGGATCTCTTTGCTCGCCTTTTTTCTGTGGAATCTGAGAACAGATATTTCGGATCCCTTTGAAGAGTATAGGACCAAAGGAAATATCCTCCGGTAACAAAGAGAAAGAAGCTTTCTGAGAAGCTTCTTTGTGTTCTGTGAAATTATCTCCCAGAGTTACAGCTTTCCCGTCAAGAAGCCTTTCGCAAAGACAGTTCTTGTGGAATTGGCAAAGTGATATTTGGAAGCCCTTAGAGGGCTATGGTGAAAAAGGAAATATCCTCAGATGAAATCTGGAAAGAAGTTTTCGGAGAAACTGCTCTGTGACTTGTGACTTCCACTCACAGAGTTACATCTGTATTTCTTGGACCTCTTTGCTAGCCTTATTTCTGTGGAATCTGAGAGCAGATATTCGGATCCCTTTGAAGACTATAGGGCCAAAGGAAATATCCTCCGATAACAAAGAGAAAGAAGCTTTCTGAGAAACTTCTTTGTGTTCTGTGAAATCATCTCACAGAGTTACAGCTTTCCCCTCAAGAAGCCTTTCGCTAAGACAGTTCTTGTGGAATTGGCAAAGGGATATTTGGAAACTCATAGAGGGCTAGGGTGAAAAACGAAATATCCTCAGATGAAATCTCAAAAGAAGCTTTCTGAGAAACTGCTTAGTGTTCTCCTAATTCATCTCACAGAGTTACATCTGTATTTCGTGGATCTCTTTGCTAGCCTTATTTCTGTGGAATCAGAGAACAGATATTTCGGATCCCTTTGTAGATTATAGGGCCAAAGGAAATATCCTCTGATAACAAAGAGAAAGAAGCTTTCTGAGAAACTTCTTTGTGTTCTGTGAAATCATCTCACAGAGTTACAGCTTTCCCCTCAAGAAGCCTTTCGCTAAGACAGTTCTTGTGGAATTGGCAAAGTGATATTTGGAAGCCCATAGAGGGCTATGGTGAAAAAGGAAATATCCTCAGATGAAATCTGGAAAGAAGCTTTCTGAGAACCTCTCTGTGATGTGTGACTTCCACTCACAGAGTTACATCTGTATTTCGTGGATCTCTTTGCTAGCCTTATTTCTGTGGAATCTGAGAACAGATATTTCGGATCCCTTTGAAGACTATAGGGCCAAAGGAAATATCCTCCGATAACAAAGAGAAAGAAGCTTTCTGAGAAACTTCTTTGTGTTCTGTGAAATCATCTCACAGAGTTACAGCTTTCCCCTCAAGAAGCCTTTCGCTAAGACAGTTCTTGTGGAATTGGCAAAGGGATATTTGGAAACGCATAGAGGCCTATGGTGAAAAAGGAAATATCCTCAGATGAAATCTGAAAAGAAGCTTTCTGAGAAACTGCTTAGTGTTCTCCTAATTCATCTCACAGAGTTACATCTGTATTTCGTGGATCTCTTTGCTAGCCTTATTTCTGTGGAATCTGAGAACAGATATTTCGGATCCCTTTGAAGATTATAGGGCCAAAGGAAATATCCTCCGATAACAAAGAGAAAGAAGCTTTCTGAGAAACTTCTTTGTGTTCTGTGAAATCATCTCACAGAGTTACAGCTTTCCCCTCAAGAAGCCTTTCGCTAAGACAGTTCTTGTGGAATTGGAAAAGTGATATTTGGAAGCCCATAGAGGGCTATGGTGAAAAAGGAAATATCCTCAGATGAAATCTGGAAAGAAGTTTTCTGAGAAACTGCTCTGTGATGTGTGACTTCCACTCACAGAGGTACATCTGTATTTCGTGGATCTCTTTGCTAGCCTTATTTCTGTGGAATCTGAGAACAGATATTTCGGATCCCTTTGAAGACTATAGGGCCAAAGGAAATATCCTCCGATAACAAAGAGAAAGAAGCTTTCTGAGAAATTTCTTTGTGTTCTGTGAAATCATCTCACAGAGTTACAGCTTTCCCCACCAGAAGCCTTTCGCTAAGACAGTTCTTGTGAAATTGGCAAAGGGATATTTGGAAGCCCATAGAGGGCTAAGGTGAAAAAGGAATATCCTCAGATGAAATCTGGAAGGAAGCTTTCTGAGAAACTGCTTAGTGTTCTGTTAATTCATATCACAGAGTTACATCTGTATTTCGTGGATCTCTTTGCTAGCCTTATTTCTGTGGAATCTGAGAACAGATATTTCGGATCCCGTTGAAGACTATAGGGCCAAAGGAAATATCCTCCGATAACAAAGAGAATGAAGCTTTCTGAGAAACTTCTTTGTGTTCTGTGAAATCATCTCCCAGAGTTACAGCTTTCACCTCAAGAAGCCTTTCGCAAAGACAGTTCTTGTGGAATTGGCAAAGTGATATTTGGAAGCCCATAGAGGGCTATGGTGAAAAAGGAAATATCCTCAGATGAAATCTGGAAAGAAGCTTTCTGAGAAACTGCTCTGTGATGTGTGACTTCCACTCACAGAGTTACATCTGTTTTTCGGGGATCTCTTTGCTAGCCTTATTTCTGTGGAATCTGAGAACAGATATTTCGGATCCCTTTGAAGACTATAGGGACAAAGGAAATATCCTCCGATATAAAAAGAGAAAGAAGCTTTCTGAGAAACTTCTTTGTGTTCTGTGAAATCATCTCACAGAGTTACAGCTTTCCCCACCAGAAGCCTTTCGCTAAGACAGTTCTTGTGAAATTGGAAAAGGGATATTTGGAAGCCCATAGAGGGCTAAGGTGAAAAAGGAAATATCCTCAGATGAAATCTGGAAGGAAGCTTTCTGAGAAACTGCTTAGTGTTCTGTTAATTGATCTCACAGAGTTACATCTGTATTTCGTGGATCTCTTTGCTAGCCTTATTTCTGTGGAATCTGAGAACAGATATTTCGGATCTCTTTGAAGACTATAGGGCCAAAGGAAATATCCTCCGATAACTAAGAGAAAGAAGCTTTCTGAGAAACTTCTTTGTGTTCTGTGAAATCATCTCCCAGAGTTACAGCTTTCCCCTCAAGAAGCCTTTCGCAAAGACAGTTCTTGTGGAATTGGCAAAGTGATATTTGGAAGCCCATAGAGGGCTATGGTGAAAAAGGAAATATCCTCAGATGAAATCTGGAAAGAAGCTTTCTGAGAAACTGCTCTGTGATGTGTGACTTCCACTCACAGAGTTACATCTGTATTTCGTGGATCTCTTTGCTAGCCTTATTTCTGTGGAATCTGAGAACAGATATTTCGGATCCCTTTGAAGACTATAGGACCAAAGGAAATATCCTCCGGCAACAAAGAGAAAGAAGCTTTCTGAGAAACTTCTTTGTGTTCTGTGAAATCATCTCACAGAGTTACAGCTTTCCCCTCAAGAAGCCTTTCGCTAAGACAGTTCTTGTGGAATTGGCAAAGTGATATTTGGAAGCCCATTGAGGGCTATGGTGAAAAAGGAAATATCCTAAGTTGAAATCTGGAAAGCAGCTTTCTGAGAAACTGCTCTGTGATGTGTGACTTCCACTCACAGAGTTACATCTGTATTTCGTGGATCTCTTTGCTAGCCTTATTTCTGTGGAATCTGAGAACAGATATTTCGGATCCCTTTGAAGATTATAGGGCCAAAGTAAATATCCTCCGATAACAAAGAGAAAGAAGCTTTCTGAGAAACTTCTTTGTGTTCTGTGAAATCATCTCACAGAGTTACAGCTTTCCCCTGAAGAAGCCTTTCGCTAAGACAGTTCTTGTGGAATTGGCAAAGTGATATTTGGAAGCCCATAGAGGGCTATGGTGAAAAAGGAAATATCCTCAGATGAAATCTGGAAAGAAGCTTTCTGAGAAACTGCTCTGTGATGTGTGACTTCCACTCACAGAGTTACATCTGTATTTCGTGGACCTCTTTGCTAGCCTTATTTCTGTGGAATCTGAGAGCAGATATTTCGGATCCCTTTGAAGACTATAGGGCCAAAGGAAATATCCTCCGATAACAAAGAGAAAGAAGCTTTCTGAGAAACTTCTTTGTGTTCTGTGAAATCATCTCACAGAGTTACAGCTTTCCCCTCAAGAAGCCTTTCGCTAAGACAGTTCTTGTGGAATTGGCAAAGGGATATTTGGAAACGCATAGAGGCCTATGGTGAAAAAGGAAATATCCTCAGATGAAATCTGAAAAGAAGCTTTCTGAGAAACTGCTTAGTGTTCTCCTAATTCATCTCACAGAGTTACATCTGTATTTCGTGGATCTCTTTGCTAGCCTTATTTCTGTGGAATCTGAGAACAGATATTTCGGATCCCTTTGAAGATTATAGGGCCAAAGGAAATATCCTCCGATAACAAAGAGAAAGAAGCTTTCTGAGAAACTTCTTTGTGTTCTGTGAAATCATCTCACAGAGTTACAGCTTTCCCCTCAAGAAGCCTTTCGCTAAGACAGTTCTTGTGGAATTGGAAAAGTGATATTTGGAAGCCCATAGAGGGCTATGGTGAAAAAGGAAATATCCTCAGATGAAATCTGGAAAGAAGTTTTCTGAGAAACTGCTCTGTGATGTGTGACTTCCACTCACAGAGGTACATCTGTATTTCGTGGATCTCTTTGCTAGCCTTATTTCTGTGGAATCTGAGAACAGATATTTCGGATCCCTTTGAAGACTATAGGGCCAAAGGAAATATCCTCCGATAACAAAGAGAAAGAAGCTTTCTGAGAAATTTCTTTGTGTTCTGTGAAATCATCTCACAGAGTTACAGCTTTCCCCACCAGAAGCCTTTCGCTAAGACAGTTCTTGTGAAATTGGCAAAGGGATATTTGGAAGCCCATAGAGGGCTAAGGTGAAAAAGGAATATCCTCAGATGAAATCTGGAAGGAAGCTTTCTGAGAAACTGCTTAGTGTTCTGTTAATTCATATCACAGAGTTACATCTGTATTTCATGGATCTCTTTGCTAGCCTTATTTCTGTGGAATCTGAGAACAGATATTTCGGATCCCGTTGAAGACTATAGGGCCAAAGGAAATATCCTCCGATAACAAAGAGAATGAAGCTTTCTGAGAAACTTCTTTGTGTTCTGTGAAATCATCTCCCAGAGTTACAGCTTTCCCCTCAAGAAGCCTTTCGCAAAGACAGTTCTTGTGGAATTGGCAAAGTGATATTTGGAAGCCCATAGAGGGCTATGGTGAAAAAGGAAATATCCTCAGATGAAATCTGGAAAGAAGCTTTCTGAGAAACTGCTCTGTGATGTGTGACTTCCACTCACAGAGTTACATCTGTATTTCGGGGATCTCTTTGCTAGCCTTATTTCTGTGGAATCTGAGAACAGATATTTCGGATCCCTTTGAAGACTATAGGGACAAAGGAAATATCCTCCGATATAAAAAGAGAAAGAAGCTTTCTGAGAAACTTCTTTGTGTTCTGTGAAATCATCTCACCGAGTTACAGCTTTCCCCTCAAGAAGCGTTTCGCTAAGAGAGTTCTTGTGGAATTGGCAAAGTGATATTTGGAAGCCCACAGAGGGCTATGGCGAAAAAGGAAATATCCTCAGATGAAATCTGGAAAGAAGCTTTCTGAGAAACTGCTCTGTGATGTGTGACTTCCACTCACAGAGTTACATCTGTATTTCGGGGATCTCTTTGCTAGCCTTATTTCTGTGGAATCTGAGAACAGATATTTCGGATCCCTTTGAAGACTATAGGGACAAAGGAAATATCCTCCGATATAAAAAGAGAAAGAAGCTTTCTGAGAAACTTCTTTGTGTTCTGTGAAATCATCTCACAGAGTTACAGCTTTCCCCACCAGAAGCCTTTCGCTAAGACAGTTCTTGTGAAATTGGAAAAGGGATATTTGGAAGCCCATAGAGGGCTAAGGTGAAAAAGGAAATATCCTCAGATGAAATCTGGAAGGAAGCTTTCTGAGAAACTGCTTAGTGTTCTGTTAATTGATCTCACAGAGTTACATCTGTATTTCGTGGATCTCTTTGCTAGCCTTATTTCTGTGGAATCTGAGAACAGATATTTCGGATCTCTTTGAAGACTATAGGGCCAAAGGAAATATCCTCCGATAACTAAGAGAAAGAAGCTTTCTGAGAAACTTCTTTGTGTTCTGTGAAATCATCTCCCAGAGTTACAGCTTTCCCCTCAAGAAGCCTTTCGCAAAGACAGTTCTTGTGGAATTGGCAAAGTGATATTTGGAAGCCCATAGAGGGCTATGGTGAAAAAGGAAATATCCTCAGATGAAATCTGGAAAGAAGCTTTCTGAGAAACTGCTCTGTGATGTGTGACTTCCACTCACAGAGTTACATCTGTATTTCGTGGATCTCTTTGCTAGCCTTATTTCTGTGGAATCTGAGAACAGATATTTCGGATCCCTTTGAAGACTATAGGACCAAAGGAAATATCCTCCGGCAACAAAGAGAAAGAAGCTTTCTGAGAAACTTCTTTGTGTTCTGTGAAATCATCTCACAGAGTTACAGCTTTCCCCTCAAGAAGCCTTTCGCTAAGACAGTTCTTGTGGAATTGGCAAAGTGATATTTGGAAGCCCATTGAGGGCTATGGTGAAAAAGGAAATATCCTAAGTTGAAATCTGGAAAGCAGCTTTCTGAGAAACTGCTCTGTGATGTGTGACTTCCACTCACAGAGTTACATCTGTATTTCGTGGATCTCTTTGCTAGCCTTATTTCTGTGGAATCTGAGAACAGATATTTCGGATCCCTTTGAAGATTATAGGGCCAAAGTAAATATCCTCCGATAACAAAGAGAAAGAAGCTTTCTGAGAAACTTCTTTGTGTTCTGTGAAATCATCTCACAGAGTTACAGCTTTCCCCTGAAGAAGCCTTTCGCTAAGACAGTTCTTGTGGAATTGGCAAAGTGATATTTGGAAGCCCATAGAGGGCTATGGTGAAAAAGGAAATATCCTCAGATGAAATCTGGAAAGAAGCTTTCTGAGAAACTGCTCTGTGATGTGTGACTTCCACTCACAGAGTTACATCTGTATTTCGTGGACCTCTTTGCTAGCCTTATTTCTGTGGAATCTGAGAGCAGATATTTCGGATCCCTTTGAAGACTATAGGGCCAAAGGAAATATCCTCCGATAACAAAGAGAAAGAAGCTTTCTGAGAAACTTCTTTGTGTTCTGTGAAATCATCTCACAGAGTTACAGCTTTCCCCTCAAGAAGCCTTTCGCTAAGACAGTTCTTGTGGAATTGGCAAAGGGATATTTGGAAACGCATAGAGGCCTATGGTGAAAAAGGAAATATCCTCAGATGAAATCTGAAAAGAAGCTTTCTGAGAAACTGCTTAGTGTTCTCCTAATTCATCTCACAGAGTTACATCTGTATTTCGTGGATCTCTTTGCTAGCCTTATTTCTGTGGAATCTGAGAACAGATATTTCGGATCCCTTTGAAGATTATAGGGCCAAAGGAAATATCCTCCGATAACAAAGAGAAAGAAGCTTTCTGAGAAACTTCTTTGTGTTCTGTGAAATCATCTCACAGAGTTACAGCTTTCCCCTCAAGAAGCCTTTCGCTAAGACAGTTCTTGTGGAATTGGAAAAGTGATATTTGGAAGCCCATAGAGGGCTATGGTGAAAAAGGAAATATCCTCAGATGAAATCTGGAAAGAAGTTTTCTGAGAAACTGCTCTGTGATGTGTGACTTCCACTCACAGAGGTACATCTGTATTTCGTGGATCTCTTTGCTAGCCTTATTTCTGTGGAATCTGAGAACAGATATTTCGGATCCCTTTGAAGACTATAGGGCCAAAGGAAATATCCTCCGATAACAAAGAGAAAGAAGCTTTCTGAGAAATTTCTTTGTGTTCTGTGAAATCATCTCACAGAGTTACAGCTTTCCCCACCAGAAGCCTTTCGCTAAGACAGTTCTTGTGAAATTGGCAAAGGGATATTTGGAAGCCCATAGAGGGCTAAGGTGAAAAAGGAATATCCTCAGATGAAATCTGGAAGGAAGCTTTCTGAGAAACTGCTTAGTGTTCTGTTAATTCATATCACAGAGTTACATCTGTATTTCATGGATCTCTTTGCTAGCCTTATTTCTGTGGAATCTGAGAACAGATATTTCGGATCCCGTTGAAGACTATAGGGCCAAAGGAAATATCCTCCGATAACAAAGAGAATGAAGCTTTCTGAGAAACTTCTTTGTGTTCTGTGAAATCATCTCCCAGAGTTACAGCTTTCCCCTCAAGAAGCCTTTCGCAAAGACAGTTCTTGTGGAATTGGCAAAGTGATATTTGGAAGCCCATAGAGGGCTATGGTGAAAAAGGAAATATCCTCAGATGAAATCTGGAAAGAAGCTTTCTGAGAAACTGCTCTGTGATGTGTGACTTCCACTCACAGAGTTACATCTGTATTTCGGGGATCTCTTTGCTAGCCTTATTTCTGTGGAATCTGAGAACAGATATTTCGGATCCCTTTGAAGACTATAGGGACAAAGGAAATATCCTCCGATATAAAAAGAGAAAGAAGCTTTCTGAGAAACTTCTTTGTGTTCTGTGAAATCATCTCACCGAGTTACAGCTTTCCCCTCAAGAAGCGTTTCGCTAAGAGAGTTCTTGTGGAATTGGCAAAGTGATATTTGGAAGCCCACAGAGGGCTATGGCGAAAAAGGAAATATCCTCAGATGAAATCTGGAAAGAAGCTTTCTGAGAAACTGCTCTGTGATGTGTGACTTCCACTCACAGAGTTACATCTGTATTTCTTGGATCTCTTTGCTAGCCTTATTTCTGTGGAATCTGAGAACAGATATTTCAGATCCCTTTGAAGACTATAGGGCCAAAGGAAATATCCTCCGATAACAAAGAGAAAGAAGCTTTCTGAGAAACTTCTTTGTGTTCTGTGAAATCATCTCACAGAGTTACAGCTTTCCCCACCAGAAGCCTTTCGCTAAGACAGTTCTTGTGGAATTTGCAAAGTGATATTTGGAAGCCCATAGAGGGCTATGGTGAAAAAGGAAATATCCTCAGATGAAATCTGGAAAGAAGCTTTCTGAGAAACTGCTCTGTGATGTGTGACTTCCAGTCACAGAGTTACATCTGTATTTCGTGGATCTCTTTGCTAGCCTTATTTCTGTGGAATCTGAGAACAGATATTTCGGATCCCTTTGAAGACTATAAGGACAAAGGAAATATCCTCCGATAACAAAGAGAAAGAAGCTTTCTGAGAAACTTCTTTGTGTTCTGTGAAATCATCTCACAGAGTTACAGCTTTCCCCTCAAGAAGTCTTTCGCTAAGACAGTTCTTGTGGAATTGGGAAAGGGATATTTGGAAGCCCATAGAGGCCTACGGTGAAAAAGGAAACATCCTCAGATGAAATCTAGAAAGAATCTTTCTAAGAAACTGCTTAGTGTTCTGTTAATTCATCTCACAGAGTTACATGTGTATTTCGTGGATCTCTTTGCTAGCCTTTTTTCTGTGGAATCTGAGAACAGATATTTCGGATCCCTTTGAAGAGTGTAGGACCAAAGGAAATATCCTCCGGTAACAAAGAGAAAGAAGCTTTCTGAGAAACTTCTTTGTGTTCTGTGAAATCATCTCACAGAGTTACAGCTTTCCACTCAAGAAGCCTTTCGCTAAGACAGTTCTTCTGGAATTTGCAAAGTGATATTTGGAAGCCCATAGAGGGCTATGGTGAAAAAGGAAATATCCTCAGATGAAATCTGGAAAGAAGCTTTCTGAGAAACTGCTCTGTGATGTGTGACTTCCACTCACAGAGTTACATCTGTATTTCGTGGATCTCTTTGCTAGCCTTATTTCTGTGGAATCTGAGAACAGATATTTCGGATCCCTTTGAAGACTATAGGGCCAAAGGAAATATCCTCCGATAACAAAGAGAAACAAGCTTTCTGAGAAACTTCTTTGTGTTCTGTGAAATCATCTCACAGAGTTACAGCTTTCCCCTCAAGAAGCCTTTCGCTAAGACAGTTCTTGTGGAATTGGCAAAGGGATATTTGGAAGCCCATAGAGGGCTAAGGTGAAAAAGGAAATATCCTCAGATGAAATCTGGAAAGAAGCTTTCTGAGAAACTGCTTAGTGTTCTGTTAATTCATCTCACAGAGTTACATCTGTATTTCGTGGATCTCTTTGCTAGCCTTATTTCTGTGGAATCTGAGAACAGATATTTCGGATCCCTTTGAAGAGTATAGGACCAAAGGAAATATCCTACGGTAACAAAGAGAAAGAAGCTTTCTGAGAAACTTCTTTGTGTTCTGTGAAATCATCTCACAGAGTTACAGCTTTCCCCTCAAGAAGCCTTTCGCTAAGACAGTTCTTGTGGAATTGGCAAAGTGATATTTGGAAGCCCATAGAGGGCTATGGTGAAAAAGGAAATATCCTCAGATGAAATCTGGAAAGAAGCTTTCTGAGAAACTGCTCTGTGATGTGTGACTTCCACTCACAGAGTTACATCTGTATTTCGTGGATCTCTTTGCTAGCCTTATTTCTGTGGAATCTGAGAACAGATATTTCGGAGCCCTTTGAAGACTATAGGGCCAAAGGAAATATCCTCCGATAACAAAGAGAAAGAAGCTTTCTGAGAAACTTCTTTGTGTTCTGTGAAATCATCTCACAGAGTTACAGCTTTCCCCTCAAGAAGCCTTACGCTAAGACAGTTCTTGTGGAATTCGCAAAGGGATATTTGGGAGCCCATTGAAGCCTATGGTGTAAAAGGAAATATCCTCAGATGAAATCTGGAAAGAAGCTTTCTGAGAAAGTGCTTAGTGTTCTGTTAATTCGTCTCACAGAGTTACATCTGTGTTTCTTGGATCTCTTTGCTCGCCTTATTTCTGTGGAATCTGAGAACAGATATTTCGGATCCCTTTGAAGACTATAGGGCCAAAGGAAATGTCCTACGTTAACAAAGAGAAAGAAGCTTTCTGAGAAACTTCTTTGTGTTCTGTGAAATCATCTCACAGAGTTTCAGCTTTCCCCGCAAGAAGCCTTTCGCTAAGACAGTTCTTGTGGAATTGGCAAAGGGATATTTGGAAGCCAATAGAGGGCTAAGGTGAAAAAGGAAATATCCTCAGCTGAAATCTGGAAAGAAGCTTTCTGAGAAACTGCTTAGTGTTCTGTTTATTCATCTCACAGAGTTACATCTGTATTTCGTGGATCTCTTTGCTAGCCTTATTTCTGTGGAATCTGAGAACAGATATTTCGGATCCCTTTGAAGATTATAGGGCCAAAGGAAATATCCTCCGATAACAAAGAGAAAAAAGCTTTCTGAGAAACTTCTTTGTGTTCTGTGAAATCATCTCACAGAGTTACAGCTTTCCCCTCAAGAAGCCTTTCGCTAAGACAGTTCTTGTGGAATTGGCAAAGTGATATTTGGAAGCCCGTAGAGGGCTATGGTGAAAAAGGAAATATCCTCAGATGAAATCTGGAAAGAAGCTTTCTGAGAAACTGCTCTGTGATGTGTGACTTCCACTCACAGAGTTACATCTGTATTTCGTGGATCTCTTTGCTAGCCTTATTTCTGTGGAATCTGAGAACAGATATTTCGGATCCCTTTGAAGACTATAGGGCCAAAGGAAATATCCTCCGATAACAAAGAGAAAGAAGCTTTCTGAGAAACTTCTTGGTGTTCTGTGAAATCATCTCACAGAGTTACAGCTTTCCCCTCAAGAAGCCTTTCGCTAAGACAGTTCTTGTGGAATTGGCAAAGGGATATTTGGAAGCCCATAGAGGGCTATGGTGAAAAAGGAAATATCCTCAGATGAAATCTGGAAAGAAGCTTTCTGAGAAACTGCTTAGTGTTCTGTTAATTCATCTCACAGAGTTACATCTGTAGTTCGTGGTTCTCTTTGCTAGCCTTATTTCTGTGGAAACTGAGAACAGATATTTCGGATCCCTTTGAAGACTATAGGACCAAAGGAAATATCCTCCGGTAACAAAGAGAAAGAAGGTTTCTGAGAAACTTCTTTGTGTTCTGTGAAATCATCTCACAGAGTTACAGCTTTCCCCTCAAGAAGCCTTTCGCTAAGACAGGTCTTGTGGAATTGGCAAAGGGATATTTGGAAGCCCATAGAGGCCTATGTTGAAAAAGGAAATACCCTCAGATGAAATCTGGAAAGAAGCTTTCTGAGAAACTACTTAGTGTTCTGTTAATTCATCTCACAGAGTTACATCTGTATTTCGTGGATCTCTTTTCTAGCCTTATTTCTGTGGAATCTGAGAACAGATATTTCGGATCCCTTTGAAGAATATAGGGCCAAAGGAAATATCCTCCGATAACAAAGAGAAAGAAGCTTTCTGAGAAACTTCTTTGTGTTCTGTGAAATCATCTCACAGAGTTACAGCTTTCCCCTCAAGAAGCCTTTCGCAAAGACAGTTCTTGTGGAATTGGCAAAGTGATATTTGGAAGCCCATAGAGGGCTATGGTGAAAAAGGAAATATCCTCAGATGAAATCTGGAAAGAAGCTTTCTGAGAAACTGCTCTGTGATGTGTGACTTCCACTCACAGAGGTACATCTGTATTTCGTGGATCTCTTTGCTAGCCTTATTTCTGTGGAATCTGAGAACAGATATTTCGGATCCCTTTGAAGACTATAGGGCCAAAGGAAATATCCTCCGATAACAAAGAGAAAGAAGCTTTCTGAGAAACTTCTTTGTGTTCTGTGAAATCATCTCACAGAGTTACAGCTTTGCCCTCAAGAAGCCTTTCGCTAAGACAGTTCTTGTGGAATTGGCAAAGGGATATTTGGAAGCCCATAGAGGGCTAAGGTGAAAAAGGAAATATCCTCAGCTGAAATCTGGAAAGAAGCTTTCTGAGAAACTGCTTAGTGTTCTGTTTATTCATCTCACAGAGTTACATCTGTATTTCGTGGATCTCTTTGCTAGCCTTATTTCTGTGGAATCTGAGAACAGATATTTCGGATCCCTTTGAAGACTATAGGGCCAAAGGAAATATCCTCCGATAACAAAGAGAAAGAAGCTTTCTGAGAAACTTCTTTGTGTTCTGTGAAATCAACTCCCAGAGTTACAGCTTTCCTCTCAAGAAGCCTTTCGCTAAGACAGTTCTTGTGGAATTGGCAAAGTGATATTTGGAAGTCCATAGAGGGCTATGGTGAAAAAGGAAATATCCTCAGATGAAATCTGGAAAGAAGCTTTCTGAGAAACAGCTCTGTGATGTGTGACTTCCACTCACAGAGTTACATCTGTATTTCGTGGATCTCTTTGCTAGCCTTATTTCTGTGGAATCTGAGAACAGATATTTCGTTTCCCTTTGAAGACTATAGGGCCAAAGGAAATATCCTCCGATAACAAAGAGAAAGAAGCTTTCTGAGAAACTTCTTGGTGTTCTGTGAAATCATCTCACAGAGTTACAGCTTTCCCCTCAAGAAGCCTTTCGCTAAGACAGTTCTTGTGGAATTGGCAAAGGGATATTTGGAAGCCCATAGAGGGATATGGTGAAAAAGGAAATATCCTCAGATGAAATCTGGAAAGAAGCTTTCTGAGAAACTGCTTAGTGTTCTGTTAATTCATCTCACAGAGTTACATCTGTAGTTCGTGGTTCTCTTTGCTAGCCTTATTTCTGTGGAATCTGAGAACAGATATTTCGGATCCCTTTGAAGACTATAGGACCAAAGGAAATATCCTCCGGTAACAAAGAGAAAGAAGCTTTCTGAGAAACTTCTTTGTGTTCTGTGAAATCATCTCACAGAGTTACAGCTTTCCCCTCAAGAAGCCTTTCGCTAAGACAGTTCTTGTGGAATTGGCAAAGTGATATTTGGAAGCCCATAGAGGGCTATGGTGAAAAAGGAAATATCCTAAGTTGAAATCTGGAAAGAAGCTTTCTGAGAAACTGCTCTGTTATGTGTGACTTCCACTCACAGAGTTACATCTGTATTTCGTGGATCTCCTTGCTAGCCTTATTTCTGTGGAATCTGAGAACAGATATTTCGGATCCCTTTGAAGACTATAGGGCCAAAGGAAATATCCTCCGATAACAAAGAGAAAGAAGCTTTCTGAGAAACTTCTTTGTGTTCTGTGAAATCATCTCACAGAGTTACAGGTTTCCCCTCAAGAAGCCTTTCGCTAAGACAGTTCTTGTGGAATTGGCAAAGGGATATTTGGAAGCCCATAGAGGGCTATGGTGAAAAAGTAAATATCCTCAGATGAAATCTGGAAAGAAGCTTTCTTAGAAACTGCTTAGTGTTCTGTTAATTCATCTCACAGAGTTACATCTGTATTTCGTGGATCTCTTTGCTAGCCTTATTTCTGTGGAATCTGAGAACAGATATTTCGGATCCCTTTGAAGATTATAGGGCCAAAGGAAATATCCTCCGATAACAAAGAGAAAGAAGCTTTCTGAGAAACTTCTTTGTGTTCTGTGAAATCATCTCACAGAGTTACAGCTTTCCCCTCAAGAAGCCTTTCGCAAAGACAGTTCTTGTGGAATTGGCAAAGTGATATTTGGAAGCCCATAGAGGGCTATGGTGAAAAAGGAAATATCCTCAGATGAAATCTGGAAAGAAGTTTTCTGAGAAACTGCTCTGTGATGTGTGACGTCCACTCACGGAGGTACATCTGTATTTCGTGGATCTCTTTGCTAGCCTTATTTCTGTGGAATCTGAGAACAGATATTTCGGATCCCTTTGAAGACTGTAGGGCCAAAGGAAATATCCTCCGATAACAAAGAGAAAGAAGCTTTCTGAGAAACTTCTTTGTGTTCTGTGAAATCATCTCACAGAGTTACAGCTTTGCCCTCAAGAAGCCTTTCGCTAAGACAGTTCTTGTGGAATTGGCAAAGGGATATTTGGAAGCCCATAGAGGGCTAAGGTGAAAAAGGAAATATCCTCAGCTGAAATCTGGAAAGAAGCTTTCTGAGAAACTGCTTAGTGTTCTGTTTATTCATCTCACAGAGTTACATCTGTATTTCGTGGATCTCTTTGCTAGCCTTATTTCTGTGGAATCTGAGAACAGATATTTCGGATCCCTTTGAAGACTATAGGGCCAAAGGAAATATCCTCCGATAACAAAGAGAAAGAAGCTTTCTGAGAAACTTCTTTGTGTTCTGTGAAATCAACTCCCAGAGTTACAGCTTTCCCCTCAAGAAGCCTTTCGCAAAGACAGTTCTTGTGGAATTGGCAAAGTGATATTTGGAAGTCCATAGAGGGCTATGGTGAAAAAGGAAATATCCTCAAATGAAATCTGGAAAGAAGCTTTCTGAGAAACTGCTCTGTGATGTGTGACTTCCACTCACAGAGTTACATCTGTATTTCGTGGATCTCCTTGCTAGCCTTATTTCTGTGGAATCTGAGAACAGATATTTCGGATCCCTTTGAAGACTATAGGGCCAAAGGAAATATCCTCCGATAACAAAGAGAAAGAAGCTTTCTGAGAAACTTCTTTGTGTTCTGTGAAATCATCTCACAGAGTTACAGCTTTCCCCTCAAGAAGCCTTTCGCTAAGACAGTTCTTGTGGAATTGGCAAAGGGATATTTGGAAGCCCATAGAGGGCTATGTTGAAAAAGGAAATATCCTCAGATGAAATCTGGAAAGAAGCTTTCTGAGAAACTGCTTAGTGTTCTGTTAATTCATCTCACAGAGTTACATCTGTATTTCGTGGTTCTCTTTGCTAGCCTTATTTCTGTGGAATCTGAGAACAGATATTTCGGATCCCTTTGAAGACTATAGGACCAAAGGAAATATCCTCCGGTAACAAAGAGAAAGAAGCTTTCTGAGAAACTTCTTCGTGTTCTGTGAAATCATCTCACAGAGTTACAGCTTTCCCCTCAAGAAGCCTTTCGCAAAGACAGTTCTTGTGGAATTGGCAAAGTGATATTTGGAAGCCCGTAGAGGGCTATGGTGAAAAAGGAAATATCCTCAGATGAAATCTGGAAAGAAGTTTTCTGAGAAACTGCTCTGTGATGTGTGACGTCCACTCACAGAGGTACATCTGTATTTCGTGGATCTCTTTGCTAGCCTTATTTCTGTGGAATCTGAGAACAGATATTTCGGATCCCTTTGAAGACTATAGGGCCAAAGGAAATATCCTCCGATAACAAAGAGAAAGAAGCTTTCTGAGAAACTTCTTTGTGTTCTGTGAAATCATCTCACAGAGTTACAGCTTTCCCCTCAAGAAGCCTTTCGCTAATACAGTTCTTGTGGAATTGGCAAAGGGATATTTGGAAGCCCATAGAGGGCTAAGGTGAAAAAGGAAATATCCTCAGATGAAATCTGGAAAGAAGCTTTCTGAGAAACTGCTTAGTGTTCTGTTAATTCATCTCACAGAGTTACATGTGTATTTCGTGGATCTCTTTGCTAGCCTTATTTCTGTGGAATCTGAGAACAGATATTTCGGATCCCTTTGAGGAGTATAGGACCAAAGGAAATATCCTACGGTAACAAAGAGAAAGAAGCTTTCTGAGAAACTTCTTTGTGTTCAGTGAAATCATCTCACAGAGTTACAGCTTTCCCCTCAAGAAGCCTTTCGCTAAGACAGTTCTTGTGGAATTGGCAAAGTGATATTTGGAAGCCCATAGAGGGCTATGGTGAAAAAAAAATATCCTCAGATGAAATCTGGAAAGAAGATTTCTGAGAAACTGCTCTGTGATGTGTGACTTCCACTCACAAAGTTACATCTGTATTTCGTGGATCTCTTTGCTAGCCTTATTTCTGTGGAATCTGAGAACAGATATTTCGGATCCCTTTGAAGACTATAGGGCCAAAGGAAATATCCTCCGATAACAAAGAGAAAGAAGCTTTCTGAGAAACTTCTTTGTGTTCTGTGAAATCATCTCACAGAGTTACAGCTTTCCCCTCAAGAAGCCTTACGCTAAGACAGTTCTTGTGGAATTGGCAAAGGGATATTTGGGAGCCCATAGAGGCCTATGGTGAAAAAGGAAATATCCTCAGATGAAATCTGGAAAGAAGCTTTCTGAGAAACTGCTTAGTGTTCTGTTAATTCATCTCACAGAGTTACATCTGTGTTTCTTGGATCTCTTTGCTCGCCTTATTTTTGTGGAATCTGAGCACAGATATTTCGTATCCCTTTGAAGACTATAGGGCCAAAGGAAATATCCTCCGATAACAAACAGAAAGAAGCTTTCGGAGAAACTTCTTTGTGTTCTGTGAAATCATCTCACAGAGTTACAGCTTTCCCCACCAGAAGCCTTTCGGTAAGACAGTTCTTGTGGAATTGGCAAACTGATATTTGGAAGCCCATAGAGGGCTAGGGTGAAAAAGGAAATATCCTCAGATGAAATCTGGAAAGAAGCTTTCTGAGAAACTGCTCTGTGATGTGTGACTTCCACTCACAGAGTTACATCTGTATTTCGTGGATCTCTTTGCTAGCCTTATTTCTGTGGAATCTGAGAACAGATATTTCGGATCCCTTTGAAGACTATAGGGCCAAAGGAAATATCCTCCGATAACAAAGAGAAAGAAGCTTTCTGACAAACTTCTTTGTGTTCTGTGAAATCATCTCACAGAGTTACAGCTTTCCCCTCAAGAAGCCTTTCGCTAAGACAGTTCTAGTGGAATTGGCAAAGTGATATTTGGAAGCCCATAGAGGGCTATGGTGAAAAAGGAAATATCCTCAGATGAAATCTGGAAAGAAGCTTTCTGAGAACCTCTCTGTGATGTGTGACTTCCACTCACAGAGTTACATCTGTATTTCGTGGATCTCTTTGCTAGCCTTATTTCTGTGGAATCTGAGAACAGATATTTCGGATCCCTTTGAAGACTATAGGGCCAAAGGAAATATCCTCCGATAACAAAGAGAAAGAAGCTTTCTGAGAAACTTCTTTGTGTTCTGTGAAATCATCTCACAGAGTTACAGCTTTCCCCTCAAGAAGCCTTTCGCTAAGACAGTTCTTGTGGAATTGGCAAAGGGATATTTGGAAACGCAAAGAGGCCTATGGGGAAAAAGGAAATATCCTCAGATGAAATCTGAAAAGAAGCTTTCTGAGAAACTGCTTAGTGTTCTCTTAATTCATCTCACAGAGTTACATCTGTATTTCGTGTATCTCTTTGCTAGCCTTATTTCTGTGGAATCTGAGAACAGATATTTCGGATCCCTTTGAAGATTATAGGGCCAAAGGAAATATCCTCCGATAACAAAGAGAAAGAAGCTTTCTGAGAAACTTCTTTGTGTTTTGTGAAATCATCTCACAGAGTTACAGCTTTCCCCTCAAGAAGCCTTTCACTAAGACAGTTCTTGTGGAATTGGCAAAGTGATATTTGGAAGCCCATAGAGGGCTATGGTGAAAAAGGAAATATCCTCAGATGAAATCTGGAAAGAAGTTTTCTGAGAAACTGCTCTGTGATGTGTAACTTCCACTCACAGAGGTACATCTGTATTTCGTGGATCCCTTTGCTAGCCTTATTTCTGTGGAATCTGAGAACAGATATTTCGGATCCCTTTGAAGACTATAGGACCAAAGGAAATATCCTCCGGTAACAAAGAGAAAGAAGCTTTCTGAGAAACTTCTTTGTGTTCTGTGAAATCATCTCACAGAGTTACAGCTTTCCCTTCAAGAAGCCTTTCGCTAAGACAGTTCTTGTGGAATTGGCAAAGTGATATTTGGAAGCCCATAGAGGGCTATGGTGAAAAAGGAAATATCCTCCGATGAAATCTGGAAAGAAGCTTTCTGAGAAACTGCTTAGTGTTCTGTTAATTCATCTCACAGAGTTACATCTGTATTTCGTGGTTCTCTTTGCTAGCCTTATTTCTGTGGAATCTGAAAACAGATATTTCGGATCCCTTTGAAGACTATAGGACCAAAGGAAATATCCTCCGGTAACAAAGAGAAAGAAGCTTTCTGAGAAACTTCTTTGTGTTCTGTGAAATCATCTCACAGAGTTACAGCTTTCCCCTCAAGAAGCCTTTCGCTAAGACAGTTCTTGTGGAATTGGCAAAGTGATATTTGGAAGCCCATAGAGGGCTATGGTGAAAAAGGAAATATCCTAAGTTGAAATCTGGAAAGCAGGTTTCTGAGAAACTGCTCTGTGATGTGTGACTTCCACTCACAGAGTTACATCTGTATTTCGTGGATCTCTTTGCTAGCCTTATTTCTGTGGAATCTGAGAACAGATATTTTGGATCCCTTTGAAGACTATAGGGCCAAAGGAAATATCCTCTGATAACAAAGAGAAGGAAGCTTTCTGAGAAACTTCTTTGTGTTCTGTGAAATCATCTCCCAGAGTTACAGCTTTCCCCTCAAGAAGCCTTTCGCTAAGACAGTTCTTGTGAAATTGGCAAAGGGATATTTGGAAGCCCATAGAGGGCTAAGGTGAAAAAGGAAATATCCTCAGATGAAATCTGGAAGGAAGCTTTCTGAGAAACTGCTTAGTGTTCTGTTAATTCATCTCACAGAGTTACATCTGTATTTCGTGGATCTCTTTGCTAGCCTTATTTCTGTGGAATCTGAGAACAGATATTTCGGATCTGTTTGAAGACTATAGGGCCAAAGGAAATATCCTTCGATAACTAAGAGAAAGAAGCTTTCTGAGAAACTTCTTTGTGTTCTGTGAAATCATCTCACAGAGTTACAGCTTTCCCCTCAAGAAGCCTTTCGCAAAGACAGTTCTTGTGGAATTTGCAAAGTGATATTTGGAAGCCCATAGAGGGCTACGGTGAAAAAGGAAATATCCTCAGATGAAATCTGGAAAGAAGCTTTCTGAGAAACTGCTCTGTGATGTGTGACTTCGACTCACAGAGTTACATCTGTATTTCGTGGATCTCTTTGCTAGCCTTATTTCAGTGGAATCTGAGAACAGATATTTCGGATCCCTTTGAAGACTATAGGACCAAAGGAAATATCCTCCGGTAACAAAGAGAAAGAAGCTTTCTGAGAAACTTCTTTGTGTTCTGTGAAATCATCTCACAGAGTTACAGCTTTCCCCTCAAGAAGCCTTTCGCTAAGACAGTTCTTGTGGAATTGGCAAAGTGATATTTGGAAGCCCATAGAGGGCTAGGGTGAAAAAGGAAATATCCTCAGATGAAATCTGGAAAGAAGCTTTCTGAGAAACTGCTTAGTGTTCTGTTAATTCATCTCACAGAGTTACATGTGTTTTTCTTGGATCTCTTTGCTCGCCTTTTTTCTGTGGAATCTGAGAACAGATATTTCGGATCCCTTTGAAGAGTATAGGACCAAAGGAAATATCCTCCGGTAACAAAGAGAAAGAAGCTTTCTGAGAAACTTCTTTGTGTTCTGTGAAATTATCTCCCAGAGTTACAGCTTTCCCCTCAAGAAGCCTTTCGCAAAGTCAGTTCTTGTGGAATTGGCAAAGGGATATTTGGAAGCCCATAGAGGGCTATGGTGAAAAAGGAAATATCCTCAGATGAAATCTGGAAAGAAGTTTTCGGAGAAACTGCTCTGTGACTTGTGACTTCCACTCACAGAGTTACATCTGTATTTCTTGGACCTCTTTGCTAGCCTTATTTCTGTGGAATCTGAGAGCAGATATTTCGGATCCCTTTGAAGACTATAGGGCCAAAGGAAATATCCTCCGATAACAAAGAGAAAGAAGCTTTCTGAGAAACTTCTTTGTGTTCTGTGAAATCATCTCACAGAGTTACAGCTTTCCCCTCAAGAAGCCTTTCGCTAAGACAGTTCTTGTGGAATTGGCAAAGGGATATTTGGAAACTCATAGAGGGCTAGGGTGAAAAACGAAATATCCTCAGATGAAATCTGAAAAGAAGCTTTCTGAGAAACTGCTTAGTGTTCTCCTAATTCATCTCACAGAGTTACATCTGTATTTCGTGGATCTCTTTGCTAGCCTTATTTCTGTGGAATCAGAGAACAGATATTTCGGATCCCTTTGTAGATTATAGGGCCAAAGGAAATATCCTCTGATAACAAAGAGAAAGAAGCTTTCTGAGAAACTTCTTTGTGTTCTGTGAAATCATCTCACAGAGTTTCAGCTTTCCCCTCAAGAAGCCTTTCGCAAAGACAGTTCTTGTGGAATTGGCAAAGTGATATTTGGAAGCCCATAGAGGGCTATGGTGAAAAAGGAAATATCCTCAGATGAAATCTGGAAAGAAGCTTTCTGAGAAACTGCTCTGTGATGTGTGACTTCCACTCACAGAGTTACATCTGTATTTCGTGGATCTCTTTGCTAGCCTTATTTCTGTGGAATCTGAGAACAGATATTTCGGATCCCTTTGAAGACTATAGGACCAAAGGAAATATCCTCCGGCAACAAAGAGAAAGAAGCTTTCTGAGAAACTTCTTTGTGTTCTGTGAAATCATCTCACAGAGTTACAGCTTTCCCCTCAAGAAGCCTTTCGCTAAGACAGTTCTTGTGGAATTGGCAAAGTGATATTTGGAAGCCCATTGAGGGCTATGGTGAAAAAGGAAATATCCTCAGATGAAATCTGGAAAGCAGCTTTCTGAGAAACTGCTCTGTGATGTGTGACTTCCAGTCACAGAGTTACATCTGTATTTCGTGGACCTCTTTGCTAGCCTTATTTCTGTGGAATCTGAGAGCAGATATTTCGGATCCCTTTGAAGACTATAGGGCCAAAGGAAATATCCTCCGATAACAAAGAGAAAGAAGCTTTCTGAGAAACTTCTTTGTGTTCTGTGAAATCATCTCACAGAGTTACAGCTTTCCCCTCAAGAAGCCTTTCGCTAAGACAGTTCTTGTGGAATTGGCAAAGGGATATTTGGAAACGCATAGAGGCCTATGGTGAAAAAGGAAATATCCTCAGATGAAATCTGAAAAGAAGCTTTCTGAGAAACTGCTTAGTGTTCTCCTAATTCATCTCACAGAGTTACATCTGTATTTCGTGGATCTCTTTGCTAGCCTTATTTCTGTGGAATCTGAGAACAGATATTTCGGATCCCTTTGAAGATTATAGGGCCAAAGGAAATATCCTCCGATAACAAAGAGAAAGAAGCTTTCTGAGAAACTTCTTTGTGTTCTGTGAAATCATCTCACAGAGTTACAGCTTTCCCCTCAAGAAGCCTTTCGCTAAGACAGTTCTTGTGGAAGTGGAAAAGTGATATTTGGAAGCCCATAGACGGCTATGGTGAAAAAGGAAATATCCTCAGATGAAATCTGGAAAGAAGTTTTCTGAGAAACTGCTCTGTGATGTGTGACTTCCACTCACAGAGGTACATCTGTATTTCGTGGATCTCTTTGCTAGCCTTATTTCTGTGGAATCTGAGAACAGATATTTCGGATCCCTTTGAAGACTATAGGGCCAAAGGAAATATCCTCCGATAACAAAGAGAAAGAAGCTTTCTGAGAAATTTCTTTGTGTTCTGTGAAATCATCTCACAGAGTTACAGCTTTCCCCACCAGAAGCCTTTCGCTAAGACAGTTCTTGTGAAATTGGCAAAGGGATATTTGGAAGCCCATAGAGGGCTAAGGTGAAAAAGGAATATCCTCAGATGAAATCTGGAAGGAAGCTTTCTGAGAAACTGCTTAGTGTTCTGTTAATTCATATCACAGAGTTACATCTGTATTTCGTGGATCTCTTTGCTAGCCTTATTTCTGTGGAATCTGAGAACAGATATTTCGGATCCCGTTGAAGACTATAGGGCCAAAGGAAATATCCTCCGATAACAAAGAGAATGAAGCTTTCTGAGAAACTTCTTTGTGTTCTGTGAAATCATCTCCCAGAGTTACAGCTTTCCCCTCAAGAAGCCTTTTGCAAAGACAGTTCTTGTGGAATTGGCAAAGTGATATTTGGAAGCCCATAGAGGGCTATGGTGAAAAAGGAAATATCCTCAGATGAAATCTGGAAAGAAGCTTTCTGAGAAACTGCTCTGTGATGTGTGACTTCCACTCACAGAGTTACATCTGTATTTCGGGGATCTCTTTGCTAGCCTTATTTCTGTGGAATCTGAGAACAGATATTTCGGATCCCTTTGAAGACTATAGGGACAAAGGAAATATCCTCCGATATAAAAAGAGAAAGAAGCTTTCTGAGAAACTTCTTTGTGTTCTGTGAAATCATCTCACAGAGTTACAGCTTTCCCCACCAGAAGCCTTTCGCTAAGACAGTTCTTGTGAAATTGGCAAAGGGATATTTGGAAGCCCATAGAGGGCTAAGGTGAAAAAGGAAATATCCTCAGATGAAATCTGGAAGGAAGCTTTCTGAGAAACTGCTTAGTGTTCTGTTAATTGATCTCACAGAGTTACATCTGTATTTCGTGGATCTCTTTACTAGCCTTATTTCTGTGGAATCTGAGAACAGATATTTCGGATCTCTTTGAAGACTATAGGGCCAAAGGAAATAACCTCCGATAACTAAGAGAAAGAAGCTTTCTGAGAAACGTCTTTGTGTTCTGTGAAATCATCTCCCAGAGTTACAGCTTTCCCCTCAAGAAGCCTTTCGCAAAGACAGTTCTTGTGGAATTGGCAAAGTGATATTTGGAAGCCCATAGAGGGCTATGGTGAAAAAGGAAATATCCTCAGATGAAATCTGGAAAGAAGCTTTCTGAGAAACTGCTCTGTGATGTGTGACTTCCACTCACAGAGTTACATCTGTATTTCGTGGATCTCTTTGCTAGCCTTATTTCTGTGGAATCTGAGAACAGATATTTCGGATCCCTTTGAAGACTATAGGACCAAAGGAAATATCCTCCGGCAACAAAGAGAAAGAAGCTTTCTGAGAAACTTCTTTGTGTTCTGTGAAATCATCTCACAGAGTTACAGCTTTCCCCTCAAGAAGCCTTTCGCTAAGACAGTTCTTGTGGAATTGGCAAAGTGATATTTGGAAGCCCATTGAGGGCTATGGTGAAAAAGGAAATATCCTAAGTTGAAATCTGGAAAGCAGCTTTCTGAGAAACTGCTCTGTGATGTGTGACTTCCACTCACAGAGTTACATCTGTATTTCGTGGATCTCTTTGCTAGCCTTATTTCTGTGGAATCTGAGAACAGATATTTCGGATCCCTTTGAAGATTATAGGGCCAAAGTAAATATCCTCCGATAACAAAGAGAAAGAAGCTTTCTGAGAAACTTCTTTGTGTTCTGTGAAATCATCTCACAGAGTTACAGCTTTCCCCTCAAGAAGCCTTTCGCTAAGACAGTTCTTTTGGAATTGGCAAAGTGATATTTGGAAGCCCATAGAGGGCTATGGTGAAAAAGGAAATATCCTCAGATGAAATCTGGAAAGAAGCTTTCTGAGAAACTGCTCTGTGATGTGTGACTTCCACTCACAGAGTTACATCTGTATTTCGTGGACCTCTTAGCTAGCCTTATTTCTGTGGAATCTGAGAGCAGATATTTCGGATCCCTTTGAAGACTATAGGGCCAAAGGAAATATCCTCCGATAACAAAGAGAAAGAAGCTTTCTGAGAAACTTCTTTGTGTTCTGTGAAATCATCTCACAGAGTTACAGCTTTCCCCTCAAGAAGCCTTTCGCTAAGACAGTTCTTGTGGAATTGGCAAAGGGATATTTGGAAACGCATAGAGGCCTATGGTGAAAAAGGAAATATCCTCAGATGAAATCTGAAAAGAAGCTTTCTGAGAAACTGCTTAGTGTTCTCCTAATTCATCTCACAGAGTTACATCTGTATTTCGTGGATCTCTTTGCTAGCCTTATTTCTGTGGAATCTGAGAACAGATATTTCGGATCCCTTTGAAGATTATAGGGCCAAAGGAAATATCCTCCGATAACAAAGAGAAAGAAGCTTTCTGAGAAACTTCTTTGTGTTCTGTGAAATCATCTCACAGAGTTACAGCTTTCCCCTCAAGAAGCCTTTCGCTAAGACAGTTCTTGTGGAATTGGAAAAGTGATATTTGGAAGCCCATAGAGGGCTATGGTGAAAAAGGAAATATCCTCAGATGAAATCTGGAAAGAAGTTTTCTGAGAAACTGCTCTGTGATGTGTGACTTCCACTCACAGAGGTACATCTGTATTTCGTGGATCTCTTTGCTAGCCTTATTTCTGTGGAATCTGAGAACAGATATTTCGGATCCCTTTGAAGACTATAGGGCCAAAGGAAATATCCTCCGATAACAAAGAGAAAGAAGCTTTCTGAGAAATTTCTTTGTGTTCTGTGAAATCATCTCACAGAGTTACTGCTTTCCCCACCAGAAGCCTTTCGCTAAGACAGTTCTTGTGAAATTGTCAAAGGGATATTTGGAAGCCCATAGAGGGCTAAGGTGAAAAAGGAATATCCTCAGATGAAATCTGGAAAGAAGCTTTCTGAGAAACTGCTCTGTGATGTGTGACTTCCACTCACAGAGTTACATCTGTATTTCTTGGATCTCTTTGCTAGCCTTATTTCTGTGGAATCTGAGAACAGATATTTCAGATCCCTTTGAAGACTATAGGGCCAAAGGAAATATCCTCCGATAACAAAGAGAAAGAAGCTTTCTGAGAAACTTCTTTGTGTTCTGTGAAATCATCTCACAGAGTTACAGCTTTCCCCACCAGAAGCCTTTCGCTAAGACAGTTCTTGTGGAATTTGCAAAGTGATATTTGGAAGCCCATAGAGGGCTATGGTGAAAAAGGAAATATCCTCAGATGAAATCTGGAAAGAAGCTTTCTGAGAAACTGCTCTGTGATGTGTGACTTCCAGTCACAGAGTTACATCTGTATTTCGTGGATCTCTTTGCTAGCCTTATTTCTGTGGAATCTGAGAACAGATATTTCGGATCCCTTTGAAGACTATAAGGACAAAGGAAATATCCTCCGATAACAAAGAGAAAGAAGCTTTCTGAGAAACTTCTTTGTGTTCTGTGAAATCATCTCACAGAGTTACAGCTTTCCCCTCAAGAAGTCTTTCGCTAAGACAGTTCTTGTGGAATTGGGAAAGGGATATTTGGAAGCCCATAGAGACCTACGGTGAAAAAGGAAATATCCTCAGATGAAATCTAGAAAGAATCTTTCTAAGAAACCGCTTAGTGTTCTGTTAATTCATCTCACAGAGTTACATGTGTATTTCGTGGATCTCTTTGCTAGCCTTTTTTCTGTGGAATCTGAGAACAGATATTTCGGATCCCTTTGAAGAGTGTAGGACCAAAGGAAATATCCTCCGGTAACAAAGAGAAAGAAGCTTTCTGAGAAACTTCTTTGTGTTCTGTGAAATCATCTCACAGAGTTACAGCTTTCCCCTCAAGAAGCCTTTCGCTAAGACAGTTCTTCTGGAATTGGCAAAGTGATATTTGGAAGCCCATAGAGGGCTATGGTGAAAAAGGAAATATCCTCAGATGAAATCTGGAAAGAAGCTTTCTGAGAAACTGCTCTGTGATGTGTGACTTCCACTCACAGAGTTACATCTGTATTTCGTGGATCTCTTTGCTAGCCTTATTTCTGTGGAATCTGAGAACAGATATTTCGGATCCCTTTGAAGACTATAGGGCCAAAGGAAATATCCTCCGATAACAAAGAGAAACAAGCTTTCTGAGAAACTTCTTTGTGTTCTGTGAAATCATCTCACAGAGTTACAGCTTTCCCCTCAAGAAGCCTTTCGCTAAGACAGTTCTTGTGGAATTGGCAAAGGGATATTTGGAAGCCCATAGAGGGCTAAGGTGAAAAAGGAAATATCCTCAGATGAAATCTGGAAAGAAGCTTTCTGAGAAACTGCTTAGTGTTCCGTTAATTCATCTCACAGAGTTACATCTGTATTTCGTGGATCTCTTTGCTAGCCTTATTTCTGTGGAATCTGAGAACAGATATTTCGGATCCCTTTGAAGAGTATAGGACCAAAGGAAATATCCTACGGTAACAAAGAGAAAGAAGCTTTCTGAGAAACTTCTTTGTGTTCTGTGAAATCATCTCACAGAGTTACAGCTTTCCCCTCAAGAAGCCTTTCGCTAAGACAGTTCTTGTGGAATTGGCAAAGTGATATTTGGAAGCCCATAGAGGGCTATGGTGAAAAAGGAAATATCCTCAGATGAAATCTGGAAAGAAGCTTTCTGAGAAACTGCTCTGTGATGTGTGACTTCCACTCACAGAGTTACATCTGTATTTCGTGGATCTCTTTGCTAGCCTTATTTCTGTGGAATCTGAGAACAGATATTTCGGAGCCCTTTGAAGACTATAGGGCCAAAGGAAATATCCTCCGATAACAAAGAGAAAGAAGCTTTCTGAGAAACTTCTTTGTGTTCTGTGAAATCATCTCACAGAGTTACAGCTTTCCCCTCAAGAAGCCTTACGCTAAGACAGTTCTTGTGGAATTCGCAAAGGGATATTTGGGAGCCCATTGAGGCCTATGGTGTAAAAGGAAATATCCTCAGATGAAATCTGGAAAGAAGCTTTCTGAGAAAGTGCTTAGTGTTCTGTTAATTCGTCTCACAGAGTTACATCTGTGTTTCTTGGATCTCTTTGCTCGCCTTATTTCTGTGGAATCTGAGAACAGATATTTCGGATCCCTTTGAAGACTATAGGGCCAAAGGAAATGTCCTACGTTAACAAAGAGAAAGAAGCTTTCTGAGAAACTTCTTTGTGTTCTCTGAAATCATCTCACAGAGTTTCAGCTTTCCCCGCAAGAAGCCTTTCGCTAAGACAGTTCTTGTGGAATTGGCAAAGGGATATTTGGAAGCCAATAGAGGGCTAAGGTGAAAAAGGAAATATCCTCAGCTGAAATCTGGAAAGAAGCTTTCTGAGAAACTGCTTAGTGTTCTGTTTATTCATCTCACAGAGTTACATCTGTATTTCGTGGATCTCTTTGCTAGCCTTATTTCTGTGGAATCTGAGAACAGATATTTCGGATCCCTTTGAAGATTATAGGGCCAAAGGAAATATCCTCCGATAACAAAGAGAAAGAAGCTTTCTGAGAAACTTCTTTGTGTTCTGTGAAATCATCTCACAGAGTTACAGCTTTCCCCTCAAGAAGCCTTTCGCTAAGACAGTTCTTGTGGAATTGGCAAAGTGATATTTGGAAGCCCATAGAGGGCTATGGTGAAAAAGGAAATATCCTCAGATGAAATCTGGAAAGAAGTTTTCTGAGAAACTGCTTAGTGTTCTGTTAAATCATATCACAGAGTTACATCTGTATTTCGTGGATCTCTTTGCTAGCCTTATTTCTGTGGAATCTGAGAACAGATATTTCGGATCCCGTTGAAGACTATAGGGCCAAAGGAAATATCCTCCGATAACAAAGAGAATGAAGCTTTCTGAGAAACTTCTTTGTGTTCTGTGAAATCATCTCCCAGAGTTACAGCTTTCCCCTCAAGAAGCCTTTCGCAAAGACAGTTCTTGTGGAATTGGCAAAGTGATATTTGGAAGCCCATAGAGGGCTATGGTGAAAAAGGAAATATCCTCAGATGAAATCTGGAAAGAAGCTTTCTGAGAAACTGCTCTGTGATGTGTGACTTCCACTCACAGAGTTACATCTGTATTTCGGGGATCTCTTTGCTACCCTTATTTCTGTGGAATCTGAGAACAGATATTTCGGATCCCTTTGAAGACTATAAGGACAAAGGAAATATCCTCCGATATAAAAAGAGAAAGAAGCTTTCTGAGAAACTTCTTTGTGTTCTGTGAAATCATCTCACCGAGTTACAGCTTTCCCCTCAAGAAGCCTTTCGCTAAGAGAGTTCTTGTGGAATTGGCAAAGTGATATTTGGAAGCCCATAGAGGGCTATGGCGAAAAAGGAAATATCCTCCGATGAAATCTGGAAAGAAGCTTTCTGAGAAACTGCTCTGTGATGTGTGACTTCCACTCACAGAGTTACATCTGTATTTCTTGGATCTCTTTGCTAGCCTTATTTCTGTGGAATCTGAGAACAGATATTTCAGATCCCTTTGAAGACTATAGGGCCAAAGGAAATATCCTCCGATAACAAAGAGAAAGAAGCTTTCTGAGAAACTTCTTTGTGTTCTGTGAAATCATCTCACAGAGTTACAGCTTTCCCCACCAGAAGCCTTTCGCTAAGACAGTTCTTGTGGAATTTGCAAAGTGATATTTGGAAGCCCATAGAGGGCTATGGTGAAAAAGGAAATATCCTCAGATGAAATCTGGAAAGAAGCTTTCTGAGAAACTGCTCTGTGATGTGTGACTTCCAGTCACAGAGTTACATCTGTATTTCGTGGATCTCTTTGCTAGCCTTATTTCTGTGGAATCTGAGAACAGATATTTCGGATCCCTTTGAAGACTATAAGGACAAAGGAAATATCCTCCGATAACAAAGAGAAAGAAGCTTTCTGAGAAACTTCTTTGTGTTCTGTGAAATCATCTCACAGAGTTACAGCTTTCCCCTCAAGAAGTCTTTCGCTAAGACAGTTCTTGTGGAATTGGGAAAGGGATATTTGGAAGCCCATAGAGGCCTACGGTGAAAAAGGAAATATCCTCAGATGAAATCTGGAAAGAATCTTTCTAAGAAACTGCTTAGTGTTCTGTTAATTCATCTCACAGAGTTACATGTGTATTTCGTGGATATCTTTGCTAGCCTTTTTTCTGTGGAATCTGAGAACAGATATTTCGGATCCCTTTGAAGAGTGTAGGACCAAAGGAAATATCCTCCGGTAACAAAGAGAAAGAAGCTTTCTGAGAAACTTCTTTGTGTTCTGTGAAATCATCTCACAGAGTTACAGCTTTCCCCTCAAGAAGCCTTTCGCTGAGACAGTTCTTCTGGAATTGGCAAAGTGATATTTGGAAGCCCATAGAGGGCTATGGTGAAAAAGGAAATATGCTCAGATGAAATCTGGAAAGAAGCTTTCTGAGAAACTGCTCTGTGATGTGTGACTTCCACTCACAGAGTTACATCTGTATTTCGTGGATCTCTTTGCTAGCCTTATTTCTGTGGAATCTGAGAACAGATATTTCGGATCCCTTTGAAGACTATAGGGCCAAAGGAAATATCCTCCGATAACAAAGAGAAACAAGCTTTCTGAGAAACTTCTTTGTGTTCTGTGAAATCATCTCACAGAGTTACAGCTTTCCCCTCAAGAAGCCTTTCGCTAAGACAGTTCTTGTGGAATTGGCAAAGGGATATTTGGAAGCCCATAGAGGGCTAAGGTGAAAAAGGAAATATCCTCAGATGAAATCTGGAAAGAAGCTTTCTGAGAAACTGCTTAGTGTTCTGTTAATTCATCTCACAGAGTTACATCTGTATTTAGTGGATCTCTTTGCTAGCCTTATTTCTGTGGAATCTGAGAACAGATATTTCGGATCCCTTTGAAGAGTATAGGACCAAAGGAAATATCCTACGGTAACAAAGAGAAAGAAGCTTTCTGAGAAACTTCTTTGTGTTCTGTGAAATCATCTCACAGAGTTACAGCTTTCCCCTCAAGAAGCCTTTCGCTAAGACAGTTCTTGTGGAATTGGCAAAGTGATATTTGGAAGCCCGTAGAGGGCTATGGTGAAAAAGGAAATATCCTCAGATGAAATCTGGAAAGAAGCTTTCTGAGAAACTGCTCTGTGATGTGTGACTTCCACTCACAGAGTTACATCTGTATTTCGTGGATCTCTTTGCTAGCCTTATTTCTGTGGAATCTGAGAACAGATATTTCGGATCCCTTTGAAGACTATAGGGCCAAAGGAAATATCCTCCCATAACAAAGAGAAAGAAGCTTTCTGAGAAACTTCTTGGTGTTCTGTGAAATCATCTCACAGAGTTACAGCTTTCCCCTCAAGAAGCCTTTCGCTAAGACAGTTCTTGTGGAATTGGCAAAGGGATATTTGGAAGCCCATAGAGGGCTATGGTGAAAAAGGAAATATCCTCAGATGAAATCTGGAAAGAAGCTTTCTGAGAAACTGCTTAGTGTTCTGTTAATTCATCTCACAGAGTTACATCTGTATTTCGTGGTTCTCTTTGCTAAGCTTATTTCTGTGGAAACTGAGAACAGATATTTCGGATCCCTTTGAAGACTATAGGACCAAAGGAAATATCCTCCGGTAACAAAGAGAAAGAAGCTTTCTGAGAAACTTCTTTGTGTTCTGTGAAATCATCTCACAGAGTTACACCTTTCCCCTCAAGAAGCCTTTCGCTAAGACAGGTCTTGTGGAATTGGCAAAGGGATATTTGGAAGCCCATAGAGGCCTATGTTGAAAAAGGAAATACCCTCAGATGAAATCTGGAAAGAAGCTTTCTGAGAAACTACTTAGTGTTCTGTTAATTCATCTCACAGAGTTACATCTGTATTTCGTGGATCTCTTTTCTAGCCTTATTTCTGTGGAATCTGAGAACAGATATTTCGGATCCCTTTGAAGAATATAGGGCCAAAGGAAATATCCTCCGATAACAAAGAGAAAGAAGCTTTCTGAGAAACTTCTTTGTGTTCTGTGAAATCATCTCACAGAGTTACAGCTTTCCCCTCAAGAAGCCTTTCGCAAAGACAGTTCTTGTGGAATTGGCAAAGTGATATTTGGAAGCCCATAGAGGGCTATGGTGAAAAAGGAAATATCCTCAGATGAAATCTGGAAAGAAGCTTTCTGAGAAACTGCTCTGTGATGTGTGACTTCCACTCACAGAGGTACATCTGTATTTCGTGGATCTCTTTGCTAGCCTTATTTCTGTGGAATCTGAGAACAGATATTTCGGATCCCTTTGAAGACTATAGGGCCAAAGGAAATATCCTCCGATAACAAAGAGAAAGAAGCTTTCTGAGAAACTTCTTTGTGTTCTGTGAAATCATCTCACAGAGTTACAGCTTTGCCCTCAAGAAGCCTTTCGCTAAGACAGTTCTTGTGGAATTGGCAAAGGGATATTTGGAATCCCATAGAGGGCTAAGGTGAAAAAGGAAATATCCTCAGCTGAAATCTGGAAAGAAGCTTTCTGAGAAACTGCTTAGTGTTCTGTTTATTCATCTCACAGAGTTACATCTGTATTTCGTGGATCTCTTTGCTAGCCTTATTTCTGTGGAATCTGAGAACAGATATTTCGGATCCCTTTGAAGACTATAGGGCCAAAGGAAATATCCTCCGATAACAAAGAGAAAGAAGCTTTCTGAGAAACTTCTTTGTGTTCTGTGAAATCAACTCCCAGAGTTACAGCTTTCCCCTCAAGAAGCCTTTCGCTAAGACAGTTCTTGTGGAATTGGCAAAGTGATATTTGGAAGTCCATAGAGGGCTATGGTGAAAAAGGAAATATCCTCAGATGAAATCTGGAAAGAAGCTTTCTGAGAAACAGCTCAGTGATGTGTGACTTCCACTCACAGAGTTACATCTGTATTTCGTGGATCTCTTTGCTAGCCTTATTTCTGTGGAATCTGAGAACAGATATTTCGGATCCCTTTGAAGACTATAGGACCAAAGGAAATATCCTCCGGCAACAAAGAGAAAGAAGCTTTCTGAGAAACTTCTTTGTGTTCTGTGAAATCATCTCACAGAGTTACAGCTTTCCCCTCAAGAAGCCTTTCGCTAAGACAGTTCTTGTGGAATTGGCAAAGTGATATTTGGAAGCCCATTGAGGGCTATGGTGAAAAAGGAAATATCCTAAGTTGAAATCTGGAAAGCAGCTTTCTGAGAAACTGCTCTGTGATGTGTGACTTCCACTCACAGAGTTACATCTGTATTTCGTGGATCTCTTTGCTAGCCTTATTTCTGTGGAATCTGAGAACAGATATTTCGGATCCCTTTGAAGATTATAGGGCCAAAGTAAATATCCTCCGATAACAAAGAGAAAGAAGCTTTCTGAGAAACTTCTTTGTGTTCTGTGAAATCATCTCACAGAGTTACAGCTTTCCCCTCAAGAAGCCTTTCGCTAAGACAGTTCTTTTGGAATTGGCAAAGTGATATTTGGAAGCCCATAGAGGGCTATGGTGAAAAAGGAAATATCCTCAGATGAAATCTGGAAAGAAGCTTTCTGAGAAACTGCTCTGTGATGTGTGACTTCCACTCACAGAGTTACATCTGTATTTCGTGGACCTCTTAGCTAGCCTTATTTCTGTGGAATCTGAGAGCAGATATTTCGGATCCCTTTGAAGACTATAGGGCCAAAGGAAATATCCTCCGATAACAAAGAGAAAGAAGCTTTCTGAGAAACTTCTTTGTGTTCTGTGAAATCATCTCACAGAGTTACAGCTTTCCCCTCAAGAAGCCTTTCGCTAAGACAGTTCTTGTGGAATTGGCAAAGGGATATTTGGAAACGCATAGAGGCCTATGGTGAAAAAGGAAATATCCTCAGATGAAATCTGAAAAGAAGCTTTCTGAGAAACTGCTTAGTGTTCTCCTAATTCATCTCACAGAGTTACATCTGTATTTCGTGGATCTCTTTGCTAGCCTTATTTCTGTGGAATCTGAGAACAGATATTTCGGATCCCTTTGAAGATTATAGGGCCAAAGGAAATATCCTCCGATAACAAAGAGAAAGAAGCTTTCTGAGAAACTTCTTTGTGTTCTGTGAAATCATCTCACAGAGTTACAGCTTTCCCCTCAAGAAGCCTTTCGCTAAGACAGTTCTTGTGGAATTGGAAAAGTGATATTTGGAACCCCATAGAGGGCTATGGTGAAAAAGGAAATATCCTCAGATGAAATCTGGAAAGAAGTTTTCTGAGAAACTGCTCTGTGATGTGTGACTTCCACTCACAGAGGTACATCTGTATTTCGTGGATCTCTTTGCTAGCCTTATTTCTGTGGAATCTGAGAACAGATATTTCGGATCCCTTTGAAGACTATAGGGCCAAAGGAAATATCCTCCGATAACAAAGAGAAAGAAGCTTTCTGAGAAATTTCTTTGTGTTCTGTGAAATCATCTCACAGAGTTACTGCTTTCCCCACCAGAAGCCTTTCGCTAAGACAGTTCTTGTGAAATTGGCAAAGGGATATTTGGAAGCCCATAGAGGGCTAAGGTGAAAAAGGAATATCCTCAGATGAAATCTGGAAGGAAGCTTTCTGAGAAACTGCTTAGTGTTCTGTTAATTCATATCACAGAGTTACATCTGTATTTCGTGGATCTCTTTGCTAGCCTTATTTCTGTGGAATCTGAGAACAGATATTTCGGATCCCGTTGAAGACTATAGGGCCAAAGGAAATATCCTCCGATAACAAAGAGAATGAAGCTTTCTGAGAAACTTCTTTGTGTTCTGTGAAATCATCTCCCAGAGTTACAGCTTTCCCCTCAAGAAGCCTTTCGCAAAGACAGTTCTTGTGGAATTGGCAAAGTGATATTTGGAAGCCCATAGAGGGCTATGGTGAAAAAGGAAATATCCTCAGATGAAATCTGGAAAGAAGCTTTCTGAGAAACTGCTCTGTGATGTGTGACTTCCACTCACAGAGTTACATCTGTATTTCGGGGATCTCTTTGCTAGCCTTATTTCTGTGGAATCTGAGAACAGATATTTCGGATCCCTTTGAAGACTATAGGGACAAAGGAAATATCCTCCGATATAAAAAGAGAAAGAAGCTTTCTGAGAAACTTCTTTGTGTTCTGTGAAATCATCTCACCGAGTTACAGCTTTCCCCTCAAGAAGCCTTTCGCTAAGAGAGTTCTTGTGGAATTGGCAAAGTGATATTTGGAAGCCCATAGAGGGCTATGGCGAAAAAGGAAATATCCTCAGATGAAATCTGGAAAGAAGCTTTCTGAGAAACTGCTCTGTGATGTGTGACTTCCACTCACAGAGTTACATCTGTATTTCTTGGATCTCTTTGCTAGCCTTATTTCTGTGGAATCTGAGAACAGATATTTCAGATCCCTTTGAAGACTATAGGGCCAAAGGAAATATCCTCCGATAACAAAGAGAAAGAAGCTTTCTGAGAAACTTCTTTGTGTTCTGTGAAATCATCTCACAGAGTTACAGCTTTCCCCACCAGAAGCCTTTCGCTAAGACAGTTCTTGTGGAATTTGCAAAGTGATATTTGGAAGCCCATAGAGGGCTATGGTGAAAAAGGAAATATCCTCAGATGAAATCTGGAAAGAAGCTTTCTGAGAAACTGCTCTGTGATGTGTGACTTCCAGTCACAGAGTTACATCTGTATTTCGTGGATCTCTTTGCTAGCCTTATTTCTGTGGAATCTGAGAACAGATATTTCGGATCCCTTTGAAGACTATAAGGACAAAGGAAATATCCTCCGATAACAAAGAGAAAGAAGCTTTCTGAGAAACTTCTTTGTGTTCTGTGAAATCATCTCACAGAGTTACAGCTTTCCCCTCAAGAAGTCTTTCGCTAAGACAGTTCTTGTGGAATTGGGAAAGGGATATTTGGAAGCCCATAGAGGCCTACGGTGAAAAAGGAAATATTCTCAGATGAAATCTAGAAAGAATCTTTCTAAGAAACCGCTTAGTGTTCTGTTAATTCATCTCACAGAGTTACATGTGTATTTCGTGGATCTCTTTGCTAGCCTTTTTTCTGTGGAATCTGAGAACAGATATTTCGGATCCCTTTGAAGAGTGTAGGACCAAAGGAAATATCCTCCGGTAACAAAGAGAAAGAAGCTTTCTGAGAAACTTCTTTGTGTTCTGTGAAATCATCTCACAGAGTTACAGCTTTCCCCTCAAGAAGCCTTTCGCTAAGACAGTTCTTCTGGAATTGGCAAAGTGATATTTGGAAGCCCATAGAGGGCTATGGTGAAAAAGGAAATATCCTCAGATGAAATCTGGAAAGAAGCTTTCTGAGAAACTGCTCTGTGATGTGTGACTTCCACTCACAGAGTTACATCTGTATTTCGTGGATCTCTTTGCTAGCCTTATTTCTGTGGAATCTGAGAACAGATATTTCGGATCCCTTTGAAGACTATAGGGCCAAAGGAAATATCCTCCGATAACAAAGAGAAACAAGCTTTCTGAGAAACTTCTTTGTGTTCTGTGAAATCATCTCACAGAGTTACAGCTTTCCCCTCAAGAAGCCTTTCGCTAAGACAGTTCTTGTGGAATTGGCAAAGGGATATTTGGAAGCCCATAGAGGGCTAAGGTGAAAAAGGAAATATCCTCAGATGAAATCTGGAAAGAAGCTTTCTGAGAAACTGCTTAGTGTTCTGTTAATTCATCTCACAGAGTTACATCTGTATTTCGTGGATCTCTTTGCTAGCCTTATTTCTGTGGAATCTGAGAACAGATATTTCGGATCCCTTTGAAGAGTATAGGACCAAAGGAAATATCCTACGGTAACAAAGAGAAAGAAGCTTTCTGAGAAACTTCTTTGTGTTCTGTGAAATCATCTCACAGAGTTACAGCTTTCCCCTCAAGAAGCCTTTCGCTAAGACAGTTCTTGTGGAATTGGCAAAGTGATATTTGGAAGCCCATAGAGGGCTACGGTGAAAAAGGAAATATCCTCAGATGAAATCTGGAAAGAAGCTTTCTGAGAAACTGCTCTGTGATGTGTGACTTCCACTCACAGAGTTACATCTGTATTTCGTGGATCTCTTTGCTAGCCTTATTTCTGTGGAATCTGAGAACAGATATTTCGGAGCCCTTTGAAGACTATAGGGCCAAAGGAAATATCCTCCGATAACAAAGAGAAAGAAGCTTTCTGAGAAACTTCTTTGTGTTCTGTGAAATCATCTCACAGAGTTACAGCTTTCCCCTCAAGAAGCCTTACGCTAAGACAGTTCTTGTGGAATTCGCAAAGGGATATTTGGGAGCCCATTGAGGCCTATGGTGTAAAAGGAAATATCCTCAGATGAAATCTGGAAAGAAGCTTTCTGAGAAAGTGCTTAGTGTTCTGTTAATTCGTCTCACAGAGTTACATCTGTGTTTCTTGGATCTCTTTGCTCGCCTTATTTCTGTGGAATCTGAGAACAGATATTTCGGATCCCTTTGAAGACTATAGGGCCAAAGGAAATGTCCTACGTTAACAAAGAGAAAGAAGCTTTCTGAGAAACTTCTTTGTGTTCTGTGAAATCATCTCACAGAGTTTCAGCTTTCCCCGCAAGAAGCCTTTCGCTAAGACAGTTCTTGTGGAATTGGCAAAGGGATATTTGGAAGCCAATAGAGGGCTAAGGTGAAAAAGGAAATATCCTCAGCTGAAATCTGGAAAGAAGCTTTCTGAGAAACTGCTTAGTGTTCTGTTTATTCATCTCACAGAGTTACATCTGTATTTCGTGGATCTCTTTGCTAGCCTTATTTCTGTGGAATCTGAGAACAGATATTTCGGATCCCTTTGAAGATTATAGGGCCAAAGGAAATATCCTCCGATAACAAAGAGAAAGAAGCTTTCTGAGAAACTTCTTTGTGTTCTGTGAAATCATCTCACAGAGTTACAGCTTTCCCCTCAAGAAGCCTTTCGCTAAGACAGTTCTTGTGGAATTGGCAAAGTGATATTTGGAAGCCCATAGAGGGCTATGGTGAAAAAGGAAATATCCTCAGATGAAATCTGGAAAGAAGTTTTCTGAGAAACTGCTTAGTGTTCTGTTAATTCATATCACAGAGTTACATCTGTATTTCGTGGATCTCTTTGCTAGCCTTATTTCTGTGGAATCTGAGAACAGATATTTCGGATCCCGTTGAAGACTATAGGGCCAAAGGAAATATCCTCCGATAACAAAGAGAATGAAGCTTTCTGAGAAACTTCTTTGTGTTCTGTGAAATCATCTCCCAGAGTTACAGCTTTCCCCTCAAGAAGCCTTTCGCAAAGACAGTTCTTGTGGAATTGGCAAAGTGATATTTGGAAGCCCATAGAGGGCTATGGTGAAAAAGGAAATATCCTCAGATGAAATCTGGAAAGAAGCTTTCTGAGAAACTGCTCTGTGATGTGTGACTTCCACTCACAGAGTTACATCTGTATTTCGGGGATCTCTTTGCTACCCTTATTTCTGTGGAATCTGAGAACAGATATTTCGGATCCCTTTGAAGACTATAGGGACAAAGGAAATATCCTCCGATATAAAAAGAGAAAGAAGCTTTCTGAGAAACTTCTTTGTGTTCTGTGAAATCATCTCACCGAGTTACAGCTTTCCCCTCAAGAAGCCTTTCGCTAAGAGAGTTCTTGTGGAATTGGCAAAGTGATATTTGGAAGCCCATAGAGGGCTATGGCGAAAAAGGAAATATCCTCCGATGAAATCTGGAAAGAAGCTTTCTGAGAAACTGCTCTGTGATGTGTGACTTCCACTCACAGAGTTACATCTGTATTTCTTGGATCTCTTTGCTAGCCTTATTTCTGTGGAATCTGAGAACAGATATTTCAGATCCCTTTGAAGACTATAGGGCCAAAGGAAATATCCTCCGATAACAAAGAGAAAGAAGCTTTCTGAGAAACTTCTTTGTGTTCTGTGAAATCATCTCACAGAGTTACAGCTTTCCCCACCAGAAGCCTTTCGCTAAGACAGTTCTTGTGGAATTTGCAAAGTGATATTTGGAAGCCCATAGAGGGCTATGGTGAAAAAGGAAATATCCTCAGATGAAATCTGGAAAGAAGCTTTCTGAGAAACTGCTCTGTGATGTGTGACTTCCAGTCACAGAGTTACATCTGTATTTCGTGGATCTCTTTGCTAGCCTTATTTCTGTGGAATCTGAGAACAGATATTTCGGATCCCTTTGAAGACTATAAGGACAAAGGAAATATCCTCCGATAACAAAGAGAAAGAAGCTTTCTGAGAAACTTCTTTGTGTTCTGTGAAATCATCTCACAGAGTTACAGCTTTCCCCTCAAGAAGTCTTTCGCTAAGACAGTTCTTGTGGAATTGGGAAAGGGATATTTGGAAGCCATAGAGGCCTACGGTGAAAAAGGAAATATCCTCAGATGAAATCTGGAAAGAATCTTTCTAAGAAACTGCTTAGTGTTCTGTTAATTCATCTCACAGAGTTACATGTGTATTTCTTGGATATCTTTGCTAGCCTTTTTTCTGTGGAATCTGAGAACAGATATTTCGGATCCCTTTGAAGAGTGTAGGACCAAAGGAAATATCCTCCGGTAACAAAGAGAAAGAAGCTTTCTGAGAAACTTCTTTGTGTTCTGTGAAATCATCTCACAGAGTTACAGCTTTCCCCTCAAGAAGCCTTTCGCTGAGACAGTTCTTCTGGAATTGGCAAAGTGATATTTGGAAGCCCATAGAGGGCTATGGTGAAAAAGGAAATATGCTCAGATGAAATCTGGAAAGAAGCTTTCTGAGAAACTGCTCTGTGATGTGTGACTTCCACTCACAGAGTTACATCTGTATTTCGTGGATCTCTTTGCTAGCCTTATTTCTGTGGAATCTGAGAACAGATATTTCGGATCCCTTTGAAGACTATAGGGCCAAAGGAAATATCCTCCGATAACAAAGAGAAACAAGCTTTCTGAGAAACTTCTTTGTGTTCTGTGAAATCATCTCACAGTGTTACAGCTTTCCCCTCAAGAAGCCTTTCGCTAAGACAGTTCTTGTGGAATTGGCAAAGGGATATTTGGAAGCCCATAGAGGGCTAAGGTGAAAAAGGAAATATCCTCAGATGAAATCTGGAAAGAAGCTTTCTGAGAAACTGCTTAGTGTTCTGTTAATTCATCTCACAGAGTTACATCTGTATTTAGTGGATCTCTTTGCTAGCCTTATTTCTGTGGAATCTGAGAACAGATATTTCGGATCCCTTTGAAGAGTATAGGACCAAAGGAAATATCCTACGGTAACAAAGAGAAAGAAGCTTTCTGAGAAACTTCTTTGTGTTCTGTGAAATCATCTCACAGAGTTACAGCTTTCCCCTCAAGAAGCCTTTCGCTAAGACAGTTCTTGTGGAATTGGCAAAGTGATATTTGGAAGCCCGTAGAGGGCTATGGTGAAAAAGGAAATATCCTCAGATGAAATCTGGAAAGAAGCTTTCTGAGAAACTGCTCTGTGATGTGTGACTTCCACTCACAGAGTTACATCTGTATTTCGTGGATCTCTTTGCTAGCCTTATTTCTGTGGAATCTGAGAACAGATATTTCGGATCCCTTTGAAGACTATAGGGCCAAAGGAAATATCCTCCGATAACAAAGAGAAAGAAGCTTTCTGAGAAACTTCTTGGTGTTCTGTGAAATCATCTCACAGAGTTACAGCTTTCCCCTCAAGAAGCCTTTCGCTAAGACAGTTCTTGTGGAATTGGCAAAGGGATATTTGGAAGCCCATAGAGGGCTATGGTGAAAAAGGAAATATCCTCAGATGAAATCTGGAAAGAAGCTTTCTGAGAAACTGCTTAGTGTTCTGTTAATTCATCTCACAGAGTTACATCTGTATTTCGTGGTTCTCTTTGCTAAGCTTATTTCTGTGGAAACTGAGAACAGATATTTCGGATCCCTTTGAAGACTATAGGACCAAAGGAAATATCCTCCGGTAACAAAGAGAAAGAAGCTTTCTGAGAAACTTCTTTGTGTTCTGTGAAATCATCTCACAGAGTTACAGCTTTCCCCTCAAGAAGCCTTTCGCTAAGACAGGTGTTGTGGAATTGGCAAAGGGATATTTGGAAGCCCATAGAGGCCTATGTTGAAAAAGGAAATACCCTCAGATGAAATCTGGAAAGAAGCTTTCTGAGAAACTACTTAGTGTTCTGTTAATTCATCTCACAGAGTTACATCTGTATTTCGTGGATCTCTTTTCTAGCCTTATTTCTGTGGAATCTGAGAACAGATATTTCGGATCCCTTTGAAGAATATAGGGCCAAAGGAAATATCCTCCGATAACAAAGAGAAAGAAGCTTTCTGAGAAACTTCTTTGTGTTCTGTGAAATCATCTCACAGAGTTACAGCTTTCCCCTCAAGAAGCCTTTCGCAAAGACAGTTCTTCTGGAATTGGCAAAGTGATATTTGGAAGCCCATAGAGGGCTATGGTGAAAAAGGAAATATCCTCAGATGAAATCTGGAAAGAAGCTTTCTGAGAAACTGCTCTGTGATGTGTGACTTCCACTCACAGAGGTACATCTGTATTTCGTGGATCTCTTTGCTAGCCTTATTTCTGTGGAATCTGAGAACAGATATTTCGGATCCCTTTGAAGACTATAGGGCCAAAGGAAATATCCTCCGATAACAAAGAGAAAGAAGCTTTCTGAGAAACTTCTTTGTGTTCTGTGAAATCATCTCACAGAGTTACAGCTTTGCCCTCAAGAAGCCTTTCGCTAAGACAGTTCTTGTGGAATTGGCAAAGGGATATTTGGAAGCCCATAGAGGGCTAAGGTGAAAAAGGAAATATCCTCAGCTGAAATCTGGAAAGAAGCTTTCTGAGAAACTGCTTAGTGTTCTGTTTATTCATCTCACAGAGTTACATCTGTATTTCGTGGATCTCTTTGCTAGCCTTATTTCTGTGGAATCTGAGAACAGATATTTCGGATCCCTTTGAAGACTATAGGGCCAAAGGAAATATCCTCCGATAACAAAGAGAAAGAAGCTTTCTGAGAAACTTCTTTGTGTTCTGTGAAATCAACTCCCAGAGTTACAGCTTTCCCCTCAAGAAGCCTTTCGCTAAGACAGTTCTTGTGGAATTGGCAAAGTGATATTTGGAAGTCCATAGAGGGCTATGGTGAAAAAGGAAATATCCTCAGATGAAATCTGGAAAGAAGCTTTCTGAGAAACAGCTCTGTGATGTGTGACTTCCACTCACAGAGTTACATCTGTATTTCGTGGATCTCTTTGCTAGCCTTATTTCTGTGGAATCTGAGAACAGATATTTCGGATCCCTTTGAAGACTATAGGGCCAAAGGAAATATCCTCCGATAACAAAGAGAAAGAAGCTTTCTGAGAAACTTCTTGGTGTTCTGTGAAATCATCTCACAGAGTTACAGCTTTCCCCTCAAGAAGCCTTTCGCTAAGACAGTTCTTGTGGAATTGGCAAAGGGATATTTGGAAGCCCATAGAGGGCTATGGTGAAAAAGGAAATATCCTCAGATGAAATCTGGAAAGAAGCTTTCTGAGAAACTGCTTAGTGTTCTGTTAATTCATCTCACAGAGTTACATCTGTATTTCGTGGTTCTCTTTGCTAGCCTTATTTCTGTGGAATCTGAGAACAGATATTTCGGATCCCTTTGAAGACTATAGGACCAAAGGAAATATCCTCCGGTAACAAAGAGAAAGAAGCTTTCTGAGAAACTTCTTTGTGTTCTGTGAAATCATCTCACAGAGTTACAGCTTTCCCCTCAAGAAGCCTTTCGCTAAGACAGTTCTTGTGGAATTGGCAAAGTGATATTTGGAAGCCCATAGAGGGCTATGGTGAAAAAGGAAATATCCTAAGTTGAAATCTGGAAAGAAGCTTTCTGAGAAACTGCTCTGTTATGTGTGACTTCCACTCACAGAGTTACATCTGTATTTCGTGGATCTCCTTGCTAGCCTTATTTCTGTTGAATCTGAGAACAGATATTTCGGATCCCTTTGAAGACTATAGGGCCAAAGGAAATATCCTCCGATAACAAAGAGAAAGAAGCTTTCTGAGAAACTTCTTTGTGTTCTGTGAAATCATCTCACAGAGTTACAGGTTTCCCCTCAAGAAGCCTTTCGCTAAGACAGTTCTTGTGGAATTGGCAAAGGGATATTTGGAAGCCCATAGAGGGCTATGGTGAAAAAGGAAATATCCTCAGATGAAATCTGGAAAGAAGCTTTCTGAGAAACTGCTTAGTGTTCTGTTAATTCATCTCACAGAGTTACATCTGTATTTCGTGGATCTCTTTGCTAGCCTTATTTCTGTGGAATCTGAGAACAGATATTTCGGATCCCTTTGAAGATTATAGGGCCAAAGGAAATATCCTCCGATAACAAAGAGAAAGAAGCTTTCTGAGAAACTTCTTTGTGTTCTGTGAAATCATCTCACAGAGTTACAGCTTTCCCCTCAAGAAGCCTTTCGCAAAGACAGTTCTTGTGGAATTGGCAAAGGGATATTTGGAAGCCCATAGAGGGCTATGGTGAAAAAGGAAATATCCTCAGATGAAATCTGGAAAGAAGTTTTCTGAGAAACTGCTCTGTGATGTGTGACGTCCACTCACGGAGGTACATCTGTATTTCGTGGATCTCTTTGCTAGCCTTATTTCTGTGGAATCTGAGAACAGATATTTCGGATCCCTTTGAAGACTGTAGGGCCAAAGGAAATATCCTCCGATAACAAAGAGAAAGAAGCTTTCTGAGAAACTTCTTTGTGTTCTGTGAAATCATCTCACAGAGTTACAGCTTTGCCCTCAAGAAGCCTTTCGCTAAGACAGTTCTTGTGGAATTGGCAAAGGGATATTTGGAAGCCCATAGAGGGCTAAGGTGAAAAAGGAAATATCCTCAGCTGAAATCTGGAAAGAAGCTTTCTGAGAAACTGCTTAGTGTTCTGTTTATTCATCTCACATAGTTACATCTGTATTTCGTGGATCTCTTTGCTAGCCTTATTTCTGTGGAATCTGAGAACAGATATTTCGGATCCCTTTGAAGACTATAGGGCCAAAGGAAATATCCTCCGATAACAAAGAGAAAGAAGCTTTCTGAGAAACTTCTTTGTGTTCTGGGAAATCAACTCCCAGAGTTACAGCTTTCCCCTCAAGAAGCCTTTCGCAAAGACAGTTCTTGTGGAATTGGCAAAGTGATATTTGGAAGTCCATAGAGGGCTATGGTGAAAAAGGAAATATCCTCAGATGAAATCTGGAAAGAAGCTTTCTGAGAAACTGCTCTGTGATGTGTGACTTCCACTCACAGAGTTACATCTGTATTTCGGGGATCTCCTTGCTAGCCTTATTTCTGTGGAATCTGAGAACAGATATTTCGGATCCCTTTGAAGACTATAGGGCCAAAGGAAATATCCTCCGATAACAAAGAGAAAGAAGCTTTCTGAGAAACTTCTTTGTGTTCTGTGAAATCATCTCACAGAGTTACAGCTTTCCCCTCAAGAAGCCTTTCGCTAAGACAGTTCTTGTGGAATTGGCAAAGGGATATTTGGAAGCCCATAGAGGGCTATGGTGAAAAAGGAAATATCCTCAGATGAAATCTGGAAAGAAGCTTTCTGAGAAACTGCTTAGTGTTCTGTTAATTCATCTCACAGAGTTACATCTGTATTTCGTGGTTCTCTTTGCTAGCCTTATTTCTGTGGAATCCGAGAACAGATATTTCGGATCCCTTTGAAGACTATAGGACCAAAGGAAATATCCTCCGGTAACAAAGAGAAAGAAGCTTTCTGAGAAACTTCTTCGTGTTCTGTGAAATCATCTCACAGAGTTACAGCTTTCCCCTCAAGAAGCCTTTCGCTAAGACAGTTCTTGTGGAATTGGCAAAGTGATATTTGGAAGCCCGTAGAGGGCTATGGTGAAAAAGGAAATATCCTCAGATGAAATCTGGAAAGAAGTTTTCTGAGAAACTGCTCTGTGATGTGTGACGTCCACTCACAGAGGTACTTCTGTATTTCGTGGATCTCTTTGCTAGCCTTATTTCTGTGGAATCTGAGAACAGATATTTCGGATCCCTTTGAAGAATATAGGGCCAAAGGAAATATCCTCCGATAACAAAGAGAAAGAAGCTTTCTGAGAAACTTCTTTGTGTTCTGTGAAATCATCTCACAGAGTTACAGCTTTCCCCTCAAGAAGCCTTTCGCTAATACAGTTCTTGTGGAATTGGCAAAGGGATATTTGGAAGCCCATAGAGGGCTAAGGTGAAAAAGGAAATATCCTCAGATGAAATCTGGAAAGAAGCTTTCTGAGAAACTGCTTAGTGTTCTGTTAATTCATCTCACAGAGTTACATGTGTATTTCGTGGATCTCTTTGCTAGCCTTATTTCTGTGGAATCTGAGAACAGATATTTCGGATCCCTTTGAAGAGTATAGGACCAAAGCAAATATCCTACGGTAACAAAGAGAAAGAAGCTTTCTGAGAAACTTCTTTGTGTTCAGTGAAATCATCTCACAGAGTTACAGCTTTCCCCTCAAGAAGCCTTTCGCTAAGACAGTTCTTGTGGAATTGGCAAAGTGATATTTGGAAGCCCATAGAGGGCTATGGTGAAAAAGAAAATATCCTCATATGAAATCTGGAAAGAAGATTTCTGAGAAACTGCTCTGTGATGTGTGACTTCCACTCACAGAGTTACATCTGTATTTCGTGGATCTCTTTGCTAGCCTTATTTCTGTGGAATCTGAGAACAGATATTTCGGATCCCTTTGAAGACTATAGGGCCAAAGGAAATATCCTCCGATAACAAAGAGAAAGAAGCTTTCTGAGAAACTTCTTTGTGTTCTGTGAAATCATCTCACAGAGTTACAGCTTTCCCCTCAAGAAGCCTTACGCTAAGACAGTTCTTGTGGAATTGGCAAAGGGATATTTGGGAGCCCATAGAGGCCTATGGTGAAAAAGGAAATATCCTCAGATGAAATCTGGAAAGAAGCTTTCTGAGAAACTGCTTAGTGTTCTGTTAATTCATCTCACAGAGTTACATCTGTGTTTCTTGGATCTCTTTGCTCGCCTTATTTCTGTGGAATCTGAGAACAGATATTTCGGATCCCTTTGAAGACTATAGGACCAAATGAAATATCCTCCGGTAACAAAGAGAAAGAAGCTTTCTGAGAAACTTCTTTGTGTTCTGTGAAATCATCTCACAGAGTTACAGCTTTCCCCTCAAGAAGCCTTTCGCTAAGACAGTTCTTGTGGAATTGGCAAAGTGATATTTGGAAGCCCATAGAGGGCTATGGTGAAAAAGGAAATATCCTCAGATGAAATCTGGAAAGAAGCTTTCTGAGAAACTGCTCTGTGATGTGTGACTTCCACTCACAGAGTTACATCTGTATTTCGTGGATCACCTTGCTAGCCTTATTTCTGTGGAATCTGAGAACAGATATTTCGGATCCCTTTGAAGACTATAGGGCCAAAGGAAATATCCTCCGATAACAAAGAGAAAGAAGCTTTCTGAGAAACTTCTTTGTGTTCTGTGAAATCATCTCACAGAGTTACAGCTTTCCCCTCAAGAAGCCTTTCGCTAAGACAGTTCTTGTGGAATTGGCAAAGTGATATTTGGAAGCCCGTAGAGGGCTATAGTGAAAAAGGAAATATCCTCAGATGAAATCTGGAAAGAAGTTCTCTGAGAAACTGCTCTGTGATGTGTGACGTCCACTCACAGAGGTACATCTGTATTTCGTGGATCTCTTTGCTAGCCTTATTTCTGTGGAATCTGAGAACAGATATTTCGGATCCCTTTGAAGATTATAGGGCCAAAGGAAATATCCTCCGATAACAAAGAGAAAGAAGCTTTCTGAGAAACTTCTTTGTGTTCTGTGAAATCATCTCACAGAGTTACAGCTTTCCCCTCAAGAAGCCTTTCGCTAATACAGTTCTTGTGGAATTGGCAAAGGGATATTTGGAAGCCCATAGAGGGCTAAGGTGAAAAAGGAAATATCCTCAGATGAAATCTGGAAAGAAGCTTTCTGAGAAACTGCTTAGTGTTCTGTTAATTCATCTCACAGAGTTACATGTGTATTTCGTGGATCTCTTTGCTAGCCTTATTTCTGTGGAATCTGAGAACAGATATTTCGGATCCCTTTGAAGAGTATAGGACCAAAGGAAATATCCTACGGTAACAAAGAGAAAGAAGCTTTCTGAGAAACTTCTTTGTGTTCAGTGAAATCATCTCACAGAGTTACAGGTTTCCCCTCAAGAAGCCTTTCGCTAAGACAGTTCTTGTGGAATTGGCAAAGTGATATTTGGAAGCCCATAGAGGGCTATGGTGAAAAAGAAAATATCCTCAGATGAAATCTGGAAAGAAGATTTCTGAGAAACTGCTCTGTGATGTGTGACTTCCACTCACAGAGTTACATCTGTATTTCGTGGATCTCTTTGCTAGCCTTATTTCTGTGGAATCTGAGAACAGATATTTCGGATCCCTTTGAAGACTATAGGGCCAAAGGAAATATCCTCAGATAACAAAGAGAAAGAAGCTTTCTGAGAAACTTCTTTGTGTTCTGTGAAATCATCTCACAGAGTTACAGCTTTCCCCTCAAGAAGCCTTACGCTAAGACAGTTCTTGTGGAATTGGCAAAGGGATATTTGGGAGCCCATAGAGGCCTATGGTGAAAAAGGAAATATCCTCAGATGAAATCTGGAAAGAAGCTTTCTGAGAAACTGCTTAGTGTTCTGTTAATTCATCTCACAGAGTTACATCTGTGTTTCTTGGATCTCTTTGCTCGCCTTATTTCTGTGGAATCTGAGAACAGATATTTCGGATCCCTTTTAAGACTATAGGGCCAAAGGAAATATCCTCCGATAACACAGAGAAAGAAGCTTTCTGAGAAACTTCTTTGTGTTCTGTGAAATCATCTCCCAGAGTTACAGCTTTCCCCTCAAGAAGCCTTTCGCAAAGACAGTTCTTGTGGAATTGGCAAAGTGATATTTGGAAGTACATAGAGGGCTATGGTGAAAAAGGAAATATCCTCAGATGAAATCTGGAAAGAAGCTTTCTGAGAAACTGCTCTGTGATGTGTGACTTCCACTCACAGAGTTACATCTGTATTTCGTGGATCTCTTTGCTAGCCTTATTTCTGTGGAATCTGAGAACAGATATTTTGGATCCCTTTGATTACTATAGGGCCAAAGGAATATCCTCCGATAAAAAAGAGAAAGAAGCTTTCTGAGAAACTTCTTTGTGTTCTGTGAAATCATCTCACAGAGTTACAGCTTTCCCCTCAAGAAGCCTTTCGCTAAGACAGTTCTTGTGTAATTGGCAAAGGGATATTTGGAAGCCCATAGAGGGCTATGGTGAAAAAGGAAATATCCTCAGATGAAATCTGGAAAGAAGCTTTCTGAGAAAGTGCTTAGTGTTCTGTTAATTCATCTCACAGAGTTACATCTGTATTTCGTGGTTCTCTTTGCTAGCCTTATTTCTGTGGAATCTGAGAACAGATATTTCGGATCCCTTTGAAGACTATAGGACCAAAGGAAATATCCTCCGGTAACAAAGAGAAAGAAGCTTTCTGAGAAACTTCTTCGTGTTCTGTGAAATCATCTCACAGAGTTACAGCTTTCCCCTCAAGAAGCCTTTCGCTAAGACAGTTCTTGTGGAATTGGCAAAGTGATATTTGGAAGCCCGTAGAGGGCTATGGTGAAAAAGGAAATATCCTCAGATGAAATCTGGAAAGAAGTTTTCTGAGAAACTGCTCTGTGATGTGTGACGTCCACTCACAGAGGTACATCTGTATTTCGTGGATCTCTTTGCTAGCCTTATTTCTGTGGAATCTGAGAACAGATATTTCGGATCCCTTTGAAGACTATAGGGCCAAAGGAAATATCCTCCGATAACAAAGAGAAAGAAGCTTTCTGAGAAACTTCTTTGTGTTCTGTGAAATCATCTCACAGAGTTACAGCTTTCCCCTCAAGAAGCCTTTCGCTAATACAGTTCTTGTGGAATTGGCAAAGGGATATTTGGAAGCCCATAGAGGGCTAAGGTGAAAAAGGAAATATCCTCAGATGAAATCTGGAAAGAAGCTTTCTGAGAAACTGCTTAGTGTTCTGTTAATTCATCTCACAGAGTTACATGTGTATTTCGTGGATCTCTTTGCTAGCCTTATTTCTGTGGAATCTGAGAACAGATATTTCGGATCCCTTTGAAGAGTATAGGACCAAAGGAAATATCCTACGGTAACAAAGAGAAAGAAGCTTTCTGAGAAACTTCTTTGTGTTCAGTGAAATCATCTCACAGAGTTACAGCTTTCCCCTCAAGAAGCCTTTCGCTAAGACAGTTCTTGTGGAATTGGCAAAGTGATATTTGGAAGCCCATAGAGGGCTATGGTGAAAAAGAAAATATCCTCAGATGAAATCTGGAAAGAAGATTTCTGAGAAACTGCTCTGTGATGTGTGACTTCCACTCACAGAGTTACATCTGTATTTCGTGGATCTCTTTGCTAGCCTTATTTCTGTGGAATCTGAGAACAGATATTTCGGATCCCTTTGAAGACTATAGGGCCAAAGGAAATATCCTCCGATAACAAAGAGAAAGAAGCTTTCTGAGAAACTTCTTTGTGTTCTGTGAAATCATCTCACAGAGTTACAGCTTTCCCCTCAAGAAGCCTTACGCTGAGACAGTTCTTGTGGAATTGGCAAAGGGATATTTGGGAGCCCATAGAGGCCTATGGTGAAAAAGGAAATATCCTCAGATGAAATCTGGAAAGAAGCTTTCTGAGAAACTGCTTAGTGTTCTGTTAATTCATCTCACAGAGTTACATCTGTGTTTCTTGGATCTCTTTGCTCGCCTTATTTCTGTGGAATCTGAGAACAGATATTTCGGATCCCTTTGAAGACTATAGGGCCAAAGGAAATATCCTCCGATAACACAGAGAAAGAAGCTTTCTGAGAAACTTCTTTGTGTTCTGTGAAATCATCTCCCAGAGTTACAGCTTTCCCCTCAAGAAGCCTTGCGCAAAGACAGTTCTTGTGGAATTGGCAAAGTGATATTTGGAAGTACATAGAGGGCTATGGTGAAAAAGGAAATATCCTCAGATGAAATCTGGAAAGAAGCTTTCTGAGAAACTGCTCTGTGATGTGTGACTTCCACTCACAGAGTTACATCTGTATTTCGTGGATCTCTTTGCTAGCCTTATTTCTGTGGAATCTGAGAACAGATATTTTGGATCCCTTTGATTACTATAGGGCCAAAGGAATATCCTCCGATAAAAAAGAGAAAGAAGCTTTCTGAGAAACTTCTTTGTGTTCTGTGAAATCATCTCACAGAGTTACAGCTTTCCCCTCAAGAAGCCTTTCGCTAAGACAGTTCTTGTGTAATTGGCAAAGGGATATTTGGAAGCCCATAGAGGGCTATGGTGAAAAAGGAAATATCCTCAGATGAAATCTGGAAAGAAGCTTTCTGAGAAACTGCTTAGTGTTCTGTTAATTCATCTCACAGAGTTACATCTGTATTTCGTGGTTCTCTTTGCTAGCCTTATTTCTGTGGAATCTGAGAACAGATATTTCGGATCCCATTGAAGACTATAGGACCAAAGGAAATATCCTCCGGTAACAAAGAGAAAGAAGCTTTCTGAGAAACTTCTTTGTGTTCTGTGAAATCATCTCACAGAGATACAGCTTTCCCCTCAAGAAGCCTTTCGCTAACACAGTTCTTGTGGAATTGGCAAAGTGATATTTGGAAGCCCATAGAGGGCTATGGTGAAAAAGGAAATATCCTAAGTTGAAATCTGGAAAGAAGCTTTCTGAGAAACTGCTCTGTGATATGTGACTTCCACTCACAGAGTTACATCTGTATTTCGTGGATCTCCTTGCTAGCCTTATTTCTGTGGAATCTGAGAACAGATATTTCGGATCCCTTTGAAGACTATAGGGCCAAAGGAAATATCCTCCGATAACAAAGAGAAAGAAGCTTTCTGAGAAACTTCATTGTGTTCTGTGAAATCATCTCACAGAGTTACAGCTTTCCCCTCAAGAAGCCTTTCGCTAAGACAGGTCTTGTGGAATTGGCAAAGGGATATTTGGAAGCCCATAGAGGCCTATGTTGAAAAAGGAAATACCCTCAGATGAAATCTGGAAAGAAGCTTTCTGAGAAACTACTTAGTGTTCTGTTAATTCATCTCACAGAGTTACATCTGTATTTCGTGGATCTCTTTTCTAGCCTTATTTCTGTGGAATCTGAGAACAGATATTTCGGATCCCTTTGAAGATTATAGGGCCAAAGGAAATATCCTCCGATAACAAAGAGAAAGAAGCTTTCTGAGAAACTTCTTTGTGTTCTGTGAAATCATCTCACAGAGTTACAGCTTTCCCCTCAAGAAGCCTTTCGCAAAGACAGTTCTTGTGGAATTGGCAAAGTGATATTTGGAAGCCAATGGAGGGCTATGGTGAAAAAGGAAATATCCTCAGATGAAATCTGGAAAGAAGCTTTCTGAGAAACTGCTCTGTGATGTGTGACTTCCACTCACAGAGTTACATCTGTATTTCGTGGATCTCCTTGCTAGCCTTATTTCTGTGGAATCTGAGAACAGATATTTTGGATCCCTTTGAAGACTATAGGGCCAAAGGAAATATCCTCCGATAACAAAGAGAAAGAAGCTTTCTGAGAAACTTCTTTGTGTTCTGTGAAATCATCTCACAGAGTTACAGCTTTCCCCTCAAGAAGCCTTTCGCAAAGACAGTTCTTGTGGAATTGGCAAAGTGATATTTGGAAGTCCATAGAGGGCTATGGTGAAAAAGGAAATATCCTCAGATGAAATCTGGAAAGAAGCTTTCTGAGAAACTGCTCTGTGATGTGTGACTTCCACTCACAGAGTTACATCTGTATTTCGTGGATCTCCTTGCTAGCCTTATTTCTGTGGAATCTGAGAACAGATATTTCGGATCCCTTTGAAGACTATAGGGCCAAAGGAAATATCCTCCGATAACAAAGAGAAAGAAGCTTTCTGAGAAACTTCTTTGTGTTCTGTGAAATCATCTCACAGAGTTACAGCTTTCCCCTCAAGAAGCCTTTCGCTAAGACAGTTCTTGTGGAATTGGCAAAGGGATATTTGGAAGCCCATAGAGGGTTATGGTGAAAAAGGAAATATCCTCAGATGAAATCTGGAAAGAAGCTTTCTGAGAAACTGCTTAGTGTTCTGTTAATTCATCTCACAGAGTTACATCTGTATTTCGTGGTTCTCTTTGCTAGCCTTATTTCTCTGGAATCTGAGAACAGATATTTCGGATCCCTTTGAAGACTATAGGACCAAATGAAATATCCTCCGGTAACAAAGAGAAAGAAGCTTTCTGAGAAACTTCTTTGTGTTCTGTGAAATCATCTCACAGAGTTACAGCTTTCCCCTCAAGAAGCCTTTCGCTAAGACAGTTCTTGTGGAATTGGCAAAGTGATATTTGGAAGCCCATAGAGGGCTATGGTGAAAAAGGAAATATCCTCAGATGAAATCTGGAAAGAAGCTTTCTGAGAAACTGCTCTGTGATGTGTGACTTCCACTCACAGAGTTACATCTGTATTTCGTGGATCACCTTGCTAGCCTTATTTCTGTGGAATCTGAGAACAGATATTTCGGATCCCTTTGAAGACTATAGGGCCAAAGGAAATATCCTCCGATAACAAAGAGAAAGAAGCTTTCTGAGAAACTTCTTTGTGTTCTGTGGAATCATCTCACAGAGTTACAGCATTCCCCTCAAGAAGCCTTTCGCTAAGACAGTTCTTGTGGAATTGGCAAAGGGATATTTGGAAGCCCATAGAGGCCTATGTTGAAAAAGGAAATATCCTCAGATGAAATCTGGAAAGAAGCTTTCTGAGAAACTGCTTAGTGTTCTGTTAATTCATCTCACAGAGTTACATCTGTATTTCGTGGATCTCTTTGCTAGCCTTATTTCTGTGGAATCTGAGAACAGATATTTCGGATCCCTTTGAAGATTATAGGGCCAAAGGAAATATCCTCCGATAACAAAGAGACAGAAGCTTTCTGAGAAACTTCTTTGTGTTTTGTGAAATCATCTCACAGAGTTACAGCTTTCCCCTCAAGAAGCCTTTCGCTAAGACAGTTCTTGTGGAATTGGCAAAGTGATATTTGGAAGCCCGTAGAGGGCTATGGTGAAAAAGGAAATATCCTCAGATGAAATCTGGAAAGAAGTTTTCTGAGAAACTGCTCTGTGATGTGTGACGTCCACTCACAGAGGTACATCTGTATTTCGTGGATCTCTTTGCTAGCCTTATTTCTGTGGAATCTGAGAACAGATATTTCGGATCCCTTTGAAGATTATAGGGCCAAAGGAAATATCCTCCGATAACAAAGAGAAAGAAGCTTTCTGAGAAACTTCTTTGTGTTCTGTGAAATCATCTCACAGAGTTACAGCTTTCCCCTCAAGAAGCCTTTCGCTAATACAGTTCTTGTGGAATTGGCAAAGGGATATTTGGAAGCCCATAGAGGGCTAAGGTGAAAAACGAAATATCCTCAGATGAAATCTGGAAAGAAGCTTTCTGAGAAACTGCTTAGTGTTCTGTTAATTCATCTCACAGAGTTACATGTGTATTTCGTGGATCTCTTTGCTAGCCTTATTTCTGTGGAATCTGAGAACAGATATTTCAGATCCCTTTGAAGAGTATAGGACCAAAGGAAATATCCTACGGTAACAAAGAGAAAGAAGCTTTCTGAGAAACTTCTTTGTGTTCAGTGAAATCATCTCACAGAGTTACAGCTTTCCCCTCAAGAAGCCTTTCGCTAAGACAGTTCTTGTGGAATTGGCAAAGTGATATTTGGAAGCCCATAGAGGGCTATGGTGAAAAAGGAAATATCCTCAGATGAAATCTGGAAAGAAGATTTCTGAGAAACTGCTCTGTGATGTGTGACTTCCACTCACAGAGTTACATCTGTATTTCGTGGATCTCTTTGCTAGCCTTATTTCTGTGGAATCTGAGAACAGATATTTCGGATCCCTTTGAAGACTATAGGGCCAAAGGAAATATCCTCAGATAACAAAGAGAAAGAAGCTTTCTGAGAAACTTCTTTGTGTTCTGTGAAATCATCTCACAGAGTTACAGCTTTCCCCTCAAGAAGCCTTACGCTAAGACAGTTCTTGTGGAATTGGCAAAGGGATATTTGGGAGCCCATAGAGGCCTATGGTGAAAAAGGAAATATCCTCAGATGAAATCTGGAAAGAAGCTTTCTGAGAAACTGCTTAGTGTTCTGTTAATTCATCTCACAGAGTTACATCTGTGTTTCTTGGATCTCTTTGCTCGCCTTATTTCTGTGGAATCTGAGAACAGATATTTCGGATCCCTTTGAAGACTATAGGGCCAAAGGAAATATCCTCCGATAACACAGAGAAAGAAGCTTTCTGAGAAACTTCTTTGTGTTCTGTGAAATCATCTCCCAGAGTTACAGCTTTCCCCTCAAGAAGCCTTTCGCAAAGACAGTTCTTGTGGAATTGGCAAAGTGATATTTGGAAGTACATAGAGGGCTATGGTGAAAAAGGAAATATCCTCAGATGAAATCTGGAAAGAAGCTTTCTGAGAAACTGCTCTGTGATGTGTGACTTCCACTCACAGAGTTACATCTGTATTTCGTGGATCTCTTTGCTAGCCTTATTTCTGTGGAATCTGAGAACAGATATTTTGGATCCCTTTGATTACTATAGGGCCAAAGGAATATCCTCTGATAAAAAAGAGAAAGAAGCTTTCTGAGAAACTTCTTTGTGTTCTGTGAAATCATCTCACAGAGTTACAGCTTTCCCCTCAAGAAGCCTTTCGCTAAGACAGTTCGTGTGTAATTGGCAAAGGGATATTTGGAAGCCCATAGAGGGCTATGGTGAAAAAGGAAATATCCTCAGATGAAATCTGGAAAGAAGCTTTCTGAGAAACTGCTTAGTGTTCTGTTAATTCATCTCACAGAGTTACATCTGTATTTCGTGGTTCTCTTTGCTAGCCTTATTTCTGTGGAATCTGAGAACAGATATTTCGGATCCCTTTGAAGACTATAGGGCCAAAGGAAATATCCTCTGATAACAAAGAGAAAGAAGGTTTCTGAGAAACTTCATTGTGTTCTGTGAAATCATCTCACAGAGTTACAGCTTTCCCCTCAAGAAGCCTTTCGCTAAGACAGGTCTTGTGGAATTGGCAAAGGGATATTTGGAAGCCCATAGAGGCCTATGTTGAAAAAGGAAATACCCTCAGATGAAACCTGGAAAGAAGCTTTCTGAGAAACTACTTAGTGTTCTGTTAATTCATCTCACAGAGTTACATCTGTATTTCGTGGATCTCTTTTCTAGCCTTATTTCTGTGGAATCTGAGAACAGATATTTCGGATCCCTTTGAAGATTATAGGGCCAAAGGAAATATCCTCCGATAACAAAGAGAAAGAAGCTTTCTGAGAAACTTCTTTGTGTTCTGTGAAATCATCTCACAGAGTTACAGCTTTCCCCTCAAGAAGCCTTTCGCTAAGACAGTTCTTGTGGAATTGGCAAAGGGATATTTGGAAGCCCATAGAGGGCTATGGTGAAAAAGGAAATATCCTAAGTTGAAATCTGGATAGAAGCTTTCTGAGAAACTGCTCTGTTATGTGTGACTTCCACTCACAGAGTTACATCTGTATTTCGTGGATCTCCTTGCTAGCCTTATTTCTGTGGAATCTGAGAACAGATATTTCGGATCCCTTTGAAGACTATAGGGCCAAAGGAAATATCCTCCGATAACAAAGAGAAAGAAGCTTTCTGAGAAACTTCTTTGGGTTCTGTGAAATCATCTCACAGAGTTACAGGTTTCCCCTCAAGAAGCCTTTCGCTAAGACAGTTCTTGTGGAATTGGCAAAGGGATATTTGGAAGCCCATAGAGGCCTATGTTGAAAAAGGAAATATCCTCAGATGAAATCTGGAAAGAAGCTTTCTGAGAAACTGCTTAGTGTTCTGTTAATTCATCTCACAGAGTTACATCTGTATTTCGTGGATCTCTTTGCTAGCCTTATTTCTGTGGAATCTGAGAACAGATATTTCGGATCCCTTTGAAGACTATAGGGCCAAAGGAAATATCCTCCGATAAAAAAGAGAAAGAAGCTTTCTGAGAAACTTCTTTGTGTTCTGTGAAATCATCTCACAGAGTTACAGCTTTCCCCTCAAGAAGCCTTTCGCTAAGACAGTTCTTGTGGAATTGGCAAAGTGATATTTGGAAGCCCAAAGAGGGCTATGGTGAAAAAGGAAATATCCTCAGATGAAATCTGGAAAGAAGCTTTCTGAGAAACTGCTCTGTGATGTGTGACTTCCACTCACAGAGTTAAATCTGTATTTCGTGGATCTCTTTGCTAGCCTTATTTCTGTGGAATCTGAGAACAGATATTTCGGATCCCTTTGAAGACTATAGGGCCAAAGGAAATATCCTCCGATAACAAAGAGAAAGAAGCTTTCTGAGAAACTTCTTTGGGTTCTGTGAAATCATCTCACAGAGTTACAGGTTTCCCCTCAAGAAGCCTTTCGCTAAGACAGTTCTTGTGGAATTGGCAAAGGGATATTTGCAAACGCATAGAGGCCTATGGTGAAAAAGGAAATATCCTCAGATGAAATCTGAAAAGAAGCTTTCTGAGAAACTGCTTAGTGTTCTGTTAATTCATCTCACAGAGTTACATCTGTATTTCGTGGATCTCTTTGCTAGCCTTATTTCTGTGGAATCTGAGAGCAGATATTTCGGATCCCTTTGAAGATTATAGGGCCAAAGGAAATATCCTCCGATAACAAAGAGAAAGAAGATTTCTGAGAAACTTCTTTGTGTTCTGTGAAATCATCTCACAGAGTTACAGCTTTCCCCTCAAGAAGCCTTTCGCAAAGACAGTTCTTGTGGAATTGGCAAAGTGATATTTGGAAGCCCATAGAGGGCTATGGTGAAAAAGGAAATATCCTCAGATGAAATCTGGAAAGAAGCTTTCTGAGAAACTGCTCTGTGATGTGTGACTTCCACTCACAGAGGTACATCTGTATTTCGTGGATCTCTTTGCTAGCCTTATTTCTGTGGAATCTGAGAACAGATATTTCGGATCCCTTTGAAGACTATAGGGCCAAAGGAAATATCCTCCGATAACAAAGAGAAAGAAGCTTTCTGAGAAACTTCTTTGTGTTCTGTGAAATCATCTCACAGAGTTACAGCTTTGCCCTCAAGAAGCCTTTCGCTAAGACAGTTCTTGTGGAATTGGCAAAGGGATATTTGGAAGCCCATAGAGGGCTAAGGTGAAAAAGGAAATATCCTCAGCTGAAATCTGGAAAGAAGCTTTCTGAGAAACTGCTTAGTGTTCTGTTTATTCATCTCACAGAGTTACATCTGTATTTCGTGGATCTCTTTGCTAGCCTTATTTCTGTGGAATCTGAGAACAGATATTTCGGATCCCTTTGAAGACTATAGGGCCAAAGGAAATATCCTCCGATAACAAAGAGAAAGAAGCTTTCTGAGAAACTTCTTTGTGTTCTGTGAAATCAACTCCCAGAGTTACAGCTTTCCCCTCAAGAAGCCTGTCGCAAAGACAGTTCTTGTGGAATTGGCAAAGTGATATTTGGAAGTCCATAGAGGGCTATGGTGAAAAAGGAAATATCCTCAGATGAAATCTGGAAAGAAGCTTTCTGAGAAACTGCTCTGTGATGTGTGACTTCCACTCACAGAGTTACATCTGTATTTCGTGGATCTCTTTGCTAGCCTTATTTCTGTGGAATCTGAGAACAGATATTTCGGATCCCTTTGAAGACTATAGGGCCAAAGGAAATATCCTCCGATAACAAAGAGAAAGAAGCTTTCTGAGAAACTTCTTTGTGTTCTGTGAAATCACCTCACAGAGTTACAGCTTTCCCCTCAAGAAGCCTTTCGCTAAGACAGTTCTTGTGGAATTGGCAAAGGGATATTTGGAAGCCCATAGAGGGCTAAGGTGAAAAAGGAAATATCCTCAGATGAAATCTGGAAAGAAGCTTTCTGAGAAACTGCTTAGTGTTCTGTTAATTCATCTCACAGAGTTACATCTGTATTTCGTGGATCTCTTTGCTAGCCTTATTTCTGTGGAATCTGAGAACAGATATTTCGGATCCCTTTGAAGACTATAGGGCCAAAGGAAATATCCTCCGATAACAAAGAGAAAGAAGCTTTCTGAGAAACTTCTTTGGGTTCTGTGAAATCATCTCACAGAGTTACAGGTTTCCCCTCAAGAAGCCTTTCGCTAAGACAGTTCTTGTGGAATTGGCAAAGGGATATTTGCAAACGCATAGAGGCCTATGGTGAAAAAGGAAATATCCTCAGATGAAATCTGAAAAGAAGCTTTCTGAGAAACTGCTTAGTGTTCTGTTAATTCATCTCACAGAGTTACATCTGTATTTCGTGGATCTCTTTGCTAGCCTTATTTCTGTGGAATCTGAGAGCAGATATTTCGGATCCCTTTGAAGATTATAGGGCCAAAGGAAATATCCTCCGATAACAAAGAGAAAGAAGATTTCTGAGAAACTTCTTTGTGTTCTGTGAAATCATCTCACAGAGTTACAGCTTTCCCCTCAAGAAGCCTTTCGCAAAGACAGTTCTTGTGGAATTGGCAAAGTGATATTTGGAAGCCCATAGAGGGCTATGGTGAAAAAGGAAATATCCTCAGATGAAATCTGGAAAGAAGCTTTCTGAGAAACTGCTCTGTGATGTGTGACTTCCACTCACAGAGGTACATCTGTATTTCGTGGATCTCTTTGCTAGCCTTATTTCTGTGGAATCTGAGAACAGATATTTCGGATCCCTTTGAAGACTATAGGGCCAAAGGAAATATCCTCCGATAACAAAGAGAAAGAAGCTTTCTGAGAAACTTCTTTGTGTTCTGTGAAATCATCTCACAGAGTTACAGCTTTGCCCTCAAGAAGCCTTTCGCTAAGACAGTTCTTGTGGAATTGGCAAAGGGATATTTGGAAGCCCATAGAGGGCTAAGGTGAAAAAGGAAATATCCTCAGCTGAAATCTGGAAAGAAGCTTTCTGAGAAACTGCTTAGTGTTCTGTTTATTCATCTCACAGAGTTACATCTGTATTTCGTGGATCTCTTTGCTAGCCTTATTTCTGTGGAATCTGAGAACAGATATTTCGGATCCCTTTGAAGACTATAGGGCCAAAGGAAATATCCTCCGATAACAAAGAGAAAGAAGCTTTCTGAGAAACTTCTTTGTGTTCTGTGAAATCAACTCCCAGAGTTACAGCTTTCCCCTCAAGAAGCCTGTCGCAAAGACAGTTCTTGTGGAATTGGCAAAGTGATATTTGGAAGTCCATAGAGGGCTATGGTGAAAAAGGAAATATCCTCAGATGAAATCTGGAAAGAAGCTTTCTGAGAAACTGCTCTGTGATGTGTGACTTCCACTCACAGAGTTACATCTGTATTTCGTGGATCTCTTTGCTAGCCTTATTTCTGTGGAATCTGAGAACAGATATTTCGGATCCCTTTGAAGACTATAGGGCCAAAGGAAATATCCTCCGATAACAAAGAGAAAGAAGCTTTCTGAGAAACTTCTTTGTGTTCTGTGAAATCACCTCACAGAGTTACAGCTTTCCCCTCAAGAAGCCTTTCGCTAAGACAGTTCTTGTGGAATTGGCAAAGGGATATTTGGAAGCCCATAGAGGGCTAAGGTGAAAAAGGAAATATCCTCAGATGAAATCTGGAAAGAAGCTTTCTGAGAAACTGCTTAGTGTTCTGTTAATTCATCTCACAGAGTTACATCTGTATTTCGTGGTTCTCTTTGCTAGCCTTATTTCTGTGGAATCTGAGAACAGATATTTCGGATCCCTTTGAAGACTATAGGACCAAAGGAAATATCCTCCGGTAACAAAGAGAAAGAAGCTTTCTGAGAAACTTCTTTGTGTTCTGTGAAATCATCTCACAGAGATACAGCTTTCCCCTCAAGAAGCCTTTCGCTAAGACAGTTCTTGTGGAATTGGCAAAGTGATATTTGGAAGCCCATAGAGGGCTATGGTGAAAAAGGAAATATTCTAAGTTGAAATCTGGAAAGAAGCTTTCTGAGAAACTGCTCTGTGATATGTGACTTCCACTCACAGAGTTACATCTGTATTTCGTGGATCTCCTTGCTAGCCTTATTTCTGTGGAATCTGAGAACAGATATTTCGGATCCCTTTGAAGACTATAGGGCCAAAGGAAATATCCTCCGATAACAAAGAGAAAGAAGCTTTCTGAGAAACTTCATTGTGTTCTGTGAAATCATCTCACAGAGTTACAGCTTTCCCCTCAAGAAGCCTTTCGCTAAGACAGTTCTTGTGGAATTGGCAAAGGGATATTTTGAAGCCCATAGAGGCCTATGTTGAAAAAGGAAATACCCTCAGATGAAATCTGGAAAGAAGCTTTCTGAGAAACTACTTAGTGTTCTGTTAATTCATCTCACAGAGTTACATCTGTATTTCGTGGATCTCTTTTCTAGCCTTATTTCTGTGGAATCTGAGAACAGATATTTCGAATCCCTTTGAAGATTATAGGGCCAAAGGAAATATCCTCCGATAACAAAGAGAAAGAAGCTTTCTGAGAAACTTCTTTGTGTTCTGTGAAATCATCTCACAGAGTTACAGCTTTCCCCTCAAGAAGCCTTTCGCAAAGACAGTTCTTGTGGAATTAGCAAAGTGATATTTGGAAGCCAATAGAGGGCTATGGTGAAAAAGGAAATATCCTCAGATGAAATCTGGAAAGAAGCTTTCTGAGAAACTGCTCTGTGATGTGTGACTTCCACTCACAGAGTTACATCTGTATTTCGTGGATCTCTTTGCTAGCCTTATTTCTGTGGAATCTGAGAACAGATATTTCGGATCCCTTTGAAGACTATAGGGCCAAAGGAAATATCCTCCGATAACAAAGAGAAAGAAGCTTTCTGAGAAACTTCTTTGTGTTCTGTGAAATCATCTCACAGAGTTACAGGTTTCCCCTCAAGAAGCCTTTCGCTAAGACAGTTCTTGTGGAATTGGCAAAGGGATATTTGGAAGCCCATAGAGGACTATGTTGAAAAAGGAAATATCCTCAGATGAAATCTGGAAAGAAGCTTTCTGAGAAACTGCTTAGTGTTCTGTTAATTCATCTCACAGAGTTACATCTGTATTTCGTGGATCTCTTTGCTAGCCTTATTTCTGTGGAATCTGAGAACAGATATTTCGGATCCCTTTGAAGACTATAGGGCCAAAGGAAATATCCTCCGATAAAAAAGAGAAAGAAGCTTTCTGAGAAACTTCTTTGTGTTCTGTGAAATCATCTCACAGAGTTACAGCTTTCCCCTCAAGAAGCCTTTCGCTAAGACAGTTCTTGTGGAATTGGCAAAGTGATATTTGGAAGTCCATAGAGGGCTATGGTGAAAAAGGAAATATCCTCAGATGAAATCTGGAAAGAAGCTTTCTGAGAAACTGCTCTGTGATGTGTGACTTCCACTCACAGAGTTACATCTGTATTTCGTGGAAATCTTTGCTAGCCTTATTTCAGTGGAATCTGAGAACAGATATTTCGGATCCCTTTGAAGACTATAGGGCCAAAGGAAATATCCTCCGATAACAAAGAGAAAGAAGCTTTCTGAGAAACTTCTTTGTGTTCTGTGAAATCATCTCACAGAGTTACAGCTTTCCCCTCAAGAAGCCTTTCGCTAAGACAGTTCTTGTGGAATTGGCAAAGGGATATTTGCAAACGCATAGAGGCCTATGGTGAAAAAGGAAATATCCTCAGATGAAATCTGAAAAGAAGCTTTCTGAGAAACTGCTTAGTGTTCTGTTAATTCATCTCACAGAGTTACATCTGTATTTCGTGGATCTCTTTGCTAGCCTTATTTCTGTGGAATCTGAGAACAGATATTTCGGATCCCTTTGAAGATTATAGGGCCAAAGGAAATATCCTCCGATAACAAAGAGAAAGAAGATTTCTGAGAAACTTCTTTGTGTTCTGTGAAATCATCTCACAGAGTTACAGCTTTCCCCTCAAGAAGCCTTTCGCAAAGACAGTTCTTGTGGAATTGGCAAAGTGATATTTGGAAGCCCATAGAGGGCTATGGAGAAAAAGGAAATATCCTCAGATGAAATCTGGAAAGAAGCTTTCTGAGAAACTGCTCTGTGATGTGTGACTTCCACTCACAGAGGTACATCTGTATTTCGTGGATCTCTTTGCTAGCCTTATTTCTGTGGAATCTGAGAACAGATATTTCGGATCCCTTTGAAGACTATAGGGCCAAAGGAAATATCCTCCGATAACAAAGAGAAAGAAGCTTTCTGAGAAACTTCTTTGTGTTCTGTGAAATCAACTCCCAGAGTTACAGCTTTCCCCTCAAGAAGCCTTTCGCAAAGACAGTTCTTGTGGAATTGGCAAAGTGATATTTGGAAGTCCATAGAGCGCTATGGTGAAAAAGGAAATATCCTCAGATGAAATCTGGAAAGAAGCTTTCTGAGAAACTTCTCTGTGATGTGTGACTTCCACTCACAGAGTTACATCTGTATTTCGTGGATCTCTTTGCTAGCCTTATTTCTGTGGAATCTGAGAACAGATATTTCGGATCCCTTTGAAGACTATAGGGCCAAAGGAAATATCCTCCGATAACAAAGAGAAAGAAGCTTTCTGAGAAACTTCTTTGTGTTCTGTGAAATCACCTCACAGAGTTACAGCTTTCCCCTCAAGAAGCCTTTCGCTAAGACAGTTCTTGTGGAATTGGCAAAGGGATATTTGGAAGCCCATAGAGGGCTATGTTGAAAAAGGAAATATCCTCAGATGAAATCTGGAAAGAAGCTTTCTGAGAAACTGCTTAGTGTTCTGTTTATTCATCTCACAGAGTTACATCTGTATTTCGTGGTTCTTTTTGCTAGCCTTATTTCTGTGGAATCTGAGAACAGATATTTCGGATCCCTTTGAAGACTATAGGACCAAAGGAAATATCCTCCGGTAACAAAGAGAAAGAAGCTTTCTGAGAAACTTCTTTGTGTTCTGTGAAATCATCTCACAGAGTTACAGCTTTCCCCACCAGAAGCCTTTCGCTAAGACAGTTCTTGTGGAATTTGCAAAGTGATATTTGGAAGCCCATAGAGGGCTATGGTGAAAAAGGAAATATCCTCAGATGAAATCTGGAAAGAAGCTTTCTGAGAAACTGCTCTGTGATGTGTGACTTCCAGTCACAGAGTTACATCTGTATTTCGTGGATCTCTTTGCTAGCCTTATTTCTGTGGAATCTGAGAACAGATATTTCGGATACCTTTGAAGACTATAAGGACAAAGGAAATATCCTCCGATAACAAAGAGAAAGAAGCTTTCTGAGAAACTTCTTTGTGTTCTGTGAAATCATCTCACAGAGTTACAGCTTTCCCCTCAAGAAGTCTTTCGCTAAGACTGTTCTTGTGGAATTGGGAAAGGGATATTTGGAAGCCCATAGAGGCCTACGGTGAAAAAGGAAATATCCTCAGATGAAATCTAGAAAGAATCTTTCTAAGAAACTGCTTAGTGTTCTGTTAATTCATCTCACAGAGTTACATGTGTATTTCGTGGATCTCTTTGCTAGCCTTTTTTCTGTGGAATCTGAGAACAGATATTTCGGATCCCTTTGAAGAGTGTAGGACCAAAGGAAATATCCTCCGGTAACAAAGAGAAAGAAGCTTTCTGAGAAACTTCTTTGTGTTCTGTGAAATCATCTCACAGAGTTACAGCTTTCCCCTCAAGAAGCCTTTCGCTAAGACAGTTCTTCTGGAATTGGCAAAGTGATATTTGGAAGCCCATAGAGGGCTATGGTGAAAAAGGAAATATCCTCAGATGAAATCTGGAAAGAAGCTTTCTGAGAAACTGCTCTGTGATGTGTGACTTCCACTCACAGAGGTACATCTGTATTTCGTGGATCTCTTTGCTAGCCTTATTTCTGTGGAATCTGAGAATAGATATTTCGGATCCCTTTGAAGATTATAGGGCCAAAGGAAATATCCTCCGATAACAAAGAGAAAGAAGCTTTCTGAGAAACTTCTTTGTGTTTTGTGAAATCATCTCACAGAGTTACAGCTTTCCCCTCAAGAAGCCTTTCGCTAAGACAGTTCTTGTGGAATTGGCAAAGTGATATTTGGAAGCCCATAGAGGGCCATGGTGAAAAAGGAAATATCCTCAGATGAAATCTGGAAAGAAGTTTGCTGAGAAACTGCTCTGTGATGTGTGACTTCCACTCACAGAGGTACATCTGTATTTCGTGGATCTCTTTGCTAGCCTTATTTCTGTGGAATCTGAGAACAGATATTTCGGATCCCTTTGAAGACTATAGGGCCAAAGGAAATATCCTCCGATAACAAAGAGAAAGAAGCTTTCTGAGAAACTTCTTTGTGTTCTGTGAAATCATCTCACAGAGTTACAGCTTTCCCCTCAAGAAGCCTTTCGCTAAGACAGTTCTTGTGGAATTGGCAAAGGGATATTTGGAAGCCCATAGAGGGCTAAGGTGAAAAAGGAAATATCCTCAGATGAAATCTGGAAAGAAGCTTTCTGAGAAACTGCTTAGTGTTCTGTTAATTCATCTCACAGAGTTACATCTGTATTTCGTGGATCTCTTTGCTAGCCTTATTTCTGTGGAATCTGAGAACAGATATTTCGGATCCCTTTGAAGAGTATAGGACCAAAGGAAATATCCTACGGTAACAAAGAGAAAGAAGCTTTCTGAGAAACTTCTTTGTGTTCTGTGAAATCATCTCACAGAGTTACAGCTTTCCCCTCAAGAAGCCTTTCGCTAAGACAGTTCTTGTGGAATTGGCAAAGTGATATTTGGAAGCCCATAGAGGGCTATGGTGAAAAAGGAAATATCCTCAGATGAAATCTGGAAAGAAGCTTTCTGAGAAACTGCTCTGTGATGTGTGACTTCCACTCACAGAGTTACATCTGTATTTCGTGGATCTCTTTGCTAGCCTTATTTCTGTGGAATCTGAGAACAGATATTTCGGAGCCCTTTGAAGACTATAGGGCCAAAGGAAATATCCTCCGATAACAAAGAGAAAGAAGCTTTCTGAGAAACTTCTTTGTGTTCTGTGAAATTATCTCACAGAGTTACAGCTTTCCCCTCAAGAAGCCTTACGCTAAGACAGTTCTTGTGGAATTGGCAAAGGGATATTTGGGAGCCCATTGAGGCCTATGGTGTAAAAGGAAATATCCTCAGATGAAATCTGGAAAGAAGCTTTCTGAGAAACTGCTTAGTGTTCTGTTAATTCGTCTCACAGAGTTACATCTGTGTTTCTTGGATCTCTTTGCTCGCCTTATTTCTGTGGAATCTGAGAACAGATATTTCGGATCCCTTTGAAGACTATAGGGCCAAAGGAAATGTCCTACGTTAACAAAGAGAAAGAAGCTTTCTGAGAAACTTCTTTGTGTTCTGTGAAATCATCTCACAGAGTTTCAGCTTTCCCCGTAAGAAGCCTTTCGCTAAGACAGTTCTTGTGGAATTGGCAAAGTGATATTTGGAAGCCCATAGAGGGCTATGGTGAAAAAGGAAATATCCTCAGATGAAATCTGGAAAGAAGCTTTCTGAGAAACTGCTCTGTGATGTGTGACTTCCACTCACAGAGTTACATCTGTATTTCGTGGATCTCTTTGCTAGCCTTATTTCTGTGGAATCTGAGAACAGATATTTCGGATCCCTTTGAAGACTATAGGGCCAAAGGAAATATCCTCCGATAAGAAAGAGAAAGAAGCTTTCTGAGAAACTTCTTTGTGTTCTGTGAAATCATCTCACAGAGTTACAGCTTTCCCCTCAAGAAGCCTTACGCTAGGACAGTTCTCTTGGAATTGGCAAAGGGATATTTGGGAGCCCATAGAGGCCTATGGTGAAAAAGGAAATATCCTCAGATGAAATCTGGAAAGAAGCTTTCTGAGAAATTGCTTAGTGTTCTGTTAATTCATCTCACAGAGTTACATCTGTGTTTCTTGGATCTCTTTGCTCGCCTTATTTCTGTGGAATCTGAGAACAGATATTTCGCATCCCTTTGAAGACTATAGGGCCAAAGGAAATATCCTCCGATAACAAGGAGAAAGAAGCTTTCTGAGAAACTTCCTTGTGTTCTGTGAAATCATCTCACAGAGTTACAGCTTTCCCCTCAAGAAGCCTTTCGCTAAGACAGTTCTTGTGGAATTGGCAAAGTGATATTTGGAAGCCCATAGAGGGCTATGGTGAAAAAGGAAATATCCTCACATGAAATCTGGAAAGAAGCTTTCTGAGAAACTGCTCTGTGATGTGTGACATCCACTCACAGAGTTACATCTGTATTTCGTGGATCTCTTTGCTAGCCTTATTTCTGTGGAATCTGAGAACAGATATTTCGGATCCCTTTGAAGACTATAGAGCCAAAGGAAATATCCTCCGATAACAAAGAGAAAGAAGCTTTCTGAGAAACTTCTTTGTATTCTGTGAAATCATCTCACAGAGTTACAGCTTTGCCCTCAAGAAGCCCTTCGCTAAGACAGTTCTTGTGGAATTGGCAAAGGGATATTTGGAAGCCAATAGAGGGCTAAGGTGAAAAAGGAAATATCCTCAGCTGAAATCTGGAAAGAAGCTTTCTGAGAAACTGCTTAGTGTTCTGTTTATTCATCTCACAGAGTTACATCTGTATTTCGTGGATCTCTTTGCTAGCCTTATTTCTGTGGAATATGAGAACAGATATTTCGGATCCCTTTGAAGACTATAGGGACAAAGGAAATATCCTCCGATAACACAGAGAAAGAAGCTTTCTGAGAAACTTCTTTGTGTTCTGTGAAATCATCTCCCAGAGTTACAGCTTTCCCCTCAAGAAGCCTTTCGCAAAGACAGTTCTTGTGGAATTGGCAAAGTGATATTTGGAAGTACATAGAGGGCTATGGTGAAAAAGGAAATATCCTCAGATGAAATCTGGAAAGAAGCTTTCTGAGAAACTGCTCTGTGATGTGTGACTTCCACTCACAGAGTTACATCTGTATTTCGTGGATCTCTTTGCTAGCCTTATTTCTCTGGAATCTGAGAACAGATATTTTGGATCCCTTTGATGACTATAGGGGCAAAGGAATATCCTCCGATAAAAAAGAGAAAGAAGCTTTCTGAGAAACTTCTTTGTGTTCTGTGAAATCATCTCACAGAGTTACAGCTTTCCCCTCAAGAAGCCTTTCGCTAAGACAGGTCTTGTGGAATTGGCAAAGGGATATTTGGAAGCCCATAGAGGCCTATGTTGAAAAAGGAAATACCCTCAGATGAAATCTGGAAAGAAGCTTTCTGAGAAACTACTTAGTGTTCTGTTAATTCATCTCACAGAGTTACATCTGTATTTTATGGATCTCTTTTCTAGCCTTATTTCTGTGGAATCTGAGAACAGATATTTCGGATCCCTTTGAAGAATATAGGGCCAAAGGAAATATCCTCCGATAACAAAGAGAAAGAAGCTTTCTGAGAAACTTCTTTGTGTTCTGTGAAATCATCTCACAGAGTTACAGCTTTCCCCTCAAGAAGCCTTTCGCAAAGACAGTTCTTGTGGAATTGGCAAAGTGATATTTGGAAGCCCATAGAGGGCTATGGTGAAAAAGGAAATATCCTCAGATGAAATCTGGAAAGAAGCTTTCTGAGAAACTGCTCTGTGATGTGTGACTTCCACTCACAGAGGTACATCTGTATTTCGTGGATCTCTTTGCTAGCCTTATTTCTGTGGAATCTGAGAACAGATATTTCGGATCCCTTTGAAGACTATAGGGCCAAAGGAAATATCCTCCGATAACAAAGAGAAAGAAGCTTTCTGAGAAACTTCTTTGTGTTCTGTGAAATCATCTCACAGAGTTACAGCTTTGCCCTCAAGAAGCCTTTCGCTAAGACAGTTCTTGTGGAATTGGCAAAGGGATATTTGGAAGCCCATAGAGGGCTAAGGTGAAAAAGGAAATATCCTCAGCTGAAATCTGGAAAGAAGCTTTCTGAGAAACTGCTTAGTGTTCTGTTTATTCATCTCACAGAGTTACATCTGTATTTCGTGGATCTCTTTGCTAGCCTTATTTCTGTGGAATCTGAGAACAGATATTTCGGATCCCTTTGAAGACTATAGGGCCAAAGGAAATATCCTCCGATAACAAAGAGAAAGAAGCTTTCTGAGAAACTTCTTTGTGTTCTGTGAAATCAACTCCCAGAGTTACAGCTTTCCCCTCAAGAAGCCTTTCGCTAAGACAGTTCTTGTGGAATTGGCAAAGTGATATTTGGAAGTCCATAGAGGGCTATGGTGAAAAAGGAAATATCCTCAGATGAAATCTGGAAAGAAGCTTTCTGAGAAACTGCTCTGTGATGTGTGACTTCCACTCACAGAGTTACATCTGTATTTCGTGGATCTCTTTGCTAGCCTTATTTCTGTGGAATCTGAGAACAGATATTTCGGATCCCTTTGAAGACTATAGGGCCAAAGGAAATATCCTCCGATAACAAAGAGAAAGAAGCTTTCTGAGAAACTTCTTGGTGTTCTGTGAAATCATCTCACAGAGTTACAGCTTTCCCCTCAAGAAGCCTTTCGCTAAGACAGTTCTTGTGGAATTGGCAAAGGGATATTTGTAAGCCCATAGAGGGCTATGGTGAAAAAGGAAATATCCTCAGATGAAATCTGGAAAGAAGCTTTCTGAGAAACTGCTTAGTGTTCTGTTAATTCATCTCACAGAGTTACATCTGTATTTCGTGGTTCTCTTTGCTAGACTTATTTCTGTGGAATCTGAGAACAGATATTTCGGATCCCTTTGAAGACTATAGGACCAAAGGAAATAACCTCCGGTAACAAAGAGAAAGAAGCTTTCTGAGAAACTTCTTTGAGTTCTGTGAAATCATCTCACAGAGTTACAGCTTTCCCCTCAAGAAGCCTTTCGCTAAGACAGTTCTTGTGGAATTGGCAAAGTGATATTTGGAAGCCCATAGAGGGTTATGGTGAAAAAGGAAATATCCTAAGTTGAAATCTGGAAAGAAGCTTTCTGAGAAACTGCTCTGTTATGTGTGACTTCCACTCACAGAGTTACATCTGTATTTCGTGGATCTCCTTGCTAGCCTTATTTCTGTGGAATCTGAGAACAGATATTTCGGATCCCTTTGAAGACTATAGGGCCAAAGGAAATATCCTCCGATAACAAAGAGAAAGAAGCTTTCTGAGAAACTTCTTTGTGTTCTGTGAAATCTTCTCAAAGAGTTACAGGTTTCCCCTCAAGAAGCCTTTCGCTAAGACAGTTCTTGTGGAATTGGCAAAGGGATATTTGGAAGCCCATAGAGGCCTATGTTGAAAAAGGAAATATCCTCAGATGAAATCTGGAAAGAAGCTTTCTGAGAAACTGCTTAGTGTTATGTTAATTCATCTCACAGAGTTACATCTGTATTTCGTGGATCTCTTTGCTAGCCTTATTTCTGTGGAATCTGAGAACAGATATTTCGGATCCCTTTGAAGATTATAGGGCCAAAGGAAATATCCTCCGATAACAAAGAGAAAGAAGCTTTCTGAGAAACTTCTTTGTGTTCTGTGAAATCATCTCACAGAGTTACAGCTTTCCCCTCAAGAAGCCTTTCGCAAAGACAGTTCTTGTGGAATTGGCAAAGTGATATTTGGAAGCCCATAGAGGGCTATGGTGAAAAAGGAAATATCCTCAGATGAAATCTGGAAAGAAGTTTTCTGAGAAACTGCTCTGTGATGTGTGACGTCCACTCACGGAGGTACATCTGTATTTCGTTGATCTCTTTGCTAGCCTTATTTCTGTGGAATCTGAGAACAGATATTTCGGATCCCTTTGAAGACTGTAGGGCCAAAGGAAATATCCTCCGATAACAAAGAGAAAGAAGCTTTCTGAGAAACTTCTTTGTGTTCTGTGAAATCATCTCACAGAGTTACAGCTTTGCCCTCAAGAAGCCTTTCGCTAAGACAGTTCTTGTGGAATTGGCAAAGGGATATTTGGAAGCCCATAGAGGGCTAAGGTGAAAAAGGAAATATCCTCAGCTGAAATCTGAAAGAAGCTTTCTGAGAAACTGCTTAGTGTTCCGTTTATTCATCTCACAGAGTTACATCTGTATTTCGTGGATCTCTTTGCTAGCCTTATTTCTGTGGAATCTGAGAACAGATATTTCGGATCCCTTTGAAGACTATAGGGCCAAAGGAAATATCCTCCGATAACAAAGAGAAAGAAGCTTTCTGAGAAACTTCTTTGTGTTCTGTGAAATCAACTCCCAGAGTTACAGCTTTCCCCTCAAGAAGCCTTTCGCAAAGACAGTTCTTGTGGAATTGGCAAAGTGATATTTGGAAGTCCATAGAGGGCTATGGTGAAAAAGGAAATATCCTCAGATGAAATCTGGAAAGAAGCTTTCTGAGAAACTGCTCTGTGATGTGTGACTTCCACTCACAGAGTTACATCTGTATTTCGTGGATCTCCTTGCTAGCCTTATTTCTGTGGAATCTGAGAACAGATATTTCGGATCCCTTTGAAGACTATAGGGCCAAAGGAAATATCCTCCGATAACAAAGAGAAAGAAGCTTTCTGAGAAACTTCTTTGTGTTCTGTGAAATCATCTCACAGAGTTACAGCTTTCCCCTCAAGAAGCCTTTCGCTAAGACAGTTCTTGTGGAATTGGCAAAGGGATATTTGGAAGCCCATAGAGGGTCTATGGTGAAAAAGGAAATATCCTCAGATGAAATCTGGAAAGAAGCTTTCTGAGAAACTGCTTAGTGTTCTGTTAATTCATCTCACAGAGTTACATCTGTATTTCGTGGTTCTCTTTGCTAGCCTTATTTCTGTGGAATCTGAGAACAGATATTTCGGATCCCTTTGAAGACTATAGGACCAAAGGAAATATCCTCCGGTAACAAAGAGAAAGAAGCTTTCTGAGAAACTTCTTTGTGTTCTGTGAAATCATCTCACAGAGTTACAGCTTTCCCCTCAAGAAGCCTTTCGCTAAGACAGTTCTTGTGGAATTGGCAAAGTGATATTTGGAAGCCCATAGAGGGCTATGGTGAAAAAGGAAATATCCTCAGATGAAATCTGAAAAGAAGCTTTCTGAGAAACTGCTCTGTGATGTGTGACTTCCACTCACAGAGTTACATCTGTATTTCGTGGATCACCTTGCTAGCCTTATTTCTGTGGAATCTGAGAACAGATATTTCGGATCCCTTTGAAGACTATAGGGCCAAAGGAAATATCCTCCGATAACAAAGAGAAAGAAGCTTTCTGAGAAACTTCTTTGTGTTCTGTGGAATCATCTCACAGAGTTACATCTTTCCCCTCAAGAAGCCTTTCGCTAAGACAGTTCTTGTGGAATTGGCAAAGGGATATTTGGAAGCCCATAGAGGCCTATGTTGAAAAAGGAAATATCCTCAGATGAAATCTGGAAAGAAGCTTTCTGAGAAACTGCTTAGTGTTCTGTTAATTCATCTCACAGAGTTACATCTGTATTTCGTGGATCTCTTTGCTAGCCTTATTTCTGTGGAATCTGAGAACAGATATTTCGGATCCCTTTGAAGATTATAGGGCCAAAGGAAATATCCTCCGATAACAAAGAGAAAGAAGCTTTCTGAGAAACTTCTTTGTGTTTTGTGAAATCATCTCACAGAGTTACAGCTTTCCCCTCAAGAAGCCTTTCGCTAAGACAGTTCTTGTGGAATTGGCAAAGTGATATTTGGAAGCCCGTAGAGGGCTATGGTGAAAAAGGAAATATCCTCAGATGAAATCTGGAAAGAAGTTTTCTGAGAAACTGCTCTGTGATGTGTGACGTCCACTCACAGAGGTACATCTGTATTTCGTGGATCTCTTTGCTAGCCTTATTTCTGTGGAATCTGAGAACAGATATTTCGGATCCCTTTGAAGACTATAGGGCCAAAGGAAATATCCTCCGATAACAAAGAGAAAGAAGCTTTCTGAGAAACTTCTTTGTGTTCTGTGAAATCATCTCACAGAGTTACAGCTTTCCCCTCAAGAAGCCTTTCGCTAAGACAGTTCTTGTGGAATTGGCAAAGGGATATTTGGAAGCCCATAGAGGGCTAAGGTGAAAAAGGAAATATCCTCAGATGAAATCTGGAAAGAAGCTTTCTGAGAAACTGCTTAGTGTTCTGTTAATTCATCTCACAGAGTTACATGTGTATTTCGTGGATCTCTTTGCTAGCCTTATTTCTGTGGAATCTGAGAACAGATATTTCGGATCCCTTTGAAGAGTATAGGACCAAAGGAAATATCCTACGGTAACAAAGAGAAAGAAGCTTTCTGAGAAACTTCTTTGTGTTCAGTGAAATCATCTCACAGAGTTACAGCTTTCCCCTCAAGAAGCCTTTCGCTAAGACAGTTCTTGTGGAATTGGCAAAGTGATATTTGGAAGCCCATAGAGGGCTATGGTGAAAAAGGAAATATCCTCAGATGAAATCTGGAAAGAAGATTTCTGAGAAACTGCTCTGTGATGTGTGACTTCCACTCACAGAGTTACATCTGTATTTCGTGGATCTCTTTGCTAGCCTTATTTCTGTGGAATCTGAGAACAGATATTTCGGATCCCTTTGAAGACTATAGGGCCAAAGGAAATATCCTCAGATAACAAAGAGAAAGAAGCTTTCTGAGAAACTTCTTTGTGTTCTGTGAAATCATCTCACAGAGTTACAGCTTTCCCCTCAAGAAGGCTTACGCTAAGACAGTTCTTGTGGAATTGGCAAAGGGATATTTGGGAGCCCATAGAGGCCTATGGTGAAAAAGGAAATATCCTCAGATGAAATCTGGAAAGAAGTTTTCTGAGAAACTGCACTGTGATGTGTGACGTCCACTCACGGAGGTACATCTGTATTTCATGGATCTCTTTGCTAGCCTTATTTCTGTGGAATATGAGAACAGATATTTCGGATCCCTTTGAAGACTGTAGGGCCAAAGGAAATATCCTCCGATAACAAAGAGAAAGAAGCTTTCTGAGAAACTGCTTAGTGTTCTGTTTATTCATCTCACAGAGTTACATCTGTATTTCGTGGATCTCTTTGCTAGCCTTATTTCTGTGGAATCTGAGAACAGATATTTCGGATCCCTTTGAAGACTATAGGGCCAAAGGAAATATCCTCCGATAACAAAGAGAAAGAAGCTTTCTGAGAAACTTCTTTGTGTTCTGTGAAATCAACTCCCAGAGTTACAGCTTTCCCCTCAAGAAGCCTTTCGCAAAGACAGTTTTTGTGGAATTGGCAAAGTGATATTTGGAAGTCCATAGAGGGCTATGGTGAAAAAGGAAATATCCTCAGATGAAATCTGGAAAGAAGCTTTCTGAGAAACTGCTCTGTGATGTGTGACTTCCACTCACAGAGTTACATCTGTATTTCGTGGATCTCCTTGCTAGCCTTATTTCTGTGGAATCTGAGAACAGATATTTCGGATCCCTTTGAAGACTATAGGGCCAAAGGAAATATCCTCCGATAACAAAGAGAAAGAAGCTTTCTGAGAAACTTCTTTGTGTTCTGTGAAATCATCTCACAGAGTTACAGCTTTCCCCTCAAGAAGCCTTTCGCTAAGACAGTTCTTGTGGAATTGGCAAAGGGATATTTGGAAGCCCATAGAGGGCTATGGTGAAAAAGGAAATATCCTCAGATTAAATCTGGAAAGAAGCTTTCTGAGAAACTGCTTAGTGTTCTGTTAATTCATCTCACAGAGTTACATCTGTATTTCGTGGTTCTCGTTGCTAGCCTTATTTCTGTGGAATCTGAGAACAGATATTTCGGATCCCTTTGAAGACTATAGGACCAAAGGAAATATCCTCCGGTAACAAAGAGAAAGAAGCTTTCTGAGAAACTTCTTTGTGTTCTGTGAAATCATCTCAAAGAGTTACAGCTTTCCCCTCAAGAAGCCTTTCGCTAAGACAGTTCTTGTGGAATTGGCAAAGTGATATTTGGAAGCCCATAGAGGGCTATGGTGAAAAAGGAAATATCCTCAGATGAAATCTGGAAAGAAGCTTTCTGAGAAACTGCTCTGTGATGTGTGACTTCCACTCACAGAGTTACATCTGTATTTCGTTGATCACCTTGCTAGCCTTATTTCTGTGGAATCTGAGAACAGATATTTCGGATCCCTTTGAAGACTATAGGGCCAAAGGAAATATCCTCCGATAACAAAGAGAAAGAAGCTTTCTGAGAAACTTCTTTGTGTTCTGTGAAATCATCTCACAGAGTTACAGCTTTCCCCTAAAGAAGCCTTTCGCTAAGACAGTTCTTGTGGAATTGGCAAAGGGATATTTGGAAGCCCATAGAGGCCTATGTTGAAAAAGGAAATATCCTCAGATGAAATCTGGAAAGAAGCTTTCTGAGAAACTGCTTAGTGTTCTGTTAATTCATCTCACAGAGTTACATCTGTATTTCGTGGATCTCTTTGCTAGCCTTATTTCTGTGGAATCTGAGAACAGATATTTCGGATCCCTTTGAAGATTATAGGGCCAAAGGAAATATCCTCCGATAACAAAGAGAAAGAAGCTTTCTGAGAAACTTCTTTGTGTTTTGTGAAATCATCTCACAGAGTTACAGCTTTCCCCTCAAGAAGCCTTTCGCTAAGACAGTTCTTGTGGAATTGGCAAAGTGATATTTGGAAGCCCGTAGAGGGCTATGGTGAAAAAGGAAATATCCTCAGATGAAATCTGGAAAGAAGTTTTCTGAGAAACTGCTCTGTGATGTGTGACGTCCACTCACAGAGGTACATCTGTATTTCGTGGATCTCTTTGCTAGCCTTATTTCTGTGGAATCTGAGAACAGATATTTCGGATCCCTTTGAAGACTATAGGGCCAAAGGAAATATCCTCCGATAACAAAGAGAAAGAAGCTTTCTGAGAAACTTCTTTGTGTTCTGTGAAATCATCTCACAGAGTTACAGCTTTCCCCTCAAGAAGCCTTTCGCTAAGACAGTTCTTGTGGAATTGGCAAAGGGATATTTGGAAGCCCATAGAGGGCTAAGGTGAAAAAGGAAATATCCTCAGCTGAAATCTGGAAAGAAGCTTTCTGAGAAACTGCTTAGTGTTCTGTTAATTCATCTCACAGAGTTACATGTGTATTTCGTGGATCTCTTTGCTAGCCTTATTTCTGTGGAATCTGAGAACAGATATTTCGGATCCCTTTGAAGAGTATAGGACCAAAGGAAATATCCTACGGTAACAAAGAGAAAGAAGCTTTCTGAGAAACTTCTTTGTGTTCAGTGAAATCATCTCACAGAGTTACAGCTTTCCCCTCAAGAAGCCTTTCGCTAAGACAGTTTTTGTGGAATTGGCAAAGTGATATTTGGAAGCCCATAGAGGGCTATGGTGAAAAAGGAAATATCCTCAGATGAAATCTGGAAAAAAGATTTCTGAGAAACTGCTCTGTGATGTGTGACTTCCACTCACAGAGTTACATCTGTATTTCGTGGATCTCCTTGCCAGCCTTATTTCTGTGGAATCTGAGAACAGATATTTCGGATCCCTTTGAAGACTATAGGGCCAAAGGAAATATCCTCCGATAACAAAGAGAAAGAAGCTTTCTGAGAAACTTCTTTGTGTTCTGTGAAATCATCTCACAGAGTTACAGGTTTCCCCTCAAGAAGCCTTTCGCTAAGACAGTTCTTGTGGAATTGGCAAAGGGATATTTGGAAGCCCATAGAGGCCTATGTTGAAAAAGGAAATATCCTCATATGAAATCTGGAAAGAAGATTTCTGAGAAACTGCTTAGTGTTCTGTTAATTCATCTCACAGAGTTACATCTGTATTTCGTGGATCTCTTTGCTAGCCTTATTTCTGTGTAATCTGAGAACAGATATTTCGGATCCCTTTGAAGACTATAGGGCCAAAGGAAATATCCTCCGATAAAAAAGAGAAAGAAGCTTTCTGAGAAACTTCTTTGTGTTCTGTGAAATCATCTCACAGAGTTACAGCTTTCCCCTCAAGAAGCCTTTCGCTAAGACAGTTCTTGTGGAATTGGCAAAGTGATATTTGGAAGCCCATAGAGGGCTATGGTGAAAAAGGAAATATCCTCAGATGAAATCTGGAAAGAAGCTTTCTGAGAAACTGCTCTGTGATGTGTGACTTCCACTCACAGAGTTACATCTGTATTTCGTGGATCTCTTTGCTAGCCTTATTTCTGTGGAATCTGAGAACAGATATTTCGGATCCCTTTGAAGACTATAGGGCCAAAGGAAATATCCTCCGATAACAAAGAGAAAGAAGCTTTCTGAGAAACTTCTTTGTGTTCTGTGAAATCATCTCACAGAGTTACAGCTTTCCCCTCAAGAAGCCTTTCGCTAAGACGGTTCTTGTGGAATTGGCAAAGGGATATTTGCAAACGCATAGAGGCCTATGGTGAAAAAGGAAATATCCTCAGATGAAATCTGAAAAGAAGCTTTCTGAGAAACTGCTTAGTGTTCTGTTAATTCATCTCACAGAGTTACATCTGTATTTCGTGGATCTCTTTGCTAGCCTTATTTCTGTGGAATCTGAGAACAGATATTTCGGATCCCTTTGAAGATTATAGGGCCAAAGGAAATATCCTCCGATAACAAAGAGAAAGAAGATTTCTGAGAAACTTCTTTGTGTTCTGTGAAATCATCTCACAGAGTTACAGCTTTCCCCTCAAGAAGCCTTTCGCAAAGACAGTTCTTGTGGAATTGGCAAAGTGATATTTGGAAGCCCATAGAGGGCTATGGTGAAAAAGGAAATATCCTCAGATGAAATCTGGAAAGAAGCTTTCTGAGAAACTGCTCTGTGATGTGTGACTTCCACTCACAGAGGTACATCTGTATTTCGTGGATCTCTTTGCTAGCCTTATTTCTGTGGAATCTGAGAACAGATATTTCGGATCCCTTTGAAGACTATAGGGCCAAAGGAAATATCCTCCGATAACAAAGAGAAAGAAGCTTTCTGAGAAACTTCTTTGTGTTCTGTGAAATCATCTCACAGAGTTACAGCTTTGCCCTCAAGAAGCCTTTCGCTAAGACAGTTCTTGTGGAATTGGCAAAGGGATATTTGGAAGCCCATAGAGGGCTAAGGTGAAAAAGGAAATATCCTCAGATGAAATCTGGAAAGAAGCTTTCTGAGAAACTGCTTAGTGTTCTGTTTATTCATCACACAGAGTTACATCTGTATTTCGTGGATCTCTTTGCTAGCCTTATTTCTGTGGAATCTGAGAACAGATATTTCGGATCCCTTTGAAGACTATAGGGCCAAAGGAAATATCCTCCGATAACAAAGAGAAAGAAGCTTTCTGAGAAACTTCTTTGTGTTCTGTGAAATCAACTCCCAGAGTTACAGCTTTCCCCTCAAGAAGCCTGTCGCAAAGACAGTTCTTGTGGAATTGGCAAAGTGATATTTGGAAGTCCATAGAGGGCTATGGTGAAAAAGGAAATATCCTCAGATGAAATCTGGAAAGAAGCTTTCTGAGAAAATGCTCTGTGATGTGTGACTTCCACTCACAGAGTTACATCTGTATTTCGTGGATCTCTTTGCTAGCCTTATTTCTGTGGAATCTGAGAACAGATATTTCGGATCCCTTTGAAGACTATAGGGCCAAAGGAAATATCCTCCGATAACAAAGAGAAAGAAGCTTTCTGAGAAACTTCTTTGTGTTCTGTGAAATCATCTCACAGAGTTACAGCTTTCCCCTCAAGAAGCCTTTCGCTAAGACAGTTCTTGTGGAATTGGCAAAGGGATATTTGGAAGACCATAGAGGACTATGGTGAAAAAGGAAATATCCTCAGATGAAATCTGGAAAGAAGCTTTCTGAGAAACTGCTTAGTGTTCTGTTAATTCATCTCACAGAGTTACATCTGTATTTCGTGGTTCTCTTTGCTAGCCTTATTTCTGTGGAATCTGAGAACAGATATTTCGGATCCCTTTGAAGACTATAGGACCAAAGGAAATATCCTCCGGTAACAAAGAGAAAGAAGCTTTCTGAGAAACTTCTTTGTGTTCTGTGAAATCATCTCACAGAGATACAGCTTTCCCCTCAAGAAGCCTTTCGCTAAGACAGTTCTTGTGGAATTGGCAAAGTGATATTTGGAAGCCCATAGAGGGCTATGGTGAAAAAGGAAATATCCTAAGTTGAAATCTGGAAAGAAGCTTTCTGAGAAACTGCTCTGTGATATGTGACTTCCACTCACAGAGTTACATCTGTATTTCGTGGATCTCCTTGCTAGCCTTATTTCTGTGGAATCTGAGAACAGATATTTCGGATCCCTTTGAAGACTATAGGGCCAAAGGAAATATCCTCCGATAACAAAGAGAAAGAAGCTTTCTGAGAAACTTCATTGTGTTCTGTGAAATCATCTCACAGAGTTACAGCTTTCCCCTCAAGAAGCCTTTCGCTAAGACAGGTCTTGTGGGATTGGCAAAGGGATATTTGGAAGCCCATAGAGGCCTATGTTGAAAAAGGAAATACCCTCAGATGAAATCTGGAAAGAAGCTTTCTGAGAAACTACTTAGTGTTCTGTTAATTCATCTCACAGAGTTACATCTGTATTTCGTGGATCTCTTTTCTAGCCTTATTTCTGTGGAATCTGAGAACAGATATTTCGGATCCCTTTGAAGATTATAGGGCCAAAGGAAATATCCTCCGATAACAAAGAGAAAGAAGCCTTCTGAGAAACTTCTTTGTGTTCTGTGAAATCATCTCACAGAGTTACAGCTTTCCCCTCAAGAAGCCTTTCGCAAAGACAGTTCTTGTGGAATTGGCAAAGTGATATTTGGAAGCCAATAGAGGGCTATGGTGAAAAAGGAAATATCCTCAGATGAAATCTGGAAAGAAGCTTTCTGAGAAACTGCTCTGTGATGTGTGACTTCCACTCACAGAGTTACATCTGTATTTCGTGGATCTCTTTGCTAGCCTTATTTCTGTGGAATCTGAGAACAGATATTTCGGATCCCTTTGAAGACTATAGGGCCAAAGGAAATATCCTCCGATAACAAAGAGAAAGAAGCTTTCTGAGAAACTTCTTGGTGTTCTGTGAAATCATCTCACAGAGTTACAGCTTTCCCCTCAAGAAGCCTTTCGCTAAGACAGTTCTTGTGGAATTGGCAAAGGGATATTTGGAAGCCCATAGAGGGCTATGGTGAAAAAGGAAATATCCGCAGATGAAATCTGGAAAGAAGCTTTCTGAGAAACTGCTTAGTGTTCTGTTAATTCATCTCACAGAGTTACATCTGTATTTCGTGGTTCTCTTTGCTAGCCTTATTTCTGTGGAATCTGAGAACAGATATTTCGGATCCCTTTGAAGACTATAGGACCAAAGGAAATATCCTCCGGTAACAAAGAGAAAGAAGCTTTCTGAGAAACTTCTTTGTGTTCTGTGAAATCATCTCACAGAGTTACAGCTTTCCCCTCAAGAAGCCTTTCGCTAAGACAGTTCTTGTGGAATTGGCAAAGGGATATTTGGAAGCCCATAGAGGGCTATGGTGAAAAAGGAAATATCCTAAGTTGAAATCTGGATAGAAGCTTTCTGAGAAACTGCTCTGTTATGTGTGACTTCCACTCACAGAGTTACATCTGTATTTCGTGGATCTCCTTGCTAGCCTTATTTCTGTGGAATCTGAGAACAGATATTTCGGATCCCTTTGAAGACTATAGGGCCAAAGGAAATATCCTCCGATAACAAAGAGAAAGAAGCTTTCTGAGAAACTTCTTTGTGTTCTGTGAAATCATCTCACAGAGTTACAGCTTTGCCCTCAAGAAGCCTTTCGCTAAGACAGTTCTTGTGGAATTGGCAAAGGGATATTTGGAAGCCCATAGAGGGCTAAGGTGAAAAAGGAAATATCCTCAGCTGAAATCTGGAAAGAAGCTTTCTGAGAAACTGCTTAGTGTTCTGTTTATTCATCTCACAGAGTTACATCTGTATTTCGTGGATCTCTTTGCTAGCCTTATTTCTGTGGAATCTGAGAACAGATATTTCGGATCCCTTTGAAGACTATAGGGCCAAAGGAAATATCCTCCGATAACAAAGAGAAAGAAGCTTTCTGAGAAACTTCTTTGTGTTCTGTGAAATCAACTCCCAGAGTTACAGCTTTCCCCTCAAGAAGCCTTTCGCTAAGACAGTTCTTGTGGAATTGGCAAAGTGATATTTGGAAGTCCATAGAGGGCTATGGTGAAAAAGGAAATATCCTCAGATGAAATCTGGAAAGAAGCTTTCTGAGAAACTGCTCTGTGATGTGTGACTTCCACTCACAGAGTTACATCTGTATTTCGTGGATCTCTTTGCTAGCCTTATTTCTGTGGAATCTGAGAACAGATATTTCGGATCCCTTTGAAGACTATAGGGCCAAAGGAAATATCCTCCGATAACAAAGAGAAAGAAGCTTTCTGAGAAACTTCTTGGTGTTCTGTGAAATCATCTCACAGAGTTACAGCTTTCCCCTCAAGAAGCCTTTCGCTAAGACAGTTCTTGTGGAATTGGCAAAGGGATATTTGTAAGCCCATAGAGGGCTATGGTGAAAAAGGAAATATCCTCAGATGAAATCTGGAAAGAAGCTTTCTGAGAAACTGCTTAGTGTTCTGTTAATTCATCTCACAGAGTTACATCTGTATTTCGTGGTTCTCTTTGCTAGACTTATTTCTGTGGAATCTGAGAACAGATATTTCGGATCCCTTTGAAGACTATAGGACCAAAGGAAATATCCTCCGGTAACAAAGAGAAAGAAGCTTTCTGAGAAACTTCTTTGTGTTCTGTGAAATCATCTCACAGAGTTACAGCTTTCCCCTCAAGAAGCCTTTCGCTAAGACAGTTCTTGTGGAATTGGCAAAGTGATATTTGGAAGCCCATAGAGGGCTATGGTGAAAAAGGAAATATCCTAAGTTGAAATCTGGAAAGAAGCTTTCTGAGAAACTGCTCTGTTATGTGTGACTTCCACTCACAGAGTTACATCTGTATTTCGTGGATCTCCTTGCTAGCCTTATTTCTGTGGAATCTGAGAACAGATATTTCGGATCCCTTTGAAGACTATAGGGCCAAAGGAAATATCCTCCGATAACAAAGAGAAAGAAGCTTTCTGAGAAACTTCTTTGTGTTCTGTGAAATCTTCTCACAGAGTTACAGGTTTCCCCTCAAGAAGCGTTTCGCTAAGACAGTTCTTGTGGAATTGGCAAAGGGATATTTGGAAGCCCATAGAGGCCTATGTTGAAAAAGGAAATATCCTCAGATGAAATCTGGAAAGAAGCTTTCTGAGAAACTGCTTAGTGTTATGTTAATTCATCTCACAGAGTTACATCTGTATTTCGTGGATCTCTTTGCTAGCCTTATTTCTGTGGAATCTGAGAACAGATATTTCGGATCCCTTTGAAGATTATAGGGCCAAAGGAAATATCCTCCGATAACAAAGAGAAAGAAGCTTTCTGAGAAACTTCTTTGTGTTCTGTGAAATCATCTCACAGAGTTACAGCTTTCCCCTCAAGAAGCCTTTCGCAAAGACAGTTCTTGTGGAATTGGCAAAGTGATATTTGGAAGCCCATAGAGGGCTATGGTGAAAAAGGAAATATCCTCAGATGAAATCTGGAAAGAAGTTTTCTGAGAAACTGCTCTGTGATGTGTGACGTCCACTCACGGAGGTACATCTGTATTTCGTTGATCTCTTTGCTAGCCTTATTTCTGTGGAATCTGAGAACAGATATTTCGGATCCCTTTGAAGACTGTAGGGCCAAAGGAAATATCCTCCGATAACAAAGAGAAAGAAGCTTTCTGAGAAACTTCTTTGTGTTCTGTGAAATCATCTCACAGAGTTACAGCTTTGCCCTCAAGAAGCCTTTCGCTAAGACAGTTCTTGTGGAATTGGCAAAGGGATATTTGGAAGCCCATAGAGGGCTAAGGTGAAAAAGGAAATATCCTCAGCTGAAATCTGAAAGAAGCTTTCTGAGAAACTGCTTAGTGTTCCGTTTATTCATCTCACAGAGTTACATCTGTATTTCGTGGATCTCTTTGCTAGCCTTATTTCTGTGGAATCTGAGAACAGATATTTCGGATCCCTTTGAAGACTATAGGGCCAAAGGAAATATCCTCCGATAACAAAGAGATAGAAGCTTTCTGAGAAACTTCTTTGTGTTCTGTGAAATCAACTCCCAGAGTTACAGCTTTCCCCTCAAGAAGCCTTTCGCAAAGACAGTTCTTGTGGAATTGGCAAAGTGATATTTGGAAGTCCATAGAGGGCTATGGTGAAAAAGGAAATATCCTCAGATGAAATCTGGAAAGAAGCTTTCTGAGAAACTGCTCTGTGATGTGTGACTTCCACTCACAGAGTTACATCTGTATTTCGTGGATCTCCTTGCTAGCCTTATTTCTGTGGAATCTGAGAACAGATATTTCGGATCCCTTTGAAGACTATAGGGCCAAAGGAAATATCCTCCGATAACAAAGAGAAAGAAGCTTTCTGAGAAACTTCTTTGTGTTCTGTGAAATCATCTCACAGAGTTACAGCTTTCCCCTCAAGAAGCCTTTCGCTAAGACAGTTCTTGTGGAATTGGCAAAGGGATATTTGGAAGCCCATAGAGGGCTATGGTGAAAAAGGAAATATCCTCAGATGAAATCTGGAAAGAAGCTTTCTGAGAAACTGCTTAGTGTTCTGTTAATTCATCTCACAGAGTTACATCTGTATTTCGTGGTTCTCTTTGCTAGCCTTATTTCTGTGGAATCTGAGAACAGATATTTCGGATCCCTTTGAAGACTATAGGACCAAAGGAAATATCCTCCGGTAACAAAGAGAAAGAAGCTTTCTGAGAAACTTCTTTGTGTTCTGTGAAATCATCTCACAGAGTTACAGCTTTCCCCTCAAGAAGCCTTTCGCTAAGACAGTTCTTGTGGAATTGGCAAAGTGATATTTGGAAGCCCATAGAGGGCTATGGTGAAAAAGGAAATATCCTCAGATGAAATCTGAAAAGAAGCTTTCTGAGAAACTGCTCTGTGATGTGTGACTTCCACTCACAGAGTTACATCTGTATTTCGTGGATCACCTTGCTAGCCTTATTTCTGTGGAATCTGAGAACAGATATTTCGGATCCCTTTGAAGACTATAGGGCCAAAGGAAATATCCTCCGATAACAAAGAGAAAGAAGCTTTCTGAGAAACTTCTTTGTGTTCTGTGGAATCATCTCACAGAGTTACATCTTTCCCCTCAAGAAGCCTTTCGCTAAGACAGTTCTTGTGGAATTGGCAAAGGGATATTTGGAAGCCCATAGAGGCCTATGTTGAAAAAGGAAATATCCTCAGATGAAATCTGGAAAGAAGCTTTCTGAGAAACTGCTTAGTGTTCTGTTAATTCATCTCACAGAGTTACATCTGTATTTCGTGGATCTCTTTGCTAGCCTTATTTCTGTGGAATCTGAGAACAGATATTTCGGATCCCTTTGAAGATTATAGGGCCAAAGGAAATATCCTCCGATAACAAAGAGAAAGAAGCTTTCTGAGAAACTTCTTTGTGTTTTGTGAAATCATCTCACAGAGTTACAGCTTTCCCCTCAAGAAGCCTTTCGCTAAGACAGTTCTTGTGGAATTGGCAAAGTGATATTTGGAAGCCCGTAGAGGGCTATGGTGAAAAAGGAAATATCCTCAGATGAAATCTGGAAAGAAGTTTTCTGAGAAACTGCTCTGTGATGTGTGACGTCCACTCACAGAGGTACATCTGTATTTCGTGGATCTCTTTGCTAGCCTTATTTCTGTGGAATCTGAGAACAGATATTTCGGATCCCTTTGAAGACTATAGGGCCAAAGGAAATATCCTCCGATAACAAAGAGGAAGAAGCTTTCTGAGAAACTTCTTTGTGTTCTGTGAAATCATCTCACAGAGTTACAGCTTTGCCCTCAAGAAGCCTTTCGCTAAGACAGTTCTTGTGGAATTGGCAAAGGGATATTTGGAAGCCCATAGAGGGCTAAGGTGAAAAAGGAAATATCCTCAGATGAAATCTGGAAAGAAGCTTTCTGAGAAACTGCTTAGTGTTCTGTTAATTCATCTCACAGAGTTACATGTGTATTTCGTGGATCTCTTTGCTAGCCTTATTTCTGTGGAATCTGAGAACAGATATTTCGGATCCCTTTGAAGAGTATAGGACCAAAGGAAATATCCTACGGTAACAAAGAGAAAGAAGCTTTCTGAGAAACTTCTTTGTGTTCAGTGAAATCATCTCACAGAGTTACAGCTTTCCCCTCAAGAAGCCTTTCGCTAAGACAGTTCTTGTGGAATTGGCAAAGTGATATTTGGAAGCCCATAGAGGGCTATGGTGAAAAAGGAAATATCCTAAGTTGAAATCTGGAAAGAAGCTTTCTGAGAAACTGCTCTGTTATGTGTGACTTCCACTCACAGAGTTACATCTGTATTTCGTGGATCTCCTTGCTAGCCTTATTTCTGTGGAATCTGAGAACAGATATTTCGGATCCCTTTGAAGACTATAGGGCCAAAGGAAATATCCTCCGATAACAAAGAGAAAGAAGCTTTCTGAGAAACTTCTTTGTGTTCTGTGAAATCTTCTCACAGAGTTACAGGTTTCCCCTCAAGAAGCCTTTCGCTAAGACAGTTCTTGTGGAATTGGCAAAGTGATATTTGGAAGCCCATAGAGGGCTATGGTGAAAAAGGAAATATCCTCAGATGAAATCTGGAAAGAAGTTTTCTGAGAAACTGCTCTGTGATGTGTGACGTCCACTCACGGAGGTACATCTGTATTTCGTTGATCTCTTTGCTAGCCTTATTTCTGTGGAATCTGAGAACAGATATTTCGGATCCCTTTGAAGACTGTAGGGCCAAAGGAAATATCCTCCGATAACAAAGAGAAAGAAGCTTTCTGAGAAACTTCTTTGTGTTCTGTGAAATCATCTCACAGAGTTACAGCTTTGCCCTCAAGAAGCCTTTCGCTAAGACAGTTCTTGTGGAATTGGCAAAGGGATATTTGGAAGCCCATAGAGGGCTAAGGTGAAAAAGGAAATATCCTCAGCTGAAATCTGAAAGAAGCTTTCTGAGAAACTGCTTAGTGTTCCGTTTATTCATCTCACAGAGTTACATCTGTATTTCGTGGATCTCTTTGCTAGCCTTATTTCTGTGGAATCTGAGAACAGATATTTCGGATCCCTTTGAAGACTATAGGGCCAAAGGAAATATCCTCCGATAACAAAGAGAAAGAAGCTTTCTGAGAAACTTCTTTGTGTTCTGTGAAATCATCTCACAGAGTTACAGGTTTCCCCTCAAGAAGCCTTTCGCTAAGACAGTTCTTGTGGAATTGGCAAAGGGATATTTGGAAGACCATAGAGGACTATGGTGAAAAAGGAAATATCCTCAGATGAAATCTGGAAAGAAGCTTTCTGAGAAACTGCTTAGTGTTCTGTTAATTCATCTCACAGAGTTACATCTGTATTTCGTGGTTCTCTTTGCTAGCCTTATTTCTGTGGAATCTGAGAACAGATATTTCGGATCCCTTTGAAGACTATAGGACCAAAGGAAATATCCTCCGGTAACAAAGAGAAAGAAGCTTTCTGAGAAACTTCTTTGTGTTCTGTGAAATCATCTCACAGAGATACAGCTTTCCCCTCAAGAAGCCTTTCGCTAAGACAGTTCTTGTGGAATTGGCAAAGTGATATTTGGAAGCCCATAGAGGGCTATGGTGAAAAAGGAAATATCCTAAGTTGAAATCTGGAAAGAAGCTTTCTGAGAAACTGCTCTGTGATATGTGACTTCCACTCACAGAGTTACATCTGTATTTCGTGGATCTCCTTGCTAGCCTTATTTCTGTGGAATCTGAGAACAGATATTTCGGATCCCTTTGAAGACTGTAGGGCCAAAGGAAATATCCTCCGATAACAAAGAGAAAGAAGCTTTCTGAGAAACTTCATTGTGTTCTGTGAAATCATCTCACAGAGTTACAGCTTTCCCCTCAAGAAGCCTTTCGCTAAGACAGGTCTTGTGGGATTGGCAAAGGGATATTTGGAAGCCCATAGAGGCCTATGTTGAAAAAGGAAATACCCTCAGATGAAATCTGGAAAGAAGCTTTCTGAGAAACTACTTAGTGTTCTGTTAATTCATCTCACAGAGTTACATCTGTATTTCGTGGATCTCTTTTCTAGCCTTATTTCTGTGGAATCTGAGAACAGATATTTCGGATCCCTTTGAAGATTATAGGGCCAAAGGAAATATCCTCCGATAACAAAGAGAAAGAAGCCTTCTGAGAAACTTCTTTGTGTTCTGTGAAATCATCTCACAGAGTTACAGCTTTCCCCTCAAGAAGCCTTTCGCAAAGACAGTTCTTGTGGAATTGGCAAAGTGATATTTGGAAGCCAATAGAGGGCTATGGTGAAAAAGGAAATATCCTCAGATGAAATCTGGAAAGAAGCTTTCTGAGAAACTGCTCTGTGATGTGTGACTTCCACTCACAGAGTTACATCTGTATTTCGTGGATCTCTTTGCTAGCCTTATTTCTGTGGAATCTGAGAACAGATATTTCGGATCCCTTTGAAGACTATAGGGCCAAAGGAAATATCCTCCGATAACAAAGAGAAAGAAGCTTTCTGAGAAACTTCTTGGTGTTCTGTGAAATCATCTCACAGAGTTACAGCTTTCCCCTCAAGAAGCCTTTCGCTAAGACAGTTCTTGTGGAATTGGCAAAGGGATATTTGGAAGCCCATAGAGGGCTATGGTGAAAAAGGAAATATCCGCAGATGAAATCTGGAAAGAAGCTTTCTGAGAAACTGCTTAGTGTTCTGTTAATTCATCTCACAGAGTTACATCTGTATTTCGTGGTTCTCTTTGCTAGCCTTATTTCTGTGGAATCTGAGAACAGATATTTCGGATCCCTTTGAAGACTATAGGACCAAAGGAAATATCCTCCGGTAACAAAGAGAAAGAAGCTTTCTGAGAAACTTCTTTGTGTTCTGTGAAATCATCTCACAGAGTTACAGCTTTCCCCTCAAGAAGCCTTTCGCTAAGACAGTTCTTGTGGAATTGGCAAAGGGATATTTGGAAGCCCATAGAGGGCTATGGTGAAAAAGGAAATATCCTAAGTTGAAATCTGGATAGAAGCTTTCTGAGAAACTGCTCTGTTATGTGTGACTTCCACTCACAGAGTTACATCTGTATTTCGTGGATCTCCTTGCTAGCCTTATTTCTGTGGAATCTGAGAACAGATATTTCGGATCCCTTTGAAGACTATAGGGCCAAAGGAAATATCCTCCGATAACAAAGAGAAAGAAGCTTTCTGAGAAACTTCTTTGTGTTCTGTGAAATCATCTCACAGAGTTACAGCTTTGCCCTCAAGAAGCCTTTCGCTAAGACAGTTCTTGTGGAATTGGCAAAGGGATATTTGGAAGCCCATAGAGGGCTAAGGTGAAAAAGGAAATATCCTCAGCTGAAATCTGGAAAGAAGCTTTCTGAGAAACTGCTTAGTGTTCTGTTTATTCATCTCACAGAGTTACATCTGTATTTCGTGGATCTCTTTGCTAGCCTTATTTCTGTGGAATCTGAGAACAGATATTTCGGATCCCTTTGAAGACTATAGGGCCAAAGGAAATATCCTCCGATAACAAAGAGAAAGAAGCTTTCTGAGAAACTTCTTTGTGTTCTGTGAAATCAACTCCCAGAGTTACAGCTTTCCCCTCAAGAAGCCTTTCGCTAAGACAGTTCTTGTGGAATTGGCAAAGTGATATTTGGAAGTCCATAGAGGGCTATGGTGAAAAAGGAAATATCCTCAGATGAAATCTGGAAAGAAGCTTTCTGAGAAACTGCTCTGTGATGTGTGACTTCCACTCACAGAGTTACATCTGTATTTCGTGGATCTCTTTGCTAGCCTTATTTCTGTGGAATCTGAGAACAGATATTTCGGATCCCTTTGAAGACTATAGGGCCAAAGGAAATATCCTCCGATAACAAAGAGAAAGAAGCTTTCTGAGAAACTTCTTGGTGTTCTGTGAAATCATCTCACAGAGTTACAGCTTTCCCCTCAAGAAGCCTTTCGCTAAGACAGTTCTTGTGGAATTGGCAAAGGGATATTTGTAAGCCCATAGAGGGCTATGGTGAAAAAGGAAATATCCTCAGATGAAATCTGGAAAGAAGCTTTCTGAGAAACTGCTTAGTGTTCTGTTAATTCATCTCACAGAGTTACATCTGTATTTCGTGGTTCTCTTTGCTAGACTTATTTCTGTGGAATCTGAGAACAGATATTTCGGATCCCTTTGAAGACTATAGGACCAAAGGAAATATCCTCCGGTAACAAAGAGAAAGAAGCTTTCTGAGAAACTTCTTTGTGTTCTGTGAAATCATCTCACAGAGTTACAGCTTTCCCCTCAAGAAGCCTTTCGCTAAGACAGTTCTTGTGGAATTGGCAAAGTGATATTTGGAAGCCCATAGAGGGCTATGGTGAAAAAGGAAATATCCTAAGTTGAAATCTGGAAAGAAGCTTTCTGAGAAACTGCTCTGTTATGTGTGACTTCCACTCACAGAGTTACATCTGTATTTCGTGGATCTCCTTGCTAGCCTTATTTCTGTGGAATCTGAGAACAGATATTTCGGATCCCTTTGAAGACTATAGGGCCAAAGGAAATATCCTCCGATAACAAAGAGAAAGAAGCTTTCTGAGAAACTTCTTTGTGTTCTGTGAAATCTTCTCACAGAGTTACAGGTTTCCCCTCAAGAAGCGTTTCGCTAAGACAGTTCTTGTGGAATTGGCAAAGGGATATTTGGAAGCCCATAGAGGCCTATGTTGAAAAAGGAAATATCCTCAGATGAAATCTGGAAAGAAGCTTTCTGAGAAACTGCTTAGTGTTATGTTAATTCATCTCACAGAGTTACATCTGTATTTCGTGGATCTCTTTGCTAGCCTTATTTCTGTGGAATCTGAGAACAGATATTTCGGATCCCTTTGAAGATTATAGGGCCAAAGGAAATATCCTCCGATAACAAAGAGAAAGAAGCTTTCTGAGAAACTTCTTTGTGTTCTGTGAAATCATCTCACAGAGTTACAGCTTTCCCCTCAAGAAGCCTTTCGCAAAGACAGTTCTTGTGGAATTGGCAAAGTGATATTTGGAAGCCCATAGAGGGCTATGGTGAAAAAGGAAATATCCTCAGATGAAATCTGGAAAGAAGTTTTCTGAGAAACTGCTCTGTGATGTGTGACGTCCACTCACGGAGGTACATCTGTATTTCGTTGATCTCTTTGCTAGCCTTATTTCTGTGGAATCTGAGAACAGATATTTCGGATCCCTTTGAAGACTGTAGGGCCAAAGGAAATATCCTCCGATAACAAAGAGAAAGAAGCTTTCTGAGAAACTTCTTTGTGTTCTGTGAAATCATCTCACAGAGTTACAGCTTTGCCCTCAAGAAGCCTTTCGCTAAGACAGTTCTTGTGGAATTGGCAAAGGGATATTTGGAAGCCCATAGAGGGCTAAGGTGAAAAAGGAAATATCCTCAGCTGAAATCTGAAAGAAGCTTTCTGAGAAACTGCTTAGTGTTCCGTTTATTCATCTCACAGAGTTACATCTGTATTTCGTGGATCTCTTTGCTAGCCTTATTTCTGTGGAATCTGAGAACAGATATTTCGGATCCCTTTGAAGACTATAGGGCCAAAGGAAATATCCTCCGATAACAAAGAGATAGAAGCTTTCTGAGAAACTTCTTTGTGTTCTGTGAAATCAACTCCCAGAGTTACAGCTTTCCCCTCAAGAAGCCTTTCGCAAAGACAGTTCTTGTGGAATTGGCAAAGTGATATTTGGAAGTCCATAGAGGGCTATGGTGAAAAAGGAAATATCCTCAGATGAAATCTGGAAAGAAGCTTTCTGAGAAACTGCTCTGTGATGTGTGACTTCCACTCACAGAGTTACATCTGTATTTCGTGGATCTCCTTGCTAGCCTTATTTCTGTGGAATCTGAGAACAGATATTTCGGATCCCTTTGAAGACTATAGGGCCAAAGGAAATATCCTCCGATAACAAAGAGAAAGAAGCTTTCTGAGAAACTTCTTTGTGTTCTGTGAAATCATCTCACAGAGTTACAGCTTTCCCCTCAAGAAGCCTTTCGCTAAGACAGTTCTTGTGGAATTGGCAAAGGGATATTTGGAAGCCCATAGAGGGCTATGGTGAAAAAGGAAATATCCTCAGATGAAATCTGGAAAGAAGCTTTCTGAGAAACTGCTTAGTGTTCTGTTAATTCATCTCACAGAGTTACATCTGTATTTCGTGGTTCTCTTTGCTAGCCTTATTTCTGTGGAATCTGAGAACAGATATTTCGGATCCCTTTGAAGACTATAGGACCAAAGGAAATATCCTCCGGTAACAAAGAGAAAGAAGCTTTCTGAGAAACTTCTTTGTGTTCTGTGAAATCATCTCACAGAGTTACAGCTTTCCCCTCAAGAAGCCTTTCGCTAAGACAGTTCTTGTGGAATTGGCAAAGTGATATTTGGAAGCCCATAGAGGGCTATGGTGAAAAAGGAAATATCCTCAGATGAAATCTGAAAAGAAGCTTTCTGAGAAACTGCTCTGTGATGTGTGACTTCCACTCACAGAGTTACATCTGTATTTCGTGGATCACCTTGCTAGCCTTATTTCTGTGGAATCTGAGAACAGATATTTCGGATCCCTTTGAAGACTATAGGGCCAAAGGAAATATCCTCCGATAACAAAGAGAAAGAAGCTTTCTGAGAAACTTCTTTGTGTTCTGTGGAATCATCTCACAGAGTTACATCTTTCCCCTCAAGAAGCCTTTCGCTAAGACAGTTCTTGTGGAATTGGCAAAGGGATATTTGGAAGCCCATAGAGGCCTATGTTGAAAAAGGAAATATCCTCAGATGAAATCTGGAAAGAAGCTTTCTGAGAAACTGCTTAGTGTTCTGTTAATTCATCTCACAGAGTTACATCTGTATTTCGTGGATCTCTTTGCTAGCCTTATTTCTGTGGAATCTGAGAACAGATATTTCGGATCCCTTTGAAGATTATAGGGCCAAAGGAAATATCCTCCGATAACAAAGAGAAAGAAGCTTTCTGAGAAACTTCTTTGTGTTTTGTGAAATCATCTCACAGAGTTACAGCTTTCCCCTCAAGAAGCCTTTCGCTAAGACAGTTCTTGTGGAATTGGCAAAGTGATATTTGGAAGCCCGTAGAGGGCTATGGTGAAAAAGGAAATATCCTCAGATGAAATCTGGAAAGAAGTTTTCTGAGAAACTGCTCTGTGATGTGTGACGTCCACTCACAGAGGTACATCTGTATTTCGTGGATCTCTTTGCTAGCCTTATTTCTGTGGAATCTGAGAACAGATATTTCGGATCCCTTTGAAGACTATAGGGCCAAAGGAAATATCCTCCGATAACAAAGAGGAAGAAGCTTTCTGAGAAACTTCTTTGTGTTCTGTGAAATCATCTCACAGAGTTACAGCTTTCCCCTCAAGAAGCCTTTCGCTAAGACAGTTCTTGTGGAATTGGCAAAGGGATATTTGGAAGCCCATAGAGGGCTAAGGTGAAAAAGGAAATATCCTCAGATGAAATCTGGAAAGAAGCTTTCTGAGAAACTGCTTAGTGTTCTGTTAATTCATCTCACAGAGTTACATGTGTATTTCGTGGATCTCTTTGCTAGCCTTATTTCTGTGGAATCTGAGAACAGATATTTCGGATCCCTTTGAAGAGTATAGGACCAAAGGAAATATCCTACGGTAACAAAGAGAAAGAAGCTTTCTGAGAAACTTCTTTGTGTTCAGTGAAATCATCTCACAGAGTTACAGCTTTCCCCTCAAGAAGCCTTTCGCTAAGACAGTTCTTGTGGAATTGGCAAAGTGATATTTGGAAGCCCATAGAGGGCTATGGTGAAAAAGGAAATATCCTAAGTTGAAATCTGGAAAGAAGCTTTCTGAGAAACTGCTCTGTTATGTGTGACTTCCACTCACAGAGTTACATCTGTATTTCGTGGATCTCCTTGCTAGCCTTATTTCTGTGGAATCTGAGAACAGATATTTCGGATCCCTTTGAAGACTATAGGGCCAAAGGAAATATCCTCCGATAACAAAGAGAAAGAAGCTTTCTGAGAAACTTCTTTGTGTTCTGTGAAATCTTCTCACAGAGTTACAGGTTTCCCCTCAAGAAGCCTTTCGCTAAGACAGTTCTTGTGGAATTGGCAAAGTGATATTTGGAAGCCCATAGAGGGCTATGGTGAAAAAGGAAATATCCTCAGATGAAATCTGGAAAGAAGTTTTCTGAGAAACTGCTCTGTGATGTGTGACGTCCACTCACGGAGGTACATCTGTATTTCGTTGATCTCTTTGCTAGCCTTATTTCTGTGGAATCTGAGAACAGATATTTCGGATCCCTTTGAAGACTGTAGGGCCAAAGGAAATATCCTCCGATAACAAAGAGAAAGAAGCTTTCTGAGAAACTTCTTTGTGTTCTGTGAAATCATCTCACAGAGTTACAGCTTTGCCCTCAAGAAGCCTTTCGCTAAGACAGTTCTTGTGGAATTGGCAAAGGGATATTTGGAAGCCCATAGAGGGCTAAGGTGAAAAAGGAAATATCCTCAGCTGAAATCTGAAAGAAGCTTTCTGAGAAACTGCTTAGTGTTCCGTTTATTCATCTCACAGAGTTACATCTGTATTTCGTGGATCTCTTTGCTAGCCTTATTTCTGTGGAATCTGAGAACAGATATTTCGGATCCCTTTGAAGACTATAGGGCCAAAGGAAATATCCTCCGATAACAAAGAGAAAGAAGCTTTCTGAGAAACTTCTTTGTGTTCTGTGAAATCAACTCCCAGAGTTACAGCTTTCCCCTCAAGAAGCCTTTCGCAAAGACAGTTCTTGTGGAATTGGCAAAGTGATATTTGGAAGTCCATAGAGGGCTATGGTGAAAAAGGAAATATCCTCAGATGAAATCTGGAAAGAAGCTTTCTGAGAAACTGCTCTGTGATGTGTGACTTCCACTCACAGAGTTACATCTGTATTTCGTGGATCTCCTTGCTAGCCTTATTTCTGTGGAATCTGAGAACAGATATTTCGGATCCCTTTGAAGACTATAGGGCCAAAGGAAATATCCTCCGATAACAAAGAGAAAGAAGCTTTCTGAGAAACTTCTTTGTGTTCTGTGAAATCATCTCACAGAGTTACAGCTTTCCCCTCAAGAAGCCTTTCGCTAAGACAGTTCTTGTGGAATTGGCAAAGGGATATTTGGAAGCCCATAGAGGGCTATGGTGAAAAAGGAAATATCCTAAGATGAAATCTGGAAAGAAGCTTTCTGAGAAACTGCTTAGTGTTCTGTTAATTCATCTCACAGAGTTACATCTGTATTTCGTGGTTCTCTTTGCTAGCCTTATTTCTGTGGAATCTGAGAACAGATATTTCGGATCCCTTTGAAGACTATAGGACCAAAGGAAATATCCTCCGGTAACAAAGAGAAAGAAGCTTTCTGAAAAACTTCTTTGTGTTCTGTGAAATCATCTCACAGAGTTACAGCTTTCCCCTCAAGAAGCCTTTCGCTAAGACAGTTCTTGTGGAATTGGCAAAGTGATATTTGGAAGCCCATAGAGGGCTATGGTGAAAAAGGAAATATCCTCAGATGAAATCTCAAAAGAAGCTTTCTGAGAAACTGCTCTGTGATGTGTGACTTCCACTCACAGAGTTACATCTGTATTTCGTGGATCACCTTGCTAGCCTTATTTCTGTGGAATCTGAGAACAGATATTTCGGATCCCTTTGAAGACTATAGGGCCAAAGGAAATATCCTCCGATAACAAAGAGAAAGAAGCTTTCTGAGAAACTTCTTTGTGTTCTGTGGAATCATCTCACAGAGTTACATCTTTCCCCTCAAGAAGCCTTTCGCTAAGACAGTTCTTGTGGAATTGGCAAAGGGATATTTGGAAGCCCATAGAGGCCTATGTTGAAAAAGGAAATATCCTCAGATGAAATCTGGAAAGAAGCTTTCTGAGAAACTGCTTAGTGTTCTGTTAATTCATCTCACAGAGTTACATCTGTATTTCGTGGATCTCTTTGCTAGCCTTATTTCTGTGGAATCTGAGAACAGATATTTCGGATCCCTTTGAAGATTATAGGGCCAAAGGAAATATCCTCCGATAACAAAGAGAAAGAAGCTTTCTGAGAAACTTCTTTGTGTTTTGTGAAATCATCTCACAGAGTTACAGCTTTCCCCTCAAGAAGCCTTTCGCTAAGACAGTTCTTGTGGAATTGGCAAAGTGATATTTGGAAGCCCGTAGAGGGCTATGGTGAAAAAGGAAATATCCTCAGATGAAATCTGGAAAGAAGTTTTCTGAGAAACTGCTCTGTGATGTGTGACGTCCACTCACAGAGGTACATCTGTATTTCGTGGATCTCTTTGCTAGCCTTATTTCTGTGGAATCTGAGAACAGATATTTCGGATCCCTTTGAAGACTATAGGGCCAAAGGAAATATCCTCCGATAACAAAGAGGAAGAAGCTTTCTGAGAAACTTCTTTGTGTTCTGTGAAATCATCTCACAGAGTTACAGCTTTCCCCTCAAGAAGCCTTTCGCTAAGACAGTTCTTGTGGAATTGGCAAAGGGATATTTGGAAGCCCATAGAGGGCTAAGGTGAAAAAGGAAATATCCTCAGATGAAATCTGGAAAGAAGCTTTCTGAGAAACTGCTTAGTGTTCTGTTAATTCATCTCACAGAGTTACATGTGTATTTCGTGGATCTCTTTGCTAGCCTTATTTCTGTGGAATCTGAGAACAGATATTTCGGATCCCTTTGAAGAGTATAGGACCAAAGGAAATATCCTACGGTAACAAAGAGAAAGAAGCTTTCTGAGAAACTTCTTTGTGTTCAGTGAAATCATCTCACAGAGTTACAGCTTTCCCCTCAAGAAGCCTTTCGCTAAGACAGTTCTTGTGGAATTGGCAAAGTGATATTTGGAAGCCCATAGAGGGCTATGGTGAAAAAGGAAATATCCTCAGATGAAATCTGGAAAGAAGATTTCTGAGAAACTGCTCTGTGATGTGTGACTTCCACTCACAGAGTTACATCTGTATTTCGTGGATCTCTTTGCTAGCCTTATTTCTGTGGAATCTGAGAACAGATATTTCGGATCCCTTTGAAGACTATAGGGCCAAAGGAAATATCCTCAGATAACAAAGAGAAAGAAGCTTTCTGAGAAACTTCTTTGTGTTCTGTGAAATCATCTCACCGAGTTACAGCTTTCCCCTCAAGAAGCCTTACGCTAAGACAGTTCTTGTGGAATTGGCAAAGGGATATTTGGGAGCCCATAGAGGCCTATGGTGAAAAAGGAAATATCCTCAGATGAAATCTGGAAAGAAGCTTTCTGAGAAATTGCTTAGTGTTCTGTTAATTCATCTCACAGAGTTACATCTGTGTTTCTTGGATCTCTTTGCTCGCCTTATTTCTGTGGAATCTGAGAACAGATATTTCGGATCCCTTTGAAGACTATAGGGCCAAAGGAAATATCCTCCGATAACACAGAGAAAGAAGCTTTCTGAGAAACTTCTTTGTGTTCTGTGAAATCATCTCCCAGAGTTACAGCTTTCCCCTCAAGAAGCCTTTCGCAAAGACAGTTCTTGTGGAATTGGCAAAGTGATATTTGGAAGTACATAGAGGGCTATGGTGAAAAAGGAAATATCCTCAGATGAAATCTGGAAAGAAGCTTTCTGAGAATCTACTTAGTGTTCTGTTAATTCATCTCACAGAGTTACATCTGTATTTCGTGGATCTCTTTTCTAGCCTTATTTCTGTGGAATCTGAGAACAGATATTTCGGATCCCTTTGAAGATTATAGGGCCAAAGGAAATATCCTCCGATAACAAAGAGAAAGAAGCTTTCTGAGAAACTTCTTTGTGTTCTGTGAAATCATCTCACAGAGTTACAGCTTTCCCCTCAAGAAGCCTTTCGCAAAGACAGTTCTTGTGGAATTGGCAAAGTGATATTTGGAAGCCAATAGAGGGCTATGGTGAAAAAGGAAATATCCTCAGATGAAATCTGGAAAGAAGCTTTCTGAGAAACTGCTCTGTGATGTGTGACTTCCACTCACAGAGTTACATCTGTATTTCGTGGATCTCTTTGCTAGCCTTATTTCTGTGGAATCTGAGAACAGATATTTCGGATCCCTTTGAAGACTATAGGGCCAAAGGAAATATCCTCCGATAACAAAGAGAAAGAAGCTTTCTGAGAAACTTCTTGGTGTTCTGTGAAATCATCTCACAGAGTTACAGCTTTCCCCTCAAGAAGCCTTTCGCTAAGACAGTTCTTGTGGAATTGGCAAAGGGATATTTGGAAGCCCATAGAGGGCTATGGTGAAAAAGGAAATATCCTCAGATGAAATCTGGAAAGAAGCTTTCTGAGAAACTGCTTAGTGTTCTGTTAATTCATCTCACAGAGTTACATCTGTATTTCGTGGTTCTCTTTGCTAGCCTTATTTCTGTGGAATCTGAGAACAGATATTTCGGATCCCTTTGAAGACTATAGGACCAAAGGAAATATCCTCCGGTAACAAAGAGAAAGAAGCTTTCTGAGAAACTTCTTTGTGTTCTGTGAAATCATCTCACAGAGTTACAGCTTTCCCCTCAAGAAGCCTTTCGCTAAGACAGTTCTTGTGGAATTGGCAAAGGGATATTTGGAAGCCCATAGAGGGCTATGGTGAAAAAGGAAATATCCTTAGTTGAAATCTGGATAGAAGCTTTCTGAGAAACTGCTCTGTTATGTGTGACTTCCACTCACAGAGTTACATCTGTATTTCGTGGATCTCCTTGCCAGCCTTATTTCTGTGGAATCTGAGAACAGATATTTCGGATCCCTTTGAAGACTATAGGGCCAAAGGAAATATCCTCCGATAACAAAGAGAAAGAAGCTTTCTGAGAAACTTCTTTGTGTTCTGTGAAATCATCTCACAGAGTTACAGGTTTCCCCTCAAGAAGCCTTTCGCTAAGACAGTTCTTGTGGAATTGGCAAAGGGATATTTGGAAGCCCATAGAGGCCTATGTTGAAAAAGGAAATATCCTCATATGAAATCTGGAAAGAAGATTTCTGAGAAACTGCTTAGTGTTCTGTTAATTCATCTCACAGAGTTACATCTGTATTTCGTGGATCTCTTTGCTAGCCTTATTTCTGTGTAATCTGAGAACAGATATTTCGGATCCCTTTGAAGACTATAGGGCCAAAGGAAATATCCTCCGATAAAAAAGAGAAAGAAGCTTTCTGAGAAACTTCTTTGTGTTCTGTGAAATCATCTCACAGAGTTACAGCTTTCCCCTCAAGAAGCCTTTCGCTAAGACAGTTCTTGTGGAATTGGCAAAGTGATATTTGGAAGCCCATAGAGGGCTATGGTGAAAAAGGAAATATCCTCAGATGAAATCTGGAAAGAAGCTTTCTGAGAAACTGCTCTGTGATGTGTGACTTCCACTCACAGAGTTACATCTGTATTTCGTGGATCTCTTTGCTAGCCTTATTTCTGTGGAATCTGAGAACAGATATTTCGGATCCCTTTGAAGACTATAGGGCCAAAGGAAATATCCTCCGATAACAAAGAGAAAGAAGCTTTCTGAGAAACTTCTTTGTGTTCTGTGAAATCATCTCACAGAGTTACAGCTTTCCCCTCAAGAAGCCTTTCGCTAAGACAGTTCTTGTGGAATTGGCAAAGGGATATTTGCAAACGCATAGAGGCCTATGGTGAAAAAGGAAATATCCTCAGATGAAATCTGAAAAGAAGCTTTCTGAGAAACTGCTTAGTGTTCTGTTAATTCATCTCACAGAGTTACATCTGTATTTCGTGGATCTCTTTGCTAGCCTTATTTCTGTGGAATCTGAGAACAGATATTTCGGATCCCTTTGAAGATTATAGGGCCAAAGGAAATATCCTCCGATAACAAAGAGAAAGAAGATTTCTGAGAAACTTCTTTGTGTTCTGTGAAATCATCTCACAGAGTTACAGCTTTCCCCTCAAGAAGCCTTTCGCAAAGACAGTTCTTGTGGAATTGGCAAAGTGATATTTGGAAGCCCATAGAGGGCTATGGTGAAAAAGGAAATATCCTCAGATGAAATCTGGAAAGAAGCTTTCTGAGAAACTGCTCTGTGATGTGTGACTTCCACTCACAGAGGTACATCTGTATTTCGTGGATCTCTTTGCTAGCCTTATTTCTGTGGAATCTGAGAACAGATATTTCGGATCCCTTTGAAGACTATAGGGCCAAAGGAAATATCCTCCGATAACAAAGAGAAAGAAGCTTTCTGAGAAACTTCTTTGTGTTCTGTGAAATCATCTCACAGAGTTACAGCTTTGCCCTCAAGAAGCCTTTCGCTAAGACAGTTCTTGTGGAATTGGCAAAGGGATATTTGGAAGCCCATAGAGGGCTAAGGTGAAAAAGGAAATATCCTCAGATGAAATCTGGAAAGAAGCTTTCTGAGAAACTGCTTAGTGTTCTGTTTATTCATCACACAGAGTTACATCTGTATTTCGTGGATCTCTTTGCTAGCCTTATTTCTGTGGAATCTGAGAACAGATATTTCGGATCCCTTTGAAGACTATAGGGCCAAAGGAAATATCCTCCGATAACAAAGAGAAAGAAGCTTTCTGAGAAACTTCTTTGTGTTCTGTGAAATCAACTCCCAGAGTTACAGCTTTCCCCTCAAGAAGCCTGTCGCAAAGACAGTTCTTGTGGAATTGGCAAAGTGATATTTGGAAGTCCATAGAGGGCTATGGTGAAAAAGGAAATATCCTCAGATGAAATCTGGAAAGAAGCTTTCTGAGAAACTGCTCTGTGATGTGTGACTTCCACTCACAGAGTTACATCTGTATTTCGTGGATCTCTTTGCTAGCCTTATTTCTGTGGAATCTGAGAACAGATATTTCGGATCCCTTTGAAGACTATAGGGCCAAAGGAAATATCCTCCGATAACAAAGAGAAAGAAGCTTTCTGAGAAACTTCTTTGGGTTCTGTGAAATCATCTCACAGAGTTACAGCTTTCCCCTCAAGAAGCCTTTCGCTAAGACAGTTCTTGTGGAATTGGCAAAGGGATATTTGGAAGCCCATAGAGGACTATGGTGAAAAAGGAAATATCCTCAGATGAAATCTGGAAAGAAGCTTTCTGAGAAACTGCTTAGTGTTCTGTTAATTCATCTCACAGAGTTACATCTGTATTTCGTGGTTCTCTTTGCTAGCCTTATTTCTGTGGAATCTGAGAACAGATATTTCGGATCCCTTTGAAGACTATAGGACCAAAGGAAATATCCTCCGGTAACAAAGAGAAAGAAGCTTTCTGAGAAACTTCTTTGTGTTCTGTGAAATCATCTCACAGAGATACAGCTTTCCCCTCAAGAAGCCTTTCGCTAAGACAGTTCTTGTGGAATTGGCAAAGTGATATTTGGAAGCCCATAGAGGGCTATGGTGAAAAAGGAAATATCCTAAGTTGAAATCTGGAAAGAAGCTTTCTGAGAAACTGCTCTGTGATATGTGACTTCCACTCACAGAGTTACATCTGTATTTCGTGGATCTCCTTGCTAGCCTTATTTCTGTGGAATCTGAGAACAGATATTTCGGATCCCTTTGAAGACTATAGGGCCAAAGGAAATATCCTCCGATAACAAAGAGAAAGAAGCTTTCTGAGAAACTTCATTGTGTTCTGTGAAATCATCTCACAGAGTTACAGCTTTCCCCTCAAGAAGCCTTTCGCTAAGACAGGTCTTGTGGGATTGGCAAAGGGATATTTGGAAGCCCATAGAGGCCTATGTTGAAAAAGGAAATACCCTCAGATGAAATCTGGAAAGAAGCTTTCTGAGAAACTACTTAGTGTTCTGTTAATTCATCTCACAGAGTTACATCTGTATTTCGTGGATCTCTTTTCTAGCCTTATTTCTGTGGAATCTGAGAACAGATATTTCGGATCCCTTTGAAGATTATAGGGCCAAAGGAAATATCCTCCGATAACAAAGAGAAAGAAGCCTTCTGAGAAACTTCTTTGTGTTCTGTGAAATCATCTCACAGAGTTACAGCTTTCCCCTCAAGAAGCCTTTCGCAAAGACAGTTCTTGTGGAATTGGCAAAGTGATATTTGGAAGCCAATAGAGGGCTATGGTGAAAAAGGAAATATCCTCAGATGAAATCTGGAAAGAAGCTTTCTGAGAAACTGCTCTGTGATGTGTGACTTCCACTCACAGAGTTACATCTGTATTTCGTGGATCTCTTTGCTAGCCTTATTTCTGTGGAATCTGAGAACAGATATTTCGGATCCCTTTGAAGACTATAGGGCCAAAGGAAATATCCTCCGATAACAAAGAGAAAGAAGCTTTCTGAGAAACTTCTTGGTGTTCTGTGAAATCATCTCACAGAGTTACAGCTTTCCCCTCAAGAAGCCTTTCGCTAAGACAGTTCTTGTGGAATTGGCAAAGGGATATTTGGAAGCCCATAGAGGGCTATGGTGAAAAAGGAAATATCCTCAGATGAAATCTGGAAAGAAGCTTTCTGAGAAACTGCTTAGTGTTCTGTTAATTCATCTCACAGAGTTACATCTGTATTTCGTGGTTCTCTTTGCTAGCCTTATTTCTGTGGAATCTGAGAACAGATATTTCGGATCCCTTTGAAGACTATAGGACCAAAGGAAATATCCTCCGGTAACAAAGAGAAAGAAGCTTTCTGAGAAACTTCTTTGTGTTCTGTGAAATCATCTCACAGAGTTACAGCTTTCCCCTCAAGAAGCCTTTCGCTAAGACAGTTCTTGTGGAATTGGCAAAGGGATATTTGGAAGCCCATAGAGGGCTATGGTGAAAAAGGAAATATCCTAAGTTGAAATCTGGATAGAAGCTTTCTGAGAAACTGCTCTGTTATATGTGACTTCCACTCACAGAGTTACATCTGTATTTCGTGGATCTCCTTGCTAGCCTTATTTCTGTGGAATCTGAGAACAGATATTTCGGATCCCTTTGAAGACTATAGGGCCAAAGGAAATATCCTCCGATAACAAAGAGAAAGAAGCTTTCTGAGAAACTTCTTTGTGTTCTGTGAAATCATCTCACAGAGTTACAGGTTTCCCCTCAAGAAGCCTTTCGCTAAGACAGTTCTTGTGGAATTGGCAAAGGGATATTTGGAAGCCAATAGAGGCCTATGTTGAAAAAGGAAATATCCTCATATGAAATCTGGAAAGAAGCTTTCTGAGAAACTGCTTAGTGTTCTGTTTATTCATCTCACAGAGTTACATCTGTATTTCGTGGATCTCTTTGCTAGCCTTATTTCTGTGGAATCTGAGAACAGATATTTCGGATCCCTTTGAAGACTATAGGGCCAAAGGAAATATCCTCCGATAACAAAGAGAAAGAAGCTTTCTGAGAAACTTCTTTGTGTTCTGTGAAATCAACTCCCAGAGTTACAGCTTTCCCCTCAAGAAGCCTGTCGCAAAGACAGTTCTTGTGGAATTGGCAAAGTGATATTTGGAAGTCCATAGAGGGCTAAGGTGAAAAAGGAAATATCCTCAGATGAAATCTGGAAAGAAGCTTTCTGAGAAACTGCTCTGTGATGTGTGACTTCCACTCACAGAGTTACATCTGTATTTCGTGGATCTCTTTGCTAGCCTTATTTCTGTGGAATCTGAGAACAGATATTTCGGATCCCTTTGAAGACTATAGGGCCAAAGGAAATATCCTCCGATAACAAAGAGAAAGAAGCTTTCTGAGAAACTTCTTGGTGTTCTGTGAAATCATCTCACAGAGTTACAGCTTTCCCCTCAAGAAGCCTTTCGCTAAGACAGTTCTTGTGGAATTGGCAAAGGGATATTTGGAAGCCCATAGAGGGCTATGGTGAAAAAGGAAATATCCTCAGATGAAATCTGGAAAGAAGCTTTCTGAGAAACTGCTTAGTGTTCTGTTAATTCATCTCACAGAGTTACATCTGTATTTCGTGGTTCTCTTTGCTACCCTTATTTCTGTGGAATCTGAGAACAGATATTTCGGATCCCTTTGAAGACTATAGGACCAAAGGAAATATCCTCCGGTAACAAAGAGAAAGAAGCTTTCTGAGAAACTTCTTTGTGTTCTGTGAAATCATCTCACAGAGTTACAGCTTTCCCCTCAAGAAGCCTTTCGCTAAGACAGTTCTTGTGGAATTGGCAAAGGGATATTTGGAAGCCCATAGAGGGCTATGGTGAAAAAGGAAATATCCTAAGTTGAAATCTGGATAGAAGCTTTCTGAGAAACTGCTCTGTTATGTGTGACTTCCACTCACAGAGTTACATCTGTATTTCGTGGATCTCCTTGCTAGCCTTATTTCTGTGGAATCTGAGAACAGATATTTCGGATCCCTTTGAAGACTATAGGGCCAAAGGAAATATCCTCCGATAACAAACAGAAAGAAGCTTTCTGAGAAACTTCTTTGTGTTCTGTGAAATCATCTCACAGAGTTACAGGTTTCCCCTCAAGAAGCCTTTCGCTAAGACAGTTCTTGTGGAATTGGCAAAGGGATATTTGGAAGCCCATAGAGGCCTATGTTGAAAAAGGAAATATCCTCATATGAAATCTGGAAAGAAGCTTTCTGAGAAACTGCTTAGTGTTCTGTTTATTCATCTCACAGAGTTACATCTGTATTTCGTGGATCTCTTTGCTAGCCTTATTTCTGTGGAATCTGAGAACAGATATTTCGGATCCCTTTGAAGACTATAGGGCCAAAGGAAATATCCTCCGATAACAAAGAGAAAGAAGCTTTCTGAGAAACTTCTTTGTGTTCTGTGAAATCAACTCCCAGAGTTACAGCTTTCCCCTCAAGAAGCCTGTCGCAAACACAGTTCTTGTGGAATTGGCAAAGTGATATTTGGAAGTCCATAGAGGGCTATGGTGAAAAAGGAAATATCCTCAGATGAAATCTGGAAAGAAGCTTTCTGAGAAACTGCTCTGTGATGTGTGACTTCCACTCACAGAGTTACATCTGTATTTCGTGGATCTCTTTGCTAGCCTTATTTCTGTGGAATCTGAGAACAGATATTTCGGATCCCTTTGAAGACTATAGGGCCAAAGGAAATATCCTCCGATAACAAAGAGAAAGAAGCTTTCTGAGAAACTTCTTTGTGTTCTGTGAAATCATCTCACAGAGTTACAGGTTTCCCCTCAAGAAGCCTTTCGCTAAGACAGTTCTTGTGGAATTGGCAAAGGGATATTTGGAAGCCCATAGAGGGCTATGGTGAAAAAGGAAATATCCTCAGATGAAATCTGGAAAGAAGCTTTCTGAGAAACTGCTTAGTGTTCTGTTAATTCATCTCACAGAGTTACATCTGTATTTCGTGGTTCTCTTTGCTAGCCTTATTTCTGTGGAATCTGAGAACAGATATTTCGGATCCCTTTGAAGACTATAGGACCAAAGGAAATATCCTCCGGTAACAAAGAGAAAGAAGCTTTCTGAGAAACTTCTTTGTGTTCTGTGAAATCATCTCACAGAGATACAGCTTTCCCCTCAAGAAGCCTTTCGCTAAGACAGTTCTTGTGGAATTGGCAAAGTGATATTTGGAAGCCCATAGAGGGCTATGGTGAAAAAGGAAATATCCTAAGTTGAAATCTGGAAAGAAGCTTTCTGAGAAACTACTCTGTGATATGTGACTTCCACTCACAGAGTTACATCTGTATTTCGTGGATCTCCTTGCTAGCCTTATTTCTGTGGAATCTGAGAACAGATATTTCGGATCCCTTTGAAGACTATAGGGCCAAAGGAAATATCCTCCGATAACAAAGAGAAAGAAGCTTTCTGAGAAACTTCATTGTGTTCTGTGAAATCATCTCACAGAGTTACAGCTTTCCCCTCAAGAAGCCTTTCGCTAAGACAGGTCTTGTGGAATTGGCAAAGGGATATTTGGAAGCCCATAGAGGCCTATGTTGAAAAAGGAAATACCCTCAGATGAAATCTGGAAAGAAGCTTTCTGAGAAACTACTTAGTGTTCTGTTAATTCATCTCATAGAGTTACATCTGTATCTCGTGGATCTCTTTTCTAGCCTTATTTCTGTGGAATCTGAGAACAGATATTTCGGATCCCTTTGAAGATTATAGGGCCAAAGGAAATATCCTCCGATAACAAAGAGAAAGAAGCTTTCTGAGAAACTTCTTTGTGTTCTGTGAAATCATCTCACAGAGTTACAGCTTTCCCCTCAAGAAGCCTTTCGCAAAGACAGTTCTTGTGGAATTGGCAAAGTGATATTTGGAAGCCAATAGAGGGCTATGGTGAAAAAGGAAATATCCTCAGATGAAATCTGGAAAGAAGCTTTCTGAGAAACTGCTCTGTGATGTGTGACTTCCACTCACAGAGTTACATCTGTATTTCGTGGATCTCTTTGCTAGCCTTATTTCTGTGGAATCTGAGAACAGATATTTCGGATCCCTTTGAAGACTATAGGGCCAAAGGAAATATCCTCCGATAACAAAGAGAAAGAAGCTTTCTGAGAAACTTCTTGGTGTTCTGTGAAATCATCTCACAGAGTTACAGCTTTCCCCTCAAGAAGCCTTTCGCTAAGACAGTTCTTGTGGAATTGGCAAAGGGATATTTGGAAGCCCATAGAGGGCTATGGTGAAAAAGGAAATATCCTCAGATGAAATCTGGAAAGAAGCTTTCTGAGAAACTGCTTAGTGTTCTGTTAATTCATCTCACAGAGTTACATCTGTATTTCGTGGTTCTCTTTGCTAGCCTTATTTCTGTGGAATCTGAGAACAGATATTTCGGATCCCTTTGAAGACTATAGGACCAAAGGAAATATCCTCCGGTAACAAAGAGAAAGAAGATTTCTGAGAAACTTCTTTGTGTTCTGTGAAATCATCTCACAGAGTTACAGCTTTCCCCTCAAGAAGCCTTTCGCTAAGACAGTTCTTGTGGAATTGGCAAAGGGATATTTGGAAGCCCATAGAGGGCTATGGTGAAAAAGGAAATATCCTAAGTTGAAATCTGGATAGAAGCTTTCTGAGAAACTGCTCTGTTATGTGTGACTTCCACTCACAGAGTTACATCTGTATTTCGTGGATCTCCTTGCTAGCCTTATTTCTGTGGAATCTGAGAACAGATATTTCGGATCCCTTTGAAGACTATAGGGCCAAAGGAAATATCCTCCGATAACAAAGAGAAAAAAGCTTTCTGAGAAACTTCTTTGTGTTCTGTGAAATCATCTCACAGAGTTACAGGTTTCCCCTCAAGAAGCCTTTCGCTAAGACAGTTCTTGTGGAATTGGCAAAGGGATATTTGGAAGCCCATAGAGGCCTATGTTGAAAAAGGAAATATCCTCAGATGAAATCTGGAAAGAAGCTTTCTGAGAAACTGCTTAGTGTTCTGTTAATTCATCTCACAGGGTTACATCTGTATTTCGTGGATCTCTTTGCTAGCCTTATTTCTTTGTAATCTGAGAACAGATATTTCGGATCCCTTTGAAGACTATAGGGCCAAAGGAAATATCCTCCGATAAAAAAGAGAAAGAAGCTTTCTGAGAAACTTCTTTGTGTTCTGTGAAATCATCTCACAGAGTTACAGCTTTCCCCTCAAGAAGCCTTTCGCTAAGACAGTTCTTGTGGAATTGGCAAAGTGATATTTGGAAGCCCATAGAGGGCTATGGTGAAAAAGGAAATATCCTCAGATGAAATCTGGAAAGAAGCTTTCTGAGAAACTGCTCTGTGATGTGTGACTTCCACTCACAGAGTTACATCTGTATTTCGTGGATCTCTTTGCTAGCCTTATTTCTCTGGAATCTGAGAACAGATATTTCGGATCCCTTTGAAGACTATAGGGCCAAAGGAAATATCCTCTGATAACAAAGAGAAAGAAGCTTTCTGAGAAACTTCTTTGTGTTCTGTGAAATCATCTCACAGAGTTACAGCTTTCCCCTCAAGAAGCCTTTCGCTAAGACAGTTCTTGTGGAATTGGCAAAGGGATATTTGCAAACGCATAGAGGCCTATGGTGAAAAAGGAAATATCCTCAGATGAAATCTGAAAAGAAGCTTTCTGAGAAACTGCTTAGTGTTCTGTTAATTCATCTCACAGAGTTACATCTGTATTTCGTGGATCTCTTTGCTAGCCTTATTTCTGTGGATTCTGAGAACAGATATTTCGGATCCCTTTGAAGATTATAGGGCCAAAGGAAATATCCTCCGATAACAAAGAGAAAGAAGATTTCTGAGAAACTTCTTTGTGTTCTGTGAAATCATCTCACAGAGTTACAGCTTTCCCCTCAAGAAGCCTTTCGCAAAGACAGTTCTTGTGGAATTGGCAAAGTGATATTTGGAAGCCCATAGAGGGCTATGGTGAAAAAGGAAATATCCTCAGATGAAATCTGGAAAGAAGCTTTCTGAGAAACTGCTCTGTGATGTGTGACTTCCACTCACAGAGTTACATCTGTATTTCGTGGATCTCCTTGCTAGCCTTATTTCTGTGGAATCTGAGAACAGATATTTCGGATCCCCTTGAAGACTATAGGGCCAAAGGAAATATCCTCCGATAACAAAGAGAAAGAAGCTTTCTGAGAAACTTCTTTGTGTTCTGTGGAATCATCTCACAGAGTTACAGCTTTCCCCTCAAGAAGCCTTTCGCTAAGACAGTTCTTGTGGAATTGGGAAAGGGATATTTGGAAGCCCATAGAGGCCTATGTTGAAAAAGGAAATATCCTCAGATGAAATCTGGAAAGAAGCTTTCTGAGAAACTGCTTAGTGTTCTGTGAATTCATCTCACAGAGTTACATCTGTATTTCGTGGATCTCTTTGCTAGCCTTATTTCTGTGGAATCTGAGAGCAGATATTTCGGATCCCTTTGAAGATTATAGGGCCAAAGGAAATATCCTCCGATAACAAAGAGAAAGAAGCTTTCTGAGAAACTTCTTTGTGTTTTGTGAAATCATCTCACAGAGTTACAGCTTTCCCCTCAAGAAGCCTCTCGCTAAGACAGTTCTTGTGGAATTGGCAAAGTGATATTTGGAAGCCCATAGAGGGCTATGGTGAAAAAGGAAATATCCTCAGATGAAATCTGGAAAGAAGTTTTCTGAGAAACTGCTCTGTGATGTGTGACGTCCACTCACAGAGGTACATCTGTATTTCGTGGATCTCTTTGCTAGCCTTATTTCTGTGGAATCTGAGAACAGATATTTCGGATCCCTTTGAAGACTGTAGGGCCAAAGGAAATATCCTCCGATAACAAAGAGAAAGAAGCTTTCTGAGAAACTTCTTTGTGTTCTGTGAAATCATCTCACAGAGTTACAGCTTTCCCCTCAAGAAGCCTTTCGCTAAGACAGTTCTTGTGGAATTGGCAAAGGGATATTTGGAAGCCCATAGAGGGCTAAGGTGAAAAAGGAAATATCCTCAGATGAAATCTGGAAAGAAGCTTTCTGAGAAACTGCTTAGTGTTCTGTTAATTCATCTCACAGAGTTACATCTGTATTTCGTGGATCTCTTTGCTAGCCTTATTTCTGTGGAATCTGAGAACAGATATTTCGGATCCCTTTGAAGAGTATAGGACCAAAGGAAATATCCTACGGTAACAAAGAGAAAGAAGCTTTCTGAGAAACTTCTTTGTGTTCTGTGAAATCATCTCACAGAGTTACAGCTTTCCCCTCAAGAAGCCTTTCACTAAGACAGTTCTTGTGGAATTGGCAAAGTGATATTTGGAAGCCCATAGAGGCCTATGTTGAAAAAGGAAATATCCTCAGATGAAATCTGGAAAGAAGCTTTCTGAGAAACTGCTTAGTGTTCTGTTAATTCATCTCACAGAGTTACATCTGTATTTCGTGGATCTCTTTGCTAGCCTTATTTCTGTGGAATCTGAGAACAGATATTTCGGATCCCTTTGAAGACTATAGGGCCAAAGGAAATATCCTCCGATAACAAAGAGAAAGAAGCTTTCTGAGAAACTTCTTTGTGTTCTGTGAAATCATCTCACAGAGTTACAGCTTTCCCCTCAAGAAGCCTTTCGCTAAGACAGTTCTTGTGGAATTGGCAAAGGGATATTTGCAAACGCATAGAGGCCTATGGTGAAAAAGGAAATATCCTCAGATGAAATCTGAAAAGAAGCTTTCTGAGAAACTGCTTAGTGTTCTGTTAATTCATCTCACAGAGTTACATCTGTATTTCGTGGATCTCTTTGCTAGCCTTATTTCTGTGGAATCTGAGAACAGATATTTCGGATCCCTTTGAAGATTATAGGGCCAAAGGAAATATCCTCCGATAACAAAGAGAAAGAAGCTTTCTGAGAAACTTCTTTGTGTTCTGTGAAATCATCTCACAGAGTTACAGCTTTCCCCTCAAGAAGCCTTTCGCTAAGACAGTTCTTGTGGAATTGGCAAAGTGATATTTGGAAGCCCATAGAGGGCTATGGTGAAAAAGGAAATATCCTCAGATGAAATCTGGAAAGAAGCTTTCTGAGAAACTGCTCTGTGATGTGTGACTTCCACTCACAGAGGTACATCTGTATTTCGTGGATCTCTTTGCTAGCCTTATTTCTGTGGAATCTGAGAACAGATATTTCGGATCCCTTTGAAGACTATAGGGCCAAAGGAAATATCCTCCGATAACAAAGAGAAAGAAGCTTTCTGAGAAACTTCTTTGTGTTCTGTGAAATCATCTCACAGAGTTACAGCTTTGCCCTCAAGAAGCCTTTCGCTAAGACAGTTCTTTTGGAATTGGCAAAGGGATATTTGGAAGCCCATAGAGGGCTAAGGTGAAAAAGGAAATATCCTCAGCTGAAATCTGGAAAGAAGCTTTCTGAGAAACTGCTTAGTGTTCTGTTTATTCATCTCACAGAGTTACATCTGTATTTCGTGGATCTCTTTGCTAGCCTTATTTCTGTGGAATATGAGAACAGATATTTCGGATCCCTTTGAAGACTATAGGGCCAAAGGAAATATCCTCCGATAACAAAGAGAAAGAAGCTTTCTGAGAAACTTCTTTGTGTTCTGTGAAATCAACTCCCAGAGTTACAGCTTTCCCCTCAAGAAGCCTGTCGCAAAGACAGTTCTTGTGGAATTGGCAAAGTGATATTTGGAAGTCCATAGAGGGCTATGGTGAAAAAGGAAATATCCTCAGATGAAATCTGGAAAGAAGCTTTCTGAGAAACTGCTCTGTGATGTGTGACTTCCACTCACAGAGTTACATCTGTATTTCGTGGATCTCTTTGCTAGCCTTATTTCTGTGGAATCTGAGAACAGATATTTCGGATCCCTTTGAAGACTATAGGGCCAAAGGAAATATCCTCCGATAACAAAGAGAAAGAAGCTTTCTGAGAAACTTCTTTGTGTTCTGTGAAATCACTTCACAGAGTTACAGCTTTCCCCTCAAGAAGCCTTTCGCTAAGACAGTTCTTGTGGAATTGGCAAAGGGATATTTGGAAGCCCATAAAGGGCTATGGTGAAAAAGGAAATATCCTCAGATGAAATCTGGAAAGAAGCTTTCTGAGAAACTGCTTAGTGTTCTGTTAATTCATCTCACAGAGTTACATCTGTATTTCGTGGTTCTCTTTGCTAGCCTTATTTCTGTGGAATCTGAGAACAGATATTTCGGATCCCTTTGAAGACTATAGGACCAAAGGAAATATCCTCCGGTAACAAAGAGAAAGAAGCTTTCTGAGAAACTTCTTTGTGTTCTGTGAAATCATCTCACAGAGTTACAGCTTTCCCCTCAAGAAGCCTTTCGCTAAGACAGTTCTTGTGGAATTGGCAAAGTGATATTTGGAAGCCCATAGAGGGCTATGGTGAAAAAGGAAATATCCTCAGATGAAATCTGGAAAGAAGCTTTCTGAGAAACTGCTCTGTGATGTGTGACTTCCACTCACAGAGTTACATCTGTATTTCGTGGATCTCCTTGCTAGCCTTATTTCTGTGGAATCTGAGAACAGATATTTCGGATCCCTTTGAAGACTATAGGGCCAAAGGAAATATCCTCCGATAACAAAGAGAAAGAAGCTTTCTGAGAAACTTCTTTGTGTTCTGTGGAATCATCTCACAGAGTTACAGCTTTCCCCTCAAGAAGCCTTTCGCTAAGACAGTTCTTGTGGAATTGGCAAAGTTATATTTGGAAGCCCATAGAGGCCTATGTTGAAAAAGGAAATATCCTCAGATGAAATCTGGAAAGAAGCTTTCTGAGAAACTGCTTAGTGTTCTGTGAATTCATCTCACAGAGTTACATCTGTATTTCGTGGATCTCTTTGCTAGCCTTATTTCTGTGGAATCTGAGAGCAGATATTTCGGATCCCTTTGAAGATTATAGGGCCAAAGGAAATATCCTCCGATAACAAAGAGAAAGAAGCTTTCTGAGAAACTTCCTTGTGTTTTGTGAAATCATCTCACAGAGTTACAGCTTTCCCCTCAAGAAGCCTCTCGCTAAGACAGTTCTTGTGGAATTGGCAAAGTGATATTTGGAAGCCCATAGAGGGCTATGGTGAAAAAGGAAATATCCTCAGATGAAATCTGGAAAGAAGTTTTCTGAGAAACTGCTCTGTGATGTGTGACGTCCACTCACAGAGGTACATCTGTATTTCGTGGATCTCTTTGCTAGCCTTATTTCTGTGGAATCTGAGAACAGATATTTCGGATCCCTTTGAAGACTGTAGGGCCAAAGGAAATATCCTCCGATAACAAAGAGAAAGAAGCTTTCTGAGAAACTTCTTTGTGTTCTGTGAAATCATCTCACAGAGTTACAGCTTTCCCCTCAAGAAGCCTTTCGCTAAGACAGTTCTTGTGGAATTGGCAAAGTAATATTTGGAAGCCCATAGAGGGCTATGGTGAAAAAGGAAATATCCTCAGATGAAATCTGGAAAGAAGCTTTCTGAGAAACTGCTCTGTGATGTGTGACTTCCACTCAAAGAGTTACATCTGTATTTCGTGGATCTCTTTGCTAGCCTTATTTCTGTGGAATCTGAGAACAGATATTTCGGATCCCTTTGAAGAGTATAGGACCAAAGGAAATATCCTACGGTAACAAAGAGAAAGAAGCTTTCTGAGAAACTTCTTTGTGTTCTGTGAAATCATCTCACAGAGTTACAGCTTTCCCCTCAAGGAGCCTTTCGCTAAGACAGTTCTTGTGGAATTGGCAAAGTGATATTTGGAAGCCCATAGAGGGCTATGGTGAAAAAGGAAATATCCTCAGATGAAATCTGGAAAGAAGCTTTCTGAGAAACTGCTCTGTGATGTGTGACTTCCACTGACAGAGGTACATCTGTATTTCGTGGATCTCTTTGCTAGCCTTATTTCTGTGGAATCTGAGAACAGATATTTCGGATCCCTTTGAAGAGTATAGGACCAAAGGAAATATCCTACGGTAACAAAGAGAAAGAAGCTTTCTGAGAAACTTCTTTGTGTTCTGTGAAATCATCTCACAGAGTTACAGCTTTCCCCTCAAGAAGCCTTTCACTAAGACAGTTCTTGTGGAATTGGCAAAGTGATATTTGGAAGCCCATAGAGGCCTATGTTGAAAAAGGAAATATCCTCAGATGAAATCTGGAAAGAAGCTTTCTGAGAAACTGCTTAGTGTTCTGTTAATTCATCTCACAGAGTTACATCTGTATTTCGTGGATCTCTTTGCTAGCCTTATTTCTGTGGAATCTGAGAACAGATATTTCGGATCCCTTTGAAGACTATAGGGCCAAAGGAAATATCCTCCGATAACAAAGAGAAAGAAGCTTTCGGAGAAACTTCTTTGTGTTCTGTGAAATCATCTCACAGAGTTACAGCTTTCCCCTCAAGAAGCCTTTCGCTAAGACAGTTCTTGTGGAATTGGCAAAGGGATATTTGGAAGCCCATAGAGGGCTATGGTGAAAAAGGAAATATCCTCAGATGAAATCTGGAAAGAAGCTTTCTGAGAAACTGCTCTGTGATGTGTGACTTCCACTCACAGAGTTACATCTGTATTTCGTGGATCTCTTTGCTAGCCTTATTTCTGTGGAATCTGAGAACAGATATTTCGGATCCCTTTGAAGACTATAGGGCCAAAGGAAATATCCTCCGATAACAAAGAGAAAGAAGCTTTCTGAGAAACTTCTTTGTGTTCTGTGAAATCATCTCACAGAGTTACAGCTTTCCCCTCAAGAAGCCTTTCGCTAAGACAGTTCTTGTGGAATTGGCAAAGGGATATTTGCAAACGCATAGAGGCCTATGGTGAAAAAGGAAATATCCTCAGATGAAATCTGAAAAGAAGCTTTCTGAGAAACTGCTTAGTGTTCTGTTAATTCATCTCACAGAGTTACATCTGTATTTCGTGGATCTCTTTGCTAGCCTTATTTCTGTGGAATCTGAGAACAGATATTTCGGATCCCTTTGAAGATTATAGGGCCAAAGGAAATATCCTCCGATAACAAAGAGAAAGAAGCTTTCTGAGAAACTTCTTTGTGTTCTGTGAAATCATCTCACAGAGTTACAGCTTTCCCCTCAAGAAGCCTTTCGCTAAGACAGTTCTTGTGGAATTGGCAAAGTGATATTTGGAAGCCCATAGAGGGCTATGGTGAAAAAGGAAATATCCTCAGATGAAATCTGGAAAGAAGCTTTCTGAGAAACTGCTCTGTGATGTGTGACTTCCACTCACAGAGGTACATCTGTATTTCGTGGATCTCTTTGCTAGCCTTATTTCTGTGGAATCTGAGAACAGATATTTCGGATCCCTTTGAAGACTATAGGGCCAAAGGAAATATCCTCCGATAACAAAGAGAAAGAAGCTTTCTGAGAAACTTCTTTGTGTTCTGTGAAATCATCTCACAGAGTTACAGCTTTGCCCTCAAGAAGCCTTTCGCTAAGACAGTTCTTTTGGAATTGGCAAAGGGATATTTGGAAGCCCATAGAGGGCTAAGGTGAAAAAGGAAATATCCTCAGCTGAAATCTGGAAAGAAGCTTTCTGAGAAACTGCTTAGTGTTCTGTTTATTCATCTCACAGAGTTACATCTGTATTTCGTGGATCTCTTTGCTAGCCTTATTTCTGTGGAATATGAGAACAGATATTTCGGATCCCTTTGAAGACTATAGGGCCAAAGGAAATATCCTCCGATAACAAAGAGAAAGAAGCTTTCTGAGAAACTTCTTTGTGTTCTGTGAAATCAACTCCCAGAGTTACAGCTTTCCCCTCAAGAAGCCTGTCGCAAAGACAGTTCTTGTGGAATTGGCAAAGTGATATTTGGAAGTCCATAGAGGGCTATGGTGAAAAAGGAAATATCCTCAGATGAAATCTGGAAAGAAGCTTTCTGAGAAACTGCTCTGTGATGTGTGACTTCCACTCACAGAGTTACATCTGTATTTCGTGGATCTCTTTGCTAGCCTTATTTCTGTGGAATCTGAGAACAGATATTTCGGATCCCTTTGAAGACTATAGGGCCAAAGGAAATATCCTCCGATAACAAAGAGAAAGAAGCTTTCTGAGAAACTTCTTTGTGTTCTGTGAAATCACTTCACAGAGTTACAGCTTTCCCCTCAAGAAGCCTTTCGCTAAGACAGTTCTTGTGGAATTGGCAAAGGGATATTTGGAAGCCCATAAAGGGCTATGGTGAAAAAGGAAATATCCTCAGATGAAATCTGGAAAGAAGCTTTCTGAGAAACTGCTTAGTGTTCTGTTAATTCATCTCACAGAGTTACATCTGTATTTCGTGGTTCTCTTTGCTAGCCTTATTTCTGTGGAATCTGAGAACAGATATTTCGGATCCCTTTGAAGACTATAGGACCAAAGGAAATATCCTCCGGTAACAAAGAGAAAGAAGCTTTCTGAGAAACTTCTTTGTGTTCTGTGAAATCATCTCACAGAGTTACAGCTTTCCCCTCAAGAAGCCTTTCGCTAAGACAGTTCTTGTGGAATTGGCAAAGTGATATTTGGAAGCCCATAGAGGGCTATGGTGAAAAAGGAAATATCCTCAGATGAAATCTGGAAAGAAGCTTTCTGAGAAACTGCTCTGTGATGTGTGACTTCCACTCACAGAGTTACATCTGTATTTCGTGGATCTCCTTGCTAGCCTTATTTCTGTGGAATCTGAGAACAGATATTTCGGATCCCTTTGAAGACTATAGGGCCAAAGGAAATATCCTCCGATAACAAAGAGAAAGAAGCTTTCTGAGAAACTTCTTTGTGTTCTGTGGAATCATCTCACAGAGTTACAGCTTTCCCCTCAAGAAGCCTTTCGCTAAGACAGTTCTTGTGGAATTGGCAAAGTTATATTTGGAAGCCCATAGAGGCCTATGTTGAAAAAGGAAATATCCTCAGATGAAATCTGGAAAGAAGCTTTCTGAGAAACTGCTTAGTGTTCTGTGAATTCATCTCACAGAGTTACATCTGTATTTCGTGGATCTCTTTGCTAGCCTTATTTCTGTGGAATCTGAGAGCAGATATTTCGGATCCCTTTGAAGATTATAGGGCCAAAGGAAATATCCTCCGATAACAAAGAGAAAGAAGCTTTCTGAGAAACTTCCTTGTGTTTTGTGAAATCATCTCACAGAGTTACAACTTTCCCCTCAAGAAGCCTCTCGCTAAGACAGTTCTTGTGGAATTGGCAAAGTGATATTTGGAAGCCCATAGAGGGCTATGGTGAAAAAGGAAATATCCTCAGATGAAATCTGGAAAGAAGTTTTCTGAGAAACTGCTCTGTGATGTGTGACGTCCACTCACAGAGGTACATCTGTATTTCGTGGATCTCTTTGCTAGCCTTATTTCTGTGGAATCTGAGAACAGATATTTCGGATCCCTTTGAAGACTGTAGGGCCAAAGGAAATATCCTCCGATAACAAAGAGAAAGAAGCTTTCTGAGAAACTTCTTTGTGTTCTGTGAAATCATCTCACAGAGTTACAGCTTTCCCCTCAAGAAGCCTTTCGCTAAGACAGTTCTTGTGGAATTGGCAAAGTAATATTTGGAAGCCCATAGAGGGCTATGGTGAAAAAGGAAATATCCTCAGATGAAATCTGGAAAGAAGCTTTCTGAGAAACTGCTCTGTGATGTGTGACTTCCACTCAAAGAGTTACATCTGTATTTCGTGGATCTCTTTGCTAGCCTTATTTCTGTGGAATCTGAGAACAGATATTTCGGATCCCTTTGAAGAGTATAGGACCAAAGGAAATATCCTACGGTAACAAAGAGAAAGAAGCTTTCTGAGAAACTTCTTTGTGTTCTGTGAAATCATCTCACAGAGTTACAGCTTTCCCCTCAAGGAGCCTTTCGCTAAGACAGTTCTTGTGGAATTGGCAAAGTGATATTTGGAAGCCCATAGAGGGCTATGGTGAAAAAGGAAATATCCTCAGATGAAATCTGGAAAGAAGCTTTCTGAGAAACTGCTCTGTGATGTGTGACTTCCACTGACAGAGGTACATCTGTATTTCGTGGATCTCTTTGCTAGCCTTATTTCTGTGGAATCTGAGAACAGATATTTCGGATCCCTTTGAAGACTATAGGGCCAATGGAAATATCCTCCGATAACAAAGAGAAAGAAGCTTTCTGAGAAACTTCTTTGTGTTCTGTGAAATCATCTCACAGAGTTACACCTTTGCCCTCAAGAAGCCTTTCGCTAAGACAGTTCTTTTGGAATTGGCAAAGGGATATTTGGAAGCCCATAGAGGGCTAAGGTGAAAAAGGAAATATCCTCAGCTGAAATCTGGAAAGAAGCTTTCTGAGAAACTGCTTAGTGTTCTGTTTATTCATCTCACAGAGTTACAACTGTATTTCGTGGATCTCTTTGCTAGCCTTATTTCTGTGGAATCTGAGAACAGATATTTCGGATCCCTTTGAAGACTATAGGGCCAAAGGAAATATCCTCCGATAACAAAGAGAAAGAAGCTTTCTGAGAAACTTCTTTGTGTTCTGTGAAATCAACTCCCAGAGTTACAGCTTTCCCCTCAAGAAGCCTGTCGCAAAGACAGTTCTTGTGGAATTGGCAAAGTGATATTTGGAAGTCCATAGAGGGCTATGGTGAAAAAGGAAATATCCTCAGATGAAATCTGGAAAGAAGCTTTCTGAGAAACTGCTCTGTGATGTGTGACTTCCACTCACAGAGTTACATCTGTATTTCGTGGATCTCCTTGCTAGCCTTATTTCTGTGGAATCTGAGAACAGATATTTCGGATCCCTTTGAAGACTATAGGGCCAAAGGAAATATCCTCCGATAACAAAGAGAAAGAAGCTTTCTGAGAAACTTCTTTGTGTTCTGTGGAATCATCTCACAGAGTTACAGCTTTCCCCTCAAGAAGCCTTTCGCTAAGACAGTTCTTGTGGAATTGGCAAAGGGATATTTGGAAGCCCATAGAGGCCTATGTTGAAAAAGGAAATATCCTCAGATGAAATCTGGAAAGAAGCTTTCTGAGAAACTGCTCTGTGATGTGTGACTTCCACTCACAGAGTTACATCTGTATTTCGTGGATCTCTTTGCTAGCCTTATTTCTGTGGAATCTGAGAGCAGATATTTCGGATCCCTTTGAAGATTATAGGGCCAAAGGAAATATCCTCCGATAACAAAGAGAAAGAAGCTTTCTGAGAAACTTCCTTGTGTTTTGTGAAATCATCTCACAGAGTTACAGCTTTCCCCTCAAGAAGCCTCTCGCTAAGACAGTTCTTGTGGAATTGGCAAAGTGATATTTGGAAGCCCATAGAGGGCTATGGTGAAAAAGGAAATATCCTCAGATGAAATCTGGAAAGAAGTTTTCTGAGAAACTGCTCTGTGATGTGTGACGTCCACTCACAGAGGTACATCTGTATTTCGTGGATCTCTTTGCTAGCCTTATTTCTGTGGAATCTGAGAACAGATATTTCGGATCCCTTTGAAGACTGTAGGGCCAAAGGAAATATCCTCCGATAACAAAGAGAAAGAAGCTTTCTGAGAAACTTCTTTGTGTTCTGTGAAATCATCTCACAGAATTACAGCTTTCCCCTCAAGAAGCCTTTCGCTAAGACAGTTCTTGTGGAATTGGCAAAGGGATATTTGGAAGCCCATAGAGGGCTAAGGTGAAAAAGGAAATATCCTCAGATGAAATCTGGAAAGAAGCTTTCTGAGAAACTGCTTAGTGTTCTGTTAATTCATCTCACAGAGTTACATCTGTATTTCGTGGATCTCTTTGCTAGCCTTATTTCTGTGGAATCTGAGAACAGATATTTCGGATCCCTTTGAAGAGTATAGGACCAAAGGAAATATCCTACGGTAACAAAGAGAAAGAAGCTTTCTGAGAAACTTCTTTGTGTTCTGTGAAATCATCTCACAGAGTTACAGCTTTCCCCTCAAGAAGCCTTTCGCTAAGACAGTTCTTGTGGAATTGGCAAAGTGATATTTGGAAGCCCATAGAGGGCTATGGTGAAAAAGGAAATATCCTCAGATGAAATCTGGAAAGAAGCTTTCTGAGAGACTGCTCTGTGATGTGTGACTTCCACTCACAGAGTTACATCTGTATTTCGTGGATCTCTTTGCTAGCCTTATTTCTGTGCAATCTGAGAACAGATATTTCGGATCCCTTTGAAGACTATAGGGCCAAAGGAAATATCCTCCGATAACAAAGAGAAAGAAGCTTTCTGAGAAACTTCTTTGTGTTCTGTGAAATCATCTCACAGAGTTACAGCTTTCCCCTCAAGAAGCCTTTCGCTAAGACAGTTCTTGTGGAATTGGCAAAGGGATATTTGGAAGCCCATAGAGGGCTATGGTGAAAAAGGAAATATCCTCAGATGAAATCTGGAAAGAAGCTTTCTGAGAAACTGCTTAGTGTTCTGTTAATTCATCTCACAGAGTTACATCTGTATTTCGTGGTTCTCTTTGCTAGCCTTATTTCTGTGGAATCTGAGAACAGATATTTCGGATCCCTTTGAAGACTATAGGACCAAAGGAAATATCCTACGGTAACAAAGAGAAAGAAGCTTTCTGAGAAACTTCTTTGTGTTCTGTGAAATCATCTCACAGAGTTACAGCTTTCCCCTCAAGAAGCCTTTCGCTAAGACAGTTCTTGTGGAATTGGCAAAGTGATACTTGGAAGCCCATAGAGGGCTATGGTGAAAAAGGAAATATCCTCAGATGAAATCTGGAAAGAAGCTTTCTGAGAAACTGCTCTGTGATGTGTGACTTCCACTCACAGAGTTACATCTGTATTTCGTGGATCACCTTGCTAGCCTTATTTCTGTGGAATCTGAGAACAGATATTTCGGATCCCTTTGAAGACTATAGGGCCAAAGGAAATATCCTCCGATAACAAAGAGAAAGAAGCTTTCTGAGAAACTTCTTTGTGTTCTGTGGAATCATCTCACAGAGTTACAGCTTTCCCCTCAAGAAGCCTTTCGCTAAGACAGTTCTTGTGGAATTGGCAAAGGGATATTTGGAAGCCCATAGAGGCCTATGTTGAAAAAGGAAATATCCTCAGATGAAATCTGGAAAGAAGCTTTCTGAGAAACTGCTTAGTGTTCTGTTAATTCATCTCACAGAGTTACCTCTGTATTTCGTGGATCTCTTTGCTAGCCTTATTTCTGTGGAATCTGAGAACAGATATTTCGGATCCCTTTGAAGATTATAGGGCCAAAGGAAATATCCTCCGATAACAAAGAGAAAGAAGCTTTCTGAGAAACTTCTTTGTGTTTTGTGAAATCATCTCACAGAGTTACAGCTTTCCCCTCAAGAAGCCTTTCGCTAAGACAGTTCTTGTGGAATTGGCAAAGTGATATTTGGAAGCCCGTAGAGGGCTATGGTGAAAAAGGAAATATCCTCAGATGAAATCTGGAAAGAAGTTTTCTGAGAAACTGCTCTGTGATGTGTGACGTCCACTCACAGAGGTACATCTGTATATCGTGGATCTCTTTGCTAGCCTTATTTCTGTGGAATCTGAGAACAGATATTTCGGATCCCTTTGAAGACTATAGGGCCAAAGGAAATATCCTCCGATAACAAAGAGAAAGAAGCTTTCTGAGAAACTTCTTTGTGTTCTGTGAAATCATCTCACAGAGTTACAGCTTTCCCCTCAAGAAGCCTTTCGCTAAGACAGTTCTTGTGGAATTGGCAAAGGGATATTTGGAAGCCCATAGAGGGCTAAGGTGAAAAAGGAAATATCCTCAGATGAAATCTGGAAAGAAGCTTTCTGAGAAACTGCTTAGTGTTCTGTTAATTCATCTCACAGAGTTACATGTGTATTTCGTGGATCTCTTTGCTAGCCTTATTTCTGTGGAATCTGAGAACAGATATTTCGGATCCCTTTGATGAGTATAGGACCAAAGGAAATATCCTACGGTAACAAAGAGAAAGAAGCTTTCTGAGAAACTTCTTTGGGTTCTGTGAAATCATCTCACAGAGTTACAGCTTTCCCCTCCAGAAGCCTTTCGCTAAGACAGTTCTTGTGGAATTGGCAAAGTGATATTTTGAAGCCCATAGAGGGCTATGGTGTAAAAGGAAATATCCTCAGATGAAATCTGGAAAGAAGCTTTCTGAGAAACTGCTCTGTGATGTGTGACTTCCACTCACAGAGTTACATCTGTATTTCGTGGATCTCTTTGCTAACCTTATTTCTGTGGAATCTGAGAACAGATATTTCGGATCCCTTTGAAGAGTATAGGACCAAAGGAAATATCCTACGGTAACAAAGAGAAAGAAGCTTTCTGAGAAACTTCTTTGTGTTCTGTGAAATCATCTCACAGAGTTACAGCTTTCCCCTCAAGAAGCCTTTCGCTAAGACAGTTCTTGTGGAATTGGCAAAGTGATATTTGGAAGCCCAGAGAGGGCTATGGTGAAAAAGGAAATATCCTCAGATGAAATCTGGAAAGAAGCTTTCTGAGAAACTGCTCTGTGATGTGTGACTTCCACTCACAGAGGTACATCTGTATTTCGTGTATCTCTTTGCTAGCCTTATTTCTGTGGAATCTGAGAACAGATATTTCGGATCCCTTTGAAGACTATAGGGCCAAAGGAAATATCCTCCGATAACAAAGAGAAAGAAGCTTTCTGAGAAACTTCTTTGTGTTCTGTGAAATCATCTCACAGAGTTACAGCTTTGCCCTCAAGAAGCCTTTCGCTAAGACAGTTCTTGTGGAATTGGCAAAGGGATATTTGGAAGCCCATAGAGAGCTAAGGTGAAAAAGGAAATATCCTCAGCTGAAATCTGGAAAGAAGCTTTCTGAGAAACTGCTTAGTGTTCTGTTTATTCATCTCACAGAGTTACATCTGTATTTCGTGGATCTCTTTGCTAGCCTTATTTCTGTGGAATCTGAGAACAGATATTTCGGATCCCTTTGAAGACTATAGGGCCAAAGGAAATATCCTCCGATAACAAAGAGAAAGAAGCTTTCCGAGAAACTTCTTTGTGTTCTGTGAAATCAACTCCCAGAGTTACAGCTTTCCCCTCAAGAAGCCTTTCGCAAAGACAGTTCTTGTGGAATTGGCAAAGTGATATTTGGAAGTCCATAGAGGGCTATGGTGAAAAAGGAAATATCCTCAGATGAAATCTGGAAAGAAGCTTTCTGAGAAACTGCTCTGTGATGTGTGACTTCCACTCACAGAGGTACATCTGTATTTCGTGGATCTCTTTGCTAGCCTTATTTCTGTGGAATCTGAGAACAGATATTTCGGATCCCTTTGAAGACTATAGCGCCAAAGGAAATATCCTCCGATAACAAAGAGAAAGAAGCTTTCTGAGAAACTTCTTTGTGTTCTGTGAAATCATCTCACAGAGTTACAGCTTTCCCCTCAAGAAGCCTTTCGCTAAGACAGTTCTTGTGGAATTGGCAAAGGGATATTTGGAAGCCCATAGAGGGCTATGGTGAAAAAGGAAATATCCTCAGATGAAATCTGGAAAGAAGCTTTCTGAGAAACTGCTTAGTGTTCTGTTAATTCATCTCACAGAGTTACATCTGTATTTCGTGGTTCTCTTTGCTAGCCTTATTTCTGTGGAATCTGAGAACAGATATTTCGGATCCCTTTGAAGACTATAGGACCAAAGGAAATATCCTACGGTAACAAAGAGAAAGAAGCTTTCTGAGAAACTTCTTTGTGTTCTGTGAAATCATCTCACAGAGTTACAGCTTTCCCCTCAAGAAGCCTTTCGCTAAGACAGTTCTTGTGGAATTGGCAAAGTGATATTTGGAAGCCCATAGAGGGCTATGGTGAAAAAGGAAATATCCTCAGATGAAATCTGGAAAGAAGCTTTCTGAGAAACTGCTCTGTGATGTGTGACTTCCACTCACAGAGTTACATCTGTATTTCGTGGATCTCTTTGCTAGCCTTATTTCTGTGGAATCTGAGAACAGATATTTCGGATCCCTTTGATGACTATAGGGCCAAAGGAAATATCCTCCGATAACAAAGAGAAAGAAGCTTTCTGAGAAACTTCTTTGTGTTCTGTGGAATCATCTCACAGAGTTACAGCTTTCCCCTCAAGAAGCCTTTCGCTAAGACAGTTCTTGTGGAATTGGCAAAGGGATATTTGGAAGCCCATAGAGGCCTATGTTGAAAAAGGAAATATCCTCAGATGAAATCTGGAAAGAAGCTTTCTGAGAAACTGCTTAGTGTTCTGTTAATTCATCTCACAGAGTTACATCTGTATTTCGTGGATCTCTTTGCTAGCCTTATTTCTGTGGAATCTGAGAACAGATATTTCGGATCCCTTTGAAGATTATAGGGCCAAAGAAAATATCCTCCGATAACAAAGAGAAAGAAGCTTTCTGAGAAACTTCTTTGTGTTTTGTGCAATCATCTCACAGAGTTACAGCTTTCCCCTCAAGAAGCCTTTCGCTAAGACAGTTCTTGTGGAATTGGCAAAGTGATATTTGGAAGCCCGTAGTGGGCTATGGTGAAAAAGGAAATATCCTCAGATGAAATCTGGAAAGAAGTTTTCTGAGAAACTGCTCTGTGATGTGTGACGTCCACTCACAGAGGTACATCTGTATTTCGTGGATCTCTTTGCTAGCCTTATTACTGTTTAATCTGAGAACAGATATTTCGGATCCCTTTGAAGACTATAGGGCCAAAGGAAATATCCTCCGATAACAAAGAGAAAGAAGCTTTCTGAGAAACTTCTTTGTGTTCTGTGAAATCATCTCACAGAGTTACAGCTTTCCCCTCAAGAAGCCTTTCGCTAAGACAGTTCTTGTGGAATTGGCAAAGGGATATTTGGAAGCCCATAGAGGGCTAAGGTGAAAAAGGAAATATCCTCAGATGAAATCTGGAAAGAAGCTTTCTGAGAAACTGCTTAGTGTTCTGTTAATTCATCTCACAGAGTTACATGTGAATTTCGTGGATCTCTTTGCTAGCCTTATTTCTGTGGAATCTGAGAACAGATATTTCGGATCCCTTTGAAGAGTATAGGACCAAAGGAAATATCCTACGGTAACAAAGAGAAAGAAGCTTTCTGAGAAACTTCTTTGTGTTCAGTGAAATCATCTCACAGAGTTACAGCTTTCCCCTCAAGAAGCCTTTCGCTAAGACAGTTCTTGTGGAATTGGCAAAGTGATATTTGGAAGCCCATAGAGGGCTATGGTGAAAAAGGAAATATCCTCAGATGAAATCTGGAAAGAAGATTTCTGAGAAACTGCTCTGTGATGTGTGACTTCCACTCACAGAGTTACATCTGTATTTCGTGGATCTCTTTGCTAGCCTTATTTCTGTGGAATCTGAGAACAGATATTTCGGATCCCTTTGAAGACTATAGGGCCAAAGGAAATATCCTCAGATAACAAAGAGAAAGAAGCTTTCTGAGAAACTTCTTTGTGTTCTGTGAAATCATCTCACAGAGTTACAGCTTTCCCCTCAAGAAGCCTTACGCTAAGACAGTTCTTGTGGAATTGGCAAAGGGATATTTGGGAGCCCATAGAGGCCTATGGTGAAAAAGGAAATATCCTCAGATGAAATCTGGAAAGAAGCTTTCTGAGAAACTGCTTAGTGTTCTGTTAATTCATCTCACAGAGTTACATCTGTATTTCGTGGATCTCTTTGCTAGCCTTATTTCTGTGGAATCTGAGAACAGATATTTCGGATCCCTTTGAAGACTATAGGGCCAAAGGAAATATCCTCCGATAACAAAGAGAAAGAAGCTTTCGGAGAAACTTCTTTGTGTTCTGAGAAATCGTCTCACAGAGTTACAGCTTTCCCCACCAGAAGCCTTTCGGTAAGACTGTTCTTGTGGAATTTGCAAAGTGATATTTGGAAGCCCATAGAGGGCTATGGTGAAAAAGGAAATATCCTCAGATGAAATCTGGAAAGAAGCTTTCTGAGAAACTGCTCTGTGATGTGTGACTTCCACTCACAGAGTTACATCTGTATTTCGTGGATCTCTTTGCTAGCCTTATTTCTGTGGAATCTGAGAACAGATATTGCGGATTCCTTTGAAGACTATAGGGCCAAAGGAAATATCCTCCGATAACAAAGAGAAAGAAGCTTTCTGAGAAACTTCTTTGTGTTCTGTGAAATCATCTCACAGACTTACAGCTTTCCCCTCAAGAAGTCTTTCGCTAAGACACTTCTTGTGGAATTGGCAAAGGGATATTTGGAAGCCCATAGAGGCCTACGGTGAAAAAGGAAATATCCTCAGATGACATATGGAAAGAAGCTTTCTGAGAAACTGCTTAGTGTTCTGTTAATTCATCTCAAAGAGTTACATCTGTATTTCGTGGATCTCTTTGCTAGCCTTATTTCTGTGGAATCTGAGAACAGATATTTCGGATCCCTTTGAAGACTAAAGGACCAAAGGAAATATCCTACGGTAACAAAGAGAAAGAAGCTTTCTGAGAAACTTCTTTGTGTTCTGTGAAATCATCTCACAGAGTTACAGCTTTCCCCTCAAGAAGCCTTTCGCTAAGACAGTTCTTGTGGAATTGGCAAAGTGATACTTGGAAACCCATAGAGGGCTATGGTGAAAAAGGAAATATCCTCAGATGAAATCTGGAAAGAAGCTTTCTGAGAAACTGCTCTGTGATGTGTGACTTCCACTCACAGAGTTACATCTGTATTTCGTGGATCACCTTGCTAGCCTTATTTCTGTGGAATCTGAGAACAGATATTTCGGATCCCTTTGAAGACTATAGGGCCAAAGGAAATATCCTCCGATAACAAAGAGAAAGAAGCTTTCTGAGAAACTTCTTTGTGTTCTGTGGAATCATCTCACAGAGTTACAGCTTTCCCCTCAAGAAGCCTTTCGCTAAGACAGTTCTTGTGGAATTGGCAAAGGGATATTTGGAAGCCCATAGAGGCCTATGTTGAAAAAGGAAATATCCTCAGATGAAATCTGGAAAGAAGCTTTCTGAGAAACTGCTTAGTGTTCTGTTAATTCATCTCACAGAGTTACCTCTGTATTTCGTGGATCTCTTTGCTAGCCTTATTTCTGTGGAATCTGAGAACAGATATTTCGGATCCCTTTGAAGATTATAGGGCCAAAGGAAATATCCTCCGATAACAAAGAGAAAGAAGCTTTCTGAGAAACTTCTTTGTGTTTTGTGAAATCATCTCACAGAGTTACAGCTTTCCCCTCAAGAAGCCTTTCGCTAAGACAGTTCTTGTGGAATTGGCAAAGTGATATTTGGAAGCCCGTAGAGGGCTATGGTGAAAAAGGAAATATCCTCAGATGAAATCTGGAAAGAAGTTTTCTGAGAAACTGCTCTGTGATGTGTGACGTCCACTCACAGAGGTACATCTGTATATCGTGGATCTCTTTGCTAGCCTTATTTCTGTGGAATCTGAGAACAGATATTTCGGATCCCTTTGAAGACTATAGGGCCAAAGGAAATATCCTCCGATAACAAAGAGAAAGAAGCTTTCTGAGAAACTTCTTTGTGTTCTGTGAAATCATCTCACAGAGTTACAGCTTTCCCCTCAAGAAGCCTTTCGCTAAGACAGTTCTTGCGGAATTGGCAAAGGGATATTTGGAAGCCCATAGAGGGCTAAGGTGAAAAAGGAAATATCCTCAGATGAAATCTGAAAAGAAGCTTTCTGAGAAACTGCTTAGTGTTCTGTTAATTCATCTCACAGAGTTACATGTGTATTTCGTGGATCTCTTTGCTAGCCTTATTTCTGTGGAATCTGAGAACAGATATTTCGGATCCCTTTGAAGAGTATAGGACCAAAGGAAATATCCTACGGTAACAAAGAGAAAGAAGCTTTCTGAGAAACTTCTTTGTGTTCTGTGAAATCATCTCACAGAGTTACAGCTTTCCCCTCAAGAAGCCTTTCGCTAAGACAGTTCTTGTGGAATTGGCAAAGTGATATTTGGAAGCCCAGAGAGGGCTATGGTGTAAAAGGAAATATCCTCAGATGAAATCTGGAAAGAAGCTTTCTGAGAAACTGCTCTGTGATGTGTGACTTCCACTCACAGAGTTACATCTGTATTTCGTGGATCTCTTTGCTAGCCTTATTTCTGTGGAATCTGAGAACAGATATTTCGGATCCCTTTGAAGAGTATAGGACCAAAGGAAATATCCTACGGTAACAAAGAGAAAGAAGCTTTCTGAGAAACTTCTTTGTGTTCAGTGAAATCATCTCACAGAGTTACAGCTTTCCCCTCAAGAAGCCTTTCGCTAAGACAGTTCTTGTGGAATTGGCAATGTGATATTTGGAAGCCCAGAGAGGGCTATGGTGAAAAAGGAAATATCCTCAGATGAAATCTGGAAAGAAGCTTTCTGAGAAACTGCTCTGTGATGTGTGACTTCCACTCACAGAGGTACATCTGTATTTCGTGGATCTCTTTGCTAGCCTTATTTCTGTGGAATCTGAGAACAGATATTTCGGATCCCTTTGAAGACTATAGGGCCAAAGGAAATATCCTCCGATAACAAAGAGAAAGAAGCTTTCTGAGAAACTTCTTTGTGTTCTGTGAAATCATCTCACAGAGTTACAGCTTTGCCCTCAAGAAGCCTTTCGCTAAGACAGTTCTTGTGGAATTGGCAAAGGGATATTTGGAAGCCCATAGAGGGCTAAGGTGAAAAAGGAAATATCCTCAGCTGAAATCTGGAAAGAAGCTTTCTGAGAAACTGCTTAGTGTTCTGTTTATTCATCTCACAGAGTTACATCTGTATTTCGTGGATCTCTTTGCTAGCCTTATTTCTGTGGAATCTGAGAACAGATATTTCGGATCCCTTTGAAGACTATAGGGCCAAAGGAAATATCCTCCGATAACAAAGAGAAAGAAGCTTTCCGAGAAACTTGTTTGTGTTCTGTGAAATCAACTCCCAGAGTTACAGCTTTCCCCTCAAGAAGCCTTTCGCAAAGACAGTTCTTGTGGAATTGGCAAAGTGATATTTGGAAGTCCATAGAGGGCTATGGTGAAAAAGGAAATATCCTCAGATGAAATCTGGAAAGAAGCTTTCTGAGAAACTGCTCTGTGATGTGTGACTTCCACTCACAGAGGTACATCTGTATTTCGTGGATCTCTTTGCTAGCCTTATTTCTGTGGAATCTGAGAACAGATATTTCGGATCCCTTTGAAGACTATAGGGCCAAAGGAAATATCCTCCGATAACAAAGAGAAAGAAGCTTTCTGAGAAACTTCTTTGTGTTCTGTGAAATCATCTCACAGAGTTACAGCTTTCCCCTCAAGAAGCCTTTCGCTAAGACAGTTCTTGTGGAATTGGCAAAGGGATATTTGGAAGCCCATAGAGGGCTATGGTGAAAAAGGAAATATCCTCAGATGAAATCTGGAAAGAAGCTTTCTGAGAAACTGCTTAGTGTTCTGTTAATTCATCTCACAGAGTTACATCTGTATTTCGTGGTTCTCTTTGCTAGCCTTATTTCTGTGGAATCTGAGAACAGATATTTCGGATCCCTTTGAAGACTATAGGACCAAAGGAAATATCCTCCGGTAACAAAGAGAAAGAAGCTTTCTGAGAAACTTCTTTGTGTTCTGTGAAATCATCTCACAGAGTTACAGCTTTCCCCTCAAGAAGCCTTTCGCTAAGACAGTTCTTGTGGAATTGGCAAAGTGAAATTTGGAAGCCCATAGAGGGCTATGGTGAAAAAGGAAATATCCTCAGATGAAATCTGGAAAGAAGCTTTCTGAGAAACTGCTCTGTGATGTGTGACTTCCAGTCACAGAGTTACATCTGTATTTCGTGGATCTCTTTGCTAGCCTTATTTCTGTGGAATCTGAGAACAGATATTTCGGATCCCTTTGAAGACTATAGGGCCAAAGGAAATATCCTCCGATAACAAAGAGAAAGAAGCTTTCTGAGAAACTTCTTTGTGTTCTGTGGAATCATCTCACAGAGTTACAGCTTTCCCCTCAAGAAGCCTTTCGCTAAGACAGTTCTTGTGGAATTGGCAAAGGGATATTTGGAAGCCCATAGAGGCCTATGTTGAAAAAGGAAATATCCTCAGATAAAATCTGGAAAGAAGCTTTCTGAGAAACTGCTTAGTGTTCTGTTAATTCATCTCACAGAGTTACATCTGTATTTCGTGGATCTCTTTGCTAGCCTTATTTCTGTGGAATCTGAGAACAGATATTTCGGATCCCTTTGAAGATTATAGGGCCAAAGGAAATATCCTCCGATAACAAAGAGAAAGAAGCTTTCTGAGAAACTTCTTTGTGTTTTGTGCAATCATCTCACAGAGTTACAGCTTTCCCCTCAAGAAGCCTTTCGCTAAGACAGTTCTTGTGGAATTGGCAAAGTGATATTTGGAAGCCCGTAGTGGGCTATGGTGAAAAAGGAAATATCCTCAGATGAAATCTGGAAAGAAGTTTTCTGAGAAACTGCTCTGTGATGTGTGACGTCCACTCACAGAGGTACATCTGTATTTCGTGGATCTCTTTGCTAGCCTTATTACTGTTTAATCTGAGAACAGATATTTCGGATCCCTTTGAAGACTATAGGGCCAAAGGAAATATCCTCCGATAACAAAGAGAAAGAAGCTTTCTGAGAAACTTCTTTGTGTTCTGTGAAATCATCTCACAGAGTTACAGCTTTCCCCTCAAGAAGCCTTTCGCTAAGACAGGTCTTGTGGAATTGGCAAAGGGATATTTGGAAGCCCATAGAGGGCTAAGGTGAAAAAGGAAATATCCTCAGATGAAATCTGGAAAGAAGCTTTCTGAGAAACTGCTTAGTGTTCTGTTAATTCATCTCACAGAGTTACATGTGTATTTCGTGGATCTCTTTGCTAGCCTTATTTCTGTGGAATCTGAGAACAGATATTTCGGATCCCTTTGAAGAGTATAGCACCAAAGGAAATATCCTACGGTAACAAAGAGAAAGAAGCTTTCTGAGAAACTTCTTTGTGTTCAGTGAAATCATCTCACAGAGTTACAGCTTTCCCCTCAAGAAGCCTTTCGCTAAGACAGTTCTTGTGGAATTGGCAAAGTGATATTTGGAAGCCCATAGAGGGCTATGGTGAAAAAGGAAATATCCTCAGATGAAATCTGGAAAGAAGATTTCTGAGAAACTGCTCTGTGATGTGTGACTTCCACTCACAGAGTTACATCTGTATTTCGTGGATCTCTTTGCTAGCCTTATTTCTGTGGAATCTGAGAACAGATATTTCGGATCCCTTTGAAGACTATAGGGCCAAAGGAAATATCCTCAGATAACAAAGAGAAAGAAGCTTTCTGAGAAACTTCTTTGTGTTCTGTGAAATCATCTCACAGAGTTACAGCTTTCCCCTCAAGAAGCCTTACGCTAAGACAGTTCTTGTGGAATTGGCAAAGGGATATTTGGGAGCCCATAGAGGCCTATGGTGAAAAAGGAAATATCCTCAGATGAAATCTGGAAAGAAGCTTTCTGAGAAACTGCTTAGTGTTCTGTTAATTCATCTCACAGAGTTACATCTGTATTTCGTGGATCTCTTTGCTAGCCTTATTTCTGTGGAATCTGAGAACAGATATTTCGGATCCCTTTGAAGACTATAGGGCCAAAGGAAATATCCTCCGATAACAAAGAGAAAGAAGCTTTCGGAGAAACTTCTTTGTGTTCTGAGAAATCGTCTCACAGAGTTACAGCTTTCCCCACCAGAAGCCTTTCGGTAAGACAGTTCTTGTGGAATTTGCAAAGTGATATTTGGAAGCCCATAGAGGGCTATGGTGAAAAAGGAAATATCCTCAGATGAAATCTGGAAAGAAGCTTTCTGAGAAACTGCTCTGTGATGTGTGACTTCCACTCACAGAGTTACATCTGTATTTCGTGGATCTCTTTGCTAGCCTTATTTCTGTGGAATCTGAGAACAGATATTTCGGATTCCTTTGAAGACTATAGGGCCAAAGGAAATATCCTCCGATAACAAAGAGAAAGAAGCTTTCTGAGAAACTTCTTTGTGTTCTGTGAAATCATCTCACAGAGTTACAGCTTTCCCCTCAAGAAGCCTTTCGCTAAGACAGTTCTTGTGGAATTGGCAAAGGGATATTTGGAAGCCCATAGAGGGCTATGGTGAAAAAGGAAATATCCTCAGATGAAATCTGGAAAGAAGCTTTCTGAGAAACTGCTTAGTGTTCTGTTAATTCATCTCACAGAGTTACATCTGTATTTCGTGGTTCTCTTTGCTAGCCTTATTTCTGTGGAATCTGAGAACAGATATTTCGGATCCCTTTGAAGACTATAGGACCAAAGGAAATATCCTACGGTAACAAAGAGAAAGAAGCTTTCTGAGAAACTTCTTTGTGTTCTGTGAAATCATCTCACAGAGTTACAGCTTTCCCCTCAAGAAGCCTTTCGCTAAGACAGTTCTTGTGGAATTGGCAAAGTGATACTTGGAAACCCATAGAGGGCTATGGTGAAAAAGGAAATATCCTCAGATGAAATCTGGAAAGAAGCTTTCTGAGAAACTGCTCTGTGATGTGTGACTTCCACTCACAGAGTTACATCTGTATTTCGTGGATCACCTTGCTAGCCTTATTTCTGTGGAATCTGAGAACAGATATTTCGGATCCCTTTGAAGACTATAGGGCCAAAGGAAATATCCTCCGATAACAAAGAGAAAGAAGCTTTCTGAGAAACTTCTTTGTGTTCTGTGGAATCATCTCACAGAGTTACAGCTTTCCCCTCAAGAAGCCTTTCGCTAAGAGAGTTCTTGTGGAATTGGCAAAGGGATATTTGGAAGCCCATAGAGGCCTATGTTGAAAAAGGAAATATCCTCAGATGAAATCTGGAAAGAAGCTTTCTGAGAAACTGCTTAGTGTTCTGTTAATTCATCTCACAGAGTTACCTCTGTATTTCGTGGATCTCTTTGCTAGCCTTATTTCTGTGGAATCTGAGAACAGATATTTCGGATCCCTTTGAAGATTATAGGGCCAAAGGAAATATCCTCCGATAACAAAGAGAAAGAAGCTTTCTGAGAAACTTCTTTGTGTTTTGTGAAATCATCTCACAGAGTTACAGCTTTCCCCTCAAGAAGCCTTTCGCTAAGACAGTTCTTGTGGAATTGGCAAAGTGATATTTGGAAGCCCGTAGAGGGCTATGGTGAAAAAGGAAATATCCTCAGATGAAATCTGGAAAGAAGTTTTCTGAGAAACTGCTCTGTGATGTGTGACGTCCACTCACAGAGGTACATCTGTATATCGTGGATCTCTTTGCTAGCCTTATTTCTGTGGAATCTGAGAACAGATATTTCGGATCCCTTTGAAGACTATAGGGCCAAAGGAAATATCCTCCGATAACAAAGAGAAAGAAGCTTTCTGAGAAACTTCTTTGTGTTCTGTGAAATCATCTCACAGAGTTACAGCTTTCCCCTCAAGAAGCCTTTCACTAAGACAGTTCTTGTGGAATTGGCAAAGGGATATTTGGAAGCCCATAGAGGGCTAAGGTGAAAAAGGAAATATCCTCCGATGAAATCTGGAAAGAAGCTTTCTGAGAAACTGCTTAGTGTTCTGTTAATTCATCTCACAGAGTTACATGTGTATTTCGTGGATCTCTTTGCTAGCCTTATTTCTGTGGAATCTGAGAACAGATATTTCGGATCCCTTTGAAGAGTATAGGACCAAAGGAAATATCCTACGGTAACAAAGAGAAAGAAGCTTTCTGAGAAACTTCTTTGTGTTCTGTGAAATCATCTCACAGAGTTACAGCTTTCCCCTCAAGAAGCCTTTCGCTAAGACAGTTCTTGTGGAATTGGCAAAGGGATATTTGGAAGCCCATAGAGGGCTATGGTGTAAAAGGAAATATCCTCAGATGAAATCTGGAAAGAAGCTTTCTGAGAAACTGCTCTGTGATGTGTGACTTCCACTCACAGAGTTACATCTGTATTTCGTGGATCTCTTTGCTAGCCTTATTTCTGTGGAATCTGAGAACAGATATTTCGGATCCCTTTGAAGAGTATAGGACCAAAGGAAATATCCTACGGTAACAAAGAGAAAGAAGCTTTCTGAGAAACTTCTTTGTGTTCAGTGAAATCATCTCACAGAGTTACAGCTTTCCCCTCAAGAAGCCTTTCGCTAAGACAGTTCTTGTGGAATTGGCAAAGTGATATTTGGAAGCCCAGAGAGGGCTATGGTGAAAAAGGAAATATCCTCAGATGAAATCTGGAAAGAAGCTTTCTGAGAAACTGCTCTGTGATGTGTGACTTCCACTCACAGAGTTACATCTGTATTTCGTGGATCTCTTTGCTAGCCTTATTTCTGTGGAATCTGAGAACAGATATTTCGGATCCCTTTGAAGACTATAGGGCCAAAGGAAATATCCTCCGATAACAAAGAGAAAGAAGCTTTCTGAGAAACTTCTTTGTGTTCTGTGAAATCATCTCACAGAGTTACAGCTTTGCCCTCAAGAAGCCTTTCGCTAAGACAGTTCTTGTGGAATTGGCAAAGGGATATTTGGAAGCCCATAGAGGGCTAAGGTGAAAAAGGAAATATCCTCAGCTGAAATCTGGAAAGCAGCTTTCTGAGAAACTGCTTAGTGTTCTGTTTATTCATCTCACAGAGTTACATCTGTATTTCGTGGATCTCTTTGCTAGCCTTATTTCTGTGGAATCTCAGAACAGATATTTCGGATCCCTTTGAAGACTATAGGGCCAAAGGAAATATCCTCCGATAACAAAGAGAAAGAAGCTTTCCGAGAAACTTCTTTGTGTTCTGTGAAATCAACTCCCAGAGTTACAGCTTTCCCCTCAAGAAGCCTTTCGCAAAGACAGTTCTTGTGGAATTGGCAAAGTGATATTTGGAAGTCCATAGAGGGCTATGGTGAAAAAGGAAATATCCTCAGATGAAATCTGGAAAGAAGCTTTCTGAGAAACTGCTCTGTGATGTGTGACTTCCACTCACAGAGGTACATCTGTATTTCGTGGATCTCTTTGCTAGCCTTATTTCTGTGGAATCTGAGAACAGATATTTCGGATCCCTTTGAAGACTATAGGGCCAAAGGAAATATCCTCCGATAACAAAGAGAAAGAAGCTTTCTGAGAAACTTCTTTGTGTTCTGTGAAATCATCTCACAGAGTTACAGCTTTCCCCTCAAGAAGCCTTTCGCTAAGACAGTTCTTGTGGAATTGGCAAAGGGATATTTGGAAGCCCATAGAGGGCTATGGTGAAAAAGGAAATATCCTCAGATGAAATCTGGAAAGAAGCTTTCTGAGAAACTGCTTAGTGTTCTGTTAATTCATCTCACAGAGTTACATCTGTATTTCGTGGTTCTCTTTGCTAGCCTTATTTCTGTGGAATCTGAGAACAGATATTTCGGATCCCTTTGAAGACTATAGGACCAAAGGAAATATCCCCCGGTAACAAAGAGAAAGAAGCTTTCTGAGAAACTTCTTTGTGTTCTGTGAAATCATCTCACAGAGTTACAGCTTTCCCCTCAAGAAGCCTTTCGCTAAGACAGTTCTTGTGGAATTGGCAAAGTGAAATTTGGAAGCCCATAGAGGGCTATGGTGAAAAAGGAAATATCCTCAGATGAAATCTGGAAAGAAGCTTTCTGAGAAACTGCTCTGTGATGTGTGACTTCCAGTCACAGAGTTACATCTGTATTTCGTGGATCTCTTTGCTAGCCTTATTTCTGTGGAATCTGAGAACAGATATTTCGGATCCCTTTGAAGACTATAGGGCCAAAGGAAATATCCTCCGATAACAAAGAGAAAGAAGCTTTCTGAGAAACTTCTTTGTGTTCTGTGGAATCATCTCACAGAGTTACAGCTTTCCCCTCAAGAAGTCTTTCGCTAAGACAGTTCTTGTGGAATTGGCAAAGGGATATTTGGAAGCCCATAGAGGCCAATGTTGAAAAAGGAAATATCCTCAGATGAAATCTGGAAAGAAGCTTTCTGAGAAACTGCTTAGTGTTCTGTTAATTCATCTCACAGAGTTACATCTGTATTTCGTGGATCACTTTGCTAGCCTTATTTCTGTGGAATCTGAGAACAGATATTTCGGATCCCTTTGAAGATTATAGGGCCAAAGGAAATATCCTCCGATAACAAAGAGAAAGAAGCTTTCTGAGAAACTTCTTTGTGTTTTGTGCAATCATCTCACAGAGTTACAGCTTTCCCCTCAAGAAGCCTTTCGCTAAGACAGTTCTTGTGGAATTGGCAAAGTGATATTTGGAAGCCCGTAGTGGGCTATGGTGAAAAAGGAAATATCCTCAGATGAAATCTGGAAAGAAGTTTTCTGAGAAACTGCTCTGTGATGTGTGACGTCCACTCACAGAGGTACATCTGTATTTCGTGGATCTCTTTGCTAGCCTTATTTCTGTGGAATCTGAGAACAGATATTTCGGATCCCTTTGAAGACTATAGGGCCAAAGGAAATATCCTCCGATAACAAAGAGAAAGAAGCTTTCTGAGAAACTTCTTTGTGTTCTGTGAAATCATCTCACAGAGTTACAGCTTTCCCCTCAAGAAGCCTTTCGCTAAGACAGTTCTTGTGGAATTGGCAAAGGGATATTTGGAAGCCCATAGAGGGCTAAGGTGAAAAAGGAAATATCCTCAGATGAAATCTGGAAAGAAGCTTTCTGAGAAACTGCTTAGTGTTCTGTTAATTCATCTCACAGAGTTACATGTGTATTTCGTGGATCTCTTTGCTAGCCTTATTTCTGTGGAATCTGAGAACAGATATTTCGGATCCCTTTGAAGAGTATAGGACCAAAGGAAATATCCTACGGTAACAAAGAGAAAGAAGCTTTCTGAGAAACTTCTTTGTGTTCAGTGAAATCATCTCACAGAGTTACAGCTTTCCCCTCAAGATGCCTTTCGCTAAGACAGTTCTTGTGGAATTGGCAAAGTGATATTTGGAAGCCCATAGAGGGCTATGGTGAAAAAGGAAATATCCTCAGATGAAATCTGGAAAGAAGATTTCTGAGAAACTGCTCTGTGATGTGTGACTTCCACTCACAGAGTTACATCTGTATTTCGTGGATCTCTTTGCTAGCCTTATTTCTGTGGAATCTGAGAACAGATATTTCGGATCCCTTTGAAGACTATAGGGCCAAAGGAAATATCCTCAGATAACAAAGAGAAAGAAAGTTTCTGAGAAACTTCTTTGTGTTCTGTGAAATCATCTCACAGAGTTACAGCTTTCCCCTCAAGAAGCCTTACGCTAAGACAGTTCTTGTGGAATTGGCAAAGGGATATTTGGGAGCCCATAGAGGCCTATGGTGAAAAAGGAAATATCCTCAGATGAAATCTGGAAAGAAGCTTTCTGAGAAACTGCTTAGTGTTCTGTTAATTCATCTCACAGAGTTACATCTGTATTTCGTGGATCTCTTTGCTAGCCTTATTTCTGTGGAATCTGAGAACAGATATTTCGGATCCCTTTGAAGACTATAGGGCCAAAGGAAATATCCTCCGATAACAAAGAGAAAGAAGCTTTCGGAGAAACTTCTTTGTGTTCTGAGAAATCGTCTCACAGAGTTACAGCTTTCCCCACCAGAAGCCTTTCGGTAAGACAGTTCTTGTGGAATTTGCAAAGTGATATTTGGAAGCCCATAGAGGGCTATGGTGAAAAAGGAAATATCCTCAGATGAAATCTGGAAAGAAGCTTTCTGAGAAACTGCTCTGTGATGTGTGACTTCCACTCACAGAGTTACATCTGTATTTCGTGGATCTCTTTGCTAGCCTTATTTCTGTGGAATCTGAGAACAGATATTTCGGATTCCTTTGAAGACTATAGGGCCAAAGGAAATATCCTCCGATAACAAAGAGAAAGAAGCTTTCTGAGAAACTTCTTTGTGTTCTGTGAAATCATCTCACAGACTTACAGCTTTCCCCTCAAGAAGTCTTTCGCTAAGACACTTCTTGTGGAATTGGCAAAGGGATATTTGGAAGCCCATAGAGGCCTACGGTGAAAAAGGAAATATCCTCAGATGACATATGGAAAGAAGCTTTCTGAGAAACTGCTTAGTGTTCTGTTAATTCATCTCACAGAGTTACATCTGTATTTCGTGGATCTCTTTGCTAGCCTTATTTCTGTGGAATCTGAGAACAGATATTTCGGATCCCTTTGAAGACTATAGGGCCAAAGGAAATATCCTCCGATAACAAAGAGAAAGAAGCTTTTGGAGAAACTTCTTTGTGTTCTGTGAAATCACCTCACAGAGTTACAGCTTTCCGCACCAGAAGCCTTTCGGTAAGACAGTTCTTGTGGAATTTGCAAAGTGATATTTGGAAGCCCATAGAGGGCTATGGTGAAAAAGGAAATATCCTCAGATGAAATCTGGAAAGAAGCTTTCTGAGAAACTGCTCTGTGATGTGTGACTTCCACTCACAGAGTTACATCTGTATTTCGTGGATCTCTTTGCTAGCCTTATTTCTGTGGAATCTGAGAACAGATATTTCGGATTCCTTTAAAACTATAGGGCCAAAGGAAATATCCTCCGATAACAAAGAGAAAGAAGCTTTCTGAGAAACTTCTTTGTGTTCTGTGAAATCATCTCACAGAGTTACAGCTTTCCCCTCAAGAAGTCTTTCGCTAAGACAGTTCTTGTGGAATTGGCAAAGGGATATTTAGAAGCCCATAGAGGCCTACGGTGAAAAAGGAAATATCCTCAGATGACATCTGGAAAGAAGCTTTCTGAGAAACTGCTTAGTGTTCTGTTAATTCATCTCACAGAGTTACATGTGTATTTCGTGGATCTCTTTGCTAGCCTTATTTCTGTGGAATCTGAGAACAGATATTTCAGATCCCTTTGAAGACTATAGGGCCAAAGGAAATATCCTCCGATAACAAAGAGAAAGAAGCTTTCTGAGAAACTTCTTTGTGTTCTGTCAAATCATATCACAGAGTTACAGCTTTCCCCACCAGAAGCCTTTCGCTAAGACAGTTCTTGTGGAATTGGCAAAGGGATATTTGGAAGCCCATAGAGGGCTATGGTGAAAAAGGAAATATCCTCAGATGAAATCTGGAAAGAAGCTTTCTGAGAACCTCTCTGTGATGTGTGACTTCCACTCACAGAGTTACATCTGTATTTCGTGGATCTCTTTGCTAGCCTTATTTCTGTGGAATCTGAGAACAGATATTTCGGATCCGTTTGAAGACTATAGGGCCAAAGGAAATATCCTCCGATAACAAAGAGAAAGAAGCTTTCTGAGAAACTTCTTTGTGTTCTCTGAAATCATCTCACAGAGTTACAGCTTTCCCCTCAAGAAGCCTTTCGCTAAGACAGTTCTTGTGGAATTGGCAAAGGGATATTTGGAAACGCAAAGAGGCCTACGGTGAAAAAGTAAATATCCTCAGATGAAATCTGAAAAGAAGCTTTCTGAGAAACTGTTTAGTGTTCTCTTAATTCATCTCACAGAGTTACATCTGTATTTCGTGGATCTCTTTGCTAGCCTTATTTCTGTGGAATCTGAGAACAGATATTTCGGATCCCTTTGAAGATTATAGGGCCAAAGGAAATATCCTCCGATAACAAAGAGAAAGAAGCTTTCTGAGAAACTTCTTTGTGTTTTGTGAAATCATCTCACAGAGTTACAGCTTTCCCCTCAAGAAGCCTTTCGCTAAGACAGTTCTTGTGGAATTGGCAAAGTGATATTTGGAAGCCCATAGAGGGCTATGGTGAAAAAGGAAATATCCTCAGATGAAATGTGGAAAGAAGTTTTCTGAGAAACTGCTTAGTGTTCTGTTAATTCATCTCACAGAGTTACATCTGTATTTCGTGGTTCTCTTTGCTAGCCTTATTTCTGTGGAATCTGAGAACAGATATTTCGGATCCCTTTGAAGACTATAGGACCAAAGGAAATATCGTCCGGTAACAAAGAGAAAGAAGCTTTCTGAGAAACTTCTTTGTGTTCTGTGAAATCATCTCACAGAGTTACAGCTTTCCCCTCAAGAAGCCTTTCACTAAGACAGTTCTGGTGGAATTCGCAAAGTGTTATTTGGAAGCCCATAGAGGGCTATGGTGAAAAAGTATATATCCTAAGTTGAAATCTGGAAAGAAGCTTTCTGAGAAACTGCTCTGTGATGTGTGACTTCCACTCACAGAGTTACATCTGTATTTCGTGGATCTCCTTGCTAGCCTTATTTGTGTGGAATCTGAGAACAGATATTTCGGATCCCTTTGAAGACTATTGGGCCAAAGGAAATATCCTCCGATAACAAAGAGAAAGAAGCTTTCTGAGAAACTTCTTTGTGTTCTGTGAAATCATCTCACAGAGTTACAGCTTTCCCCTCAAGAAGCCTTTCGCTAAGACAGTTCTTGTGGAATTGGCAAAGGGATATTTGGAAGCCCTTAGAGGGCTATGGTGAAAAAGGAAATATCCTCAGATGAAATCTGGAAAGAAGCTTTCTGAGAAACTGCTCTGTGATGTGTGACTTCCACTCACAGAGTTACATCTGTATTTCGTGGATCACTTTGCTAGCCTTATTTCGTGGAATCTGAGAACAGATATTTCGGATCCCTTTGAAGACTATAGGGCCAAAGGAAATATCCTTCGGTAACAAAGAGAAAGAAGCTTTCTGAGAAACTTCTTTGTGTTCTGTGAAATCATCTCACAGAGTTACAGCTTTCCCCTCAAGAAGCCTTTCGCTAAGACAGTTCCTGTGGAAATGGCAAAGGGATACTTGGAAACCCATAGAGGCCTATGGTGAAAATGGAAATATCCTCAGATGAAATCTGGAAAGAAGCTTTCTGAGAAACTGCTTAGTGTTCTGTTAATTCATCTCACAGAGTTACATCTGTATTTCGTGGATCTCTTTGCCAGCCTTATTTCTGTGGAATCTGAGAACAGATATTTCGGATCCCTTTGAAGACTATAGGGCCAAAGGAAATATCCTCCGATAACAAATAGAAAGAAGCTTTCGGAGAAACTTCTTTGTGTTCTGTGAAATCATCTCACAGAGTTACAGCTTTCCCCACCAGAAGCCTTTCGGTAAGACAGTTCTTGTGGAATTTGCAAAGTGATATTTGGAAGCCCATAGAGGGCTAGGGTGAAAAAGGAAATATCCTCAGATGAAATCTGGAAAGAAGCTTTCTGAGAAACTGCTCTGTGATGTGTAACTTCCCTCACAGAGTTACATCTGTATTTCGTGGATCTCTTTGCTAGCCTTATTTCTGTGGAATCTGAGAACAGATATTTCAGATCCCTTTGAAGACTATAGGGCCAAAGGAAATATCCTCCGATAACAAAGAGAAAGAAGCTTTCTGAGAAACTTCTTTGTGTTCTGTCAAATCATATCACAGAGTTACAGCTTTCCCCACCAGAAGCCTTTCGCTAAGACAGTTCTTGTGGAATTGGCAAAGGGATATTTGGAAGCCCATAGAGGGCTATGGTGAAAAAGGAAATATCCTCAGATGAAATCTGGAAAGAAGCTTTCTGAGAACCTCTCTGTGATGTGTGACTTCCACTCACAGAGTTACATCTGTATTTCGTGGATCTCTTTGCTAGCCTTATTTCTGTGGAATCTGAGAACAGATATTTCGGATCCGTTTGAAGTCTATAGGGCCAAAGGAAATATCCTCCGATAACAAAGAGAAAGAAGCTTTCTGAGAAACTTCTTTGTGTTCTCTGAAATCATCTCACAGAGTTACAGCTTTCCCCTCAAGAAGCCTTTCGCTAAGACAGTTCTTGTGGAATTGGCAAAGGGATATTTGGAAACGCAAAGAGGCCTATGGTGAAAAAGTAAATATCCTCAGATGAAATCTGAAAAGAAGCTTTCTGAGAAACTGTTTAGTGTTCTCTTAATTCATCTCACAGAGTTACATCTGTATTTCGTGGATCTCTTTGCTAGCCTTATTTCTGTGGAATCTGAGAACAGATATTTCGGATCCCTTTGAAGATTATAGGGCCAAAGGAAATATCCTCCGATAACAAAGAGAAAGAAGCTTTCTGAGAAACTTCTTTGTGTTTTGTGAAATCATCTCACAGAGTTACAGCTTTCCCCTCAAGAAGCCTTTCGCTAAGACAGTTCTTGTGGAATTGGCAAAGTGATATTTGGAAGCCCATAGAGGGCTATGGTGAAAAAGGAAATATCCTCAGATGAAATGTGGAAAGAAGTTTTCTGAGAAACTGCTCTGTGATGTGTGACTTCCACTCACAGAGGTACATCTGTATTTCGTGGATCTCTTTGCTAGCCTTATTTCTGTGGAATCTGAGAACAGATATTTCGGATCCCTTTGAAGACTATAGGGCCAAAGGAAATATCCTCCGATAACAAAGAGAAAGAAGCTTTCTGAGAAACTTCTTTGTGTTCTGTGAAATCATCTCACAGAGTTACAGCTTTCCCCTCAAGAAGCCTTTCGCTAAGACAGTTCTTGTGGAATTGGCAAAGGGATATTTGGAAGCCCATAGAGGGCTAAGGTGAAAAAGGAAATATCCTCAGATGAAATCTGGAAAGAAGCTTTCTGAGAAACTGCTTAGTGTTCTGTTAATTCATCTCACAGAGTTACATCTGTATTTCGTGGATCTCTTTGCTAGCCTTATTTCTGTGTAATCTGAGAACAGATATTTCGGATCCCTTTGAAGACTATAGGGCCAAAGGAAATATCCTCCGATAACAAAGAGAAAGAAGCTTTCTGAGAAACTTCTTTGTGTTCTGTGAAATCATCTCACAGAGTTACAGCTTTCCCCTCAAGAAGTCTTTCGCTAAGACAGTTCTTGTGGAATTGGCAAAGGGATATTTGGAAGCCCATAGAGGGCTATGGTGAAAAAGGAAATATCCTCAGATGAAATCTGGAAAGAAGCTTTCTGAGGAACTGCTTAGTGTTCTGTTAATTCATCTCACAGAGTTACATCTGTATTTCGTGGTTCTCTTTGCTAGCCTTATTTCTGGGGAATCTGAGAACAGATATTTCGGATCCCTTTGAAGACTATAGGACCAAAGGAAATATCGTCCGGTAACAAAGAGAAAGAAGCTTTCTGAGAAACTTCTTTGTGTTCTGTGAAATCATCTCACAGAGTTACAGCTTTCCCCTCAAGAAGCCTTTCACTAAGACAGTTCTTGTGGAATTCGCAAAGTGTTATTTGGAAGCCCATAGAGGGCTATGGTGAAAAAGTATATATCCTAAGTTGAAATCTGGAAAGAAGCTTTCTGAGAAACTGCTCTGTGATGTGTGACTTCCACTCACAGAGTTACATCTGTATTTCGTGGATCTCCTTGCTAGCCTTATTTGTGTGGAATCTGAGAACAGATATTTCGGATCCCTTTGAAGACTATAGGGCCAAAGGAAATATCCTCCGATAACAAAGAGAAAGAAGCTTTCTGAGAAACTTCTTTGTGTTCTGTGAAATCATCTCACAGAGTTACAGCTTTCCCCTCAAGAAGCCTTTCGCTAAGACAGTTCTTGTGGAATTGGCAAAGGGATATTTGGAAGCCCATAGAGGGCTATGGTGAAAAAGGAAATATCCTCAGATGAAATCTGGAAAGAAGCTTTCTGAGAAACTGCTCTGTGATGTGTGACTTCCACTCACAGAGTTACATCTGTATTTCGTGGATCACTTTGCTAGCCTTATTTCGTGGAATCTGAGAACAGATATTTCGGATCCCTTTGAAGACTATAGGGCCAAAGGAAATATCCTTCGGTAACAAAGAGAAAGAAGCTTTCTGAGAAACTTCTTTGTGTTCTGTGAAATCATCTCACAGAGTTACAGCTTTCCCCTCAAGAAGCCTTTCGCTAAGACAGTTCCTGTGGAAATGGCAAAGGGATACTTGGAAACCCATAGAGGCCTATGGTGAAAATGGAAATATCCTCAGATGAAATCTGGAAAGAAGCTTTCTGAGAAACTGCTCTGTGATGTGTGACTTCCACTCACAGAGTTACATCTGTATTTCGTGGATCTCTTTGCTAGCCTTATTTCTGTGGAATCTGAGAACAGATATTTCAGATCCCTTTGAAGACTATAGGGCCAAAGGAAATATCCTCCGATAACAAAGAGAAAGAAGCTTTCTGAGAAACTTCTTTGTGTTCTGTCAAATCATATCACAGAGTTACAGCTTTCCCCACCAGAAGCCTTTCGCTAAGACAGTTCTTGTGGAATTGGCAAAGGGATATTTGGAAGCCCATAGAGGGCTATGGTGAAAAAGGAAATATCCTCAGATGAAATCTGGAAAGAAGCTTTCTGAGAACCTCTCTGTGATGTGTGACTTCCACTCACAGAGTTACATCTGTATTTCGTGGATCTCTTTGCTAGCCTTATTTCTGTGGAATCTGAGAACAGATATTTCGGATCCGTTTGAAGACTATAGGGCCAAAGGAAATATCCTCCGATAACAAAGAGAAAGAAGCTTTCTGAGAAACTTCTTTGTGTTCTCTGAAATCATCTCACAGAGTTACAGCTTTCCCCTCAAGAAGCCTTTCGCTAAGACAGTTCTTGTGGAATTGGCAAAGGGATATTTGGAAACGCAAAGAGGCCTATGGTGAAAAAGTAAATATCCTCAGATGAAATCTGAAAAGAAGCTTTCTGAGAAACTGTTTAGTGTTATCTTAATTCATCTCACAGAGTTACATCTGTATTTCGTGGATCTCTTTGCTAGCCTTATTTCTGTGGAATCTGAGAACAGATATTTCGGATCCCTTTGAAGATTATAGGGCCAAAGGAAATATCCTCCGATAACAAAGAGAAAGAAGCTTTCTGAGAAACTTCTTTGTGTTTTGTGAAATCATCTCACAGAGTTACAGCTTTCCCCTCAAGAAGCCTTTCGCTAAGACAGTTCTTGTGGAATTGGCAAAGTGATATTTGGAAGCCCATAGAGGGCTATGGTGAAAAAGGAAATATCCTCAGATGAAATGTGGAAAGAAGTTTTCTGAGAAACTGCTCTGTGATGTGTGACTTCCACTCACAGAGGTACATCTGTATTTCGTGGATCTCTTTGCTAGCCTTATTTCTGTGGAATCTGAGAACAGATATTTCGGATCCCTTTGAAGACTATAGGGCCAAAGGAAATATCCTCCGATAACAAAGAGAAAGAAGCTTTCTGAGAAACTTCTTTGTGTTCTGTGAAATCATCTCACAGAGTTACAGCTTTCCCCTCAAGAAGCCTTTCGCTAAGACAGTTCTTGTGGAATTGGCAAAGGGATATTTGGAAGCCCATAGAGGGCTAAGGTGAAAAAGGAAATATCCTCAGATGAAATCTGGAAAGAAGCTTTCTGAGAAACTGCTTAGTGTTCTGTTAATTCATCTCACAGAGTTACATCTGTATTTCGTGGATCTCTTTGCTAGCCTTATTTCTGTGTAATCTGAGAACAGATATTTCGGATCCCTTTGAAGACTATAGGGCCAAAGGAAATATCCTCCGATAACAAAGAGAAAGAAGCTTTCTGAGAAACTTCTTTGTGTTCTGTGAAATCATCTCACAGAGTTACAGCTTTCCCCTCAAGAAGTCTTTCGCTAAGACAGTTCTTGTGGAATTGGCAAAGGGATATTTGGAAGCCCATAGAGGGCTATGGTGAAAAAGGAAATATCCTCAGATGAAATCTGGAAAGAAGCTTTCTGAGGAACTGCTTAGTGTTCTGTTAATTCATCTCACAGAGTTACATCTGTATTTCGTGGTTCTCTTTGCTAGCCTTATTTCTGTGGAATCTGAGAACAGATATTTCGGATCCCTTTGAAGACTATAGGCCAAAGGAAATATCGTCCGGTAACAAAGAGAAAGAAGCTTTCTGAGAAACTTCTTTGTGTTCTGTGAAATCATCTCACAGAGTTACAGCTTTCCCCTCAAGAAGCCTTTCACTAAGACAGTTCTTGTGGAATTCGCAAAGTGTTATTTGGAAGCCCATAGAGGGCTATGGTGAAAAAGTATATATCCTAAGTTGAAATCTGGAAAGAAGCTTTCTGAGAAACTGCTATGTGATGTGTGACTTCCACTCACAGAGTTACATCTGTATTTCGTGGATCTCCTTGCTAGCCTTATTTGTGTGGAATCTGAGAACAGATATTTCGGATCCCTTTGAAGACTATAGGGCCAAAGGAAATATCCTCCGATAACAAAGAGAAAGAAGCTTTCTGAGAAACTTCTTTGTGTTCTGTGAAATCATCTCACAGAGTTACAGCTTTCCCCTCAAGAAGCCTTTCGCTAAGACAGTTCTTGTGGAATTGGCAAAGGGATATTTGGAAGCCCATAGAGGGCTATGGTGAAAAAGGAAATATCCTCAGATGAAATCTGGAAAGAAGCTTTCTGAGAAACTGCTCTGTGATGTGTGACTTCCACTCACAGAGTTACATCTGTATTTCGTGGATCACTTTGCTAGCCTTATTTCGTGGAATCTGAGAACAGATATTTCGGATCCCTTTGAAGACTATAGGGCCAAAGGAAATATCCTTCGGTAACAAAGAGAAAGAAGCTTTCTGAGAAACTTCTTTGTGTTCTGTGAAATCATCTCACAGAGTTACAGCTTTCCCCTCAAGAAGCCTTTCGCTAAGACAGTTCCTGTGGAAATGGCAAAGGGATACTTGGAAACCCATAGAGGCCTATGGTGAAAATGGAAATATCCTCAGATGAAATCTGGAAAGAAGCTTTCTGAGAAACTGCTTAGTGTTCTGTTAATTCATCTCACAGAGTTACATCTGTATTTCGTGGATCTCTTTGCCAGCCTTATTTCTGTGGAATCTGAGAACAGATATTTCGGATCCCTTTGAAGACTATAGGGCCAAAGGAAATATCCTCCGATAACAAATAGAAAGAAGCTTTCGGAGAAACTTCTTTGTGTTCTGTGAAATCATCTCACAGAGTTACAGCTTTCCCCACCAGAAGCCTTTCGGTAAGACAGTTCTTGTGGAATTTGCAAAGTGATATTTGGAAGCCCATAGAGGGCTATGGTGAAAAAGGAAATATCCTCAGATGAAATCTGGAAAGAAGCTTTCTGAGAAACTGCTCTGTGATGTGTGACTTCCACTCACAGAGTTACATCTGTATTTCGTGGATCTCTTTGCTAGCCTTATTTCTGTGGAATCTGAGAACAGATATTTCAGATCCCTTTGAAGACTATAGGGCCAAAGGAAATATCCTCCGATAACAAAGAGAAAGAAGCTTTCTGAGAAACTTCTTTGTGTTCTGTCAAATCATATCACAGAGTTACAGCTTTCCCCACCAGAAGCCTTTCGCTAAGACAGTTCTTGTGGAATTTGCAAAGTGATATTTGGAAGCCCATAGAGGGCTATGGTGAAAAAGGAAATATCCTCAGATGAAATCTGGAAAGAAGCTTTCTGAGAAACTGCTCTGTGATGTGTGACTTCCAGTCACAGAGTTACATCTGTATTTCGTGGATCTCTTTGCTAGCCTTATTTCTGTGGAATCTGAGAACAGATATTTCGGATCCCTTTGAAGACTATAGGGCCAAAGGAAATATCCTCCGATAACAAAGAGAAAGAAGCTTTCTGAGAAACTTCTTTGTGTTCTGTGAAATCATCTCACAGAGTTACAGCTTTCCCCTAAGAAGCCTTTCGCTAAGACAGTTCTTGTGGAATTGGCAAAGGGATATTTGGAAGCCCATAGAGGCCTACGGTGAAAAAGGAAATATCCTCAGATGAAATCTGGAAAGAAGCTTTCTGAGAAACTGCTTAGTGTTCTGTTAATTCATCTCACAGAGTTACATGTGTATTTCTTGGATCTCTTTGCTAGCCTTATTTCTGTGGAATCTGAGAACAGATATTTCGGATCCCTTTGAAGACTATAGGACCAAAGGAAATATCCTCCGGTAACAAAGAGAAAGAAGCTTTCTGAGAAACTTCTTTGTGTTCTGTGAAATCATCTCACAGAGTTACAGCTTTCCCCTCAAGAAGCCTTTCGCTAAGACAGTTCTTGTGGAATTGGCAAAGTGATATTTGGAAGCCCATAGAGGGCTATGGTGAAAAAGGAAATATCCTCAGATGAAATCTGAAAAGAAGCTTTCTGAGAAACTGCTTAGTGTTCTCCTAATTCATCTCACAGAGTTACATCTGTATTTCTTGGATCTCTTTGCTAGCCTTATTTCTGTGGAATCTGAGAACAAATATTTCGGATCCCTTTGAAGATTATAGGGTCAAATGAAACATCCTCCGATAACAAAGAGAAAGAAGCTTTCTGAGAAACTTCTTTGTGTTCTGTGAAATCATCTCACAGAGTTACAGTTTTCCCCTCAAGAAGCCTTTTGCTAAGACAGTTCTTGTGGAATTGGCAAAGTGATATTTGGAAGCCCATAGAGGGCTATGGTGAAAAAGGAAATATCCTCAGATGAAATCTGGAAAGAAGCTTTCTGAGAAACTGCTCTGTGATGTGTGACTTCCACTCACAGAGTTACATCTGTATTTCGTGGATCTCTTTGCTAGCCTTATATCTGTGGAATCTGAGAACAGATATTTCGGATCCCTTTGAAGACTATAGGGCCAAAGGAAATATCTTCCGATAACAAAGAGAAAGAAGCTTTCTGAGAAACTTCTTTGTGTTCTGTGAAATCATCCCACAGAGTTACAGCTTTGCCCTCAAGAAGCGTTTCGCTAAGACAGTTCTTGTGGAATTGGCAAAGGGATATTTGGAAACCCATAGAGGCCTATGGTGAAAAAGGAAATATCCTCAGATGAAATCTGGAAAGAAGCTTTCTGAGAAACTGCTTAGTGTTCTGTTAATTCATCTCACAGAGTTACATCTGTATTTCGTGGATCTCTTTGCTAGCCTTATTTCTGTGGAATCTGAGAACAGATATTTCGGATCCCTTTGAAGACTATAGGGCCAAAGGAAATATCCTCCGATAACAAAGAGAAAGAAGCTTTCGGAGAAACTTCTTTGTGTTCTGTGAAATCATCTCACAGAGTTACAGCTTTCCCCACCAGAAGCCTTTCGGTAAGACAGTTCTTGTGGAATTGGCAAAGTGATATTTGGAAGCCCATAGAGGGCTATGGTGAAAAAGGAAATATCCTCAGATGAAATCTGGAAAGAAGCTTTCTGAGAAACTGCTCTGTGATGTGTGACTTCCACTCACAGAGTTACATCTGTATTTCGTGGATCTCTTTGCTAGCCTTATTTCTGTGGAATCTGAGAACAGATATTTCGGATTCCTTTGAAGACTATAGGGCCAAAGGAAATATCCTCCGATAACAAAGAGAAAGAAGCTTTCTGAGAAACTTCTTTGTGTTCTGTGAAATCATCTCACAGAGTTACAGCTTTCCCCTCAAGAAGTCTTTCGCTAAGACAGTTCTTGTGGAATTGGCAAAGGGATATTTGGAAGCCCATAGAGGGCTATGGTGAAAAAGGAAATATCCTCAGATGAAATCTGGAAAGAAGCTTTCTGAGAAACTGCTTAGTGTTCTGTTAATTCATCTCACAGAGTTACATCTGTATTTCGTGGTTCTCTTTGCTAGCCTTATTTCTGTGGAATCTGAGAACAGATATTTCGGATCCCTTTGAAGACTATAGGACCAAAGGAAATATCGTCCGGTAACAAAGAGAAAGAAGCTTTCTGAGAAACTTCTTTGTGTTCTGTGAAATCATCTCACAGAGTTACAGCTTTCCCCTCAAGAAGCCTTTCGCTAAGACAGTTCTTGTGGAATTCGCAAAGTGTTATTTGGAAGCCCATAGAGGGCTATGGTGAAAAAGTATATATCCTAAGTTGAAATCTGGAAAGAAGCTTTCTGAGAAACTGCTCTGTGATGTGTGACTTCCACTCACAGAGTTACATCTGTATTTCGTGGATCTCCTTGCTAGCCTTATTTCTATGGAATCTGAGAACAGATATTTCGGATCCCTTTGAAGACTATAGGGCCAAAGGAAATATCCTCCGATAACAAAGAGAAAGAAGCTTTCTGAGAAACTTCTTTGTGTTCTGTGAAATCATCTCACAGAGTTACAGCTTTCCCCTCAAGAAGCCTTTCGCTAAGACAGTTCTTGTGGAATTGGCAAAGGGATATTTGGAAGCCCATAGAGGGCTATGGTGAAAAAGGAAATATCCTCACATGAAATCTGGAAAGAAGCTTTCGGAGAAACTGCTTAGTGTTCTGTTAATTCATCTCACAGAGTTACATCTGTATTTCGTGGTTCTCTTTGCTAGCCTTATTTCTGTGGAATCTGAGAACAGATATTTCGGATCCCTTTGAAGACTATAGGACCAAAGGAAATATCCTCCGGTAACAAAGAGAAAGAAGCTTTCTGAGAAACTTCTTTGTGTTCTGTGAAATCATCTCACAGAGTTACAGCTTTCCCCTCAAGAAGCCTTTCGCTAAGACAGTTCTTGTGGAATTGGCAAAGTGATATTTGGAAGCCCATAGAGGGCTATGGTGAAAAAGGAAATATCCTAAGTTGAAATCTGGAAAACAGCTTTCTGAGAAACTGCTCTGTGATGTGTGACTTCCACTCACAGAGTTACATCTGTATTTCGTGGATCTCCTTGCTAGCCTTTTTTCTGTGGAATCTGAGAACAGATATTTCGGATCCCTTTGAAGACTATAGGGCCAAAGGAAATATCCTCCGATAACAAAGAGAAAGAAGCTTTCTGAGAAACTTCTTTGTGTTCTGTGAAATCATCTCACAGAGTTACAGCTTTCCCCTCAAGACGCCTTTCGCTAAGACAGTTCTTGTAGAATTGGCAAAGGGATATTTGGAAACGCATAGAGGCCTATGGTGAAAAAGGAAATATCCTCAGATGAAATCTGAAAAGAAGGTTTCTGAGAAACTGCTTAGTGTTCTCCTAATTCATCTCACAGAGTTACATCTGTATTTCGTGGATCTCTTTGCTAGCCTTATTTCTGTGGAATCTGAGAACAGATATTTCGGATCCCTTTGAAGATTATAGGGCCAAAGGAAATATCCTCCGATAACAAAGAGAAAGAAGCTTTCTGAGAAACTTCTTTGTGTTCTGTGAAATCATCTCACAGAGATACAGCTTTCCCCTCAAGAAGCCATTCGCTAAGACAGTTCTTGTGGAATTGGCAAAGTGATATTTGGAAGCCCTTAGAGGGCTATGGTGAAAAAGGAAATATCCTCAGATGAAATCTGGAAAGAAGCTTTCTGAGAAACTGCTCTGTGATGTGTGACTTCCACTCACAGAGGTACATCTGTATTTCGTGGATCTCTTTGCTAGCCTTATTTCTGTGGAATCTGAGAACAGATATTTCGAATCCCTCTGAAGACTATAGGGCCAAAGGAAATATCCTCCGATAACAAAGAGATAGAAGCTTTCTGAGAACCTTCTTTGTGTTCTGTGAAATCATCTCACAGAGTTACAGCTTTCCCTTCAAGAAGTCTTTCGCTAAGACAGTTCTTGTGGAATTGGCAAAGGGATATTTGGAAACCCATAGAGGCCTATGGTGAAAAAGGAAATATCCTCAGATGAAATCTGTAAAGAAGCTTTCTGAGAAACTGCTTAGTGTTCTGTTAATTCATCTCACAGAGTTACATCTGTATTTCGTGGATCTCTTTGCTAGCCTTATTTCTGTGGAATCTGAGAACAGATATTTCGGATCCCTTTGAAGACTATAGGGGCAAAGGAAATATCCTCCGATAACAAAGAGAAAGAAGCTTTCGGAGAAACTTCTTTGTGTTCTGAGAAATCGTCTCACAGAGTTACAGCTTTCCCCACCAGAAGCCTTTCGGTAAGACAGTTCTTGTGGAATTTGCAAAGTGATATTTGGAAGCCCATAGAGGGCTATGGTGAAAAAGGAAATATCCTCAGATGAAATCTGGAAGGAAGCTTTCTGAGAAACTGCTCTGTGATGTGTGACTTCCACTCACAGAGTTACATCTGTATTTCGTGGATCTCTTTGCTAGCCTTATTTCTGTGGAATCTGAGAACAGATATTTCGGATTCCTTTGAAGACTATAGGGCCAAAGGAAATATCCTCCGATAACAAAGAGAAAGAAGCTTTCTGAGAAACTTCTTTGTGTTCTGTGAAATCATCTCACAGACTTACAGCTTTCCCCTCAAGAAGTCTTTCGCTAAGACAGTTCTTGTGGAATTGGCAAAGGGATATTTGGAAGCCCATAGAGGCCTACGGTGAAAAAGGAAATATCCTCAGATGACATATGGAAAGAAGCTTTCTGAGAAACTGCTTAGTGTTCTGTTAATTCATCTCACAGAGTTACATGTGCATTTCGTGGATCTCTTTGCTAGCCTTATTTCTGTGGAATCTGAGAACAGATATTTCGGATCCCTTTGAAGACTAAAGGACCAAAGGAAATATCCTACGGTAACAAAGAGAAAGAAGCTTTCTGAGAAACTTCTTTGTGTTCTGTGAAATCATCTCACAGAGTTACAGCTTTCCCCTAAAGAAGCCTTTCGCTAAGACAGTTCTTGTGGAATTGGCAAAGTGATATTTGGAAGCCCATAGAGGGCTATGGTGAAAAAGTAAATATCCTCAGATGAAATCTGGAAAGAAGCTTTCTGATTAACTGCTCTGTGATGTGTGAATTCCACTCACAGAGTTACATCTGTATTTCGTGGATCTCTTTGCTAGCCTTATTTCTGTGGAATCTGAGAACAGATATTTCGGATCCCTTTGAAGACTATAGGGCCAAAGGAAATATCCTCCGATAACAAAGAGAAAGAAGCTTTCTGAGAAACTTCTTTGTGTTCTGTGAAATCATCTCACAGAGTTACAGCTTTCCCCTCAAGAAGCCTTTCGCTAAGACAGTTCTTGTGGAATTGGCAAAGGGATATTTGGAAACGCAAAGAGGCCTATGTTGAAAAAGGAAATATCCTCAGATGAAATCTGAAAAGAAGCTTTCTGAGAAACTGCTTAGTGTTCTGTTAATTCATCTCACAGAGTTACATCTGTATTTCGTGGATCTCTTTGCTAGCCTTATTTCTGTGGAATCTGAGAACAGATATTTCGGATCCCTTTGAAGATTATAGGGCCAAAGGAAATATACTCCGATAACAAAGAGAAAGAAGCTTTCTGAGAAACTTCTTTGTGTTCTGTGAAATCATCTCACAGAGTTACAGCTTTCCCCTCAAGAAGCCTTTCGCTAAGACAGTTCTTGTGGAATTGGCAAAGTGATATTTGGAAGCCCATAGAGGGCTATGGTGAAAAAGGAAATATCCTCAGATGAAATCTGGAAAGAAGTTTTCTGAGAAACTGCTCTGTGATGTGTGACTTCCACTCACAGAGGTACATCTGTATTTCGTGGATCTCTTTGCTAGCCTTATTTCTGTGGAATCTGAGAACAGATATTTCGGATCCCTTTGAAGACTATAGGGCCAAAGGAAATATTCTCCGATAACAAAGAGAAAGAAGCTTTCTGAGAAACTTCTTTGTGTTCTGTGAAATGATCTCACAGAGTTACAGCTTTCCCCTCAAGAAGCCTTTCGCTAAGACAGTTCTTGTGGAATTGGCAAAGGGATATTTGGAAGCCCATAGAGGGCTAAGGTGAAAAAGGAACTATCCTCAGATGAAATCTGGAAAGAAGCTTTCTGAGAAACTGCTTAGTGTTCTGTTAATTCATCCACAGAGTTACATCTGTATTTCGTGGATCACTTTGCTAGCCTTATTTCTGTGGAATCTGAGAACAGATATTTCGGATCCCTTTGAAGACTATAGGGCCAAAGGAAATATCCTCCGATAACAAAGAGAAAGAAGCTTTCTAAGAAACTTCTTTGTGTTCTGTGAAATCATCTCCCAGAGTTACAGCTTTCCCCTCAAGAAGCCTTTCGCAAAGACAGTTCTTGTGGAATTGGCAAAGTGATATTTGGAAGCCCTTAGAGGGCTATGGTGAAAAAGGAAATATCCTCAGATGAAATCTGGAAAGAAGCTTTCTGAGAAACTGCTCTGTGATGTGTGACTTCCACTCACAGAGTTACATCTGTATTTCGTGGATCTCTTTGCTAGCCTTATTTCTGTGGAATCTGAGAACAAATATTTCGGATCCCTTTGAAGATTATAGGGCCAAATGAAACATCCTCCGATAACAAAGAGAAAGAAGCTTTCTGAGAAACTTCTTTGTGTTCTGTGAAATCATCTCACAGAGTTACAGATTTCCCCTCAAGAAGCCTTTCGCTAAGACAGTTCTTGTGGAATTGGCAAAGTGATATTTGGAAGCCCATAGAGGGCTATGGTGAAAAAGGAAATATCCTCAGATGAAATCTGGAAAGAAGCTTTCTGAGAAACTGCTCTGTGATGTGTGACTTCCACTCACAGAGTTACATCTGTATTTCGTGGATCTCTTTGCTAGCTTTATTTCTGTGGAATCTGAGAACAGATATTTCGGATCCCTTTGAAGACTATAGGGCCAAAGGAAATATCCTCCGATAACAAAGAGAAAGAAGCTTTCTGAGAAACTTCTTTGTGTTCTGTGAAATCATCCCACAGAGTTACAGCTTTCCCCTCAAGAAGCGTTTCGCTAAGACAGTTCTTGTGGAATTGGCAAAGGGATATTTGGAAACCCATAGAGGCCTATGGTGAAAAAGGAAATATCCTCAGATGAAATCTGGAAAGAAGCTTTCTGAGAAACTGCTTAGTGTTCTGTTAATTCATCTCACAGAGTTACATCTGTATTTCGTGGATCTCTTTGCTAGCCTTATTTCTGTGGAATCTGAGAACAGATATTTCGGATCCCTTTGAAGACTATAGGGCCAAAGGAAATATCCTCCGATAACAAAGAGAAAGAAGCTTTCTGAGAAACTTCTTTGTGTTCTGTGAAATCATCTCACAGAGTTACAGCTTTCCCCACCAGAAGCCTTTCGGTAAGACAGTTCTTGTGGAATTTGCAAAGTGATATTTGGAAGCCCATAGAGGGCTATGGTGAAAAAGGAAATATCCTCAGATGAAATCTGGAAAGAACCTTTCTGAGAAACTGCTCTGTGATGTGTGACTTCCACTCACAGAGTTACATCTGTATTTCGTGGATCTCTTTGCTAGCCTTATTTCTGTGGAATCTGAGAACAGATATTTCGGATCCCTTTGAAGACTATAGGGCCAAAGGAAATATCCTCCGATAACAAGGAGAAAGAAGCTTTCTGAGAAACTTCTTTGTGTTCTGTGAAATGATCTCACAGAGTTACAGCTTTCCCCTCAAGAAGCCTTTCGCTAAGACAGTTCTTGTGGAATTGGCAAAGGGATATTTGGAAGCCCATAGATGGCTAAGGTGAAAAAGGAAATATCCTCAGATGAAATCTGGAAAGAAGCTTTCTGAGAACCTCTCTGTGATGTGTGACTTCCACTCACAGAGTTACATCTGTATTTCGTGGATCTCTTTGCTAGCCTTATTTCTGTGGAATCTGAGAACAGATATTTCGGATCCCTTTGAAGACTATAGGGCCAAAGGAAATATCCTCCGATAACAAAGAGAAAGAAGCTTTCTGAGAAACTTCTTTGTGTTCTGTGAAATCATCTCACAGAGTTACAGCTTTCCCCTCAAGAAGCCTTTCGCTAAGACAGTTCTTGTGGAATTGGCAAAGGGATATTTGGAAACGCAAAGAGGCCTAGGGTGAAAAAGTAAATATCCTCAGATGAAATCTGAAAAGAAGCTTTCTGAGAAACTGCTTAGTGTTCTCTTAATTCATCTCACAGAGTTACATCTGTATTTCGTGGATCTCTTTGCTAGCCTTATTTCTGTGGAATCTGAGAACAGATATTTCGGATCCCTTTGAAGATTATAGGGCCAAAGGAAATATCCTCCGATAACAAAGAGAAAGAAGCTTTCTGAGAAACTTCTTTGTGTTTTGTGAAATCATCTCACAGAGTTACAGCTTTCCCCTCAAGAAGCCTTTCGCTAAGACAGTTCTTGTGGAATTGGCAAAGTGATATTTGGAAGCCCATAGAGGGCTATGGTGAAAAAGGAAATATCCTCAGATGAAATCTGGAAAGAAGTTTTCTGAGAAACTGCTCTGTGATGTGTGACTTCCACTCACAGAGGTATATCTGTATTTCGTGGATCTCTTTGCTAGCCTTATTTCTGTGGAATCTGAGAACAGATATTTCGGATCCCTTTGAAGACTATAGGGCCAAAGAAATATCCTCCGATAACAAAGAGAAAGAAGCTTTCTGAGAAACTTCTTTGTGTTCTGTGAAATCATCTCACAGAGTTACAGCTTTCCCCTCAAGAAGCCTTTCGCTAAGACAGTTCTTGTGGAATTGGCAAAGGGATATTTGGAAGCCCATAGAGGGCTAAGGTGAAAAAGGAAATATCCTCAGATGAAATCTGGAAAGAAGCTTTCTGAGAAACTGCTTAGTGTTCTGTTAATTCATCTCACAGAGTTACATCTGTATTTCGTGGATCTCTTTGCTAGCCTTATTTCTGTGGAATCTGAGAACAGATATTTCGGATCCCTTTGAAGACTATAGGGCCAAAGGAAATATCCTCCGATAACAAAGAGAAAGAAGCTTTCTGAGAAACTTCTTTGTGTTCTGTGAAATCATCTCCCAGAGTTACAGCTTTCCCCTCAAGAAGCCTTTCGCAAAGACAGTTCTTGTGGAATTGGCAAAGTGATATTTGGAAGTCCATAGAGGGCTATGGTGAAAAAGGAAATATCCTCAGATGAAATCTGGAAAGAGGCTTTCTGAGAAACTGCTCTGTGATGTGTGACTTCCACTCACAGAGTTACATCTGTATTTCGTGGATCTCTTTGCTAGCCTTATTTCTGTGGAATCTGAGAACAGATATTTCGGATCCCTTTGAAGACTATAGGGCCAAAGGAAATATCCTCCGATAACAAAGAGAAAGAAGCTTTCTGAGAAACTTCTTTGTGTTCTGTGAAATCATCTCACAGAGTTACAGCTTTCCCCTCAAGAAGTCTTTCGCTAAGACAGTTCTTGTGGAATTGGCAAAGGGATATTTGGAAGCCCATAGAGGGCTATGGTGAAAAAGGAAATATCCTCAGATGAAATCTGGAAAGAAGCTTTCTGAGAAACTGCTTAGTGTTCGGTTAATTCATCTCACAGAGTTACATCTGTATTTCGTGGTTCTCTTTGCTAGCCTTATTTCTGTGGAATCTGAGAACAGATATTTCGGATCCCTTTGAAGACTATAGGACCGAAGGAAATATCGTCCGGTAACAAAGAGAAAGAAGCTTTCTGAGAAACTTCTTTGTGTTCTGTGAAATCATCTCACAGAGTTACAGCTTTCCCCTCAAGAAGCCTTTCGCTAAGACAGTTCTTGTGGAATTCGCAAAGTGTTATTTGGAAGCCCATAGAGGGCTATGGTGAAAAAGTATATATCCTAAGTTGAAATCTGGAAAGAAGCTTTCTGAGAAACTGCTCTGTGATGTGTGACTTCCACTCACAGAGTTACATCTGTATTTCGTGGATCTCCTTGCTAGCCTTATTTCTGTGGAATCTGAGAACAGATATTTCGGATCCCTTTGAAGACTATAGGGCCAAAGGAAATATCCTCCGATAACAAATAGAAAGAAGCTTTCTGAGAAACTTCTTTGTGTTCTGTGAAATCATCTCACAGAGTTACAGCTTTCCCCTCAAGAAGCCTTTCGCTAAGACAGTTCTTGTGGAATTGGCAAAGGGATATTTGGAAACGGAAAGAGGCCTATGGTGAAAAAGTAAATATCCTCAGATGAAATCTGAAAAGAAGCTTTCTGAGAAACTGCTTCGTGTTCTCTTAATTCATCTCACAGAGTTACATCTGTATTTCGTGGATCTCTTTGCTAGCCTTATTTCTGTGGAATCTGAGAACAGATATTTCGGATCCCTTTGAAGATTATAGGGCCAAAGGAAATATCCTCCGATAACAAAGAGAAAGAAGCTTTCTGAGAAACTTCTTTGTGTTTTGTGAAATCATCTCACAGAGTTACAGCTTTCCCCTCAAGAAGCCTTTCGCTAAGACAGTTCTTGTGGAATTGGCAAAGTGATATTTGGAAGCCCATAGAGGGCTATGGTGAAAAAGGAAATATTCTCAGATGAAATCTGGAAAGAAGTTTTCTGAGAAACTGCTCTGTGATGTGTGACTTCCACTCACAGAGGTACATCTGTATTTCGTGGATCTCTTTGCTAGCCTTATTTCTGTGGAATCTGAGAACAGATATTTCGGATCCCTTTGAAGACTCTAGGGCCAAAGGAAATATCCTCCGATAACAAAGAGAAAGAAGCTTTCTGAGAAACTTCTTTGTGTTCTGTGAAATCATCTCACAGAGTTACAGCTTTCCCCTCAAGAAGCCTTTCGCTAAGACAGTTCTTGTGGAATTGGCAAAGGGATATTTGGAAGCCCATAGAGGGCTAAGGTGAAAAAGGAAATATCCTCAGATGAAATCTGGAAAGAAGCTTTCTGAGAAACTGCTTAGTGTTCTGTTAATTCATCTCACAGAGTTACATCTGTATTTCGTGGATCTCTTTGCTAGCCTTATTTCTGTGGAATCTGAGAACAGATATTTCGGATCCCTTTGAAGACTATAGGGCCAAAGGAAATATCCTCCGATAACAAAGAGAAAGAAGCTTTCTGAGAAACTTCTTTGTGTTCTGTGAAATCATCTCCCAGAGTTACAGCTTTCCCCTCAAGAAGCCTTTCGCAAAGACAGTTCTTGTGGAATTGGCAAAGTGATATTTGGAAGCCCATTGAGGGCTATGGTGAAAAAGGAAATATCCTCAGATGAAATCTGGAAAGAAGCTTTCTGAGAAACTGCTCTGTGATGTGTGACTTCCACTCACAGAGTTACATCTGTATTTCGTGGATCTCTTTGCTAGCCTTATTTCTGTGGAATCTGAGAACAGATATTTCGGATCCCTTTGAAGACTATAGGGCCAAAGGAAATATCCTCCGATAACAAAGAGAAAGAAGCTTTCTGAGAAACTTCTTTGTGTTCTGTGAAATCATCTCACAGAGTTACAGCTTTCCCCTCAAGAAGTCTTTCGCTAAGACAGTTCTTGTGGAATTGGCAAAGGGATATTTGGAAGCCCATAGAGGGCTATGGTGAAAAAGGAAATATCCTCAGATGAAATCTGGAAAGAAGCTTTCTGAGAAACTGCTTAGTGTTCTGTTAATTCATCTCACAGAGTTACATCTGTATTTCGTGGTTCTCTTTGCTAGCCTTATTTCTGTGGAATCTGAGAACAGATATTTCGGATCCCTTTGAAGACTATAGGACCAAAGGAAATATCGTCCGGTAACAAAGAGAAAGAAGCTTTCTGAGAAACTTCTTTGTGTTCTGTGAAATCATCTCACAGAGTTACAGCTTTCCCCTCAGGAAGCCTTTCGCTAAGACAGTTCTTGTGGAATTCGCAAAGTGTTATTTGGAAGCCCATAGAGGGCTATGGTGAAAAAGTATATATCCTAAGTTGAAATCTGGAAAGAAGCTTTCTGAGAAACTGTTCTGTGATGTGTGACTTCCACTCACAGAGTTACATCTGTATTTCGTGGATCTCTTTGCTAGCCTTATTTCTGTGGAATCTGAGAACAGATATTTCGGATCCCTTTGAAGACTATAGGGCCAAAGGAAATATCCTCCGATAACAAAGAGAAAGAAGCTTTCTGAGAAACTTCTTTGTGTTCTGTGAAATCATCTCACAGAGTTACAGCTTTCCCCTCAAGAAGCCTTTCGCTAAGACAGTTCTTGTGGAATTGGCAAAGGGATATTTGGAAACGCAAACAGGCCTATGTTGAAAAAGGAAATATCCTCAGATGAAATCTGAAAAGAAGCTTTCTGAGAAACTGCTTAGTGTTCTGTTAATTCATCTCACAGAGTTACATCTGTATTTCGTGGATCTCTTTGCTAGCCTTATTTCTGTGGAATCTGAGAACAGATATTTCGGATCCCTTTGAAGATTATAGGGCCAAAGGAAATATCCTCCGATAACAAAGAGAAAGAAGCTTTCTGAGAAACTTCTTTGTGTTCTGTGAAATCATCTCACAGAGTTACAGCTTTCCCCTCAAGAAGCCTTTCGCTAAGACAGTTCTTGTGGAATTGGCAAAGTGATATTTGGAAGCCCATAGAGGGCTATGGTGAAAAAGGAAATATCCTCAGATGAAATCTGGAAAGAAGCTTTCTGAGAAACTGCTCTGTGATGTGTGACTTCCACTCACAGAGTTACATCTGTATTTCGTGGATCTCTTTGCTAGCCTTATTTCTGTGGAATCTGAGAACAGATATTTCGGATCCCTTTGAAGACTATAGGGCCAAAGCAAATATCCTCCGATAACAAAGAGAAAGAAGCTTTCTGAGAAACTTCTTTGTGTTCTGTGAAATCATCCCACAGAGTTACGGCTTTCCCCTCAAGAAGCGTTTCGCTAAGACAGTTCTTGTGGAATTGGCAAAGGGATATTTGGAAACCCATAGAGGCCTAGGGTGAAAAAGGAAATATCCTCAGATGAAATCTGGAAAGAAGCTTTCTGAGAAACTGCTTAGTGTTCTGTTAATTCATCTCACAGAGTTACATGTGTATTTCGTGGATCTCTTTGCTAGCCTTATTTCTGTGGAATCTGAGAACAGATATTTCGGATCCCTTTGAAGACTATAGGGCCAAAGGAAATATCCTCTGATAACAAAGAGAAAGAAGCTTTCGGAGAAACTTCTTTGTGTTCTGTGAAATCATCTCACAGAGTTACAGCTTTCCCCACCAGAAGCCTTTCGGTAAGACAGTTCTTGTGGAATTTGCAAAGTGATATTTGGAAGCCCATAGAGGGCTATGGTGAAAAAGGAAATATCCTCAGATGAAATCTGGAAAGAAGCTTTCTGAGAAACTGCTCTGTGATGTGTGACTTCCACTCACAGAGTTACATCTGTATTTCGTGGATCTCTTTGCTAGCCTTATTTCTGTGGAATCTGAGAACAGATATTTCGGATCCCTTTGAAGACTATAGGGCCAAAGGAAATATCCTCCGATAACAAAGAGAAAGAAGCTTTCTGAGAAACTTCTTTGTGTTCTGTGAAATCATCTCACAGAGTTACTGCTTTCCCCTCAAGAAGCCTTTCGCTACGACAGTTCTTGTGGAATTGGCAAAGGGATATTTGGAAGCCCATAGACGACTAAGGTGAAAAAGGAAATATCCTCAGATGAAATCTGGAAAGAAGCTTTCTGAGAAACTGCTTAGTGTTCTGTTAATTCATCTCACAGAGTTACATCTGTATTTCGTGGATCTCTTTGCTAGCCTTATTTCTGTGGAATCTGAGAACAGATATTTCGGATCCCTTTGAAGACTATAGGGCCAAAGGAAATATCCTCCGATAACAAAGAGAAAGAAGCTTTCTGAGAAACTTCTTTGTGTTCTGTGAAATCATCTCACAGAGTTACAGCTTTCCCCACCAGAAGCCTTTCGGTAAGACAGTCTTGTGGAATTTGCAAAGTGATATTTGGAAGCCCATAGAGGGCTATGGTGAAAAAGGAAATATCCTCAGATGAAATCTGGAAAGAAGTTTTCTGAGAAACTGCTCTGTGATGTGTGACTTCCACTCACAGAGTTACATGTGTATTTCGTGGATCTCTTTGCTAGCCTTATTTCTGTGGAATCTGAGAACAGATATTTCGGATCCCTTTGAAGACTATAGGGCCAAAGGAAATATCCTCCGATAACAAAGAGAAAGAAGCTTTCTGAGAAACTTCTTTGTGTTCTGTGAAATCATCTCACAGAGTTACAGCTTTCCCCTCAAGAAGTCTTTCGCTAAGACAGTTCTTGTGGAATTGGCAAAGGGATATTTGGAAGCCCATAGAGGCCTACGGTGAAAAAGGAAATATCCTCAGATGACATCTGGAAAGAAGCTTTCTGAGAAACTGCTTAGTGTTCTGTTAATTCATCTCACAGAGTTACATGTGTATTTCGTGGATCTCTTTGGTAGCCTTATTTCTGTGGAATCTGAGAACAGATATTTCGGATCCCTTTGAAGACTATAGAACCAAAGGAAATATCCTACGGTAACAAAGAGAAAGAAGCTTTCTGAGAAACTTCTTTGTGTTCTGTGAAATCATCTCACAGAGTTACAGCTTTCCCCTCAAGAAGCCTTTCGCTAAGACAGTTCTTGTGGAATTGGCAAAGTGATATTTCGAAGCCCATAGAGGGCTATGGTGAAAAAGTAAGTATCCTCAGATGAAATTTGGAAAGAAGCTTTCTGATTAACTGCTCTGTGATGTGTGACTTCCACTCACAGAGTTACATCTGTATTTCGTGGATCTCTTTGCTAGCCTTATTTCTGTGGAATCTGAGAACAGATATTTCGGATCCCTATGAAGACTATAGGGCCAAAGGAAATATCCTCCGATAACAAAGAGAAAGAAGCTTTCTGAGAAACTTCTTTGTGTTCTGTGAAATCATCTCACAGAGTTACAGCTTTCCCCTCAAGAAGCCTTTCGCTAAGACAGTTCTTGTGGAATTGGCAAAGGGATATTTGGAAACGCAAAGAGGCCTATGGTGAAAAAGTAAATATCCTCAGATGAAATCTGAAAAGAAGCTTTCTGAGAAACTGCTTAGTGTTCTGTTAATTCATCTCACAGAGTTACATCTGTATTTCGTGGATCTCTTTGCTAGCCTTATTTCTGTGGAATCTGAGAACAGATATTTCGGATCCCTTTGAAGACTCTAGGGCCAAAGGAAATATCCTCCGATAACAAAGAGAAAGAAGCTTTCTGAGAAACTTCTTTGTGTTCTGTGAAATCATCTCCCAGAGTTACAGCTTTCCCCTCAAGAAGCCTTTCGCAAAGACAGTTCTTGTGGAATTGGCAAAGTGATATTTGGAAGTCCATAGAGGGCTATGGTGAAAAAGGAAATATCCTCAGATGAAATCTGGAAAGAAGCTTTCTGAGAAACTGCTCTGTGATGTGTGACTTCCACTCACAGAGTTACATCTGTATTTCGTGGATCTCTTTGCTAGCCTTATTTCTGTGGAATCTGAGAACAGATATTTCGGATCCCTTTGAAGACTATAGGGCCAAAGGAAATATCCTCCGAGAACAAAGAGAAAGAAGCTTTCTGAGAAACTTCTTTGTGTTCTGTGAAATCATCTCACAGAGTTTCAGCTTTCCCCTCAAGAAGTCTTTCGCTAAGACAGTTCTTGTGGAATTGGCAAAGGGATATTTGGAAGCCCATAGAGGGCTATGGTGAAAAAGGAAATATCCTCAGATGAAATCTGGAAAGAAGCTTTCTGAGAAACTGCTTAGTGTTCTGTTAATTCATCTCACAGAGTTACATCTGTATTTCGTGGTTCTCTTTGCTAGCCTTTTTTCTGTGGAATCTGAGAACAGATATTTCGGATCCCTTTGAAGACTATAGGACCAAAGGAAATATCGTCCGGTAACAAAGAGAAAGAAGCTTTCTGAGAAACTTCTTTGTGTTCTGAGAAATCATCTCACAGAGTTACAGCTTTCCCCTCAAGAAGCCTTTCGCTAAGACAGTTCTTGTGGAATTCGCAAAGTGTTATTTGGAAGCCCATAGAGGGCTATGGTGAAAAAGTATATATCCTAAGTTGAAATCTGGAAAGAAGCTTTCTGAGAAACTGCTCTGTGATGTGTGACTTCCACTCACAGAGTTACATCTGTATTTCGTGGATCTCCTTGCTAGCCTTATTTCTGTGGAATCTGAGAACAGATATTTCGGATCCCTTTGAAAACTATAGGGCCAAAGGAAATATCCTCCGATAACAAAGAGAAAGAAGCTTTCTGAGAAACTTCTTTGTGTTCTGTGAAATCATCTCACAGAGTTACAGCTTTCCCCTCAAGAAGCCTTTCGCTAAGACAGTTCTTGTGGAATTGGCAAAGGGATATTTGGAAGCCAATAGAGGGCTATGGTGAAAAAGGAAATATCCTCAGATGAAATCTGGAAAGAAGCTTTCTGAGAAACTGCTTAGTGTTCTGTTAATTCATCTCACAGAGTTACATCTGTATTTCGTGGTTCTCTTTGCTAGCCTTATTTCTGTGGAATCTGAGAACAGATATTTCGGATCCCTTTGAAGACTATAGGACCAAAGGAAATATCGTCCGGTAACAAAGAGAAAGAAGCTTTCTGAGAAACTTCTTTGTGTTCTGTGAAATCATCTCACAGAGTTACAGCTTTCCCCTCAAGAAGCCTTTCGCTAAGACAGTTCTTGTGGAATTCGCAAAGTGTTATTTGGAAGCCCATAGAGGGCTATGGTGAAAAAGTATATATCCTAAGTTGAAATCTGGAAAGAAGCTTTCTGAGAAACTGCTCTGTGATGTGTGACTTCCACTCACAGAGTTACATCTGTATTTCGTGGATCTCTTTGCTAGCCTTATTTCTGTGGAATCTGAGAACAGATATTTCGGATCCCTTTGAAGACTATAGGGCCAAAGGAAATATCCTCCGATAACAAAGAGAAAGAAGCTTTCTGAGAAACTTCTTTGTGTTCTGTGAAATCATCTCACAGAGTTACAGCTTTCCCCTCAAGAAGCCTTTCGCTAAGACAGTTCTTGTGGAATTGGCAAAGGGATATTTGGAAGCCCATAGAGGGCTATGGTGAAAAAGTAAATATCCTCAGATGAAATCTGGAAAGAAGCTTTCTGAGAAACTGCTTAGTGTTCTGTTAATTCATCTCACAGAGTTACATCTGTATTTCGTGGTTCTCTTTGCTAGCCTTATTTCTGTGGAATCTGAGAACAGATATTTCGGATCCCTTTGAAGACTATAGGACCAAAGGAAATATCCTCCGGTAACAAAGAGAAAGAAGCTTTCTGAGAAACTTCTTTGTGTTCTGTGAAATCATCTCACAGAGTTACAGCTTTCCCCTCAAGAAGCCTTTCGCTAAGACAGTTCTTGTGGAATTGGCAAAGTGATATTTGGAAGCCCATAGAGGGCTATGGTGAAAAAGGAAATATCCTAAGTTGAAATCTGGAAAACAGCTTTCTGAGAAACTGCTCTGTGATGTGTGACTTCGACTCACAGAGTTACATCTGTATTTCGTGGATCTCCTTGCTAGCCTTATTTCTGTGGAATCTGAGAACAGATATTTCGGATCCCTTTGAAGACTATAGGGCCAAAGGAAATATCCTCCGATAACAAAGAGAAAGAAGCTTTCTGAGAAACTTCTTTGTGTTCTGTGAAATCATCTCACAGAGTTACAGCTTTCCCCTCAAAAAGCCTTTCGCTAAGACAGTTCTTGTAGAATTGGCAAAGGGATATTTGGAAACGCATAGAGGCCTATGGTGAAAAAGGAAATATCCTCAGATGAAATCTGAAATGAAGCTTTCTGAGAAACTGCTTAGTGTTCTCCTAATTCATCTCACAGAGTTACATTTGTATTTCGTGCATCTCTTTGCTAGCCTTATTTCTGTGGAATCTGAGAACAGATATTTCGGATCCCTTTGAAGATTATAGGGCCAAAGGAAATATCCTCCGATAACAAAGAGAAAGAAGCTTTCTGAGAAACTTCTTTGTGTTCCGTGAAATCATCTCACAGAGATACAGCTTTCCCCTCAAGAAGCCTTTCGCTAAGACAGTTCTTGTGGAATTGGCAAAGTGATATTTGGAAGCCCATAGAGGGCTATGGTGAAAAAGGAAATATCCTCAGATGAAATCTGCAAAGAAGCTTTCTGAGAAACTGCTCTGTGATGTGTGACTTCCACTCACAGAGGTACATCTGTATTTCGTGGATCTCTTTGCTAGCCTTATTTCTGTGGAATCTGAGAACAGATATTTCGAATCCCTCTGAAGACTATAGGGCCAAAGGAAATATCCTCCGATAACAAAGAGATAGAAGCTTTCTGAGAACCTTCTTTGTGTTCTGTGAAATCATCTCACAGAGTTACAGCTTTCCCTTCAAGAAGCCTTTCGCTAAGACAGTTCTTGTGGAATTGGCAAAGGGATATTTGGAAACCCATAGAGGCCTATGGTGAAAAAGGAAATATCCTCAGATGAAATCTGTAAAGAAGCTTTCTGAGAAACTGCTTAGTGTTCTGTTAATTCATCTCACAGAGTTACATCTGTATTTCGTGGATCTCTTTGCTAGCCTTATTTCTGTGGAATCTGCGAACAGATATTTCGGATCCCTTTGAAGACTATAGGGCCAAAGGAAATATCCTCCGATAACAAAGAGAAAGAAGCTTTCGGAGAAACTTCTTTGTGTTCTGAGAAATCGTCTCACAGAGTTACAGCTTTCCCCACCAGAAGCCTTTCGGTAAGACAGTTCTTGTGGAATTTGCAAAGTGATATTTGGAAGCCCATAGAGGGCTATGGTGAAAAAGGAAATATCCTCAGATGAAATCTGGAAAGAAGCTTTCTGAGAAACTACTCTGTTATGTGTGACTTCCACTCACAGAGTTACATCTGTATTTCGTGGATCTCTTTGCTAGCCTTATTTCGGTGGAATCTGAGAACAGATATTTCGGATCCCTTTGAAGACTATAGGGCCAAAGGAAATATCCTCCGATAACAAAGAGAAAGAAGCTTTCTGAGAAACTTCTTTATGTTCTGTGAAATCATCTCCCAGAGTTACAGCTTTCCCCTCAAGAAGCCTTTCGCAAAGACAGTTCTTGTGGAATTTGCAAAGTGATATTTGGAAGTCCATAGAGGGCTATGGTGAAAAAGGAAATATCCTCAGATGAAATCTGGAAAGAAGCTTTCTGAGAAACTGCTCTGTGATGTGTGACTTCCACTCACAGAGTTACATCTGTATTTCGTGGATCTCTTTGCTAGCCTTATTTCTGTGGAATCTGAGAACAGATATTTCGGATCCCTTTGAAGACTATAGGGCCAAAGGAAATATCCTCCGATAACAAAGAGAAAGAAGCTTTCTGAGAAACTTCTTTGTGTTCTGTGAAATCATCTCACAGAGTTACAGCTTTCCCCTCAAGAAGTCTTTCGCTAAGACAGTTCTTGTGGAATTGGCAAAGGGATATTTGGAAGCCCATAGAGGGCTATGGTGAAAAAGGAAATATCCTCAGATGAAATCTGGAAAGAAGCTTTCTGAGAAACTGCTTAGTGTTCTGTTAATTCATCTCACAGAGTTACATCTGTATTTCGTGGTTCTCTTTGCTAGCCTTATTTCTGTGGAATCTGAGAACAGATATTTCGGATCCCTTTGAAGACTATAGGACCAAAGGAAATATCGTCCGGTAACAAACAGAAAGAAGCTTTCTGAGAAACTTCTTTGTGTTCTGTGAAATCATCTCACAGAGTTACAGCTTTCCCCTCAAGAAGCCTTTCGCTAAGACAGTTCTTGTGGAATTCGCAAAGTGTTATTTCGAAGCCCATAGAGGGCTATGGTGAAAAAGTATATATCCTAAGTTGAAATCTGGAAAGAAGCTTTCTGAGAAACTGCTCTGTGATGTTTGACTTCCACTCACAGAGTTACATCTGTATTTCGTGGATCTCCTTGCTAGCCTTATTTCTGTGGAATCTGAGAACAGATATTTCGGATCCCTTTGAAGACTATAGGGCCAAAGGAAATATCCTCCAATAACAAAGAGAAAGAAGCTTTCTGAGAAACTTCTTTGTGTTCTGTGAAATCATCTCACAGAGTTACAGCTTTCCCCTCAAGAAGCCTTTCGCTAAGACAGTTCTTGTGGAATTGGCAAAGGGATATTTGGAAGCCCATAGAGGGCTATGGTGAAAAAGGAAATATCCTCAGATGAAATCTGGAAAGAAGCTTTCTGAGAAACTGCTTAGTGTTCTGTTAATTCATCTCACAGAGTTACATCTGTATTTCGTGGTTCTCTTTGCTAGCCTTATTTCTGTGGAATCTGAGAACAGATATTTCGGATCCCTTTGAAGACTATAGGACCAAAGAAAATATCGTCCGGTAACAAAGAGAAAGAAGCTTTCTGAGAAACTTCTTTGTGTTCTGTGAAATCATCTCACAGAGTTACAGCTTTCCCCTCAAGAAGCCTTTCGCTAAGACAGTTCTTGTGGAATTCGCAAAGTGTTATTTGGAAGCCCATAGAGGGCTATGGTGAAAAAGTATATATCCTAAGTTGAAATCTGGAAAGAAGCTTTCTGAGAAACTGCTCTGTGATGTGTGACTTCCACTCACAGAGTTACATCTGTATTTCGTGGATCTCCTTGCTAGCCTTATTTCTGTGGAATCTGAGAACAGATATTTCGGATCCCTTTGAAGACTATAGGGCCAAAGGAAATATCCTCCGATAACAAAGAGAAAGAAGCTTTCTGAGAAACTTCTTTGTGTTCTGTGAAATCATCTCACAGAGTTACAGCTTTCCCCTCAAGAAGCCTTTCGCTAAGACAGTTCTTGTGGAATTGGCAAAGGGATATTTGGAAGCCCATAGAGGGCTATGGTGAAAAAGGAAATATCCTCAGATGAAATCTGGAAAGAAGCTTTCTGAGAAACTGCTTAGTGTTCTGTTAATTCATCTCACAGAGTTACATCTGTATTTCGTGGTTCTCTTTGCTAGCCTTATTTCTGTGGAATCTGAGAACAGATATTTCGGATCCCTTTGAAGACTATAGGACCAAAGGAAATATCCTCCGGTAACAAAGAGAAAGAAGCTTTCTGAGAAACTTCCTTGTGTTCTGTGAAATCATCTCACAGAGTTACAGCTTTCCCCTCAAGAAGCCTTTCGCTAAGACAGTTCTTGTGGAATTGGCAAAGTGATATTTGGAAGCCCATAGAGGGCTATGGTGAAAAAGGAAATATCCTAAGTTGAAATCTGGAAAACAGCTTTCTGAGAAACTGCTCTGTGATGTGTGACTTCCACTCACAGAGTTACATCTGTATTTCGTGGATCTCCTTGCTAGCCTTATTTCTGTGGAATCTGAGAACAGATATTTCGGATCCCTTTGAAGACTATAGGGCCAAAGGAAATATCCTCCGATAACAAAGAGAAAGAAGCTTTCTGAGAAACTTCTTTGTGTTCTGTGAAATCATCTCACAGAGTTACAGCTTTCCCCTCAAGAAGCCTTTCGCTAAGACAGTTCTTGTAGAATTGGCAAAGGGATATTTGGAAACGCATAGAGGCCTATGGTGAAAAAGGAAATATCCTCAGATGAAATCTGAAAAGAAGCTTTCTGAGAAACTGCTTAGTGTTCTCCTAATTCATCTCACAGAGTTACATCTGTATTTCGTGGATCTCTTTGCTAGCCTTATTTCTGTGGAATCTGAGAACAGATATTTCGGATCCCTTTGAAGATTATAAGGCCAAAGGAAATATCCTCCGATAACAAAGAGAAAGAAGCTTTCTGAGAAACTTCTTTGTGTTCTGTGAAATCATCTCACAGAGATACAGCTTTCCCCTCAAGAAGCCTTTCGCTAAGACAGTTCTTGTGGAATTGGCAAAGTGATATTTGGAAGCCCATAGAGGGCTATGGTGAAAAAGGAAATATCCTCAGATGAAATCTGGAAAGAAACTTTCTGAGAAACTGCTCTGTGATGTGTGACTTCCACTCACAGAGGTACATCTGTATTTCGTGGATCTCTTTGCTAGCCTTATTTCTGTGGAATCTGAGAACAGATATTTCGAATCCCTCTGAAGACTATAGGGCCAAAGGAAATATCCTCCGATAACAAAGAGATAGAAGCTTTCTGAGAACCTTCTTTGTGTTCTGTGAAATCATCTCACAGAGTTACAGCTTTCCCTTCAAGAAGCCTTTCGCTAAGACAGTTCTTGTGGAATTGGCAAAGGGATATTTGGAAACCCATAGAGGCCTATGGTGAAAAAGGAAATATCCTCAGATGAAATCTGTAAAGAAGCTTTCTGAGAAACTGCTTAGTGTTCTGTTAATTCATCTCACAGAGTTACATCTGTATTTCGTGGATCTCTTTGCTAGCCTTATTTCTGTGGAATCTGAGAACAGATATTTCGGATCCCTTTGAAGACTATAGGGCCAAAGGAAATATCCTCCGATAACAAAGAGAAAGAAGCTTTCGGAGAAACTTCTTTGTGTTCTGAGAAATCGTCTCACAGAGTTACAGCTTTCCCCACCAGAAGCCTTTCGGTAAGACAGTTCTTGTGGAATTTGCAAAGTGATATTTGGAAGCCCATAGAGGGCTATGGTGAAAAAGGAAATATCCTCAGATGAAATCTGGAAAGAAGCTTTCTGAGAAACTACTCTGTGATGTGTGACTTCCACTCACAGAGTTACATCTGTATTTCGTGGATCTCTTTGCTAGCCTTATTTCTGTGGAATCTGAGAACAGATATTTCGGATTCCTTTGAAGACTATAGGGCCAAAGGAAATATCCTCCGATAACAAAGAGAAAGAAGCTTTCTGAGAAACTTCTTTGTGTTCTGTGAAATCATCTCACAGACTTACAGCTTTCCCCTCAAGAAGTCTTTCGCTAAGACAGTTCTTGTGGAATTGGCAAAGGGATATTTGGAAGCCCATAGAGGCCTACGGTGAAAAAGGAAATATCCTCAGATGACATATGGAAAGAAGCTTTCTGAGAAACTGCTTAGTGTTCTGTTAATTCATCTCACAGAGTTACATGTTTATTTCGTGGATCTCTTTGCTAGCCTTATTTCTGTGGAATCTGAGAACAGATATTTCGGATCCCTTTGAAGACTAAAGGACCAAAGGAAATATCCTACGGTAACAAAGAGAAAGAAGCTTTCTGAGAAACTTCTTTGTGTTCTGTGAAATCATCTCACAGAGTTACAGCTTTCCCCTCAAGAAGCCTTTCGCTAAGACAGTTCTTGTGGAATTGGCAAAGTGATATTTGGAAGCCCATAGAGGGCTATGGTGAAAAAGGAAATATCCTCAGATGAAATCTGGAAAGAAGCTTTCTGAGAAACTGCTCTGTGATGTGTGACTTCCACTCACAGAGTTACATCTGTATTTCGTGGATCTCTTTGCTAGCCTTATTTCTGTGGAATCTGAGAACAGATATTTCGGATCCCTTTGAAGACTATAGGGCCAAAGGAAATATCCTCCGATAACAAAGAGAAAGAAGCTTTCTGAGAAACTTCTTTGTGTTCTGTGAAATGATCTCACAGAGTTACAGCTTTCCCCTCAAGAAGCCTTTCGCTAAGACAGTTCTTGTGGAATGGCAAAGGGATATTTGGAAGCCCATAGTGGGCTATGGTGAAAAAGGAAATATCCTCAGATGAAATCTGGAAAGAAGCTTTCTGAGAAACTGCTTAGTGTTCTGTTAATTCATCTCACAGAGTTACATCTGTATTTCGTGGTTGTCTTTGCTAGACTTATTTCTGTGGAATCTGAGAACAGATATTTCGGATCCCTTTGAAGACTATAGGACCAAAGGAAATATCCTCCGGTAACAAAGAGAAAGAAGCTTTCTGAGAAACTTCTTTGTGTTCTGTGAAATCATCTCACAGAGTTACAGCTTTACCCTCAAGAAGCCTTTCGCTAAGACAGTTCTTGTGGAATTGGCAAAGTGATATTTGGAAGCCCATAGAGGGCTATGGTGAAAAAGGAAATATCCTCAGATGCAATCTGGAAAGAAGTTTTCTGAGAAACTGCTCTGTGATGTGTGACTTCCACTCACAGAGGTACATCTGTATTTCGTGGATCTCTTTGCTAGCCTTATTTCTGTGCAATCTGAGAACAGATATTTCGGATCCCTTTGAAGACTATAGGGCCAAAGGAAATATCCTCCGATAACAAAGAGAAAGAAGCTTTCTGAGAAACTTCTTTGTGTTCTGTGAAATCATCTCACAGAGTTACAGCTTTCCCCTCAAGAAGCCTTTCGCTAAGACAGTTCTTGTGGAATTGGCAAAGTGATATTTGGAAGCCCATAGAGGGCTAAGGTGAAAAAGTAAATATCCTCACATGAAATCTGGAAAGAAGCTTTCTGATTAACTGCTCTGTGATGTGTGAATTCCACTCACAGAGTTACATCTGTATTTCGTGGATCTCTTTGCTAGCCTTATTTCTGTGGAATCTGAGAACAGATATTTCGGATCCCTTTGAAGACTATTGGGCCAAAGGAAATATCCTCCGATAACAAAGAGAAAGAAGCTTTCTGAGAAACTTCTTTGTGTTCTGTGAAATCATCTCACAGAGTTACAGCTTTCCCCTCAAGAAGCCTTTCGCTAAGACAGTTCTTGTGGAATTGGCAAAGGGATATTTGGAAACGCAAAGAGGCCTATGTTGAAAAAGGAAATATCCTCAGATGAAATCTGAAAAGAAGCTTTCTGAGAAACTGCTTAGTGTTCTGTTAATTCATTTCACAGAGTTACATCTGTATTTCGTGGATCTCTTTGCTAGCCTTATTTCTGTGGAATCTGAGAACAGATATTTCGGATCCCTTTGAAGATTATAGGGCCAAAGGAAATATCCTCCGATAACAAAGAGAAAGAAGCTTTCTGAGAAACTTCTTTGTGTTCTGTGAAATCATCTCACAGAGTTACAGCTTTCCCCTCAAGAAGCCTTTCGCTAAGACAGTTCTTGTGGAATTGGCAAAGTGATATTTGGAAGCCCATAGAGGGCTATGGTGAAAAAGGAAATACCCTCAGATGAAATCTGGAAAGAAGTTTTCTGAGAAACTGCTCTGTGATGTGTGACTTCCACTCACAGAGTTACATCTGTATTTCGTGGATCTCTTTGCTAGCCTTATTTCTGTGGAATCTGAGAACAGATATTTCGGATCCCTTTGAAGACTATAGGGCCAAAGGAAATATCCTCCGATAACAAAGAGAAAGAAGCTTTCTGAGAAACTTCTTTGTGTTCTGTGAAATGATCTCACAGAGTTACAGCTTTCCCCTCAAGAAGCCTTTCGCTAAGACAGTTCTTGTGGAATTGGCAAAGGGATATTTGGAAGCCCATAGAGGGCTAAGGTGAAAAAGGAAATATCCTCAGATGAAATCTGGAAAGAAGCTTTCTGAGAAACTGCTTAGTGTTCTGTTAATTCATCTCACAGAGTTACATCTGTATTTCTTGGATCTCTTTGCTAGCCTTATTTCTGTGGAATCTGAGAACAGATATTTCGGATCCCTTTGAAGACTATAGGGCCAAAGGAAATATCCTCCGATAACAAAGAGAAAGAAGCTTTCTGAGAAACTTCTTTGTGTTCTGTGAAATCATCTCCCAGAGTTACAGCTTTCCCCTCAAGAAGCCTTTCGCAAAGACAGTTCTTGTGGAATTGGCAAAGTGATATTTTGAACCCCTAGAGGGCTATGGTGAAAAAGGAAATATCCTCAGATGAAATCTGGAAAGAAGCTTTCTGAGAAACTGCTCTGTGATGTGTGACTTCCAATCACAGAGTTACATCTGTATTTCGTGGATCTATTTGCTAGCCTTATTTCTGTGGAATCTGAGAACAGATATTTCGGATCCCTTTGAAGACTATAGGGCCAAAGGAAATATCCTCCGATAACAAAGAGAAAGAAGCTTTCTGAGAAACTTCTTTGTGTTCTGTGAAATCATCTCACAGAGTTACAGCTTTCCCCTCAAGAAGCCTTTCGCTAAGACAGTTCTTGTGGAATTGGCAAAGTGATATTTGGAAACCCATAGAGGGCTATGGTGAAAAAGGAAATATCCTCAGATGAAATCTGGAAAGAAGTTTTCTGAGAAACTGCTCTGTGATGTGTGACTTCCACTCACAGAGGTACATCTGTATTTCGTGGATCTCCTTGCTAGCCTTATTTCTGTGGAATCTGAGAACAGATATTTCGGATCCCTTTGAAGACTATAGGGCCAAAGGAAATATCCTCCGATAACAAAGAGAAAGAAGCTTTCTGAGAAACTTCTTTGTGTTCTGTGAAATCATCTCACAGAGTTACAGCTTTCCCCTCAAGAAGCCTTTCGCTAAGACAGTTCTTGTGGAATTGGCAAAGGGATATTTGGAAGCCCATAAAGGGCTAAGGTGAAAAAGGAAATATCCTCAGATGAAATCTGGAAATAAGCTTTCTGAGAAAGTGCTTAGTGTTCTGTTAATTCATCTCACAGAGTTACATCTGTATTTCCTGGATCTCTTTGCTAGCCTTATTTCTGTGGAATCTGAGAACAGATATTTCGGATCCCTTTGAAGACTATAGGGCCAAAGGAAATATCCTCCGATAACAAAGAGAAAGAAGCTCTCTGAGAAACTTCTTTGTGTTCTGTGAAATCATCTCCCAGAGTTACAGCTATCCCCTCAAGAAGCCTTTCGCAAAGACAGTTCTTGTGGAATTGGCAAAGTGATATTTGGAAGCCCATAGAGGGCTATGGTGAAAAAGGAAATATCCTCAGATGAAATCTGGAAAGAAGCTTTCTGAGAAACTGCTCTGTGATGTGTGACTTCCACTCACAGAGTTACATCTGTATTTCGTGGATCTCTTTGCTAGCCTTATTTCTGTGGAATCTGAGAACAGATATTTCGGATCCCTTTGAAGACTATAGGGCCAAAGGAAATATCCTCCGATAACAAAGAGAAAGAAGCTTTCTGAGAAACTTCTTTGTGTTCTGTGAAATCATCTCACAGAGTTACAGCTTTCCCCTCAAGAAGCCTTTCGCTAAGACAGTTCTTGTGGAATGGCAAAGGGATATTTGGAAGCCCATAGAGGGCTATGGTGAAAAAGGAAATATCCTCAGATGAAATCTGGAAAGAAGCTTTCTGAGAAACTGCTTAGTGTTCTGTTAATTCATCTCACAGAGTTACATCTGTATTTCGTGGTTCTCTTTGCTAGCCTTATTTCTGTGGAATCTGAGAACAGATATTTCGGATCCCTTTGAAGACTATAGGACCAAAGGAAATATCCTCCGGTAACAAAGAGAAAGAAGCTTTCTGAGAAACTTCTTTGTGTTCTGTGAAATCATCTCACAGAGTTACAGCTTTCCCCTCAAGAAGCCTTTCGCTAAGACAGTTCTTGTGGAATTGGCAAAGGGATATTTGGAAGCCCATAGAGGCCTATGTTGAAAAAGGAAATATCCTCAGATGAAATCTGGAAAGAAACTTTCTGAGAAACTGCTTAGTGTTCTGTTAATTCATCTCACAGAGTTACATCTGTCTTTCGTGGATCACTTTGCTAGCCTTATTTCTGTGGAATCTGATAACAGATATTTCGGATCCCTTTGAAGATTATAGGGCCAAAGGAAATATCCTCCGATAACAAAGAGAAAGAAGCTTTCTGAGAAACTTCTTTGTGTTCTGTGAAATAATCTCACAGAGTTACAGCTTTCCCCTCAAGAAGCCTTTGGCTAAGACAGTTCTTGTGGAATTGGCAAAGTGATATTTGGAAGCCCATAGAGGGCTATGGCGAAAAAGGAAATATCCTCAGATGAAATCTGGAAAGAAGCTTTCTGAGAAACTGCTCTGTGATGTGTGACTTCCACTCACAGAGTTACATCTGTATTTCGTGGATCTCTTTGCTAGCCTTATTTCTGTGGAATCTGAGAACAGATATTTCGGATATCTTTGAAGACTATAAGGCCAAAGGAAATATCCTCCGATAACAAAAAAAGAAGCTTTCTGAGAAACTTCTTTGTGTTCTGTGAAATCATCTCACAGAGATACAGCTTTCCCCTCAAGAAGTCTTTCGGTAAGACAGTTATTGTGGAATTGGCAAAGGGATATTTGGAAGCCCATAGAGGCCTACGGTGAAAAAGGAAATATCCTCAGATGAAATCTGGAAAGAAGCTTTCTGAGAAACTGCTTAGTGTTCTGTTAATTCATCTCACAGAGTTACATGTGTATTTCTTGGATCTCTTTGCTAGCCTTATTTCTGTGGAATCTGAGAACAGATATTTCGGATCCCTTTGAAGACTATTGGGCCAAAGGAAATATCCTCCGATAACAAAGAGAAAGAAGCTTTCTGAGAAACTTCTTTGTGTTCTGTGAAATCATCTCACAGAGTTACAGCTTTCCCCTCAAGAAGCCTTTCGCTAAGACAGTTCTTGTGGAATTGGCAAAGGGATATTTGGAAACGCAAAGAGGCCTATGTTGAAAAAGGAAATATCCTCAGATGAAATCTGAAAAGAAGCTTTCTGAGAAACTGCTTAGTGTTCTGTTAATTCATTTCACAGAGTTACATCTGTATTTCGTGGATCTCTTTGCTAGCCTTATTTCTGTGGAATCTGAGAACAGATATTTCGGATCCCTTTGAAGATTATAGGGCCAAAGGAAATATCCTCCGATAACAAAGAGAAAGAAGATTTCTGAGAAACTTCTTTGTGTTCTGTGAAATCATCTCACAGAGTTACAGCTTTCCCCTCAAGAAGCCTTTCGCTAAGACAGTTCTTGTGGAATTGGCAAAGTGATATTTGGAAGCCCATAGAGGGCTATGGTGAAAAAGGAAATACCCTCAGATGAAATCTGGAAAGAAGTTTTCTGAGAAACTGCTCTGTGATGTGTGACTTCCACTCACAGAGTTACATCTGTATTTCGTGGATCTCTTTGCTAGCCTTATTTCTGTGGAATCTGAGAACAGATATTTCGGATCCCTTTGAAGACTATAGGGCCAAAGGAAATATCCTCCGATAACAAAGAGAAAGAAGCTTTCTGAGAAACTTCTTTGTGTTCTGTGAAATGATCTCACAGAGTTACAGCTTTCCCCTCAAGAAGCCTTTCGCTAAGACAGTTCTTGTGGAATTGGCAAAGGGATATTTGGAAGCCCATAGAGGGCTAAGGTGAAAAAGGAAATATCCTCAGATGAAATCTGGAAAGAAGCTTTCTGAGAAACTGCTTAGTGTTCTGTTAATTCATCTCACAGAGTTACATCTGTATTTCGTGGATCTCTTTGCTAGCCTTATTTCTGTGGAATCTGAGAACAGATATTTCGGATCCCTTTGAAGACTATAGGGCCAAAGGAAATATCCTCCGATAACAAAGAGAAAGAAGCTTTCTGAGAAACTTCTTTGTGTTCTGTGAAATCATCTCCAAGAGTTACAGCTTTCCCCTCAAGAAGCCTTTCGCAAAGACAGTTCTTGTGGAATTGGCAAAGTGATATTTGGAAGCCCATAGAGGGCTATGGTGAAAAAGGAAATATCCTCTGATGAAATCTGGAAAGAAGCTTTCTGAGAAACTGCTCTGTGATGTGTGACTTCCAATCACAGAGTTACATCTGTATTTCGTGGATCTATTTGCTAGCCTTATTTCTGTGGAATCTGAGAACAGATATTTCGGATCCCTTTGAAGACTATAGGGCCAAAGGAAATATCCTCCGATAACAAAGAGAAAGAAGCTTTCTGAGAAACTTCTTTGTGTTCTGTGAAATCATCTCACAGACTTACAGCTTTCCCCTCAAGAAGCCTTTCGCAAAGACAGTTCTTGTGGAACTGGCAAAGTGATATTTGGAAGCCCATAGAGGGCTATGGTGAAAAAGGAAATATCCTCAGATGAAATCTGGAAAGAAGTTTTCTGAGAAACTGCTCTGTGATGTGTGACTTCCACTCACAGAGTTACATCTGTATTTCGTGGATCTCTTTGCTAGCCTTATTTCTGTGGAATCTGAGAACAGATATTTCGGATCCCTTTGAAGACTATAGGGCCAAAGGAAATATCCTCCGATAACAAAGAGAAAGAAGCTTTCTGAGAAACTTCTTTGTGTTCTGTGAAATCATCTCACAGAGTTACAGCTTTCCCCTCAAGAAGCCTTTCGCTAAGACAGTTCTTGTGGAATTGGCAAAGTGATATTTGGAAGCCCATAGAGGGCTATGGTGAAAAAGGATATATCCTAAGTTGAAATCTGGAAAGAAGCTTTCTGAGAAACTGCTCTGTGATGTGTGACTTCCACTCACAGAGTTACATCTGTATTTCGTGGATCTCCTTGCTAGCCTTATTTCTGTGGAATCTGAGAACAGATATTTCGGATCCCTTTGAAGACTATAGGGCCAAAGGAAATATCCTCCGATAACAAAGAGAAAGAAGCTTTCTGAGAAACTTCTTTGTGTTCTGTGAAATCATCTCACAGAGTTACAGCTTTCCCCTCAAGAAGCCTTTCGCTAAGACAGTTCTTGTGGAATTGGCAAAGGGATATTTGGAAGCCCATAGAGGCCTATGTTGAAAAAGAAAATATCCTCAGATGAAATCTGGAAAGAAGCTTTCTGAGAAACTGCTTAGTGTTCTGTTAATTCATCTCACAGAGTTACATCTGTATTTCGTGGATCACTTTGCTAGCCTTATTTCTGTGGAATCTGAGAACAGATATTTCGGATCCCTTTGAAGATTATAGGGCCAAAGGAAATATCCTCCGATAACAAAGAGAAAGAAGCTTTCTGAGAAACTTCTTTGTGTTCTGTGAAATCATCTCACAGAGTTACAGCTTTCCCCTCAAGAAGCCTTTCGCTAAGACAGTTCTTGTGGAATTGGAAAAGTGATATTTGGAAGCCCATAGAGGGCTATGGCGAAAAAGGAAATATCGTCAGATGAAATCTGGAAAGAAGCTTTCTGAGAAACAGCTCTGTGATGTGTGACTTCCACTCACAGAGTTACATGTGTATTTCGTGGATCTCTTTCCTAGCCTTATTTCTGTGGAATCTGAGAACAGATATTTCGGATATCTTTGAAGACTATAAGGCCAAAGGAAATATCCTCCGATAACAAAGAGAAAGAAACTTTCTGAGAAACTTCTTTGTGTTCTGTGAAATCATCTCACAGAGTTACAGCTTTCCCCTCAAGAAGTCTTTCGGTAAGACAGTTATTGTGGAATTGGCAAAGGGATATTTGGAAGCCCATAGAGGCCTACGGTGATAAAGGAAATATCCTCAGATGAAATCTGGAAAGAAGCTTTCTGAGAAACTGCTTAGTGTTCTGTTAATTCATCTCACAGAGTTACATGTGTATTTCTTGGATCTCTTTGCTAGCCTTATTTCTGTGGAATCTGAGAACAGATATTTTGGATCCCTTTGAAGAGTATAGGACCAAAGGAAATATCCTCCGGTAACAAAGAGAAAGAAGCTTTCCGAGAAACTTCTTTGTGTTCTGTGAAATCATCTCACAGAGTTACAGCTTTCCCCTCAAGAAGCCTTTCGCTAAGACAGTTCTTGTGGAATTGGCAAAGTGATATTTGGAAGCCCATAGAGGGCTATGGTGAAAAAGGAAATATCCTCAGATGAAATCTGAAATGAAGCTTTCTGAGAAACTGCTTAGTGTTCTCCTAATTCATCTCACAGAGTTACATCTGTATTTCGTGGATCTCTTTGCTAGCCTTATTTCTGTGGAATCTGAGAACAGATATTTCGGATCCCTTTGAAGACGATAGGGCCAAAGGAAATATCCTCCGAAAACAAAGAGAAAGAAGCTTTCGGAGAAACTTCTTTGTGTTCTGTGAAATCATCTCACAGAGTTACAGCTTTCCCCACAAGAAGCCTTTCGCTAAGACAGTTCTTGTGGAATTTGCAAAGTGATATTTGGAAGCCCATAGAGGGCTATGGTGAAAAAGGAAATATCCTCAGATGAAATCTGGAAAGAAGCTTTCTGAGAAACTGCTCTGTGATGTGTGACTTCCACTCACAGAGTTACATCTGTATTTCGTGGATCTCTTTGCTAGCCTTATTTCTGTGGAATCTGAGAACAGATATTTCGGATCCCTTTGAAGACTATAGGGAGAAAGGAAATATCCTCCGATAACAAAGAGAAAGAAGCTTTCTGAGAAACTTCTTTGTGTTCTGTGAAATCATCTCACACAGTTACAGCTTTCCCCTCAAGAAGTCTTTCTCTAAGACAGTTGTTGTGGAATTGGCAAAGGGATATTTGGAAGCCCATAGAGGCCTATGGTGAAAAAGGAAATATCCTCAGATGAAATCTGGAAAGAAGCTTTCTGAGAAACTGCTTAGTGTTCTGTTAATTCATCTCACAGAGTTACATCTGTATTTCGTGGATCTCTTTGCTAGCCTTATTTCTGTGGAATCTGAGAACAGATATTTCGGATCCCTTTGAAGAGTATAGGACCAAAGGAAATATCCTACGGTAACAAAGAGAAAGAAGCTTTCTGAGAAACTTCTTTGTGTTCTGTGAAATCATCTCACAGAGTTACAGCTTTCCCCTCAAGAAGCCTTTCGCTAAGACAGTTCTTGTGGAATTGGCAAAGTGATATTTGGAAGCCCATAGAGGGCTATGGTGAAAAAGGAAATATCCTCAGATGAAATCTGGAAAGAAGCTTTCTGAGAAACTGCTCTGTGATGTGTGACTTCCACTCACAGAGTTACATCTGTATTTCGTGGATCTCTTTGCTAGCCTTATTTCTGTGGAATCTGAGAACAGATATTTCGGATCCCTTTGAAGACTATTGGGCCAAAGGAAATATCCTCCCATAACAAAGAGAAAGAAGCTTTCTGAGAAACTTCTTTGTGTTCTGTAAAATCATCTCACAGAGTTACAGCTTTCCCCTCAAGAAGCCTTTCGCTAAGACAGTTCTTGTGGAATTGGCAAAGTGATATTTGGAAGCCCATAGAGGGCTATGGTGAAAAAGGAAATATCCTCAGATGAAATCTGGAAATAAGCTTTCTGAGAAACTGCTCAGTGATGTGTGACTTCGACTCACAGAGTTACATCTGTATTTCGTGGATCTCTTTACTAGCCTTATTTCTGTGGAATCTGAGAACAGATATTTCGGATCCCTTTGAAGACTTTAGGACCAAAGGAAATATCCTCCGGTAACAAAGAGAAAGAAGCTTTCTGAGAAACTTCTTTGTGTTCTGTGAAATCATCTCACAGAGTTACAGCTTTCCCCTCAAGAAGCCTTTCGCTAAGACAGTTCTTGTGGAATTGGCAAAGTGATATTTGGAAGCCCATAGAGGGCTATGGTGAAAAAGGAAATATCCTCAGATGAAATCTGAAAAGAAGCTTTCTGAGAAACTGCTTAGTGTTCTCCTAATTCATCTCACAGAGTTACATCTGTATTTCGTGGATCTCTTTGCTAGCCTTATTTCTGTGGAATCTGAGAACAAATATTTCGGATCCCTTTGAAGATTATAGGGCCAAAGGAAATATCCTCCGATAACAAAGAGAAAGAAGCTTTCTGAGAAACTTCTTTGTGTTCTGTGAAATCATCTCACAGAGTTACAGCTTTCCCCTCAAGAAGCCTTTCGCTAAGACAGTTCTCGTGGAATTGGCAAAGTGATATTTGGAAGCCCATAGAGGGCTATGGTGAAAAAGGAAATATCCTCAGATGAAATCTGGAAAGAAGCTTTCTGAGAAACTGCTCTGTGATGTGTGACTTCCACTCACAGAGTTACATCTGTATTTCGTGGATCTCTTTGCTAGCCTTATTTCTGTGGAATCTGAGAACAGATATTTCGGATCCCTTTGAAGACTATAGGGCCAAAGGAAATATCCTCCGATAACAAAGAGAAAGAAGCTTTCTGAGAAACTTCTTTGTGTTCTGTGAAATCATCTCACAGAGTTACAGCTTTCCCCTCAAGAAGCCTTTCGCTAAGACAGTTCTTGTGGAATTGGCAAAGTGATATTTGGAAGCCCATAGAGGGCTATGGTGAAAAAGGAAATATCCTCAGATGAAATCTGGAAAGAAGCTTTCTGAGAAACTGCTCTGTGATGTGTGACTTCCACTCACAGAGTTACATCTGTATTTCGTGGATCTCTTTGCTAGCCTTATTTCTGTGGAATCTGAGAACAGATATTTCGGATCCCTTTGAAGACTATAGGGCCAAAGGAAATATCCTCCGATAACAAAGAGAAAGAAGCTTTCGGAGAAACTTCTTTGTGTTCTGTGAAATCATCTCTCAGAGTTACAGCTTTCCCCTCAAGAAGCCTTTCGCTAAGACAGTTCTTGTGGAATTGGCAAAGTGATATTTGGAAGCCCATAGAGGGCTATGGTGAAAAAGGAAATGTCCTCAGATGAAATCTGGAAAGAAGCTTTCTGAGAAGCTGCTCTGTGATGTGTGACTTCCACTCACAGAGTTACATCTGTATTTCGTGGATCTCTTTGCTAGCCTTATTTCTGTGGAATATGAGAACAGATATTTCGGATCCCTTTGAAGACTATAGGGCCAAAGGAGATATCCTCCGATAACAAAGAGAAAGAAGCTTTCTGAGAAACTTCTTTGTGTTCTGTGAAATCATCCCACAGAGTTACAGCTTTCCCCTCAAGAAGCGTTTCGCTAAGACAGTTCTTGTGGAATTTGCAAAGGGATATTTGGAAACCCATAGAGGCCTATGGTGAAAAAGGAAATATCCTCATATGAAATCTGGAAAGAAGCTTTCTGAGAAACTGCTTAGTGTTCTGTTAATTCATCTCACAGAGTTACATCTGTATTTCGTGGATCTCTTTGCTAGCCTTATTTCTGTGGAATCTGAGAACAGATATTTCGGATCCCTTTGAAGACTATAGGGCCAAAGGAAATATCCTCCGATAACAAACAGAAAGAAGCTTTCGGAGAAACTTCTTTGTGTTCTGTGAAATCATCTCACAGAGTTACAGCTTTCCCCACCAGAAGCCTTTCGGTAAGACAGTTCTTGTGGAATTTGCAAAGTGATATTTGGAAGCCCATAGAGGGCTATGGTGAAAAAGGAAATATCCTCAGATGAAATCTGGAAAGAAGCTCTGAGAAACTGCTCTGTGATGTGTGACTTCCACTCACAGAGTTACATCTGTATTTCGTGGATCTCTTTGCTAGCCTTATTTCTGTGGAATCTGAGAACAGATATTTCGGATCCCTTTGAAGACTATAGGGCCAAAGGAAATATCCTCCGATAACAAAGAGAAAGAAGCTTTCTGAGAAACTTCTTTGTGTTCTGTGAAATCATCTCACAGAGTTACAGCTTTCCCCTCAAGAAGTCTTTCGCTAAGACAGTTCTTGTGGAATTGGCAAAGGGATATTGGGAAGCCCATAGAGGCCTACGGTGAAAAAGGAAATATCCTCAGATGAAATCTGGAAAGAAGCTTTCTGAGAAACTGCTTAGTGTTCTGTTAATTCATCTCACAGAGTTACATGTGTATTTCTTGGATCTCTTTGCTAGCCTTATTTCTGTGGAATCTGAGAACAGATATTTCGGATCCCTTTGAAGAGTATAGGACCAAAGGAAATATCCTCCGGTAACAAAGAGAAAGAAGCTTTCTGAGAAACTTCTTTGTGTTCTGTGAAATCATCTCACAGAGTTACAGCTTTCCCCTCAAGAAGCCTTTCGCTAAGACAGTTCTTGTGGAATTGGCAAAGTGATATTTGGAAGCCCATAGAGGGCTATGGTGAAAAAGGAAATATCCTCAGATGAAATCTGAAAAGAAGCTTTCTAAGAAACTGCTTAGTGTTCTCCTAATTCATCTCACAGAGTTACATCTGTATTTCGTGGATCTCTTTGCTAGCCTTATTTCTGTGGAATCTGAGAACAAATATTTCGGATCCCTTTGAAGATTATAGGGCCAAATGAAACATCCTCCGATAACAAAGAGAAAGAAGCTTTCTGAGAAACTTCTTTGTGTTCTGTGAAATCATCTCACAGAGTTACAGCTTTCCTCTCAAGAAGCCTTTCGCTAAGACAGTTCTTGTGGAATTGGCAAAGTGATATTTGGAAGCCCATAGAGGGCTATGGTGAAAAAGGAAATATCCTCAGATGAAATCTGGAAAGAAGCTTTCTGAGAAACTGCTCTGTGATGTGTGACTTCCACTCACAGTGTTACATCTGTATTTCGTGGATCTCTTTGCTAGCCTTATTTCTGTGGAATCTGAGAACAGATATTTCGGATCCCTTTGAAGACTATAGGGCCAAAGGAAATATCCTCCGATAACAAAGAGAAAGAAGCTTTCTGAGAAACTTCTTTGTGTTCTGTGAAATCATCCCACAGAGTTACAGCTTTCCCCTCAAGAAGCGTTTCGCTAAGACAGTTCTTGTGGAATTGGCAAAGGGATATTTGGAAACCCATAGAGGCCTATGGTGAAAAAGGAAATATCCTCAGATGAAATCTGGAAAGAAGCTTTCTGAGAAACTGCTTAGTGTTCTGTTAATTCATCTCACAGAGTTACATCTGTATTTCGTGGATCTCTTTGCTAGCCTTATTTCTGTGGAATCTGAGAACAGATATTTCGGATCCCGTTGAAGACTATAGGGCCAAAGGAAATATCCTCCGATAACAAAGAGAAAGAAGCTTTCGGAGAAACTCCTTTGTGTTCTGTGAAATCATCTCACAGAGTTACAGCTTTCCCCACCAGAAGCCTTTCGGTACGACAGTTCTTGTGGAATTTGCAAAGTGATATTTGGAAGCCCATAGAGGGCTATGGTGAAAAAGGAAATATCCTCAGATGAAATCTGGAAAGAAGCTTTCTGAGAAACTGCTCTGTGATGTGTGACTTCCAGTCACAGAGTTACATCTGTATTTCGTGGATCTCTTTGCTAGCCTTATTCCTGTGGAATCTGAGAACAGATATTTCGGATCCCTTTGAAGACTATAGGGCCAAAGGAAATATCCTCCGATAACAAAGAGAAAGAAGCTTTCTGAGAAACTTCTTTGTGTTCTGTGACATCATCTCACAGAGTTACAGCTTTCCCCTCAAGAAGCCTTTCGCTAAGAGAGTTCTTGTGGAATTGGCAAAGTGATATTTGGAAGCCCATAGAGGGCTATGGTGAAAAAGGAAATATCCTCAGATGAAATCTGGAAAGAAGCTTTCTGAGAAACTGCTCTGTGATGTGTGACTTCCACTCACAGAGTTACATCTGTATTTCGTGGATCTCTTTGCTAGCCTTATTTCTGTGGAATCTGAGAACAGATATTTCAGATCCATTTGAAGATTATAGGGCCAAAGGAAATATCCTCCGAAAACAAAGAGAAAGAAGCTTTCTGAGAAACTTCTTTGTGTTCTGTCAAATCATATCGCAGAGTTACAGCTTTCCCCACCAGAAGCCTTTCGCTAAGACAGTTCTTGTGGAATTTGCAAAGTGATATTTGGAAGCCCATAGAGGGCTATGGTGAAAAAGGAAATATCCTCAGATGAAATCTGGAAAGAAGCTTTCTGAGAAACTACTCTGTGATGTGTGACTTCCAGTCACAGAGTTACATCTGTATTTCGTGGATCTCTTTGCTAGCCTTATTTCTGTGGAATCTGAGAACAGATATTTCGGATCCCTTTGAAGACTATAAGGCCAAAGGAAATATCCTCCGATAACAAAGAGAAAGAAGCTTTCTGAGAAACTTCTTTGTGTTCTGTGAAATCATCTCCCAGAGTTACAGCTTTCCCCTCAAGAAGCCTTTCGCTAAGACAGTTCTTGTGGAATTGGCAAAGGGATATTTGGAAGCCCATAGAGGCCTACGGTGAAAAAGGAAATATCCTCAGATGAAATCTGGAAAGAAGCTTTCTGAGAAACTGCTTAGTGTTCTGTTAATTCATCTCACAGAGTTACATCTGTATTTCGTGGATCTCTTTGCTAGCCTTATTTCTGTGGAATCTGAGAACAGATATTTCGGATCCCTTTGAAGAGTATAGGACCAAAGGAAATATCCTACGGTAACAAAGAGAAAGAAGCTTTCTGAGAAACTTCTTTGTGTTCTGTGAAATCATCTCACAGAGTTACAGCTTTCCCCTCAAGAAGCCTTTCGCTAAGACAGTTCTTGTGGAATTGGCAAAGTGATATTTGGAAGCCCATAGAGGGCTATGGTGAAAAAGGAAATATCCTCAGATGAAATCTGGAAAGAAGCTTTCTGAGAAACTGCTCTGTGATGTGTGACTTCCACTCACAGAGTTACATCTGTATTTCCTGGATCTCTTTGCTAGCATTATTTCTGTGGAATCTGAGAACAGATATTTCAGATCCCTTTGAAGACTATAGGGTTAAAGGAAATATCCTCCGATAACAAAGAGAAAGAAGCTTTCTGAGAAACTTCTTTGTGTTCTGTGAAATCATCTCACAGAGTTACAGCTTTCCCCTCAAGAAGCCTTACGCTAAGACAGTTCTTGTGGAATTGGCAAAGGGATATTTGGGAGCTCATAGAGGCTTAAGGTGAAAAAGGAAATATCCTCAGATGAAATCTGAAAAGAAGCTTTCTGAGAAACTGCTTAGTGTTCTCCTAATTCATCTCACAGAGTTACATCTGTATTTCGTGGATCTCTTTGCTAGCCTTATTTCTGTGGAATCTGAGAACAGATATTTCGGATCCGTTTGAAGACTATAGGGCCAAAGGAAATATCCTCCGATAACAAGGAGAAAGAAGCTTTCTGAGAAACTTCTTTGTGTTCTGTGAAATCATCTCACAGAGTTACAGCTTTCCCCTCAAGAAGCCTTTCGCTAAGACAGTTCTTGTGGAATTGGCAAAGTGATATTTGGAAGCCCATAGAGGGCTATGGTGAAAAAGTAAATATCCTCAGATGAAATCTGGAAAGAAGCTTTCTGAGAAACTGCTCTGTTATGTGTGACTTCCACTCACAGAGTTACATCTGTATTTCGTGGATCTCTTTGCTAGCCTTATTTCTGTGGAAACTGAGAACAGATATTTCGGATCCCTTTGAAGAGTATAGGAGCAAAGGAAATATCCTACGGTAACAAAGAGAAAGAAGCTTTCTGAGAAACTTCTTTGTGTTCTGTGAAATCATCTCACAGAGTTACAGCTTTCCCCTCAAGAAGCCTTTCGCTAAGACAGTTCTTGTGGAATTGGCAAAGTGATTTTTGGAAGCCCATAGACGGCTACGGTGAAAAAGTAAATATCCTCAGATGAAATCTGGAAAAAAGATTTCTGAGAAACTACTTAGTGTTCTGTTAATTCATCTCACAGAGTTACATCTGTATTTCGTGGCTCTCTTTGCTATCCTTATTTCTGTGGAATCTGAGAACAGATATTTCGGATCCCTTTGAAGACTATAGGGCAAAGGAATCCCTCTGACAACAAAGAGAAAGAAGCTTTCTGAGAAACTTCTTTGTATTCTGTGAAATCATCTCACAGAGTTACAGCTTTCCCCTGAAGAAGCCTTTCGCTAAGACAGTTCTTGTGGAATTGGCAAAGTGATATTTGGAAGCCCATAGAGGGCTATGGTGAAAAAGGAAATATCCTCAGATGAAATCTGGAAAGAAGCTTTCTGAGAAACTGCTCTGTGATGTGTGACTTCCACTCACAGAATGACATCCGTATTTCGTGGATCTCTTTGCTAGCCTTATTTCTGTGGAATCTGAGAACAGATATTTCGGATCCCTTTGAAAATTATAGGGCCAAAGGAAATATCCTCCGATAACAAAGAGAAAGAAGCTTTCTGAGAAACTTCTTAGTGTTCTGTGAAATCATGTCACAGATTTACAGCTTTCCCCTCAAGAAGACTTTCGCTAAGACAGTTCTTGTGGAATTGGCAAAGTGATATTTGGAAGCCCATAGAGGGCTATGGTGAAAAAGGAAATATCCTCAGATGAAATCTGGAAAGAAGCTTTCTGAGAAACTGCTTAGTGTTCTGTTAATTCATCTCACAGGGTTACATCTGTATTTCATGGATCTCTTTGCTTGCCTTATTTCTGTGGAATCTGAGAACAGATATTTCGGATCCCTTTGAAGAGTATAGGACCAAAGGAAATATCCTACGGTAACAAAGAGAAAGAAGCTTTCTGAGAAACTTCTTTGTGTTCTGTGAAATCATCTCACAGAGTTACAGCTTTCCCCTCCAGAAGCCTTTCGCTAAGACAGTTCTTGTGGAATTGGCAAAGTGATTTTTGGAAGCCCATAGAGCGCTATGGTGAAAAAGTAAATATCCTCAGATGAAATCTGGAAAGAAGCTTTCTGAGAAACTGCTCTGTGATGTGTGACTTACACTCACAGAGTTACATCTGTATTTCGTGGATCTCTTTGCTAGCCTTATTTCTGTGAAATCTGAGAACAGATATTTCGGATCCCTTTGAAGACTATAGGGCCAAAGGAAATATCCTCCGATAACAAAGAGACAGAAGGTTTCTGAGAAACTTCTTTCTGTTCTGTGAAATCATCTCACAGAATTACAGCTTTCCCCTCAAGAAGCCTTACGGTAATACAGTTCTTGTTGAATTGGCAAAGGGATATTTGGGAGCCCATAGAGGCCTATGGTGAAAAAGGAAATATCCTCAGATGAAATCTGGAAAGAAGCTTTCTGAGAAACTGCTTAGTGTACTGTTAATTCATCTCACAGAGTTACATCTGTATTTCTTGGATCTCTTTGCTCGCCTTATTTCTGTGGAATCTGAGAACAGATATTTCGGATCCCTTTGAAGACTATAGGGCCAAAGGAAATATCCTCCCATAACAAAGAGAAAGAAGCTTTTTGAGAAACTTCTTTGTGTTCTGTGAAATCATCTCACAGAGTTACAGCTTTCCCCTCAAGAAGCCTTTCGCTAAGACAGTTCTTGTGGAATTGGCAAAGTGATATTTGGAAGCCCATAGAGGGCTATGGTGAAAAAGGAAATATCCTCAGATGAAATCTGGAAAGAAGCTGTCTGAGAAACTGCTCTGTGTTGTGTGACTTCCACTCACAGAGTTACATCTGTATTTCGTGGATCTCCTTGCTAGCCTTATTTCTGTGGAATCTGAGAACAGATATTTCGGATCCCTTTGAAGACTATAGGGCCAAAGGAAATATCCTCCGATAACAAAGAGAAAGAAGCTTTCTGAGAAACTTCTTTGTGTTCTGTGAAATCATCTCACAGAGTTACAGCTTTCCCCTCAAGAAGCCTTTCGCTAAGACAGTTCTTGGGGGAATTGGGAAAGGGATATTTGGAAACGCATAGAGGCCTATGGTGAAAAAGGAAATATCCTCAGATGAAATCTGAAAAGAAGCTTTCTGAGAAACTGCTTAGTGTTCTCTTAATTCATCTCAGAGAGTTACATCTGTATTTCGTGGATCTCTTTGCTAGCCTTATTTCTGTGGAATCTGAGAACAGATATTTCGCATCCCTTTGAAAATTATAGGGCCAAAGGAAATATCCTCCGATAACAAAGAGAAAGAAGCTTTCTGAGAAACTTCTTTGTGTTTTGTGAAATCATCTCACAGAGTTACAGCTTTCCCCTCAAGAAGCCTTTCGCTAAGACAGTTCTTGTGGAATTGGCAAAGTGATATTTGGAAGCCCATAGAGGGCTATGGTGAAAAAGGAAATATCCTCAGATGAAATCTGGAAAGAAGCTTTCTGAGAAACTGCTCTGTGATGTGTGACTTCCACTCACAGAGTTACATCTGTATTTCGTGGATCTCTTTGCTAGCCTTATTTCTGTGTAATCTGAGAACAGATATTTCGGATCCCTTTGAAGACTATAGGGCCAAAGGAAATATCCTCCGATGACAAAGAGAAAGAAGCTTTCTGAGAAACTTCTTTGTGTTCTGTGAAATGATCTCTCAGAGTTACAGCTTTCCCCTCAAGAAGACTTTCGCTAAGACAGTTCTTGTGGAATTGGCAAAGGGATATTTGGAAGCCCATAGAGGGCTAAGGTGAAAAAGGAAATATCCTCAGATGAAATCTGGAAAGAAGCTTTCTGAGAAACTGCTTAGTGTTCTGTTAATTCATCTCAGAGAGTTACATCTGTATTTCGTGGTTCTCTTTGCTAGCCTTATTTCTGTGGAATCTGAGAACAGATATTTCGGATCCCTTTGAAGACTACAGGACCAAAGGAAATATCCTCCGGTAACAAAGAGAAAGAAGCTTTCTGAGAAACTTCTTTGTGTTCTGTGAAATAATCTCACAGAGTTACAGCTTTCCCCTCAAGAAGCCTTTCGCTAAGACAGTTCTTGTGGAATTTGCAAAGTGATATTTTGAATCCCATAGAGGGCTATGGTGAAAAAGGAAATATCCTAAGATGAAATCTGGAAAGAAGCTTTCTGAGAAACTGCTTTGTGATGTGTGACTTCCACTCACAGAGTTACATCTGTATTTCGTGGATCTCCTTGCTAGCCTTATTTCTGTGGAATCTGAGAACAGATATTTCGGATCCCTTTGAAGACTATAGGGCCAAAGGAAATATCCTCCGATAACAAAGAGAAAGAAGCTTTCTGAGAAACTTCTTTGTGTTCTGTGAAATCATCTCACACAGTTACAGCTTTCCCCTCAAGAAGCCTTTCGCTAAGACAGTTCTTGTGGAATTGGCAAAGGGATATTTGGAAGCCCATAGAGGCCTATGGTGAAAAAGGAAATATCGTCAGATGAAATCTGGAAAGAAGCTTTCTGAGAAACTGCTTAGTGTTCTGTTAATTCATCTCACAGAGTTCCATCTGTTTTTCGTGGATCTCTTTGCTAGCCTTATTTCTGTGGAATCTGAGAACAGATATTTCGGATCCCTTTGAAGACTATAGGGCCAAAGGAAATATCCTCCGATAACAAAGAGAAAGAAGCTTTCGGAGAAACTTCTTTGTGTTCTGAGAAATCATCTCACAGAGTTACAGCTTTCCCCACCAGAAGCCTTTCGGTAAGACAGTTCTTGTGGAATTTGCAAAGTGATATTTGGAAGCCCATAGAGGGCTATGGTGAAAAAGGAAATATCCTCAGATGAAATCTGGAAAGAAGCTTTCTGAGAAGCTGCTCTGTGATGTGTGACTTCCACTCACAGAGTTACATCTGTATTTCGTGGATCTCTTTGCTAGCCTTATTTCTGTGGAATCTGAGAACAGATATTTCGGATCCCTATGAAGACTATAGGGCCAAAGGAAATATCCTCCGATAACAAAGAGAAAGAAGCTTTCTGAGAAACTTCTTTGTGTTCTGTGAAATCATCTCACAGAGTTACGGCTTTCCCCTCAAGAAGCCTTTGGCTAAGACAGTTCTTGTGGTATTGGCAAAGGGATATTTGGAAACGCAAAGAGGCCTATGGTGAAAAAGGAAATATCCTCAGATGAAATCTGAAAAGAAGCTTTCTGAGAAACTGCTTAGTGTTCTCTTAATTCATCTCACAGAGTTACATCTGTATTTCGTGGATCTCTTTGCTAGCCTTATTTCTGTGGAATCTGAGAACAGATATTTCGGATCCCTTTGAAGATTATATGGCCAAAGGAAATATCCTCCGATAACAAAGAGAAAGAAGCTTTCTGAGAAACATCTTTGTGTTTTGTGAAATCATCTCACAGAGTTACAGCTTTCCCCTCAAGAAGCCTTTCGCTAAGACAGTTCTTGTGGAATTGGCAAAGTGATATTTGGAAGCCCATAGAGGGCAATGGTGAAAAAGGAAATATCCTCAGATGAAATCTGGAAAGAAGTTTTCTGAGAAACTGCTCTGTGATGTGTGACTTCCACTCACAGAGGTACATCTGTATTTCGTGGATCTCTTTGCTAGCCTTATTTCTGTGGAATCTGAGAACAGATATTTCGGATCCCTTTGAAGACTATAGAACCAAAGGAAATATCCTACGGTAACAAAGAGAAAGAAGCTTTCTGAGAAACTTCTTTGTGTTCTGTAAAATCATATCACAGAGTTACAGCTTTCCCCTCAAGAAGCCTTTCGCTAAGACAGTTCTTGTGGAATTGGCAAAGGGATATTTGGAAGCCCATAGAGGGCTATGGTGAAAAAGGAAATATCCTCAGATGAAATCTGGAAAGAAGCTTTCTGAGAAACTGCTTAGTGTTCTGTTAATTCATCTCACAGTGTTACATCTGTATTTCGTGGTTCTCTTTGCTAGCCTTATTTCTGTGGAATCTGAGAACAGATATTTCGGATCCCTTTGAAGACTATAGGACCAAAGGAAATATCGTCCGGTAACAAAGAGAAAGAAGCTTTCTGAGAAACTTCTTTGTGTTCTGTGAAATCATCTCACAGAGTTACAGCTTTCCCCTCAAGAAGCCTTTCGCTAAGACAGTTCTTGTGGAATTCGCAAAGTGTTATTTGGAAGCCCATAGAGGGCTATGGTGAAAAAGTATATATCCTAAGTTGAAATCTGGAAAGAAGCTTTCTGAGAAACTGCTCTGTGATGTGTGACTTCCACTCACAGAGTTACATCTGTATTTCGTGGATCTCCTTGCTAGCCTTATTTCTGTGGAATCTGAGAACAGATATTTCGGATCCCTTTGAAGACTATAGGGCCAAAGGAAATATCCCCCGATAACAAAGAGAAAGAAGCTTTCTGAGAAACTTCTTTGTGTTCTGTGAAATCATCTCACAGAGTTACAGCTTTCCCCTCAAGAAGCCTTTCGCTAAGACAGTTCTTGTGGAATTGGCAAAGGGATATTTGGAAGCCCATAGAGGGCTATGGTGAAAAAGGAAATATCCTCAGATGAAATCTGGAAAGAAGCTTTCTGAGAAACTGCTTAGTGTTCTGTTAATTCATCTCACAGAGTTACATCTGTATTTCGTGGTTCTCTTTGCTAGCCTTATTTCTGTGGAATCTGAGAACAGATATTTCGGATCCCTTTGAAGACTATAGGACAAAAGGAAATATCGTCCGGTAACAAAGAGAAAGAAGCTTTCTGAGAAACTTCTTTGTGTTCTGTGAAATCATCTCACAGAGTTACAGCTTTCCCCTCAAGAAACCTTTCGCTAAGACAGTTCTTGTGGAATTCGCAAAGTGTTATTTGGAAGCCCATAGAGGGCTATGGTGAAAAAGTATATATCCTAAGTTGAAATCTGGAAAGAAGCTTTCTGAGAAACTGCTCTGTGATGTGTGACTTCCACTCACAGAGTTACATCTGTATTTCGTGGATCTCCTTGCTAGCCTTATTTCTGTGGAATCTGAGAACAGATATTTCGGATCCCTTTGAAGACTATAGGGCCAAAGGAAATATCCTCCGATAACAAAGAGAAAGAAGCTTTCTGAGAAACTTCTTTGTGTTCTGTGAAATCATCTCACAGAGTTACAGCTTTCCCCTCAAGAAGCCTTTCGCTAAGACAGTTCTTGTGGAATTGGCAAAGGGATATTTGGAAGCCCATAGAGGGCTACGGTGAAAAAGCAAATATCCTCAGATGAAATCTGGAAAGAAGCTTTCTGAGAAACTGCTTAGTGTTCTGTTAATTCATCTCACAGAGTTACATCTGTATTTCGTGGTTCTCTTTGCTAGCCTTATTTCTGTGGAATCTGAGAACAGATATTTCGGATCCCTTTGAATACTATAGGGCCAAAGGAAATATCCTCCGGTAACAAAGAGAAAGAAGCTTTCTGAGAAACTTCTTTGTGTTCTGTGAAATCATCTCACAGAGTTACAGCTTTCCCCTCAAGAAGCCTTTCGCTAAGACAGTTCTTGTGGAATTGGCAAAGTGATATTTGGAAGCCCATAGAGGGCTATGGTGAAAAAGGAAATATCCTGAGATGAAATCTGGAAAGAAGCTTTCTGAGAAACAGCTCTGTGATGTGTGACTTCCACTCACCGAGGTACATCTGTATTTCGTGGATCTCTTTGCTAGCCTTATTTCTGTGGAATCTGAGAACAGATATTTCGAATCCCTCTGAAGACTATAGGGCCAAAGGAAATATCCTCCGATAACAAAGAGAAAGAAGCTTTCTGAGAACCTTCTTTGTGTTCTGTGAAATCATCTCACAGAGTTACAGCTTTCCCCTCAAGAAGCCTTTCGCTAAGACAGTTCTTGTGGAATTGGCAAAGTGATATTTGGAAGCCCATAGAGGGCTATTGTGAAAAAGGAAATATCCTCAGATGAAATCTGGAAAGAAGCTTTCTGAGAAACTGCTCTGTGATGTGTGACTTCCACTCACAGAGTTACATCTGTATTTCGTGGATCTCTTTGCTAGCCCTATTTCTGTGGAATCTGAGAACAGATATTTCGGATCCCTTTGAAGACTATAGGGCCAAAGGAAATATCCTCCGATAACAAAGAGAAAGAAGCTTTCTGAGAAACTTCTTTGTGTTCTGTGAAATCATCCCACAGAGTTACAGCTTTCCCCTCAAGAAGCGTTTCGCTAAGACAGTTCTTGTGGAATTGGCAAAGGGATATTTGGAAACCCATAGAGGCCTATGGTGAAAAAGGAAATATCCTCAGATGAAATCTGGAAAGAAGCTTTCTGAGAAACTGCTTAGTGTTCTGTTAATTCATCTCACAGAGTTACATCTGTATTTCGTGGATCTCTTTGCTAGCCTTATTTCTGTGGAATCTGAGAACAGATATTTCGGATCCCTTTGAAGACTATAGGGAAAAAGGAATTATCCTCCGATAACAAAGAGAAAGAAGCTTTCGGAGAAACTTCTTTGTGTTCTGTGAAATCATCTCACAGAGTTACAGCTTTCCCCACCAGAAGCCTTTCGGTAAGACAGTTCTTGTGGAATTTGCAAAGTGATATTTGGACGCCCATAGAGGGCTATGGTGAAAAAGGAAATATCCTCAGATGAAATCTGGAAAGAAGCTTTCTGAGAAACTGCTCTGTGATGTGTGACTTCCACTCACAGAGTTACATCTGTATTTCGTGGATCTCTTTGCTAGCCTTATTTCTGTGGAATCTGAGAACAGATATTTCGGATCCCTTTGAAGACTATAGGGCCAAAGGAAATATCCTCCGATAACAAAGAGAAAGAAGCTTTCTGAGAAACTTCTTTGTGTTCTGTGAAATGATCTCACAGAGTTACAGCTTTCCCCTCAAGAAGCCTTTCGCTAAGACAGTTCTTGTGGAATTGGCAAAGGGATATTTGGAAGCCCATAGACGGCTAAGGTGAAAAAGGAAATATCCTCAGATGAAATCTGGAAAGAAGCTTTCTGAGAAACTGCTTAGTGTTCTGTTAATTCATCTCACAGAGTTACATCTGTATTTCGTGGATCTCTTTGCTAGCCTTATTTCTGTGGAATCTGAGAACACATATTTCGGATACCTTTGAAGACTATAGGGCCAAAGGAAATATCCTCCGATAACAAAGAGAAAGAAGCTTTCGGAGAAACTTCTTTGTGTTCTGTGAAATCATCTCACAGAGTTACAGCTTTCCCCTCAAGAAGCCTTTCGCTAAGACAGTTCTTGTGGAATTGGCAAAGTGATATTTGGAAGCCCATAGAGGGCTATGGTGAAAAAGGAAATATCCTCAGATGAAATCTGGAAAGAAGCTTTCTGAGAAACTGCTCTGTGATGTGTGACTTCCACTCACAGAGTTACATCTGTATTTCGTGGATCTCTTTGCTAGCCTTATTTCTGTGGAATCTGAGAACAGATATTTCGGATTTCTTTAAAACTATAGGGCCAAAGGAAATATCCTCCGATAACAAAGAGAAAGAAGCTTTCTGAGAAACTTCTTTGTGTTCTGTGAAATCATCTCACAGAGTAACAGCTTTCCCCTCAAGAAGTCTTTCGCTAAGACAGTTCTTGTGGAATTGGCAAAGGGATATTTGGAAGCCCATAGAGGCCTACGGTGAAAAAGGAAATATCCTCAGATGACATCTGGAAAGAAGCTTTCTGAGAAACTGCTTAGTGTTCTGTTAATTCATCTCACAGAGTTACATGTGTATTTCGTGGATCTCTTTGGTAGCCTTATTTCTGTGGAATCTGAGAACAGATATTTCGGATCCCTTTGAAGACTATAGAACCAAAGGAAATATCCTACGGTAACAAAGAGAAAGAAGCTTTCTGAGAAACTTCTTTGTTTTCTGTGAAATCATCTCACAGAGTTACAGCTTTCCCCTCAAGAAGCCTTTCGCTAAGACAGTTCTTGTGGAATTGGCAAAGTGATATTTCGAAGCCCATAGAGGGCTATGGTGAAAAAGTAAATATCCTCAGATGAAATTTGGAAAGAAGCTTTCTGATTAACTGCGCTGTGATGTGTGACTTCCACTCACAGAGTTACATCTGTATTTCGTGGATCTCTTTGCTAGCCTTATTTCTGTGGAATCTGAGAACAGATATTTCGGATCCCTTTGAAGATTATAGGGCGAAAGGAAATATCCTCCGATAACAAAGAGAAAGAAGCTTTCTGAGAAACTTCTTAGTGTTCTGTGAAATCATCTCACAGAGTTACAGATTTCCCCTCAAGAAGTCTTTCGCTAAGACAGTTCTTGTGGAATTGGCAAAGGGATATTTGGAAGCCCATAGAGGGCTATGGTGAAAAAGGAAATATCCTCAGATGAAATCTGGAAAGAAGATTTCTGAGAACCTCTCTGTGATGTGTGACTTCCACTCACAGAGTTACATCTGTATTTCGTGGATCTCTTTGCTAGCCTTATTTCTGTGGAATCTGAGAACAGATATTTCGGATCCCTTTGAAGACTATAGGGCCAAAGGAAATATCCTCCGATAACAAAGAGAAAGAAGCTTTCTGAGAAACTTCTTTGTGTTCTGTGAAATCATCTCACAGAGTTACAGCTTTCCCCTCAAGAAGCCTTTCGCTAAGACAGTTCTTGTGGAATTGGCAAAGGGATATTTGGAAACGCAAAGAGGCCTATGGTGAAAAAGTAAATATCCTCAGATGAAATCTGAAAAGAAGCTTTCTGAGAAACTGCTTAGTGTTCTCTTAATTCATCTCACAGAGTTACATCTGTATTTCGTGGATCTCTTTGCTAGCCTTATTTCTGTGGAATCTGAGAACAGATATTTCGGATCCCTTTGAAGATTATAGGGCCAAAGGAAATATCCTCCGATAACAAAGAGAAAGAAGCTTTCTGAGAAACTTCTTTGTGTTTTGTGAAATCATCTCACAGAGTTACAGCTTTCCCCTCAAGAAGCCTTTCGCTAAGACAGTTCTTGTGGAATTGGCAAAGTGATATTTGGAAGCCCATAGAGGGCTATGGTGAAAAAGGAAATATCCTCAGATGAAATCTGGAAAGAAGTTTTCTGAGAAACTGCTCTGTGATGTGTGACTTCCACTCACAGAGGTACATCTGTATTTCGTGGATCTCTTTGCTAGCCTTATTTCTGTGGAATCTGAGAACAGATATTTCGGATCCCTTTGAAGACTATAGGGCGAAAGGAAATATCCTCCGATAACAAAGAGAAAGAAGCTTTCTGAGAAACTTCTTTGTGTTCTGTGAAATCATCTCACAGAGTTACAGCTTTCCCCTCAAGAAGCCTTTCGCTAAGACAGTTCTTGTGGAATTGGCAAAGGGATATTTGGAAGCCCTTAGAGGGCTAAAGTGAAAAAGGAAATATCCTCAGATGAAATCTGGAAAGAAGCTTTCTGAGAAACTGCTTAGTGTTCTGTTAATTCATCTCACAGAGTTACATCTGTATTTCGTGGATCTCTTTGCTAGCCTTATTTCTGTGGAATCTGAGAACAGATATTTCGGATCCCTTTGAAGACTATAGGGCCAAAGGAAATATCCTCCGATAACAAAGACAAAGAAGCTTTCTGAGAAACTTCTTTGTGTTCTGTGAAATCATCTCCCAGAGTTACAGCTTTCCCCTCAAGAAGCCTTTCGCAAAGACAGTTCTTGTGGAATTGGCAAAGTGATATTTGGAAGCCCATAGAGGGCTATGGTGAAAAAGGAAATATCCTCAGATGAAATCTGGAAAGAAGCTTTCTGAGAAACTGCTCTGTGATGTGTGACTTCCACTCACAGAGTTACATCTGTATTTCGTGGATCTCTTTGCTAGCCTTATTTCTGTGGAAACTGAGAACAGATATTTCGGATCCCTTTGAAGACTATAGGGCCAAAGGAAATATCCTCCGATAACAAAGAGAAAGAAGCTTTCTGAGAAACTTCTTTGTGTTCTGTGAAATCATCTCACAGAGTTACAGCTTTCCCCTCAAGAAGTCTTTCGCTAAGACAGTTCTTGTGGAATTGGCAAAGGGATATTTGGAAGCCCATAGAGGGCTATGGTGAAAAAGGAAATATCCTCAGATGAAATCTGGAAAGAAGCTTTCTGAGAAACTGCTTAGTGTTCTGTTAATTCATCTCACAGAGTTACATCTGTATTTCGTGGTTCTCTTTGCTAGCCTTATTTCTGTGGAATCTGAGAACAGATATTTCGGATCCCTTTGAAGACTATAGGACCAAAGGAAATATCGTCCGGTAACAAAGAGAAAGAAGCTTTCTGAGAAACTTCTTTGTGTTCTGTGAAATCATCTCACAGAGTTACAGCTTTCCCCTCAAGAAGCCTTTCGCTAAGACAGTTCTTGTGGAATTCGCAAAGTGTTATTTGGAAGCCCATAGAGGGCTATGGTGAAAAAGTATATATCCTAAGTTGAAATCTGGAAAGAAGCTTTCTGAGAAACTGCTCTGTGATGTGTGACTTCCACTCACAGAGTTACATCTGTATTTCGTGGATCTCCTTGCTAGCCTTATTTCTGTGGAATCTGAGAACAGATATTTCGGATCCCTTTGAAGACTATAGGGCCAAAGGAAATATCCTCCGATAACAAAGAGAAAGAAGCTTTCTGAGAAACTTCTTTGTGTTCTGTGAAATCATCTCACAGAGTTACAGCTTTCCCCTCAAGAAGCCTTTCGCTAAGACAGTTCTTGTGGAATTGGCAAAGGGATATTTGGAAGCCCATAGAGGGCTATGGTGAAAAACGAAATATCCTCAGATGAAATCTGGAAACAAGCTTTCTGAGAAACTGCTTAGTGTTCTGTTAATTCATCTCACAGAGTTACATCTGTATTTCGTGGTTCTCTTTGCTAGCCTTATTTCTGTGGAATCTGAGAACAGATATTTCGGATCCCTTTGAAGACTATAGGACCAAAGGAAATATCGTCCGGTAACAAAGAGAAAGAAGCTTTCTGAGAAACTTCTTTGTGTTCTGTGAAATCATCTCACAGAGTTACAGCTTTCCCCTCAAGAAGCCTTTCGCTAAGACAGTTCTTGTGGAATTCGCAAAGTGTTATTTGGAAGCCCATAGAGGGCTATGGTGAAAAAGTATATATCCTAAGTTGAAATCTGGAAAGAAGCTTTCTGAGAAACTGCTCTGTGATGTGTGACTTCCACTCACAGAGTTACATCTGTATTTCGTGGATCTCCTTGCTAGCCTTATTTCTGTGGAATCTGAGAACACATATTTCGGATCCCTTTGAAGACTATAGGGCCAAAGGAAATATCCTCCAATAACAAAGAGAAAGAAGCTTTCTGAGAAACTTCTTTGTGTTCTGTGAAATCATCTCACAGAGTTACAGCTTTCCCCTCAAGAAGCCTTTCGCTAAGACAGTTCTTGTGGAATTGGCAAAGGGATATTTGGAAGCCCATAGAGGGCTATGGTGAAAAAGGAAATATCCTCAGATGAAATCTGGAAAGAAGCTTTCTGAGAAACTGCTTAGTGTTCTGTTAATTCATCTCACAGAGTTACATCTGTATTTCGTGGTTCTCTTTGCTAGCCTTATTTCTGTGGAATCTGAGAACAGATATTTCGGATCCCTTTGAAGACTATAGGACCAAAGGAAATATCCTCCGGTAACAAAGAGAAAGAAGCTTTCTGAGAAACTTCTTTGTGTTCTGTGAAATCATCTCACAGAGTTAAAGCTTTCCTCTCAAGAAGCCTTTCGCTAAGACAGTTCTTGTGGAATTGGCAAAGTGATATTTGGAAGCCCATAGAGGGCTATGGTGAAAAAGGAAATATCCTAAGTTGAAATCTGGAAAACAGCTTTCTGAGAAACTGCTCTGTGATGTGTGACTTCCACTCACAGAGTTACATCTGTATTTCGTGGATCTCCTTGCTAGCCTTATTTCTGTGGAATCTGAGAACAGATATTTCGGATCCCTTTGAAGACTATAGGGCCAAAGGAAATATCCTCCGATAACAAAGAGAAAGAAGCTTTCTGAGAAACTTCTTTGTGTTCTGTGAAATCATCTCACAGAGTTACAGCTTTCCCCTCAAGAAGACTTTCGCTAAGACAGTTCTTGTAGAATTGGCAAAGGGATATTTGGAAACGCATAGAGGCCTATGGTGAAAAAGGAAATATCCTCAGATGAAATCTGAAAAGAAGCTTTCTGAGAAACTGCTTAGTGTTCTCCTAATTCATCTCACAGAGTTACATCTGTATTTCGTGGATCTCTTTGCTAGCCTTATTTCTGTGGAATCTGAGAACAGATATTTCGGATCCCTTTGAAGATTATAGGGCCAAAGGAAATATCCTCCGATAACAAAGAGAAAGAAGCTTTCTGAGAAACTTCTTTGTGTTCTGTGAAATCATCTCACAGAGATACAGCTTTCCCCTCAAGAAGCCTTTCGCTAAGACAGTTCTTGTGGAATTGGCAAAGTGATATTTGGAAGCCCATTGAGGGCTATGGTGAAAAAGGAAATATCCTCAGATGAAATCTGGAAAGAAGCTTTCTGAGAAACTGCTCTGTGATGTGTGACTTCCACTCACAGAGGTACATCTGTATTTCGTGGATCTCTTTGCTAGCCTTATTTCTGTGGAATCTGAGAACAGATATTTCGAATCCCTCTGAAGACTATAGGGCCAAAGGAAATATCCTCCGATAACAAAGAGTTAGAAGCTTTCTGAGAACCTTCTTTGTGTTCTGTGAAATCATCTCACAGAGGTACAGCTTTCCCTTCAAGAAGCCTTTCGCTAAGACAGTTCTTGTGGAATTGGCAAAGGGATATTTGGAAACCCATAGAGGCCTATGGTGAAAAAGGAAATATCCTCAGATGAAATCTGTAAAGAAGCTTTCTGAGAAACTGCTTAGTGTTCTGTTAATTCATCTCACAGAGTTACATCTGTATTTCGTGGATCTCTTTTCTAGCCTTATTTCTGTGGAATCTGAGAACAGATATTTCGGATCCCTTTGAAGACTATAGGGCCAAAGGAAATATCCTCCGATAACAAAGAGAAAGAAGCTTTCGGAGAAACTTCTTTGTGTTCTGAGAAATCGTCTCACAGAGTTACAGCTTTCCCCACCAGAAGCCTTTCGGTAAGACAGTTCTTGTGGAATTTGCAAAGTGATATTTGGAAGCCCATAGAGGGCTATGGTGAAAAAGGAAATATCCTCAGATGAAATCTGGAAAGAAGCTTTCTGAGAAACTGCTCTGTGATGTGTGACTTCCACTCACAGAGTTACATCTGTATTTCGTGTATCTCTTTGCTAGCCTTATTTCTGTGGAATCTGAGAACAGATATTTCGGATTCCTTTGAAGACTATAGGGCCAAAGGAAATATCCTCGGATAACAAAGAGAAAGAAGCTTTCTGAGAAACTTCTTTGTGTTCTGTGAAATCATCTCACAGACTTACAGCTTTCCCCTCAAGAAGTCTTTCGCTAAGACAGTTCTTGTGGAATTGGCAAAGGGATATTTGGAAGCCCATAGAGGCCTACGGTGAAAAAGGAAATATCCTCAGATGACATATGGAAAGAAGCTTTCTGAGAAACTGCTTAGTGTTCTGTTAATTCATCTCACAGAGTTACATGTGTATTTCGTGGATCTCTTTGCTAGCCTTATTTCTGTGGAATCTGAGAACAGATATTTCGGATCCCTTTGAAGACTAAAGGACCAAAGGAAATATCCTACGGTAACAAAGAGAAAGAAGCTTTCTGAGAAACTTCTTTGTGTTCTGTGAAATCATCTCACAGAGTTACAGCTTTCCCCTCAAGAAGCCTTTCGCTAAGACAGTTCTTGTGGAATTGGCAAAGTGATATTTGGAAGCCCATAGAGGGCTATGGTGAAAAAGTAAATATCCTCAGATGAAATCTGGAAAGAAGCTTTCTGATTAACTGCTCTGTGATGTGTGAATTCCACTCACAGAGTTACATCTGTATTTCGTGGATCTCTTTGCTAGCCTTATTTCTGTGGAATCTGAGAACAGATATTTCGGATCCCTTTGAAGACTATAGGGCCAAAGGAAATATCCTCCGATAACAAAGAGAAAGAAGCTTTCTGAGAAACTTCTTTGTGTTCTGTGAAATCATCTCACAGAGTTACAGCTTTCCCCTCAAGAAGCCTTTCGCTAAGACAGTTCTTGTGGAATTGGCAAAGGGATATTTGGAAACGCAAAGAGGCCTATGGTGAAAAAGGAAATATCCTCAGATGAAATCTGAAAAGAAGCTTTCTGAGAAACTGCTTAGTGTTCTGTTAATTCATCTCACAGAGTTACATCTGTATTTCGTGGATCTCTTTGCTAGCCTTATTTCTGTGGAATCTGAGAACAGATATTTCGGATCCCTTTGAAGATTATAGGGCCAAAGGAAATATCCTCCGATAACAAAGAGAAAGAAGCTTTCTGAGAAACTTCTTTGTGTTCTGTGAAATCATCTCACAGAGTTACAGCTTTCCCCTCAAGAAGCCTTTCGCTAAGACAGTTCTTGTGGAATTGGCAAAGTGATATTTGGAAGCCCATAGAGGGCTATGGTGAAAAAGGAAATATCCTCAGATGAAATCTGGAAAGAAGTTTTCTGAGAAACTGCTCTGTGATGTGTGACTTCCACTCACAGAGGTACATCTGTATTTGGTGGATCTCTTTGCTAGCCTTATTTCTGTGGAATCTGAGAACAGATATTTCCGATCCCTTTGAAGACTATAAGGCCAAAGGAAATATCCTCCGATAACAAAGAGAAAGAAGCTTTCTGAGAAACTTCTTTGTGTTCTGTGAAATGATCTCACAGAGTTACAGCTTTCCGCTCAAGAAGCCTTTCGCTAAGACAGTTCTTGTGGAATTGGCAAAGGGATATTTGGAAGCCCATAGAGGGCTAAGGTGAAAAAGGAAATATCCTCAGATGAAATCTGGAAAGAAGCTTTCTGAGAAACTGCTTAGTGTTCTGTTAATTCATCTCACAGAGTTACATCTGTATTTCGTGGATCTCTTTGCTAGCCTTATTTCTGTGGAATCTGAGAACAGATATTTCGGATCCCTTTGAAGACTATAGGGCCAAAGGAAATATCCTCCGATAACAAAGAGAAAGAAGCTTTCTGAGAAACTTCTTTGTGTTCTGTGAAATCATCTCCCAGAGTTACAGCTTTCCCCTCAAGAAGCCTTTCGCAAAGACAGTTCTTGTGGAATTGGCAAAGTGATATTTGGAAGCCCGTAGAGGGCTATGGTGAAAAAGGAAATATCCTCAGATGAAATCTGGAAAGAAGCTTTCTGAGAAATTGCTCTGTGATGTGTGACTTCCACTCACAGAGTTACATCTGTATTTCGTGGATCTCTTTGCTAGCCTTATTTCTGTGGAATCTGAGAACAGATATTTCGGATCCCTTTGAAGACTATAGGGCCAAAGGAAATATCCTCCGATAAAAAAGAGGAAGAAGCTTTCTGAGAAACTTCTTTGTGTTCTGTGAAATCATCTCACAGAGTTACAGCTTTCCCCTCAAGAAGCCTTTCGCTAAGACAGTTCTTGTGGAATGGCAAAGGGATATTTGGAAGCCCATAGAGGGCTATGGTGAAAAAGGAAATATCCTCAGATGAAATCTGGAAAGAAGCTTTCTGAGAAACTGCTTAGTGTTCTGTTAATTCATCTCACAGAGTTACATCTGTATTTCGTGGTTGTCTTTGCTAGACTTATTTCTGTGGAATCTGAGAACAGATATTTCGGATCCCTTTGAAGACTATAGGACCAAAGGAAATATCCTCCGGTAACAAAGAGAAAGAAGCTTTCTGAGAAACTTCTTTGTGTTCTGTGAAATCATCTCACAGAGTTACAGCTTTACCCTCAAGAAGTCTTTCGCTAAGACAGTTCTTGTGGAATTGGCAAAGTGATATTTGGAAGCCCATAGAGGGCTATGGTGAAAAAGGAAATATCCTCAGATGAAATCTGGAAAGGAGTTTTCTGAGAAACTGCTCTGTGATGTGTGACTTCCACTCACAGAGGTACATCTGTATTTCGTGGATCTCTTTGCTAGCCTTATTTCTGTGGAATTTGAGAACAGATATTTCGGATCCCTTTGAAGATTATAGGGCCAAAGGAAATATCCTCCGATAACAAAGAGAAAGAAGCTTTCTGAGAAACTTCTTTGTGTTCTGTGAAATGATCTCACAGAGTTACAGCTTTCCCCTCAAGAAGCCTTTCGCTAAGACAGTTCTTGTGGAATTGGCAAAGGGATATTTGGAAGCCCATGAAGGGCTAAGGTGAAAAAGGAAATATCCTCAGATGAAATCTGGAAATAAGCTTTCTGAGAAAGTGCTTAGTGTTCTGTTAATTCATCTCACAGAGTTACATCTGTATTTCGTGGATCTCTTTGCTAGCCTTATTTCTGTGGAATCTGAGAACAGATATTTCGGATCCCTTTGAAGACTTTAGGGCCAAAGGAAATATCCTCCGATAACAAAGAGAAAGAAGCTTTCTGAGAAACTTCTTTGTGTTCTGTGAAATCATCTCCCAGAGTTACAGCATTCCCCTCAAGAAGCCTTTCGCAAAGACAGTTCTTGTGGAATTGGCAAAGTGATATTTGGAAGCCCATAGAGGGCTATGGTGAAAAAGGAAATATCCTCAGATGAAATCTGGAAAGAAGCTTTCTGAGAAACTGCTCTGTGATGTGTGACTTCCACTCACAGAGATACATCTGTATTTCGTGGATCTCTTTGCTAGCCTTATTTCTGTGGAATCTGAGAACAGATATTTCGGATCCCTTTGAAGACTATAGGGCCAAAGGAAATATCCTCCGATAACAAAGAGAAAGAAGCTTTCTGAGAAACTTCTTTGTGTTCTGTGAAATCATCTCACAGACTTACAGCTTTCCCCTCAAGAAGTCTTTCGCTAAGACAGTTCTTGTGGAATTGGCAAAGGGATATTTGGAAGCCCATAGAGGCCTACGGTGAAAAAGGAAATATCCTCAGATGACATATGGAAAGAAGCTTTCTGAGAAACTGCTTAGTGTTTTGTTAATTCATCTCACAGAGTTACATCTGTATTTCGTGGATCTCCTTGCTAGCCTTATTTCTGTGGAATCTGAGAACAGATATTTCGGATCCCTTTGAAGACTATAGGACCAAAGGAAATATCCTACGGTAACAAAGAGAAAGAAGCTTTCTGAGAAACTTCTTTGTGTTCTGTGAAATCATCTCACAGAGTTACAGCTTTCCCCTCAAGAAGCCTTTCGCTAAGACAGTTCTTGTGGAATTGGCAAAGTGATATTTGGAAGCCCATAGAGGGCTATGGTGAAAAAGGAAATATCCTCAGATGAAATCTGGAAAGAAGCTTTCTGATTAACTGCTCTGTGATGTGTGAATTCCACTCACAGAGTTACATCTGTATTTCGTGGATCTCTTTGCTAGCCTTATTTCTGTGGAATCTGAGAACAGATATTTCGGATCCCTTTGAAGACTATAGGGCCAAAGGAAATATCCTCCGATAACAAAGAGAAAGAAGCTTTCTGAGAAACTTCTTTGTGTTCTGTGAAATCATCTCACAGAGTTACAGCTTTCCCCTCAAGAAGCCTTTCGCTAAGACAGTTCTTGTGGAATTGGCAAAGGGATATTTGGAAACGCAAAGAGGCCTATGTTGAAAAAGGAAATATCCTCAGATGAAATCTGAAAAGAAGCTTTCTGAGAAACTGCTTAGTGTTCTGTTAATTCATTTCACAGACTTACATCTGTATTTCGTGGATCTCTTTGCTAGCCTTATTTCTGTGGAATCTGAGAACAGATATTTCGGATCCCTTTGAAGATTATAGGGCCAAAGGAAATATCCTCCGATAACAAAGAGAAAGAAGCTTTCTGAGAAACTTCTTTGTGTTCTGTGAAATCATCTCACAGAGTTACAGCTTTCCCCTCAAGAAGCCTTTCGCTAAGACAGTTCTTGTGGAATTGGCAAAGGGATATTTGGAAGCCCATAGAGGGCTATGGTGAAAAAGGAAATACCCTCAGATGAAATCTGGAAAGAAGTTTTCTGAGAAACTGCTCTGTGATGTGTGACTTCCACTCACAGAGTTACATCTGTATTTCGTGGATCTCTTTGCTAGCCTTATTTCTGTGGAATCTGAGAACAGATATTTCGGATCCCTTTGAAGACTATAGGGCCAAAGGAAATATCCTCCGATAACAAAGAGAAAGAAGCTTTCTGAGAAACTTCTTTGTGTTCTGTGAAATGATCTCACAGAGTTACAGCTTTCCCCTCAAGAAGCCTTTCGCTAAGACAGTTCTTGTGGAATTGGCAAAGGGATATTTGGAAGCCCATAGAGGGCTAAGGTGAAAAAGGAAATATCCTCAGATGAAATCTGGAAAGAAGCTTTCTGAGAAACTGCTTAGTGTTCTGTTAATTCATCTCACAGAGTTACATGTGTATTTCTTGGATCTCTTTGCTAGCCTTATTTCTGTGGAATCTGAGAACAGATATTTCGGATCCCTTTGAAGACTACAGGGCCAAAGGAAATATATTCCGATAACAAAGAGAAAGAAGATTTCTGAGAAACTTCTTTGTGTTCTGTGAAATCATCTCCCAGAGTTACAGCTTTCCCCTCAAGAAGCCTTTCGCAAAGACAGTTCTTGTGGAATTGGCAAAGTGATATTTGGAAGCCGATAGAGGGCTATGGTGAAAAAGGAAATATCCTCAGATGAAATCTGGAAAGAAGCTTCCTGAGAAACTGCTCTGTGATGTGTGACTTCCAATCACAGAGTTACATCTGTATTTCGTGGATCTCTTTGCTAGCCTTATTTCTGTGGAATCTGAGAACAGATATATCGGATCCCTTTGAAGACTATAGGGCCAAAGGAAATATCCTCCGATAACAAAGAGAAAGAAGCTTTCTGAGAAACTTCTTTGTGTTCTGTGAAATCATCTCACAGAGTTACAGCTTTCCCCTCAAGAAGCCTTTCGCTAAGACAGTTCTTGTGGAAATGGCAAAGTGATATTTGGAAGCCCATAGAGGGCTATGGTGAAAAAGGAAATATCCTCAGATGAAATCTGGAAAGAAGTTTTCTGAGAAACTGCTCTGTGATGTGTGACTTCCACTCACAGAGGTACATCTGTATTTGGTGCATCTCTTTGCTAGCCTTATTTCTGTGGAATCTGAGAACAGATATTTCGGATCCCTTTGAAGACTATAGGGCCAAAGGAAATATCCTCCGATAACAAAGAGAAAGAAGCTTTCTGAGAAACTTCTTTGTGTTCTGTGAAATCATCTCCCAGAGTTACAGCTATCCCCTCAAGAAGCCTTTCGCAAAGACAGTTCTTGTGGAATTGGCAAAGTGATATTTGGAAGCCCATAGAGGGCTATGGTGAAAAAGGAAATATCCTCAGATGAAATCTGGAAAGAAGCTTTCTGAGAAACTGCTCTGTGATGTGTGACTTCCACTCACAGAGTTACATCTGTATTTCGTGGATCTCTTTGCTAGCCTTATTTCTGTGGAATCTGAGAACAGATATTTCGGATCCCTTTGAAGACTATAGGGCCAAAGGAAATATCCTCCGATAACAAAGAGAAAGAAGCTTTCTGAGAAACTTCTTTGTGTTCTGTGAAATCATCTCACAGAGTTACAGCTTTCCCCACCAGAAGCCTTTCGGTAAGACAGTTCTTGTGGAATTTGCAAAGTGATATTTGGAAGCACATAGAGGGCTATGGTGAAAAAGGAAATATCCTCAGATGAAATCTGGAAAGAAGCTTTCTGAGAAACTGCTCTGTGATGTGTGACTTCCACTCACAGAGTTACATCTGTATTTCGTGGATCTCTTTGCTAGCCTTATTTCTGTGGAATCTGAGAACAGATATTTCAGATCCCTTTGAAGACTATAGGGCCAAAGGAAATATCCTCCGATAACAAAGAGAAAGAAGCTTTCTGAAAAACTTCTTTGTGTTCTGTCAAATCATATCACAGAGTTACAGCTTTCCCCACCAGAAGCCTTTCGCTAAGACAGTTCTTGTGGAATTTGCAAAGTGATATTTGGAAGCCCATAGAGGGCAATGGTGAAAAAGGAAATATCCTCAGATGAAATCTGGAAAGAATCTTTCTGAGAACCTGCTCTGTGATTTGTGACTTCCAGTCACAGAGTTACATCTGTATTTCGTGGATCTCTTTGCTAGCCTTATTTCTGTGGAATCTGAGAACAGATATTTCGGATCCCTTTGAAGACTATAAGGCCAAAGGAAATATCCTCCGATAACAAAGAGAAAGAAGCTTTCTGAGAAACTTCTTTGTGTTCTGTGAAATCATCTCCCAGAGTTACAGCTTTCCCCTCAAGAAGCCTTTCGCTAAGACAGTTCTTGTGGAATTGGCAAAGGGATATTTGGAAGCCCATAGAGGCCTACGGTGAAAAAGGAAATATCCTCAGATGAAATCTGGAAAGAAGCTTTCTGAGAAACTGCTTAGTGTTCTGTTAATTCATCTCACAGAGTTACATGTGTATTTCTTGGATCTCTTTGCTAGCCTTATTTCTGTGGAATCTGAGAACAGATATTTCGGATCCCTTTGAAGAGTATAGGACCAAAGGAAATATCCTCCGGTAACAAAGAGAAAGAAGCTTTCTGAGAAACTTCTTTGTGTTCTGTGAAATCATCTCACAGAGTTACAGCTTTCCCCTCAAGAAGCCTTTCGCTAAGACAGTTCTTGTGGAATTGGCAAAGTGATATTTGGAAGCCCATAGAGGGCTATGGTGAAAAAGGAAATATCCTCAGATGAAATCTGAAAAGAAGCTTTCTGAGAAACTGCTTAGTGTTCTCCTAATTCATCTCACAGAGTTACATCTGTATTTCGTGGATCTCTTTGCTAGCCTTATTTCTGTGGAATCTGAGAACAGATATTTCGGATATCTTTGAAGACTATAAGGCCAAAGGAAATATCCTCCGATAACAAAAAAAGAAGCTTTCTGAGAAACTTCTTTGTGTTCTGTGAAATCATCTCACAGAGTTACAGCTTTCCCCTCAAGAAGCCTTTCGCTAAGACAGTTATTGTGGAATTGGCAAAGGGATATTTGGAAGCCCATAGAGGCCTACGGTGAAAAAGGAAATATCCTCAGATGAAATCTGGAAAGAAGCTTTCTGAGAAACTGCTTAGTGTTCTGTTAATTCATCTCACAGAGTTACATGTGTATTTCTTGGATCTCTTTGCTAGCCTTATTTCTGTGGAATCTGAGAACAGATATTTCGGATCCCTTTGAAGAGTATACTACCAATGGAAATATCCTCCGGTAACAAAGAGAAAGAAGCTTTCTGAGAAACTTCTTTGTGTTCTGTGAAATCATCTCACAGAGTTACAGCTTTCCCTTCAAGAAGCCTTTCGCTAAGACAGTTCTTGTGGAATTGGCAAAGTGATATTTGGAAGCCCCTAGAGGGCTATGGTGAAAAAGGAAATATCCTCAGATGAAATCTGAAAAGAAGCTTTCTGAGAAACTGCTTAGTGTTCTCCTAATTCATCTCACAGAGTTACATCTGTATTTCGTGGATCTCTTTGCTAGCCTTATTTCTGTGGAATCTGAGAACAAATATTTCGGATCCCTTTGAAGATTATAGGGCCAAAGGAAATATCCTCCGATAACAAAGAGAAAGAAGCTTTCTGAGAAACTTCTTTGTGTTCTGTGAAATCATCTCACAGAGTTACAGCTTTCCCCTCAAGAAGCCTTTCGCTAAGACAGTTCTCGTGGAATTGGCAAAGTGATATTTGGAAGCCCATAGAGGGCTATGGGGAAAAAGGAAATATCCTCAGATGAAATCTGGAAAGAAGCTTTCTGAGAAACTGCTCTGTGATGTGTGACTTCCACTCACAGAGTTACATCTGTATTTCGTGGATCTCTTTGCTAGCCCTATTTCTGTGGAATCTGAGAACAGATATTTCGGATCCCTTTGAAGACTATAGGGCCAAAGGAAATATCCTCCGATAACAAAGAGAAAGAAGCTTTCGGAGAAACTTCTTTGTGTTCTGTGAAATCATCTCACAGAGTTACAGCTTTCCCCACCAGAAGCCTTTCGGTAAGACAGTTCTTGTGGAATTTGCAAAGTGATATTTGGAAGCACATAGAGGGCTATGGTGAAAAAGGAAATATCCTCAGATGAAATCTGGAAAGAAGCTTTCTGAGAAACTGCTCTGTGATGTGTGACTTCCACTCACAGAGTTACATCTGTATTTCGTGGATCTCTTTGCTAGCCTTATTTCTGTGGAATCTGAGAACAGATATTTCAGATCCCTTTGAAGACTATAGGGCCAAAGGAAATATCCTCCGATAACAAAGAGAAAGAAGCTTTCTGAGAAACTTCTTTGTGTTCTGTCAAATCATATCACAGAGATACAGCTTTCCCCACCAGAAGCCTTTCGCTAAGACAGTTCTTGTGGAATTTGCAAAGTGATATTTGGAACCCCTAGAGGGCAATGGTGAAAAAGGAAATATCCTCAGATGAAATCTGGAAAGAAGCTTTCTGAGAAACTGCTCTGTGATTTGTGACTTCCAGTCACAGAGTTACATCTGTATTTCGTGGATCTCTTTGCTAGCCTTATTTCTGTGGAATCTGAGAACAGATATTTCGGATCCCTTTGAAGACTATAAGGCCAAAGGAAATATCCTCCGATAACAAAGAGAAAGAAGCTTTCTGAGAAACTTCTTTGTGTTCTGTGAAATCATCTCCCAGAGTTACAGCTTTCCCCTCAAGAAGCCTTTCGCTAAGACAGTTCTTGTGGAATTGGCAAAGGGATATTTGGAAGCCCATAGAGGCCTACGGTGAAAAAGGAAATATCCTCAGATGAAATCTGGAAAGAAGCTTTCTGAGAAACTGCTTAGTGTTCTGTTAATTCATCTCACAGAGTTACATGTGTATTTCTTGGATCTCTTTGCTAGCCTTATTTCTGTGGAATCTGAGAACAGATATTTCGGATCCCTTTGAAGAGTATAGGACCAAAGGAAATATCCTCCGGTAACAAAGAGAAAGAAGCTTTCTGAGAAACTTCTTTGTGTTCTGTGAAATCATCTCACAGAGTTACAGCTTTCCCCTCAAGAAGCCTTTCGCTAAGACAGTTCTTGTGGAATTGGCAAAGTGATATTTGGAAGCCCATAGAGGGCTATGGTGAAAAAGGAAATATCCTCAGATGAAATCTGAAAAGAAGCTTTCTGAGAAACTGCTTAGTGTTCTCCTAATTCATCTCACAGAGTTACATCTGTATTTCGTGGATCTCTTTGCTAGCCTTATTTCTGTGGAATCTGAGAACAAATATTTCGGATCCCTTTGAAGATTATAGGGCCAAATGAAACATCCTCCGATAACAAAGAGAAAGAAGCTTTCTGAGAAACTTCTTTGTGTTCTGTGAAATCATCTCACAGAGTTACAGCTTTCCCCTCAAGAAGCCTTTCGCTAAGACAGTTCTTGTGGAATTGGCAAAGTGATATTTGGAAGCCCATAGAGGGCTATGGTGAAAAAGGAAATATCCTCAGATGAAATCTGGAAAGAAGCTTTCTGAGAAACTGCTCTGTGATGTGTGACGTCCACTCACAGAGTTACATCTGTATTTCGTGGATCTCTTTGCTAGCCTTATTTCTGTGGAATCTGAGAACAGATATTTCGGATCCCTTTGAAGACTATAGGGCCAAAGGAAATATCCTCCGATAACAAAGAGAAAGAAGCTTTCTGAGAAACTTCTTTGTGTTCTGTGAAATCATCCCACAGAGTTACAGCTTTCCCCTCAAGAAGCGTTTCGCTAAGACAGTTCTTGTGGAATTGGCAAAGGGATATTTGGAAACCCTTAGAGGCCTATGGTGAAAAAGGAAATATCCTCAGATGAAATCTGGAAAGAAGCTTTCTGAGAAACTGCTTAGTGTTCTGTTAATTCATCTCACAGAGTTACATCTGTATTTCGTGGATCTCTTTGCTAGCCTTATTTCTGTGGAATCTGAGAACAGATATTTCGGATCCCTTTGAAGACTATAGGGCCAAAGGAAATATCCTCCGATAACAAAGAGAAAGAAGCTTTCGGAGAAACTTCTTTGTGTTCTGTGAAATCATCTCAGAGAGTTACAGCATTCCCCACCAGAAGCCTTTCGGTAAGACAGTTCTTGTGGAATTTGCAAAGTGATATTTGGAAGCCCATTGAGGGCTATGGTGAAAAAGGAAATATCCTCAGATGAAATCTGGAAAGAAGCTTTCTGAGAAACTGCTCTGTGATGTGTGACTTCCACTCACAGAGTTACATCTGTATTTCGTGGATTTCTTTGCTAGCCTTATTTCTGTGGAATCTGAGAACAGATATTTCGGATCCCTTTGAAGACTATAGGACCAAAGGAAATATCCTCCGGTAACAAAGAGAAAGAAGCTTTCTGAGAAACTTCTTTGTGTTCTGTGAAATCATCTCACAGAGTTACAGCTTTCCCCTCAAGAAGCCTTTCGCTAAGACAGTTCTTGTGGAATTGGCAAAGGGATATTTGGAAGCCCATAGAGGCCTATGTTGAAAAAGGAAATATCCTCAGATGAAATCTGGAAAGAAGCTTTCTGAGAAACTGCTTAGTGTTCTGTTAATTCATCTCACAGAGTTACATCTGTATTTCGTGGATCACTTTGCTAGCCTTATTTCTGTGGAATCTGAGAACAGATATTTCGGATCCCTTTGAAGATTATAGGGCCAAAGGAAATATCCTCCGATAACAAAGAGAAAGAAGCTTTCTGAGAAACTTCTTTGTGTTCTGTGAAATCATCTCACAGAGTTACAGCTTTCCCCTCAAGAAGCCTTTGGCTAAGACAGTTCTTGTGGAATTGGCAAAGTGATATTTGGAAGCCCATAGAGGGCTATGGCGAAAAAGGAAATATCCTCAGATGAAATCTGGAAAGAAGCTTTCTGAGAAACTGCTCTGTGATGTGTGACTTCCACTCACAGAGTTACATCTGTATTTCGTGGATCTCTTTGCTAGCCTTATTTCTGTGGAATCTGAGAACAGATATTTCGGATATCTTTGAAGACTATAAGGCCAAAGGAAATATCCTCCGATAACAAAAAAAGAAGCTTTCTGAGAAACTTCTTTGTGTTCTGTGAAATCATCTCACAGAGTTACAGCTTTCCCCTCAAGAAGTCTTTCGGTAAGACAGTTATTGTGGAATTGGCAAAGGGATATTTGGAAGCCCATAGAGGCCAACGGTGAAAAAGGAAATATCCTCAGATGAAATCTGGAAAGAAGCTTTCTGAGAAACTGCTTAGTGTTCTGTTAATTCATCTCACAGAGTTACATGTGTATTTCTTGGATCTCTTTGCTAGCCTTATTTCTGTGTAATCTGAGAACAGATATTTCGGATCCCTTTGAAGAGTATACTACCAAAGGAAATATCCTCCGGTAACAAAGAGAAAGAAGCTTTCTGAGAAACTTCTTTGTGTTCTGTGAAATCATCTCACAGAGTTACAGCTTTCCCCACCAGAAGCCTTTCGCTAAGACAGTTCTTGTGGAATTTGCAAAGTGATATTTGGAAGCCCATAGAGGGCTATGGTGAAAAAGGAAATATCCTCAGATGAAATCTGAAAAGAAGCTTTCTGAGAAACTGCTCTGTGATGTGTGACTTCCACTCACAGAGTTACATCTGTATTTCGTGGATCTCTTTGCTAGCCTTATTTCTGTGGAATCTGAGAACAGATATTTCAGATCCCTTTGAAGACTATAGGGCCAAAGGAAATATCCTCCGATAACAAAGAGAAAGAAGCTTTCTGAGAAACTTCTTTGTGTTCTGTCAAATCATATCACAGAGTTACAGCTTTCCCCACCAGAAGCCTTTCGCTAAGACAGTTCTTGTGGAATTTGCAAAGTGATATTTGGAAGCCCATAGAGGGCTATGGTGAAAAAGGAAATATCCTCAGATGAAATCTGGAAAGAAGCTTTCTGAGAAACTGCTCTGTGATGTGTGACTTCCAGTCACAGAGTTACATCTGTATTTCCTGGATCTCTTTGCTAGCCTTATTTCTGTGGAATCTGAGAAGAGATATTTCGGATCCCTTTGAAGACTATAAGGCCAAAGGAAATATCCTCCGATAACAAAGAGGAAGAAGCTTTCTGAGAAACTTCTTTGTGTTCTGTGAAATCATCTCCCAGAGTTACAGCTTTCCCCTCAAGAAGCCTTTCGCTAAGACAGTTCTTGTGGAATTGGCAAAGGGATATTTGGAAGCCCATAGAGGCCTACGGTGAAAAAGGAAATATCCTCAGACGAAATCTGGAAAGAAGCTTTCTGAGAAACTGCTTAGTGTTCTGTTAATTCATCTCACAGAGTTACATGTGTATTTCTTGGATCTCTTTGCTAGCCTTATTTCTGTGGAATCTGAGAACAGATATTTCGGATCCCTTTGAAGAGTATAGGACCAAAGGAAATATCCTCCGGTAACAAAGAGAAAGAAGCTTTCTGAGAAACTTCTTTCTGTTCTGTGAAATCATCTCACAGAGTTACAGCTTTCCCCTCAAGAAGCCTTTCGCTAAGACAGTTCTTGTGGAATTGGCAAAGTGATATTTGGAAGCCCATAGAGGGCTATGGTGAAAAAGGAAATATCCTCAGATGAAATCTGAAAAGAAGCTTTCTGAGAAACTGCTTAGTGTTCTCCTAATTCATCTCACAGAGGTACATCTGTATTTCGTGGATCTCTTTGCTAGCCTTATTTCTGTGGAATCTGAGAACAAATATTTCGGATCCCTTTGAAGATTATAGGGCCAAATGAAACATCCTCCGATAACAAAGAGAAAGAAGCTTTCTGAGAAACTTCTTTGTGTTCTGTGAAATCATCTCACAGAGTTACAGCTTTCCCCTCAAGAAGCCTTTCGCTAAGACAGTTCTTGTGGAATTGGCAAAGTGATATTTGGAAGCCCATAGAGGGCTATGGTGAAAAAGGAAATATCCTCAGATGAAATCTGGAAAGAAGCTTTCTGAGAAACTGCTCTGTGATGTGTGACTTCCACTCACAGAGTTACATCTGTATTTCGTGGATCTCTTTGCTAGCCTTATTTCTGTGGAATCTGAGAACAGATATTTCGGATCCCTTTGAAGACTATAGGGCCAAAGGAGATATCCTCCGATAACAAAGAGAAAGAAGCTTTCTGAGAAACTTCTTTGTGTTCTGTGAAATCATCCCACAGAGTTACAGCTTTCCCCTCAGGAAGCGTTTCGCTAAGACAGTTCTTGTGGAATTTGCAAAGGGATATTTGGAAACCCATAGAGGCCTATGGTGAAAAAGGAAATATCCTCAGATTAAATCTGGAAAGAAACTTTCTGAGAAACTGCTTAGTGTTCTGTTAATTCATCTCACAGAGTTACATCTGTATTTCGTGGATCTCTTTGCTAGCCTTATTTCTGTGGAATCTGAGATCAGATATTTCGGATCCCTTTGAAGAGTATAGGACCAAAGGAAATATCCTACGGTAACAAAGAGAAAGAAGCTTTCTGAGAAACTTCTTTGTGTTCTGTGAAATCATCTCACAGAGTTACAGCTTTCCCCTCAAGAAGCCTTTCGCTAAGACAGTTCTTGTGGAATTGGCAAAGTGATATTTGGAAGCCCATAGAGGGCTATGGTGAAAAAGGAAATATCCTCAGATGAAATCTGGAAAGAAGCTTTCTGAGAAACTGCTCTGTGATGTGTGACTTCCACTCACAGAGTTACATCTGTATTTCGTGGATCTCTTTGCTAGCCATATTTCTGTGGAATCTGAGAACAGATATTTCGGATCCCTTTGAAGACTATTGGGCCAAAGGAAATATCCTCCGATAACAGAGAGAAAGAAGCTTTCTGAGAAACTTCTTTGTGTTCTGTAAAATCATCTCACAGAGTTACAGCTTTCCCCTCAAGAAGCCTTTCGCTAAGACAGTTCTTGTAGAATTGGCAAAGTGATATTTGGAAGCCCATAGAGGGCTATGGTGAAAAAGGAAATATCCTCAGATGAAAAATGGAAATAAGCTTTCTGAGAAACTGCTCAGTGATGTGTGACTTCGACTCACAGAGTTACATCTGTATTTCGTTAATCTCTTTACTAGCCTTATTTCTGTGGAATCTGAGAACAGATATTTCGGATCCCTTTGAAGACTTTAGGACCAAAGGAAATATCCTCCAGTAACAAAGAGAAAGAAGCTTTCTGAGAAACTTCTTTGTGTTCTGTGAAATCATATCACAGAGTTACAGCTTTCCCCTCAAGAAGCCTTTCGCTAAGACAGTTCTTGTGGAATTGGCAAAGTGATATTTGGAAGCCCATAGAGGGCTATGGTGAAAAAGGAAATATCCTCAGATGAAATCTGAAAAGAAGCTTTCTGAGAAACTGCTTAGTGTTCTCCTAATTCATCTCACAGAGTTACATCTGTATTTCGTGGATCTCTTTGCTAGCCTTATTTCTGTGGAATCTGAGAACAAATATTTCGGATCCCATTGAAGATTATAGGGCCAAAGGAAATATCCTCCGATAACAAAGAGAAAGAAGCTTTCTGAGAAACTTCTTTGTGTTCTGTGAAATCATCTCACAGAGTTACACCTTTCCCCTCAAGAAGCCTTTCGCTAAGACAGTTCTCGTGGAATTGGCAAAGTGATATTTGGAAGCCCATAGAGGGCTATGGTGAAAAAGGAAATATCCTCAGATGAAATCTGGAAAGAAGCTTTCTGAGAAACTGCTCTGTGATGTGTGACTTCCACTCACAGAGTTACATCTGTATTTCGTGGATCTCTTTGCTAGCCTTATTTCGTGGAATCTGAGAACAGATATTTCGGATCCCTTTGAAGACTATAGGGCCAAAGGAAATATCCTCCGATAACAAAGAGAAAGAAGCTTTCTGAGAAACTTCTTTGTGTTCTGTGAAATCATCTCACAGAGTTACAGCTTTCCCCTCAAGAAGCCTTTCGCTAAGACAGTTCTTGTGGAATTGGCAAAGGGATATTTGGAAGCCCATAGAGGCCTATGTTGAAAAAGGAAATATCCTCAGATGAAATCTGGAAAGAAGCTTTCTGAGAAACTGCTTAGTGTTCTGTTAATTCATCTCACAGAGTTACATCTGTATTTCGTGGATCACTTTGCTAGCCTTATTTCTGTGGAATCTGAGAACAGATATTTCGGATCCCTTTGAAGATTATAGGGCCAAAGGAAATATCCTCCGATAACAAAGAGAAAGAAGCTTTCTGAGAAACTTCTTTGTGTTCTGTGAAATCATCTCACAGAGTTACAGCTTTCCCCTCAAGAAGCCTTTGGCTAAGACAGTTCTTGTGGAATTGGCAAAGTGATATTTGGAAGCCCATAGAGGGCTATGGCGAAAAAGGAAATATCCTCAGATGAAATCTGGAAAGAAGCTTTCTGAGAAACTGCTCTGTGATGTGTGACTTCCACTCACAGAGTTACATCTGTATTTCGTGGATCTCTTTGCTAGCCTTATTTCTGTGGAATCTGAGAACAGATATTTCGGATATCTTTGAAGACTATAAGGCCAAAGGAAATATCCTCCGATAACAAAAAAAGAAGCTTTCTGAGAAACTTCTTTGTGTTCTGTGAAATCATCTCACAGAGTTACAGCTTTCCCCTCAAGAAGTCTTTCGGTAAGACAGTTATTGTGGAATTGGCAAAGGGATATTTGGAAGCCCATAGAGGCCAACGGTGAAAAAGGAAATATCCTCAGATGAAATCTGGAAAGAAGCTTTCTGAGAAACTGCTTAGTGTTCTGTTAATTCATCTCACAGAGTTACATGTGTATTTCTTGGATCTCTTTGCTAGCCTTATTTCTGTGTAATCTGAGAACAGATATTTCGGATCCCTTTGAAGAGTATACTACCAAAGGAAATATCCTCCGGTAACAAAGAGAAAGAAGCTTTCTGAGAAACTTCTTTGTGTTCTGTGAAATCATCTCACAGAGTTACAGCTTTCCCCACCAGAAGCCTTTCGCTAAGACAGTTCTTGTGGAATTTGCAAAGTGATATTTGGAAGCCCATAGAGGGCTATGGTGAAAAAGGAAATATCCTCAGATGAAATCTGAAAAGAAGCTTTCTGAGAAACTGCTCTGTGATGTGTGACTTCCACTCACAGAGTTACATCTGTATTTCGTGGATCTCTTTGCTAGCCTTATTTCTGTGGAATCTGAGAACAGATATTTCAGATCCCTTTGAAGACTATAGGGCCAAAGGAAATATCCTCCGATAACAAAGAGAAAGAAGCTTTCTGAGAAACTTCTTTGTGTTCTGTCAAATCATATCACAGAGTTACAGCTTTCCCCACCAGAAGCCTTTCGCTAAGACAGTTCTTGTGGAATTTGCAAAGTGATATTTGGAAGCCCATAGAGGGCTATGGTGAAAAAGGAAATATCCTCAGATGAAATCTGGAAAGAAGCTTTCTGAGAAACTGCTCTGTGATGTGTGACTTCCAGTCACAGAGTTACATCTGTATTTCCTGGATCTCTTTGCTAGCCTTATTTCTGTGGAATCTGAGAAGAGATATTTCGGATCCCTTTGAAGACTATAAGGCCAAAGGAAATATCCTCCGATAACAAAGAGGAAGAAGCTTTCTGAGAAACTTCTTTGTGTTCTGTGAAATCATCTCCCAGAGTTACAGCTTTCCCCTCAAGAAGCCTTTCGCTAAGACAGTTCTTGTGGAATTGGCAAAGGGATATTTGGAAGCCCATAGAGGCCTACGGTGAAAAAGGAAATATCCTCAGACGAAATCTGGAAAGAAGCTTTCTGAGAAACTGCTTAGTGTTCTGTTAATTCATCTCACAGAGTTACATGTGTATTTCTTGGATCTCTTTGCTAGCCTTATTTCTGTGGAATCTGAGAACAGATATTTCGGATCCCTTTGAAGAGTATAGGACCAAAGGAAATATCCTCCGGTAACAAAGAGAAAGAAGCTTTCTGAGAAACTTCTTTCTGTTCTGTGAAATCATCTCACAGAGTTACAGCTTTCCCCTCAAGAAGCCTTTCGCTAAGACAGTTCTTGTGGAATTGGCAAAGTGATATTTGGAAGCCCATAGAGGGCTATGGTGAAAAAGGAAATATCCTCAGATGAAATCTGAAAAGAAGCTTTCTGAGAAACTGCTTAGTGTTCTCCTAATTCATCTCACAGAGGTACATCTGTATTTCGTGGATCTCTTTGCTAGCCTTATTTCTGTGGAATCTGAGAACAAATATTTCGGATCCCTTTGAAGATTATAGGGCCAAATGAAACATCCTCCGATAACAAAGAGAAAGAAGCTTTCTGAGAAACTTCTTTGTGTTCTGTGAAATCATCTCACAGACTTACAGCTTTCCCCTCAAGAAGCCTTTCGCTAAGACAGTTCTTGTGGAATTGGCAAAGTGATATTTGGAAGCCCATAGAGGGCTATGGTGAAAAAGGAAATATCCTCAGATGAAATCTGGAAAGAAGCTTTCTGAGAAACTGCTCTGTGATGTGTGACTTCCACTCACAGAGTTACATCTGTATTTCGTGGATCTCTTTGCTAGCCTTATTTCTGTGGAATCTGAGAACAGATATTTCGGATCCCTTTGAAGACTATAGGGCCAAAGGAGATATCCTCCGATAACAAAGAGAAAGAAGCTTTCTGAGAAACTTCTTTGTGTTCTGTGAAATCATCCCACAGAGTTACAGCTTTCCCCTCAGGAAGCGTTTCGCTAAGACAGTTCTTGTGGAATTTGCAAAGGGATATTTGGAAACCCATAGAGGCCTATGGTGAAAAAGGAAATATCCTCAGATTAAATCTGGAAAGAAACTTTCTGAGAAACTGCTTAGTGTTCTGTTAATTCATCTCACAGAGTTACATCTGTATTTCGTGGATCTCTTTGCTAGCCTTATTTCTGTGGAATCTGAGATCAGATATTTCGGATCCCTTTGAAGAGTATAGGACCAAAGGAAATATCCTACGGTAACAAAGAGAAAGAAGCTTTCTGAGAAACTTCTTTGTGTTCTGTGAAATCATCTCACAGAGTTACAGCTTTCCCCTCAAGAAGCCTTTCGCTAAGACAGTTCTTGTGGAATTGGCAAAGTGATATTTGGAAGCCCATAGAGGGCTATGGTGAAAAAGGAAATATCCTCAGATGAAATCTGGAAAGAAGCTTTCTGAGAAACTGCTCTGTGATGTGTGACTTCCACTCACAGAGTTACATCTGTATTTCGTGGATCTCTTTGCTAGCCATATTTCTGTGGAATCTGAGAACAGATATTTCGGATCCCTTTGAAGACTATTGGGCCAAAGGAAATATCCTCCGATAACAGAGAGAAAGAAGCTTTCTGAGAAACTTCTTTGTGTTCTGTAAAATCATCTCACAGAGTTACAGCTTTCCCCTCAAGAAGCCTTTCGCTAAGACAGTTCTTGTAGAATTGGCAAAGTGATATTTGGAAGCCCATAGAGGGCTATGGTGAAAAAGGAAATATCCTCAGATGAAAAATGGAAATAAGCTTTCTGAGAAACTGCTCAGTGATGTGTGACTTCGACTCACAGAGTTACATCTGTATTTCGTTAATCTCTTTACTAGCCTTATTTCTGTGGAATCTGAGAACAGATATTTCGGATCCCTTTGAAGACTTTAGGACCAAAGGAAATATCCTCCAGTAACAAAGAGAAAGAAGCTTTCTGAGAAACTTCTTTGTGTTCTGTGAAATCATATCACAGAGTTACAGCTTTCCCCTCAAGAAGCCTTTCGCTAAGACAGTTCTTGTGGAATTGGCAAAGTGATATTTGGAAGCCCATAGAGGGCTATGGTGAAAAAGGAAATATCCTCAGATGAAATCTGAAAAGAAGCTTTCTGAGAAACTGCTTAGTGTTCTCCTAATTCATCTCACAGAGTTACATCTGTATTTCGTGGATCTCTTTGCTAGCCTTATTTCTGTGGAATCTGAGAACAAATATTTCGGATCCCATTGAAGATTATAGGGCCAAAGGAAATATCCTCCGATAACAAAGAGAAAGAAGCTTTCTGAGAAACTTCTTTGTGTTCTGTGAAATCATCTCACAGAGTTACACCTTTCCCCTCAAGAAGCCTTTCGCTAAGACAGTTCTCGTGGAATTGGCAAAGTGATATTTGGAAGCCCATAGAGGGCTATGGTGAAAAAGGAAATATCCTCAGATGAAATCTGGAAAGAAGCTTTCTGAGAAACTGCTCTGTGATGTGTGACTTCCACTCACAGAGTTACATCTGTATTTCGTGGATCTCTTTGCTAGCCTTATTTCGTGGAATCTGAGAACAGATATTTCGGATCCCTTTGAAGACTATAGGGCCAAAGGAAATATCCTCCGATAACAAAGAGAAAGAAGCTTTCTGAGAAACTTCTTTGTGTTCTGTGAAATCATCTCACAGAGTTACAGCTTTCCCCTCAAGAAGCCTTTCGCTAAGACAGTTCTTGTGGAATTGGCAAAGGGATATTTGGAAACCCATAGAGGCCTATGGTGAAAAAGGAAATATCCTCAGATGAAATCTGGAAAGAAGCTTTCTGAGAAACTGCTTAGTTTTCTGTTAATTCATCTCACAGAGTTACATCTGTATTTCGTGGATCTCTTTGCTAGCCTTATTTCTGTGGAATCTGAGAACAGATATTTCGGATCCCTTTGAAGACTATAGGGCCAAAGGAAATATCCTCCGATAACAAAGAGAAAGAAGCTTTCGGAGAAACTTCTTTGTGTTCTGTGAAATCATCTCTCAGAGTTACAGCTTTCCCCACCAGAAGCCTTTCGGTAAGACAGTTCTTGTGGAATTTGCAAAGTGATATTTGGAAGCCCATAGAGGGCTATGGTGAAAAAGGAAATATCCTCAGATGAAATCTGGAAAGAAGCTTTCTGAGAAACTGCTCTGTGATGTGTGACTTCCACTCACATAGTTACATCTGTATTTCGTGGATCTCTTTGCTAGCCTTATTTCTGTGGAATCTGAGAACAGATATTTCAGATCCCTTTGAAGACTATAGGGCCAAAGGAAATATCCTCCGATAACAAAGAGAAAGAAGCTTTCTGAGAAACTTCTTTGTGTTCTGTGAAATCATCTCCCGGAGTTACAGCTTTCCCCTCAAGAAGCCTTTCGCTAAGACAGTTCTTGTGGAATTGGCAAAGGGATATTTGGAAGCCCATAGAGGCCTACAGTGAAAAAGGAAATATCCTCAGATGAAATCTGGAAAGAAGCTTTCTGAGAAACTGCTTAGTGTTCTGTTAATTCATCTCACAGAGTTACATGTGTATTTCTTGGATCTCTTTGCTAGCCTTATTTCTGTGGAATCTGAGAACAGATATTTCGGATCCCTTTGAAGAGTATAGGACCAAAGGAAATATCCTCCGGTAACAAAGAGAAAGAAGCTTTCTGAGAAACTTCTTTGTGTTCTGTGAAATCATCTCACAGAGTTATAGCTTTCCCCTCAAGAAGCCTTTCGCTAAGACAGTTCTTGTGGAATTGGCAAAGTGATATTTGGAAGCCCATAGAGGGCTATGGTGAAAAAGGAAATATCCTCAGATGAAATCTGAAAAGAAGCTTTCTGAGAAACTGCTTAGTGTTCTCCTAATTCATCTCACAGAGTTACATCTGTATTTCGTGGATCTCTTTGCTAGCCTTATTTCTGTGGAATCTGAGAACAAATATTTCGGATCCCTTTGAAGATTATAGGGCCAAATGAAACATCCTCCGATAACAAAGAGAAAGAAGCTTTCTGAGAAACTTCTTTGTGTTCTGTGAAATCATCTCACAGAGTTACAGCTTTCCTCTCAAGAAGCCTTTCGCTAAGACAGTTCTTGTGGAATTGGCAAAGTGATATTTGGAAGCCCTTAGAGGGCTATGGTGAAAAAGGAAATATCCTCAGATGAAATCTGGAAAGAAGCTTTCTGAGAAACTGCTCTGTGACGTGTGACTTCCACTCACAGTGTTACATCTGTATTTCGTGGATCTCTTTGCTAGCCTTATTTCTGTGGAATCTGAGAACAGATATTTCGCATCCCTTTGAAGACTATAGGGCCAAAGGAAATATCCTCCGATAACAAAGAGAAAGAAGCTTTCTGAGAAACTTCTTTGTGTTCTGTGAAATCATACCACAGAGTTACAGCTTTCCCCTCAAGAAGCGTTTCGCTAAGACATTTCTTGTGGAATTGGCAAAGGGATATTTGGAAACCCATAGAGGCCTATGGTGAAAAAGGAAATATCCTCAGATGAAATCTGGAAAGAAGCTTTCTGAGAAACTGCTTAGTGTTCTCCTAATTCATCTCACAGAGTTACATCTGTATTTCGTGGATCTCTTTGCTAGCCTTATTTCTGTGGAATCTGAGAACAAATATTTCGGATCCCATTGAAGATTATAGGGCCAAAGGAAATATCCTCCGATAACAAAAAGAAAGAAGCTTTCTGAGAGACTTCTTTGTGTTCTGTGAAATCATCTCACAGAGTTACAGCTTTCCCTTCAAGAAGCCTTTCGCTAAGACAGTTCTCGTGGAATTGGCAAAGTGATATTTGGAAGCCCATAGAGGGCTATGGTGAAAAAGGAAATATCCTCAGATGAAATCTGGAAAGAAGCTTTCTGAGAAACTGCTCTGTGATGTGTGACTTCCACTCACAGAGTTACATCTGTATTTCGTGGATCTCTTTGCTAGCCTTATTTCGTGGAATCTGAGAACAGATATTTAGGATCCCTTTGAAGACTATAGGGCCAAAGGAAATATCCTCCGATAACAAAGAGAAAGAAGCTTTCTGAGACACTTCTTTGTGTTCTGTGAAATCATCTCACAGAGTTACAGCTTTCCCCTCAAGAATCCTTTCGCTAAGACAGTTCTTGTGGAATTGGCAAAGGGATATTTGGAAACGCATAGAGGCCTATGGTGAAAAAGGAAATATCCTCAGATGAAATCTGGAAAGAAGCTTTCTGAGAAACTGCTTAGTGTTCTGTTAATTCATCTCACAGAGTTACATCTGTATTTCGTGGATCTCTTTGCTAGCCTTATTTCTGTGGAATCTGAGAACAGATATTTCGGATCCCTTTGAAGACTATAGGGCCAAAGGAAATATCCTCCGATAACAAAGAGAAAGAGCTTTCGGAGAAACTTCTTTGTGTTCTGTGAAATCATCTCACAGAGTTACAGCTTTCCCCACCAGAAGCCTTTCGGTAAGACAGTTCTTGTGGAATTTGCAAAGTGATATTTGGAAGCCCATAGAGGGCTATGGTTAAAAAGGAAATATCCTCAGATGAAATCTGGAAAGAAGCTTTCTGAGAAACTGCTCTGTGATGTGTGACTTCCAGTCACAGAGTTACATCTGTATTTCGTGGATCTCTTTGCTAGCCTTATTTCTGTGGAATCTGAGAACAGATATTTCGGATCCCTTTGAAGACTATAAGGCCAAAGGAAATATCCTCCGATAACAAAGAGAAAGAAGCTTTCTGAGAAACTTCTTTGTGTTCTGTGAAATCATCTCACTGAGTTACAGCTTTCCCCTCAAGAAGCCTTTCGCTAAGACAGTTCTTGTGGAATTGGCAAAGGGATATTTGGAAGCCCATAGAGGCCTATGGTGAAAAAGGAAATATCCTCAGATGAAATCTGGAAAGAAGCTTTCTGAGAAACTGCTTAGTGTTCTGTTAATTCATCTCACAGAGTTACATGTGTATTTCTTGGATCTCTTTGCTAGCCTTATTTCTGTGGAATCTGAGAACAGATATTTCGGATCGCTTTGAAGAGTATAGGACCAAAGGAAATATCCTCCGGTAACAAAGAGAAAAAGCTTTCTGAGAAACTTCTTTGTGTTCTGTGAAATCATCTCACAGAGTTACAGCTTTCCCCTCAAGAAGCCTTTCGCTAAGACAGTTCTTGTGGAATTGGCAAAGTGATATTTGGAAGCCCATAGAGGGCTATGGTGAAAAAGGAAATATCCTCAGATATAATCTGAAAAGAAGCTTTCTGAGAAACTGCTTAGTGTTCTCCTAATTCATCTCACAGAGTTACATCTGTATTTCGTGGATCTCTTTGCTAGCCGTATTTCTGTGGAATCTGAGAACAAATATTTCGGATCCCTTTGAAGATTATAGGGCCAAATGAAACATCCACCGATAACAAAGAGAAAGAAGCTTTCTGAGAAACTTCTTTGTGTTCTGTGAAATCATCTCACAGAGTTACAGCTTTCCCCTCAAGAAGCCTTTCGCTAAGACAGTTCTCGTGGAATTGGCAAAGTGATATTTGGAAGCCCATAGAGGGCTATGGTGAAAAAGGAAATATCCTCAGATGAAATCTGGAAAGAAGCTTTCTGAGAAACTGCTCTGTGATGTGTGACTTCCACTCACAGAGTTACATCTGTATTTCGTGGATCTCTTTGCTAGCCTTATTTCTGTGGAATCTGAGAACAGATATTTCGGATCCCTTTGAAGACTATAGGCCCAAAGGAGATATCCTCCGATAACAAAGAGAAAGAAGCTTTCTGAGAAACTTCTTTGTGTTCTGTGAAATCATCCCACAGAGTTACAGCGTTCCCCTCAGGAAGCGTTTCGCTAAGACAGTTCTTGTGGAATTTGCAAAGGGATATTTGGAAACCCATAGAGGCCTATGGTGAAAAAGGAAATATCCTCAGATGAAATCTGGAAAGAAACTTTCTGAGAAACTGCTTAGTGTTCTGTTAATTCATCTCACAGAGTTACATCTGTATTTCGTGGATCTCTTTGCTAGCCTTATTTCTGTGGAATCTGAGAACAGATATTTCGGATCCCTTTGAAGACGATAGGGCCAAAGGAAATATCCTCCGATAACAAAGAGAAAGAAGCTTTCGGAGAAACTTCTTTGTGTTCTGTGAAATCATCTCACAGAGTTACAGCTTTCCCCACCAGAAGCCTTTCGGTAAGACAGTTCTTGTGTAATTTGCAAAGTGATATTTGGAAGCCCATAGAGGGCTATGGTGAAAAAGGAAATATCCTCAGATGAAATCTGGAAAGAAGCTTTCTGAGAAACTGCTCTGTGATGTGTGACTTCCACTCACAGAGTTACATCTGTATTTCGTGGATCTCTTTGCTAGCCTTATTTCTGTGGAATCTGAGAACAGATATTTCGGATCCCTTTGAAGACTATAGGGCCAAAGGAAATATCCTCCTATAACAAAGAGAAAGAAGCTTTCTGAGAAACTTCTTTGTGTTCTGTGAAATCATCTCACACAGTTACAACTTTCACCTCAAGAAGTCTTTCGCTAAGACAGTTCTTGTGGAATTGGCAAAGGGATATTTGGAAGCCTATAGAGGCCTATGGTGAAAAAGGAAATATCCTCAGATGAAATCTGGAAAGAAGCTTTCTGAGAAACTGCTTAGTGTTCTGTTAATTCATCTCACAGAGTTACATCTGTATTTCGTGGATCTCTTTGCTAGCCTTATTTCTGTGGAATCTGAGAACAGATATTTCGGATCCCTTTGAAGAGTATAGGACCAAAGGAAATATCCTACGGTAACAAAGAGAAAGAAGCTTTCTGAGAAACTTCTTTGTGTTCTGTGAAATCATCTCACAGAGTTACAGCTTTCCCCTCAAGAAGCCTTTCGCTAAGACAGTTCTTGTGGAATTGGCAAAGTGATATTTGGAAGCCCATTGAGGGCTATGGTGAAAAAGGAAATATCCTCAGATGAAATCTGGAAATAAGCTTTCTGAGAAACTGCTCAGTGATGTGTGACTTCGACTCACAGAGTTACATCTGTATTTCGTGGATCTCTTTACTAGCCTTATTTCTGTGGAATCTGAGAACAGATATTTCGGATCCCTTTGAAGACTTTAGGACCAAAGGATATATCCTCCGGTAACAAAGAGAAAGAAGCTTTCTGAGAAACTTCTTTGTGTTCTGTGAAATCATCTCACAGAGTTACAGCTTTCCCCTCAGAAAGCCTTTCGCTAAGACAGTTCTTGTGGAATTGGCAAAGTGATATTTGGAAGCCCATAGAGGGCTATGGTGAAAAAGGAAATATCCTCAGATGAAATCTGAAAAGAAGCTTTCTGAGAAACTGCTTAGTGTTCTTCTAATTCATCTCACAGTGTTACATCTGTATTTCGTGGATCTCTTTGCTAGCCTTATTTCTGTGGAATCTGAGAACAAATATTTCGGATCCCATTGAAGATTATAGGGCCAAAGGAAATATCCTCCGATAACAAAGAGAAAGAAGCTTTCTGAGAAACTTCTTTGTGTTCTGTGAAATCATCTCACAGAGTTACAGCTTTCCCCTCAAGAAGCCTTTCGCTAAGACAGTTCTCGTGGAATTGGCAAAGTGATATTTGGAAGCCCATAGAGGGCTATGGTGAAAAAGGAAATATCCTCAGATGAAATCTGGAAAGAAGCTTTCTGAGAAACTGCTCTGTGATGTGTGACTTCCACTCACAGAGTTACATCTGTATTTCGTGGATCTCTTTGCTAGCCTTATTTCGTGGAATCTGAGAACAGATATTTCGGATCCCTTTGAAGACTATAGGGCCAAAGGAAATATCCTCCGATAACAAAGAGAAAGAAGCTTTCTGAGAAACTTCTTTGTGTTCTGTGAAATCATCTCACAGAGTTACAGCTTTCCCCTCAAGAAGCCTTTCGCTAAGACAGTTCTTGTGGAATTGGCAAAGGGATATTTGGAAACCCATAGAGGCCTATGGTGAAAAAGGAAATATCCTCAGATGAAATCTGGAAAGAAGCTTTCTGAGAAACTGCTTAGTGTTCTGTTAATTCATCTCACAGAGTTACATCTGTATTTCGTGGATCTCTTTGCTAGCCTTATTTCTGTGGAATCTGAGAACAGATATTTCGGATCCCTTTGAAGACTATAGGGCCAAAGGAAATATCCTCCGATAACAAAGAGAAAGAAGCTTTCGGAGAAACTTCTTTGTGTTCTGTGAAATCATCTCTCAGAGTTACAGCTTTCCCCACCAGAAGCCTTTCGGTAAGACAGTTCTTGTGGAATTTGCAAAGTGATATTTGGAAGCCCATAGAAGGCTATGGTGAAAAAGGAAATATCCTCAGATGAAATCTGGAAAGAAGCGTTCTGAGAAACTGCTCTGTGATGTGTGACTTCCACTCACAGAGTTACATCTGTATTTCGTGGATCTCTTTGCTAGCCTTATTTCTGTGGAATCTGAGAACAGATATTTCAGATCCCTTTGAAGACTATAGGGCCAAAGGAAATATCCTCCGATAACAAAGAGAAAGAAGCTTTCTGAGAAACTTCTTTGTGTTCTGTGAAATCATCTCACAGAGTTACAGCTTTCCCCTCAAGAAGCCTTTCGCTAAGAGAGTTCTTGTGGAATTGGCAAAGTGATATTTGGAAGCCCATAGAGGGCTATGGCGAAAAAGGAAATATCCTCAGATGAAATCTGGAAAGAAGCTTTCTGAGAAACTGCTCTGTGATGTGTGAATTCCACTCACAGAGTTACATCTGTATTTCGTGGATCTCTTTGCTAGCCTTATTTCTGTGGAATCTGAGAACAGATATTTCAGATCCCTTTGAAGACTATAGGGCCAAAGGAAATATCCTCCGATAACAAAGAGCAAGAAGCTTTCTGAGAAACTTCTTTGTGTTCTGTCAAATCAAATCACAGAGTTACAGCTTTCCCCACCAGAAGCCTTTCGCTAAGACAGTTCTTGTGGAATTTGCAAAGTGATATTTGGAAGCCCATAGAGGGCTATGGTGAAAAAGGAAATATCCTCAGATGAAATCTGGAAAGAAGCTTTCTGAGAAACTGCTCTGTGATGTGTGACTTCCAGTCACAGAGTTACATCTGTATTTCGTGGATCTCTTTGCTAGCCTTATTTCTGTGGAATCTGAGAACAGATATTTCGGATCCCTTTGAAGACTATAAGGCCAAAGGAAATATCCTCCGATAACAAAGAGAAAGAAGCTTTCTGAGAAACTTCTTTGTGTTCTGTGAAATCATCTCCCGGAGTTACAGCTTTCCCCTCAAGAAGCCTTTCGCTAAGACAGTTCTTGTGGAATTGGCAAAGGGATATTTGGAAGCCCATAGAGGCCTACAGTGAAAAAGGAAATATCCTCAGATGAAATCTGGAAAGAAGCTTTCTGAGAAACTGCTTAGTGTTCTGTTAATTCATCTCACAGAGTTACATGTGTATTTCTTGGATCTCTTTGCTAGCCTTATTTCTGTGGAATCTGAGAACAGATATTTCGGATCCCTTTGAAGAGTATAGGACCAAAGGAAATATCCTCCGGTAACAAAGAGAAAGAAGCTTTCTGAGAAACTTCTTTGTGTTCTGTGAAATCATCTCACAGAGTTATAGCTTTCCCCTCAAGAAGCCTTTCGCTAAGACAGTTCTTGTGGAATTGGCAAAGTGATATTTGGAAGCCCATAGAGGGCTATGGTGAAAAAGGAAATATCCTCAGATGAAATCTGGAAAGAAGCTGTCTGAGAAACTGCTCTGTGTTGTGTGACTTCCACTCACAGAGGTACATCTGTATTTCGTGGATCTCTTTGCTAGCCTTATTTCTGTGGAATCTGAGAACAGATATTTCGGATCCCTTTGAAGACTATAGGGCCAAAGGAAATATCCTCCGATAACAAAGAGAAAGAAGCTTTCTGAGAAACTTCTTTGTGTTCTGTGAAATCATCTCACAGAGTTACAGCTTTCCCCACAAGAAGCCTTTCGCTAAGACAGTTCTTGGGGGAATTGGCAAAGGGATATTTGGAAACGCATAGAGGCCAATGGTGAAAAAGGAAATATCCTCAGATGAAATCTGAAAAGAAGCTTTCTGAGAAACTGCTTAGTGTTCTCTTAATTCATCTCAGAGAGTTACATCTGTATTTCGTGGATCTCTTTGCTAGCCTTATTTCTGTGGAATCTGAGAACAGATATTTCGCATCCCTTTGAAAATTATAGGGCCAAAGGAAATATCCTCCGATAACAAAGAGAAAGAAGCTTTCTGAGAAACTTCTTTGTGTTTTGTGAAATCATCTCACAGAGTTACAGCTTTCCCCTCAAGAAGCCTTTCGCTAAGACAGTTCTTGTGGAATTGGCAAAGTGATATTTGGAAGCCCATAGAGGGCTATGGTGAAAAAGGAAATATCCTCAGATGAAATCTGGAAAGAAGCTTTCTGAGAAACTGCTCTGTTATGTGTGACTTCCACTCACAGAGTTACATCTGTATTTCGTGGATCTCTTTGCTAGCCTTATTTCTGTGGAATCTGAGAACAGATATTTCGGATCCCTTTGAAGACTATAGGGCCAAAGGAAATATCCTCCGATAACAAAGAGAAAGAGCTTTCGGAGAAACTTCTTTGTGTTCTGTGAAATCATCTCACAGAGTTACAGCTTTCCCCACCAGAAGCCTTTCGGTAAGACAGTTCTTGTGGAATTTGCAAAGTGATATTTGGAAGCCCATAGAGGGCTATGGTTAAAAAGGAAATATCCTCAGATGAAATCTGGAAAGAAGCTTTCTGAGAAACTGCTCTGTGATGTGTGACTTCCAGTCACAGAGTTACATCTGTATTTCGTGGATCTCTTTGCTAGCCTTATTTCTGTGGAATCTGAGAACAGATATTTCGGATCCCTTTGAAGACTATAAGGCCAAAGGAAATATCCTCCGATAACAAAGAGAAAGAAGCTTTCTGAGAAACTTCTTTGTGTTCTGTGAAATCATCTCACTGAGTTACAGCTTTCCCCTCAAGAAGCCTTTCGCTAAGACAGTTCTTGTGGAATTGGCAAAGGGATATTTGGAAGCCCATAGAGGCCTATGGTGAAAAAGGAAATATCCTCAGATGAAATCTGGAAAGAAGCTTTCTGAGAAACTGCTTAGTGTTCTGTTAATTCATCTCACAGAGTTACATGTGTATTTCTTGGATCTCTTTGCTAGCCTTATTTCTGTGGAATCTGAGAACAGATATTTCGGATCGCTTTGAAGAGTATAGGACCAAAGGAAATATCCTCCGGTAACAAAGAGAAAAAGCTTTCTGAGAAACTTCTTTGTGTTCTGTGAAATCATCTCACAGAGTTACAGCTTTCCCCTCAAGAAGCCTTTCGCTAAGACAGTTCTTGTGGAATTGGCAAAGTGATATTTGGAAGCCCATAGAGGGCTATGGTGAAAAAGGAAATATCCTCAGATATAATCTGAAAAGAAGCTTTCTGAGAAACTGCTTAGTGTTCTCCTAATTCATCTCACAGAGTTACATCTGTATTTCGTGGATCTCTTTGCTAGCCTTATTTCTGTGGAATCTGAGAACAAATATTTCGGATCCCTTTGAAGATTATAGGGCCAAATGAAACATCCACCGATAACAAAGAGAAAGAAGCTTTCTGAGAAACTTCTTTGTGTTCTGTGAAATCATCTCACAGAGTTACAGCTTTCCCCTCAAGAAGCCTTTCGCTAAGACAGTTCTCGTGGAATTGGCAAAGTGATATTTGGAAGCCCATAGAGGGCTATGGTGAAAAAGGAAATATCCTCAGATGAAATCTGGAAAGAAGCTTTCTGAGAAACTGCTCTGTGATGTGTGACTTCCACTCACAGAGTTACATCTGTATTTCGTGGATCTCTTTGCTAGCCTTATTTCTGTGGAATCTGAGAACAGATATTTCGGATCCCTTTGAAGACTATAGGGCCAAAGGAGATATCCTCCGATAACAAAGAGAAAGAAGCTTTCTGAGAAACTTCTTTGTGTTCTGTGAAATCATCCCACAGAGTTACAGCGTTCCCCTCAGGAAGCGTTTCGCTAAGACAGTTCTTGTGGAATTTGCAAAGGGATATTTGGAAACCCATAGAGGCCTATGGTGAAAAAGGAAATATCCTCAGATGAAATCTGGAAAGAAACTTTCTGAGAAACTGCTTAGTGTTCTGTTAATTCATCTCACAGAGTTACATCTGTATTTCGTGGATCTCTTTGCTAGCCTTATTTCTGTGGAATCTGAGAACAGATATTTCGGATCCCTTTGAAGACGATAGGGCCAAAGGAAATATCCTCCGATAACAAAGAGAAAGAAGCTTTCGGAGAAACTTCTTTGTGTTCTGTGAAATCATCTCACAGAGTTACAGCTTTCCCCACCAGAAGCCTTTCGGTAAGACAGTTCTTGTGGAATTTGCAAAGTGATATTTGGAAGCCCTTAGAGGGCTATGGTGAAAAAGGAAATATCCTCAGATGAAATCTGGAAAGAAGCTTTCTGAGAAACTGCTCTGTGATGTGTGACTTCCACTCACAGAGTTACATCTGTATTTCGTGGATCTCTTTGCTAGCCTTATTTCTGTGGAATCTGAGAACAGATATTTCGGATCCCTTTGAAGACTATAGGGCCAAAGGAAATATCCTCCTATAACAAAGAGAAAGAAGCTTTCTGAGAAACTTCTTTGTGTTCTGTGAAATCATCTCACACAGTTACAACTTTCACCTCAAGAAGTCTTTCGCTAAGACAGTTCTTGTGGAATTGGCAAAGGGATATTTGGAAGCCTATAGAGGCCTATGGTGAAAAAGGAAATATCCTCAGATGAAATCTGGAAAGAAGCTTTCTGAGAAACTGCTTAGTGTTCTGTTAATTCATCTCACAGAGTTACATCTGTATTTCGTGGATCTCTTTGCTAGCCTTATTTCTGTGGAATCTGAGAACAGATATTTCGGATCCCTTTGAAGAGTATAGGACCAAAGGAAATATCCTACGGTAACAAAGAGAAAGAAGCTTTCTGAGAAACTTCTTTGTGTTCTGTGAAATCATCTCACAGAGTTACAGCTTTCCCCTCAAGAAGCCTTTCGCTAAGACAGTTCTTGTGGAATTGGCAAAGTGATATTTGGAAGCCCATTGAGGGCTATGGTGAAAAAGGAAATATCCTCAGATGAAATCTGGAAATAAGCTTTCTGAGAAACTGCTCAGTGATGTGTGACTTCGACTCACAGAGTTACATCTGTATTTCGTGGATCTCTTTACTAGCCTTATTTCTGTGGAATCTGAGAACAGATATTTCGGATCCCTTTGAAGACTTTAGGACCAAAGGATATATCCTCCGGTAACAAAGAGAAAGAAGCTTTCTGAGAAACTTCTTTGTGTTCTGTGAAATCATCTCACAGAGTTACAGCTTTCCCCTCAGAAAGCCTTTCGCTAAGACAGTTCTTGTGGAATTGGCAAAGTGATATTTGGAAGCCCATAGAGGGCTATGGTGAAAAAGGAAATATCCTCAGATGAAATCTGAAAAGAAGCTTTCTGAGAAACTGCTTAGTGTTCTTCTAATTCATCTCACAGTGTTACATCTGTATTTCGTGGATCTCTTTGCTAGCCTTATTTCTGTGGAATCTGAGAACAAATATTTCGGATCCCATTGAAGATTATAGGGCCAAAGGAAATATCCTCCGATAACAAAGAGAAAGAAGCTTTCTGAGAAACTTCTTTGTGTTCTGTGAAATCATCTCACAGAGTTACAGCTTTCCCCTCAAGAAGCCTTTCGCTAAGACAGTTCTCGTGGAATTGGCAAAGTGATATTTGGAAGCCCATAGAGGGCTATGGTGAAAAAGGAAATATCCTCAGATGAAATCTGGAAAGAAGCTTTCTGAGAAACTGCTCTGTGATGTGTGACTTCCACTCACAGAGTTACATCTGTATTTCGTGGATCTCTTTGCTAGCCTTATTTCGTGGAATCTGAGAACAGATATTTCGGATCCCTTTGAAGACTATAGGGCCAAAGGAAATATCCTCCGATAACAAAGAGAAAGAAGCTTTCTGAGAAACTTCTTTGTGTTCTGTGAAATCATCTCACAGAGTTACAGCTTTCCCCTCAAGAAGCCTTTCGCTAAGACAGTTCTTGTGGAATTGGCAAAGGGATATTTGGAAACCCATAGAGGCCTATGGTGAAAAAGGAAATATCCTCAGATGAAATCTGGAAAGAAGCTTTCTGAGAAACTGCTTAGTGTTCTGTTAATTCATCTCACAGAGTTACATCTGTATTTCGTGGATCTCTTTGCTAGCCTTATTTCTGTGGAATCTGAGAACAGATATTTCGGATCCCTTTGAAGACTATAGGGCCAAAGGAAATATCCTCCGATAACAAAGAGAAAGAAGCTTTCGGAGAAACTTCTTTGTGTTCTGTGAAATCATCTCTCAGAGTTACAGCTTTCCCCACCAGAAGCCTTTCGGTAAGACAGTTCTTGTGGAATTTGCAAAGTGATATTTGGAAGCCCATAGAAGGCTATGGTGAAAAAGGAAATATCCTCAGATGAAATCTGGAAAGAAGCGTTCTGAGAAACTGCTCTGTGATGTGTGACTTCCACTCACAGAGTTACATCTGTATTTCGTGGATCTCTTTGCTAGCCTTATTTCTGTGGAATCTGAGAACAGATATTTCAGATCCCTTTGAAGACTATAGGGCCAAAGGAAATATCCTCCGATAACAAAGAGAAAGAAGCTTTCTGAGAAACTTCTTTGTGTTCTGTGAAATCATCTCACAGAGTTACAGCTTTCCCCTCAAGAAGCCTTTCGCTAAGAGAGTTCTTGTGGAATTGGCAAAGTGATATTTGGAAGCCCATAGAGGGCTATGGCGAAAAAGGAAATATCCTCAGATGAAATCTGGAAAGAAGCTTTCTGAGAAACTGCTCTGTGTTGTGTGAATTCCACTCACAGAGTTACATCTGTATTTCGTGGATCTCTTTGCTAGCCTTATTTCTGTGGAATCTGAGAACAGATATTTCAGATCCCTTTGAAGACTATAGGGCCAAAGGAAATATCCTCCGATAACAAAGAGCAAGAAGCTTTCTGAGAAACTTCTTTGTGTTCTGTCAAATCAAATCACAGAGTTACAGCTTTCCCCACCAGAAGCCTTTCGCTAAGACAGTTCTTGTGGAATTTGCAAAGTGATATTTGGAAGCCCATAGAGGGCTATGGTGAAAAAGGAAATATCCTCAGATGAAATCTGGAAAGAAGCTTTCTGAGAAACTGCTCTGTGATGTGTGACTTCCAGTCACAGAGTTACATCTGTATTTCGTGGATCTCTTTGCTAGCCTTATTTCTGTGGAATCTGAGAACAGATATTTCGGATCCCTTTGAAGACTATAAGGCCAAAGGAAATATCCTCCGATAACAAAGAGAAAGAAGCTTTCTGAGAAACTTCTTTGTGTTCTGTGAAATCATCTCCCGGAGTTACAGCTTTCCCCTCAAGAAGCCTTTCGCTAAGACAGTTCTTGTGGAATTGGCAAAGGGATATTTGGAAGCCCATAGAGGCCTACAGTGAAAAAGGAAATATCCTCAGATGAAATCTGGAAAGAAGCTTTCTGAGAAACTGCTTAGTGTTCTGTTAATTCATCTCACAGAGTTACATGTGTATTTCTTGGATCTCTTTGCTAGCCTTATTTCTGTGGAATCTGAGAACAGATATTTCGGATCCCTTTGAAGAGTATAGGACCAAAGGAAATATCCTCCGGTAACAAAGAGAAAGAAGCTTTCTGAGAAACTTCTTTGTGTTCTGTGAAATCATCTCACAGAGTTATAGCTTTCCCCTCAAGAAGCCTTTCGCTAAGACAGTTCTTGTGGAATTGGCAAAGTGATATTTGGAAGCCCATAGAGGGCTATGGTGAAAAAGGAAATATCCTCAGATGAAATCTGGAAAGAAGCTGTCTGAGAAACTGCTCTGTGTTGTGTGACTTCCACTCACAGAGGTACATCTGTATTTCGTGGATCTCTTTGCTAGCCTTATTTCTGTGGAATCTGAGAACAGATATTTCGGATCCCTTTGAAGACTATAGGGCCAAAGGAAATATCCTCCGATAACAAAGAGAAAGAAGCTTTCTGAGAAACTTCTTTGTGTTCTGTGAAATCATCTCACAGAGTTACAGCTTTCCCCACAAGAAGCCTTTCGCTAAGACAGTTCTTGGGGGAATTGGCAAAGGGATATTTGGAAACGCATAGAGGCCTATGGTGAAAAAGGAAATATCCTCAGATGAAATCTGAAAAGAAGCTTTCTGAGAAACTGCTTAGTGTTCTCTTAATTCATCTCAGAGAGTTACATCTGTATTTCGTGGATCTCTTTGCTAGCCTTATTTCTGTGGAATCTGAGAACAGATATTTCGCATCCCTTTGAAAATTATAGGGCCAAAGGAAATATCCTCCGATAACAAAGAGAAAGAAGCTTTCTGAGAAACTTCTTTGTGTTTTGTGAAATCATCTCACAGAGTTACAGCTTTCCCCTCAAGAAGCCTTTCGCTAAGACAGTTCTTGTGGAATTGGCAAAGTGATATTTGGAAGCCCATAGAGGGCTATGGTGAAAAAGGAAATATCCTCAGATGAAATCTGGAAAGAAGCTTTCTGAGAAACTGCTCTGTTATGTGTGACTTCCACTCACAGAGTTACATCTGTATTTCGTGGATCTCTTTGCTAGCCTTATTTCTGTGGAATCTGAGAACAGATATTTCGGATCCCTTTGAAGACTATAGGGCCAAAGGAAATATCCTCCGATGACAAAGAGAAAGAAGCTTTCTGAGAAACTTCTTTGTGTTCTGTGAAATCATCTCACAGAGTTACAGCTTTCCCCTCAAGAAGCCTTTCGCTAAGACAGTTCTTGTGGAATTGGCAAAGGGATATTTGGAAGCCCATAGAGGGCTAAGGTGAAAAAGGAAATATCCTCAGATGAAATCTGGAAAGAAGCTTTCTGAGAAACTGCTTAGTGTTCTGTTAATTCATCTCAGAGAGTTACATCTGTATTTCGTGGTTCTCTTTGCTAGCCTTATTTCTGTGGAATCTGAGAACAGATATTTCGGATCCCTTTGAAGACTACAGGACCAAAGGAAATATCCTCCGGTAACAAAGAGAAAGAAGCTTTCTGAGAAACTTCTTTGTGTTCTGTGAAATAATCTCACAGAGTTACAGCTTTCCCCTCAAGAAGCCTTTCGCTAAGACAGTTCTTGTGGAATTTGCAAAGTGATATTTTGAATCCCATAGAGGGCTATGGTGAAAAAGGAAATATCCTAAGATGAAATCTGGAAAGAAGCTTTCTGAGAAACTGCTTTGTGATGTGTGACTTCCACTCACAGAGTTACATCTGTATTTCGTTGATCTCCTTGCTAGCCTTATTTCTGTGGAATCTGAGAACAGATATTTCGGATCCCTTTGAAGACTATAGGGCCAAAGGAAATATCCTCCGATAACAAAGAGAAAGAAGCTTTCTGAGAAACTTCTTTGTGTTCTGTGAAATCATCTCACACAGTTACAGCTTTCCCCTCAAGAAGCCTTTCGCTAAGACAGTTCTTGTGGAATTGGCAAAGGGATATTTGGAAGCCCATAGAGGCCTATGGTGAAAAAGGAAATATCGTCAGATGAAATCTGGAAAGAAGCTTTCTGAGAAACTACTTAGAGTTCTGTTAATTCATCTCACAGAGTTACATCTGTATTTCGTGGATGTCTTTGCTAGCCTTATTTCTGTGGAATCTGAGAACAGATATTTCGGATCCCTTTGAAGACTATAGGGCAAAGGAATTATCCTCTGATAACAAAGAGAAAGAAGCTTTCTGAGAAACTTCTTTGTATTCTGTGAAATCATCTCACAGAGTTACAGCTTTCCCCTCAAGAAGCCTTCCGCTAAGACAGTTCTAGTGGAATTGGCAAAGTGATATTTGGAAGCCCATAGAGGGCTATGGTGAAAAAGGAAATATCCTCAGATGAAATCTGGAAAGAAGCTTTCTGAGAAACTGCTTAGTGTTCTGTTAATTCATCTCACAGAGTTACATCTGTATTTCGTGGATCTCTTTGCTAGCCTTATTTCTGTGGAATCTGAGAACAGATATTTCGGATCCCTTTGAAGACTATAGGGCCAAAGGAAATATCCTCCGATAACAAAGAGAAAGAAGCTTTCTGAGAAACTTCTTTGTGTTCTGTGAAATCATCTCACAGAGTTACAGCTTTCCCCTCAAGAAGTCTTTCGCTAAGACAGTTCTTGTGGAATTGGCAAAGGGATATTTGGAAGCCCATAGAGGCCTATGGTGAAAAAGGAAATATCCTCAGATGAAATCTGGAAAGAAGCTTTCTGAGAAACTGCTTAGTGTTCTGTTAATTCATCTCACAGAGTTACATCTGTATTTCGTGGATCTCTTTGCTAGCCTTATTTCTGTGGAATCTGAGAACAGATATTTCGCATCCCTTTGGAAATTATAGGGCCAAAGGAAATATCCTCCGATAACAAAGAGAAAGAAGCTTTCTGAGAAACTTCTTTGTGTTTTGTGAAATCATCTCACAGAGTTACAGCTTTCCCCTCAAGAAGCCTTTCGCTAAGACAGTTCTTGTGGAATTGGCAAAGTGATATTTGGAAGCCCATAGAGGGCTAAGGTGAAAAAGGAAATATCCTCAGATGAAATCTGGAAAGAAGCTTTCTGAGAAACTGCTCTGTGATGTGTGAGTTCCACTCACAGTGTTACATCTGTATTTCGTGGATCTCTTTGCTAGCCTTATTTCTGTGGAATCTGAGAACAGATATTTCGGATCCCTTTGAAGACTATAGGGCCAAAGGAAATATCCTCCGATGACAAAGAGAAAGAAGCTTTCTGAGAAACTTCTTTGTGTTCTGTGAAATCATCTCACAGAGTTACAGCTTTCCCCTCAAGAAGCCTTTCGCTAAGACAGTTCTTGTGGAATTGGCAAAGGGATATTTGGAAGCCCATAGAGGGCTAAGGTGAAAAAGGAAATATCCTCAGATGAAATCTGGAAAGAAGCTTTCTGAGAAACTGCTTAGTGTTCTGTTAATTCATCTCAGAGAGTTACATCTGTATTTCGTGGTTCTCTTTGCTAGCCTTATTTCTGTGGAATCTGAGAACAGATATTTCGGATCCCTTTGAAGACTACAGGACCAAAGGAAATATCCTCCGGTAACAAAGAGAAAGAAGCTTTCTGAGAAACTTCTTTGTGTTCTGTGAAATAATCTCACAGAGTTACAGCTTTCCCCTCAAGAAGCCTTTCGCTAAGACAGTTCTTGTGGAATTTGTAAAGTGATATTTTGAATCCCATAGAGGGCTATGGTGAAAAAGGAAATATCCTAAGATGAAATCTGGAAAGAAGCTTTCTGAGAAACTGCTTTGTGATGTGTGACTTCCACTCACAGAGTTACATCTCTATGTCGTTGATCTCCTTGCTAGCCTTATTTCTGTGGAATCTGAGAACAGATATTTCGGATCCCTTTGAAGACTATAGGGCCAAAGGAAATATCCTCCGATAACAAAGAGAAAGAAGCTTTCTGAGAAACTTTTTGTGTTCTGTGAAATCATCTCACACAGTTACAGCTTTCCCCTCAAGAAGCCTTTCGCTAAGACAGTTCTTGTGGAATTGGCAAAGGGATATTTGGAAGCCCATAGAGGCCTATGGTGAAAAAGGAAATATCGTCAGATGAAATCTGGAAAGAAGCTTTCTGAGAAACTACTTAGAGTTCTGTTAATTCATCTCACAGAGTTACATCTGTATTTCGTGGATGTCTTTGCTAGCCTTATTTCTGTGGAATCTGAGAACAGATATTTCGGATCCCTTTGAAGACTATAGGGCAAAGGAATTATCCTCTGATAACAAAGAGAAAGAAGCTTTCTGAGAAACTTCTTTGTATTCTGTGAAATCATCTCACAGAGTTACAGCTTTCCCCTCAAGAAGCCTTCCGCTAAGACAGTTCTTGTGGAATTGGCAAAGTGATATTTGGAAGCCCATAGAGGGCTATGGTGAAAAAGGAAATATCCTCAGATGAAATCTGGAAAGAAGCTTTCTGAGAAACTGCTTAGTGTTCTGTTAATTCATCTCACAGAGTTACATCTGTATTTCGTGGATCTCTTTGCTAGCCTTATTTCTGTGGAATCTGAGAACAGATATTTCGGATCCCTTTGAAGACTATAGGGCCAAAGGAAATATCCTCCGATAACAAAGAGAAAGAAGCTTTCTGAGAAACTTCTTTGTGTTCTGTGAAATCATCTCACAGAGTTACAGCTTTCCCCTCAAGAAGTCTTTCGCTAAGACAGTTCTTGTGGAATTGGCAAAGGGATATTTGGAAGCTCATAGAGGCCTATGGTGAAAAAGGAAATATCCTCAGATGAAATCTGGAAAGAAGCTTTCTGAGAAACTGCTTAGTGTTCTGTTAATTCATCTCACAGAGTTACATCTGTATTTCGTGGATCTCTTTGCTAGCCTTATTTCTGTGGAATCTGAGAACAGATATTTCGGATCCCTTTGAAGAGTATAGGACCAAAGGAAATATCCTACGGTAACAAAGAGAAAGAAGCTTTCTGAGAAACTTCTTTGTGTTCTGTGAAATCATCTCACAGAGTTACAGCTTTCCCCTCAAGAAGCCTTTCCTAAGACAGTTCTTGTGGAATTGGCAAAATGATATTTGGAAGCCCATAGAGGGCTATGGTGAAAAAGGAAATATCCTCAGATGAAATCTGGAAAGAAGCTTTCTGAGAAACTGCTCTGTGATGTGTGACTTCCACTCACAGAGTTACATCTGTATTTCCTGGATCTCTTTGCTAGCCATATTTCTGTGGAATCTGAGAACAGATATTTCGGATCCCTTTGAAGACTATTGGGCCAAAGGAAATATCCTCCGATAACAAAGAGAAAGAAGCTTTCTGAGAAACTTCTTTGTGTTCTGTGAAATCATCTCACAGAGTTACAGCTTTCCCCTCAAGAAGCCTTTCGCTAAGACAGTTCTTGGGGGAATTGGCAAAGGGATATTTGGAAACGCATAGAGGCCTATGGTGAAAAAGGAAATATCCTCAGATGAAATCTGAAAAGAAGCTTTCTGAGAAACTGCTTAGTGTTCTCTTAATTCATCTCAGAGAGTTACATCTGTATTTCGTGGATCTCTTTGCTAGCCTTATTTCTGTGGAATCTGAGAACAGATATTTCGCATCCCTTTGAAAATTATAGGGCCAAAGGAAATATCCTCCGATAACAAAGAGAAAGAAGCTTTCTGAGAAACTTCTTTGTGTTTTGTGAAATCATCTCACAGAGTTACAGCTTTCCCCTCAAGAAGCCTTTCGCTAAGACAGTTCTTGTGGAATTGGCAAAGTGATATTTGGAAGCCCATAGAGGGCTATGGTGAAAAAGGAAATATCCTCAGATGAAATCTGGAAAGAAGCTTTCTGAGAAACTGCTCTGTGATGTGTGAGTTCCACTCACAGAGTTACATCTGTATTTCGTGGATCTCTTTGCTAGCCTTATTTCTGTGGAATCTGAGAACAGATATTTCGGATCCCTTTGAAGACTATAGGGCCAAAGGAAATATCCTCCGATGACAAAGAGAAAGAAGCTTTCTGAGAAACTTCTTTGTGTTCTGTGAAATCATCTCACAGAGTTACAGCTTTCCCCTCAAGAAGCCTTTCGCTAAGACAGTTCTTGTGGAATTGGCAAAGGGATATTTGGAAGCCCATAGAGGGCTAAGGTGAAAAAGGAAATATCCTCAGATGAAATCTGGAAAGAAGCTTTCTGAGAAACTGCTTAGTGTTCTGTTAATTCATCTCAGAGAGTTACATCTGTATTTCGTGGTTCTCTTTGCTAGCCTTATTTCTGTGGAATCTGAGAACAGATATTTCGGATCCCTTTGAAGACTACAGGACCAAAGGAAATATCCTCCGGTAACAAAGAGAAAGAAGCTTTCTGAGAAACTTCTTTGTGTTCTGTGAAATAATCTCACAGAGTTACAGCTTACCCCTCAAGAAGCCTTTCGCTAAGACAGTTCTTGTGGAATTTGTAAAGTGATATTTTGAATCCCATAGAGGGCTATGGTGAAAAAGGAAATATCCTAAGATGAAATCTGGAAAGAAGCTTTCTGAGAAACTGCTTTGTGATGTGTGACTTCCACTCACAGAGTTACATCTGTATTTCGTTGATCTCCTTGCTAGCCTTATTTCTGTGGAATCTGAGAACAGATATTTCGGATCCCTTTGAAGACTATAGGGCCAAAGGAAATATCCTCCGATAACAAAGAGAAAGAAGCTTTCTGAGAAACTTCTTTGTGTTCTGTGAAATCATCTCACACAGTTACAGCTTTCCCCTCAAGAAGCCTTTCGCTAAGACAGTTCTTGTGGAATTGGCAAAGGGATATTTGGAAGCCCATAGTGGCCTATGGTGAAAAAGGAAATATCGTCAGATGAAATCTGGAAAGAAGCTTTCTGAGAAACTACTTAGAGTTCTGTTAATTCATCTCACAGAGTTACATCTGTATTTCGTGGATGTCTTTGCTAGCCTTATTTCTGTGGAATCTGAGAACAGATATTTCGGATCCCTTTGAAGACTATAGGGCAAAGGAATTATCCTCTGATAACAAAGAGAAAGAAGCTTTCTGAGAAACTTCTTTGTATTCTGTGAAATCATCTCACAGAGTTACAGCTTTCCCCTCAAGAAGCCTTCCGCTAAGACAGTTCTTGTGGAATTGGCAAAGTGATATTTGGAAGCCCATAGAGGGCTATGGTGAAAAAGGAAATATCCTCAGATGAAATCTGGAAAGAAGCTTTTTGAGAAACTGCTTAGTGTTCTGTTAATTCATCTCACAGAGTTACATCTGTATTTCGTGGATCTCTTTGCTAGCCTTATTTCTGTGGAATCTGAGAACAGATATTTCGGATCCCTTTGAAGACTATAGGGCCAAAGGAAATATCCTCCGATAACAAAGAGAAAGAAGCTTTCTGATAAACTTCTTTGTGTTCTGTGAATTCATCTCACAGAGTTACAGCTTTCCCCTCAAGAAGTCTTTCGCTAAGACAGTTCTTGTGGAATTGGCAAAGGGATATTTGGAAGCCCATAGAGGCCTATGGTGAAAAAGGAAATATCCTCAGATGAAATCTGGAAAGAAGCTTTCTGAGAAACTGCTTAGTGTTCTGTTAATTCATCTCACAGAGTTACATCTGTATTTCGTGGATCTCTTTGCTAGCCTTATTTCTGTGGAATCTGAGAACAGATATTTCGGATCCCTTTGAAGAGTATAGGACCAAAGGAAATATCCTACGGTAACAAAGAGAAAGAAGCTTTCTGAGAAACTTCTTTGTGTTCTGTGAAATCATCTCCCGGAGTTACAGCTTTCCCCTCAAGAAGCCTTTCGCTAAGACAGTTCTTGTGGAATTGGCAAAATGATATTTGGAAGCCCATAGAGGGCTATGGTGAAAAAGGAAATATCCTCAGATGAAATCTGGAAAGAAGCTTTCTGAGAAACTGCTCTGTGATGTGTGACTTCCACTCACAGAGTTACATCTGTATTTCCTGGATCTCTTTGCTAGCCATATTTCTGTGGAATCTGAGAACAGATATTTCGGATCCCTTTGAAGACTATTGGGCCAAAGGAAATATCCTCCGATAACAAAGAGAAAGAAGCTTTCTGAGAAACTTCTTTGTGTTCTGTAAAATCATCTCACAGAGTTACAGCTTTCCCCTCAAGAAGCCTTTCGCTAAGACAGTTCTTGTGGAATTGGCAAAGTGATATTTGGAAGCCCATAGAGGGCTATGGTGAAAAAGCAAATATCCTCAGATGAAATCTGGAAATAAGCTTTCTGAGAAACTGCTCAGTGATGTGTGACTTCGACTCACAGAGTTACATCTGTATTTCGTGAATCTCTTTACTAGCCTTATTTCTGTGGAATCTGAGAACAGATATTTCGGATCCCTTTGAAGACTATAGGACCAAAGGAAATATCCTACGGTAACAAAGAGAAAGAAGCTTTCTGAGAAACTTCTTTGTGTTCTGTGAAATCATCTCACAGAGTTACAGCTTTCCCCTCAAGAAGCCTTTCGCTAAGACAGTTCTTGTGGAATTGGCAAAGTGATATTTGGAAGCCCATAGAGGGCTATGGTGAAAAAGGAAATATCCTAAGATGAAATCTGGAAAGAAGCCTTCTGAGAAACTGCTCTGTGATGTGTGACTTCCACTCACAAAGTTACATCTGTATTTCGTGGATCTCCTTGCTAGCCTTATTTCTGTGGAATCTGAGAACAGATATTTCGGATCCCTTTGAAGACTATAGGGCTAAAGGAAATATCCTCCGATAACAAAGAGAAAGAAGCTTTCTGAGAAACTTCTTTGTGTTCTGTGAAATCATCTCACAGAGTTACAGATTTCCCCTCAAGAAGCCTTACGCTAAGATAGTTCTTGTGGAATTGGCAAAGGGATATTTGGGAGCTCATAGAGGCTTAAGGTGAAAAAGGAAATATCCTCAGATGAAATCTGAAAAGATGCTTTCTGAGAAACTGCTTAATGTTCTCCTAATTCATCTCACAGAGTTACATCTGTATTTCGTGGATCTCTTTGCTAGCCTTATTTCTGTGGAATCTGAGAACAGATATTTCGGATCCCTTTGAAGATTATAGGGCCAAAGGAAATATCCTCCGATAACAAAGAGAAAGAAGCTTTCTGAGAAACTTCTTTGTGTTCTGTGAAATCATCTCACAGAGTTACAGCTTTCCCCTCAAGAAGCCTTTCGCTAAGACAGTTCTTGTGGAATTGGGAAAGTGATATTTGGAAGCCCATAGAGGGCTATGGTGAAAAAGGAAATATCCTCAGATGAAATCTGGAAAGAAGCTTTCTGAGAAACTGCTCTGTGATGTGTGACTTCCACTCACAGAGTTACATCTGTATTTCGTGGACCTCTTTGCTAGCCTTATTTCTGTGGAATCTGAGAACAGATATTTCGGATCCCTTTGAAGACTATAGGGCCAAAGGAAATATCCTCCGATAACAAAGAGAAAGAAGCTTTCTGAGAAACTTCTTTGTGTTCTGTGAAATCATCTCACAGAGTTACAGCTTTCCCCTCAAGAAGCCTTTCGCTAAGACAGTTCTTGTGGAATTGGCAAAGGGATATTTGGAAGCCCATAGAGGGCTAAGGTGAAAAAGAAAATATCCTGAGATGAAATCTGGAAAGAAGCTTTCTGAGAAACTGCTTAGTGTTCTGTTAATTCATCTCACAGAGTTACATGTGTATTTCGTGGATCTCTTTGCTAGCCTTATTTCTGTGGAATCTGAGAACAGATATTTCGGATCCCTTTGAAGAGTATAGGACCAAAGGAAATATCCTACGGTAACAAAGAGAAAGAAGCTTTCTGAGAAACTTCTTTGTGTTCTGTGAAATCATCTCACAGAGTTACAGCTTTCCTCTCAAGAAGGCTTTCGCTAAGACAGTTCTTGTGGAATTGGCAAAGTGATATTTGGAAGCCCATAGAGGGCTACGGTGAAAAAGTAAATATCCTCAGATGAAATCTGGAAAGAAGCTTTCTGAGAAACTGCTCTGTTATGTGTGACTTCCACTCACAGAGTTACATCTGTATTTCGTGGATCTCTTTGCTAGCCTTATTTCTGTGGAATCTGAGAACAGATATTTCGGATCCCTTTGAAGACTATAGGGCCAAAGGAAATATCCTCCGATAACAAAGAGAAAGAAGCTTTCTGAGAAACTTCTTTGTGTTCTGTGAAATCATCTCACAGAGTTACAGCTTTCCCCTCAAGAAGTCTTTCGCTAAGACAGTTCTTGTGGAATTGGCAAAGGGATATTTGGAAGCCCGTAGAGCTCTATGGTGAAAAAGGAAATATCCTCAGATGAAATCTGGAAAGAAGCTTTCTGAGAAACTGCTTAGTGTTCTGTAAATTCATCTCACAGAGTTACATGTGTATTTCGTGGATCTCTTTGCTAGCCTTATTTCTGTGGAATCTGAGAAGAGATATTTCGGATCCCTTTGAAGAGTATAGGACCAAAGGAAATGTCCTACGGTAACAAAGAGAAAGAAGCTTTCTGAGAAACTTCTTTGTGTTCTGTGAAATCATCTCACAGAGTTACAGCTTTCCCCTCAAGAAGCCTTTCGCTAAGACAGTTCTTGTGGAATTGGCAAAGTGATTTTTGGAAGCCCATAGACGGCTACGGTGAAAAAGTAAATATCCTCAGATGAAATCTGGAAAGAAGATTTCTGAGAAACTACTTAGTGTTCTGTTAATTCATCTCACAGAGTTACATCTGTATTTCGTGGCTATCTTTGCTATCCTTATTTCTGTGGAATCTGAGAACAGATATTTCGGATCCCTTTGAAGACTATAGGGCAAAGGAATTCCTCTGACAACAAAGAGAAAGAAGCTTTCTGAGAAACTTCTTTGTATTCTGTGAAATCATCTCACAGAGTTACAGCTTTCCCCTGAAGAAGCCTTTCGCTAAGACAGTTCTTGTGGAATTGGCAAAGTGATATTTGGAAGCCCATAGAGGGCTATGGTGAAAAAGGAAATATCATCAGATGAAATCTGGAAAGAAGCTTTCTGAGAAACTGCTCTGTGATGTGTGACTTCCACTCACAGAGTGACATCCGTATTTCGTGGATCTCTTTGCTAGCCTTATTTCTGTGGAATCTGAGAACAGATATTTCGGATCCCTTTGAAAATTATAGGGCCAAAGGAAATATCCTCTGATAACAAAGAGAAAGAAGCTTTCTGAGAAACTTCTTTGTGTTCTGTGAAATCATGTCACAGAGTTACAGCTTTCCCCTCAAGAAGCCTTTCGCTAAGACATTTCTTGTGGAATTGGCAAAGTGATATTTGGAAGCCCATAGAGGGCTATGGTGAAAAAGGAAATATCCTCAGATGAAATCTGGAAAGAAGCTTTCTGAGAAACTGCTTAGTGTTCTGTTAATTCATCTCACAGGGTTACATCTGTATTTCATGGATCTCTTTGCTTGCCTTATTTCTGTGGAATCTGAGAACAGATATTTCGGATCCCTTTGAAGAGTATAGGACCAAAGGAAATATCCTACGGTAACAAAGAGAAAGAAGCTTTCTGAGAAACTTCTTTGTGTTCTGTGAAATCATCTCACAGAGTTACAGCTTTCCCCTCCAGAAGCCTTTCGCTAAGACAGTTCTTGTGGAATTGGCAAAGTGATTTTTGGAAGCCCATAGAGCGCTATGGTGAAAAAGGAAATATCCTCAGATGAAATCTGGAAAGAAGCTTTCTGAGAAACTGCTCTGTGATGTGTGACTTCCACTCACAGAGTTACATCTGTATTTCGTGGATCTCTTTGCTAGCCTTATTTCTGTGAAATCTGAGAACAGATATTTCGGATCCCTTTGAAGACTATAGGGCCAAAGGAAATATCCTCCGATAACAAAGAGACAGAAGGTTTCTGAGAAACTTCTTTCTGTTCTGTGAAATCATCTCACAGAATTACAGCTTTCCCCTCAAGAAGCCTTACGGTAATACAGTTCTTGTGGAATTGGCAAAGGGATATTTGGGAGCCCATAGAGGCCTATCGTGAAAAAGGAAATATCCTCAGATGAAATCTGGAAAGAAGCTTTCTGAGAAACTGCTTAGTGTACTGTTAATTCATCTCACAGAGTTACATCTGTATTTCTTGGATCTCTTTGCTCGCCTTATTTCTGTGGAATCTGAGAACAGATATTTCGGATCCCTTTGAAGACTATAGGGCCAAAGGAAATATCCTCCCATAACAAAGAGAAAGAAGCTTTTTGAGAAACTTCTTTGTGTTCTGTGAAATCATCTCACAGAGTTACAGCTTTCCCCTCAAGAAGCCTTTCGCTAAGACAGTTCTTATGGAATTGGCAAAGTGATATTTGGAAGCCCATAGAGGGCTATGGTGAAAAAGGAAATATCCTCAGATGAAATCTGGAAAGAAGCTGTCTGAGAAACTGCTCTGTGTTGTGTGACTTCCACTCACAGAGGTACATCTGTATTTCGTGGATCTCTTTGCTAGCCTTATTTCTGTGGAATCTGAGAACAGATATTTCGCATCCCTTTGAAAATTATAGGGCCAAAGGAAATATCCTCCGATAACAAAGAGAAAGAAGCTTTCTGAGAAACTTCTTTGTGTTTTGTGAAATCATCTCACAGAGTTACAGCTTTTCCCTCAAGAAGCCTTTCGCTAAGACAGTTCTTGTGGAATTGGCAAAGTGATATTTGGAAGCCCATAGAGGGCTATGGTGAAAAAGGAAATATCCTCAGATGAAATCTGGAAAGAAGCTTTCTGAGAAACTGCTTTGTGATGTGTGACTTCCACTCACAGAGTTACATCTGTATTTCGTGGATCTCCTTGCTAGCCTTATTTCTGTGGAATCTGAGAACAGATATTTCGGATCCCTTTGAAGACTATAGGGCCAAAGGAAATATCCTCCGATAACAAAGAGAAAGAAGCTTTCTGAGAAACTTCTTTGTGTTCTGTGAAATCATCTCACAGAGTTACAGGTTTCCCCTCAAGAAGCCTTTCGCTAAGACAGTTCTTGTGGAATTGGCAAAGGGATATTTGGAAGCCCATAGAGGCCTATGGTGAAAAAGGAAATATCGTCAGATGAAATCTGGAAAGAAGCTTTCTGAGAAACTACTTAGAGTTCTGTTAATTCATCTCACAGAGTTACATCTGTATTTCGTGGATGTCTTTGCTAGCCTTATTTCTGTGGAATCTGAGAACAGATATTTCGGATCCCTTTGAAGACTATAGGGCAAAGGAATTATCCTCTGATAACAAAGAGAAAGAAGCTTTCTGAGAAACATCTTTGTATTCTGTGAAATCATCTCACAGAGTTACAGCTTTCCTCTCAAGAAGCCTTTCGCTAAGACAGTTCTTGTGGAATTGGCAAAGTGATATTTGGAAGCCCATAGAGGGCTATGGTGAAAAAGGAAATATCCTCAGATGAAATCTGGAAAGAAGCTTTCTGAGACACTGCTTAGTGTTCTGTTAATTCATCTCACAGAGTTACATCTGTATTTCGTGGATCTCTTTGCTAGCCTTATTTCTGTGGAATCTGAGAACAGATATTTGGGATCCCTTTGAAGACTAGAGGGCCAAAGGAAATATCCTCCGATAACAAAGAGAAAGAAGCTTTCTGAGAAACTTCTTTGTGTTCTGTGAAATCATCTCACAGAGTTACAGCTTTCCCCTCAAGAAGCCTTTCGCTAAGACAGTTCTTGTGGAATTGGCAAAGTGATATTTGGAAGCCCATAGAGGGCTATGGTGAAAAAGGAAATATCCTCAGATGAAATCTGGAAAGAAGCTTTCTGAGAAACTGCTTAGTGTTCTGTTAATTCATCTCACAGGGTTACATCTGTATTTCGTGGATCTCTTTGCTAGCCTTATTTCTGTGGAATCTGAGAACAGATATTTCGGATCCCTTTGAAGAGTATAGGACCAAAGGAAATATCCTACGGTAACAAAGAGAAAGTAGCTTTCTGAGAAACTTCTTTGTGTTCTGTGAAATCATCTCACAGAGTTACAGCTTTCCCCTCCAGAAGCCTTTCGCTAAGACAGTTCTTGTGGAATTGGCAAAGTGATTTTTGGAAGCCCATAGAGGGCTATGGTGAAAAAGTAAATATCCTCAGATGAAATCTGGAAAGAAGCTTTCTGAGAAACTGCTCTGTGATGTGTGACTTCCACTCACAGAGTTACATCTGTATTTCGTGGATCTCTTTGCTAGCCTTATTTCTGTGAAATCTGAGAACAGATATTTCGGATCCCTTTGAAGACTATAGGGCCAAAGGAAATATCCTCTGATAACAAAGAGACAGAAGGTTTCTGAGAAACTTCTTTGTGTTCTGTGAAATCATCTCACAGAGTTACAGCTTTCCCCTCAAGAAGCCTTTCGCTAAGACAGTTCTTGTGGAATTGGCAAAGTGATATTTGGAAGCCCATAGTGGGCTATGGTGAAAAAGGAAATATCCTCAGATGAAATCTGGAAAGAAGCCTTCTGAGAAACTGCTCTGTGATGTGTGACTTCCACTCACATAGTTACATCTGTATTTCGTTGATCTCCTTGCTAGCCTTATTTCTGTGGAATCTGAGAACCGATATTTCGGATCCCTTTGAAGACTATAGGGCTAAAGGAAATATCCTCCGATAACAAAGAGAAAGAAGCTTTCTGAGAAACTTCTTTGTGTTCTGTGAAATCATCTCACAGAGTTACAGCTTTCCCCTCAAGAAGCCTTACGCTAAGACAGTTCTTGTGGAATTGGCAAAGGGATATTTGGGAGCTCTCAGAGGCTTAAGGTGAAAAAGGAAATATGCTCAGATGAAATCTGGAAAGAAGCTTTCTGAGAAACTGCTTGGTGTTCTGTTAATTCATCTCACAGAGTTACATCTGTATTTCGTGGATCTCTTTGCTAGCCTTATTTGTGTGGAATCTGAGAACAGATATTTCGGATCCCTTTGAAGACTATAGGGCCAAAGGAAATATCCTCCGATAACAAAGAGAAAGAAGCTTTCTGAGAAACTTCTTTGTGTTCTGTGAAATCATCTCACAGAGTTACAGCTTTCCCCTCAAGAAGCCTTTCGCTAAGACAGTTCTTGTGGAATTGGCAAAGTGATATTTGGAAGCCCATAGAGGGCTGTGGTGAAAAAGGAAATATCCTAAGATGAAATATGGAAAGAAGCTATCTGAGAAACTGCTCTGTGATGTGTGACTTCCACTCACAGAGTTACATCTGTATTTCGTGGATCTCCTTGCTAGCCTTATTTCTGTGGAATCTGAGAACTGATATTTCGGATCCCTTTGAAGACTATAGGGCCAAAGGAAATATCCTCCGATAACAAAGAGAAAGAAGCTTTCTGAGAAACTTCTTTGTGTTCTGTGAAATCATCTCACAGAGTTACAGCTTTCCCCTCAAGAAGCCTTTCGCTAAGACAGTTCTTGTGGAATTGGCAAAGGGATATTTGGAAGCCCATAGAGGGCTAAGGTGAAAAAGGAAATATCCTCAGATGAAATCTGGAAAGAAGCTTTCTGAGAAACTGCTTAGTGTTCTGGTAATTCATCTCAGAGAGTTACATCTGTATTTCGTGGTTCTCTTTGCTAGCCTTATTTCTGTGGAATCTGAGAACAGATATTTCGGATCCCTTTGAATACTACAGGACCAAAGGAAATATCCTCCGGTAACAAAGAGAAAGAAGCTTTCTGAGAAACTTCTTTGTGTTCTGTGAAATCATCTCACAGAGTTACAGCTTTCCCCTCAAGAAGCCTTTCGCTAAGACAGTTCTTGTGGAATTTGCAAAGTGATATTTTGAATCCCATAGAGGGCTACGGTGAAAAAGGAAATATCCTAAGATGAAATCTGGAAAGAAGCTTTCTGAGAAACTGCTTTGTGATGTGTGACTTCAACTCACAGAGTTACATCTGTATTTCGTGGATCTCCTTGCTAGCCTTATTTCTGTGGAATCTGAGAACAGATATTTCGGATCCCTTTGAAGACTATAGGGCCAAAGGAAATATCCTCCGATAACAAAGAGAAAGAAGCTTTCTGAGAAACTTCTTTGTGTTCTGTGAAATCATCTCACACAGTTACAGCTTTCCCCTCAAGAAGCCTTTCGCTAAGACAGTTCTTGTGGAATTGGCAAAGGGATATTTGGAAGCCCATAGAGGCCTATGTTGAAAAAGGAAATATCGTCAGATGAAATCTGGAAAGAAGCTTTCTGAGAAACTACTTAGTGTTCTGTTAATTCATCTCACAGAGTTACATCTGTATTTCGTGGATGTCTTTGCTAGCCTTATTTCTGTGGAATCTGAGAATAGATATTTCGGATCCCTTTGAAGACTATAGGGCAAAGGAATTATCCTCTGATAACAAAGAGAAAGAAGCTTTCTGAGAAACTTCTTTGTATTCTGTGAAATCATCTCACAGAGTTACAGCTTTCCCCACCAGAAGCCTTTCGGTAAGACAGTTCTTGTGGAATTGGCAAAGTGATATTTGGAAGCCCATAGAGGGCTATGGTGAAAAAGGAAATATCCTCAGATGAAATCTGGAAAGAAGGTTTCTGAGAAACTGCTCTGTGATGTGTGACTTCCACTCACAGAGTTACATCTGTATTTCGTGGATCTCTTTGCTAGCCTTATTTCTGTGGAATCTGAGAACAGATATTGCGGATCCCTTTGAAGACTATAGGGCCAAAGGAAATATCCTCCGATAACAAAGAGAAAGAAGCTTTCTGAGAAACTTCTTTGTGTTCTGTGAAATCATCTCACAGAGTTACAGCTTTCCCCTCAAGAAGCCTTTCGCTAAGACAGTTCTTGTGGAATTGGCAAAGTGATATTTGGAAGCCCATAGAGGGCTATGGTGAAAAAGGAAATATCCTCAGATGAAATCTGGAAAGAAGCTTTCTGAGAAACTGCTTAGTGTTCTGTTAATTCATCTCACAGGGTTACATCTGTATTTCGTGGATCTCTTTGCTAGCCTTATTTCTGTGGAATCTGAGAACAGATATTTCGGATCCCTTTGAAGAGTATAGGACCAAAGGAAATATCCTACGGTAACAAAGAGAAAGAAGCTTTCTGAGAAACTTCTTTGTGTTCTGTGAAATCATCTCACAGAGATACAGCTTTCCCCTCCAGAAGCCTTTCGCTAAGACAGTTCTTGTGGAATTGGCAAAGTGATTTTTGGAAGCCCATAGAGGGCTATGGTGAACAAGGAAATATCCTCAGATGAAATCTGGAAAGAAGCTTTCTGAGAAACTGCTCTGTGATGTGTGACTTCCACTCACAGAGTTACATCTGTATTTCGTGGATCTCTTTGCTAGCCTTATTTCTGTGAAATCTGAGAACAGATATTTCGGATCCCTTTGAAGACTATAGGGCCAAAGGAAATATCCTCCGATAACAAAGAGACAGAAGGTTTCTGAGAAACTTCTTTGTGTTCTGTGAAATCATCTCACAGAGTTACAGCTTTCCCCTCAAGAAGCCTTACGGTAAGACAGTTCTTGTGGAATTGGCAAAGGGATATTAGGGAGCCCATAGAGGCCTATGGTGAAAAAGGAAATATCCTCAGATGAAATCTGGAAAGAAGCTTTCTGAGAAACCGCTTAGTGTACTGTTAATTCATCTCACAGAGTTACATCTGTATTTCTTGGATCTCTTTGCTCGCCTTATTTCTGTGGAATCTGAGAACAGGTATTTCGGATCCCTTTGAAGACTATAGGGCCAAAGGAAATATCCTCCCATAACAAAGAGAAAGAAGCTTTCTGAGAAACTTCTTTGTGTTCTGTGAAATCATCTCACAGAGTTACAGCTTTCCCCTCAAGAAGCCTTTCGCTAAGACAGTTCTTGTGGAATTGGCAAAGTGATATTTGGAAGCCCATAGAGGGCTATGGTGAAAAAGGAAATATCCTCAGATGAAATCTGGAAAGAAGCTGTCTGAGAAACTGCTCTGTGTTGTGTGACTTCCACTCACAGAGTTACATCTGTATTTCGTGGATCTCTTTGCTAGCCTTATTTCTGTGGAATCTGAGAACAGATATTTCGGATCCCTTTGAAGACTATAGGGCCAAAGGAAATATCCTCCGATAACAAAGAGAAAGAAGCTTTCTGAGAAACTTCTTTGTGTTCTGTGAAATCATCTCACAGAGTTACAGCTTTCCCCTCAAGAAGCCATTCGCTAAGACAGTTCTTGTGGTACTGGCAAAGGGATATTTGGAACCCCTAGACGCCTATGGTGAAAAAGGAAATATCCTCAGATGAAATCTGGAAAGAAGCTTTCTGAGAAACTGCTTAGTGTTCTGTTAATTCATCTCACAGAGTTTCATCTGTATTTCGTGGATCTCTTTGCTAGCCTTATTTCTGTGGAATCTGAGAACAGATATTTCGGATCCCTTTGAAGACTATAGGGCCAAAGGAAATATCCTCCGTTAACAAAGAGAAAGAAGCTTTCTGAGAAACTTCTTTGTGTTCTGTGAAATCATCTCACAGAGTTACAGCTTTCCACTCAAGAAGCCTTTCGCTAAGACAGTTCTTGTGGAATTGGCAAAGGGATATTTGGAAGCCCATAGAGGCCTATGGTGAAAAAGGAAATATCCTCAAATGAAATCTGGAAGGAAGCTTTCTGAGAAACTGCTTAGTGTTCTGTTAATTCACCTCACAGAGTTACATCTGTATTTCCTGGATCTCTTTGCTAGCCTTATTTCTGTGGAATCAGAGAAGAGATATTTCGGATCCCTTTGAAGAGTATAGGACCAAACGAAATGTCCTACGGTAACAAAGAGAAAGAAGCTTTCTGAGAAACTTCTTTGTGTTCTGTGAAATCATCTCACAGAGTTACAGCTTTCCCCTGAAGAAGCCTTTCGCTAAGACAGTTCTTGTGGAATTGGCAAAGGGATATTTGGAAGCCCATAGAGGCCTATGGTGAAAAAGGAAATATCCTCAGATGAAATCTGGAAAGAAGCTTTCTGAGAAACTGCTTAGTGTTCTGTTAATTCATCTGACAGAGTTACATCTGTACTTCGTGGATCTCTTTGCTAGCCTTATTTCTGTGGAATCTGAGAACAGATATTTCGGATCCCTTTGAAGACTATAGGGCCAAAGGAAATATCCTCCGATAACAAAGAGAAAGAAGCTGTCTGAGAAACTTCTTTGTGTTCTGTGAAATCATCTCACACAGTTTCAGCTGTCCCCTCAAGAAGCCTTTCGCTAAGACAGTTCTTGTGGAATTGGCAAAGTGATATTTCGAAGCCCATAGAGGCCTATGTTGAAAAAGGAAATATCCTCAGATGAAATCTGGATAGAAGCTTTCTGAGAAACTGCTCTGTGATGTGTGACTTCCACTCACAGAGTTACATCTGTATTTCGTGGATCTGCTTGCTAGCCTTATTTCTGTGGAATCTGAGAACAGATATTTCGGATCCCTTTGAAGACTGTAGGGCCAAAGGAAATACCCTCCGATAACAAAGAGACAGAAGCTTTCTGAGAAACGACTTTGTGTTCTTTGAAATCATCTCACAGAGTTACAGCTTTCCCCTCAAGAAGCCTTTCGCTAAGACAGTTCTTGTGGAATTGGCAAAGGGATATTTGGAAGCCGATAGAGGCCTATGGTGAAAAAGGAGATATCCTCAGATGAAATCTGGAAAGAAGCTTTCTGAGAAAACGCTTAGTGTTCTGTTAATTCATCTCACAGAGTTACATCTGTATTTCGTGGATCTCTTTGCTAGCCTTATTTCTGTGGAATCTGAGAACAGATATTTCGGATTCCTATGAAGACAATAGGGCCAAAGGAAATATCCTCCGATAACAAAGAGAAAGAAGCTTTCTGAGAAACTTCTTTGTGTTCTGTGAAATCATCTCACAGAGTTACAGCTTTCCCCTCAAGAAGCCTTTCGCTAAGACAGTTCTTGTGGAATTGGCAAAGTGATATTTGGAAGCCCATAGAGGGCTATGGTGAAAAAGGAAATATCCTCAGATGAAATCTGGAAAGAAGCTTTCTGAGAAACTGCTTAGTGTTCTGTTAATTCATCTCACAGAGTTACATCTGTATTTCGTGGATCTCTTTGCTAGCCTTATTTCTGTGGAATCTCAGAACAGATATTTCGGATCCCTTTGAAGACTATAGGGCCAAAGGAAATATCCTCCGATAACAAAGAGAAAGAAGCTTTCTGAGAAACTTCTTTGTTTTCTGTGAAATCATCTCACAGAGTTACAGCTTTCCCCTCAAGAAGCCTTTCGCTAAGACAGTTCTTGTGGAATTGGCAAAGTGATATTTGGAAGCCCATAGAGGGCAATGGTGAAAAAGGAAATATCCTCATATGAAATCTGGAAAGAAGCTTTCTGAGAAACTGCTTAGTGTTCTGTTAATTCATCTCACAGAGTTACATCTGTGTTTCGTGGATCTCTTTGCTAGCCTTATGTCTGTGGAATCTGAGAACAGATATTTCGGATCCCTTTGAAGACTACAGGGCCAAGGGGAATATCCTCCGATAACAAAGAGAAGGAAGCTTTCTGAGAAACTTCTTTGTGTTCTGTGAAATCATCTCACAGAGTTACAGCTTTCCCTTCAGAAGCCTTTCGCTAAGACAGTTCTTGTGGAATGGGAAAAGTGATATTTGGAAGCCCATAGAGGCCTTTGGTGAAAAAGGAAATATCCTCAGATGAAATCTGGAAAGAAGCTTTCTGAGAAACTGTTCTGTGATGTGTGACTTCCACTCACAGTGTACATCTGTATTTCGTTTATCGCTTTGCTAGCCTTATTTCTGTGGAATCTGAGAACAGATATTTCGGATCCCTTTGAAGACTATAGGGCCAACGGAAATATCCTCCGATAACAAAGAGAAAGAAGCTTTCTGAGAAACTTCTTTGTGTTCTGTGAAATCATCTCACAGAGTTACAGCTTCCCCCTCAAGAAGCCTTTCGCTAAGACAGTTCTTGTGGAATTGGCAAAGGGATATTTGGAAGCCCATAGAGGCCTATGGTGAAAAAGGAATTATCCTCAGATGAAATCTGGAAAGACGCATTCTGAGAATATGCTTAGTGTTCTGTTAATTCATCTCACAGACTTACATCTGTATTTCGTGGATCTCTTTGCTAGCCTTATTTCTGAGGAATCTGAGAACAGATATTTCGGATCCCTTTGTAGACTATAGGGCCAAAGGAAATATCCTCCGATAACAAAGAGAAAGAAGCTGTCTGAGAAACGTCTTTGTGTTCTGTGAAATCATGTCACAGAGTTACAGCTTTCCCCTCTAGAAGCCTTTCGCTAAGACAGTTCTTGTGGAATTGGCAAAGTGATATTTCGAAGCCCATAGAGGCCTATGGTGAAATAGGAAATATCCTCAGATGAAATCTGGAAAGAAGCTTTCTGAGAAACTGCTCTGTGATGTGTGACTTCCACTCACAGAGTTACATCTGTATTTCGTGGATCTGTTTGCTAGCCTTATTTCTGTGGAATCTGAGAACAGATATTTCGGATCCCTTTGAAGACTGTAGGGCCAAAGGAAATATCCTCCGGTAACAAAGAGACAGAAGCTTTCTGAGAAACGTCTTTGTGTTCTGTGAAATCATTTCACAGAGTTACAGCTTTCCCCTCAAGAAGCCTTTCGCTAAGACAGTTCTTGTGGAATTGGCAAAGGGATATTTGGAAGCCGATAGAGGCCTATGGTGAAAAAGGAAATATCCTCAGATGAATTCTGGAAAGAAGCTTTCTGAGAAAATGCTTAGAGTTCTGTTTATTCATCTCACAGAGTTACATCTGTATTTCGTGGATCTCTTTGCTAGCCTTATTTCTGTGGAATCTGAGAACAGATATTTCGGATCCCTTGGAAGACTATAGGGCCAAAGGAAATATCCTCCGATAACAAAGAGAAAGAAGCTTTCTGAGAAACTTCTTTGTGTTCTGTGAAATCATCTCACACAGTTACAGCTTTCCCCTCAAGAAGCCTTTCGCTAAGACAGTTCTTGTGGAATTGGCAAAGTGATATTTGGAAGCCCATAGAGGGCTATGGTGAAAAAGGAAATATCCTCAGATGAAATCTGGAAAGAAGCTTTCTGGGAAACTGCTTAGTGTTCTGTTAATTCATCTCACAGAGTTACATCTGTATTTCGTGGATCTCTTTGCTAGCCTTATTTCTGTGGAATCTGAGAACAGATATTTCGGATCCCTTTGAAGACTATAGGGCCAAAGGAAATATCCTCCGATAACAAAGAGAAAGAAGCTTTCTGAGAAACTTCTTTGTGTTCTGTGAAATCATCTCACAGAGTTACAGCTTTCCCCTCAAGAAGCCTTTCGCTAAGACAGTTCTTGTGGAATTGGCAAAGGTATATTTGGAAGCCCATAGAGGCCTATGGTGAAAAAGGAAATATCCTCAGATGAAATCTGGAAAGAAGCATTCTGAGAAAATGCTTAGTGTTCTGTTAATTCATCTCACAGACTTACATCTGTATTTCGTGGATCTCTTTGCTAGCCTTATTTCTGTGGAATCTGAGAACAGATATTTCGGATCCCTTTGAAGACTATAGGGCCAAAGTAAATATTCTCCGATAACAAAGAGAAAGAAGCTGTCTGAGAAACTTCTTTGTGTTCCGTGAAATCATCTCACACAGTTACAGCTTTCCCCTCAAGAAGCCTTTCGCTAAGACAGTTCTTGTGGAATTGGCAAAGTGATATTTCGAAGCCCATAGAGGCCTATGGTGAAAAAGGAAATATCCTCAGATGAAATCTGGAAAGAAGCTTTCTGAGAAACTGCTCTGTGATGTGTGACTTCCACTCACAGAGTTACATCTGTATTTCGTGGATCTGTTTGCTAGCCTTATTTCTGTGGAATCTGAGAACGGATATTTCGGATCCCTTTGAAGACTGTAGGGCCAAAGGAAACATCCTCCGATAACAAAGAGAAAGAAGCTTTCTGAGAAACTTCTTTGTGTTCTGTGAAATCATCTCACAGAGTTACAGCTTTCCCCTCAAGAAGCCTTTCGCTAAGACAGTTCTTGTGGAATTGGCAAAGGGATATTTGGAAGCCCATAGAGGCCTGTGGTGAAAAAGGAAATATCCTCAGATGAAATGTGGAAAGAAGCTTTCTGAGAAACTGCTTAGTGTTCTGTTAATTCATCTCACAGAGTTACATCTGTATTTCGTGGATCTCTTTGCTAGCCTTATTTCTGTGGAATCTGAGAACAGATATTTCGGATCCCTTTGAAGACTATGGGGCCAAAGGAAATATCCTCCGATAACAAAGAGAAAGAAGCTTTCTGAGAAACTTCTTTGTGTTCTGTGAAATCATCTCACACAGTTACAGCTTTCCCCTCCAGAAGCCTTTCGCTAAGAGAGTTCTTGTGGAATTGGCAAAGTGATATTTGGCAGCCCATAGAGGGCTATGGTGAAAAAGGAAATATCCTCAGATGAAATCTGGAAAGAAGCTTTCTGAGAAACTGCTTAGTGTTCTGTTAATTCATCTCACAGAGTTACATCTATATTTCGTGGATCTCTTTGCTAGCCTTATTTCTGTGGAATCTGAGAACAGTTATTTCGGATCCCTTTGAAGACTATAGGGCCAAAGGAAATATCCACCGTTAACAAAGAGAAAGAAGCTTTCTGAGAAACTTCTTTGTGTTCTGTGAAATCATCTCACAGAGTTACAGCTGTCCCCTCAAGAAGCCTTTCGCGAAGACAGTTCTTGTGGAATTGGCAAAGTGATATTTGGAAGCCCATAGAGGGCTATGGTGAAAAAGGAAATATCCTCAGATGAAATCTGGAAAGAAGCTTTCTGAGAAACTGCTCTGTGATGTGTGACTTAAACTCACAGAGTTACATCTGTATTTCGTGGATCTCTTTGCTAGCCTTATTTCTGTGTAATCTGAGAACAGATATTTCGGATCCCTTGGAAGACTATAGGGCCAAAGGAAATATCCTCCGATAACAAAGAGAAAGAAGCTTTCTGAGAAACTTCTTTGTGTTCTATGAAATCATCTCACAGAGTTACAGCTTTCCCCTCAAGAAGCCTTTCGCTAAGACAGTTCTTGTGGAATTGGCAAAGGGATATTTGGAAGCCCATAGAGGCCTATGGTGAAAAAGGAAATATCCTCAGATGAAATCTGGAAAGAAGCTTTCTGAGAAACTGCTTAGTGTTCTGTTAATTCATCTGTCAGAGTTACATCTGTATTTCGTGGATCTCTTTGCTAGCCTTATTTCTGTGGAATCTGAGAACAGATATTTCGGATCTCTTTGAAGACTATAGGGCCAAAGGAATTATCCTCCGATAACAAAGAGAAAGAAGCTTTCTGAGAAACTTCTTTGTGTTCTGTGAAATCATCTCACAGAGTTACAGCTTTCCCTTCAAGAAGCCTTTCGCTAAGAAACCTCTTGTGGAATTGGCAGTGATAATTGGAAGTCCTTAGAGGGCTATGGTGAAACAGGAAATATACACAGATGAAATCTGGAAAGAAGCTTGCTGAGAAACTGCTCTGTGATGTGTGACTTCCACTCATCGAGTTACATCTATATTTCGTGAATCTCTTTGCTAGCCTTATTTCTGTGGAATCTGAGAACAGATATTTCGGATCCCTTTGAAGACTATAGGGCCAAAGGAAATATCCTCCGATAACAAAGAGAAAGAAGCTTTCTGAGAAACTTTTTTGTGTTCTGTGAAATCATCTCACAGAGTTACAGCTTTCCTCTCAAGAAGACTTTCGCTAAGACAGTTCTTGTGGAATTGGCAAAGTGATATTTGGAAGCCCATAGAGGGCTATGGTGAAAAAGGAAATATCCTCAGATGAAATCTGGAAAGAAGCTTTCTGAGAAACTGGTTAGTGTTCTGTTAATTCATCTCACAGAGTTACATCTGTATTTCGTGGATCTCTTTGCTAGCCTTATTTCTGTGGAATCTGAGAACAGATATTTCGGATCCCTTTGAAGACTATAAGGGCAATGGAAATATCCTCCGATAACAAAGAGAAAGAAGCTTTCTGAGAAACTTCTTTGTGTTCTGTGAAATCATCTCACAGAGTTACAGCTTTCCCGTCAAGAAGTCTTTCGCTAAGACACCTCTTGTGGAATTGGCAAAGTGATATTTCGAAGTCCATAGAGGGCTATGGTGAAACAGGAAATATCCTCAGATGAAATCTGGAAAGAAGCTTTCTGAGAAACTGCTCTGTGATGTGTGACTTCAACTCACAGAGTTACATCTGTATTTCGTGGAACTCTTTGCTAGCCTTATTTCTGTGGAATCTGAGAACAGATATTTCGGATCCCTTTGAAGACTAGAGGGCCAAAGGAAATATCCTCCGATAACAAAGAGAAAGAAGCTTTCTGAGAAACTTCCTTGTGTTCTGAGAAATCATCTCACAGAGTTACAGCTTTCCCCTCAAGAAGCCTTTCGCTAAGACAGTTCTTGTGGAATTGGCAAAGGGATATTTGGAAGCCCCTAGAGGCCTATGGTGAAAAAAGAAATATCCTCAGATGAAATCTGGAAAGAAGCTTTCTGAGAAACTGCTTAGTGTTCTGTTAATTCATCTCACAGAGTTACATCTGTATTTCGTGGATCTCTTTGCTAGCCTTATTTCTGTGGAATCTGAGAACAGATATTTCGGATCTCTTTGAAGACTATAGGGCCAAAGGAAATATCCTCCGATAACAAAGAGAAAGAAGCTTTCTGAGAAACTTCTTTGGGTTCTATGAAATCATCTCACAGAGTTACAGCTTTCCCCTCAAGAAGCCTTTCGCTAAGACAGTTCTTTTGGAATTGGCAAAGGGATATTTGGAAGCCCATAGAGGTCTATGGTGAAAAAGGAAATATCCTCAGATGAAATCTGGAAAGAAGCTTTCTGAGAAACTGCTTAGTGTTCTGTTAATTCATCTGACAGAGTTACATCTGTATTTCGTGGATCTCTTTGCTACCCTTATTTCTGTGGAATCTGAGAACAGATATTTCGGATCTCTTTGAAGACTATAGGGCCAAAGGAAATATCCTCCGATAACAAAGAGAAAGAAGCTTTCTGAGAAACTTCTTTGTGTTCTGTGAAATCATCTCACAGAGTTACAGCTTTCCCCTCAAGAAGCCTTTCGCTAAGAAACCTCTTGTGGAATTGGCAGTGATATTTGGAAGTCCATAGAGGGCTATGGTGAAACAGGAAATATACACAGATGAAACCTGGAAAGAAGCTTGCTGAGAAACTGCTCTGTGATGTGTGACTTCCACTCATCGAGTTACATCTATATTTCGTGAATCTCTTTGCTAGCCTTATTTCTGTGGAATCTGAGAACAGATATTTCGGATCCCTTTGAAGACTATAGGGCCAAAGGAAATATCCTCCGATAACAAAGAGAAAGAAGCTTTCTGAGAAACTTCTTTGTGTTCTGTGAAATCATCTCACAGAGTTACAGCTTTCCTCTCAAGAAGCCTTTCGCTAAGACAGTTCTTGTGGAATTGGCAAAGGGATATTTGGAAGCCCATAGAGGGCTATGGTGAAAAAGGAAATTTCCTCAGATGAAATCTGGAAAGAAGCTTTCTGAGAAACTGGTTAGTTTTCTGTTAATTCATCTCACAGAGTTACATCTGTATTTCGTGGATCTCTTTGCTAGCCTTATTTCTGTGGAAGCTGAGAACAGATATTTCGGATCCCTTTGAAGACTATAAGGCCAATGGAAATATCCTCCGATAACAAAGAGAAAGAAGCTTTCTGAGAAACTTCTTTGTGTTCTGTGAAATCATCTCACACAGTTACAGCTGTCCCCTCAAGAAGCCTTTCGCTAAGACAGTTCTTGTGGAATTGGCAAAGTGATATTTCGAAGCCCATAGAGGCCTATGTTGAAAAAGGAAATATCCTCAGATGAAATCTGGAAAGAAGCTTTCTGAGAAACTGCTCTGTGATGTGTGACTTCAACTCACAGAGTTACATCTGTATTTCGTGGAACTCTTTGCTAACCTTATTTCTGTGGAATCTGAGAACAGATATTTCGGATCCCTTTGAAGACTATAGGGCCAAAGGAAATATCCTCCGATAACAAAGAGAAAGAAGCTTTCTGAGAAACTTCTTTGTGTTCTGAGAAATCATCTCACAGAGTTACAGCTTTCCCCTCAAGAAGCCTTTCGCTAAGACAGTTCTTGTGGAATTGGCAAAGGGATATTTGGAAGACCCTAGAAGCCTGTGGTGAAAAAAGAAATATCCTCAGATGAAATCTGGAAAGAAGCTTTCTGAGAAACTGCTTAGTGTTCTGTTAGTTCATCTCACAGAGTTACATCTGTATTTCGTGGATCTCTTTGCTAGCCTTATTTCTGTGGAATCTGAGAACAGATATTTCAGATCCCTTTGAAGACTATAGGGCCAAAGGAAATATCCTCCGATAACAAAGAGAAAGAAGCTTTCTGAGAAACTTCTTTGTGTTCTGTGAAGTCATCTCACAGAGTTACAGCTTTCCCCTCAAGAAGCCTTTCGCTAAGAAACCTCTTGTGGAATTGGCAAAGTGATATTTGGAAGTCCATAGAGGGCTATGGTGAAACAGGAAATATCCTCAGATGAAATCTGGAAAGAAGCTTTCTGAGAAACTGCTCTGTGATGTGTGACTTCCACTCACAGACTTACATCTGTATTTCGTGGATCTCTTTGCTAGCCTTATTTCTGTGGAAGCTGAGAACAGATATTTCGGATCCCTTTGAAGACTATGGGGCCAAAGGAAATATCCTCCGATGACAAAGAGAAAGAAGCTGTCTGAGAAACTTCTTTGTGTTCTGTGAAATCATCTCACACAGTTACAGCTGTCCCCTCAAGAAGCCTTTCGCTAAGACAGTTCTTGTGGAATTGGCAAAGTGATATTTCGAAGCCCATAGAGGCCTATGTTGAAAAAGGAAATATCCTCAGATGAAATCTGGAAAGAAGCTTTCTGAGAAACTGCTCTGTGATGTGTGACTTCCACTCACAGAGTTACATCTGTATTTCGTGGATCTGTTTGCTAGCCTTATTTCTGTTTAATCTGAGAACAGATATTTCGGATCCCTTTGAAGACTGTAGGGCCAAAGGAAATATCCTCCGATAACAAAGAGACAGAAGCTTTCTGAGAAACGTCTTTGTGTTCTTTGAAATCATCTCACAGAGTTACAGCTTTCCCCTCAAGAAGCCTTTCGCTAAGACAGTTCTTGTGGAATTGGCAAAGGGATATTTGGAAGCCGATAGAGGCCTATGGTGAAAAAGGAAATATCCTCAGATGAAATCTGGAAAGAATCTTTCTGAGAAAACGCTTAGTGTTCTGTTAATTCATCTCACAGAGTTACATCTGTATTTCGTGGATCTCTTTGCTAGCCTTATTTCTGTGGAATCTGAGAACAGATATTTCGGATCCCTATGAAGACAATAGGGCCAAAGGAAATACCCTCCGATAACAAAGAGAAAGAAGCTTTCTGAGAAACTTCTTTGTGTTCTGTGAAATCATCTCACACAGTTACAGCTTTCCCCTCAAGAAGCCTTTCGCTAAGACAGTTCTTGTGGAATTGGCAAAGTGATATTTGGAAGCCCATAGAGGGCTATGGTGAAAAAGGAAATATCCTCAGATGAAATCTGGAAAGAAGCTTTCTGAGAAACTGCTTAGTGTTCTGTTAATTCATCTCACAGAGTTACATCTGTATTTCGTGGATCTCTTTGCTAGCCTTATTTCTGTGGAATCTCAGAACAGATATTTCGGATCCCTTTAAAGACTATAGGGCCAAAGGAAATATCCTCCGATAACAAAGAGAAAGAAGCTTTCTGAGAAACTTCTTTGTTTTCTGTGAAATCATCTCACAGAGTTACAGCTTTACCCTCAAGAAGCCTTTCGCTAAGACAGTTCTTGTGGAATTGGCAAAGTGATATTTGGAAGCCCATAGAGGGCAATGGTGAAAAAGGAAATATCCTCATATGAAATCTGGAAAGAAGCTTTCTGAGAAACTGCTTAGTGTTCTGTTAATTCATCTCACAGAGTTACATCTGTATTTCGTGGATCTCTTTGCTAGCCTTATTTCTGTGGAATCTGAGAACAGATATTGCGGATCCCTTTGAAGACTACAGGGCCAAAGGGAATATCCTCCGATAACAAAGAGAAGGAAGCTTTCTGAGAAACTTCTTTGTGTTCTGTGAAATCATCTCACAGAGTTACAGCTTTCCCCTCAAGAAGCCTTTCGCTAAGACAGTTCTTGTGGAATGGGAAAAGTGATATTTGGAAGCCCATAGAGGCCTTTGGTGAAAAAGGAAATATCCTCAGATGAAATCTGGAAAGAAGCTTTCTGAGAAACTGCTCTGTGATGTGTGACTTCCACTCACAGAGTTACATCTTTATTTCGTGGATCTGTTTGCTAGCCTAATTTCTGTGGAATCTGAGAACAGATATTTCAGATCGCTTTGAAGACTGTAGGGCCAAAGGAAATATCCTCCGATAAAAAACAGAAAGAAGCTTTCTGAGAAACGTCTTTGTGTTCTGTGAAATCATCTCACAGAGTTACAGCTTTCCCCTCAAGAAACCTTTCGCTAAGACAGTTCTTGTGGAATTGGCAAAGGGATATTTGGAAGCCCATAGAGGCCTATGGTTAAAAAGGAAATATCCTCAGATGAAATCTGGAAAGAAGCTTTCTGAGAAACTGCTTAGTGTTCTGTTAATTCATCTCACAGAGTTACATCTGTATTTCGTGGATCTCTTTGCTAGCCTTATTTCTGTGGAATCTGAGAACAGATATTTCGGATCCCTTTGAAGACTATAGGGCCAAAGGAAATATCATCCGATAACAAAGAGAAAGAAGCTTTCTGAGAAACTTCTTTGTGTTCTGTGAAATCATCTCACAGAGTTACAGCTTCCCTCTCAAGAAGCCTTTCGCTAAGACAGTTCTTGTGGAATTGGCAAAGTGATATTTGGAAGCCCATAGAAGGCTATGGTGAAAAAGGAAATATCCTCAGATGAAATCTGGAAAGAAGCTTTCTGAGAAACTGCTCTGTGATGTGTGACTTCCACTCACAGAGTTACATCTGTATTCGTGGATCTCCTTGCTAGCCTTATTTCTGTGGAAACTGAGAACAGATATTTCGGATCCCTTTGAAGACTATAGGGCCAAAGGAAATATCCTCCGATAACAAAGAGAAAGAAGCTTTCTGAGAAACTTCTTTGTGTTCTGAGAAATCATCTCACAGAGTTACAGCTTTCCCCTCAAGAAGCCATTCGCTAAGACAGTTCTTGTGGAATTGGCAAAGGGATATTTGGAAGCCGCTAGAGGCCTATGGTGAAAAAGGAAATATCCTCAGATGAAATCTGGAAAGAAGCTATCTGAGAAACTACTCTGTGATGTGTGACTTCCACTCACAGAGTTACATCTGTATTTCGTGGATCTCTTTGCTGGCCTTATTTCTGTGGAATCTGAGAACAGATATTTCGGATTCCTTTGAAGGCTATAGGGCCAAAGGAAATATCCTCCGATAACAAAGAGAAAGAAGCTTTCTGAGAAACTTCTTTGGGTTCTGTGAAATCATCTCACAGAGTTACAGCTTTCCCCTCAAGAAGCCTTTCGCTAAGACAGTTCTTGTGGAATTGGGAAAGTGATATTTGGAAGCCCATATAGGGCTATGGTGAAAAAGGAAATATCCTCAGATGAAATCTGGAAAGAAGCTTTCTGAGAAACTGCTCTGTGATGTGTGACTTCCACTCACAGAGTTATATCTGTATTTCGTGGATCTGTTTGCCAACCTTATTTCTGTGGAATCTGAGAACAGATATTTCGGATCCCTTAGAAGACTATAGGGCCAAAGGAAATATCCTCCGATAACAAAGAGACAGAAGCTTTCTGAGAAACGTCTTTGTGTTCTGTGAAATCATCTCACAGAGTTACAGCTTTCCCCTCAAGAAGCCTTTCGCTAAGACAGTTCTTGTGGAATTGGCAAAGGGATATTTGGAAGCCCATAGAGGCCTATGGTGAAAAAGTAAATATCCTCAGATGAAATCTGGAAAGAAGCTTTCTGAGAAAATGCTTAGTGTTCTGTTAATTCATCTCACAGAGTTACATCTGTATTTCGTGGATCTCTTTGCTAGCCTTATTTCTGTGTAATCTGAGAACAGATATTTCGGATCCCTTTGAAGACTATAGGGCCAAAGGGAATATCCTCCGATAACAAAGAGAAGGAAGCTTTCTGAGAAACTTCTTTGTGTTATGTGAAATCATCTCACAGAGTTACAGCTTTCCCCTCAAGAAGCCTTTCGCTAAGACAGTTCTTGTGGAATGGGAAAAGTGATATTTGGAAGCTTATAGAGGCCTTTGGTGAAAAAGGAAATATCCTCAGATGAAATCTGGAAAGAAGCTTTCTGAGAAACTGTTCTGTGATGTGTGACTTCCACTCACAGTGTACATCTGTATTTCGTTTATCGCTTTGCTAGCCTTATTTCTGTGGAATCTGAGAACAGATATTTCGTATCCCTTTGAAGACTATAGGGCCAACGGAAATATCCTCCGATAACAAAGAGAAAGAAGCTTTCTGAGAAACTTCTTAGTGTTCTGTGAAATCATCTCACAGAGTTACAGCTTTCCTCTAAAGAAGCCTTTCGCTAAGACAGTTCTTGTGGAATTGGCAAAGGGATATTTGGAAGCCCATAGAGGGCTATGGTGAAAAAGGAAATATCCTGAGATCAAATCTGGAAAGAAGCTTTCTGAGAAACTGCTTAGTGTTCTGTTAATTCATCTCACAGAGTTACATCTGTATTTCGTGGATCTCTTTGCTAGCCTTATTTCTGTGGAATCTGAGAACAGATATTTCGGATCCCTTTGAAGAGTATAGGACCAAAGGAAATATCCTACGGTAACAAAGAGAAAGAAGCTTTCTGAGAAACTTCTTTGTGTTCTGTGAAATCATCTCACAGAGTTACAGCTTTCCCCTCAAGAAGCCTTTCGCTAAGACAGTTCTTGTGGAATGGGCAAAGTGATATTTGGAAGCCCATAGAGGGCTATGGTGAAAAAGGAAATATCCTCAGATGAAATCTGGAAAGAAGCTTTCTGAGAAACTGCTCTGTGATGTGTGACTTCCACTCACAGAGTTACATCTGTATTTCCTGGATCTGTTTGCTAGCCTTATTTCTGTGGAATCTGAGAACAGATATTTCGGATCCCTTTGAAGACTGTAGGGCCAAAGGAAATATCCTCCGATAAAAAAGAGAAAGAATCTTTCTGAGAAACGTCTTTCTGTTCTGTGAAATCATCTCACAGAGTTACAGATTTCCCCTCTAGAAGACTTTCGCTAAGACAGTTCTTGTGGAATTGGCAAAGGGATATTTGGAAGCCCATAGCGGCCTATGGTGTTAAAGGAAATATCCTCAGATGAAATCTGGAAAGAAGCATTCTGAGAAAATGCTTAGTGTTCTGTTAATTCATCTCACAGACTTACATCTGTATTTCGTGGATCTCTTTGCTAGGCTTATTTCTGTGGAAGCTGAGAAGAGATATTTCGGATCCCTTTGAAGACTATAGGGCCAGAGGAAATATCCTCCGATAACAAAGAGAAAGAAGCTGTCTGAGAAACTTCGTTGTGTTCTGTGAAATCATCTCTTAGAGTTACACCTTTCCCGTCAAGAAGCCTTTCGCTAAGACAATTCTTGTGGAATTGGCAAAGTGATATTTGGAAGCACATAGAGGGCTACGGTGAAAAAGGAAATATCCTCTAATGAAATCTGGGAAGAAGCTTTCTGAGAAACTGCAATGTGATGTGTGACTTCCACTCACAGAGTTACATCTGTATTTCGTGGATCTCTTTGCTAGCCTTATTTCTGTGGAATCTGAGAACAGATATTTCGGATCCCTTTGAAGACTACAGGGCCAAAGGAAATATCCTCCGATAACAAAGAGAAAGAAGCTTTCTGAGAAACTTCTTTGTGTTCTGTGAAATCATCTCACAGAGTTACAGCTTTCCCCTCAAGAAGCCTTTCGCTAAGACAGTTCTTGTTGAATTGGCAAAGTGATATTTGGAAGCCCATAGAGGGCTCTGGTGAAAAAGGAAATATCCTCAGATGAAATCTGGAAAGAAGCTATCTGAGAAAGTGCTTAGTGTTCTGTTAATTCATCTCACAGAGTTACCTCTGCATTTCGTGGATCTCTTTGCTAGCCTTATTTCTGTGGAATCTGAGAACAGATATTTCGGATCCCTTAGAAAACTATAGGGCCAAAGGAAATATCCTCCGATAACAAGAGAAAGAAGCTTTCTGAGAAACTTCTTTGTGTTCTGTGATATCAACTCACAGAGGTACAGCTTTCCCCTCAAGAAGCCTTTCGCTAAGACAGTTCTTGTGGAATTGGCAAAGGGATATTTGGAAGCCCATAGAGGCCTATGGTGAAAAAGGAAATATCCTCAGATGAAATCTGGAAAGAACCTTTCTGAGAAACTACTCTGTGATGTGTGACTTTCACTCACAGAGTTACCTCTGTATTTCGTGGATCTCTTTGCTAGACTTATTTCTGTGGAATCTGAGAACAGATATTTCGGATCCCTTTGAAGACTGCAGGGCCAAAGGGAATATCCTCCGATAACAAAGAGAAGGAAGCTTTCTGAGAAACTTCTTTGTGTTCTGTGAAATTATCTCCCAGAGTTACAGCTTTCCCCTCAAGAAGCCTTTCGCTAAGACAGTTCTTGTGGAATGGGAAAAGTGATATTTGGAAGCCCATAGAGGCCTTTGGTGAAAAAGGAAATATCCTCAGATGAAATCTGGAAAGAAGCTTTCTGAGAAACTGTTCTGTGATGTGTGACTTCCACTCACAGTGTACGTCTGTATTTCGTTTATCGCTTTGCTAGCCTTATTTCTGTGGAATCTGAGAACAGATATTTCGGACCCCTTTGAAGACTATAGGGCAAACGGAAATATCGTCCGGTAACAAAGAGAAAGAAGCTTTCTGAGAAACTTCTTTGTGTTCTGTGAAATCATCTCACAGAGTTACAGCTTCCCCCTCAAGAAGCCTTTCGCTAAAACAGTTCTTGTGGAATTGGCAAAGGGATATTTGGAACCCCATAGAGGCCTATGGTGATAAAGGAAATATCCTCAGATGAAATCTGGAAAGAAGCTTTCTGAGAAAATGCTTAGTGTTCTGTTAATTCATCTCACAGAGTTACATCTGTATTTCATGGATCTCTTTGCTAGCCTTATTTCTGCGGAATATGAGAACAGATATTTCGGATCCCTTTGAAGACTATAGGGCCAAAGGAAATATCCTCCGATAACAAAGAGAAAGAAGCTTTCTGAGAAACTTCTTTGTGTTCTGTGAAATCATCTCACAGAGTTACAGCTTTCCTCTAAAGAAGCCTTTCGCTAAGACAGTTCTTGTGGAATTGGCAAAGTGATATTTGGAAGCCCATAGATGGCTATGGTGAAAAAGGAAACATCCTCAGATGAAATCTGGAAAGAAGCTTTCTGAGAAACTGCTTAGTGTTCTGTTAATTCATCTCACAGAGTTACATCTGTATTTCGTGGATCTCTTTGCTAGCCTTATTTCTGTGGAATCTGAGAACAGATATTTCGGTTCCCTTTGAAGACTATAGGGTCAAAGGGAATATCGTCTGATAACAAAGAGAAGGAAGCTTTCTGAGAAACTTCTTTGTGTTCTGTGAAATCATCTCACAGAGTTACAGCTTTCCCCTCAAGAAGCCTTTTGCTAAGACTGTTCTTGTGGAATGGGCAAAGTGATATTTGGAATCCCATAGAGGCCTATGGTGAAAAAGGAAATATCCTCAGATGAAATCTGGAAAGAAGCTTTCTGAGAAACTGCTCTGTGATGTGTGACTTCCACTCACAGAGTTACATCTGCATTTCGTGGATCTGTTTGCTAGCCTTATTTCTGTGGAATCTGAGAACAGATATTTCGGATCCCTTTGAAGACTGTAGGGCCAAAGGAAATATCCTCCGATAAAAAAGAGAAAGAAGCTTTCTGAGAAACGTCTTTGTGTTCTGTGAAATCATCTCACAGAGTTACAGCTTTCCCCTCAAGAAGCCTTTCGCTAAGACAGTTCTTGTGGAATTGGCAAAGGGATATTTGGAAGCCCATAGAGGGCTATGGTGAAAAAGGAAATATCCTCAGATGAAATCTGGAAAGAAGCATTCTGAGAAAATGCTTAGTGTTCTGTTAATTCATCTCACAGACTTACATCTGTATTTCGTGGATCTCTTTGCTAGCCTTATTTCTGTGGTATCTGAGAACAGATATTTCGGATCCCTTTGAAGACTGTAGGGCCAAAGGAAATATCCTCCGATAAAAAAGAGAAAGAAGCTTTCTGAGAAACGTCTTTGTGTTCTGTGAAATCATCTCACAGAGTTACAGCTTTCCCCTCAAGAAGCCTTTCGCTAAGACAGTTCTTGTGGAATTGGCAAAGGGATATTTGGAAGCCCATAGAGGGCTATGGTGAAAAAGGAAATATCCTCAGATGAAATCTGGAAAGAAGCTTTCTGAGAAACTGCTCTGTGATGTGTGACTTCCACTCACAGAGTTACATCTGTATTTCGTGGATCTCTTTGCCAGCCTTATTTCTGTGGAATCTGAGAACAGATATTTCGGACCCCTTTGAAGACTATAGGGCCAAAGGAAATATCCTCCGATAACAGAGAGAAAGAAGCTTTCGGAGAAACTTCTTTGTGTTCTGTGAAATCATCTCACAGAGTTACAGCTTTCCCCTCAAGAAGCCTTTCGCTAAGACAGTTCTTGTGGAATTGGCAAAGGGATATTTGGAAGCCCATAGAGGGCTATGGTGAAAAAGGAAATATCCTCAGATGAAATCTGGAAAGAAGCTTTCTGAGAAACTGGTTAGTGTTCTGTTAATTCATCTCACAGAGTTACATCTGTATTTCGTGGATCTCTTTGCTAGCCTTATTTCTGTGGAATCTCAGAACAGATATTTCGGATCCCCTTGCAGACTATAGGGCCAAAGGAAATATCATCCGATAACAAAGAGAAAGAAGATTTCTGAGAAACTTCTTTGAGTTCTGTGAAATCATCTCACAGTGTTACAGCTTTCCCCTCAAGAAGCCTTTCGCTAAGACAGTTCTTGTTGAATTGGCAAAGTGATACTTGGAAGCCCATAGAGGGCTATGGTAAAAAAGAAAATATCCTCAGATGAAATCTGGAAAGAAGCTCTCTGAGAAAGTGCTTAGTGTTCTGTTAATTCATCTCACAGAGTCACATCTGTATTTCGTGGATCTCTTTGCTAGCCTTATTTCTGTGGAATCTGAGAACAGATATTTCGGATCACTTTGAAGATTATACGGCCAAAGGAAATATCCTCCGATAACAAAGAGAAAGAAGCTTTTTGAGAAAGCTCTTTGTGTTCTGTGAAATCATCTCACAGAGTTACAGCTTTTCCCTCAAGAAGCCTTTCGCTAAGACAGTTCTTGTGGAATTGGAAAAGTGATATTTGGAAGCCAATAGAGGGCTATGGTGAAACAGGAAATATCCTCAGATGAAATCTGGAAAGAAGCTTTCTGAGAAACTGCTCTGTGATGTGTGACTTCCACTCACAGAGTGACATCTATATTTCGTGGATCTCTTTGCTATCCTTATTTCTGTGGAATCTGAGAACAGATATTTCGGATCCCTTTGAAGACTACAGGGCCAAAGGAAATATCCTCAGAAAACAAAGAGAAGGAAGCTTTCTGAGAAACTTCCTTGTGTTTTGTGAAATAATCTCACAGAGTTACAGCTTTCCCCTCAAGAAGCCTTTCGCTAAGACAGTTCTTGTGGAATTGGCAAAGTGATATTTGGAAACCCATAGAGGGCTATGGTGAAAAAGGAAATATCCTCTGATGAAATCTGGAAAGAAGCTTTCTGAGAAAATGCTTAGTGTTCTGTTAATTCATCTCACAGAGTTACATCTGTATTTCGTGGATCTCTTTGCTAGCCTTATTTCTGTGGAATCTGAGAACAGATATTTCGGATCCCTTTGAAGACTATAGGGCCAAAGGAAATATCCTCCGATAACAAAGAGAAAGAAGCTTTCTGAGAAACTTCTTTGTGTTCTGTGAAATCATCTCACAGTGTTACAGCTTTCCCCTCAAGAAGCCTTTCGCTAAGACAGTTCTTGTTGAATTGGCAAAGTATTTTTGGAAGCCCATAGAGGGCTATGGTGAAAAAGGAAATAACTTCAGACGAAATCTGGAAAGAAGCTTTCTGAGAAACTGTTTGGTGTTCTGTTAATTCATCTCACAGAGTTTCATCTGTATTTCGTGGATCTCTTTGCTAGACTTATTTCTGTGGAATCTGAGAACAGATATTTCGGATCCCTTTGAAGACTATAGGGCCAAAGGAAATATCCTCTGATAACAAAGGTAAGAAGCTTTCTGAGAAACTTCTTTGTGTTCTGTGAAATCATCTCACAGAGTTACAGCTTTCCCCTCAAGAAGCCTTTCGCTAACACAGCTTTTGTGGAATTGGCAAAGGGATATTTGGAAGCCCTTAGAGGGCTATGGTGAAAAAGGAAATATCCTCAGATGAAATCTGGAAAGAAGCTTTCTGAGAAACTGCTCTGTGATGTGTCACTTACACCCACAGAGTGACATCTGTATTTCGTGAATCTCCTTGCTAGCCTTATTTCTGTGGAATCTGAAAACAGATATTTCGGATCCCTTTGAAGACTATAGGGCCAAAGTAAATATCCTCCGATAACAAAGAGAAAGAAGCTTTCTGAGAAACTTCTTTGTGTTTTGTGAAATCATCTCACAGAGTTACAGCTTTCCCCTCAAGAAGCCTTTCGCTAAGACAGTTCTTGTGGAATTGGCAAAGGGATATTTGGAAGCCGCTAGAGGCCTATGGTGAAAAAGGAAATATCCTCAGATGAAATCTGGAAAGAAGCTATCTGAGAAACTACTCTGTGATGTGTGACTTCCACTCACAGAGTTACATCTGTATTTCGTGGATCTCTTTGCTGGCCTTATTTCTGTGGAATCTGAGAACAGATATTTCGGATTCCTTTGAAGGCTATAGGGCCAAAGGAAATATCCTCCGATAACAAAGAGAAAGAAGCTTTCTGAGAAACTTCTTTGGGTTCTGTGAAATCATCTCACAGAGTTACAGCTTTCCCCTCAAGAAGCCTTTCGCTAAGACAGTTCTTGTGGAATTGGGAAAGTGATATTTGGAAGCCCATATAGGGCTATGGTGAAACAGGAAATATCCTCAGATGAAATCTGGAAAGAAGCTTTCTGAGAAACTGCTCTGTGATGTGTGACTTCCACTCACAGAGTTATATCTGTATTTCGTGGATCTGTTTGCCAACCTTATTTCTGTGGAATCTGAGAACAGATATTTCGGATCCCTTTGAAGACTATAGGGCCAAAGGAAATATCCTCCGATAACAAAGAGACAGAAGCTTTCTGAGAAACGTCTTTGTGTTCTGTGAAATCATCTCACAGAGTTACAGCTTTCCCCTCAAGAAGCCTTTCGCTAAGACAGTTCTTGTGGAATTGGCAAAGGGATATTTGGAAGCCCATAGAGGCCTATGGTGAAAAAGTAAATATCCTCAGATGAAATCTGGAAAGAAGCTTTCTGAGAAAATGCTTAGTGTTCTGTTAATTCATCTCACAGAGTTACATCTGTATTTCGTGGATCTCTTTGCTAGCCTTATTTCTGTGGAATCTGAGAACAGATATTTCGGATCCCTTTGAAGACTATAGGGCCAAAGGGAATATCCTCCGATAACAAAGAGAAGGAAGCTTTCTGAGAAACTTCTTTGTGTTATGTGAAATCATCTCACAGAGTTACAGCTTTCCCCTCAAGAAGCCTTTCGCTAAGACAGTTCTTGTGGAATGGGAAAAGTGATATTTGGAAGCTTATAGAGGCCTTTGGTGAAAAAGGAAATATCCTCAGATGAAATCTGGAAAGAAGCTTTCTGAGAAACTGTTCTGTGATGTGTGACTTCCACTCACAGTGTACATCTGTATTTCGTTTATCGCTTTGCTAGCCTTATTTCTGTGGAATCTGAGAACAGATATTTCGTATCCCTTTGAAGATTATAGGGCCAACGGAAATATCCTCCGATAACAAAGAGAAAGAAGCTTTCTGAGAAACTTCTTAGTGTTCTGTGAAATCATCTCACAGAGTTACAGCTTTCCTCTAAAGAAGCCTTTCGCTAAGACAGTTCTTGTGGAATTGGCAAAGGGATATTTGGAAGCCCATAGAGGGCTATGGTGAAAAAGGAAATATCCTGAGATCAAATCTGGAAAGAAGCTTTCTGAGAAACTGCTTAGTGTTCTGTTAATTCATCTCACAGAGTTACATCTGTATTTCGTGGATCTCTTTGCTAGCCTTATTTCTGTGGAATCTGAGAACAGATATTTCGGATCCCTTTGAAGAGTATAGGACCAAAGGAAATATCCTACGGTAACAAAGAGAAAGAAGCTTTCTGAGAAACTTCTTTGTGTTCTGTGAAATCATCTCACAGAGTTACAGCTTTCCCCTCAAGAAGCCTTTCGCTAAGACAGTTCTTGTGGAATGGGCAAAGTGATATTTGGAAGCCCATAGAGGGCTATGGTGAAAAAGGAAATATCCTCAGATGAAATCTGGAAAGAAGCTTTCTGAGAAACTGCTCTGTGATGTGTGACTTCCACTCACAGAGTTACATCTGTATTTCCTGGATCTGTTTGCTAGCCTTATTTCTGTGGAATCTGAGAACAGATATTTCGGATCCCTTTGAAGACTGTAGGGCCAAAGGAAATATCCTCCGATAAATAGAGAAAGAATCTTTCTGAGAAACGTCTTTCTGTTCTGTGAAATCATCTCACAGAGTTACAGATTTCCCTCTAGAAGACTTTCGCTAAGACAGTTCTTGTGGAATTGGCAAAGGGATATTTGGAAGCCCATAGCGGCCTATGGTGTTAAAGGAAATATCCTCAGATGAAATCTGGAAAGAAGCATTCTGAGAAAATGCTTAGTGTTCTGTTAATTCATCTCACAGACTTACATCTGTATTTCGTGGATCTCTTTGCTAGCCTTATTTCTGTGGAAGCTGAGAAGAGATATTTCGGATCCCTTTGAAGACTATAGGGCCAGAGGAAATATCCTCCGATAACAAAGAGAAAGAAGCTGTCTGAGAAACTTCGTTGTGTTCTGTGAAATCATCTCTTAGAGTTACACCTTTCCCGTCAAGAAGCCTTTCGCTAAGACAATTCTTGTGGAATTGGCAAAGTGATATTTGGAAGCACATAGAGGGCTACGGTGAAAAAGGAAATATCCTCTAATGAAATCTGGGAAGAAGCTTTCTGAGAAACTGCAATGTGATGTGTGACTTCCACTCACAGAGTTACATCTGTATTTCGTGGATCTCTTTGCTAGCCTTATTTCTGTGGAATCTGAGAACAGATATTTCGGATCCCTTTGAAGACTACAGGGCCAAAGGAAATATCCTCCGATAACAAAGAGAAAGAAGCTTTCTGAGAAACTTCTTTGTGTTCTGTGAAATCATCTCACAGAGTTACAGCTTTCCCCTCAAGAAGCCTTTCGCTAAGACAGTTCTTGTTGAATTGGCAAAGTGATATTTGGAAGCCCATAGAGGGCTCTGGTGAAAAAGGAAATATCCTCAGATGAAATCTGGAAAGAAGCTATCTGAGAAAGTGCTTAGTGTTCTGTTAATTCATCTCACAGAGTTACCTCTGCATTTCGTGGATCTCTTTGCTAGCCTTATTTCTGTGGAATCTGAGAACAGATATTTCGGATCCCTTAGAAAACTATAGGGCCAAAGGAAATATCCTCCGATAACAAGAGAAAGAAGCTTTCTGAGAAACTTCTTTGTGTTCTGTGATATCAACTCACAGAGGTACAGCTTTCCCCTCAAGAAGCCTTTCGCTAAGACAGTTCTTGTGGAATTGGCAAAGGGATATTTGGAAGCCCATAGAGGCCTATGGTGAAAAAGGAAATATCCTCAGATGAAATCTGGAAAGAACCTTTCTGAGAAACTACTCTGTGATGTGTGACTTTCACTCACAGAGTTACCTCTGTATTTCGTGGATCTCTTTGCTAGACTTATTTCTGTGGAATCTGAGAACAGATATTTCGGATCCCTTTGAAGACTGCAGGGCCAAAGGGAATATCCTCCGATAACAAAGAGAAGGAAGCTTTCTGAGAAACTTCTTTGTGTTCTGTGAAATTATCTCACAGAGTTACAGCTTTCCCCTCAAGAAGCCTTTCGCTAAGACAGTTCTTGTGGAATTGGCAAAGGGATATTTGGAAGGCCATAGAGGCCTATGGTGAAAAAGTAAATATCCTCAGATGAAATCTGGAAAGAAGCTTTCTGAGAAAATGCTTAGTGTTCTGTTAATTCATCTCACAGAGTTACATCTGTATTTCGTGGATCTCTTTGCTAGCCTTATTTCTGTGGAATCTGAGAACAGATATTTCGGATCCCTTTGAAGACTATAGGGCCAAAGGGAATATCCTCCGATAACAAAGAGAAGGAAGCTTTCTGAGAAACTTCTTTGTGTTATGTGAAATCATCTCACAGAGTTACAGCTTTCCCCTCAAGAAGCCTTTCGCTAAGACAGTTCTTGTGGAATGGGAAAAGTGATATTTGGAAGCTTATAGAGGCCTTTGGTGAAAAAGGAAATATCCTCAGATGAAATCTGGAAAGAAGCTTTCTGAGAAACTGTTCTGTGATGTGTGACTTCCACTCACAGTGTACATCTGTATTTCGTTTATCGCTTTGCTAGCCTTATTTCTGTGGAATCTGAGAACAGATATTTCGTATCCCTTTGAAGACTATAGGGCCAACGGAAATATCCTCCGATAACAAAGAGAAAGAAGCTTTCTGAGAAACTTCTTAGTGTTCTGTGAAATCATCTCACAGAGTTACAGCTTTCCTCTAAAGAAGCCTTTCGCTAAGACAGTTCTTGTGGAATTGGCAAAGGGATATTTGGAAGCCCATAGAGGGCTATGGTGAAAAAGGAAATATCCTGAGATCAAATCTGGAAAGAAGCTTTCTGAGAAACTGCTTAGTGTTCTGTTAATTCATCTCACAGAGTTACATCTGTATTTCGTGGATCTCTTTGCTAGCCTTATTTCTGTGGAATCTGAGAACAGATATTTCGGATCCCTTTGAAGAGTATAGGACCAAAGGAAATATCCTACGGTAACAAAGAGAAAGAAGCTTTCTGAGAAACTTCTTTGTGTTCTGTGAAATCATCTCACAGAGTTACAGCTTTCCCCTCAAGAAGCCTTTCGCTAAGACAGTTCTTGTGGAATGGGCAAAGTGATATTTGGAAGCCCATAGAGGGCTATGGTGAAAAAGGAAATATCCTCAGATGAAATCTGGAAAGAAGCTTTCTGAGAAACTGCTCTGTGATGTGTGACTTCCACTCACAGAGTTACATCTGTATTTCCTGGATCTGTTTGCTAGCCTTATTTCTGTGGAATCTGAGAACAGATATTTCGGATCCCTTTGAAGACTGTAGGGCCAAAGGAAATATCCTCCGATAAAAAAGAGAAAGAATCTTTCTGAGAAACGTCTTTCTGTTCTGTGAAATCATCTCACAGAGTTACAGATTTCCCTCTAGAAGACTTTCGCTAAGACAGTTCTTGTGGTATTGGCAAAGGGATATTTGGAAGCCCATAGCGGCCTATGGTGTTAAAGGAAATATCCTCAGATGAAATCTGGAAAGAAGCATTCTGAGAAAATGCTTAGTGTTCTGTTAATTCATCTCACAGACTTACATCTGTATTTCGTGGATCTCTTTGCTAGCCTTATTTCTGTGGAAGCTGAGAAGAGATATTTCGGATCCCTTTGAAGACTATAGGGCCAGAGGAAATATCCTCCGATAACAAAGAGAAAGAAGCTGTCTGAGAAACTTCGTTGTGTTCTGTGAAATCATCTCTTAGAGTTACACCTTTCCCGTCAAGAAGCCTTTCGCTAAGACAATTCTTGTGGAATTGGCAAAGTGATATTTGGAAGCACATAGAGGGCTACGGTGAAAAAGGAAATATCCTCTAATGAAATCTGGGAAGAAGCTTTCTGAGAAACTGCAATGTGATGTGTGACTTCCACTCACAGAGTTACATCTGTATTTCGTATATCTCTTTGCTAGCCTTATTTCTGTGGAATCTGAGAACAGATATTTCGGATCCCTTTGAAGACTACAGGGCCAAAGGAAATATCCTCCGATAACAAAGAGAAAGAAGCTTTCTGAGAAACTTCTTTGTGTTCTGTGAAATCATCTCACAGAGTTACAGCTTTCCCCTCAAGAAGCCTTTCGCTAAGACAGTTCTTGTGGAATTGGCAAAGGTATATTTGGAAGCCCATAGAGGCCTATGGTGAAAAAGGAAATATCCTCAGATGAAATCTGGAAAGAAGCTATCTGAGAAAGTGCTTAGTGTTCTGTTAATTCATCTCACAGAGTTACCTCTGCATTTCGTGGATCTCTTTGCTAGCCTTATTTCTGTGGAATCTGAGAACAGATATTTCGGATCCCTTAGAAAACTATAGGGCCAAAGGAAATATCCTCCGATAACAAGAGAAAGAAGCTTTCTGAGAAACTTCTTTGTGTTCTGTGATATCAACTCACAGAGGTACAGCTTTCCCCTCAAGAAGCCTTTCGCTAAGACAGTTCTTGTGGAATTGGCAAAGGGATATTTGGAAGCCCATAGAGGCCTATGGTGAAAAAGGAAATATCCTCAGATGAAATCTGGAAAGAACCTTTCTGAGAAACTACTCTGTGATGTGTGACTTTCACTCACAGAGTTACCTCTGTATTTCGTGGATCTCTTTGCTAGACTTATTTCTGTGGAATCTGAGAACAGATATTTCGGATCCCTTTGAAGACTGCAGGGCCAAAGGGAATATCCTCCGATAACAAAGAGAAGGAAGCTTTCTGAGAAACTTCTTTGTGTTCTGTGAAATTATCTCACAGAGTTACAGCTTTCCCCTCAAGAAGCCTTTCGCTAAGACAGTTCTTGTGGAATGGGAAAAGTGATATTTGGAAGCCCATAGAGGCCTTTGGTGAAAAAGGAAATATCCTCAGATGAAATCTGGAAAGAAGCTTTCTGAGAAACTGTTCTGTGATGTGTGACTTCCACTCACAGTGTACGTCTGTATTTCGTTTATCGCTTTGCTAGCCTTATTTCTGTGGAATCTGAGAACAGATATTTCGGACCCCTTTGAAGACTATAGGGCAAACGGAAATATCGTCCGGTAACAAAGAGAAAGAAGCTTTCTGAGAAACTTCTTTGTGTTCTGTGAAATCATCTCACAGAGTTACAGCTTCCCCCTCAAGAAGCCTTTCGCTAAAACAGTTCTTGTGGAATTGGCAAAGGGATATTTGGAACCCCATAGAGGCCTATGGTGATAAAGGAAATATCCTCAGATGAAATCTGGAAAGAAGCTTTCTGAGAAAATGCTTAGTGTTCTGTTAATTCATCTCACAGAGTTACATCTGTATTTCATGGATCTCTTTGCTAGCCTTATTTCTGCGGAATATGAGAACAGATATTTCGGATCCCTTTGAAGACTATAGGGCCAAAGGAAATATCCTCCGATAACAAAGAGAAAGAAGCTTTCTGAGAAACTTCTTTGTGTTCTGTGAAATCATCTCACAGAGTTACAGCTTTCCTCTAAAGAAGCCTTTCGCTAAGACAGTTCTTGTGGAATTGGCAAAGTGATATTTGGAAGCCCATAGATGGCTATGGTGAAAAAGGAAACATCCTCAGATGAAATCTGGAAAGAAGCTTTCTGAGAAACTGCTTAGTGTTCTGTTAATTCATCTCACAGAGTTACATCTGTATTTCGTGGATCTCTTTGCTAGCCTTATTTCTGTGGAATCTGAGAACAGATATTTCGGTTCCCTTTGAAGACTATAGGGTCAAAGGGAATATCGTCTGATAACAAAGAGAAGGAAGCTTTCTGAGAAACTTCTTTGTGTTCTGTGAAATCATCTCACAGAGTTACAGCTTTCCCCTCAAGAAGCCTTTTGCTAAGACTGTTCTTGTGGAATGGGCAAAGTGATATTTGGAATCCCATAGAGGCCTATGGTGAAAAAGGAAATATCCTCAGATGAAATCTGGAAAGAAGCTTTCTGAGAAACTGCTCTGTGATGTGTGACTTCCACTCACAGAGTTACATCTGCATTTCGTGGATCTGTTTGCTAGCCTTATTTCTGTGGAATCTGAGAACAGATATTTCGGATCCCTTTGAAGACTGTAGGGCCAAAGGAAATATCCTCCGATAAAAAAGAGAAAGAAGCTTTCTGAGAAACGTCTTTGTGTTCTCTGAAATCATCTCACAGAGTTACAGCTTTCCCCTCAAGAAGCCTTTCGCTAAGACAGTTCTTGTGGAATTGGCAAAGGGATATTTGGAAGCCCATAGAGGGCTATGGTGAAAAAGGAAATATCCTCAGATGAAATCTGGAAAGAAGCATTCTGAGAAAATGCTTAGTGTTCTGTTAATTCATCTCACAGACTTACATCTGTATTTCGTGGATCTCTTTGCTAGCCTTATTTCTGTGGTATCTGAGAACAGATATTTCGGATCCCTTTGAAGACTGTAGGGCCAAAGGAAATATCCTCCGATAAAAAAGAGAAAGAAGCTTTCTGAGAAACGTCTTTGTGTTCTGTGAAATCATCTCACAGAGTTACAGCTTTCCCCTCAAGAAGCCTTTCGCTAAGACAGTTCTTGTGGAATTGGCAAAGGGATATTTGGAAGCCCATAGAGGCCTATGGTGAAAAAGGAAATATCCTCAGATGAAATCTGGAAAGAAGCTTTCTGAGAAACTGCTCTGTGATGTGTGACTTCCACTCACAGAGTTACATCTGTATTTCGTGGATCTCTTTGCCAGCCTTATTTCTGTGGAATCTGAGAACAGATATTTCGGACCCCTTTGAAGACTATAGGGCCAAAGGAAATATCCTCCGATAACAGAGAGAAAGAAGCTTTCGGAGAAACTTCTTTGTGTTCTGTGAAATCATCTCACAGAGTTACAGCTTTCCCCTCAAGAAGCCTTTCGCTAAGACAGTTCTTGTGGAATTGGCAAAGGGATATTTGGAAGCCCATAGAGGGCTATGGTGAAAAAGGAAATATCCTCAGATGAAATCTGGAAAGAAGCTTTCTGAGAAACTGGTTAGTGTTCTGTTAATTCATCTCACAGAGTTACATCTGTATTTCGTGGATCTCTTTGCTAGCCTTATTTCTGTGGAATCTCAGAACAGATATTTCGGATCCCCTTGCAGACTATAGGGCCAAAGGAAATATCATCCGATAACAAAGAGATAGAAGATTTCTGAGAAACTTCTTTGAGTTCTGTGAAATCATCTCACAGTGTTACAGCTTTCCCCTCAAGAAGCCTTTCGCTAAGACAGTTCTTGTTGAATTGGCAAAGTGATACTTGGAAGCCCATAGAGGGCTATGGTAAAAAAGAAAATATCCTCAGATGAAATCTGGAAAGAAGCTCTCTGAGAAAGTGCTTAGTGTTCTGTTAATTCATCTCACAGAGTCACATCTGTATTTCGTGGATCTCTTTGCTAGCCTTATTTCTCTGGAATCTGAGAACAGATATTTCGGATCACTTTGAAGATTATAGGGCCAAAGGAAATATCCTCCGATAACAAAGAGAAAGAAGCTTTTTGAGAAAGCTCTTTGTGTTCTGTGAAATCATCTCACAGAGTTACAGCTTTTCCCTCAAGAAGCCTTTCGCTAAGACAGTTCTTGTGGAATTGGAAAAGTGATATTTGGAAGCCAATAGAGGGCTATGGTGAAACAGGAAATATCCTCAGATGAAATCTGGAAAGAAGCTTTCTGAGAAACTGCTCTGTGATGTGTGACTTCCACTCACAGAGTGACATCTATATTTCGTGGATCTCTTTGCTATCCTTATTTCTGTGGAATCTGAGAACAGATATTTCGGATCCCTTTGAAGACTACAGGGCCAAAGGAAATATCCTCAGAAAACAAAGAGAAGGAAGCTTTCTGAGAAACTTCCTTGTGTTTTGTGAAATAATCTCACAGAGTTACAGCTTTCCCCTCAAGAAGCCTTTCGCTAAGACAGTTCTTGTGGAATTGGCAAAGTGATATTTGGAAACCCATAGAGGGCTATGGTGAAAAAGGAAATATCCTCTGATGAAATCTGGAAAGAAGCTTTCTGAGAAAATGCTTAGTGTTCTGTTAATTCATCTCACAGAGTTACATCTGTATTTCGTGGATCTCTTTGCTAGCCTTATTTCTGTGGAATCTGAGAACAGATATTTCGGATCCCTTTGAAGACTATAGGGCCAAAGGAAATATCCTCCGATAACAAAGAGAAAGAAGCTTTCTGAGAAACTTCTTTGTGTTCTGTGAAATCATCTCACAGTGTTACAGCTTTCCCCTCAAGAAGCCTTTCGCTAAGACAGTTCTTGTTGAATTGGCAAAGTATTTTTGGAAGCCCATAGAGGGCTATGGTGAAAAAGGAAATAACTTCAGACGAAATCTGGAAAGAAGCTTTCTGAGAAACTGCTTGGTGTTCTGTTAATTCATCTCACAGAGTTTCATCTGTATTTCGTGGATCTCTTTGCTAGACTTATTTCTGTGGAATCTGAGAACAGATATTTCGGATCCCTTTGAAGACTATAGTTCCAAAGGAAATATCCTCCGATAACAAAGGTAAGAAGCTTTCTGAGAAACTTCTTTGTGTTCTGTGAAATCATCTCACAGAGTTACAGCTTTCCCCTCAAGAAGCCTTTCGCTAACACAGCTTTTGTGGAATTGGCAAAGGGATATTTGGAAGCCCTTAGAGGGCTATGGTGAAAAAGGAAATATCCTCAGATGAAATCTGGAAAGAAGCTTTCTGAGAAACTGCTCTGTGATGTGTCACTTACACCCACAGAGTGACATCTGTATTTCGTGAATCTTCTTGCTAGCCTTATTTCTGTGGAATCTGAAAACAGATATTTCGGATCCCTTTGAAGACTATAGGGCCAAAGTAAATATCCTCCGATAACAAAGAGAAAGAAGCTTTCTGAGAAACTTCTTTGTGTTTTGTGAAATCATCTCACAGAGTTACAGCTTTCCCCTCAAGAAGCCTTTCGCTTAGACAGTTCTTGTGGAATTGGCAAAGGGATATTTGGAAGCCCATAGAGGTCTATGGTGAAAAAAGAAATATCCTCAGATGAAATCTGGAAAGAAGCTTTCTGAGAAAGTGCTTAGTGTTCTGTTAATTCATCTCACAGAGTTGCATCTGTATTTCGTGGATCTGTTTGCTAGCCTTATTTCTGTGGAATCTGAGAACAGATATTTCGGATCCCTTTGAAGACTATAGGGCCAAAGGAAATATCCTCCGATAACAAAGAGAAAGAAGCTTTCTGAGAAACGTCTTTGTGTTCAGTGAAATCATCTCACAGAGTTACAGCTTTCCCCTCAATTAGCCTTTCGCTAAGAAACCTCTTGTGGAATTGGCAAAGGGATATTTGGAAGCCCATAGAGGCCTATGGTGAAAAAGGAAATATCCTCAGATGAAATCTGGAAAGAAGCATTCTGAGAAAATGCTTAGTGTTCTGTTAATTCATCTCACAGAGTTACATCTGTATTTCGTGGATCTCTTTGCTAGCCTTATTTCTGTGGATGCTGAGAACAGATATTTCGGATCCCTTTGAAGACTATGGGGCCAAAGGAAATATCCTCCGATAACAAAGAGAAAGAAGCTGTCTGAGAAACTTCTTTGTGTTCTGTGAAGTCATCTCACAGAGTTACAGCTTTCCCCTCAAGAAGCCTTTCGCTAAGAAACCTCTTGTGGAATTGGCAAAGTGATATTTGGAAGTCCATAGAGGGCTATGGTGAAAAAGGCAATATCCTCAGATGAAATCTGGAAAGAAGCTTTCTGAGAAACTGCTCTGTGATGTGTGACTTCCACTCACAGAGTTATATCTGTATTTCGTGGATCTGTTTGCTAGCCTTATTTCTGTGGAATCTGAGAACAGATATTTCGGATCCCTTTGAAGACTATAGGGCCAAAGGAAATATCTTCCGATAACAAAGAGACAGAAGCTTTCTGAGAAACGTCTTTGTGTTCTGTGAAATCATCTCACAGAGTTTCAGCTTTCCCCTCAAGAAGCCTTTCGCTAAGACAGTTCTTGTGGAATTGGCAAAGGGATATTTGGAAGCCCATAGAGGCCTATGGTGAAAAAGGAAATATCCTCAGATGAAATCTGGAAAGAAGATTTCTGAGAAAATGCTTAGTGTTCTGTTAATTCATCTCACAGAGTTACATCTGTATTTCGTGGATCTCTTTGCTAGCCTTATTTCTATGGAATCTGAGAACAGATATTTCGGATCCCTTTGAAGACTGTAGGGCCAAAGGAAATATCCTCCGATAAAAAAGAGAAAGAAGCTTTCTGAGAAACGTCTTTGTGTTCTGTGAAATCATCTCACAGAGTTACAGCTTTCCCCTCAAGGAGCCTTTCGCTAAGACAGTTCTTGTGGAATTGGCAAAGGGGTATTTGGAAGCCCATAGAGGCCTATGGTGAAAAAGGAAATATCCTCAGATGAAATCTGGAAAGAAGCATTCTGAGAAAATGCTTAGAGTTCTGTTAATTCATCTCACAGATTTACATCTGTATTTCGTGGATCTCTTTGCTAGCCTTATTTCTGTGGAAGCTGAGAACAGATATTTCGGATCCCTTTGAAGACTATGGGGCCAAAGGAAATATCCTCCGATAACAAAGAGAAAGAAGCTGTCTGAGAAACTTCTTTGTGTTCTGTGAAATCATCTCACACAGTTACAGCTGTCCCCTCAAGAAGCCTTTCGCTAAGACAGTTCTTGTGGAATTGGCAAAGTGATATTTCGAAGCTCATAGAGGCCTATGTTGAAAAAGGAAATATCCTCAGATGAAATCTGGAAAGAAGCTTTCTGAGAAGCTGCTCTGTGATGTGTGACTTCCACTCACAGAGTTACATCTGTATTTCGTGGATCTGTTTGCTAGCCTTATTTCTGTGGAATCTGAGAACAGATATTTCGGATCCCTTTGAAGACTGTAGGGCCAAAGGAAATAACCTCCGATAACAAAGAGACAGAAGCTTTCTGAGAAACGTCTTTGTGTTCTTTGAAATCATCTCACAGAGTTACAGCTTTCCCCTCAAGAAGCCTTTCGCTAAGACAGTTCTTGTGGAATTGGCAAAGGGATATTTGGAAGCCGAAAGACGCCTATGGTGAAAAAGGAAATATCCTCAGATGAAATCTGGAAAGAAGCTTTCTGAGAAAACGCTTAGTGTTCTGTTAATTCATCTCACAGAGTTACATCTGTATTTCGTGGATCTCTTTGCTAGCCTTATTTCTGTGGAATCTGAGAACAGATATTTCGGATCCCTATGAAGACAATAGGGCCAAAGGAAATACCCACCGATAACAAAGAGAAAGAAGCTTTCTGAGAAACTTCTTTGTGTTCTGTGAAATCATCTCACACAGTTACAGCTTTCCCCTCAAGAAGCCTTTCGCTAAGACAGTTCTTGTGGAATTGGCAACGTGATATTTGGAAGCCCATAGAGGGCTATGGTGAAAAAGGAAATATCCTCAAATGAAATCTGGAAAGAAGCTTTCTGAGAAACTGCTTAGTGTTCTGTTAATTCATCTCACAGAGTTACATCTGTATTTCGTGGATCTCTTTGCTAGCCTTATTTCTGTGGAATCTCAGAACAGATATTTCGGATCCCTTTGAAGACTAGAGGGCCAAAGCAAATATCCTCCGATAACAAAGAGAAAGAAGCTTTCTGAGAAACTTCTTTGTTTTCTGTGAAATCATCTCACAGAGTTACAGCTTTAAACTCAAGAAGCCTTTCGCTAAGACAGTTCTTGTGGAATTGGCAAAGTGATATTTGGAAGCCCATAGAGGGCAATGGTGAAAAAGGAAATATCCTCATATGAAATCTGGAAAGAAGCTTTCTGAGAAACTGCTTAGTGTTCTGTTAATTCATCTCACAGAGTTACATCTGTATTTCGTGGATCTCTTTGCTAGCCTTATTTCTGTGGAATCTGAGAACAGATATTTCGGATCCCTTTGAAGACTACAGGGCCAAAGGGAATATCCTCCGATAACAAAGAGAAGGAAGCTTTCTGAGAAACTTCTTTGTGTTCTGTGAAATCATCTCACAGAGTTACAGCTTTCCCCTCAAGAAGCCTTTCGCTAAGACAGTTCTTGTGGAATGGGAAAAGTGATATTTGGAAGCCCATAGAGGCCTTTGGTGAAAAAGGAAATATCCTCAGATGAAATCTGGAAAGAAGCTTTCTGAGAAACTGCTCTGTGATGTGTGACTTCCACTCACAGAGTTACATCTTTATTTCGTGGATCTGTTTGCTAGCCTTATTTCTGTGGAATCTGAGAACAGATATTTCGGATCGCTTTGAAGAGTGTAGGGGCAAAGGAAATATCCTCCGATAAAAAACAGAAAGAAGCTTTCTGAGAAACGTCTTTGTGTTCTGTGAAATCATCTCACAGAGTTACAGCTTTCCCCTCAAGAAGCCTTTCGCTAAGATAGTTCTTGTGGAATTGGCAAAGGGATATTTGGAAGCCCATAGAGGCCTATGGTGAAAAAGGAAATATCCTCAGATGAAATCTGGAAAGAAGCATTCTGAGAAAATGCTTAGTGTTCTGTTAATTCATCTCACAGAGTTACATCTGTATTTCGTGGATGTCTTTGCTAGCCTTATTTCTGTGGAATCTGAGAACAGATATTTCGGATCCCTTTGAAGACTCTAGGGCTAAAGGGAATATCCTCCGATAACAAAGAGAAGGAAGCTTTCTGAGAAACTTCTTTGTGTTCTGTGAAATCATCTCACAGAGTTACAGCTTTCCCCTCAAGAAGCCTTTCACTAAGACAGTTGTTGTGGAATGGGCAAAGTGATATTTCGAAGCCCATAGAGGCCTATGGTGAAAAAGGAAATATCCTCAGATGAAATCTGGAAAGAAGCTTTCTGAGAAACTGCTCTGTGATGTGTGACATCCACTCACAGAGTTACATCTGTATTTCATGGATCAGTTTGCTAGACTTATTTCTCTGGAATCTGAGAACAGATATTTCGGATCCCTTTGAAGACTGTAGGGCCAAAGGAAATATCCTCCGATAACAAAGAGAAAGAAGCTTTCTGAGAAACTTCTTTGTGTTCTGTGAAATAATCTCACAGAGTTACAGCTTTCCCCTCAAGAAACCTTTCGCTAAGACAGTTCTTGTGGAATTGGCAAAGGGATATTTGGAAGCCCATAGAGGCCTATGGTTAAAAAGGAAATATCCTCAGATGAAATCTGGAAAGAAGCTTTCTGAGAAACTGCTTAGTGTTCTGTTAATTCATCTCACAGAGTTACATCTGTATTTCGTGGATCTCTTTGCTAGCCTTATTTCTGTGGAATCTGAGAACAGATATTTCGGATCCCTTTGAAGACTATAGGGCCAAAGGAAATATCCTCCGATAACAAAGAGAAAGAAGCTGTCTGAGAAACTTCTTTGTGTTCTGTGAAATCATCTCACACAGTTACAGCTTTCCCCTCAAGAAGCCTTTCGCTAAAACTGTTCTTGTGTAATTGGCAAAGTGATATTTCGAAGCCCATAGAGGCCTATGTTGAAAAAGGAAATATCCTCAGATGAAATCTGGAAAGAAGCTTTCTGAGAAACTGCTCTGTGATGTGTGACTTCCACTCACAGAGTTACATCTGTATTTCGTGGATCTGTTTGCTAGCCTTATTTCTGTGGAATCTGAGAACAGATATTTCGGATCCCTTTGAAGACTGTAGGGCCAAAGGAAATATCCTCCCATAACAAAGAGACAGAAGCTTTCTGAGAAACGTCTTCGTGTTCTTTGAAATCATCTCACAGAGTTACAGCTTTCCCCTCAAGAAGCCTTTCGCTAAGACAGTTCTTGTGGAATTGGCAAAGGGATATTTGGAAGCCGATAGAGGCCTATGCTGAAAAAGGAAATATCCTCAGATGAAATCTGGAAAGAAGCTTTCTGAGAAACTGCTTAGTGTTCTGTTAATTCATCTCACAGAGTTACATCTGTATTTCGTGGATCTCTTTGCTAGCCTTATTTCTGTGGAATCTGAGAACAGATAATTCGGATCCCTATGAAGACAATAGGGCCAAAGTAAATATCCTCCGATAACAAAGAGAAAGAAGCTTTCTGAGAAACTTCTTTGTGTTCTGTGAAATCATCTCACAGAGTTACAGCTTTCCCCTCAAGAAGTCTTTCGCTAAGACAGTTCTTGTGGAATTGGCAAAGTGATATTTGGAAGCCCATAGAGGGCTATGGTGAAAAAGGAAATATCCTCAGATGAAATATGGAAAGAAGCTTTCTGAGAAACTGCTTAGTGTTCTGTTAATTCATCTCACAGAGTTACATCTGTATTTCGTGGATATCTTTGCTAGCCTTATTTCTGTGGAATCTCAGAACAGATATTTCGGATCCCTTTGAAGACTATAGGACCAAAGGAAATATCCTCCGATAACAAAGAGAAAGAAGCTTTCTGAGAAACTTCTTTGTTTTCTGTGAAATCATGTCACAGAGTTACAGCTTTCCCCTCAAGAAGCCTTTCGCTAAGACAGTTCTTGTGGAATTGGCAAAGTGATATTTGGAAGCCCATAGAGGGCAATGGTGAAAAAGGAAATATCCTCATATGAAATCTGGAAAGAAGCTTTCTGAGAAACTGCTTAGTGTTCTGTTAATTCATCTCACAGAGTTACATCTGTATTTCGTAGATCTCTTTGCTAGCCTTATTTCTGTGGAATCTGAGAACAGATATTTCGGATCCCTTTGAAGACGGCAGGGCCAAAGGTAATATCCTCCGATAACAAAGAGAAAGAAGCTTTCTGAGAAACTTCTTTGTGTTTTGTGAAATCATCTCACAGAGTTACAGCTTTCCCCTCAAGAAGCCTTTCGCTAAGACAGTTCTTGTGGAATGGGAAAAGTGATATTTGGAAGCCCATAGAGGCCTTTGGTGAAAAAGGAAATATCCTCAGATGAAATCTGGAAAGAAGCTTTCTGAGAAACTGTTCTGTGATGTGTGACTTCCACTCACAGTGTACATCTGTATTTCGTTTATCGCTTTTCTAGCCTTATTTCTGTGGAATCTGAGAACAGATATTTCGGATCCCTTTGAAGACTATAGGGCAAACGGAAATATCGTCCGATAACAAAGAGAAAGAAGCTTTCTGAGAAACTTCTTTGTGTTCTGTGAAATCATCTCACAGAGTTACAGCTTCCCCCTCAAGAAGCCTTTCGCTAAAACAGTTCTTGTGGAATTGGCAAAGGGATATTTGGAACCCCATAGAGGCCTATGGTGAAAAAGGAAATATCCTCAGATGAAATCTGGAAAGAAGCTTTCTGAGAAAATGCTTAGTGTTCTGTTAATTCATCTCACAGAGTTACATCTGTATTTCATGGATCTCTTTGCTAGCCTTATTTCTGTGGAATATGAGAACAGATATTTCGGATCCCTTTGAAGACTATAGGGCCAAAGGAAATATCCTCCGATAACAAAGAGAAAGAAGCTTTCTGAGAAACTTCTTTGTGTTCTGTGAAATCATCTCACAGAGTTACAGCTTTCCTCTAAAGAAGCCTTTCGCTAAGACAGTTCTTGTGGAATAGGCAAAGTGATATTTGGAAGCCCATAGATGGCTATGGTGAAAAAGGAAATATCCTCAGATGAAATCTGGAAAGAAGCTTTCTGAGAAACTGCTTAGTGTTCTGTTAATTCATCTCACAGAGTTACATCTGTATTTCGTGGATCTCTTTGCTAGCCTTATTTCTGTGGAATCTGAGAACAGATATTTCGGTTCCCTTTGAAGACTATAGGGTCAACGGGAATATCGTCTGATAACAAAGAGAAGGAAGCTTTCTGAGAAACTTCTTTGTGTTCTGTGAAATCATCTCACAGAGTTACAGCTTTCCCCTCAAGAAGCCTTTTGCTAAGACTGTTCTTGTGGAATGGGCAAAGTGATATTTGGAAGCCCATAGAGGCCTATGGTGAAAAAGGAAATATCCTCAGATGAAATCTGGAAAGAAGCTTTCTGAGAAACTGCTCTGTGATGTGTGACTTCCACTCACAGAGTTACATCTGCATTTCGTGGATCTGTTTGCTAGCCTTATTTCTTTGGAATCTGAGAACAGATATTTCGGATCCCTTTGAAGACTGTAGGGCCAAAGGAAATATCCTCCGATAACAAAGAGAAAGAAGCTTTCTGAGAAACGTCTTTGTGTTCTGTGAAATCATCTCACAGAGTTACAGCTTTCCCCTCAAGAAGCCTTTCGCTAAGACAGTTCTTGTGGAATTGGCAAAGGGATATTTGGAAGCCCATAGAGGGCTATGGTGAAAAAGGAAATATCCTCAGATGAAATCTGGAAAGAAGCATTCTGAGAAAATGCTTAGTGTTCTGTTAATTCATCTCGCAATCTTACATCTGTATTTCGTGGATCTCTTTGCTAGCCTTATTTCTGTGGAATCTGAGAACAGATATTTCGGATCCCTTTGAAATCTCTAGGGCCAAAGGGAATATCCTCCGATAACAAAGAGAAGGAAGCTTTCTGAGAAACTTCTTTGTGTTCTGTGAAATCATCTCACAGAGTTACAGCTTTCCCCTCAAGAAGTCTTTCACTAAGACAGTCCTTGTGGAATGGGCAAAGTGATATTTGGAAGCCCATAGAGGCCGATAGTGAAAAAGGAAATATTCTCAGATGAAATCTGGAAAGAAGCTTTCTGAGAAACTGCTCTGTGATGTGTGACATCCACTCACAGAGTTACATTTGTATTTCGTTGATCAGTTTGCTAGCCTTATTTCTATGGAATCTGAGAACAGAAATTTCGGATACCTTTGAAGACTGTAGGGCCAAAGGAAATATCCTTCGATAACAAAGAGAAAGAAGCTTTCTGAGAAACGTCTTTGTGTTCTGTGAAATCATCTCACAGAGTTACAGCTTTCCCTTCAAGAAGCCTTTCGCTAAGACAGTTCTTGTGGAATTGGCAAAGGGATATTTGGAAGCCCATAGAGGCCTATGGTGAAAAGGAAATATCCTCAGATGAAATCTGGAAAGAAGCTTTCTGAGAAAATGCTGAGTGTTCTGTTAATTCATCTCACAGACTTATATCTGTATTTCGTGGATCTCTTTGCTAGACTTATTTCTGTGGAATCTGAGAACAGATATTTCGGATCCCTTTGAAGACTATAGGGCCAAAGGAAATATCCTCCGATAACAAAGAGAAAGAAGCTGTCTGAGAAACTTCTTTCTGTTCTGTGAAATCATCTCACACAGTTACAGCTTTCCCCTCAAGAAGCCTTTCGCTAAGACAGTTCTTGTGGAATTGGCAAAGTGATATTTCGAAGCCCATAGAGGCCTATGGTGAAAAAGGAAATATCCTCAGATGAAATCTGGAAACAAGCTTTCTGAGAAACTGCTCTGTGATGTGTGACTTCCACTCACAGAGTTTCATCTGTATTTCGTGGATCTCTTTGCTAGCCTTATTTCTGTGGAATCTGAGAACAGATATTTCGGACCCCATTGAAGACTATAGGGCCAAAGGAAATATCCTCCGATAACAAAGAGACAGAAGCTTTCTGAGAAACTTCTTTGTGTTCTGTGAAATGATCTCACAGAGTTACAGTTTTCCCCTCAAGAAGCCTTTCGCTAAGACAGTTCTTGTGGAATTGGCAAAGGGATATTTGGAAGCCCATAGAGGCCTATGGTGAAAAAGGAAATATCCTCAGATGAAATGTGGAAAGAAGCTTTCTGAGAAACTGCTTAGTGTTCTGTTAATTCATCTCACAGAGTTACATGTGTATTTCGTGGATCTCTTTGCTAGCCTTATTTCTGTGGAATCTGAGAAGAGATATTTCGGATCCCTTTGAAGACTATAGGGCCAAAGGAAATATCCTCCGATAACAAAGAGAAAGAAGCTTTCTGAGAAACTTCTTTGTGTTCTGTGAAATCATCTCACAGAGTTACATCTTTCTCCTCAAGAAGCCTTTCGCTAAGACATTTCTTGTGGAATTGGCAAAGTGATTTTTGGAACACCCTAGAGGGTTATGGTGAAAAAGGAAATATCCTCAGATGAAATCTGGAAAGAAGCTTTCTGAGAAACTGCTTGTGTTCTGTTAATTCATCTCACAGAGTTACATCTGTATTTCGTGGATCTTTTTGCTAGCCTTATTTCTGTGGAATCTGAGAACAGATATTTTGGATCCCTTTGAAGACTGTAGGGACAAGGGAAATATCCTCCGATAACAAAGAGAAAGAAGCTTTCTGAGAAACTTCGTTGTGTTCTGTGAAATCATCTCATAGAGTTACAGCTTTCCCCTCAAGAAGCCTTTCGCTAAGACAGTTCTTGTGGAATTGGCAAAGTGATATTTGGAAGCACATAGAGGGCTACGGTGAAAAAGGAAATATCCTCTAATGAAATCTGGGAAGAAGCTTTCTGAGAAACTGCAATGTGATGTGTGACTTCCACTCACAGAGTTACATCTGTATTTCGTGGATCTCTTTGCTAGCCTTATTTCTGTGGAATCTGAGAACAGATATTTCGGATCCCTTTGAAGACTACAGGGCCAAAGGAAATATCCTCCGATAACAAAGAGAAAGGAGCTTTCTGAGAAACTTCTTTGTGTTCTGTGAAATCATCTCACAGAGTTACAGCTTTCCCCTCAAGAAGCCTTTCGCTAAGACAGTTCTTGTTGAATTGGCAAAGTGATATTTGGAAGCCCATAGAGGGCTCTGGTGAAAAAGGAAATATCCTCAGATGAAATCTGGAAAGAAGCTATCTGAGAAACTGCTTAGTGTTCTGTTAATTCATCTCACAGAGTTACCTCTGCATTTCGTGGATCTCTTTGCTAGCCTTATTTCTGTGGAATCTGAGAACAGATATTTCGGATCCCTTAGAAAACTATAGGGCCAAAGGAAATATCCTCCGATAACAAAGAGAAAGAAGCTTTCTGAGAAACTTCTTTGTGTTCTGTGATATCAACTCACAGAGGTACAGCTTTCCCCTCAAGAAGCCTTTCGCTAAGCCAGTTCTTGTGGAATTGGCAAAGGGATATTTGGAAGCCCATAGAGGCCTATGGTGAAAAAGGAAATATCCTCAGATGAAATCTGGAAAGAACCTTTCTGAGAAACTACTCTGTGATGTGTGACTTCCACTCACAGAGTTACCTCTGTATTTCGTGGATGTCTTTGCTAGACTTATTTCTGTGGAATCTGAGAACAGATATTTCGGATCCCTTTGAAGACTGCAGGGCCAAAGGGAATATCCTCCGATAACAAAGAGAAGGAAGCTTTCTGAGAAACTTCTTTGTGTTCTGTGAAATCATCTCACAGAGTTACAGCTTTCTCCTCAAGAAGCCTTTCGCTAAGACAGTTCTTGTGGAATGGGAAAAGTGATATTTGGAAGCCCATAGAGGCCTTTGGTGAAAAAGGAAATATCCTCAGATGAAATCTGGAAAGAAGCTTTCTGAGAAACTGTTCTGTGATGTGTGACTTCCACTCACAGTGTACATCTGTATTTCGTGGATCTCTTTGCTAGCCTTATTTCTGTGGAATCTGAGAACAGATATTTCGGATCCCTTTGAAGACTATAGGGCAAACGGAAATATCGTCCGATAACAAAGAGAAAGAAGCTTTCTGGGAAACTTCTTTGTGTTCTGTGAAATCATCTCACAGAGTTACAGCTTCCCCCTCAAGAAGCCTTTCGCTAAAACAGTTCTTGTGGAATTGGCAAAGGGATATTTGGAACCTCATAGAGGCCTATGGTGAAAAAGGAAATATCCTCAGATGAAATCTTGAAAGAAGCTTTCTGAGAAAATGCTTAGTGTTCTGTTAATTCACCTCACAGAGTTACATCTGTATTTCATGGATCTCTTTGCTAGCCTTATTTCTGTGGAATATGAGAACAGATATTTCGGATCCCTTTGAAGACTATAGGGCCAAAGGAAATATCCTCCGATAACAAAGAGAAAGAAGCTTTCTGAGAAACTTCTTTGTGTTCTGTGAAATCATCTCACAGAGTTACAGCTTTCCTCTAAAGTGGCCTTTCGCTAAGACAGTTCTTGTGGAATTGGCAAAGTGATATTTGGAAGCCCATAGATGGCTATGGTGAAAAAGGAAATATCCTCAGATGAAATCTGGAAAGAAGCTTTCTGAGAAACTGCTTAGTGTTCTGTTAATTCATCTCACAGAGTTACATCTGTATTTCGTGGATCTCTTTGCTAGCCTTATTTCTGTGGAATCTGAGAACAGATATTTCGGTTCCCTTTGAAGACTATAGGGTCAAAGGGAATATCGTCTGATAACAAAGAGAAGGAAGCTTTCTGAGAAACTTCTTTGTGTTCTGTGAAATCATCTCACAGAGTTACAGCTTTCCCCTCAAGAAGCCTTTTGCTAAGACTGTTCTTGTGGAATGGGCAAAGTGATATTTGGAAGCCCATAGAGGCCTATGGTGAAAAAGGAAATATCCTCAGATGAAATCTGGAAAGAAGCTTTCTGAGAAACTGCTCTGTGATGTGTGACTTCCACTCACAGAGTTACATCTGCATTTCGTGGATCTGTTTGCTAGCCTTATTTCTGTGGAATCTGAGAACAGATATTTCGGATCCCTTTGAAGACTGTAGGGCCAAAGGAAATGTCCTCCGATAAAAAAGAGAAAGAAGCTTTCTGAGAAACGTCTTTGTGTTCCGTGAAATCATCTCACAGAGTTACAGCTTTCCCCTCAAGAAGCCTTTCGCTAAGACAGTTCTTGTGGAATTGGCAAAGGGATATTTGGAAGCCCATAGAGGGCTATGGTGAAAAAGGAAATATCCTCAGATGAAATCTGGAAAGAAGCATTCTGAGAAAATGCTTAGTGTTCTGTTAATTCATCTCACAGACTTACATCTGTATTTCGTGGATCTCTTTGCTAGCCTTATTTCTGTGGAAGCTGAGAACAGATATTTCGGATCCCTTTGAAGACTATAGGGCCAAAGGAAATATCATCCGATAACAAAGAGAAAGAAGCTGTCTGAGAAACTTCTTTGTGTTCTGTGAAATCATCTCACACAGTTACAGCTTTCCCCTCAAGAAGCCTTTCGCGAAGACAGTTCTTGTGGAATTGGCAAAGTGATATTTGGAAGCCCATAGAGGGCTATGGTGAAAAAGGAAATATCCTCAGATGAAATCTGGAAAGAAGCTTTCTGAGAAACTGCTTAGTGTTCTGTTAATTCATCTCACAGAGTTACATCTGTATTTCGTGGATCTCTTTGCTAGCCTTATTTCTGTGGAATCTCAGAACAGATATTTCGGATCCCTTTGAAGACTATAGGGCCAAAGGAAATATCCTCCGATAACAAAGAGAAAGAAGATTTCTGAGAAACTTCTTTGTGTTCTGTGAAATCATCTCACAGAGTTACAGCTTTCCCCTCAAGAAGCCTTTCGCTAAGACAGTTCTTGTGGAATTGGCAAAGTGATATTTGGAAGCCCATAGAGGGCTATGGTGAAAAAGGAAATATCCTCAGATGAAATCTGGAAAGAAGCTTTTTGAGAAACTGCTTAGTGTTCTGTTAATTCATCTCACAGAGTTAAATCTGTATTTCGTGGATCTCTTTGCTAGCCTTATTTCTGTGGAATCTGAGAACAGATATTTCGGATCCCTTTGAAGACTCTAGGGCCAAAGGGAATATCCTCCGATAACAAAGAGAAGGAAGCTTTCTGAGAAACTTCTTTGTGTTCTGTGAAATCATCTCAGAGAGTTACAGCTTTCCCCTCAAGAAGTCTTTCACTAAGACACTTCTTGTGGAATGGGCAAAGTGATATTTGGAAGCCCATAGAGGCCTATAGTGAAAAAGGAAATATTCTCAGATGAAATCTGGAAAGAAGCTTTCTGAGAAACTGCTCTGTGATGTGTGACATCCACTCACAGAGTTACATTTGTATTTCGTTGATCAGTTTGCTAGCCTTATTTCTATGGAATCTGAGAACAGAAATTTCGGATCCCTTTGAAGACTGTAGGGCCAAAGGAAATATCCTTCGATAACAAAGAGAAAGAAGCTTTCTGAGAAACGTCTTTGTGTTCTGTGAAATCATCTCACAGAGTTACAGCTTTCCCTTCAAGAAGCCTTTCGCTAAGACAGTTCTTGTGGAATTGGCAAAGGGATATTTGGAAGCCCATAGAGGCCTATGGTGAAAAAGGAAATATCCTCAGATGAAATCTGGAAAGAAGCTTTCTGAGAAAATGCTGAGTGTTCTGTTAATTCACCTCACAGACTTATATCTGTATTTCGTGGATCTCTTTGCTAGCCTTATTTCTGTGGAATCTGAGAACAGATATTTCGGATCCCTTTGAAGACTATAGGGCCAAAGGAAATATCCTCCGATAACAAAGAGAAAGAAGCTGTCTGAGAAACTTCTTTCTGTTCTGTGAAATCATCTCACACAGTTACAGCTTTCCCCTCAAGAAGCCTTTCGCTAAGACAGTTCTTGTGGAATTGGCAAAGTGATATTTCGGAGCCCATAGAGGCCTATGGTGAAAAAGGAAATATCCTCAGATGAAATCTGGAAAGAAGCTTTCTGAGAAACTGCTCTGTGATGTGTGACTTCCACTCACAGAGTTTCATCTGTATTTCGTGGATCTCTTTGCTAGCCTTATTTCTGTGGAATCTGAGAACAGATATTTCGGACCCCTTTGAAGACTATAGGGCCAAAGGAAATATCCTCCGATAACAAAGAGACAGAAGCTTTCTGAGAAACTTCTTTGTGTTCTGTGAAATCATCTCACAGAGTTACAGCTTTCCCCTCCAGAAGCCTTTCGCTAAGACAGTTCTTGTGGAATTGGCAAAGGGATATTTGGAAGCCCATAGAGGCCTATGGTGAAAAAGGAAATATACTCAGATGAAATGTGGAAAGAAGCTTTCTGAGAAACTGCTTAGTGTTCTGTTAATTCATCTCACAGAGTTACATCTGTATTTCGTGGATCTCTTTGCTAGCCTTATTTCTGTGGAATCTGAGAAGAGATATTTCGGATCCCTTTGAAGACTATAGGGCCAAAGGAAATATCCTCCGATAACAAAGAGAAAGAAGCTTTCTGAGAAACTTCTTTGTGTTCTGTGAAATCATCTCACAGAGTTACATCTTTCTCCTCAAGAAGCCTTTCGCTAAGACAGTTCTTGTGGAATTGGCAAAGTGATTTTTGGAACACCCTAGAGGGCTATGGTGAAAAAGGAAATATCCTCCGATGAAATCTGGGAAGAAGCTTTCTGAGAAACTGCAATGTGATGTGTGACTTCCACTCACAGAGTTACATCTGTATTTCGTGGATCTCTTTGCTAGCCTTATTTCTGTGAAATCTGAGAACAGATATTTCGGATCCCTTTGAAGACTACAGGGCCAAAGGAAATATCCTCCGATAACAAAGAGAAAGAAGCTTTCTGAGAAACTTCTTTGTGTTCTGTGAAATCATCTCACAGAGTTACAGCTTTCCCCTCAAGAAGCCTTTCGCTAAGACAGTTCTTGTTGAATTGGCAAAGTGATATTTGGAAGCCCATAGAGGGCTCTGGTGAAAAAGGAAATATCCTCAGATGAAATCTGGAAAGAAGCTATCTGAGAAAGTGCTTAGTGTTCTGTTAATTCATCTCACAGAGTTACCTCTGCATTTCGTGGATCTCTTTGCTAGCCTTATTTCTGTGGAATCTGAGAACAGATATTTCGGATCCCTTAGAAAACTATAGGGCCAAAGGAAATATCCTCCGATAACAAAGAGAAAGAAGCTTTCTGAGAAACTTCTTTGTGTTCTGTGATATCAACTCACAGAGGTACAGCTTTCCCCTCAAGAAGCCTTTCGCTAAGACAGTTCTTGTGGAATTGGCAAAGGGATATTTGGAAGCCCATAGAGGCCTATGGTGAAAAAGGAAATATCCTCAGATGAAATCTGGAAAGAACCTTTCTGAGAAACTACTCTGTGATGTGTGACTTCCACTCACAGAGTTACCTCTGTATTTCGTGGATCTCTTTCCTAGACTTATTTCTGTGGAATCTGAGAACAGATATTTCGGATCCCTTTGAAGACTGTAGGGCCAAAGGAAATATCCTCCGATAACAAAGAGAAAGAAGCTTTCTGAGAAACTTCTTTGTGTTCTGTGAAATCATCTCACAGAGTTACAGCTTTCCCCTCAAGAAGCCTTTCGCTAAGACAGTTCTTCTGGAATTGGCAAAGGGATATTTGGAAACTCATAGAGGGCTACGGTGAAAAAGGAAATATCCTCAGATGAAATCTGGAAAGAAGCTTTCTGAGAAACTGCTTAGTATTCTGTTAATTCATCTCACAGAGTTACATCTGTATTTCGTGGATCTCTTTGCTAGCCTTATTTCAGTGGAATCTGAGAACAGATACTTCGGATCCCTTTGAAGACTATAGGGCCAAAGGAAATATCCTCCGATAACAAAGAGAAAGAAGCTTTCTGAGAAACTTCTTTGTGTTCTGTGAAATCATCTCACAGTGTTAGAGCTTTCACCTCAAGAAGCCTTTCGCTAAGACAGTTCTTGTTGAATTGGCAAAGTATTTTTGGAAGCCCATAGAGGGCTATGGTGAAAAAGGAAATATCCTCCGATGAAATCTGGAAAGAAGCTTTCTGAGAACGTGATTAGTGTTCTGTTAATTCATCTCACAGAGGTACATCTGTATTTCGTGGATCTCTTTGCTAGCCTTATTTCTGTGGAATCTGAGAACAGATATTTCGGATCCATTTGAAGACTATAGGGCCAAAGGAAATATCCTCCGATAACAAAGAGAAAGAAGCTTTCTGAGAAACTTCTTTGTGTTCTGTGAAATCATCTCACAGAGTAACAGCTTTCCCCTCAAGAAGCCTTTCGCTAAGACAGTTCTTGTGGAATTGGCAAAGGGATATTTGGAATCCCATAGAGGGCTACGGTGAAAAAGGAAATATCCTCAGATGAAATCTGGAAAGAAACTTTCTGAGAAACTGCTCTGTGATGTGTGACTTCCACTCACAGAGTTACATCTGTATTTCGTGGATCTCTTTGCCAGCCTTATTTCTGTGGAATCTGAGAACAGATATTCCGGACCCCTTTGAAGACTATAGGGCCAAAGGAAATATCCTCCGATAACAGAGAGAAAGAAGCTTTCGGAGAAACTTCTTTGTGTTCTGTGAAATCATCTCACAGAGTTACAGCTTTCCCCTCAAGAAGCCTTTCGCTAAGACAGTTCTTGTGTAATTGGCAAAGTAATATTTGGAAACCCATAGAGGGCTATGGTGAAAAAGGAAATATCCTCTGATGAAATCTGGAAAGAAGCTTTCTGAGAAAATGCTTAGTGTTCTGTTAATTCATCTCACAGAGTTACATCTGTATTTCGTGGATCTCTTTGCTAGCCTTATTTATGTGGAATCTGAGAACAGATATTTCGGATCCCTTTGAAGACTATAGGGCCAAAGGAAATATCCTCCGATAACAAAGAGAAAGAAGCTTTCTGAGAAACTTCTTTGTGTTCTGTGAAATCATCTCACAGTGTTACAGCTTTCCCCTCAAGAAGCCTTTCGCTAAGACAGTTCTTGTTGAATTGGCAAAGTATTTTTGGAAGCCCATAGAGGGCTATGGTGAAAAAGGAAATAACTTCAGACGAAATCTGGAAAGAAGCTTTCTGAGAAACTGCTTGGTGTTCTGTTAATTCATCTCACAGAGTTTCATCTGTATTTCGTGGATCTCTTTGCTAGCCTTATTTCTGTGGAAGCTGAGAATAGATATTTCGGATCCCTTTGAAGACTATAGGGCCAAAGGAAATATCCTCCGATAACAAAGGTAAGAAGCTTTCTGAGAAACTTCTTTGTGTTCTTTGAAATCATCTCACAGAGTTACAGCTTTCCCCTCAAGAAGCCTTTCGCTAACACAGCTTTTGTGGAATTGGCAAAGGGATATTTGGAAGCCCTTAGAGGGCTATGGTGAAAAACGAAATATCCTCAGATGAAATCTGGAAAGAAGCTTTCTGAGAAACTGCTCTGTGATGTGTCACTTACACCCACAGAGTGACATCTGTATTTCGTGAATCTCCTTGCTAGCCTTATTTCTGTGGAATCTGAGAACAGATATTTCGGATCCCTTTGAAGACTATAGGGCCAAAGTAAATATCCTCCGATAACAAAGAGAAAGAAGCTTTCTGAGAAACTTCTTTGTGTTTTGTGAAATCATCTCACAGAGTTACAGCTTTCCCCTCAAGAAGCCTTTCGCTAAGACAGTTCTTGTGGAATTGGCAAAGGGATATTTGGAAGCCCATAGAGGTCTAAGGTGAAAAAAGAAATATCCTCAGATGAAATCTGGAAAGAAGCTTTCTGAGAAAGTGCTTAGTGTTCTGTTAATTCATCTCACAGAATTGCATCTGTATTTCGTGGATCTCTTTGCTCGCCTTATTTCTGTGGAATCTGAGAACAGATATTTCGGATCCCTTTGAAGACTATAGGGCCAAAGGAAATATCCTCCGATAACAAAGAGAAAGAAGCTTTCTGAGAAACTTCTTTGTGTTCTGTGAAATCATCTCACAGAGTTACAGCTTTCCCCTCAAGAAGCCTTTCGCTAAGACAGTTCTTGTGGTATTGGCAAAGTGATATTTGGAATCCCATAGAGGGCTATGGTGAAAAAGGAAATATCCTCAGATGAAATCTGGAAAGAAGCTTTCTGAGAAACTGCTCTGTGATGTGTGACTTCCACTCACAGAGTTACATCTGTATTTCGTGGATCTCTTTGCTAGCCTTATTTCTGTGGAATCTGAGAACAGATAATTCGGATCCCGTTGAAGACTATAGGGCCAAAGGAAATAGCCTCCGATAACAAAGAGAAAGAAGCTTTCTGAGAAACTTCTTTGTGTTCTGTGAATTCATCTCACAGAGTTACAGCTTTCCCCTCAAGAAGCCTTTTGCTAAGACAGTTCTTGTGGAATTGGAAAAGGGATATTTGGAAGCCCATAGAGGGCTAAGGTGAAAAAGGAAATATTCTCAGATGAAATCTGGAAAGAAGCTTTCTGAGAAACTGCTCTGTGATGTGTGACTTCCACTCACAGAGTTACATCTGTATTTCCTGAATCTCTTTGCTAACCTTATTTCTGTGGAATCTGAGAACAGATATTTCGGATCCCTTTGAAGACTATAGGGCCTAGGGAAATATCCTCCGATAACAAAGAGAAAGAAGCTTTCTGAGAAACTTCTTTGTGTTCTGTGAAATCATCTCACAGAGTTACAGCTTTCCCCTCAAGAAGCCTTTCGCTAAGACAGTTCTTGTGCAATTGGGAAAGTGATATTTGGAAGCCCATAGAGGCCTATGGTGAAAAAGGAAATATCCTCAGATGAAATCTGGAAAGAAGCTTTCTGAGAAACTGCTTAGTGTTCTGTTAATTCATCTCACAGAGTTACATCTGTATTTCGTGGATCTCTTTGCTAGCCTTATTTCTGTGGAATCTGAGAACAGATATTTCCGATCCCTTTGAAGACTATAGGGCCAAAGGAAATATCCTCCGATAACAAAGAGAAAGAAGCTTCATGAGAATCTTCTTTGTGTTCTGTGAAATCATCTCACAGAGTTACAGCTTTCCCCTCAAGGAGAGTTTCGCTAAGGCAGTTCTTGTGGAATTGGCAAAGTGATATTTTTAAGCCCATAGAGGGCTATGGTGAAAATGGAAATATCCTCAGATGAAATCTGGAAAGAAGCTTTCTGAGAAAATGCTTAGTGTTCTGTTAATTCATCTCACAGAGTTACATCTGTATTTCGTGGATCTCTTTGCTAGCCTTATTTCTGTGGAATCTGAGAACAGATATTTCGGATCACTTTGAAGACTATAGGGCCAAAGGAAATATCCTCCGATATAAAAAGAGAAAGAAGCTTTCTGAGAAACTTCTTTTTGTTCTGTGAAATCATCTCACAGTGTAACAGCTTTCCCCTCAAGAAGCCTTTCGCTAAGACAGTTCTGCTGGAATTGGCAAAGGGATATTTGGAAGCCCATAGAGGGCTATGGTGAAAAAGGAAATATCCTCAGATGAAATCTGGAAAGAAGCTTTCTGAGAAACTGCTCTGTGATGTGTGACGTCCACTCACAGAGTTACATCTGTATTTCGTGGATCTCTTTGCTAGCCTTATTTCTGTGGAATCTGAGAACAGATATTTCGGATCCCTTTGAAGAGTATAGGGCCAAAGGAACTATTCTCCGATAACAGAGAGAAAGAAGCTTTCGGAGAAACTTCTTTGTGTTCTGTAAAATCATCTCACAGAGTTACAGCTTTCCCCTCAAGAAACCTTTCGCTAAGACTGTTCTTGTGGAATTGGCAAAGGGATATTTGGAAGCCCATAGGGGGCTATGGGGAAAAAGGAAATATCCTCAGATGAAATCTGGAAAGAAGCTTTCTGAGAAACTTCTCTGTGATGTGTGACTTCCACTCACAGAGTTACATCTGTATTTCGTGGATCTCTTTGCTAGACTTATTTCTGTGGAATCTGAAACAGATATTTCGGATCCCTTTGAAGACTATAGGGCCAAAGGAAATATCCTCCGATAACAAAGAGAAAGAAGCTTTCTGAGAAACTTCTTTGTGTTCTGTGAAATCATCTCACAGAGTTACAGCTTTCCCCTCCAGAAGCCTTTCGCTAAGACAGTTCCTGTGGAATTGGCAAAGTGATATTTGGAAACCCATAGAGGGCTATGGTGAAAAAGGAAATATCTTGAGATGAAATCTGGAAAGAAGCTTTCTGAGAAACTGCTTAGTGTTCTGTGAATTCATCTCACAGTGTTACATCTGTATTTCGTGGATCTCTTTGCTAGCCTTATTTCTGTGGAATCTGAGAACAGATATTTCGGATCCCTTTGAAGACTATAGGGCCAAAGGAAATATCATCCGATAACAAAGAGAAAGAAGCTTTCTGAGAAACTTCTGTGTGTTCTGTGAAATCATCTCACAGTGTTACAGCTTTCCCCTCAAGAAGCCTTTCGCTAAGACAGTTCTTGTGGAATTGGCAAAGTGATATTTTGAAGCCCATAGAGGGCTATGGTGAAAAAGGAAATATCTTCAGATGAAATCTGGAAAGAAGCTTTCTGAGAAAGTGCTTAGTGTTCTGTTAATTCATCTCACAGAGTTACATCTGTATTTCGTGGATCTCTTTGCTAGCCTTATTTCTGTGGAATATGAGAACAGATATTTCGGGTCCCTTTGAAGACTCTAGGGCCAAAGGAAATATCCTCCGATATAAAAAGAGAAAGAAGCTTTCTGAGAAACTTCTTTGTGTTCCGTGAAATCATCTCACAGAGTTACAGCTTTCCCCTCAAGAAGCCTCTCGCTAAGACAGTTCTTGTGGAATTGGCAAAGTGATATTTGGAAGCCCTTAGAGGGCTATGGTGAAAAAGGAAATATCCTCAGATGAAATCTGGAAAGAAGCTTCCTGAGAAACTGCTCTGTGATGTGTGACTTCCACTCACAGAGTTACATCTGTATTTCATGAATCTCTTTGCTAGCCTTATTTCTGTGGAAACTGAGAACAGATATTTCGGATTCCTTTGAAGACTATAGGGCCAAAGGAAATATCCTCTGATAACAAAGAGAAAGAAGCTTTCTGAGAAACTTCTTTGTGTTCTTTGAAATCATCTCACAGAGTTACAGCTTTCCCCTCAAGAAGCCTTTCGCTATGACAGTTCTTGTGGAATTGGCAAAGGGATATTTTGAAGCCCATAGAAGCCTATGGTGAAAAAGGAAATATCCTCAGATGAAATCTGGAAAGAAGCTTACTGACAAACTGCTTACTGTTCTGTTAATTCATCTCACAGACTTACATCTGTATTTCGTGGATCTCTTTGCTAGCCTTATTTCTGTGGAATCTGAGAACAGATACTTCGGGTCCCTTTGAAGACTATAGGGCCAAATGAAATATCCTCCTATAACAAAGAGAAAGAAGCTTTCTGAGAAACTTCTTTGTGTTCTGTGAAATCGTTTCACAGAGTTACAGCTTTCCCCTCAAGAAGCCTTTCGCTAAGACAGTTCTTGTGGAATTGGCAAAGGGATATTTGGAAGCCCATAGAAGGCTATCGTGAAAAAGGATATATCCTCAGATGAAATCTGGAAAGAAGCTTTCTGAGAAACTGCTCTGTGATGTGTGACTTTCACTCACAGAGTTACATCTGCATTTCGTGGATCTGTTTGCTAGCCTTATTTCTGTGGAATCTGAGAACAGATATTTCGGATCCCTTTGAAGACTGTAGGGCCAAAGGAAATATCTTCCGATAAAAAAGAGAAAGAAGCTTTCTGAGAAACGTCTTTGTGTTCTGTGAAATCATCTCACAGAGTTACAGCTTTCCCCTCAAGAAGCCTTTCGCTAAGACAGTTCTTGTGGAATTGGCAAAGGGATATTTGGAAGCCCATAGAGGGCTATGGTGAAAAAGGAAATATCCTCAGATGAAATCTGGAAAGAAGCATTCTGAGAAAATGCTTAGTGTTCTGTTAATTCATCTCACAGAGTTACATCTGTATTTCGTGGATCTCTTTGCTAGCCTTATTTCTGTGGAAGCTGAGAACAGATATTTCGGATCCCTTTGAAGACTATAGGGCCAAAGGAAATATCCTCCGATAACAAAGAGAAAGAAGCTGTCTGAGAAACTTCTTTGTGTTCTGTGAAATCATCTCACACAGTTACAGCTTTCCCCTCAAGAAGCCTTTCGCTAAGACAGTTCTTGTGGAATTGGCAAAGTGATATTTGGAGGCCCATAGAGGGCTATGGTGAAAAAGGAAATATCCTCAGATGAAAACTGGAAAGAAGCTTTCTGAGAAACTGCTTAGTGTTCTGTTAATTCATCTCACAGAGTTACATCTGTATTTCGTGGATCTCTTTGCTAGCCTTATTTCTGTGGAATCTGAGAACAGATATTTCGGATCCCTTTGAAGACTATAGGGCCAAAGGGAATATCCTCCGATAACAAAGAGAAGGAAGCTTTCTGAGAAACTTCTTTGTGTTCTGTGAAATCATCTCACAGAGTTACAGCTTTCCCCTCAAGAAGTCTTTCACTAAGACAGTTCTTGTGGAATGGGCAAAGTGATATTTGGAAGCCCATAGAGGCCTATAGTGAAAAAGGAAATATTCTCAGATGAAATCTGGAAAGAAGCTTTCTGAGAAACTGCTCTGTGATGCTGTGATGTGTGACATCCACTCACAGAGTTACATTTGTATTTCGTTGATCAGTTTGCTAGCCTTATTTCTATGGAATCTGAGAACAGAAATTTCGGATCCCTTTGAAGACTGTAGGGCCAAAGGAAATATCCTTCGATAAAAAGAGAAAGAAGCTTTCTGAGAAACGTCTTTGTGTTCTGTGAAATCATCTCACAGAGTTACAGCTTTCCCTTCAAGAAGCCTTTCGCTAAGACAGTTCTTGTGGAATTGGCAAAGGGATATTTGGAAGCCCATTGAGGCCTATGGTGAAAAAGGAAATATCCTCAGATGAAATCTGGAAAGAAGCTTTCTGTGAAAATGCTGAGTGTTCTGTTAATTCATCTCACAGACTTATATCTGTATTTCGTGGATCTCTTTGCTAGCCTTATTTCTGTGGAATCTGAGAACAGATATTTCGGATCCCTTTGAAGACTATAGGGCCAAAGGAAATATCCTCCGATAACAAAGAGAAAGAAGCTGTCTGAGAAACTTCTTTCTGTTCTGTGAAATCATCTCACACAGTTACAGCTTTCCCCTCAAGAAGCCTTTCGCTAAGACAGTTCTTGTGGAATTGGCAAAGTGATATTTCGAAGCCCATAGAGGCCTATGGTGAAAAAGGAAATATCCTCAGATGAAATCTGGAAAGAAGCTTTCTGAGAAACTGCTCTGTGATGTGTGACTTCCACTCACAGAGTTTCATCTGTATTTCGTGGATCTCTTTGCTAGCCTTATTTCTGTGGAATCTGAGAACAGATATTTCGGACCCCTTTGAAGACTATAGGGCCAAAGGAAATATCCTCCGATAACAAAGAGACAGAAGCTTTCTGAGAAACTTCTTTGTGTTCTGTGAAATCATCTCACAGAGTTATAGCTTTCCCCTCAAGAAGCCTTTCGCTAAGACAGTTCTTGTGGAATTGGCAAAGGGATATTTGGAAGCCCATAGAGGCCTATGGTGAAAAAGGAAATATCCTCAGATGAAATGTTGAAAGAAGCTTTCTGAGAAACTGCTTAGTGTTCTGTTAATTCACCTCACAGAGTTACATGTGTATTTCGTGGATCTCTTTGCTAGCCTTATTTCTGTGGAATCTGAGAAGAGATATTTCGGATCCCTTTGAAGACTATAGGGCCAAAGGAAATATCCTCCGATAACAAAGAGAAAGAAGCTTTCTGAGAAACTTCTTTGTGTTCTGTGAAATCATCTCACAGAGTTACATCTTTCTCCTCAAGAAGCCTTTCGCTAAGACAGTTCTTGTGGAATTGGCAAAGTGATTTTTGGAACACCCTAGAGGGCTATGGTGAAAAAGGAAATATCCTCAGATGAAATCTGGAAAGAAGCTTTCTGAGAAAATGCTGAGTGTTCTGTTAATTCATCTCACAGAGTTACATCTGTATTTCGTGGATCTCCTTGCTAGCCTTATTTCTGTGGAATCTGAGAACTGATATTTCGGATCCCTTTGAAGACTGTAGGGACAAGGGAAATATCCTCCGATAACAAAGAGAAAGAAGATTTCTGAGAAACTTCGTTGTGTTCTGTGAAATCATCTCACAGAGTTACAGCTTTCCCCTCAAGAAGCCTTTCGCTAAGACAGTTCTTGTGGAATTGGCAAAGTGATATTTGGAAGCCCATAGAGGGCTATGGTGAAAAAGGAAATATCCTCAGATGAAATCTGGAAAGAAGCTTTTTGAGAAACTGCTTAGTGTTCTGTTAATTCATCTCACAGAGTTAAATCTGTATTTCGTGGATCTCTTTGCTAGCCTTATTTCTGTGGAATCTGAGAACAGATATTTCGGATCCCTTTGAAGACTCTAGGGCCAAAGGGAATATCCTCCGATAACAAAGAGAAGGAAGCTTTCTGAGAAACTTCTTTGTGTTCTGTGAAATCATCTCACAGAGTTACAGCTTTCCCCTCAAGAAGTCTTTCACTAAGACACTTCTTGTGGAATGGGCAAAGTGATATTTGGAAGCCCATAGAGGCCTATAGTGAAAAAGGAAATATTCTCAGATGAAATCTGGAAAGAAGCTTTCTGAGAAACTGCTCTGTGATGTGTGACATCCACTCACAGAGTTACATTTGTATTTCGTTGATCAGTTTGCTAGCCTTATTTCTATGGAATCTGAGAACAGAAATTTCGGATCCCTTTGAAGACTGTAGGGCCAAAGGAAATATCCTTCGATAACAAAGAGAAAGAAGCTTTCTGAGAAACGTCTTTGTGTTCTGTGAAATCATCTCACAGAGTTACAGCTTTCCCTTCAAGAAGCCTTTCGCTAAGACAGTTCTTGTGGAATTGGCAAAGGGATATTTGGAAGCCCATAGAGGCCTATGGTGAAAAAGGAAATATCCTCAGATGAAATCTGGAAAGAAGCTTTCTGAGAAAATGCTGAGTGTTCTGTTAATTCACCTCACAGACTTATATCTGTATTTCGTGGATCTCTTTGCTAGCCTTATTTCTGTGGAATCTGAGAACAGATATTTCGGATCCCTTTGAAGACTATAGGGCCAAAGGAAATATCCTCCGATAACAAAGAGAAAGAAGCTGTCTGAGAAACTTCTTTCTGTTCTGTGAAATCATCTCACACAGTTACAGCTTTCCCCTCAAGAAGCCTTTCGCTAAGACAGTTCTTGTGGAATTGGCAAAGTGATATTTCGGAGCCCATAGAGGCCTATGGTGAAAAAGGAAATATCCTCAGATGAAATCTGGAAAGAAGCTTTCTGAGAAACTGCTCTGTGATGTGTGACTTCCACTCACAGAGTTTCATCTGTATTTCGTGGATCTCTTTGCTAGCCTTATTTCTGTGGAATCTGAGAACAGATATTTCGGACCCCTTTGAAGACTATAGGGCCAAAGGAAATATCCTCCGATAACAAAGAGACAGAAGCTTTCTGAGAAACTTCTTTGTGTTCTGTGAAATCATCTCACAGAGTTACAGCTTTCCCCTCCAGAAGCCTTTCGCTAAGACAGTTCTTGTGGAATTGGCAAAGGGATATTTGGAAGCCCATAGAGGCCTATGGTGAAAAAGGAAATATACTCAGATGAAATGTGGAAAGAAGCTTTCTGAGAAACTGCTTAGTGTTCTGTTAATTCATCTCACAGAGTTACATCTGTATTTCGTGGATCTCTTTGCTAGCCTTATTTCTGTGGAATCTGAGAAGAGATATTTCGGATCCCTTTGAAGACTATAGGGCCAAAGGAAATATCCTCCGATAACAAAGAGAAAGAAGCTTTCTGAGAAACTTCTTTGTGTTCTGTGAAATCATCTCACAGAGTTACATCTTTCTCCTCAAGAAGCCTTTCGCTAAGACAGTTCTTGTGGAATTGGCAAAGTGATTTTTGGAACACCCTAGAGGGCTATGGTGAAAAAGGAAATATCCTCCGATGAAATCTGGGAAGAAGCTTTCTGAGAAACTGCAATGTGATGTGTGACTTCCACTCACAGAGTTACATCTGTATTTCGTGGATCTCTTTGCTAGCCTTATTTCTGTGAAATCTGAGAACAGATATTTCGGATCCCTTTGAAGACTACAGGGCCAAAGGAAATATCCTCCGATAACAAAGAGAAAGAAGCTTTCTGAGAAACTTCTTTGTGTTCTGTGAAATCATCTCACAGAGTTACAGCTTTCCCCTCAAGAAGCCTTTCGCTAAGACAGTTCTTGTTGAATTGGCAAAGTGATATTTGGAAGCCCATAGAGGGCTCTGGTGAAAAAGGAAATATCCTCAGATGAAATCTGGAAAGAAGCTATCTGAGAAAGTGCTTAGTGTTCTGTTAATTCATCTCACAGAGTTACCTCTGCATTTCGTGGATCTCTTTGCTAGCCTTATTTCTGTGGAATCTGAGAACAGATATTTCGGATCCCTTAGAAAACTATAGGGCCAAAGGAAATATCCTCCGATAACAAAGAGAAAGAAGCTTTCTGAGAAACTTCTTTGTGTTCTGTGATATCAACTCACAGAGGTACAGCTTTCCCCTCAAGAAGCCTTTCGCTAAGACAGTTCTTGTGGAATTGGCAAAGGGATATTTGGAAGCCCATAGAGGCCTATGGTGAAAAAGGAAATATCCTCAGATGAAATCTGGAAAGAACCTTTCTGAGAAACTACTCTGTGATGTGTGACTTCCACTCACAGAGTTACCTCTGTATTTCGTGGATCTCTTTCCTAGACTTATTTCTGTGGAATCTGAGAACAGATATTTCGGATCCCTTTGAAGACTGTAGGGCCAAAGGAAATATCCTCCGATAACAAAGAGAAAGAAGCTTTCTGAGAAACTTCTTTGTGTTCTGTGAAATCATCTCACAGAGTTACAGCTTTCCCCTCAAGAAGCCTTTCGCTAAGACAGTTCTTCTGGAATTGGCAAAGGGATATTTGGAAACTCATAGAGGGCTACGGTGAAAAAGGAAATATCCTCAGATGAAATCTGGAAAGAAGCTTTCTGAGAAACTGCTTAGTATTCTGTTAATTCATCTCACAGAGTTACATCTGTATTTCGTGGATCTCTTTGCTAGCCTTATTTCAGTGGAATCTGAGAACAGATACTTCGGATCCCTTTGAAGACTATAGGGCCAAAGGAAATATCCTCCGATAACAAAGAGAAAGAAGCTTTCTGAGAAACTTCTTTGTGTTCTGTGAAATCATCTCACAGTGTTAGAGCTTTCACCTCAAGAAGCCTTTCGCTAAGACAGTTCTTGTTGAATTGGCAAAGTATTTTTGGAAGCCCATAGAGGGCTATGGTGAAAAAGGAAATATCCTCCGATGAAATCTGGAAAGAAGCTTTCTGAGAACGTGATTAGTGTTCTGTTAATTCATCTCACAGAGGTACATCTGTATTTCGTGGATCTCTTTGCTAGCCTTATTTCTGTGGAATCTGAGAACAGATATTTCGGATCCATTTGAAGACTATAGGGCCAAAGGAAATATCCTCCGATAACAAAGAGAAAGAAGCTTTCTGAGAAACTTCTTTGTGTTCTGTGAAATCATCTCACAGAGTAACAGCTTTCCCCTCAAGAAGCCTTTCGCTAAGACAGTTCTTGTGGAATTGGCAAAGGGATATTTGGAATCCCATAGAGGGCTACGGTGAAAAAGGAAATATCCTCAGATGAAATCTGGAAAGAAACTTTCTGAGAAACTGCTCTGTGATGTGTGACTTCCACTCACAGAGTTACATCTGTATTTCGTGGATCTCTTTGCCAGCCTTATTTCTGTGGAATCTGAGAACAGATATTCCGGACCCCTTTGAAGACTATAGGGCCAAAGGAAATATCCTCCGATAACAGAGAGAAAGAAGCTTTCGGAGAAACTTCTTTGTGTTCTGTGAAATCATCTCACAGAGTTACAGCTTTCCCCTCAAGAAGCCTTTCGCTAAGACAGTTCTTGTGGAATTGGCAAAGGGATATTTGCAAGCCCATAGAGGGCTATGGTGAAAAAGGAAATATCCTCAGATGAAATCTGGAAAGAAGCTTTCTGAGAAACTGCTCTGTGATGTGTGACTTCCACTCACAGAGTGACATCTATATTTCGTGGATCTCTTTGCTATCCTTATTTCTGTGGAATCTGAGAACAGATATTTCGGATCCCTTTGAAGACTACAGGGCCAAAGGAAATATCCTCCGAAAACAAAGAGAAGGAAGCTTTCTGAGAAACTTCTTTGTGTTTTGTGAAATAATCTCACAGAGTTACAGCTTTCCCCTCAAGAAGCCTTTCGCTAAGACAGTTCTTGTGTAATTGGCAAAGTAATATTTGGAAACCCATAGAGGGCTATGGTGAAAAAGGAAATATCCTCTGATGAAATCTGGAAAGAAGCTTTCTGAGAAAATGCTTAGTGTTCTGTTAATTCATCTCACAGAGTTACATCTGTATTTCGTGGATCTCTTTGCTAGCCTTATTTATGTGGAATCTGAGAACAGATATTTCGGATCCCTTTGAAGACTATAGGGCCAAAGGAAATATCCTCCGATAACAAAGAGAAAGAAGCTTTCTGAGAAACTTCTTTGTGTTCTGTGAAATCATCTCACAGTGTTACAGCTTTCCCCTCAAGAAGCCTTTCGCTAAGACAGTTCTTGTTGAATTGGCAAAGTATTTTTGGAAGCCCATAGAGGGCTATGGTGAAAAAGGAAATAACTTCAGACGAAATCTGGAAAGAAGCTTTCTGAGAAACTGCTTGGTGTTCTGTTAATTCATCTCACAGAGTTTCATCTGTATTTCGTGGATCTCTTTGCTAGCCTTATTTCTGTGGAAGCTGAGAATAGATATTTCGGATCCCTTTGAAGACTATAGGGCCAAAGGAAATATCCTCCGATAACAAAGGTAAGAAGCTTTCTGAGAAACTTCTTTGTGTTCTTTGAAATCATCTCACAGAGTTACAGCTTTCCCCTCAAGAAGCCTTTCGCTAACACAGCTTTTGTGGAATTGGCAAAGGGATATTTGGAAGCCCTTAGAGGGCTATGGTGAAAAACGAAATATCCTCAGATGAAATCTGGAAAGAAGCTTTCTGAGAAACTGCTCTGTGATGTGTCACTTACACCCACAGAGTGACATCTGTATTTCGTGAATCTCCTTGCTAGCCTTATTTCTGTGGAATCTGAGAACAGATATTTCGGATCCCTTTGAAGACTATAGGGCCAAAGTAAATATCCTCCGATAACAAAGAGAAAGAAGCTTTCTGAGAAACTTCTTTGTGTTTTGTGAAATCATCTCACAGAGTTACAGCTTTCCCCTCAAGAAGCCTTTCGCTAAGACAGTTCTTGTGGAATTGGCAAAGGGATATTTGGAAGCCCATAGAGGTCTATGGTGAAAAAAGAAATATCCTCAGATGAAATCTGGAAAGAAGCTTTCTGAGAAAGTGCTTAGTGTTCTGTTAATTCATCTCACAGAATTGCATCTGTATTTCGTGGATCTCTTTGCTAGCCTTATTTCTGTGGAATCTGAGAACAGATATTTCGGATCCCTTTGAAGACTATAGGGCCAAAGGAAATATCCTCCGATAACAAAGAGAAAGAAGCTTTCTGAGAAACTTCTTTGTGTTCTGTGAAATCATCTCACAGAGTTACAGCTTTCCCCTCAAGAAGCCTTTCGCTAAGACAGTTCTTGTGGTATTGGCAAAGTGATATTTGGAATCCCATAGAGGGCTATGGTGAAAAAGGAAATATCCTCAGATGAAATCTGGAAAGAAGCTTTCTGAGAAACTGCTCTGTGATGTGTGACTTCCACTCACAGAGTTACATCTGTATTTCGTGGATCTCTTTGCTAGCCTTATTTCTGTGGAATCTGAGAACAGATAATTCGGATCCCGTTGAAGACTATAGGGCCAAAGGAAATAGCCTCCGATAACAAAGAGAAAGAAGCTTTCTGAGAAACTTCTTTGTGTTCTGTGAATTCATCTCACAGAGTTACAGCTTTCCCCTCAAGAAGCCTTTTGCTAAGACAGTTCTTGTGGAATTGGAAAAGGGATATTTGGAAGCCCATAGAGGGCTAAGGTGAAAAAGGAAATATTCTCAGATGAAATCTGGAAAGAAGCTTTCTGAGAAACTGCTCTGTGATGTGTGACTTCCACTCACAGAGTTACATCTGTATTTCCTGAATCTCTTTGCTAACCTTATTTCTGTGGAATCTGAGAACAGATATTTCGGATCCCTTTGAAGACTATAGGGCCTAGGGAAATATCCTCCGATAACAAAGAGAAAGAAGCTTTCTGAGAAACTTCTTTGTGTTCTGTGAAATCATCTCACAGAGTTACAGCTTTCCCCTCAAGAAGCCTTTCGCTAAGACAGTTCTTGTGGAATTGGGAAAGTGATATTTGGAAGCCCATAGAGGCCTATGGTGAAAAAGGAAATATCCTCAGATGAAATCTGGAAAGAAGCTTTCTGAGAAACTGCTTAGTGTTCTGTTAATTCATCTCACAGAGTTACATCTGTATTTCGTGGATCTCTTTGCTAGCCTTATTTCTGTGGAATCTGAGAACAGATATTTCCGATCCCTTTGAAGACTATAGGGCCAAAGGAAATATCCTCCGATAACAAAGAGAAAGAAGCTTCCTGAGAATCTTCTTTGTGTTCTGTGAAATCATCTCACAGAGTTACAGCTTTCCCCTCAAGGAGAGTTTCGCTAAGGCAGTTCTTGTGGAATTGGCAAAGTGATATTTGGAAGCCCATAGAGGGCTATGGTGAAAATGGAAATATCCTCAGATGAAATCTGGAAAGAAGCTTTCTGAGAAAATGCTTAGTGTTCTGTTAATTCATCTCACAGAGTTACATCTGTATTTCGTGGATCTCTTTGCTAGCCTTATTTCTGTGGAATCTGAGAACAGATATTTCAGATCACTTTGAAGACTATAGGGCCAAAGGAAATATCCTCCGATATAAAAAGAGAAAGAAGCTTTCTGAGAAACTTCTTTTTGTTCTGTGAAATCATCTCACAGTGTAACAGCTTTCCCCTCAAGAAGCCTTTCGCTAAGACAGTTCTGCTGGAATTGGCAAAGGGATATTTGGAAGCCCATAGAGGGCTATGGTGAAAAAGGAAATATCCTCAGATGAAATCTGGAAAGAAGCTTTCTGAGAAACTGCTCTGTGATGTGTGACGTCCACTCACAGAGTTACATCTGTATTTCGTGGATCTCTTTGCTAGCCTTATTTCTGTGGAATCTGAGAACAGATATTTCGGATCCCTTTGAAGAGTATAGGGCCAAAGGAACTATTCTCCGATAACAGAGAGAAAGAAGCTTTCGGAGAAACTTCTTTGTGTTCTGTAAAATCATCTCACAGAGTTACAGCTTTCCCCTCAAGAAACCTTTCGCTAAGACTGTTCTTGTGGAATTGGCAAAGGGATATTTGGAAGCCCATAGGGGGCTATGGGGAAAAAGGAAATATCCTCAGATGAAATCTGGAAAGAAGCTTTCTGAGAAACTTCTCTGTGATGTGTGACTTCCACTCACAGAGTTACATCTGTATTTCGTGGATCTCTTTGCTAGACTTATTTCTGTGGAATCTGAAACAGATATTTCGGATCCCTTTGAAGACTATAGGGCCAAAGGAAATATCCTCCGATAACAAAGAGAAAGAAGCTTTCTGAGAAACTTCTTTGTGTTCTGTGAAATCATCTCACAGAGTTACAGCTTTCCCCTCCAGAAGCCTTTCGCTAAGACAGTTCCTGTGGAATTGGCAAAGTGATATTTGGAAGCCCATAGAGGGCTATGGTGAAAAAGGAAATATCTTGAGATGAAATCTGGAAAGAAGCTTTCTGAGAAACTGCTTAGTGTTCTGTGAATTCATCTCACAGTGTTACATCTGTATTTCGTGGATCTCTTTGCTAGCCTTATTTCTGTGGAATCTGAGAACAGATATTTCGGATCCCTTTGAAGACTATAGGGCCAAAGGAAATATCATCCGATAACAAAGAGAAAGAAGCTTTCTGAGAAACTTCTGTGTGTTCTGTGAAATCATCTCACAGTGTTACAGCTTTCCCCTCAAGAAGCCTTTCGCTAAGACAGTTCTTGTGGAATTGGCAAAGTGATATTTTGAAGCCTATAGAGGGCTATGGTGAAAAAGGAAATATCTTCAGATGAAATCTGGAAAGAAGCTTTCTGAGAAAGTGCTTAGTGTTCTGTTAATTCATCTCACAGAGTTACATCTGTATTTCGTGGATCTCTTTGCTAGCCTTATTTCTGTGGAATATGAGAACAGATATTTCGGGTCCCTTTGAAGACTCTAGGGCCAAAGGAAATATCCTCCGATATAAAAAGAGAAAGAAGCTTTCTGAGAAACTTCTTTGTGTTCCGTGAAATCATCTCACAGAGTTACAGCTTTCCCCTCAAGAAGCCTCTCGCTAAGACAGTTCTTGTGGAATTGGCAAAGTGATATTTGGAAGCCCTTAGAGGGCTATGGTGAAAAAGGAAATATCCTCAGATGAAATCTGGAAAGAAGCTTCCTGAGAAACTGCTCTGTGATGTGTGACTTTCACTCACAGAGTTACATCTGCATTTCGTGGATCTGTTTGCTAGCCTTATTTCTGTGGAATCTGAGAACAGATATTTCGGATCCCTTTGAAGACTGTAGGGCCAAAGGAAATATCTTCCGATAAAAAAGAGAAAGAAGCTTTCTGAGAAACGTCTTTGTGTTCTGTGAAATCATCTCACAGAGTTACAGCTTTCCCCTCAAGAAGCCTTTCGCTAAGACAGTTCTTGTGGAATTGGCAAAGGGATATTTGGAAGCCCATAGAGGGCTATGGTGAAAAAGGAAATATCCTCAGATGAAATCTGGAAAGAAGCATTCTGAGAAAATGCTTAGTGTTCTGTTAATTCATCTCACAGAGTTACATCTGTATTTCGTGGATCTCTTTGCTAGCCTTATTTCTGTGGAAGCTGAGAACAGATATTTCGGATCCCTTTGAAGACTATAGGGCCAAAGGAAATATCCTCCGATAACAAAGAGAAAGAAGCTGTCTGAGAAACTTCTTTGTGTTCTGTGAAATCATCTCACACAGTTACAGCTTTCCCCTCAAGAAGCCTTTCGCTAAGACAGTTCTTGTGGAATTGGCAAAGTGATATTTGGAGGCCCATAGAGGGCTATGGTGAAAAAGGAAATATCCTCAGATGAAAACTGGAAAGAAGCTTTCTGAGAAACTGCTTAGTGTTCTGTTAATTCATCTCACAGAGTTACATCTGTATTTCGTGGATCTCTTTGCTAGCCTTATTTCTGTGGAATCTGAGAACAGATATTTCGGATCCCTTTGAAGACTATAGGGCCAAAGGGAATATCCTCCGATAACAAAGAGAAGGAAGCTTTCTGAGAAACTTCTTTGTGTTCTGTGAAATCATCTCACAGAGTTACAGCTTTCCCCTCAAGAAGTCTTTCACTAAGACAGTTCTTGTGGAATGGGCAAAGTGATATTTGGAAGCCCATAGAGGCCTATAGTGAAAAAGGAAATATTCTCAGATGAAATCTGGAAAGAAGCTTTCTGAGAAACTGCTCTGTGATGCTGTGATGTGTGACATCCACTCACAGAGTTACATTTGTATTTCGTTGATCAGTTTGCTAGCCTTATTTCTATGGAATCTGAGAACAGAAATTTCGGATCCCTTTGAAGACTGTAGGGCCAAAGGAAATATCCTTCGATAAAAAGAGAAAGAAGCTTTCTGAGAAACGTCTTTGTGTTCTGTGAAATCATCTCACAGAGTTACAGCTTTCCCTTCAAGAAGCCTTTCGCTAAGACAGTTCTTGTGGAATTGGCAAAGGGATATTTGGAAGCCCATTGAGGCCTATGGTGAAAAAGGAAATATCCTCAGATGAAATCTGGAAAGAAGCTTTCTGTGAAAATGCTGAGTGTTCTGTTAATTCATCTCACAGACTTATATCTGTATTTCGTGGATCTCTTTGCTAGCCTTATTTCTGTGGAATCTGAGAACAGATATTTCGGATCCCTTTGAAGACTATAGGGCCAAAGGAAATATCCTCCGATAACAAAGAGAAAGAAGCTGTCTGAGAAACTTCTTTCTGTTCTGTGAAATCATCTCACACAGTTACAGCTTTCCCCTCAAGAAGCCTTTCGCTAAGACAGTTCTTGTGGAATTGGCAAAGTGATATTTCGAAGCCCATAGAGGCCTATGGTGAAAAAGGAAATATCCTCAGATGAAATCTGGAAAGAAGCTTTCTGAGAAACTGCTCTGTGATGTGTGACTTCCACTCACAGAGTTTCATCTGTATTTCGTGGATCTCTTTGCTAGCCTTATTTCTGTGGAATCTGAGAACAGATATTTCGGACCCCTTTGAAGACTATAGGGCCAAAGGAAATATCCTCCGATAACAAAGAGACAGAAGCTTTCTGAGAAACTTCTTTGTGTTCTGTGAAATCATCTCACAGAGTTATAGCTTTCCCCTCAAGAAGCCTTTCGCTAAGACAGTTCTTGTGGAATTGGCAAAGGGATATTTGGAAGCCCATAGAGGCCTATGGTGAAAAAGGAAATATCCTCAGATGAAATGTTGAAAGAAGCTTTCTGAGAAACTGCTTAGTGTTCTGTTAATTCACCTCACAGAGTTACATGTGTATTTCGTGGATCTCTTTGCTAGCCTTATTTCTGTGGAATCTGAGAAGAGATATTTCGGATCCCTTTGAAGACTATAGGGCCAAAGGAAATATCCTCCGATAACAAAGAGAAAGAAGCTTTCTGAGAAACTTCTTTGTGTTCTGTGAAATCATCTCACAGAGTTACATCTTTCTCCTCAAGAAGCCTTTCGCTAAGACAGTTCTTGTGGAATTGGCAAAGTGATTTTTGGAACACCCTAGAGGGCTATGGTGAAAAAGGAAATATCCTCAGATGAAATCTGGAAAGAAGCTTTCTGAGAAAATGCTGAGTGTTCTGTTAATTCATCTCACAGAGTTACATCTGTATTTCGTGGATCTCCTTGCTAGCCTTATTTCTGTGGAATCTGAGAACTGATATTTCGGATCCCTTTGAAGACTGTAGGGACAAGGGAAATATCCTCCGATAACAAAGAGAAAGAAGATTTCTGAGAAACTTCGTTGTGTTCTGTGAAATCATCTCATAGAGTTACAGCTTTCCCGTCAAGAAGCCTTTCGCTAAGACACTTCTTGTGGAATTGGCAAAGTGATATTTGGAAGCACATAGAGGGCTACGGTGAAAAAGGAAATATCCTCTAATGAAATCTGGGAAGAAGCTTTCTGAGAAACTGCAATGTGATGTGTGACTTCCACTCACAGAGTTACATCTGTATTTCGTGGATCTCTTTGCTAGCCTTATTTCTGTGGAATCTGAGAACAGATATTTCGGATCCCTTTGAAGACTACAGGGCCAAAGGAAATATCCTCCGATAACAAAGAGAAAGAAGCTTTCTGAGAAACTTCTTTGTGTTCTGTGAAATCATCTCACAGAGTTACAGCTTTCCCCTCAAGAAGCCTTTCGCTAAGACAGTTCTTGTTGAATTGGCAAAGTGATATTTGGAAGCCCATAGAGGGCTCTGGTGAAAAAGGAAATATCCTCAGATGAAATCTGGAAAGAAGCTATCTGAGAAAGTGCTTAGTGTTCTGTTAATTCATCTCACAGAGTTACCTCTGCTTTTCGTGGATCTCTTTGCTAGCCTTATTTCTGTGGAATCTGAGAACAGATATTTCGGATCCCTTAGAAAACTATAGGGCCAAAGGAAATATCCTCCGATAACAAAGAGAAAGAAGCTTTCTGAGAAACTTCTTTGTGTTCTGTGATATCAACTCACAGAGTTACAGCTTTCCCCTCAAGACGCCTTTCGCTAAGACAGTTCTTGTGGAATTGGCAAAGGGATATTTGGAAGCCCATAGAGGCCTATGGTGAAAAAGGAAATATCCTCAGATGAAATCTGGAAAGAACCTTTCTGAGAAACTACTCTGTGATGTGTGACTTCCACTCACAGAGTTACCTCTGTATTTCGTGGATCTCTTTGCTAGACTTATTTCTTTGGAATCTGAGAACATGTATTTCGGATCCCTTTGAAGACTGTAGGGCCAAAGGAAATATCCTCCGATAACAAAGAGAAAGAAGCTTTCTGAGAAACTTCTTTGTGTTCTGTGAAATCATCTCACAGAGTTACAGCTTTCCCCTCAAGAAGCCTTTCGCGAAGACAGTTCTTCTGGAATTGGCAAAGGGATATTTGGAAACTCCTAGAGGGCTATGGTGAAAAAGGAAATATCCTCAGATGAAATCTGGAAAGAAGCTTTCTGAGAAACTGCTTAGTATTCTGTTAATTCATCTCACAGAGTTACATCTGTATTTCGTGGATCTCTTTGCTAGCCTTATTTCTGTGGAATCTGAGAACAGATACTTCGGATCCCTTTGAAGACTATAGGGCCAAAGGAAATATCCTCCGATAACAAAGAGAAAGAAGCTTTCTGAGAAACTTCTTTGTGTTCTGTGAAATCATCTCACAGTGTTACAGCTTTCCCCTCAAGAAGCCTTTCGCTAAGACAGTTCTTGTTGAATTGGCAACGTATTTTTGGAAGCCCATAGAGGGCTATGGTGAAAAAGGAAATATCTTCAGACGAAATCTGGAAAGAAGCTTTCTGAGAAACTGTTTGGTGTTCTCTTAATTCATCTCACAGAGTTTCATCTGTATTTCGTGGATCTCTTTGCTTGCCTTATTTCTGTGGAATCTGAGAACAGATATTTCGGATCCCTTTGAAGACTATAGGGCCAAAGGAAATATCCTCCGATAACAAAGGTAAGAAGCTTTCTGAGAAACTTCTTTGTGTTCTGTGAAATCATCTCACAGAGTTACAGCTTTCCCCTCAAGAAGCCTTTCGCTAACACAGCTTTTGTGGAATTGGCAAAGGGATATTTGGAAGCCCTTAGAGGGCTATGGTGAAAAAGGAAATATCCTCAGATGAAATCTGGAAAGAAGCTTTCTGACAAACTGCTCTGTGATGTGTCACTTACACCCACAGAGTGACATCTGTATTTCGTGAATCTCCTTGCTAGCCTTATTTCTGTGGAATCTGAGAACAGATATTTCGGATCCCTTTGAAGACTATAGGGCCAAAGGAAATATCCTCCGATAACAAAGAGAAAGAAGCTTTCTGAGAAACTTCTTTGTGTTTTGTGAAATCATCTCACAGAGTTACAGCTTTCCCCTCAAGAAGCCTTTCGCTAAGACAGTTCTTGTGGAATTGGCAAAGGGATATTTGGAAGCCCATAGAGGTCTATGGTGAAAAAAGAAATATCCTCAGATGAAATCTGGAAAGAAGCTTTCTGAGAAAGTGCTTAGTGTTCTGTTAATTCATCTCACAGAGTTGCATCTGTATTTCGTGGATCTCTTTGCTAGCCTTATTTCTGTGGAATCTGAGAACAGATATTTCGGATCCCTTTGAAGACTATAGGGCCAAAGGAAATATCCTCCGATAACAAAGAGAAAGAAGCTTTCTGAGAAACTTCTTTGTGTTCTGTGAAATCATCTCACAGAGTTACAGCTTTCCCCTCAAGAAGCCTTTCGCTAAGACAGTTCTTGTGGTATTGGCAAAGTGATATTTGGAATCCCATAGAGGGCTATTGTGAAAAAGGAAATATCCTCAGATGAAATCTGGAAAGAAGCTTTCTGAGAAACTGGTCTGTGATGTGTGACTTCCACTCACAGAGTTACATCTGTATTTCGTGGATCTCTTTGCTAGCCTTATTTCTGTGGAATCTGAGAACAGATATTTCGGATCCCTTTGAAGACTATAGGGCCAAAGGAAATATCCTCCGATATAAAGGAGAAAGAAGCTTTCTGAGAAACTTCTCTGTGTTCTGTGAAATCAACTCACAGAGTTACAGCTTTCCCCTCAAGAAGCCTTTCGCTAAGATAGTTCTTTTGGAATTGGCAAAGTGATATTTGGAAGCCCATAGAGGGCTATGGTGAAAAAGGAAATATCCTCAGATGAAATGTGGAAAGAAGCTTTCTGAGAAACTGCTCTGTGATGTGTGAGTTCCACTCACAGAGATACATCTGTATTTCGTGAATCTCTTTGCTAGGATTATTTCTGTGGAATCTGAGAAAAGATATTTCGGATCCCTTTGAAGACTATAAGGCCAAAGGAAATATCCTCCGATAACAAAGAGAAAGAAGCTTTCTGAGAAACTTCTTTGTGTTCTGTGAAATCATCTCACAGAGTTACAGCTTTCCCCTCAAGAAGCCTTTCGCTAAGACAGTTCTTCTGGAATTGGCAAAGGGATATTTGGAAGCCCATAGAGGTCTATGGTGAAAAAGGAATTATCCTCAAATGAAATCTGGAAAGAAGCTTTCTGAGAAACTGCTTAGTGTTCTGTTAATTCATCTCACAGACTTACATCTGTATTTCGTGGATCTCTTTGCTAGCCTTATTTCTGTGGAATCTGAGAACAGATATTTCGGATCCCTTTGAAGACTATAGGGCCAAAGGAAATATCCTCCAATAACAAAGAGAGAGAAGCTTTCTGAGAAACTTCTTTGTGTTCTGTGAAATCATCTCACAGAGTTACAGCTTTCCCCTCAAGAAGCCTTTCGCTAAGACAGTTCTTGTGGAATTGGCAAAGTGATATTTGGAAGCCCATAGAGGGCTACGGTGTAAAAGGAAATATCCTCAGATGAAATCTGGAAAGAAGCTTTCGGAGAAACTGCTCTGTGAAGTGTGACTTCCACTCACAGAGTTACATCTGTATCTCGTGGATCTCTTTGCTAGCCTTATTTCTGTGGAATCTGAGAACAGATATTTCGGATCCCTTTGAAGACTATAGGGCCAATGGAAATATCCTCCGATAACAAAGAGAAAGAAGCTTTCTGAGAAACTTCTTTGTGTACTGTGAAATCATCTCACAGTCTTATAGCTTTCCCCTCAAGAAGCCTTTCGCTAAGACAGTTCTTGTGGAATTGGCAAAGTGATATTTGGAAGCCCATAGAGGGCTATTGTCAAAAAGGAAATATCCTCAGATGAAATTTGGAAAGAAGCTTTCTGAGAAACTGCTTAGTGTTCTGTTAATTCATCTCACAGAGTTACATCTGTATTTCGTGGATCTCTTTGCTTGCCTTATTTCTGTGGAATCTGAGAGCAGATATTTCGGATCACTTTGAAGACTATAGGGCTAAAAGAAATATCCTCCGATAAATAAGAGAAAGAAGCTTTCCGAGAAACTTCTTTGTGTTCTGTGAAATCATCTCACAGAGTTACAGCTTTCCCCTCAGGAAGCCTTTCGCTAAGACAGTTCTTGTGGAATTGGAAAAGGGATATTTGGAAGCCCATAGAGGGCTATGGTGAAAAAGGAAATATTCTCAGATGAAATCTGGAAAGAAGCTTTCTGAGAAACTGCTCTGTGATGTGTGACTTCCACTCACAGAGTTACATCTGTATTTCCTGAATCTCTTTGCTAACCTTATTTCTGTGGAATCTGAGAACAGATATTTCGGATCCCTTTGAAGACTTTAGGGCCTAGGGAAATATCCTCCGATAACAAAGAGAAAGAAGCTTTCTGAGAAACTTCTTTGTGTTCTGTGAAATCATCTCACAGAGTTACAGCTTTCCCCTCAAGAAGCCTTTCGCTAAGACAGTTCTTGTGGAATTGGCAAAGTGATATTTGGAAGCCCATAGAGGGCTATGGTGAAAAAGGAAATATCCTCAGATGAAATCTTGAAAGAAGCTTTCTGAGAAACGGCTCTGTGATGTGTGACTTCCACTCACAGAGTTACATCTGTATTTCGTGGATCTCTTTGCTAGCCTTATTTCTGTGGAATCTGAGAACAGATATTTCGGATTCATTTGAAGACTATAGGGCCAAAGGAAATATCCTCTGATAACAAAGAGAAAGAAGCTTTCTGAGAAACTTCTTTGTGTTCTGTGAAATCATCTCACAGAGTTACAGCTTTCCCCTCAAGAAGCCTTTCGCTAAGACAGTTCTTGTGAAATTGGCAAAGGGATATTTGGAAGCCCATAGAGGGGAATGGTGAAAAAGGAAATATCCTCAGATGAAATCTGGAAAGAAGCTTTCTGAGAAACTGCTTAGTGTTCTGTTAATTCATCTCACAGAGTTACATCTGTATTTCGTGGATCTCTTTCCTAGCCTTATTTCTGTGGAATCTGAGAACAGATATTTCTGATCACTTTGAAGACTATAGGGCCAAAGGAAATATCCTCCGAAAACAAAGAGAAAGAAGCTTCATGAGAAACTTCTTTGTGTTCTGTGAAATCATCTCACAGAGTTACAGCTTTCCCCTCAAGGAGACTTTCGCTAAGGCAGTTCTTGTGGAATTGGCAAAGTGATATTTGGAAGCCCATAGAGGGCTAAGGTGAAAAAGGAAATATCCTCAGATGAAATCTGGAAAGAAGCTTTCTGAGAAACTGCTCTGTGATGTGTGACGTCCACTCACAGAGTTACATCTGTATTTCGTGGATCTCTTTGCTAGCCTTATTTCTGTGGAATCTGAGAACAGATATTTCGGATCCCTTTGAAGACTATAGGGCCAAAGGAACTATTCTCCGATAACAGAGAGAAAGAAGCTTTCGGAGAAACTTCTTTGTGTTCTGTAAAATCATCTCACAGAGTTACAGCTTTCCCCTCAAGAAACCTTTCGCTAAGACAGTTCTTGTGGAATTGGCAAAGGGATATTTGGAAGCCCATAGGGGGCTATGGTGAAAAAGGAAATATCCTCAGATGAAATCTGGAAAGAAGCTTTCTGAGAAACTTCTCTGTGATGTGTGACTTCCACTCACAGAGTTACATCTGTATTTCGTGGATCTCTTTGCTAGACTTATTTCTGTGGAATCTGAAACAGATATTTCGGATCCCTTTGAAGACTATAGGGCGAAAGGAAATATCCTCCGATAACAAAGAGAAAGAAGCTTTCTGAGAAACTTCTTTGTGTTCTGTGAAATCATCTCACAGAGTTACAGCTTTCCCCTCAAGAAGCCTTTCGCTAAGACAGTTCTAGTGGAATTGGCAAAGTGATATTTGGAAACCCATAGAGGGCTATGGTGAAAAAGGAAATATCCTGAGATGAAATCTGGAAAGAAGCTTTCTGAGAAACTGCTTAGTGTTCTGTGAATTCATCTCACAGTGTTACATCTGTATTTCGTGGATCTCTTTGCTAGCCTTATTTATGTGGAATCTGAGAACAGATATTTCGGATCCCTTTGAAGACTATAGGGCCAAAGGAAATATCATCCGATAACAAAGAGAAAGAAGCTTTCTGAGAAACTTCTGTGTGTTCTGTGAAATCATCTCACAGTGTTACAGCTTTCCCCTCAAGAAGCCTTTCGCTAAGACAGTTCTTGTGGAATTGGCAAAGTGATATTTGGAAGCCCATAGAGGGCTATGGTGAAAAAGGTAATATCTTCAGATGAAATCTGGAAAGAAGCTTTCTGAGAAAGTGCTTAGTGTTCTGTTAATTCATCTCACAGAGTTTCATCTGTATTTCGTGGATCTCTTTGCTAGCCTTATTTCTGTGAAATATGAGAACAGATATTTCGGGTCCCTTTGAAGACTCTAGGGCCAAAGGAAATATCCTTCGATATAAAAAGAGAAAGAAGCTTTCTGAGAAACTTCTTTGTGTTCCGTGAAATCATCTCACAGAGTTACAGCTTTCCCCTCAAGAAGCCTCTCGCTAAGACAGTTCTTGTGGAATTGGCAAAGTGATATTTGGAAGCCCTTAGAGGGCTATGGTGAAAAAGGAAATATCCTCAGATGAAATCTGGAAAGAAGCTTCCTGAGAAACTGCTCTGTGATGTGTGACTTCCACTCACAGAGTTACATCTGTATGTCATGAATCTCTTTGCTAGCCTTATTTCTGTGGAAACTGAGAACAGATATTTCGGATTCCTTTGAAGACTATAGGGCCAAAGGAAATATCCTCTGATAACAAAGAGAAAGAAGCTTCCTGAGAAACTTCTTTGTGTTCTGTGAAATCATCTCACAGAGTTACAGCTTTCCCCTCAAGAAGCCTTTCGCTATGACAGTTCTTGTGGAATTGGCAAAGGGATATTTGGAAGCCCATAGAAGCCTATGGTGAAAAAGGAAATAACCTCAGATGAAATCTGGAAAGAAGCTTTCTGAGAAACTCCTTAGTGTTCTGTTAATTCATCTCACAGAGTTACATCTGTATTTCATGGATCTCTTTGCTAGCCTTATTTCTGTGGAATCTGAGAACAGATATTTCGGATCCCTTTGAAGACTATAGGGCCAAAGGAAATATCATCCGATAACAAAGAGAAAGAAGCTTTCTGAGAAACTTCTGTGTGTTCTGTGAAATCATCTCTCAGTGTTACAGCTTTCCCCTCAAGAAGCCTTTCGCTAAGACAGTTCTTCTGGAATTGGCAAAGTGATATTTGGAAGCCCATAGAGGGCTATGGTGAAAAAGGAAATATCCTCAGATGAAATCTGGAAAGAAGCTTTCTGACAAACTGCTTACTGTTCTGTTAATTCATCTCACAGACTTACATCTGTATTTCGTGGATCTCTTTGCTAGCCTTATTTCTGTGGAATCTGAGAACAGATATTTCGGGTCCCTTTGAAGACTATAGGGCCAAAGGAAATATCCTCCTATAACAGAGAGAAAGAAGCTTTCTGAGAAACTTCTTTGTGTTCTGTGAAATCATCTCACAGAGTTACAGCGTTCCCCTCAAGAAGCCTTTCGCTAAGACAGTTCTTGAGGAATTGGCAAAGTGATATTTGGAAGCCCATAGAGGGCTATGGTGAAAAAGGAAATATCCTCAGATGAAATCTGGAAAGAAGCTTTCTGAGAAACTGCTCTGTGATTTGTGACTTCCACTCACAGAGTTACATCTGTATTTCATGAATCTCTTTGCTAGCCTTATTTCTGTGGAAACTGAGATCAGATATTTCGGATTCCTTTGAAGACTATAGGGCCAAAGGAAATATCCTCCGATAACAAAGAGAAAGAAGCTTTCTGAGAAACTTCTTTGTGTTCTGTGAAATCAACTCACAGAGTTACAGCTTTCCCCTCAAGAAGCCTTTCGCTAAGACAGTTCTTGTGGAATTGGCAAAGGGATATTTGGAAGCCCATAGAGGCCTATGGTGAAAAAGGAAATATACTCAGATGAAATCTGGAAAGAAGCTTTCTGAGAAACTCCTTAGTGTTCTGTTAATTCATCTCACAGAGTTACATCTGTATTTCGTGGATCTCTTTGCTAGCCTTATTTCTGAGGAATCTGAGAACAGATATTTCGGATCCCTTTGATGACTATAGGGCCAAAGGAAATATCATCCGATAACAAAGAGAAAGAAGCTTTCTGAGAAACTTCTGTGTGTTCTGTGAAATCATCTCATAGTGTTACAGCTTTCCCCTCAAGAAGCCTTTCGCTAAAACAGTTCTTGTGGAATTGGAAAAGTGATATTTGGAAGCGCATAGAGGGCTATGGTGAAAAAGGAAATATCCTCAGATGAAATCTGGAAAGAAGCTTTCTGAGAAACTGCTCTGTGATGTGTGACTTTCACTCACAGAGTTACATCTGTATTTCGTGGATCTCTTTGCTAGCCTTATTTCTGTGGAATCTGAGAACAGATATTTCGGATCACTTTGAAGACTATAGGGCCAAAGGAAATATCCTCCGATATAAATAGAGAAAGAAGCTTTCTGAGAAACTTCTTTGTGTTCTGTGAAATCATCTCACAGAGTTACAGCTTTCCCCTCAAGAAGCCTTTCGCTAAGACAGTTCTTGTGGAATTGGCAAAGTGATATTTGGAAGCCCATAGAGGGCTATGGTGAAAAAGGAAATATCCTCAGATGAAATCTGGAAAGAAGCTTTCTGAGAAACTGCCCTGTGATGTGTGACTTCCACTCACAGAGCTACATCTGTATTTCGTGAATCTCTTTGCTAGCCTTATTTCTCTGGAATCTGAGAACAGATATTTCGGATCCCTTTGAAGACTATAGGGCCAAAGTAAATATCGTCCGATAACAAAGAGAAAGAAGCTTTCTGAGAAACTTCTTTGCGTTCTGTGAAATCATCTCACAGAGTTACAGCTTTCCCCTCAAGAAGCCTTTCGCTAAGACAGTTCTTCTGGAATTGGCAAAGTGATATTTGGAAGCCCATAGAGGGCTATGGTGAAAAAGGAAATATCCTCAGATGAAATCTGGAAAGAAGCTTTCTGAGAAACTGCTCTGTGATGTGTGACTTCCACTCACAGAGTTACATCTGTATTTCGTGGATCTCTTTGCTAGCCTTATTTCTGTGGAATCTGAGAACAGATATTTCGGATCCCTTTGAAGACTATAGGGCCAAAGGAAATATCCTCCGATAACAAAGATAAAGAAGCTTTCTGAGAAACTTCTTTGTGTTCTGTGAAATCATCTCACAGAGTTACAGCTTTCCCCTCAAGAAGCCTTTCTCTAAGATAGTTCTTGTGGAATTGGCAAAGTGATATTTGGAAGCCCATAGAGGGCTATGGTGAAAAAGGAAATATCCTCAGATGAAATCTGGAAAGAAGCTTTCTGAGAAACTGCTCTATGATGTGTGACTTCCACTCACAGAGTTACATCTGTATTTCGTGGATCTCTTTGCTAGACTTATTTCTGTGGAATCTGAGAACAGATATTTCGGATCCCTTTTAAGACTATAGGGCCAAAGGAAATATCCTCCAATAACAGAGAGAAAGAAGCTTTCTGAGAAACTTCTTTGTGTTCTGTGAAATCATCTCACAGAGTTACAGCTTTCCCCTCAAGAAGCCTTTCGTTAAGACAGTTCTTGTGGAATTGGCAAAGGGATATTTGGAAGCCCATATAGGGCTATGGTGAAAAAGGAAATATCCTCAGATGAAATCTGGAAAGAAGCTTTCTGAGAAACTGCTCTATGATGTGTGACTTCCACTCACAGAGTTACATCTGTATTTCGTGGATCTCTTTGCTAGACTTATTTCTGTGGAATCTGAGAACAGATATTTCGGATCCCTTTGAAGACTATAGGGCCAAAGGAAATATCGTCCGATAACAAAGAGAAAGAAGCTTTCTGTGAAACTTATTTGTGTTCTGTGAAATCATCTCACAGAGTTACAGCTTTCCCCTCCAGAAGAATTCGCTAAGACAGTTCTTGTGGAATTGGCAAAGTGATATTTGGAAACCCATAGAGGGCTATGGTGAAAAAGGAAATATCCTCAGATGAAATCTGGAAAGAAGCTTCCTGAGAAACTGCTTAGTGTTCTGTTAATTCATCTCACAGTGTTACATCTGTATTTCGTGGATCTCTTTGCTAGCCTTATTTCTGTGGAATCTGAGAACAGATATTTCGGATCCCTTTGAAGACTATAGGGCCAAAGGAAATATCATCCGATAACAAAGAGAAAGAAGCTTTCTGAGAAACTTCTGTGTTTTCTGTGAAATCATCTCACAGTGTTACAGATTTCCCCTCAAGAAGCCTTTCGCTAAGACAGTTCTTGTTGAATTGGCAAAGTGATATTTGGAAGCCCATAGAGGGCTATGGTGAAAAAGGAAATATCCTGAGATGAAATCTGGAAAGAAGCTTTCTGAGAAAGTGCTTAGTGTTCTGTTAATTCATCTCACAGAGTTACATCTGTATTTCGTGCATCTCCTTGCTAGCCTTATTTCTGTGGAATCTGAGAACAGATATTTCGGGTCCCTTTGAAGACTATAGGGCCAAAGGAAATATCCTCCGATAACAAAGAGAAAGAAGCTTTCTGAGAAACTTCTTTGTGTTCTGTGAAATCATCTCACAGAGTTACAGCTTTCCCCTCAAGAAGCCTTTCGCTAAGACAGTTCTTGTGGAATTGGCAAAGTGATATTTGGAAGCCCATAGAGGGCTATGGTGAAAAAGGAAATATCCTCAAATGAAATCTGGAAAGAAGCTTTCTGAGAAACTGCTCTGTGATGTGTGATTTCCACTCACACAGTTACATCTGTATTTCGTGGATCTCTTTGCTAGCCTTATTTTTGTGGAATCTGAGAACAGATATTTCGGATCCCTTTGTAGACTCTAGGGCCAAAGGAAATATCCTCCGATATAAAAAGAGAAAGAAGCTTTCTGAGAAACTTCTTTGTGTTCTGTGAAATCATCTCGCAGAGTTACAGCTTTCCCCTCAAGAAGCCTTTCGCTAAGACAGTTCTTGTGGAATTGGCAAAGGGATATTTGGAAGCCCATAGAGGCCTATGGTGAAAAAGGAAATATCCTCAGATGAAATCTGCAAAGAAGCTTTCTGAGAAAGTGCTTAGTGTTCTGTTAATTCATCTCACAGAGTCACATCTGTACTTCGTGGATCTCTTTGCTAGCCTTATTTCCGTGGAATCTCAGAACAGATATTTCGGATCCCTTTGAAGACTATAGGGCCAAAGGAAATATCCACCGATAACAAAGAGAAAGAAGCTCTCTGAGAACCTTCTTTGTGTTCTGTGAAATCATCTCACAGAGTTACAGCTTTCCCCTCAAGAAGCCTTTCGCTAAGACAGTTCTTGTGGAATTGGAAAAGTGATATTTGGAAGCCCGTAGAGGGCTATGGTGAAAAAGGAAATATCATCAGATGAAATCTGGAAAGAAGCTTTCTGAGAAACTGCTCTGTGATGTGTGACTTCCACTCACAGAGCTACATCTGTATTTCGTGAATCTCTTTGCTAGCCTTATTTCTCTGGAATCTGAGAACAGATATTTCGGATCCCTTTGAAGATTATAGGGACAAAGGAAATATCCTCCGATAACAAAGAGAAAGAAGCTTTCTGAGAAATTTCTTTGTGTTTTGTGAAATCATCTACAGAGTTACAGCTTTCCCCTCAAGAAGCCTTTCGCTAAGACAGTTCTTGTGGAATTGGCAAAGGGATATTTGGAAGCCCATAGAGGGCTATGGTGAAAAAGGAAATATCCTCAGATGAAATCTGGAAAGAAGCTTTCAGAGAAACTGCTTAGTGTTCTGTTAATTCATCTCACAGAGTTACATCTGTATTTCGTAAATCTCTTTGCTAGCCTTATTTCTGAGGAATCTGAGATCAGATATTTCGGATCCCTTTGAAGACTATAGGGCCAAAGTAAATATCCTCCGATAACAAATGTAAGAAGCTTTCTGAGAAACTTCTTTGTGTTCTTTGAAATCATCTCACAGAGTTACAGCTTTCCCCTCAAGAAGCCTTTCGCTAACACAGCTTTTGTGGAATTGGCAAAGGGATATTTGGAAGCCCTTAGAGGGCTATGGTGAAAAAGGAAATATCCACAGATGAAATCTGGAAAGAAGCTTTCTGAGAAACTGCTCTGTGATGTGTCACTTACACCCACAGAGTGACATCTGTATTTCGTGAATCTCCTTGCTAGCCTTATTTCTGTGGAATCTGAGAACAGATATTTCGGATCCCTTTGAAGACTATAGGGCCAAAGGAAATATCCTGCGATAACAAAGAGAAAGAAGCTTTCTGAGAAACTTCTTTGTGTTTTGTGAAATCATCTCACAGAGTTACAGCTTTCCCCTCAAGAAGCCTTTCGCTAAGACAGTTCTTGTGGAATTGGCAAAGGGATATTTGGAAGCCCATAGAGGGCTATGGTGAAAAATAAATATCCTCAGATGAAATCTGAGAAGAAGCTTTCTAAGAAACTGCTCTGTGATATGTGACATCTACTCACAGAGTTACATCTGTATTTTGTGGATGTATTTCCTAGCCTTATTTCTGTGGAATCTGAGAACAGATATTTCGGATCCCATTGAAGACTATAGGGCCAAAGAAAATATCCTGCGATAACAAAGAGAAAGAAGCTTTCTGAGAAACTTCTTTGTGTTCTGTGAAATCATCTCACAGAATTACAGCTTTCGCCTCAAGAATCCTTTCGCTAAGACAGTTCTTGTAGAATTTGCAAAGTGATATTTGGAAGCCCATAGAGGGCTATGGTGAAAAAGGAAATATTTTCAGATGAAATCTGGAAAGAACCTTTCTGAGAAACTGCTTAGTGTTCTGTTAATTCATCTCACAGAGTTTCATCTGTATTTCGTGGATCTCTTTGCTAGCCTTATTTCTGTGGAATCTGAGAACAGATATTTCGGATCCCTTTCAAGACTATAGGGCCAAAGGAAATATCATCCGATAACAAGGGGAAAGAAGCTTTCTGAGAAACATCTTTGTGTTCTGTGAAATCATCTCACAGAGTTACAGCTTTCCCCTCAAGAAGCCTTTCGCTAAGACAGTTCTTCTGGAATTGGCAAAGGGATATTTGGAAGCCCATAGAGGGCTATGGTGAACAAGGAAATATCCTCAGATAAAATCTGGAAAGAAGCTTTCTGAGAAACTGCTCTGTGATGTGTGACTTCCACTCACAGAGTTACATCTGTATTTCGTGGATCTCTTTCCTAGCCTTATTTCTGTGGAATCTGAGAACAGATATTTCGAATCCCTTTGAAGACTATAGGGCCAAAGGAAATATCCTCCGATAAAAAAGAGAAAGAAGATTATTGAGAAAGTTCTTTGTGTTCTGTGAAATCATCTCACAGAGTTACAGCTTTCCCCTCAAGAAGCCTTTCGCTAAGACAGTTCTTGTGGAATTGGCAAAGTGATATTTGGAAGCCCATAGAGGGCTATGGTGAAAAAGGAAATATCCTCAGATGAAATCTGGAAAGAAGCTTTCTGAGAAACTGCTTAGTATTCTGTTAATTCATATCACAGAGTTACATCTGTATTTCGTGGATCTCCTTGCTAGCCTAATCTCTGAGGAATCTGAGATCAGATATTTCGGATCCCTTTGAAGACTATAGGGCCAAAGGAAATATCCTCCGATATAAAAAGAGAAAGAAGCTTTCTGAGAAACTTCTTTGTGTTCTCTGAAATCATCTCACAGAGTTACAGCTTTCCCCTCAAGAAGCCTTTCGCTAAGACAGTTCTTGTGGAATTGGCAAAGTGATATTTGGAAGCCCAAAGAGGGCTATGTTGAAAAACTCAATATCCTCAGATGAAACCTGGAAGCAAGCTTTCTTAGAAACTGCTCTGTGATGTGTGACTTCCACTCACAGAGTTACATCTGTATTTCGTGGATCTCTTTGATAGCCTTATGTCGGTGGAATCTGAGAAAAGATATTTCGGATCCCTTTGAAGACTATAGGGCCAAAGTAAATATCCTCCGATAACAAAGAGAAAGAAGCTTTCTGAGAAACTTCTTTGTGTTCTGTGAAATCATCTCACAGAGTTACAGCTTTCCCCTCAAGAAGCCTTTCGCTAAGACACTTCTTGTGGAATTGGCAAAGGGATATTTGGAAGCCCATAGAGGCATATGGTGAAAAAGGAAATATCCTCACATGAAATCTGGAAAGAAGCTTTCTGAGAAACTGCTTAGTGTTCTGTTAATTCATCTCACAGAGTTACATCTGTATTTCGTGGATCTCTTTGCTGGCCTTATTTCTGTGGAATCTGAGAACAGATATTTCGGATCCCTTTGAAGACTATAGGGCCAGAGTAAATATTGTCCGATAACAAAGAGAAAGAAGCTTTCTGAGAAACTTCTTTGTGTTTTGTGAAATCATCTACAGAGTTACAGCTTTCCCCTCAAGAAGCCTTTCGCTAAGACAGTGCTTGTGGAATTGGCAAAGGGATATTTGGAAGCCCATAGAGGGCTATGGTGAAAAAGGAAATATCCTCAGATGAAATCTGGAAAGAAGCTTTCTGAGAAACTGCTTAGTGTTCTGTTAATTCATCTCACAGAGTTACATCTGTATTTCGTGGATCTCTTTCCTAGCCTTATTTCTGTGGAATCTGAGAACAGATATTTCGGGTCCCTTTGAAGTCTATAGGGCCAAAGGAAATATCCTCCGATAACAAAGAGAAAGAAGCTTTCTGAGAAACTTCTCTGTGTACTGTGAAATCATCTCACAGAGTTACAGCTTTCCCCTCAAGAAGCCTTTCGCTAAGACAGTTCTTGTGGAATTGGCAAAGTGATATTTGGAAGCCCATAGAGGGCTATGGTGAAAAAGGAAATATCCTCAGATGAAATCTGGAAAGAAGCTTTCTGAGAAACTGCTCTGTGATGTGTGACTTCCACTCACAGAGTTACATCTGTATTTCGTGGATCTCTTTGCTAGCCTTATTTCTGTGGAATCTGAGAACAGATATTTCGGATTCTTTTGTAGACTATAGGGCGAAAGGAAATATCCTCCGATATAAAAAGAGAAAGAAGCTTTCTGAGAAACTACTTTGTGTTCTGTGAAATCATCTCACAGAGTTACAGCTTTCCCCTCAAGAAGCCTTTCGCTAAGACAGTTCTTGTGGAATTGGCAAAGTGATATTTGGAAACCCCTAGAGGGCTATGGTGAAAAAGGAAATATCCTCAGATGAAATCTGGAAAGAAGCTTTCTGAGAAACTGCTTAGTGTTCTGTTAATTCATCTCACAGAGTTACATCTGTATTTCGTGGATCTCTTTGCTGGCCTTATTTCTGTGGAATCTGAGAACAGATATTTCGGATCCCTTTGAAGAATATAGGGCCAAAGGAAATATCCTCCGATAACAAAGAGAAAGAAGCTTTCTGAGAAACTTCTTTGTGTTCTGTGAAATCATCTCACAGTGTTACAGCTTTCCCCTCAAGAATCCTTTCGCTAAGACAGTTCTTGTAGTATTTGCAAAGTGATATTTGGAAGCCCATAGAGGGCTATGGTGAAAAAGGAAATATTTTCAGATGAAATCTGGAAAGAACCTTTCTGAGAAACTGCTTAGTGTTCTGTTAATTCATCTCACAGAGTTACATCTGTATTTCGTGGATCTCTTTGCTAGCCTTATTTCTGCGGAATCTGAGAACAGATATTTCGGATCCCTTTCAAGACTATAGGGCCAAAGGAAATATCATCCGATAACAAAGGGAAAGAAGCTTTCTGAGAAACTTCTTTGTGTTCTGTGAAATCATCTCACAGAGTTACAGCTTTCCCCTCAAGAAGCCTTTCGCTAAGACAGTTCTTCTGGAATTGGCAAAGGGATATTTGGAAGCCCATAGAGGGCTATGGTGAACAAGGAAATATCCTCAGATGAAATCTGGAAAGAAGCTTTCTGAGAAACTGCTCTCTGATGTGTGACTTCCACTCACAGAGTTACATCTGTATTTCGTGGATCTCTTTCCTAGCCTTATTTCTGTGGAATCTGAGAACAGATATTTCGAATCCCTTTGAAGACTATAGGGCCAAAGGAAATATCCTCCGATAACAAAGAGAAAGAAGATTTTTGAGAAAGTTCTTTGTGTTCTGTGAAATCATCTCACAGAGTTACAGCTTTCCCCTCAAGAAGCCTTTCGCTAAGACAGTTCTTGTGGAATTGGCAAAGGGATATTTGGAAGCCCATAGAGGGCTATGGTGAAAAAGGAAATATCCTCAGATGAAATCTGGAAAGAAGCTTTCTGAGAAACTGCTTAGTGTTCTGTTAATTCATCTCACAGAGTTACATCTGTATTTCGTGGATCTCTTTGCTAGCCTTTTTTCTGAGGAATCTGAGATCAGATATTTCGGATCCCTTTGAAGACAATAGGGCCAAAGGAAATATCCTCCGATAACAAAGAGAAAGAAGCTTTCTGAGAAACTTCTTTGTGTTCTGTGAAATCATCTCCCAGAGTTACAGCTTTCCCCTCAAGAAGCCTTTCGCTAAGACAGTTCTTGAGGATTTGGCAAAGTGATATTTGGAAACCCATAGAGGGCTATGGTGAAAAAAGAAATATCCTCAGATGAAATCTGGAAAGAAGCTTTCTGAGAAACTGCTCTGTGATGTGTGACTTCCACTCACAGAGTTACATCTGTATTTCGTGGATGTCTTTGCTAGCCTTATTTCTGTGGAATCTGAGAACAGATATTTCGGATCCCTTTGAAGACTATAGGGCCAAAGGAAATATCCTCCGATATAAAAAGATAAAAAAGCTTTCTGAGAAACTTCTTTGTGTTCTCTGAAATCATCTCACAGAGTTACAGCTTTCCCCTCCAGAAGCCTTTCGCTAAGACTGTTCTTGTGGAATTGGCAAAGGGATATTTTAATGCCCGTAGAGTCCTATGGTGAAAAAGGAAATATCCTCAGATGAAATCTGGAAAGAAGCTTTCTGAGAAACTGCTTAGTGTTCTGTTAATTCATCTCACAGAGTTACAAGGGAATTTCGTGGATCTCTTTGCTAGCCTTATTTCTGTGGAATCTGAGAACAGATATTTCGGATCCCTTTGAAGACTATAGGGCCAAAGGAAATATCCTCCCATAACAAAGAGAAAGAAGCTTTCTGAGAAACTTCTTTGTGTTCTGTGAAATCATCTCACAGAGTTACAGCTTTCCCCTCAAGAAGCGTTTCGCTAAGACAGTTCTTGTGGAATTGGCAAAGTGATATTTGGAAGCCCATAGAGGGCTATGGTGAAAAAGGAAATATCCTCAGATGAAATCTGGAAAGAAGCTTTCTGAGAAACTGCCCTGTGATGTGTGACTTCCACTCACAGAGCTACATCTGTATTTCGTGAATCTCTTTGCTAGCCTTATTTCTCTGGAATCTGAGAACAGATATTTCGGATCCCTTTGAAGACTATAGGGCCAAAGTAAATATCGTCGGATAACAAAGAGAAAGAAGCTTTCTGAGAAACTTCTTTGCGTTCTGTGAAATCATCTCACAGAGTTACAGCTTTCCCCTCAAGAAGCCTTTCGCTAAGACAGTTCTTGTGGAATTGGCAAAGTGATATTTGGAAGCCCATAGAGGGCTATGGTGAAAAAGGAAATATCCTCAGATGAAATCTGGAAAGAAGCTTTCTGAGAAACTGCTCTGTGATGTGTGACTTCCACTCACAGAGTTACATCTGTATTTCGTGGATCTCCTTGCTAGACTTATTTCTGTGGAATCTGAGAACAGATATTTCGCATCCCTTTGAAGACTATAGGGCCAAAGGAAATATCCTCCGATAACAAAGAGAATGAAGCTTTCTGAGAAACTTCTTTTTGTTTTGGGAAATCATCTCACAGAGTTACAGCTTTCCCCTCAAGAAGCCTTTCGCTAAGACAGTTCTTGTGGAATTGGCAAAGGGATATTTGGAAGCCCATAGAGGCCTATGGTGAAAAAGGAAATATCCTCAGATGAAATATGGAAAGAAGCGTTCTGAGAAACTGCTTAGTGTTCTGTTAATTCATCTCACAGAGTTACATCTGTATTTCGTGGATCTCTTTGCTAGCCTTATTTCTGTGGAATCTGAGAACAGATATTTCGGGTCCCTTTGAAGACTATTGGGCCAAAGGAAATATCCTCCGATATAAAAAGAGAAAGAAGCTTTCTGAGAAACTTCTTTGTGTTCTGTGAAATCATCTCACAGAGTTACAGCTTTCCCCTCAAGAAGCCTTTCGCTAAGACAGTTCTTGTGGAATTGGCAAAGTGATATTTGGAAGCCCTTAGAGGGCAATGGTGAAAAAGGAAATATCCTCAGATGAAATCTGGAAAGAAGCTTTCTGAGAAACTGCTCTGTGATGTGTGATTTCCACTCACAGAGTTACATCTTTATTTCGTGAATCTCTTTGCTAGCCTTATTTCTGTGGAATCTGAGAACAGATATTTCGCATCCCTTTGAAGACTATAGGGCCAAAGGAAATATCCTCCGATAACAAAGAGAATGAAGCTTTCTGAGAAACTTCTTTTTGTTTTGGGAAATCATCTCACAGAGTTACAGCTTTCCCCTCAAGAAGCCTTTCGCTAAGACAGTTCTTGTGGAATTGGCAAAGGGATATTTGGAAGCCCATAGAGGCCTATGGTGAAAAAGGAAATATCCTCAGATGAAATATGGAAAGAAGCGTTCTGAGAAACTGCTTAGTGTTCTGTTAATTCATCTCACAGAGTTACATCTGTATTTCGTGGATCTCTTTGCTAGCCTTATTTCTGTGGAATCTGAGAACAGATATTTCGGATCCCTTTGAAGACTATAGGGCCAAAGGAAATGTCCTCTGATAACAAAGAGAAAGAAGCTTTCTGAGAAACTTCTTTGTGTTCTGTGAAATCATCTCACAGAGTTACAGCTTTCCCCTCAAGAAGCCTTTCGCTAAGACAGTTCTTGTGGAATTGGCAAAGTGATATTTGGAACCCCTAGAGGGCTATGGTGAAAAAGGAAATATCCTCAGATGAAATCTGGAAAGAAGCTTTCTGAGAAACTACTTAGTGTTCTGTTAATTCATCTCACAGAGTTACATCTGTATTTCGTGGATCTCTTTGCTAGCCTTATTTCTGTGGAATCTGAGAACAGATATTTCGGATCCCTTTGAAGACTATAGGGCCAAAGGAAATATCCTCCGATAACAAAGAGAAAGAAGCTTTCTGAGAAACTTCTTTTTGTTTTGGGAAATCATCTCACAGAGTTACAGCTTTCCCCTCAAGAAGCCTTTCGCTAAGACAGTTCTTGTGGAATTGGCAAAGGGATATTTGGAAGCCCATTGAGGACTATGGTGAAAAAGGAAATATCCTCAGAAGAAATCTGGAAAGAAGCTTTCTGAGAAACTGCTCTGTGATGTGTGACGTCCACTCACAGAGTTACATCTGTATTTCGTGGATCTCTTTGCTAGCCTTATTTCTGTGGAATCTGAGAACAGATATTTCGGATCCCTTTGAAGACTATAGAGCCAAAGGAAATATCCTCCAGTAACAGAGAGAAAGAAGCTTTCTGAGAAACTTCTTTGTGTTCTGTGAAATCATCTCACAGAGTTACAGCTTTCCCCTCAAGAAGCCTTTCGCTAAGACAGTTCTTGTGGAATTGGCAAAGGGATATTTGGAAGTCCATATAGGGCTATGGTGAAAAAGGAAATATCCTCAGATGAAATCTGGAAAGAAGCTTTCTGAGAAACTGCTCTGTGATGTGTGACTTCCACTCACAGAGTTATATCTGTATTTCGTGGATCTCTTTGCTAGCCTTATTTCTGTGGAATCTAAGAACAGATATTTCGGATCCCATTGAAGACTATAGGGCCAAAGGAAATATCGTCCGATAACAAAGAGAAAGAAGCTTTCTGTGAAACTTATTTGTGTTCTGTGAAATCATCTCACAGAGTTACAGCTTTCCCCTCCAGAAGAATTCGCTAAGACAGTTCTTGTGGAATTGGCAAAGTGATATTTGGAAACCCATAGAGGGCTATGGTGAAAAAGGAAATATCCTCAGATGAAATCTGGAAAGAAGCTTTCTGAGAAACTGCTTAGTGTTCTGTTAATTCATCTCACAGTGTTACATCTGTATTTCGTGGATCTCTTTGCTAGCCTTATTTCTGTGGAATCTGAGAACAGATACTTCGGATCCCTTTGAAGACTATAGGGCCAAAGGAAATATCATCCGATAACAAGGAGAAAGAAGCTTTCTGAGAAACTTCTGTGTTTTCTGTGAAATCATCTCACAGTGTTACAGATTTCCCCTCAAGAAGCCTTTCGCTAAGAAAGTTCTTGTTGAATTGGCAAAGTGATATTTGGAAGCCCATAGAGGGCTATGGTGAAAAAGGAAATATCCTGAGATGAAATCTGGAAAGAAGCTTTCTGAGAAAGTGCTTAGTGTTCTGTTAATTCATCTCACAGAGTTACATCTGTATTTCGTGCATCTCTTTGCTAGCCTTATTTCTGTGGAATCTGAGAACAGATATTTCGGATCCCTTTGTAGACTATAGGGCCAAACGAAATATCCTCCGATATAAAAAGAGAAAGAAGCTTTCTGAGAAACTTCTTTGTGTTCTGTGAAATCATCTCGCAGAGTTACAGCTTTCCCCTCAAGAAGCCTTTCGCTAAGACAGTTCTTGTGGAATTGGCAAAGAGATATTTGGAAGCCCATAGAGGGCTATGGTGAAAAAGGAAATATCCTCAGATGAAATTTGGAAAGAAGCTTTCTGAGAAAGTGCTTAGTGTTCTGTTAATTCATCTCACAGAGTCACATCTGTATTTCGTGGATCTCTTTGCTAGCCTTATTTCCGTGGAATCTCAGAACAGATATTTCGGATCCCTTTGAAGACTATAGGGCCAAAGGAAATATCCTCCGATAACAAAGAGAAAGAAGCTCTCTGAGAAACTTCTTTGTGTTCTGTGAAATCATCTCACAGAGTTACAGCTTTCCCCTCAAGAAGCCTTTCGCTGAGACAGTTCTTGTGGAAATCGAAAAGTGATATTTGGAAGCCCATAGAGGGCTATGGTGAAAAACGAAATATCGTCACATGAAATCTGGAAAGAAGCTTTCTGAGAAACTGCTCTGTGATGTGTGACTTCCACTCACAGAGCTACATCTGTATTTCGTGAATCTCTTTGCTAGCCTTATTTCTCTGGAATCTGAGAACAGATATTTCGGATCCCTTTGAAGATTATAGGGCCAAAGGAAATATCCTCCGAAAACAAAGAGAAAGAAGTTTTCTGAGAAACTTCTTTGTGTTTTGTGAAATCATCTACAGAGTTACAGCTTTCCCCTCAAGAAGCCTTTCGCTAAGACAGTTCTTGTGGAATTGGCAAAGGGATATTTGGAAGCCCATAGAGGGCTATGGTGAAAAAGGAAATATCCTCAGATGAAATCTGGAAAGAAGCTTTCTGAGAAACTGCTTAGTGTTCTGTTAATTCATCTCACAGAGTTACATCTGTATTTCGTGGATCTCTTTGCTAGCCTAATTTCTGAGGAATCTGGGATCAGATATTTCGGATCCCTTTGAAGACTATAGGGCCAAAGGAAATATCCTCCGATATAAAAAGAGAAAGAAGCTTTCTGAGAAACTTCTTTGTGTTCTGTGAAATCATCTCACAGAGTTACAGCTTTCCCCTCAAGAAGCCTTTCGCTAAGACAGTTCTTGTGGAATTGGCAAAGTGATATTTGGAAGCCCAAACAGGGCTATGGTGAAAAAGGCAATATCCTCAGATGAAATCTGGAAACAAGCTTTCTGAGAAACTGCTCTGTGATGTGTGACTTCCACTCACAGAGTTACATCTGTATTTCGTGGATCTCTTTGCTAGCCTTATGTCTGTGGAATCTGAGAAAAGATATTTCGGATCCCTTTGAAGACTATAGGGCCAAAGGAAATATCCTCCGATAACAAAGAGAAAGAAGCTTTCTGAGAAACTTCTTTGTGTTCTGTGAAATCATCTCACAGAGTTACAGCTTTCCCCTCAAGAAGCCTTTCGCTAAGACACTTCTTGTGGAATTGGCAAAGGGATATTTGGAAGCCCATAGAGGGCTATGGTGAAAAAGGAAATATCCTCACATGAAATCTGGAAAGAAGCTTTCTGAGAAACTGCTTAGTGATCTGTTAATTCATCTCACAGAGTTACATCTGTATTTCGTGGATCTCTTTGCTAGCCTTATTTCTGTGGAATCTGAGAACAGATATTTCGGATCCCTTTGAAGACTCTAGGGCCAAAGGAAATATCCTCCGATAACAAAGAGAAAGAAGCTTTCTGAGAAACTTCTTTGTGTTCTGTGAAATCATCTCACAGAGTTACAGCTTTCCCCTCAAGAAGCCTTTCGCTAAGACAGTTCTTGTGGAATTGGCAAAGTGATATTTGGAAGCCCATAGAGGGCTATGGTGAAAAAGGAAATATCCTCAGATGAAATCTGGAAAGAAACTTTCTGAGAAACTGCTTAGTGTTCTTTTAATTCATCTCACAGTGTTACATCTGTATTTCGTGAATCTCTTTGCTAGCCTTATTTCTGTGGAATCTGAGAACAGATATTTCGGATCCCTTTGAAGACTATAGGGCCAGAGTAAATATCGTCCGATAACAAAGAGAAAGAAGCTTTCTGAGAAACTTCTTTGTGTTTTGTGAAATCATCTACAGAGTTACAGCTTTCCCCTCAAGAAGCCTTTCGCTAAGACAGTTCTTGTGGAATTGGCAAAGGGATATTTGGGAGCCCATAGAGGGCTATGGTGAAAAAGGAAATATCCTCAGATGAAATCTGGAAAGAAGCTTTCTGAGAAACTGCTTAGTGTTCTCTTAATTCATCTCACAGAGTTACATCTGTATTTCGTGGATCTCTTTGCTAGCCTTATTTCTGTGGAATCTGAGAACAGATATTTCGGATCCCTTTGTAGACTATAGGGCGAAAGGAAATATCCTCCGATATAAAAGGAGAAAGAAGCTTTCTGAGAAACTACTTTGTGTTCTGTGAAATCATCTCACAGAGTTACAGCTTTCCGCTCAAGAAGCCTTTCGCTAAGACAGTTCTTGTGGAATTGGCAAAGTGATATTTGGAAACCCATAGAGGGCTATGGTGAAAAAAGAAATATAGTCAGATGAAATCTGGAAAGAAGCTTTCTGAGAAACTGCTTAGTGTTCTCTTAATTCATCTCACAGAGTGACATCTGTATTTCGTGGATCTCTTTGCTAGCCTTATTTCTGTGGAATCTGAGAACACATATTTCGGATCCCTTTGAAGACTATAGGGCCAAAGGAAATATCCTCCGATAACAAAGAGAAAGAAGCTTTCTGAGAAACTTCTTTGTGTTCTGTGAAATCATCTCACAGTGTTACAGCTTTCCCCTCAAGAATCCTTTCGCTAAGACAGTTCTTGTAGAATTTGCAAAGTGATATTTGGAAGCCCATAGAGGGCTATGGTGAAAAAGGAAATATTTTCAGATGAAATCTGGAAAGAACCTTTCTGAGAAACTGCTTAGTGTTCTGTTAATTCATCCCACAGAGTTACATCTGTATTTCGTGGATCTCTTTGCTAGCCTTATTTCTGTGGAATCTGAGAACAGATATTTCGGATCCCTTTCAAGACTATAGGGTCAAAGGAAATATCATCCGATAACAAAGGGAAAGAAGCTTTCTGAGAAACTTCTTGGTGTTCTGTGAAATCATCTCACAGAGTTACAGCTTTCCCCTCAAGAAGCCTTTCGCTAAGACAGTTCTTCTGGAATTGGCAAAGGGATATTTGGAAGCCCATAGAGGGCTATGGTGAACAAGGAAATATCCTCAGATGAAATCTGGAAAGAAGCTTTCCGAGAAACTGCTCTGTGATGTGTGACTTCCACTCACAGAGTTACATCTCTATTTCGTGTATCTCTTTCCTAGCCTTATTTCTGTGGAATCTGAGAACAGATATTTCGAATCCCTTTGAAGACTATAGGGCCAAAGGAAATATCCTCCGATAACAAAGAGAAAGAAGATTTTTGAGAAAGTTCTTTGTGTTCTGTGAAATCATCTCACAGAGTTACAGCTTTCCCCTCAAGAAGCCTTTCGCTAAGACAGTTCTTGTGGAATTGGCAAAGTGATATTTGAAAGCCCATAGAGGCCTATGGTGAAAAAGGAAATATCCTCAGATGAAATCTGGAAAGAAGCTTTCTGAGAAACTGCTTAGTGTTCTGTTAATTCATCTCACAGAGTTACATCTGTATTTCGTGGATCTCTTTGCTAGCCTTATTTCTGAGGAATCTGAGATCAGATATTTCGGATCCCTTTGAAGACTATAGGGCCAAAGGAAATATCCCCCGATACAAAATAGAAAGAAGCTTTCTGAGAAACTTCTTTGTGTTCTGTGAAATCATCTCACAGTGTTACAGCTTTCCCCTCAAGAATCCTTTCGCTAAGACAGTTCTTGTAGAATTTGCAAAGTGATATTTGGAAGCCCATAGAGGGCTATGGTGAAAAAGGAAATATTTTCAGATGAAATCTGGAAAGAACCTTTCTGAGAAACTGCTTAGTGTTCTGTTAATTCATCTCACAGAGCTACATCTGTATTTCGTGGATCTCTTTGCTAGCCTTATTTCTGTGGAATCTGAGAACAGATATTTCGGATCCCTTTCAAGACTATAGGGCCAAAGGAAATATCATCCGATAACAAAGGGAAAGAAGCTTTCTGAGAAACATCTTTGTGTTCTGTGAAATCATCTCACAGAGTTACAGCTTTCCCCTCAAGAAGCCTTTCGCTAAGACAGTTCTTCTGGAATTGGCAAAGGGATATTTGGAAGCCCATAGAGGGCTATGGTGAACAAGGAAATAACCTCAGATGAAATCTGGAAAGAAGCTTTCTGAGAAACTGCTCTGTGATGTGTGACTTCCACTCACAGAGTTACATCTGTATTTCGTGGATCTCTTTCCTAGCCTTATTTCTGTGGAATCTGAGAACAGATATTTCGAATCCCTTTGAAGACTATAGGGCCAAAGGAAATATCCTCCGATAACAAAGAGAAAGAAGATTTTTGAGAAAGTTCTTTGTGTTCTGTGAAATCATCTCACAGAGTTACAGCTTTACCCTCAAGAAACCTTTCGCTAAGACAGTTCTTGTGGAATTGGCAAAGTGATATTTGGAAGCCCATAGAGGGCTATGGTGAAAAAGGAAATATCCTCAGATGAAATCTGGAAAGAAGCTTTCTGAGAAACTGCTTAGTGTTCTGTTAATTCATCTCACAGAGTTACATCTGTATTTCGTGGATCTCTTTGCTAGCCTAATTTCTGAGGAATCTGGGATCAGATATTTCGGATCCCTTTGAAGACTATAGGGCCAAAGGAAATATCCTCCGATATAAAAAGAGAAAGAAGCTTTCTGAGAAACTTCTTTGTGTTCTGTGAAATCATCTCACAGAGTTACAGCTTTCCCCTCAAGAAGCCTTTCGCTAAGACAGTTCTTGTGGAATTGGCAAAGTGATATTTGGAAGCCCAAACAGGGCTATGGTGAAAAAGGCAATATCCTCAGATGAAATCTGGAAACAAGCTTTCTGAGAAACTGCTCTGTGATGTGTGACTTCCACTCACAGAGTTACATCTGTATTTCGTGGATCTCTTTGCTAGCCTTATGTCTGTGGAATCTGAGAAAAGATATTTCGGATCCCTTTGAAGACTATAGGGCCAAAGGAAATATCCTCCGATAACAAAGAGAAAGAAGCTTTCTGAGAAACTTCTTTGTGTTCTGTGAAATCATCTCACGGAGTTACAGCTTTCCCCTCAAGAAGCCTTTCGCTAAGACACTTCTTGTGGAATTGGCAAAGGGATATTTGGAAGCCCATAGAGGGCTATGGTGAAAAAGGAAATATCCTCACATGAAATCTGGAAAGAAGCTTTCTGAGAAACTGCTTAGTGATCTGTTAATTCATCTCACAGAGTTACATCTGTATTTCGTGGATCTCTTTGCTAGCCTTATTTCTGTGGAATCTGAGAACAGATATTTCGGATGCCTTTGAAGACTCTAGGGCCAAAGGAAATATCCTCCGATAACAAAGAGAAAGAAGCTTTCTGAGAAACTTCTTTGTGTTCTGTGAAATCATCTCACAGAGTTACAGCTTTCCCCTCAAGAAGCCTTTCGCTAAGACAGTTCTTGTGGAATTGGCAAAGTGATATTTGGAAGCCCATAGAGGGCTATGGTGAAAAAGGAAATATCCTCAGATGAAATCTGGAAAGAAACTTTCTGAGAAACTGCTTAGTGTTCTTTTAATTCATCTCACAGTGTTACATCTGTATTTCGTGAATCTCTTTGCTAGCCTTATTTCTGTGGAATCTGAGAACAGATATTTCGGATCCCTTTGAAGACTATAGGGCCAGAGTAAATATCGTCCGATAACAAAGAGAAAGAAGCTTTCTGAGAAACTTCTTTGTGTTTTGTGAAATCATCTACAGAGTTACAGCTTTCCCCTCAAGAAGCCTTTCGCTAAGACAGTTCTTGTGGAATTGGCAAAGGGATATTTGGGAGCCCATAGAGGGCTATGGTGAAAAAGGAAATATCCTCAGATGAAATCTGGAAAGAAGCTTTCTGAGAAACTGCTTAGTGTTCTGTTAATTCATCTCACAGAGTGACATCTGTATTTCGTGGATCTCTTTGCTAGCCTTATTTCTGTGGAATCTGAGAACACATATTTCGGATCCCTTTGAAGAATATAGGGCCAAAGGAAATATCCTCCGATAACAAAGAGAAAGAAGCTTTCTGAGAAACTTCTTTGTGTTCTGTGAAATCATCTCACAGTGTTACAGCTTTCCCCTCAAGAATCCTTTCGCTAAGACAGTTCTTGTAGAATTTGCAAAGTGATATTTGGAAGCCCATAGAGGGCTATGGTGAAAAAGGAAATATTTTCAGATGAAATCTGGAAAGAACCTTTCTGAGAAACTGCTTAGTGTTCTGTTAATTCATCTCACAGAGTTACATCTGTATTTCGTGGATCTCTTTGCTAGCCTTATTTCTGTGGAATCTGAGAACAGATATTTCGGATCCCTTTCAAGACTATAGGGTCAAAGGAAATATCATCCGATAACAAAGGGAAAGAAGCTTTCTGAGAAACTTCTTGGTGTTCTGTGAAATCATCTCACAGAGTTACAGCTTTCCCCTCAAGAAGCCTTTCGCTAAGACAGTTCTTCTGGAATTGGCAAAGGGATATTTGGAAGCCCATAGAGGGCTATGGTGAACAAGGAAATATCCTCAGATGAAATCTGGAAAGAAGCTTTGCGAGAAACTGCTCTGTGATGTGTGACTTCCACTCACAGAGTTACATCTGTATTTCGTGTATCTCTTTCCTAGCCTTATTTCTGTGGAATCTGAGAACAGATATTTCGAATCCCTTTGAAGACTATAGGGCCAAAGGAAATATCCTCCGATAACAAAGAGAAAGAAGATTTTTGAGAAAGTTCTTTGTGTTCTGTGAAATCATCTCACAGAGTTACAGCTTTCCCCTCAAGAAGCCTTTCGCTAAGACAGTTCTTGTGGAATTGGCAAAGTGATATTTGAAAGCCCATAGAGGCCTATGGTGAAAAAGGAAATATCCTCAGATGAAATCTGGAAAGAAGCTTTCTGAGAAACTGCTTAGTGTTCTGTTAATTCATCTCACAGAGTTACATCTGTATTTCGTGGATCTCTTTGCTAGCCTTTTTTCTGAGGAATCTGAGATCAGATATTTCGCATCCCTTTGAAGACAATAGGGCCAAAGGAAATATCCTCCGATAACAAAGAGAAAGAAGCTTTCTGAGAAACTTCTTTGTGTTCTGTGAAATCATCTCACAGAGTTACAGCTTTCCCCTCAAGAAGCCTTTCGCTAAGACAGTTCTTGTGGAATTGGCAAAGTGATATTTGGAAGGCCATAGAGGGCTATGGTGAAAAAGGAAATATCCTCAGATGAAATCTGGAAAGAAACTTTCTGAGAAACTGCTTAGTGTTCTTTTAATTCATCTCACAGTGTTACATCTGTATTTCCTGGATCTCTCTGCTAGCCTTATTTCTGTGGATTCTGAGAACAGATATTTCGGATCCCTTTGAAGACTATAGGGCCAAAGTAAATATCGTCCGATAACAAAGAGAAAGAAGCTTTCTGAGAAACTTCTTTGTGTTCTGTGAAATCATCTTACAGAGTTACAGCTTTCCCCTCAAGAAGCCTTTCGCTTATACAGTTCTTGTGGAATTGGCAAAGTGATATTTGGAAACCCTTAGAGGGCTATGGTGAAAAAGGAAATATCCTCAGATGAAATCTGGAAGGAAGCTTTCTGAGAAAGTGCTTAGTGTTCTGTTAATTCATCTCACAGAGTTACATCTGCATTTCGTGGATCTCTTTGCTAGCCTTATTTCTGTGGAATCTGAGAACAGATATTTCGGATCCCTTTGAAGACTATAGGGCCAAAGGAAATATCCTCCGATAACAAAGAGAAAGAAGCTTTCTGAGAAACTTCTTTGTGTTCTGTGAAATCATCTCCCAGAGTTACAGCTTTCCCCTCAAGAAGCCTTTCGCTAAGACAGTTCTTGAGGATTTGGCAAAGTGATATTTGGAAACCCATAGAGGGCTATGGTGAAAAAAGAAATATCCTCAGATGAAATCTGGAAAGAAGCTTTCTGAGAAACTGCTCTGTGATGTGTGACTTCCACTCACAGAGTTACATCTGTATTTCGTGGATCTCTTTGCTAGCCTTACTTCTGTGGAATCTGAGAACAGATATTTCGGATCCCTTTGAAGACTATAGGGCCAAAGGAAATATCCTCCGATATAAAAAGATAAAAAAGCTTTCTGAGAAACTTCTTTGTGTTCTGTGAAATCATCTCACAGAGTTACAGCTTTCCCCTGCAGAAGCCTTTCGCTAATACTGTTCTTGTGGAATTGGCAAAGGGATATTTTAATGCCCGTAGAGTCCTATGGTGAAAAAGGAAATATCCTCAGATGAAATCTGGAAAGAAGCTTTCTGAGAAACTGCTTAGTGTTCTGTTAATTCATCTCACAGAGTTACAAGGGAATTTCGTGGATCTCTTTGCTAGCCTTATTTCTGTGGAATCTGAGAACAGATATTTCGGATCCCTTTGAAGACTATAGGGCCAAAGGAAATATCCTCCCATAACAAAGAGAAAGAAGCTTTCTGAGAAACTTCTTTGTGTTCTGTGAAATCATCTCACAGAGTTACAGCTTTCCCCTCAAGAAGCGTTTCGCTAAGACAGTTCTTGTGGAATTGGCAAAGTGATATTTGGAAGCCCATAGAGGGCTATGGTGAAAAAGGAAATATCCTCAGATGAAATCTGGAAAGAAGCTTTCTGAGAAACTGCCCTGTGATGTGTGACTTCCACTCACAGAGCTACATCTGTATTTCGTGAATCTCTTTGCTAGCCTTATTTCTCTGGAATCTGAGAACAGATATTTCGGAACCCTTTGAAGACTATGGGGCCAAAGTAAATATCGTCCGATAACAAAGAGAAAGAAGCTTTCTGAGAAACTTCTTTGCGTTCTGTGAAATCATCTCACAGAGTTACAGCTTTCCCCTCAAGAAGCCTTTCGCTAAGACACTTCTTGTGGAATTGGCAAAGTGATATTTGGAAGCCCTTAGAGGGCTATGGTGAAAAAGGAAATATCCTGAGATGAAATCTGGAAAGAAGCTTTCTGAGAAACTGCTTAGTGTTCTGTTAATTCATCTCACAGAGTTACATCTGTATTTCGTGCATCTCTTCGCTAGCCTTATTTCTGTGGAATCTGAGAACAGATATTTCGGGTCCCTTTGAAGACTATAGGGCCAAAGGAAATATCCTCCGATAACAAAGAGAAAGAAGCTTTCTGAGAAACTTCTTTGTGTTCTGTGAAATCATCTCACAGAGTTACAGCTTTCCCCTCAAGAAGCCTTTCGCTAAGACAGTTCTTGTGGAATTGGCAAAGTGATATTTGGAAGCCCATAGAGGGCTATGGTGAAAAAGGAAATATCCTCAGATGAAATCTGGAAAGAAGCTTTCTGAGAAACTGCTTAGTTTTCTGTTAATTCATCTCACAGAGTTACATCTGTATTTCGTGGATCTCTTTGCTAGCCTTGTTTCTGTGGAATCTGAGAACAGATATTTCGGATCCCTTTCAAGACTATAGGGCCAAAGGAAATATCATACGATAACAAACGGAAAGAAGCTTTCTGAGAAACATCTTTGTGTTCTGTGAAATCATCTCACAGAGTTACAGCTTTCCCCTCAAGAAGCCTTTCGCTAAGACAGTTCTTCTGGAATTGGCAAAGGGATATTTGGAAGCCCATAGAGGGCTATGGTGAAAAAGGAAATATCCTCAGATGAAATCTGGAAAGAAGCTTTCTGAGAAACTGCTCTGTGATGTGTGACTTCCACTCACAGAGTTACATCTGTATTTCGTGGATCTCTTTCCTAGCCTTATTTCTGTGGAATCTGAGAACAGATATTTCGAATCCCTTTGAAGACTATAGGGCCAAAGGAAATCCTCCGATAACAAAGAGAAAGAAGATTTTTGAGAAAGTTCTTTGTGTTCTGTGAAATCATCTCACAGAGTTACAGCTTTCCCCTCAAGAAGCCTTTCGCTAAGACAGTTCTTGTGGAATTGGCAAAGTGATATTTGGAAGCCCATAGAGGGCTAAGGTGAAAAAGGAATTATCCTCAGATGAAATCTGGAAAGAAGCTTTCTGAGAAACTGCTTAGTGTTCTGTTAATTCATCTCACAGAGTTACATCTGTATTTCGTGGATCTCTTTGCTAGCCTTTTTTCTGAGGAATCTGAGATCAGATATTTCGGATCCCTTTGAAGACAATAGGGCCAAAGGAAATATCCTCCGATATAAAAAGATAAAAAAGCTTTCTGAGAAACTTCTTTGTGTTCTCTGAAATCATCTCACAGAGTTACAGCTTTCCCCTCCAGAAGCCTTTCGCTAAGACTGTTCTTGTGGAATTGGCAAAGGGATATTTTAATGCCCGTAGAGTCCTATGGTGAAAAAGGAAATATCCTCAGATGAAATCTGGAAAGAAGCTTTCTGAGAAACTGCTTAGTGTTCTGTTAATTCATCTCACAGAGTTACAAGGGAATTTCATGGATCTCTTTGCTAGCCTTATTTCTGTTGAATCTGAGAACAGATATTTCGGATCCCTTTGAAGACTATAGGGCCAAAGGAAATATCCTCCCATAACAAAGAGTAAGAAGCTTTCTGAGAAACTTCTTTGTGTTCTGTGAAATCATCTCACAGAGTTACAGCTTTCCCCTCAAGAAGCCTTTCGCTAAGACAGTTCTTGTGGAATTGGCAAAGTGATATTTGGAAGCCCATAGAGGGCTATGGTGAAAAAGGAAATATCCTCAGATGAAATCTGGAAAGAAGCTTTCTGAGAAACTGCCCTGTGATGTGTGACTTCCACTCACAGAGCTACATCTGTATTTCGTGAATCTCTTTGCTAGCCTTATTTCTCTGGAATCTGAGAACAGATATTTCGGATCCCTTTGAAGACTATAGGGCCAAAGTAAATATCGTCGGATAACAAAGAGAAAGAAGCTTTCTGAGAAACTTCTTTGCGTTCTGTGAAATCATCTCACAGAGTTACAGCTTTCCCCTCAAGAAGCCTTTCGCTAAGACAGTTCTTGTGGAATTGGCAAAGTGATATTTGGAAGCCCATAGAGGGCTATGGTGAAAAAGGAAATATCCTCAGATGAAATCTGGAAAGAAGCTTTCTGAGAAACTGCTCTGTGATGTGTGACTTCCACTCACAGAGTTACATCTGTATTTCGTGGATCTCCTTGCTAGACTTATTTCTGTGGAATCTGAGAACAGATATTTCGCATCCCTTTGAAGACTATAGGGCCAAAGGAAATATCCTCCGATAACAAAGAGAATGAAGCTTTCTGAGAAACTTCTTTTTGTTTTGGGAAATCATCTCACAGAGTTACAGCTTTCCCCTCAAGAAGCCTTTCGCTAAGACAGTTCTTGTGGAATTGGCAAAGGGATATTTGGAAGCCCATAGAGACCTATGGTGAAAAAGGAAATATCCTCAGATGGAATATGGAAAGAAGCGTTCTGAGAAACTGCTTAGTGTTCTGTTAATTCATCTCACAGAGTTACATCTGTATTTCGTGGATCTCTTTGCTAGCCTTATTTCTGTGGAATCTGAGAACAGATATTTCGGGTCCCTTTGAAGACTATAGGGCCAAAGGAAATATCCTCCGATATAAAAAGAGAAAGAAGCTTTCTGAGAAACTTCTTTGTGTTCTGTGAAATCATCTCACAGAGTTACAGCTTTCCCCTCAAGAAGCCTTTCGCTAAGACAGTTCTTGTGGAATTGGCAAAGTGATATTTGGAAGCCCATAGAGGGCTATGGTTAAAAAAGGAAATATCCTCAGATGAAATCTGGAAAGAAGCTTTCTGAGAAACTGCTCTGTGATGTGTGATTTCCACTCACAGAGTTACATCTTTATTTCGTGAATCTCTTTGCTAGCCTTATTTCTGTGGAATCTGAGAACAGATATTTCGCATCCCTTTGAAGACTATAGGGCCAAAGGAAATATCCTCCGATAACAAAGAGAATGAAGCTTTCTGAGAAACTTCTTTTTGTTTTGGGAAATCATCTCACAGAGTTACAGCTTTCCCCTCAAGAAGCCTTTCGCTAAGACAGTTCTTGTGGAATTGGCAAAGGGATATTTGGAAGCCCATAGAGGCCTATGGTGAAAAAGGAAATATCCTCAGATGAAATATGGAAAGAAGCGTTCTGAGAAACTGCTTAGTGTTCTGTTAATTCATCTCACAGAGTTACATCTGTATTTCGTGGATCTCTTTGCTAGCCTTATTTCTGTGGAATCTGAGAACAGATATTTCGGATCCAATTGAAGACTATAGGGCCAAAGGAAATATCCTCTGATAACAAAGAGAAAGAAGCTTTCTGAGAAACTTCTTTGTGTTCTGCGAAATCATCTCACAGAGTTACAGCTTTCCCCTCAAGAAGCCTTTCGCTAAGACAGTTCTTGTGGAATTGGCAAAGTGATATTTGGAAGCCCATAGAGGGCTATGGTGAAAAAGGAAATATCCTCAGATGAAATCTGGAAAGAAGCTTTCTGAGAAACTACTTAGTGTTCTGTTAATTCATCTCACAGAGTTACATCTGTATTTCGTGGATCTCTTGCTAGCCTTTTTTCTGTGGAATCTGAGAACAGATATTTCGGATCCCTTTGAAGACTATAGGGCCAAAGGAAATATCCTCCGATAACAAAGAGAAAGAAGCTTTCTGAGAAACTTCTTTTTGTTTTGGGAAATCATCTCACAGAGTTACAGCTTTCCAATCAAGAAGCCTTTCGCTAAGACAGTTCTTGTGGAATTGGCAAAGGGATATTTGGAAGCCCATTGAGGACTATGGTGAAAAAGGAAATATCCTCAGAAGAAATCTGGAAAGAAGCTTTCTGAGAAACTGCTCTGTGATGTGTGACGTCCACTCACAGAGTTACATCTGTATTTCGTGGATCTCTTTGCTAGCCTTATTTCTGTGGAATCTGAGAACAGATATTTCGGATCCCTTTGAAGACTATAGGGCCAAAGGAAATATCCTCCAATAACAGAGAGAAAGAAGCTTTCTGAGAAACTTCTTTGTGTTCTGTGAAATCATCTCACAGAGTTACAACTTTCCCCTGAAGAAGCCTTTCGCTAAGACAGTTCTTGTGGAATTGGCAAAGGGATATTTGGAAGTCCATATAGGGCTATGGTGAAAAAGGAAATATCCTCAGATGAAATCTGGAAAGAAGCTTTCTGAGAAACTGCTCTGTGATGTGTGACTTCCACTCACAGAGTTATATCTGTATTTCGTGGATCTCTTTGCTAGCCTTATTTCTGTGGAATCTGAGAACAGATATTTCGGATCCCATTGAAGACTATAGGGCCAAAGGAAATATCGTCCGATAACAAAGAGAAAGAAGCTTTCTGTGAAACTTATTTGTGTTCTGTGAAATCATCTCACAGAGTTACAGCTTTCCCCTCCAGAAGAATTCGCTAAGACAGTTCTTGTGGAATTGGCAAAGTGATATTTGGAAACCCATAGAGGGCTATGGTGAAAAAGGAAATATCCTCAGATGAAATCTGGAAAGAAGCTTTCTGAGAAACTGCTTAGTGTTCTGTTAATTCATCTCACAGTGTTACATCTGTATTTCGTGGATCTCTTTGCTAGCCTTATTTCTTTGGAATCTGAGAACAGATACTTCGGATCCCTTTGAAGACTATAGGGCCAAAGGAAATATCATCCGATAACAAAGAGAAAGAAGCTTTCTGAGAAACTTCTGTGTTTTCTGTGAAATCATCTCACAGTGTTACAGATTTCCCCTCAAGAAGCCTTTCGCTAAGAAAGTTCTTGTTGAATTGGCAAAGTGATATTTGGAAGCCCATAGAGGGCTATGGTGAAAAAGGAAATATCCTGAGATGAAATCTGGAAAGAAGCTTTCTGAGAAAGTGCTTAGTGTTCTGTTAATTCATCTCACAGAGTTACATCTGTATTTCGTGCATCTCTTTGCTAGCCTTATTTCTGTGGAATCTGAGAACAGATATTTCGGATCCCTTTGTAGACTATAGGGCCAAAGGAAATATCCTCTGATATAAAAAGAGAAAGAAGCTTTCTGAGAAACTTCTTTGTGTTCTGTGAAATCATCTCGCAGAGTTACAGCTTTCCCCTCAAGAAGCCTTTCGCTAAGACAGTTCTTGTGGAATTGGCAAAGAGATATTTGGAAGCCCATAGAGGGCTATGGTGAAAAAGGAAATATCCTCAGATGAAATTTGGAAAGAAGCTTTCTGAGAAAGTGCTTAGTGTTCTCTTAATTCATCTCACAGAGTCACATCTGTATTTCGTGGATCTCTTTGCTAGCCTTATTTCCGTGGAATCTCAGAACAGATATTTCGGATCCCTTTGAAAACTATAGGGCCAAAGGAAATATCCTCCGATAACAAAGAGAAAGAAGATCTCTGAGAAACTTCTTTGTGTTCTGTGAAACCATCTCACAGAGTTACAGCTTTCCCCTCCAGAAGACTTTCGCTGAGACAGTTCTTGTGGAAATCGAAAAGTGATATTTGGAAGCCCATAGAGGGCTATGGTGAAAAACGAAATATCGTCAGATGAAATCTGGAAAGAAGCTTTCTGAGAAACTGCTCTGTGATGTGTGACTTCCACTCACAGAGCTACATCTGTATTTCGTGAATCTCTTTGCTAGCCTTATTTCTCTGGAATCTGAGAACAGATATTTCGGATCCCTTTGAAGATTATAGGGCCAAAGGAAATATCCTCCGATAACAAAGAGAAAGAAGATATCTGAGAAACTTCTTTGTGTTTTGTGAAATCATCTACAGAGTTACAGCTTTCCCCTCAAGAAGCCTTTCGCTAAAACAGTTCTTGTGGAATTGGCAAAGGGATATTTGGAAGCCCATAGAGGGCTATGGTGAAAAAGGAAATATCCTCAGATGAAATCTGGAAAGAAGCTTTCTGAGAAACTGCTTAGTGTTCTGTTAATTCATCTCACAGAGTTACATCTGTATTTCGTGGATCTCTTTGCTAGCCTTATTTCTGAGGAATCTGAGATCAGATATTTCGGATCCCTTTGAAGACTATAGGGCCAAAGGAAATATCCCCCGATATAAAATAGAAAGAAGCTTTCTGAGAAACTTCTTTGTGTTCTGTGAAATCATCTCACAGTGTTACAGCTTTCCCCTCAAGAATCCTTTCGCTAAGACAGTTCTTGTAGAATTTGCAAAGTGATATTTGGAAGCCCATAGAGGGCTATGGTGAAAAAGGAAATATTTTCAGATGAAATCTGGAAAGAACCTTTCTGAGAAACTGCTTAGTGTTCTGTTAATTCATCTCACAGAGCTACATCTGTATTTCGTGGATCTCTTTGCTAGCCTTATTTCTGTGGAATCTGAGAACAGATATTTCGGATCCCTTTCAAGACTATAGGGCCAAAGGAAATATCATCCGATAACAAAGGGAAAGAAGCTTTCTGAGAAACATCTTTGTGTTCTGTGAAATCATCTCACAGAGTTACAGCTTTCCCCTCAAGAAGCCTTTCGCTAAGACAGTTCTTCTGGAATTGGCAAAGGGATATTTGGAACCCCATAGAGGGCTATGGTGAAAAAGGAAATAACCTCAGATGAAATCTGGAAAGAAGCTTTCTGAGAAACTGCTCTGTGATGTGTGACTTCCACTCAGAGAGTTACATCTGTATTTCGTGGATCTCTTTCCTAGCCTTATTTCTGTGGAATCTGAGAACAGATATTTCGAATCCCTTTGAAGACTATAGGGCCAAAGGAAATATCCTCCGATAACAAAGAGAAAGAAGATTTTTGAGAAAGTTCTTTGTGTTCTTTGAAATCATCTCACAGAGTTACAGCTTTCCCCTCAAGAAACCTTTCGCTAAGACAGTTCTTGTGGAATTGGCAAAGTGATATTTGGAAGCCCATAGAGGGCTATGGTGAAAAAGGAAATATCCTCAGATGAAATCTGGAAAGAAGCTTTCTGAGAAACTGCTTAGTGTTCTGTTAATTCATCTCACAGAGTTACATCTGTATTTCGTGGATCTCTTTGCTAGCCTAATTTCTGAGGAATCTGGGATCAGATATTTCGGATCCCTTTGAAGACTATAGGGCCAAAGGAAATATCCTCCGATATAAAAAGAGAAAGAAGCTTTCTGAGAAACTTCTTTGTGTTCTGTGAAATCATCTCACAGAGTTACAGCTTTCCCCTCAAGAAGCCTTTCGCTAAGACAGTTCTTGTGGAATTGGCAAAGTGATATTTGGAAGCCCAAACAGGGCTATGGTGAAAAAGGCAATATCCTCAGATGAAATCTGAAAACAAGCTTTCTGAGAAACTGCTCTGTGATGTGTGACTTCCACTCACAGAGTTACATCTGTATTTCGTGGATCTCTTTGCTAGCCTTATGTCTGTGGAATCTGAGAACAGATATTTCGGATCCCTTTGAAGACTATAGGGCCAAAGTAAATATCCTCCGATAACAAAGAGAAAGAAGCTTTCTGAGAAACTCCTTTGTGTTCTGTGAAATCATCTCACAGAGTTACAGCTTTCCCCTCAAGAAGCCTTTCGCTAAGACACTTCTTGTGGAATTGGCAAAGGGATATTTGGAAGCCCTTAGAGGGCTATGGTGAAAAAGGAAATATCCTCACATGAAATCTGGAAAGAAGCTTTCTGAGAAACTGCTTAGTGATCTGTTAATTCATCTCACAGAGTTACATCTGTATTTCGTGGATCTCTTTGCTAGCCTTATTTCTGTGGAATCTGAGAACAGATATTTCGGATCCCTTTGAAGACTATAGGGCCAAAGGAAATATCCTCCGATAACAAAGAGAAAGAAGCTTTCTGAGAAACTTCTTTGTGTTCTGTGAAATCATCTCACAGAGTTACAGCTTTCCCCTCAAGAAGCCTTTCGCTAAGACAGTTCTTGTGGAATTGGCAAAGTGATATTTGGAAGCCCATAGAGGGCTATGGTGAAAAAGAAAATATCCTCAGATGAAATCTGGAAAGAAACTTTCTGAGAAACTGCTTAGTGTTCTTTTAATTCATCTCACAGTGTTACATCTGTATTTCGTGAATCTCTTTGCTAGCCTTATTTCTGTGGAATCTGAGAACAGATATTTCGGATCCCTTTGAAGACTATAGGGCCAGAGTAAATATCGTCCGATAACAAAGAGAAAGAAGCTTTCTGAGAAACTTCTTTGTGTTTTGTGAAATCATCTACAGAGTTACAGCTTTTCCCTCAAGAAGCCTTTCGCTAAGACAGTTCTTGTGGAATTGGCAAAGGGATATTTGGAAGCCCATAGAGGGCTATGGTGAAAAAGGAAATATCCTCAGATGAAATCTGGAAAGAAGCTTTCTGAGAAACTGCTTAGTGTTCTGTTAATTCATCTCACAGAGTTACATCTGTATTTCGTGGATCTCTTTGCTAGCCTTATTTCTGTGGAATCTGAGAACAGATATTTCGGATCCCTTTGTAGACTATAGGGCGAAAGGAAATATCCTCCGATATAAAAGGAGAAAGAAGCTTTCTGAGAAACTACTTTGTGTTCTGTGAAATCATCTCACAGAGTTACAGCTTTCCCCTCAAGAAGCCTTTCGCTAAGACAGTTCTTGTGGAATTGGCAAAGTGATATTTGGAAACCCATAGAGGGCTATGGTGAAAAAAGAAATATCCTCAGATGAAATCTGGAAAGAAGCTTTCTGAGAAACTGCTTAGTGTTCTGTTAATTCATCTCACAGAGTTACATCTGTATTTCGTGGATCTCTTTGCTAGCCTTATTTCTGTGGAATCTGAGAACACATATTTCGGATCCCTTTGAAGAATATAGGGCCAAAGGAAATATCCTCCGATAACAAAGAGAAAGAAGCTTTCTGAGAAACTTCTTTGTGTTCTGTGAAATCATCTCACAGTGTTACAGCTTTCCCCTCAAGAATCCTTTCGCTAAGACAGTTCTTGTAGAATTTGCAAAGTGATATTTGGAAGCCCATAGAGGGCTATGGTGAAAAAGGAAATATTTTCAGATGAAATCTGGAAAGAACCTTTCTGAGAAACTGCTTAGTGTTCTGTTAATTCATCTCACAGAGTTACATCTGTATTTCGTGGATCTCTTTGCTAGCCTTATTTCTGTGGAATCTGAGAACAGATATTTCGGATCCCTTTCAAGACTATAGGGTCAAAGGAAATATCATCCGATAACAAAGGGAAAGAAGCTTTCTGAGAAACTTCTTGGTGTTCTGTGAAATCATCTCACAGAGTTACAGCTTGCCCCTAAAGAAGCCTTTCGCTAAGACAGTTCTTCTGGAATTGGCAAAGGGATATTTGGAAGCCCATAGAGGGCTATGGTGAACAAGGAAATATCCTCAGATGAAATCTGGAAAGAAGCTTTCTGAGAAACTGCTCTGGGATGTGTGACTTCCACTCACAGAGTTACATCTGTATTTCGTGTATCTCTTTCCTAGCCTTATTTCTGTGGAATCTGAGAACAGATATTTCGAATCCCTTTGAAGACTATAGGGCCAAAGGAAATATCCTCCGATAACAAAGAGAAAGAAGATTTTTGAGAAAGTTCTTTGTGTTCTGTGAAATCATCTCACAGAGTTACAGCTTTCCCCTCAAGAAGCCTTTCGCTAAGACAGTTCTTGTGGAATTGGCAAAGTGATATTTGGAAGCCCATAGAGGGCTATGGTGAAAAAGGAAATATCCTCAGATGAAATCTGGAAAGAAGCTTTCTGAGAAACTGCTTAGTGTTCTGTTAATTCATCTCACAGAGTTACATCTGTATTTCGTGGATCTCTTTGCTAGCCTTTTTTCTGAGGAATCTGAGATCAGATATTTCGGATCCCTTTGAAGACAATAGGGCCAAAGGAAATATCCTCCGATATAAAAAGAGAAAGAAGCTTTCTGTGAAACTTCTTTGTGTTCTGTGAAATCATCTCACAGAGTTACAGCTTTCCCCTCAAGAAGCCTTTCGCTAAGACAGTTCTTGTGGAATTGGCAAAGTGATATTTGGAAGTCCAAAGAGGGCTATGGTGAAAAAGGCAATATCCTCAGATTAAATCTGGAAACAAGCTTTCTGAGAAACTGCTCTGTGATGTGTGACTTCCACTCACAGAGTTACATCTGTATTTCGTGGATCTCTTTGCTAGCCTTATGTCTGTGGAATCTGAGAAAAGATATTTCGGACCCCTTTGAAGACTATAGGGCCAAAGTGAATATCCTAGGATAACAAAGAGAAAGAAGCTTTCTGAGAAACTTCTTTGTGTTCTGTGAAATCATCTCACAGAGTTACAGCTCTCCCCTCAAGAAGCCTTTCGCTAAGACAGTTCTTGTGGAATTGGCAAAGGGATATTTGGAAGCCCATAGAGGCCTATGGTGAAAAAGGAAATATCCTCAGATGAAATCTGGAAAGAAACTTTCTGAGAAACTGCTTAGTGTTCTTTTAATTCATCTCACAGTGTTACATCTGTATTTCCTGGATCTCTCTGCTAGCCTTATTTCTGTGGATTCTGAGAACAGATATTTCGGATCCCTTTGAAGACTATAGGGCCAAAGTAAATATCGTCCGATAACAAAGAGAAAGAAGCTTTCTGAGAAACTTCTTTGTGTTCTGTGAAATCATCTTACAGAGTTACAGCTTTCCCCTCAAGAAGCCTTTCGCTTATACAGTTCTTGTGGAATTGGCAAAGTGATATTTGGAAACCCTTAGAGGGCTATGGTGAAAAAGGAAATATCCTCAGATGAAATCTGGAAAGAAGCTTTCTGAGAAACTGCTCTGTGATGTGTGACTTCCACTCACAGAGTTACATCTGTATTTCGTGGATCTCTTTGCTAGCCTTACTTCTGTAGAATCTGAGAACAGATATTTCGGATCCCTTTGAAGACTATAGGGCCAAAGGAAATATCCTCCGATATAAAAAGATAAAAAAGCTTTCTGAGAACCTTCTTTGTGTTCTGTGAAATCATCTCACAGAGTTACAGCTTTCCCCTCCAGAAGCCTTTCGCTAATACTGTTCTTGTGGAATTGGCAAAGGGATATTTTAATGCCCGTAGAGTCCTATGGTGAAAAAGGAAATATCCTCAGATGAAATCTGGAAAGAAGCTTTCTGAGAAACTGCTTAGTGTTCTGTTAATTCCTCTCACAGAGTTACAATGGAATTTCGTGGATCTCTTTGCTAGCCTTATTTCTGTGGAATCTGAGAACAGATATTTCGGATCCCTTTGAAGACTATAGGGCCAAAGGAAATATCCTCCCATAACAAAGAGAAAGAAGCTTTCTGAGAAACTTCTTTGTGTTCTGTGAAATCATCTCACAGAGTTACAGCTTTCCCCTCAAGAAGCGTTTCGCTAAGACAGTTCTTGTGGAATTGGCAAAGTGATATTTGGAAGCCCATAGAGGGCTATGGTGAAAAAGGAAATATCCTCAGATGAAATCTGGAAAGAAGCTTTCTGAGAAACTGCCCTGTGATGTGTGACTTCCACTCACAGAGCTACATCTGTATTTCGTGAATCTCTTTGCTAGCCTTATTTCTCTTGAATCTGAGAACAGATATTTCGGATCCCTTTGAAGACTATAGGGCCAAAGTAAATATCGTCCGATAACAAAGAGAAAGAAGCTTTCTGAGAAACTTCTTTGCGTTCTGTGAAATCATCTCACAGAGTTACAGCTTTCCCCTCAAGAAGCCTTTCGCTAAGACACTTCTTGTGGAATTGGCAAAGGGATATTTGGAAGCCCATAGAGGCCTATGGTGAAAAAGGAAATATCCTCAGATGAAATATGGAAAGAAGCGTTCTGAGAAACTGCTTAGTGTTCTGTTAATTCATCTCACAGAGTTACATCTGTATTTCGTGGATCTCTTTGCTAGCCTTATTTCTGTGGAATCTGAGAACAGATATTTCGGATCCCTTTGAAGACTATATGGCCAAAGGAAATATCCTCCGATAACAAAGAGAAAGAAGCTTTCTGAGAAACTTCTTTGTGTTCTGTGAAATCATCTCACAGAGTTACAGCTTTCCCCTCAAGAAGCCTTTCGCTAAGACAGTTCTTGTGGAATTGGCAAAGTGATATTTGGAAGCCCTTAGAGGTCTATGGTGAAAAAGGAAATATCCTCAGATGAAATCTGGAAAGAACCTTTCTGAGAAACTGCTTAGTGTTCTGTTAATTCATCTCACAGAGTTACATCTGTATTTCGTGGATCTCTTTGCTAGCCTTATTTCTGTGGAATCTGAGAACAGATATTTCGGATCCCTTTCAAGACTATAGGGCCAAAGGAAATATCATCCGATAACAAAGGGAAAGAAGCTTTCTGAGAAACATCTTTGTGTTCTGTGAAATCATCTCACAGAGTTACAGCTTTCCCTTCAAGAAGCCTTTCGCTAAGACAGTTCTTCTGGAATTGGCAAAGGGATATTTGGAAGCCCATAGAGGGCTATGGTGAACAAGGAAATATCCTCAGATGAAATCTGGAAAGAAGCTTTCTGAGAAACTGCTCTGTGATGTGTGACTTCCACTCACAGAGTTACATCTGTATTTCGTGGATCTCTTTCCTAGCCTTATTTCTGTGGAATCTGAGAACAGATATTTCGAATCCCTTTGAAGACTATAGGGCCAAAGGAAATATCCTCCGATAACAAAGAGAAAGAAGATTTTTGAGAAAGTTCTTTGTGTTCTGTGAAATCATCTCACAGAGTTACAGCTTTCCCCTCAAGAAGTCTTTCGCTAAGACACTTCTTGTGGAATTGGCAAAGGGATATTTGGAAGCCCATAGAGGGCTATGGTGAAAAAGGAAATATCCTCAGATGAAATCTGGAAAGAAGCTTTCTGAGAAACTGCTTAATGTTCTGTTAATTCATCTCACAGAGTTACATCTGTATTTCGTGGATCTCTTTGCTAGCCTTTTTTCTGAGGAATCTGAGATCAGATATTTCGGATCCCTTTGAAGACAATAGGGCCAAAGGAAATATCCTCCGATATAAAAAGAGAAAGAAGCTTTCTGTGAAACTTCTTTCTGTTCTGTGAAATCATCTCACAGAGTTACAGCTTTCCCCTCAAGAAGCCTTTCGCTAAGACAGTTCTTGCGGAATTGGCAAAGTGATATTTGGAAGCCCAAAGAGGGCTAGGGTGAAAAAGGCAATATCCTCAGATGAAATCTGGAAACAAGCTTTCTGAGAAACTGCTCTGTGATGTGTGACTTCCACTCACAGAGTTACATCTGTATTTCGTGGATCTCTTTGCTAGCCTTATGTCTGTGGAATCTGAGAAAAGATATTTCGGACCCCATTGAAGACTATAGGGCCAAAGTAAATATCCTAGGATAACAAAGAGAAAGAAGCTTTCTGAGAAACTTCTTTGTGTTCTGTGAAATCATCTCACAGAGTTACAGCTTTCCCCTCAAGAAGCCTTTCGCTAAGACAGTTCTTGTGGAATTGGCAAAGGGATATTTGGAAGCCCATAGAGGCCTATGGTGAAAAAGGAAATATCCTCAGATGAAATCTGGAAAGAAGCTTTCTGAGAAACTGCTTAGTGTTCTGGTAATTCATCTCACAGAGTTACATCTGTATTTCGTGGATCTCTTTGCTAGCCTTATTTCTGTGGAATCTGAGAACAGATATTTCGGATCCCTTTGAAGACTATAGGGTCAAAGGAAATATCCTCCGATAACAAAGAGTAAGAAGCTTTCTGAGAAACTTCTTTGTGTTCTGTGAAATCATCTCACAGAGTTACAGCTTTCCCCTCAAGAAGCCTTTCGCTAAGACAGTTCTTGTGGAATTGGCAAAGTGATATTTGGAAGCTCATAGAGGGCTATGGTGAAAAAGGAAATATCCTCAGATGAAATCTGGAAAGAAACTTTCTGAGAAACTGCTTAGTGTTCTTTTAATTCATCTCACAGTGTTACATCTGTATTTCCTGGATCTCTCTGCTAGCCTTATTTCTGTGGAATCTGAGAACAGATATTTCGGATCCCTTTGAAAACTATAGGGCCAAAGGAAATATCCTCCGATAACAAAGAGAAAGAAGCTTTCTGAGAAACTTCTTTGTGTTCTGTGAAATCATCTCACAGAGTTACAGCTTTCCCCTCAAGAAGCCTTTCGCTAAGACAGTTCTTGAGGATTTGGCAAAGTGATATTTGGAAACCCATAGAGGGCTATGGTGTCAAAAGAAATATCCTCAGATGAAATCTGGAAAGAAGCTTTCTGAGAAACTGCTCTGTGATGTGTGACTTCCACTCACAGAGTTACATCTGTATTTCGTGGATCTCTTTGCTAGCCTTACTTCTGTGGAATCTGAGAACAGATATTTCGGATCCCTTTGAAGACTATAGGGCCAAAGGAAATATCCTCCGATATAAAAAGATAAAAAAGCTTTCTGAGAAACTTCTTTGTGTTCTGTGAAATCATCTCACAGATTTACAGCTTTCCCCTCCAGAAGCCTTTCGCTAAGACTGTTCTTGTGGAATTGGCAAAGGGATATTTTAATGCCCGTAGAGTCCTATGGTGAAAAAGGAAATATCCTCAGATGAAATCTGGAAAGAAGCTTTCTGAGAAACTGCTTAGTGTTCTGTTAATTCATCTCACAGAGTTACAAGGGAATTTCGTGGATCTCTTTGCTAGCCTTATTTCTGTGGAATCTGAGAACAGATATTTCGGATCCCTTTCAAGACTATAGGGCCAAAGGAAATATCCTCCCATAACAAAGAGAAAGAAGCTTTCTGAGAAACTTCTTTGTGTTCTGTGAAATCATCTCACAGAGTTACAGCTTTCCCCTCAAGAAGCGTTTCGCTAAGACAGTTCTTGTGGAATTGGCAAAGTGATATTTGGAAGCCCATAGAGGGCTATGGTGAAAAAGGAAATATCCTCAGATGAAATCTGGAAAGAAGCTTTCTGAGAAACTGCCCTGTGATGTGTGACTTCCACTCACAGAGCTACATCTGTATTTCCTGAATCTCTTTGCTAGCCTTATTTCTCTGGAATCTGAGAACAGATATTTCGGATCCCTTTGAAGACTATAGGGCCAAAGTAAATATCGTCCGATAACAAAGAGAAAGAAGCTTTCTGAGAAACTTCTTTGCGTTCTGTGAAATCATCTCACAGAGTTACAGCTTTCCCCTCAAGAAGCCTTTCGCTAAGATAGTTCTTGTGGAATTGGCAAAGTGATATTTGGAACCCCATAGAGGGCTATGGTGAAAAAGGAAATATCCTCAGATGAAATCTGGAAAGAAGCTTTCTGAGAAACTGCTCTGTGATGTGTGACTTCCACTCACAGAGTTACATCTGTATTTCGTGGATCTCTTTGCTAGACTTATTTCTGTTAAATCTGAGAACAGATATTTCGGATCCCTTTGAAGACTATGAGGCCAAAGGAAATATCCTCCGATAACAAAGAGAAAGAAGGTTTCTGAGAAACTTCTTTGTGTTCTGTGAAATTATCTCACAGAGTTACAGCTTTCCCCTCAAGAAGCCTTTCGCTAAGACAGTTCTTGTGGAATTGGCAAAGTGATATTTGGAAGCCCATAGAGGGCTATGGTGAAAAAGGAAATATCCTCAGCTGAAATCTGGAAAGAAGCTTTCTGAGAAACTGCTTAGTGTTCTGTTAATTCATCTCACAGAGTTACATCTGTATTTCGTGGATCACTTTGCTAGCCTTATTTCTGTGGAATCTGAGAACAGATATTTCGGGTCCCTTTGAAGACTATAGGGCCAAAGGAAATATCCTCCGATATAAAAAGAGAAAGAAGCTTTCTGAGAAACTTCTTTGTGTTCTGTGAAATCCTCTCACAGAGTTACAGCTTTCCCCTCAAGAAGCCTTTCGCTAAGACAGTTCTTGTGGAATTGGCAAAGTGATATTTGGAAGCCCATAGAGGGCTATGGTGAAAAAGGAAATATCCTCAGATGAAATTTGGAAAGAAGCTTTCTGAGAAACTGCTCTGTGATGTGTGATTTCCACTCACAGAGTTACATCTTTATTTCGTGAATCTCTTTGCTAGCCTTATTTCTGTGGAATCTGAGAACAGATATTTCGCATCCCTTTGAAGACTATAGGGCCAAAGGAAATATCCTCCGATAACAAAGAGAAAGAAGCTTTCTGAGAAACTTCTCTTTGTTTTTGGAAATCATCTCACAGAGTTACAGCTTTCCCCTCAAGAAGCCTTTCGCTAAGACAGTTCTTGTGGAATTGGCAAAGGGATATTTGGAAGCCCATAGAGGCCTATGGTGAAAAAGGAAATATCCTCAGATGAAATATGGAAAGAAGCGTTCTGAGAAACTGCTTAGTGTTCTGTTAATTCATCTCACAGAGTTACATCTGTATTTCGTGGATCTCTTTGCTAGCATTATTTCTGTGGAATCTGAGAACAGATATTTCGGATCCCTTTGAAGACTATATGGCCAAAGGAAATATCCTCCGATAACAAAGAGAAAGAAGCTTTCTGAGAAACTTCTTTGTGTTCTTTGAAATCATCTCACAGAGTTACAGCTTTCCCCTCAAGAAGCCTTTCGCTAAGACAGTTCTTGTGGAATTGGCAAAGTGATATTTGGAAGCCCATAGAGGGCTCTGGTGAAAAAGGAAATATCCTCAGATGAAATCTGGAAAGAACCTTTCTGAGAAACTGCTTAGTGTTCTGTTAATTCATCTCACAGAGTTACATCTGTATTTCGTGGATCTCTTTGCTAGCCTTATTTCTGTGGAATCTGAGAACAGATATTTCGGATCCCTTTCAAGACTATAGGGCCAAAGGAAATATCATCCGATAACAAAGGGAAAGAAGCTTTCTGAGAAACATCTTTGTGTTCTGTGAAATCATCTCACAGAGTTACAGCTTTCCCTTCAAGAAGCCTTTCGCTAAGACAGTTCTTCTGGAATTGGCAAAGGGATATTTGGAAGCCCATAGAGGGCTATGGTGAACAAGGAAATATCCTCAGATGAAATCTGGAAAGAAGCTTTCTGAGAAACTGCTCTGTGATGTGTGACTTCCACTCACAGAGTTACATCTGTATTTCGTGGATCTCTTTGCTAGCCTTATGTCTGTGGAATCTGAGAAAAGATATTTCGGATCCCATTGAAGACTATAGGGCCAAAGGAAATATCCTCCGATAACAAAGAGAAAGAAGCTTTCTGAGAAACTTCTTTGTGTTCTGTGAAATCATCTCACAGAGTTACAGCTTTCCCCTCAAGAAGCCTTTCGCTAAGACACTTCTTGTGGAATTGGCAAAGGGATATTTGGAAGCCCATAGAGGCCTATGGTGAAAAAGGAAATATCCTCACATGAAATCTGGAAAGAAGCTTTCTGAGAAACTGCTTAGTGATCTGTTAATTCATCTCACAGAGTTACATCTGTATTTCGTGGATCTCTTTGCTAGCCTTATTTCTGTGGAATCTGAGAACAGATATTTCGGATCCCTTTGAAGACTATAGGGCCAAAGGAAATATCCTCCGATATAAAAAGAGAAAGAAGCTTTCTGAGAAACTTCTTAGTGTTCTGTGAAATCATCTCACAGAGTTACAGCTTTCCCCTCAAGAAGCCTTTCGCTGAGACAGTTCTTGTGGAATTGGCAAAGGGATATTTGGAAGCCCATAGAGGCCTATGGTGAAAAAGGAAATATCCTCAGATGAAATCTGGAAAGAAGCTTTCTGAGAAACTGCTTAGTGTTCTGTTAATTCATCTCACAGAGTTACATCTGTATTTCGTGGATCTCTTTGCTAGCCTTATTTCTGTGGAATCTGAGAACAGATATTTCGGATCCCTTTGAAGACTCTAGGGCCAAAGGAAATATCCTCCGATAACAAAGAGAAAGAAGCTTTCTGAGAAACTTCTTTGTGTTCTGTGAAATCATCTCACAGAGTTACAGCTTTCCCCTCAAGAAGCCTTTCGCTAAGACAGTTCTTGTGGAATTGGCAAAGTGATATTTGGAAGCCCATAGAGGGCTATGGTGAACAAGGAAATAGCCTCAGATGAAATCTGGAGAGAAACTTTCTGAGAAACTGCTTAGTGTTCTTTTAATTCATCTCACTGTGTTACATCTGTATTTCCTGGATCTCTTTGCTAGCCTTATTTCTGTGGAATCTGAGAACAGATATTTCGGATCCCTTTGAAGACTATAGGGCCAAAGTAATTATCGTCCGATAACAAAGAGAAAGAAGCTTTCTGAGAAACTTCTTTGTGTTTTGTGAAATCATCTACAGAGTTACAGCTTTCCCCTCAAGAAGCCTTTCGCTAAGACAGTTCTTGTGGAATTGGCAAAGGGATATTTGGAAGCCCATAGAGGGCTATGGTGAAAAAGGAAATATCCTCAGATGAAATCTGGAAAGAAGCTTTCTGAGAAACTGCTTAGTGTTCTGTTAATTCATTTCACAGAGTTACATCTGTATTTCGTGGATCTCTTTCCTAGCCTTATTTCTGTGGAATCTGAGAACAGATATTTCGGGTCCCTTTGAAGTCTATAGGGCCAAAGGAAATATCCTCCGATAACAAAGAGAAAGAAGCTTTCTGAGAAACTTCTCTGTGTTCTGTGAAATCATCTCACAGAGTTACAGCTTTCCCCTCAAGAAGCCTTTCGCTAAGACAGTTCTTGTGGAATTGGCAAAGTGATATTTGGAAGCCCATAGAGGGCTCTGGTGAAAAAGGAAATATCCTCAGATGAAATCTGGAAGGAAGCTTTCTGAGAAACTGCTCTGTGATGTGTGACTTCCACTCACAGAGTTACATCTGTATTTCGTGGATCTCTTTGCTAGCCTTATTTCTGTGGAGTCTGAGAACAGATATTTCGGATCCCTTTGTAGACTATAGGGCGAAAGGAAATATCCTCCGATATAAAAAGAGAAAGAAGCTTTCTGAGAAACTACTTTGTGTTCTTTGAAATCATCTCAGAGAGTTACAGCTTTCCCCTCAAGAAGCCTTTCGCTAAGAGAGTTCTTGTGGAATTGGCAAAGTGATATTTCGAAACCCATAGAGGGCTATGGTGAAAAAGGAAATATCCTCAGATGAAATCTGGAAAGAAGCTTTCTGAGAAACTGCTTAGTGTTCTGTTAATTCATCTCACAGAGTTACATCTGTATTTCGTGGATCTCTTTGCTAGCCTTATTTCTGTGGAATCTGAGAACAGATATTTCGGATCCCTTTGAAGAATATAGGGCCAAAGGAAATATCCTCCGATAACAAAGAGAAAGAAGCTTTCTGAGAAACTTCTTTGTGTTCTGTGAAATCATCTCACAGTGTTACAGCTTTCCCCTCAAGAATCCTTTCGCTAAGACAGTTCTTGGAGAATTTGCAAAGTGATATTTGGAAGCCCATAGAGGGCTATGGTGAAAAAGGAAATATTTTCAGATGAAATCTGGAAAGAACCTTTCTGAGAAACTGCTTAGTGTTCTGTTAATTCATCTCACAGAGTTACATCTGTATTTCGTGGATCTCTTTGCTAGCCTTATTTCTGTGGAATCTGAGAACAGATATTTCGGATCCCTTTCAAGACTATATGGCCAAAGGAAATATCCTCCGATAACAAAGAGAAAGAAGCTTTCTGAGAAACTTCTTTGTGTTCTGTGAAATCATCTCACAGAGTTACAGCTTTCCCCTCAAGAAGCCTTTCGCTAAGACAGTTCTTGTGGAATTGGCAAAGTGATATTTGGAAGCCCATAGAGGGCTATGGTGAAAAAGGAAATATCCTCAGATGAAATCTGGAAAGAACCTTTCTGAGAAACTGCTTAGTGTTCTGTTAATTCATCTCACAGAGTTACATCTGTATTTCGTGGATCTCTTTGCTAGCCTTATTTCTGTGGAATCTGAGAACAGATATTTCGGATCCCTTTCAAGACTATAGGGCCAAAGGAAATATCATCCGATAACAAAGGGAAAGAAGCTTTCTGAGAAACATCTTTGTGTTCTGTGAAATCATCTCACAGAGTTACAACTTTCCCTTCAAGAAGCCTTTCGCTAAGACAGTTCTTCTGGAATTGGCAAAGGGATATTTGGAAGCCCATAGAGGGCTATGGTGAACAAGGAAATATCCTCAGATGAAATCTGGAAAGAAGCTTTCTGAGAAACTGCTCTGTGATGTGTGACTTCCACTCACAGAGTTACATCTGTATTTCGTGGATCTCTTTGCTAGCCTTATGTCTGTGGAATCTGAGAAAAGATATTTCGGATCCCATTGAAGACTATAGGGCCAAAGGAAATATCCTCCGATAACAAAGAGAAAGAAGCTTTCTGAGAAACTTCTTTGTGTTCTGTGAAATCATCTCACAGAGTTACAGCTTTCCCCTCAAGAAGCCTTTCGCTAAGACACTTCTTGTGGAATTGGCAAAGGGATATTTGGAAGCCCATAGAGGCCTATGGTGAAAAAGGAAATATCCTCACATGAAATCTGGAAAGAAGCTTTCTGAGAAACTGCCCTGTGATGTGTGACTTCCACTCACAGAGCTACATCTGTATTTCGTGAATCTCTTTGCTAGCCTTATTTCTCTGGAATCTGAGAACAGATATTTCGGAACCCTTTGAAGACTCTAGGGCCAAAGGAAATATCATCCGATAACAAAGGGAAATAAGCTTTCTGAGAAACTTCTTTGTGTTCTGTGAAATCATCTCACAGAGTTACAGCTTTCCCCTCAAGAAGCCTTTCGCTAAGACAGGTCTTCTGGAATTGGCAAAGGGATATTTGGAAGCCCATAGAAGGCTATGGTGAACAAGGAAATATCCTCAGATGAAATCTGGAAAGAAGCTTTCTGAGAAACTGCTCTGTGATGTGTGACTTCCACTCACAGAGTTACATCTGTATTTCGTGGATCTCTTTCCTAGCCTTATTTCTGTGGAATCTGAGAACAGATATTTCGAATCCCTTTGAAGACTATAGGGCCAAAGGAAATATCCTCCGATAACAAAGAGAAAGAAGATTTTTGAGAAACTTCTTTGTGTTCTGTGAAATCATCTCACAGAGTTACAGCTTTCCCCTCAAGAAGCCTTTCGCTAAGACAGTTCTTGTGGAATTGGCAAAGTGATATTTGGAAACCCATAGAGGGCTATGGTGAAAAAGGAAATATCCTCAGATGAAATCTGGAAAGAAGCTTTCTGAGAAACGGCTTAGTGTTCTGTTAATTCATCTCACAGAGTTACATCTGTATTTCGTGGATCTCTTTGCTAGCCTTATTTCTGTGGAATCTGAGAACAGATATTTCGGATCCCTTTGAAGACTATAGGGCCAAAGGAAATATCCTCCGATAACAAAGAGAAAGAAGCTTTCTGAGAAACTTCTTTGTGTTCTGTGAAATCATCTCACAGAGTTTCAGCTTTCCCCTCAAGAAGCCTTTCGCTAAGACAGTTCTTGTGGAATTGGCAAAGGGATATTTGGAAGCCCATAGAGGGCTATGGTGAAAAAGGTAATATCCTCAGATGAAATCTGGAAAGTAGCTTTCTGAGAAACTGCTCTGTTTTGGGTGACTTCCACTCACAGAGTTACATCTGTATTTCGTGGATCTCTTTGCTAGCCTTATTTCTGTGGAATCTGAGAAAAGATATTTCGGACCCCATTGAAGACTATAGGGCCAAAGTAAATATCCTCCGATAACAAAGAGAAAGAAGCTTTCTGAGAAACTTCTTTGTGTTCTGTGAAATCATCTCACAGAGTTCCAGCTTTCCACTCAAGAAGCCTTTCGCTAAGACAGTTCTTGTGGAATTGGCAAATGGATATTTGGAAGCCCATAGAGGCCTGTGGTGAAAAAGGAAATATCCTCAGATGAAATCTGGAAAGAAGCTTTCTGAGAAACTGCTTAGTGTTCTGGTAATTCATCTCACAGAGTTACATCTGTATTTCGTGGATCTCTTTGCTAGCCTTATTTCTGTGGAATCTGAGAACAGATATTTCGGATCCCTTTGAAGACTATAGGGCCAAAGGAAATATCCTCCCATAACAAAGAGAAAGAAGCTTTCTGAGAAACTTCTTTGTGTTCTGTGAAATCATCTCACAGAGTTACAGCTTTCCCCTCAAGAAGCGTTTCGCTAAGACAGTTCTTGTGGAATTGGCAAAGTGATATTTGGAAGCCCATAGAGGGCTCTGGTGAAAAAGGAAATATCCTCAGATGAAATCTGGAAAGAAGCTTTCTGAGAAACTGCCCTGTGATGTGTGACTTCCACTCACAGAGCTACATCTGTATTTCGTGAATCTCTTTGCTAGCCTTATTTCTCTGGAATCTGAGAACAGATATTTCGGATCCCTTTGAACACTATAGGGCCAAAGTAAATATCGTCCGATAACAAAGAGAAAGAAGCTTTCTGAGAAACTTCTTTGTGTTCTGTGAAATTATCTCACAGAGTTACAGCTTTCCCCTCAAGAAGCCTTTCGCTAAGACAGTTCTTGTGGAATTGGCAAAGTGATATTTGGAAGCCCATAGAGGGCTATGGTGAAAAAGGAAATATCCTCAGCTGAAATCTGGAAAGAAGCTTTCTGAGAAACTGCTTAGTGTTCTGTTAATTCATCTCACAGAGTTACATCTGTATTTCGTGGATCTCTTTGCTAGCCTTATTTCTGTGGAATCTGAGAACAGATATTTCGGGTCCCTTTGAAGACTATAGGGCCAAAGGAAATATCCTCCGATATAAAAAGAGAAAGAAGCTTTCTGAGAAACTTCTTTGTGTTCTGTGAAATCCTCTCACAGAGTTACAGCTTTCCCCTCAAGAAGCCTTTCGCTAAGACAGTTCTTGTGGAATTGGCAAAGTGATATTTGGAAGCCCATAGTGGGCTATGGTGAAAAAGGAAATATCCTCAGATGAAATTTGGAAAGAAGCTTTCTGAGAAACTGCTCTGTGATGTGTGATTTCCACTCACAGAGTTACATCTTTATTTCGTGAATCTCTTTGCTAGCCTTATTTCTGTGGAATCTGAGAACAGATATTTCGCATCCCTTTGAAGACTATAGGGCCAAAGGAAATATCCTCCGATAACAAAGAGAAAGAAGCTTTCTGAGAAACTTCTCTTTGTTTTTGGAAATCATCTCACAGAGTTACAGCTTTCCCCTCAAGAAGCCTTTCGCTAAGACAGTTCTTGTGGAATTGGCAAAGGGATATTTGGAAGCCCATAGAGGCCTATGGTGAAAAAGGAAATATCCTCAGATGAAATCTGGAAAGAAGCGTTCTGAGAAACTGCTTAGTGTTCTGTTAATTCATCTCACAGAGTTACATCTGTATTTCGTGGATCTCTTTGCTAGCCTTATTTCTGTGGAATCTGAGAACAGATATTTCGGATCCCTTTGAAGACTATATGGCCAAAGGAAATATCCTCCGATAACAAAGAGAAAGAAGCTTTCTGAGAAACTTCTTTGTGTTCTGTGAAATCATCTCACAGAGTTACAGCTTTCCCCTCAAGAAGCCTTTCGCTAAGACAGTTCTTGTGGAATTGGCAAAGTGATATTTGGAAGCCCTTAGAGGGCTATGGTGAAAAAGGAAATATCCTCAGATGAAATCTGGAAAGAACCTTTCTGAGAAACTGCTTAGTGTTCTGTTAATTCATCTCACAGAGTTACATCTGTATTTCGTGGATCTCTTTGCTAGCCTTATTTCTGTGGAATCTGAGAACAGATATTTCGGATCCCTTTCAAGACTATAGGGCCAAAGGAAATATCATCCGATAACAAAGGGAAAGAAGCTTTCTGAGAAACATCTTTGTGTTCTGTGAAATCATCTCACAGAGTTACAGCTTTCCCTTCAAGAAGCCTTTCGCTAAGACAGTTCTTCTGGAATTGGCAAAGGGATATTTGGAAGCCCATAGAGGGCTATGGTGAACAAGGAAATATCTTCAGATGAAATCTGGAAAGAAGCTTTCTGAGAAACTGCTCTGTGATGTGTGACTTCCACTCACAGAGTTACATCGGTATTTCGTGGATCTCTTTCCAAGCCTTATTTCTGTGGAATCTGAGAACAGATATTTCGAATCCCTTTGAAGACTATAGGGCCAAAGGAAATATCCTCCGATAACAAAGAGAAAGAAGATTTTTGAGAAAGTTCTTTGTGTTCTGTGAAATCATCTCACAGAGTTACAGCTTTCCCCTCAAGAAGTCTTTCGCTAAGACACTTCTTGTGGAATTGGCAAAGGGATATTTGGAAGCCCATAGAGGGCTATGGTGAAAAAGGAAATATCCTCAGATGAAATCTGGAAAGAAGCTTTCTGAGAAACTGCTTAGTGTTCTGTTAATTCATCTCACAGAGTTACATCTGTATTTCGTGGATCTCTTTGCTAGCCTTTTTTCTGAGGAATCTGAGATCAGATATTTCGGATCCCTTTGAAGACAATAGGGCCAAAGGAAATATCCTCCGATATAAAAAGAGAAAGAAGCTTTCTGTGAAACTTCTTTGTGTTCTGTGAAATCATCTCACAGAGTTACAGCTTTCCCCTCAAGAAGCCTTTCGCTAAGACAGTTCTTGTGTAATTGGCAAAGTGATATTTGGAAGCCCAACGAGGGCTATGGTGAAAAAGGCAATATCCTCAGATGAAATCTGGAAACAAGCTTTCTGAGAAACTGCTCTGTGATGTGTGACTTCCACTCACAGAGTTACATCTGTATTTCGTGGATCTCTTTGCTAGCCTTATGTCTGTGGAATCTGAGAAAAGATATTTCGGACCCCATTGAAGACTATAGGGCCAAAGTAAATATCCTAGGATAACAAAGAGAAAGAAGCTTTCTGAGAAACTTCTTTGTGTTCTGTGAAATCATCTCACAGAGTTACAGCTTTCCCCTCAAGAAGCCTTTCGCTAAGACAGTTCTTGTGGAATTGGCAAAGGGATATTTGGAAGCCCATAGAGGTCTATGGTGAAAAAAGAAATATCCTCAGATGAAATCTGGAAAGAAGCTTTCTGAGAAAGTGCTTAGTGTTCTGTTAATTCATCTCACAGAATTGCATCTGTATTTCGTGGATCTCTTTGCTAGCCTTATTTCTGTGGAATCTGAGAACAGATATTTCGGATCCCTTTGAAGACTATAGGGTCAAAGGAAATATCCTCCGATAACAAAGAGTAAGAAGCTTTCTGAGAAACTTCTTTGTGTTCTGTGAAATCATCTCACAGAGTTACAGCTTTCCCCTCAAGAAGCCTTTCGCTAAGACAGTTCTTGTGGAATTGGCAAAGTGATATTTGGAAGCTCATAGAGGGCTATGGTGAAAAAGGAAATATCCTCAGATGAAATCTGGAAAGAAACTTTCTGAGAAACTGCTTAGTGTTCTTTTAATTCATCTCACAGTGTTACATCTGTATTTCCTGCATCTCTCTGCTAGCCTTATTTCTGTGGAATCTGAGAACAGATATTTCGGATCCCTTTGAAAACTATAGGGCCAAAGGAAATATCCTCCGATAACAAAGAGAAAGAAGCTTTCTGAGAAACTTCTTTGTGTTCTGTGAAATCATCTCCCAGAGTTACAGCTTTCCCCTCAAGAAGCCTTTCGCTAAGACAGTTCTTGAGGATTTGGCAAAGTGATATTTGGAAACCCATAGAGGGCTATGGTGAAAAAAGAAATATCCTCAGATGAAATCTGGAAAGAAGCTTTCTGAGAAACTGCTCTGTGATGTGTGACTTCCACTCACAGAGTTACATCTGTATTTCGTGGATCTCTTTGCTAGCCTTACTTCTGTGGAATTTGAGAACAGATATTTCGGATCCCTTTGAAGACTATAGGGCCAAAGGAAATATCCTCCGATATAAAAAGATAAAAAAGCTTTCTGAGAAACTTCTTTGTGTTCTGTGAAATCATCTCACAGATTTACAGCTTTCCCCTCCAGAAGCCTTTCCTAAGAGTGTTCTTGTGGAATTGGCAAAGGGATATTTTAATGTCCGTAGAGTCCTATGGTGAAAAAGGAAATATCCTCAGATGAAATCTGGAAAGAAGCTTTCTGAGAAACTGCTTAGTGTTCTGTTAATTCATCTCACAGAGTTACAAGGGAATTTCGTGGATCTCTTTGCTAGCCTTATTTCTGTGGAATCTGAGAACAGATATTTCGGATCCCTTTCAAGACTATAGGGCCAAAGGAAATATCCTCCCATAACAAAGAGAAAGAAGCTTTCTGAGAAACTTCTTTGTGTTCTGTGAAATCATCTCACAGAGTTACAGCTTTCCCCTCAAGAAGCGTTTCGCTAAGACAGTTCTTGAGGAATTGGCAAAGTGATATTTGGAAGCCCATAGAGGGCTATGGTGAAAAAGGAAATATCCTCAGATGAAATCTGGAAAGAAGCTTTCTGAGAAACTGCCCTGTGATGTGTGACTTCCACTCACAGAGCTACATCTGTATTTCGTGAATCTCTTTGCTAGCCTTATTTCTCTGGAATCTGAGAACAGATATTTCGGATCCCTTTGAAGACTATAGGGCCAAAGTAAATATAGTCCGATAACAAAGAGAAAGAAGCTTTCTGAGAAACTTCTTTGCGTTCTGTGAAATCATCTCACAGAGTTACAGCTTTCCCCTCAAGAAGCCTTTCGCTAATACAGTTCTTGTGGAATTGGCAAAGTGATATTTGGAACCCCATAGAGGGCTATGGTGAAAAAGGAAATATCCTCAGATGAAATCTGGAAAGAAGCTTTCTGAGAAACTGCTCTGTGATGTGTGACTTCCACTCACAGAGTTACATCTGTATTTCGTGGATCTCTTTGCTAGACTTATTTCTGTTAAATCTGAGAACAGATATTTCGGATCCCTTTGAAGACTATAAGGCCAAAGGAAATATCCTCCGATAACAAAGAGAAAGAAGCTTTCTGAGAAACTTCTTTGTGTTCTGTGAAATTATCTCACAGAGTTACAGCTTTCCCCTCAAGAAGCCTTTCGCTAAGACAGTTCTTGTGGAATTGGCAAAGTGATATTTGGAAGCCCATAGAGGGCTATGGTGAAAAAGGAAATATCCTCAGCTGAAATCTGGAAAGAAGCTTTCTGAGAAACTGCTTAGTGTTCTGTTAATTCATCTCACAGAGTTACATCTGTATTTCGTGGATCACTTTGCTAGCCTTATTTCTGTGGAATCTGAGAACAGATATTTCGGGTCCCTTTGAAGACTATAGGGCCAAAGGAAATATCCTCCGATATAAAAAGAGAAAGAAGCTTTCTGAGAAACTTCTTTGTGTTCTGTGAAATCCTCTCACAGAGTTACAGCTTTCCCCTCAAGAAGCCTTTCGCTAAGACAGTTCTTGTGGAATTGGCAAAGTGATATTTGGAAGCCCATAGTGGGCTATGGTGAAAAAGGAAATATCCTCAGATGAAATTTGGAAAGAAGCTTTCTGAGAAACTGCTCTGTGATGTGTGATTTCCACTCACAGAGTTACATCTTTATTTCGTGAATCTCTTTGCTAGCCTTATTTCTGTGGAATCTGAGAACAGATATTTCGCATCCCTTTGAAGACTATAGGGCCAAAGGAAATATCCTCCGATAACAAAGAGAAAGAAGCTTTCTGAGAAACTTCTCTTTGTTTTTGGAAATCATCTCACAGAGTTACAGCTTTCCCCTCAAGAAGCCTTTCGCTAAGACAGTTCTTGTGGAATTGGCAAAGGGATATTTTCAAGCCCATAGAGGCCTATGGTGAAAAAGGAAATATCCTCAGATGAAATATGGAAAGAAGCGTTCTGAGAAACTGCTTAGTGTTCTGTTAATTCATCTCACAGAGTTACATCTGTATTTCGTGGATCTCTTTGCTAGCCTTATTTCTGTGGAATCTGAGAACAGATATTTCGGATCCCTTTGAAGACTATATGGCCAAAGGAAATATCCTCCGATAACAAAGAGAAAGAAGCTTTCTGAGAAACTTCTTTGTGTTCTGTGAAATCATCTCACAGAGTTACAGCTTTCCCCTCAAGAAGCCTTTCGCTAAGACAGTTCTTGTGGAATTGGCAAAGTGATATTTGGAAGCCCATAGAGGGCTACGGTGAAAAAGGAAATATCCTCAGATGAAATCTGGAAAGAACCTTTCTGAGAAACTGCTTAGTGTTCTGTTAATTCATCTCACAGAGTTACATCTGTATTTCGTGGATCTCTTTGCTAGCCTTATTTCGGTGGAATCTGAGAACAGATATTTCGGATCCCTTTCAAGACTATAGGGCCAAAGGAAATATCATCCGATGACAAAGGGAAAGAAGCTTTCTGAGAAACCTCTTTGTGTTCTGTGAAATCATCTCACAGAGTTACAGCTTTCCCCTCAAGAAGCCTTTCGCTAAGACAGGTCTTCTGGAATTGGCAAAGGGATATTTGGAACCCATAGAAGGCTATGGTGAACAAGGAAATATCCTCAGATGAAATCTGGAAAGAAGCTTTCTGAGAAACTGCTCTGTGATGTGTGACTTCCACTCACAGAGTTACATCTGTATTTCGTGGATCTCTTTCCTAGCCTTATTTCTGTGGAATCTGAGAACAGATATTTCGAATCCCTTTGAAGACTATAGGGCCAAAGGAAATATCCTCCGATAACAAAGAGAAAGAAGATTTTTGAGAAACTTCTTTGTGTTCTGTGAAATCATCTCACAGAGTTACAGCTTTCCCCTCAAGAAGCCTTTCGCTAAGACAGTTCTTGTGGAATTGGCAAAGTGATATTTGGAAGCCCATAGAGGGCTATGGTGAAAAAGGAAATATCCTCAGATGAAATCTGGAAAGAAGCTTTCTGAGAAACTGCTTAGTGTTCTGTTAATTCATCTCACAGAGTTACATCTGTATTTCGTGGATCTCTTTGCTAGCCTTATTTCTGTGGAATCTGAGAACAGATATTTCGGATCCCTTTGAAGACTATAGGGCCAAAGGAAATATCCTCCGATAACAAAGAGAAAGAAGCTTTCTGAGAAACTTCTTTGTGTTCTGTGAAATTATCTCACAGAGTTACAGCTTTCCCCTCAAGAAGCCTTTCGCTAAGACAGTTCTTGTGGAATTGGCAAAGTGATATTTGGAAGCCCATAGAGGGCTATGGTGAAAAAGGAAATATCCTCAGCTGAAATCTTGAAAGAAGATTTCTGAGAAACTGCTTAGTGTTCTGTTAATTCATCTCACAGAGTTACATCTGTATTTCGTGGATCTCTTTGCTAGCCTTATTTCTGTGGAATCTGAGAACAGATATTTCGGGTCCCTTTGAAGACTATAGGGCCAAAGGAAATATCCTCCGATATAAAAAGAGAAAGAAGCTTTTTGAGAAACTTCTTTGTGTTCTGTGAAATCCTCTCACAGAGTTACAGCTTTCCCCTCAAGAAGCCTTTCGCTAAGACAGTTCTTGTGGAATTGGCAAAGTGATATTTGGAAGCCCATAGTGGGCTATGGTGAAAAAGGAAATATCCTCAGATGAAATTTGGAAAGAAGCTTTCTGAGAAACTGCTCTGTGATGTGTGATTTCCACTCACAGAGTTACATCTTTATTTCGTGAATCTCTTTGCTAGCCTTATTTCTGTGGAATCTGAGAACAGATATTTCGCATCCCTTTGAAGACTATAGGGCCAAAGGAAATATCCTCCGATAACAAAGAGAAAGAAGCTTTCTGAGAAACTTCTCTTTGTTTTTGGAAATCATCTCACAGAGTTACAGCTTTCCCCTCAAGAAGCCTTTCGCTAAGACAGTTCTTGTGGAATTGGCAAAGGGATATTTGGAAGCCCATAGAGGCCTATGGTGAAAAAGGAAATATCCTCAGATGAAATATGGAAAGAAGCGTTCTGAGAAACTGCTTAGTGTTCTGTTAATTCATCTCACAGAGTTACATCTGTATTTCGTGGATCTCTTTGCTAGCCTTATTTCTGTGGAATCTGAGAACAGATATTTCGGATCCCTTTGAAGACTATATGGCCAAAGGAAATATCCTCCGATAACAAAGAGAAAGAAGCTTTCTGAGAAACTTCTTTGTGTTCTGTGAAATCATCTCACAGAGTTACAGCTTTCCCCTCAAGAAGCCTTTCGCTAAGACAGTTCTTGTGGAATTGGCAAAGTGATATTTGGAAGCCCTTAGAGGGCTATGGTGAAAAAGGAAATATCCTCAGATGAAATCTGGAAAGAACCTTTCTGAGAAACTGCTTAGTGTTCTGTTAATTCATCTCACAGAGTTACATCTGTATTTCGTGGATCTCTTTGCTAGCCTTATTTCTGTGGAATCTGAGAACAGATATTTCGGATCCCTTTCAAGACTATAGGGCCAAAGGAAATATCATCCGATAACAAAGGGAAAGAAGCTTTCTGAGAAACATCTTTGTGTTCTGTGAAATCATCTCACAGAGTTACAGCTTTCCCTTCAAGAAGCCTTTCGCTAAGACAGTTCTTCTGGAATTGGCAAAGGGATATTTGGAAGCCCATAGAGGGCTATGGTGAACAAGGAAATATCTTCAGATGAAATCTGGAAAGAAGCTTTCTGAGAAACTGCTCTGTGATGTGTGACTTCCACTCACAGAGTTACATCGGTATTTCGTGGATCTCTTTCCAAGCCTTATTTCTGTGGAATCTGAGAACAGATATTTCGAATCCCTTTGAAGACTATAGGGCCAAAGGAAATATCCTCCGATAACAAAGAGAAAGAAGATTTTTGAGAAAGTTCTTTGTGTTCTGTGAAATCATCTCACAGAGTTACAGCTTTCCCCTCAAGAAGTCTTTCGCTAAGACACTTCTTGTGGAATTGGCAAAGGGATATTTGGAAGCCCATAGAGGGCTATGGTGAAAAAGGAAATATCCTCAGATGAAATCTGGAAAGAAGCTTTCTGAGAAACTGCTTAGTGTTCTGTTAATTCATCTCACAGAGTTACATCTGTATTTCGTGGATCTCTTTGCTAGCCTTTTTTCTGAGGAATCTGAGATCAGATATTTCGGATCCCTTTGAAGACAATAGGGCCAAAGGAAATATCCTCCGATATAAAAAGAGAAAGAAGCTTTCTGTGAAACTTCTTTGTGTTCTGTGAAATCATCTCACAGAGTTACAGCTTTCCCCTCAAGAAGCCTTTCGCTAAGACAGTTCTTGTGTAATTGGCAAAGTGATATTTGGAAGCCCAACGAGGGCTATGGTGAAAAAGGCAATATCCTCAGATGAAATCTGGAAACAAGCTTTCTGAGAAACTGCTCTGTGATGTGTGACTTCCACTCACAGAGTTACATCTGTATTTCGTGGATCTCTTTGCTAGCCTTATGTCTGTGGAATCTGAGAAAAGATATTTCGGACCCCATTGAAGACTATAGGGCCAAAGTAAATATCCTAGGATAACAAAGAGAAAGAAGCTTTCTGAGAAACTTCTTTGTGTTCTGTGAAATCATCTCACAGAGTTACAGCTTTCCCCTCAAGAAGCCTTTCGCTAAGACAGTTCTTGTGGAATTGGCAAAGGGATATTTGGAAGCCCATAGAGGTCTATGGTGAAAAAAGAAATATCCTCAGATGAAATCTGGAAAGAAGCTTTCTGAGAAAGTGCTTAGTGTTCTGTTAATTCATCTCACAGAATTGCATCTGTATTTCGTGGATCTCTTTGCTAGCCTTATTTCTGTGGAATCTGAGAACAGATATTTCGGATCCCTTTGAAGACTATAGGGTCAAAGGAAATATCCTCCGATAACAAAGAGTAAGAAGCTTTCTGAGAAACTTCTTTGTGTTCTGTGAAATCATCTCACAGAGTTACAGCTTTCCCCTCAAGAAGCCTTTCGCTAAGACAGTTCTTGTGGAATTGGCAAAGTGATATTTGGAAGCTCATAGAGGGCTATGGTGAAAAAGGAAATATCCTCAGATGAAATCTGGAAAGAAACTTTCTGAGAAACTGCTTAGTGTTCTTTTAATTCATCTCACAGTGTTACATCTGTATTTCCTGCATCTCTCTGCTAGCCTTATTTCTGTGGAATCTGAGAACAGATATTTCGGATCCCTTTGAAAACTATAGGGCCAAAGGAAATATCCTCCGATAACAAAGAGAAAGAAGCTTTCTGAGAAACTTCTTTGTGTTCTGTGAAATCATCTCCCAGAGTTACAGCTTTCCCCTCAAGAAGCCTTTCGCTAAGACAGTTCTTGAGGATTTGGCAAAGTGATATTTGGAAACCCATAGAGGGCTATGGTGAAAAAAGAAATATCCTCAGATGAAATCTGGAAAGAAGCTTTCTGAGAAACTGCTCTGTGATGTGTGACTTCCACTCACAGAGTTACATCTGTATTTCGTGGATCTCTTTGCTAGCCTTACTTCTGTGGAATTTGAGAACAGATATTTCGGATCCCTTTGAAGACTATAGGGCCAAAGGAAATATCCTCCGATATAAAAAGATAAAAAAGCTTTCTGAGAAACTTCTTTGTGTTCTGTGAAATCATCTCACAGATTTACAGCTTTCCCCTCCAGAAGCCTTTCCTAAGAGTGTTCTTGTGGAATTGGCAAAGGGATATTTTAATGTCCGTAGAGTCCTATGGTGAAAAAGGAAATATCCTCAGATGAAATCTGGAAAGAAGCTTTCTGAGAAACTGCTTAGTGTTCTGTTAATTCATCTCACAGAGTTACAAGGGAATTTCGTGGATCTCTTTGCTAGCCTTATTTCTGTGGAATCTGAGAACAGATATTTCGGATCCCTTTCAAGACTATAGGGCCAAAGGAAATATCCTCCCATAACAAAGAGAAAGAAGCTTTCTGAGAAACTTCTTTGTGTTCTGTGAAATCATCTCACAGAGTTACAGCTTTCCCCTCAAGAAGCGTTTCGCTAAGACAGTTCTTGAGGAATTGGCAAAGTGATATTTGGAAGCCCATAGAGGGCTATGGTGAAAAAGGAAATATCCTCAGATGAAATCTGGAAAGAAGCTTTCTGAGAAACTGCCCTGTGATGTGTGACTTCCACTCACAGAGCTACATCTGTATTTCGTGAATCTCTTTGCTAGCCTTATTTCTCTGGAATCTGAGAACAGATATTTCGGATCCCTTTGAAGACTATAGGGCCAAAGTAAATATAGTCCGATAACAAAGAGAAAGAAGCTTTCTGAGAAACTTCTTTGCGTTCTGTGAAATCATCTCACAGAGTTACAGCTTTCCCCTCAAGAAGCCTTTCGCTAATACAGTTCTTGTGGAATTGGCAAAGTGATATTTGGAACCCCATAGAGGGCTATGGTGAAAAAGGAAATATCCTCAGATGAAATCTGGAAAGAAGCTTTCTGAGAAACTGCTCTGTGATGTGTGACTTCCACTCACAGAGTTACATCTGTATTTCGTGGATCTCTTTGCTAGACTTATTTCTGTTAAATCTGAGAACAGATATTTCGGATCCCTTTGAAGACTATAAGGCCAAAGGAAATATCCTCCGATAACAAAGAGAAAGAAGCTTTCTGAGAAACTTCTTTGTGTTCTGTGAAATTATCTCACAGAGTTACAGCTTTCCCCTCAAGAAGCCTTTCGCTAAGACAGTTCTTGTGGAATTGGCAAAGTGATATTTGGAAGCCCATAGAGGGCTATGGTGAAAAAGGAAATATCCTCAGCTGAAATCTGGAAAGAAGCTTTCTGAGAAACTGCTTAGTGTTCTGTTAATTCATCTCACAGAGTTACATCTGTATTTCGTGGATCACTTTGCTAGCCTTATTTCTGTGGAATCTGAGAACAGATATTTCGGGTCCCTTTGAAGACTATAGGGCCAAAGGAAATATCCTCCGATATAAAAAGAGAAAGAAGCTTTCTGAGAAACTTCTTTGTGTTCTGTGAAATCCTCTCACAGAGTTACAGCTTTCCCCTCAAGAAGCCTTTCGCTAAGACAGTTCTTGTGGAATTGGCAAAGTGATATTTGGAAGCCCATAGTGGGCTATGGTGAAAAAGGAAATATCCTCAGATGAAATTTGGAAAGAAGCTTTCTGAGAAACTGCTCTGTGATGTGTGATTTCCACTCACAGAGTTACATCTTTATTTCGTGAATCTCTTTGCTAGCCTTATTTCTGTGGAATCTGAGAACAGATATTTCGCATCCCTTTGAAGACTATAGGGCCAAAGGAAATATCCTCCGATAACAAAGAGAAAGAAGCTTTCTGAGAAACTTCTCTTTGTTTTTGGAAATCATCTCACAGAGTTACAGCTTTCCCCTCAAGAAGCCTTTCGCTAAGACAGTTCTTGTGGAATTGGCAAAGGGATATTTTCAAGCCCATAGAGGCCTATGGTGAAAAAGGAAATATCCTCAGATGAAATATGGAAAGAAGCGTTCTGAGAAACTGCTTAGTGTTCTGTTAATTCATCTCACAGAGTTACATCTGTATTTCGTGGATCTCTTTGCTAGCCTTATTTCTGTGGAATCTGAGAACAGATATTTCGGATCCCTTTGAAGACTATATGGCCAAAGGAAATATCCTCCGATAACAAAGAGAAAGAAGCTTTCTGAGAAACTTCTTTGTGTTCTGTGAAATCATCTCACAGAGTTACAGCTTTCCCCTCAAGAAGCCTTTCGCTAAGACAGTTCTTGTGGAATTGGCAAAGTGATATTTGGAAGCCCATAGAGGGCTACGGTGAAAAAGGAAATATCCTCAGATGAAATCTGGAAAGAACCTTTCTGAGAAACTGCTTAGTGTTCTGTTAATTCATCTCACAGAGTTACATCTGTATTTCGTGGATCTCTTTGCTAGCCTTATTTCGGTGGAATCTGAGAACAGATATTTCGGATCCCTTTCAAGACTATAGGGCCAAAGGAAATATCATCCGATGACAAAGGGAAAGAAGCTTTCTGAGAAACCTCTTTGTGTTCTGTGAAATCATCTCACAGAGTTACAGCTTTCCCCTCAAGAAGCCTTTCGCTAAGACAGGTCTTCTGGAATTGGCAAAGGGATATTTGGAACCCATAGAAGGCTATGGTGAACAAGGAAATATCCTCAGATGAAATCTGGAAAGAAGCTTTCTGAGAAACTGCTCTGTGATGTGTGACTTCCACTCACAGAGTTACATCTGTATTTCGTGGATCTCTTTCCTAGCCTTATTTCTGTGGAATCTGAGAACAGATATTTCGAATCCCTTTGAAGACTATAGGGCCAAAGGAAATATCCTCCGATAACAAAGAGAAAGAAGATTTTTGAGAAACTTCTTTGTGTTCTGTGAAATCATCTCACAGAGTTACAGCTTTCCCCTCAAGAAGCCTTTCGCTAAGACAGTTCTTGTGGAATTGGCAAAGTGATATTTGGAAGCCCATAGAGGGCTATGGTGAAAAAGGAAATATCCTCAGATGAAATCTGGAAAGAAGCTTTCTGAGAAACTGCTTAGTGTTCTGTTAATTCATCTCACAGAGTTACATCTGTATTTCGTGGATCTCTTTGCTAGCCTTATTTCTGTGGAATCTGAGAACAGATATTTCGGATCCCTTTGAAGACTATAGGGCCAAAGGAAATATCCTCCGATAACAAAGAGAAAGAAGCTTTCTGAGAAACTTCTTTGTGTTCTGTGAAATTATCTCACAGAGTTACAGCTTTCCCCTCAAGAAGCCTTTCGCTAAGACAGTTCTTGTGGAATTGGCAAAGTGATATTTGGAAGCCCATAGAGGGCTATGGTGAAAAAGGAAATATCCTCAGCTGAAATCTTGAAAGAAGATTTCTGAGAAACTGCTTAGTGTTCTGTTAATTCATCTCACAGAGTTACATCTGTATTTCGTGGATCTCTTTGCTAGCCTTATTTCTGTGGAATCTGAGAACAGATATTTCGGGTCCCTTTGAAGACTATAGGGCCAAAGGAAATATCCTCCGATATAAAAAGAGAAAGAAGCTTTTTGAGAAACTTCTTTGTGTTCTGTGAAATCCTCTCACAGAGTTACAGCTTTCCCCTCAAGAAGCCTTTCGCTAAGACAGTTCTTGTGGAATTGGCAAAGTGATATTTGGAAGCCCATAGTGGGCTATGGTGAAAAAGGAAATATCCTCAGATGAAATTTGGAAAGAAGCTTTCTGAGAAACTGCTCTGTGATGTGTGATTTCCACTCACAGAGTTACATCTTTATTTCGTGAATCTCTTTGCTAGCCTTATTTCTGTGGAATCTGAGAACAGATATTTCGCATCCCTTTGAAGACTATAGGGCCAAAGGAAATATCCTCCGATAACAAAGAGAAAGAAGCTTTCTGAGAAACTTCTCTTTGTTTTTGGAAATCATCTCACAGAGTTACAGCTTTCCCCTCAAGAAGCCTTTCGCTAAGACAGTTCTTGTGGAATTGGCAAAGGGATATTTGGAAGCCCATAGAGGCCTATGGTGAAAAAGGAAATATCCTCAGATGAAATATGGAAAGAAGCGTTCTGAGAAACTGCTTAGTGTTCTGTTAATTCATCTCACAGAGTTACATCTGTATTTCGTGGATCTCTTTGCTAGCCTTATTTCTGTGGAATCTGAGAACAGATATTTCGGATCCCTTTGAAGACTATATGGCCAAAGGAAATATCCTCCGATAACAAAGAGAAAGAAGCTTTCTGAGAAACTTCTTTGTGTTCTGTGAAATCATCTCACAGAGTTACAGCTTTCCCCTCAAGAAGCCTTTCGCTAAGACAGTTCTTGTGGAATTGGCAAAGTGATATTTGGAAGCCCTTAGAGGTCTATGGTGAAAAAGGAAATATCCTCAGATGAAATCTGGAAAGAACCTTTCTGAGAAACTGCTTAGTGTTCTGTTAATTCATCTCACAGAGTTACATCTGTATTTCGTGGATCTCTTTGCTAGCCTTATTTCTGTGGAATCTGAGAACAGATATTTCGGATCCCTTTCAAGACTATAGGGCCAAAGGAAATATCATCCGATAACAAAGGGAAAGAAGCTTTCTGAGAAACATCTTTGTGTTCTGTGAAATCATCTCACAGAGTTACAGCTTTCCCTTCAAGAAGCCTTTCGCTAAGACAGTTCTTCTGGAATTGGCAAAGGGATATTTGGAAGCCCATAGAGGGCTATGGTGAACAAGGAAATATCCTCAGATGAAATCTGGAAAGAAGCTTTCTGAGAAACTGCTCTGTGATGTGTGACTTCCACTCACAGAGTTACATCTGTATTTCGTGGATCTCTTTCCTAGCCTTATTTCTGTGGAATCTGAGAACAGATATTTCGAATCCCTTTGAAGACTATAGGGCCAAAGGAAATATCCTCCGATAACAAAGAGAAAGAAGATTTTTGAGAAAGTTCTTTGTGTTCTGTGAAATCATCTCACAGAGTTACAGCTTTCCCCTCAAGAAGTCTTTCGCTAAGACACTTCTTGTGGAATTGGCAAAGGGATATTTGGAAGCCCATAGAGGGCTATGGTGAAAAAGGAAATATCCTCAGATGAAATCTGGAAAGAAGCTTTCTGAGAAACTGCTTAATGTTCTGTTAATTCATCTCACAGAGTTACATCTGTATTTCGTGGATCTCTTTGCTAGCCTTTTTTCTGAGGAATCTGAGATCAGATATTTCGGATCCCTTTGAAGACAATAGGGCCAAAGGAAATATCCTCCGATATAAAAAGAGAAAGAAGCTTTCTGTGAAACTTCTTTCTGTTCTGTGAAATCATCTCACAGAGTTACAGCTTTCCCCTCAAGAAGCCTTTCGCTAAGACAGTTCTTGCGGAATTGGCAAAGTGATATTTGGAAGCCCAAAGAGGGCTAGGGTGAAAAAGGCAATATCCTCAGATGAAATCTGGAAACAAGCTTTCTGAGAAACTGCTCTGTGATGTGTGACTTCCACTCACAGAGTTACATCTGTATTTCGTGGATCTCTTTGCTAGCCTTATGTCTGTGGAATCTGAGAAAAGATATTTCGGACCCCATTGAAGACTATAGGGCCAAAGTAAATATCCTAGGATAACAAAGAGAAAGAAGCTTTCTGAGAAACTTCTTTGTGTTCTGTGAAATCATCTCACAGAGTTACAGCTTTCCCCTCAAGAAGCCTTTCGCTAAGACAGTTCTTGTGGAATTGGCAAAGGGATATTTGGAAGCCCATAGAGGCCTATGGTGAAAAAGGAAATATCCTCAGATGAAATCTGGAAAGAAGCTTTCTGAGAAACTGCTTAGTGTTCTGGTAATTCATCTCACAGAGTTACATCTGTATTTCGTGGATCTCTTTGCTAGCCTTATTTCTGTGGAATCTGAGAACAGATATTTCGGATCCCTTTGAAGACTATAGGGTCAAAGGAAATATCCTCCGATAACAAAGAGTAAGAAGCTTTCTGAGAAACTTCTTTGTGTTCTGTGAAATCATCTCACAGAGTTACAGCTTTCCCCTCAAGAAGCCTTTCGCTAAGACAGTTCTTGTGGAATTGGCAAAGTGATATTTGGAAGCTCATAGAGGGCTATGGTGAAAAAGGAAATATCCTCAGATGAAATCTGGAAAGAAACTTTCTGAGAAACTGCTTAGTGTTCTTTTAATTCATCTCACAGTGTTACATCTGTATTTCCTGGATCTCTCTGCTAGCCTTATTTCTGTGGAATCTGAGAACAGATATTTCGGATCGCTTTGAAAACTATAGGGCCAAAGGAAATATCCTCCGATAACAAAGAGAAAGAAGCTTTCTGAGAAACTTCTTTGTGTTCTGTGAAATCATCTCACAGAGTTACAGCTTTCCCCTCAAGAAGCCTTTCGCTAAGACAGTTCTTGAGGATTTGGCAAAGTGATATTTGGAAACCCATAGAGGGCTATGGTGTCAAAAGAAATATCCTCAGATGAAATCTGGAAAGAAGCTTTCTGAGAAACTGCTCTGTGATGTGTGACTTCCACTCACAGAGTTACATCTGTATTTCGTGGA